>NC_071474.1:31263960-32513960 GCF_028500815.1 Rissa tridactyla | reverse complement strand
GTAGTTTTAAGTATGTTATACTTCTTATGTGAATAACTGTCCAATATTTTAAACTGATTACTAGTAGACACAAAGGGAAGTTTCTTCCTGCTTCTCACTCTTCCCATCTTGATAACAATTTCATCACCATTACTGTGCTTTTGTGTTACACTAACCAAATCTGAAGCTTTTTTGGCTACAAGCATATAGAACACTACTTGTTCAAATAACACATTCACAACTTTCCTCCCTTTGTTTTCTATACTCCTACTGCCCTCCAACTCTTCTTTATAGTCATGATCACAATGGTAATATCCAAGAGACAAGAAAGGCATGAATCCCGCTGTATTCGACTCTATACCACACAGAAATAATTGCCCTGACAACCTTGTAATATAAAAGAAGCAAACTAGATACAGGGTATAAAAGTATGTCATAAAGGCAGAGGTGACAAGCCACTATAGCAATTACATTATCATTTATAAAATATTTTACTTTTTTAGAACACTGAGTCTGCTTGAAGGACAGGAAAAAGAAAAATCCAGGAAATTCATCAAGACTAAGTTTCTGAGTACCTGCATCTCTGTTTCTAGAATTCCTAAAAACCACCAAAGTTCCTAGAAAGCAGGTAGGAGTTCTTAGACTGAAAAAGGAGCATTCATGGAAAGCATTAGAAAAAAATATACAGAGGGATACCTAAAAAAGCAGGTGTAAAACTTCTAAAAACCCGTTAAGGTATTCCTAAAAAGCAGACAGAAAAGTAATAGAAAGTTCTTGGGGGATTCCTAGAAAGCATCAAGAAATAGCCTTAGAAACCATATGTGGCATACGTAGAACACAAGCAAAAAAATCTTTTTTGTAGAAAGCTATTGAGAAATTCATACAAAGCAGGTGGATAATCCCATATGGGGCATCCCCAGAATGCACAAGTTTCAAACAAAGCTCTTGAGGGCTCCTGAAAAAGAAGGAAGAAATCTTCCTTTCCAAGAAGATTTGGTTTTGCCACAGTATTTCTCTTCTCAGTTCAAGAAAATGTGTTTTATTCAAGAGGCAAGAAAGTTCTTGATGTTATAAGCATTTCTCCTATTGCCCTCATTCCCTATAGGTCAATAGACAAGTATTGTCTGCTGACTTACTGTACAGAGGAATTTTGGCTCCTGAAGACAGAGTATTCATAAGACCTTCTCTATCACATAGATTCTGTGACACTCCACAGAAATATTATACTCAAGGAAATATTAGGCAGACTAAACAAAAAGCCCAGTTCAAAGAGACTAATGAAAACAAGTATCTTCAGATGAAAAGTGCTCCTTTTTCCTCAACATTGACTGGTTCCAAATTCTAAAGTGACATACATTTATAAAGTCAGCAGACAAAAGGCCAAAGATTTACTCCACTTGCAACAGGCAAATGAAGTTAACATGATCATCTGGTAACATTTACCAGAAATGGTAGCATTAATAGGCCATGTAATAAGATGTTTAGAAAATGTAAGAGGATTTGAGACTACATCCAAATATTTAATATGAATTTTAATCCAGATGGCAAGCAACACACAAAATTATAAAAATAAACCGAAACTGATGCTAAGGGTATAGGCACCTTTAGATGAGTGCCAGCTGTTCAGCTATTGCAGTTTTATGCTTCTTTGAAACACTCGTGCCTATTAAGCACATGGACCACATGCTCTTTATTGCTGACTAGGTGCTGCAAAGTTCTATGAAGATGTTTAATGTGTCATAATTTAAAAAAATACAGACATAAATACATAGAACACATGCATTTCAAGTCCAAGAGCAGTGAAATGACAAATATCATTACTGATTTTATTCATTGTGCTTTCTGTTCTTTTCTGTTGCTAGCTCCACAGGTATTAAACCCAGCCGTGAATCATTACATTGTCATGTAATTTGTACATTATCAACACAAAAGGTTGAGCTTCCTAAATAGGCTAAGCAGTCTTCCTTTGTTGTGGCTAAAAACAGCATTTAATCATTTATGAGAAACAAAGCAGCTCTAACAGAGGAAACTATCAGGATGAATCACCGTTAATCCTAAAATAACTAACAGTCAAGTGTTTGTGAAACCCACCTGGGAAATACCCAAGTTCAAGTCCCTAACCTGAAGTAGGCACCTCGGAGACTTACATGAGATACTCGAGTGGAATGCAATAATATTCACCATAAATATCAATAAATTAAAGATACTTACCGTACTGTCTTCAACTACCGTTCAAAAAGTATTTAACTTTCACACTATGAGTGACTTTCAAAGCAACACATTGTATTAACAGCTTTAGCAAAAAAAAGATGCAACTCAGTATATGCAATATAAATTAGACAGCAGTAATGAAAGGACACTCTCTTCTCTCATAATTATTTATATTATATCATTGTTGAGACTTGCACAGAGCACCAGAAAATCTCCTTTACTTACATATTGTCCAACCCCCCATGACATTTTAAGTACTCTTCAGATTACACTCAGTATTCTTAATTCTGAGGTTACATTTAGTTTTGAACACATTCCTGGGAAGTTTTTAGGGGTATGAAGTAGGTCTTTCTTAACACTACATGACAAATTTTAGGCTCACAAATTCTGAAAGTTTTCTCTTGAAGTGTTTTTCTTAAAAAAACAAACAAACAAAAAACAAACCAAAAAACCAAAACAAAAAACCCATACTATGTACTATTGGGGTTTACACACAATTTTAAACAGGACACATCCTGATTCACTGGTAAATTAAATGCTATCAATTAGACAAGATCAATAATTGTGTAAGCTCTAGTACTATTGTAACCTCATAATCTGTATCATTATTTCACAGCAAGAGCTCACCTTGGGCTCATGCATGGGAAGAACTGTCCCAAAACAAGTTTAATGATTTATCATTTAGTATGCCTTTTAAAATACTTATGTCTTAGTTTAACCTATTAAACTACTTGCCAGACAAGAATAAACTTCTCAGTGACAACAATTTTCCTCTTTTTTTGTTTTATTAATCAAATAAAGTAGTTGCCCTGTTAGGAAAAAAGCAGCAGCATTTGAACTCAGGAAACGCGGCAGGATAATCTAACCTACTATAGGCAGTACACTGCTGATGTTTCCCAAGACTCTTTCCTCTCTTTGAGGCACTGTGTGGATAAAGGGATAACGCAACTGTAATTAATCTTTCTCTGCTGGTACAGTGTTACAGCTACCCAAACACAAAGTCTGTTTTTGCAGAATCGGGGGCTGGATTGACTGTTTTTATTTCTATTTTACCCTACACATATTTGGGGTTAACTTTTCTTTGTGTAGGTGGGATGGCATGTTGATTGATCATTTCCACTTAATTTCACATAAGTAGACTATTTTAACTGAAAATCTGAGATCTTCTCCTAGATACAATTCTTCTAATGTTAAGAAAAGAGGAGTAAGACTAAGTCATGTGGCTACCAAGCAATTTAAGTAACACAAGTTCAATTAGTTTGTTACAAATAATGTTATAAATGGAGATGCAAGAAAATTAAATACTTCATATCCCGACAGGTGATGTTTAGAAGCGTATTTTCAATTTAGTAATGTTAAACATGAGTAATGGCTTATCAGTATGAAAACATCCTTTTCTGCAACTCGGAGAAAGAACCAATGTGAAGAAACTGATCACAGTGGTGCCAGTGATAAATAAAATATCAAATAACCAAGACAAGCACAAGAAGGGAATAACACTGTTTCACTAAGTTGTCTGCAATCACTCCCACCAGGATCAACTAACTTTTTTTCATCTAGTTTCAAAACATTCGACAGAAAGTTTTAACAGTACGCTTTTTTGTAGGAATTGAAAGTTATCTTTCTTCATTCTGAAATGTTTTCTTATATCTTCAGTGTGATAACTGTGTAGTTATATTTTATAGATATTCAAAATGCATTTGGTAGGAACAGTGCTTTCTGAGGACCACTTTTTAGTTTAGAAACTCTCACGAGTTGACACACTTGCTACCATATCATCTTCTTACGAAGCCTATGTAAGTAGTACCTTATCTGCAATTCGTATATTTTATTGTCTAACTCTTCATCTTACCTTTTATTCCTTTCAGAACATGTATGTCCCTAGGGAAGAGGCTGTGGCTGAAGCGAAAGAGGCACAGGTAATATTACATTTTAGTAAATACTATAATCTTATTCTTAATGAAATAAGCCTTTCAAAACTAATTCAAATCAATTTTGATATGAATATTACTGCACAAGCTACAGCTAGCCTGGAATACAAAAAGAAAAAAAACATGTCATTAAGCTTGTAAACAGTCAAAAAACCTATCAAGCAATATGTAAATTATGATAATCTGGAAGAAACTTTTCTTCCAGAAAGTTTCTATGCTTTCCGATAAAACCAGCTGGGAAAACAAGATTCATTGAAAAGATTTTAAAAAAAAAAAAAAAGGATCCAGAAAAGTTAAGTTTCATCTACATAAAGTAATTCAATCAGTTTAAATGAGGGGAAACAGAGGGAGATAAAACTAATTTCCACAAAAGAAAATAACACAGCCTTGGCAAAACACTACATGCCACAGTAAGCACTAAAGATAGAGAAAGTTATGGATGACATTGGTCAACATGTGATAAACCAATAAGTTAATTTTAGTTACACACAGAGCCATAACATATGGGACTTGAGGACAGGAAGGGAAACTAGAACACTGGAATCAACACTGGGTAGGCGATTACTAGGAGCGTGCAAAAACTTGAAGTGAACCATAAAACTACAAAAGGGTTAGCAGCAGAAAGGAATTAAAAGATGGTACATAAATATTACTTCATCTGCAAGAGTTTCAGCTCATTATTTATCTAGAATTAACACAGCTATGCAAAGCCAGGAATTGCTGTGACATGAAATACAGGAAAGTGCTGAATTTAAGTCACTAGAAAACGGTTTTACATCAGAAGACTGCTGGATCAGGTATTGACCTTTTGGTCAGCCCATCTAGTCCTTAGTGCCACAATCTACAAGCCACTAAACCAAAGTCCTCATATACCACAAATGATGATAAAGAAAAAACACACTTGCAGAAAAAGTTGTTGAACAAGTCACCAAGGAAAAGTCTGTGACTAATGATGTGAGTAATTTAACCAGGTGTAATCACTGAAGTGCTGCTAAAGAGAATTACAGCAAGCATGTTGCACAGAACTGAAAGGAAACGTTTTTTCCTGAAAGACCGAAACCAAAAGTAAACCCTCGTTAGACTCTAATACTTCACTGAAAATTAAGTCACAGTAATTCAAAGTTAAGAGGGTTTAAGACATGTAAAAATCACAGAAAGAACTGGACTGATATTTAGCTCATGAAAAGAAAAAGCCTTATCACAACTGAGGCATTGTTTGAAGGGAATACCCGTTCTCTAGCCTTTTCACCGCAAAGCTCTCGTCCATCTGGTTACGTGTTTAATGAACCAGTGTATTCTGTAGTAAATATCTTTATTGAACCACTATGTGAAGTCAGGCCTTAATTAGAAACACAAGACTCTTCTACAGCTGACACTCATATATGCCTTCAGAACAGCATCCATAGCTTATTTGGGGAATTCAAGAGTGTAACAACAGGCTTGACAGTGTCAAAAGAATTATAATAAAACTTCATCTGGCAGAAAAAAGAGCATGGGGGAGAAAGTGAGGGGCAAGAGCACTCCTGGTGCTTTCTCCCAGTAGAGATCCAGATACAAGTATGGGTTGACTCAGCCTGGGTGTGAGCACACAGCAGATGAAAGCATTCTCAGTTCATACTTCCTCTGCCTCTACATTCTCCATTTCTACATGTAGGGCTATTTTAAGGGAATTGTTCTTTCAGGAAAACCTGCATCACCAGAAGAAACAGAAGTGTGTAGTATGAAACTTCCCAACTGTTTCCTGAGACCCGCTATACAGTTAATTAGGAGACAGAGAAGCTTATTTAGATGGTAGCTCTGCACATCCCTTGCATTAGTATCCTTGAAATACAGCATTCTCCTTTCTGCCTTTGGAATTGCTTTCTGCAGATCCATGCTAGATCTGGGCAACTACAATCCCCATTACTTTATATTCATCGTGCTCACCAAGCTCCTTGATTTTGAGCCTTTTTAATTCGCTGTTTGGGACAATTGTCATTATCCTTTCTTGCAATTTCTAAGGGCTTGGTGGTGTTTTGTTGTTTTGGGGTTTTTTTGTTTGTTTGGGGGTTTTTTTGTTGTTTGTTTTTTGGTTTTTTCTTTCTTTCTCTCTAAATAATTACATACCATGAACTGGAATTATAGGTAAAAAACACAAAGTCACAAATTCAAGGTGGTATCTTATGTACCTCCACCCAGTAGTGCCTGGGACAGACCACCACCTCTTCCTGTTCTTCCCTTATAGGGGAAAACAAAGCATCCCCACCAGACATTCAGTTTCTCAGCTTTGTAATTATTCCCTCTCTTCTGCTCTTTGGCTGTATCTTTTCCTAAGTTTCTTTCCTAAGGTCAGTAGACACACACAGTTGTTTTAAATATTAGAAATATTACAGCTATTTATTTCTGGCAATAATACCTCAGTCTTTAGTCTTTTTAATTAAAGAGACAGAATAAAGCATTGCCTTCTATTTCATAACTTCCATATTTCATTTAAATATCTCTATCTTATTCAAAAAGTCATTTCCACTTACTTTTTTCTATTTAGCATATAATTTTTATGACTAACCAAGAAGCTGAGATGAGGATTACAGAGACACTCAAATGCACACACATGGGAAAAACAAGGCAAAGCAAGACTTTATGCAGGTCTCAGCTCTTTCACTTACTTACTCATTCACATATTTTATTATTTTATTGGCAGTTGTACCAGATAGCAGAGATATACCAATTTTATACCTACATATAAAGCATTTCAACAGAAGTTACCCAGACTAATCACAAAAAGAAAGAGCAACAGTAATAAACTAACCAAAGCTCCAGAATTTATCAAAGCACAAAATACAACTTCAAAAGGTTCTAAGCTTGCAAAACAATGTACTTTTCAGTTAATGTAGGAGTTAAAACAAAAGGTATGTCTTTGTCTGACAGGGTTGGTTTGCCATTGTCTGAGCTTTTCTGTGTTTACTATCAGTTTATAGCATTACAAAAAGCATTCAGATAACCAGCAGTATCTCAGAAGTTATGCAGTAGATCAAGAGACACAATCTCCAAACAACAGCACAGACAGAGCATTACAGAGGGAAATAATAATGAAAAGAAAATCACCTGAAAAGATTTGATTTTGAATTGAATAGTATAAAAAAAGATACTAACAGTTTTTGTTTGTTTGTTTTTAAACTGTATTACTTACACTTAAAGATGTGTGTTAGTATAATACCTGTGAACATAAAAAGCCCAAAAGAGCAGGGGGAAGTCTGTTTCCAGAAAATAGCGCTCAGAACTTGAAAATTAACATTGTTACCAGTGTCAGAAGTTACCAGATGGGTTCCGAAGATCCCAACTCGCACAGCAATATGCCAGAAATGAAGTTACTTTCCAGTTTAAGTCATTGCAATAGTGTTACAATAATTGCTTACATTGTAATCTGGTTTGCTCTTGGTTTCACTCAGAGTTCAATATAAAGGCATAGTGTTTGAGATTCATTTTAAAGGTAGAAAGACATTTGCAGGAAAAACATGTGCATATAATAAATACAATTTGCCTAAAGACTGTTGATACTTTAACAAAATACAAGATTGACCTAACCTGGTTATTATATATGAATGCATGACATTTTGAGCTTTAAGTTATAGTAAGTCCATCAACAAAAGTAATAGTAGTCAGTACATTCATTCCAGAAAAACGATTGTCAGTCCAACATAGATGTGCAGGGAAATATGAAGACCCCAGTACCGCTTTTGCACACTGCGCAGGGCAGCCTGAGCTGAGCTATCTGTAATACCATGGCCTAGCTCTGATCCTTCTAACACTGCTGGCAATAATTTAAGGCTAATGTGGGAGCAACGCAGGCCAGATTCACCCTGTCCCTAATTCAACAGATGGTGTTGACATACCATAGTATGAGAATATGCTCACAAAGCCATACTAAATGCCATTACTGAGTGTGCTTCTTCAGCCATCTAGATCTCCTCTTCTTGTATACATTTCTCCAATCTCTATCGGCTGTTTAAGAGTCAGCATTCGTATCTAGAAAAAACAGTGTATTTGTACCTGCATCTAACACTTTCCAGAGATGGAATGCTCAGAGATTCAGAATTTTACTTAAAAGATGTTTTAAATATTTTGATATGTCAAATGTAAAACTCACAACATTTCTTCCTCAAATTCCTTCACGTTGTTAGATTTTTCCCTTAATCTTAACATGAGTTCTATAAACCAGGAACAACTCCTCTACAGCAAGTGAATCACACAATTAAAACTAATATTAAAAACGGAACCAAGATTCAGATATTTTTATTTTTTAACTCAAGTCTGGAAATATTCTAGGAAAGTAGAAAACTGAATTAAGGAAAAGCTAGAACAGAGAATAAATAAAAAAAAAATTGAAGTGAATCTGACATGAATCTAAACTGTTCTATTTGTAACACTTTCATCAACACTATGTATGCACATGAATGTTTACTTTGGTTTTAGATTAGAAATATTATCATCATCAGAAGAGCACACACAGAAACAAATAAACAACTAACACACTCTCTCTGTATTATGCGCTTTAGAATCACAGAATACTAAGTATGCAGGAGATATGCCAATATTTAATCCTAATAGAGATAATAGGAAAGTGATGAGGCTTCACGTTTCAGTAGATATAAAACAATGACAACCTCTAAGGACAGATATTAGCCTTATGGAGTTGCAGTCTTGTTTTTTAACTATTTGGTTTGCAAGTAAACATTTCTGTAGCAATTACAGAGAAAAAGGCTTCTTGTGTGCTGTACTGAGCAGCAGGAAAGCAACCTAATACACTGCAGCAGGCCATTGCTGGTGGGGAAAGAGATGAAACATCCCATTCCAGATCTTCAAACACATATACGTATAGTCTTCATTTTTATTATTTTTGAGGATCAATACATTTTTATGTTTCCTACTTTATAAGTAGGAAATGTATTTGCATTAGAAAGGTGTTAACAGGTATGAATTTGCAAAACCCTCACTAACAAGAAAAGCTAACAAAGACTGTTGTAATAACAAGGTTATAGCAAACATTCCAAGTTAAGCTCTACTCCTAACTTCAGTCAATTTCTGGCAACTTCAGTGGGAATTGTACGTGCATGCACGGTTGCTTACAGTTTCCATATGTTTGGAAACTCATGAACAGAAGCCACAGCTTCCTCTTGGTACTCAGCTTCTCAAGCTTGTCATCAATTAAAATGATTATTTCTCAGACACTGGGGAAGTTATACAGCCTTAGTATGGCACTGCAAGCAGATTCATACTGTGAATTTTGTACTTATTTAGATTCCGAAAAATTTTACAGTCCCCTCTAATTTCAAAATGGTTCTTAGATACGATTCTGCACAGGCTGGCCACACCTGTCATAACTCAGTGAGTTATAGCACAGCACAGTAAGACTTATGCATAAAAACCTCAGTGATAAAAATTTTCTATTGTGTATAAGTTTGTTTTTATGACCTAGAAACACTTTCTAGATACAAAATTTATACTACAAATAATATTTACTTTTAATATTATTTATATTACAACTCCTACCTATTGTATTCTCTTTTTTTTTTTTTTTTTCCTCCCAACTCACCTATAAACTAGGATTTTTTCCCCACATACAATTCTAAGATTCCCTCTCTGGGATGCCTGTTCCTACCACCATCATTTTAATGATATATAATAGTAACCTGTCTTGAGAGAAGGGTGTCTAATGATATATAGCAGTATAATAGGTTCTCACAGCACACTGATGACATGTTGCAACTATGTATCATCAGAGAAGCAGTCAGCAAGATGGGGAGTTCAGGGGATACACATGACCAGTGTACAACCATAAAGAAAAATGAAATAGAACTAGAAAGCCAGTTCCGGTGATTCTGTCTGTGGCTGAAGGTATCCCCAGAGCCAGAACACCACATGAATTCTGGTACAGGCCTAAGTGACGGACCTTTGGTGATAAGAACACAACGAAAATATTTCCTTCTAAATACCACCAATAATTTAATTCTCTTCTGCTCTTATTATGGAAAGAAACTCCATTCACTAGAATACGCACATATTTTGAAGTGCAAAAACTCTGATGATGAAGTGCTCAAGTTACGTGCGAGAAGGTAAACAGAGAGCTATTAGTCATTCTATTTTACAACATAATAAGCCAGAGCAAGCAGGGAAATTATCACGTTGCAGACTGAAATAAAAAAATGGACTTCTTTGACACTACACATGAGAAGCCATAGACTGCTGCAGAGATCCAGGATGTATAGCTTGCAGAAGGAATTAGATTAATTCTAGGGAATATGAAGCAAATTTTTTAACTGATTGTTCTAAGTTTTACTATTAGTAAGCATATGCAAATTTCTGCAGTATCATGGCAAAGATGACAAGTGATAAATATTTCTGGAAGAAGAAAAATGTGAAATCTGTACTATTTATATACAAAGGTGTATTTATATACACATAATCTGTACATGCTATACATACACATATTTAATCATGCAAAGATTATAAAAGCAGTTGACATTCTTTTATCTGAAGTGACGCAGTCTTCCCATAAACCCTAACATTTAACACTATTTTTTTTATCAATGGGAAGTATTCCGTTATGCACCTCTACATTTCAACATACAGAGGCAAACACCTTAATTACTTTCAAGCACAGAAGTCAAAAGCTTATAATTTCACTGAAGTAAGAGAGTATTATTTAGATATCTCTTGGACAAGAACATAATTTATACTTTGTTTTTTGATTAAGAGCTATTAGTTTTTACATATTATACAACCCTGTCCAGCAAAAGACATTGTGGCTACTACTTCATATAGCGTGATGTTCCTTTTACTAAAGGCAAGTGACAAATCATTTACCAGCTTAAGCCTTCTGTCTACCATAAACATTGATAACATGGACTTTACTTTGAATAACTTTCTAATGAGTCAAATGTAAATAATTTGTGAATAACCACATACTGCTTCCAGACTGATACTCAGTGTTCTGAGCTAATTAAATTTCCAGGTCATGTTGTCAATATTAACAAATTTTTCAGCACTACAATTCTTGGAGATTGCCCTGTTTACAATTAAAACACAAAACAGCCTGTTCAGAGGGGTTATTTTATAGAGATACATATATACACACACACAGATTCTTTCCTCACAATATAAAACATTTCTTCAACTTATGCTCACAATTTCTTTTCACACAAAAAGTTATTTGAAGCTGCTCAAGATGATTTTTAAACATTTTAATATATGATGAAAGTCCCTTGACAAAAATTGCCAAAATGACATGAACTACTCCAAGTTTGAGCTTCCACAAGCACATACAACCAAAACCACACTGTTTGGAAACATTTGTCAGTGAATTAATGCGACTAAAAACCCATGTTTATACATGATAATCCTTTAAATTTGCACAAGGTTTACAGTCACAAATCTGAATCAAGATATCTTCCCCCTCTCCACCCCACATCCAGCCAAGTGTCCTAAATACTCAAAAACAATGACTCCTTTACTATTTGCATAAGCTGTTCAAGCATGCAGGTTTGTCATAGCTTAGCTATATTAACATAACTAGTACCATACTTTAAAAATCAAAATATGCAAGTTTGTCAGAGCTTAGCTATATTAACGTAACTAGCTACCATACTTTAAAAATCAAACTATGAACCCCATTATGTCGGAAACGTTTTTCAAGCTACTTTTACAGGTTTACATCTTCTCTCTGCTGTCTTCTGAACGATTACTATTCTTTCCTTTATTAATACTGTATCATGATGGAACAGAAAATTAGTAATGGAAAATGGGGTTGCAGCATGAAATTCTGTAGTGTAACCAGCTGCTTTGTCTTGTCCTCCTGCCTTTTACCTGGCTGGCATAAATGAGAGGTACAGGATGGAATTTTTTTGAAAGATTTTTTCCTACAAATATATTTTGAACTCATTAAACTTTTCTGGCATTATTACATTGCTGTTATTAATGTTTTAATCTAGTATTTCATGTAAACATTAAACCCAAAATCTGACATATAAAAATAGTTTGTAACTATTTCTATCAAGAAATAACCAAACAGTATTTTTTCCTTTTTGGGGCTACAAGTAGTGGAGGAAATCAACAAACCTGCAAGACAGCTGAAACTGACGCAATTCTGTGATTGTCAGAGTAAAAATTTTTGCCAAGCTATCCTTAGTACTAAGGATAATGATCCTTTAAGGGGATTTTATGCCCTAGTTGCATAATGAAATCTTGTGTTGATACGACTCCACTTACATAGATCTGATTTCACAAGAAAACTTTTAAGGATTTAAAAGTGCTCTGTTTTTCAAAGAAAATCATCATTCACCATTCTCTCTGAAGTTAAAGACCTGCAAGTAACTTAGCCAGATATTTAGATACTTTTCTTCATAAGCAGTGATAATTTTAGCTTTATCATGTCAATACTTTCTACCAACTTCATAAGCTTGCACTAGATAAATCATTATGATGAAAATCTGAGATATCATTTCAAATTAAAAACTAATTATCAGTGAAGATCAACATCTAGCTACTAGAATATTTCATTTTGTGCTCATTTCTTGAAAGCATTTGATTTTGGTACAGCAAAAGTAGAGTCTTATGTAAGAAATTTTTTCCTTCTTGTTAATTTTTCCTTTGCGGCTCTTATTGTTCTTCTATTTAAAGGATAACTCCCCTTGTAAGTTTTATTCGTACTTCTGTAACTTAAGATATATACACTTTACAGTACATAAGCTTATCTGAATACATCTGTTCTTTAAAGATAACACTGAAGAGTGAAAATGCACTGTTTCAAAGGTCGTGTTAGTCATTTCATCTTGTGACTTCATTTGTTTTAGATTCGTTTCATCGTTCGTGTCTATCTGCTGAAGATACTGGTATTTTAGAAATAAATTTTAAGGCTTACTGCCAGGACACATTCCATGTGGCCTGTGCATGATACACTGAATTCAGCTGTGCTCTCCTATGGTGTACAAGACGAGAGCTAACCTACATTGACAGAGTTGCATAGCTGATTAATGCAATCCACATTGCAAGTCACAGAAATACAGATGGACATGTTTACTTTTGTTCAATTCATTGATCTGAAGATACAAAATCCTCACAAAATTCCAATGCACCTAAACATTGACTTTCGGACTTGATAGCATAAAGTTGACAACTTTGTGAAATGCAGTTCATCAAACTATGAAAAGATATTATTCCTCATGTGTTTATTTCACAGATGTGCATAAGCTCACAAGAGGTGGTCCTGATACATTTTGAAGGTTTCAAAGGGGTATTTGTGAAGCAGTTACTAAGGGCTATGTCTTCATACATTCAAGTTAGCATGTTTCTCCTCTAAGGTTATTGCAGCCAGACAGTTTAAATATGCCTCCTCTCCCAGCTGTATTGGCAAATCTCTAACAGAAGGAGCAAGTAATTCTGATCTAACAGTTGGGCTTTTGGGGGGTTTTTTTGTGGGTTTTTTTGTTTGGTTTTTTTTTTCCCCCCTTTCCTTTCTTTATCTAAATAACATGATCAAATGGTCTTCCTTATTCAACCTACACTAGAGGTCGGTGTATACTAATTAATATCCAATTTATTAATACATTATTATTATACCATTATTGAGCAATAGTATTTCCCTTAATGAATTGGCTCCATTCACTATCAAGATTTGGATGTCATCAGTACTTGAAAAAAGTTATGTTATCAAAAACTAGATCTCACAAAAGATGTATTTGAGGTTAGAATAAGTTCCACTGATTGAACAATTTTTACCTGTAATTCCATGAAGTGAAATTTTTTCCCCCACTGCTGCTAGCTAACTTAATAAAACCGGAAGATGTCTATCTACGTGTCAGTATTATACTGTTCTCCCCACATAGTGATAGTTTATTCCTGTATACCCATAATTTCTAGTTTCTCAAACAGTAATTGGAAACACAATTTTCAAGGTCTAAAAAGAAGAATTCTGTGAAATGACCAAAATTTCTAAACACAAGAAGTAAATTTCTTTTCCAAAGTTATCTTACTTTACCCTACTTGAACACTGATGTACATCTTAATGCATTCTAATGAATTTAAATTGAAATATAACAAATAGAAATTAAGCATAAATCCAGAAATAGGTCTTTTCAGTTCAGCAAGGTAAGTTTTTCACTGATTTTTTTTTTCTTTCTACATAAACGCTTCATACCTTATACTTCTAACTTAACACACCATAATACAGCATCAGACTTCATAAGCAGGAAGCTAAACTTGTCATTGCCAAAAGAGATACAATTGTGCTACTCCTAATAATGGGAAAAAAAAATATCAAAGTCTGTCTTTGGACCATGGTGACAGAGAAGTTATGTGCATACAATCAAAACCTAATCTCTCCATCCATCTTTGACCGAACCTGCCGGGCAAACATATTCTTCTGACAGTAGCAAGCACTAAAACAAGTACTTTTTCAACACAAGTAAAATATTTTTAAAGCAGTAATATGAAATATTTAGGGTTTTGTGTTTTTTGGGTTCTTTTAGAAGAAAGAAGTATACATAAAATTCCAGAAAAATATTTCTTTCAGAAAAAAGGAAGCATCATTTTCCAAAGGTGATACTAAAATGAAAGAGAAGAAAACCCTTTAAATCCTTAACAGAAATTTGTCAGTCCCCCAACGATGCTCAGTTACCTGTACAGTACTTCATTTATACCTTGTATGGTATTGCTCCTTAAGGAGTCCATTTTCAAAGGCAATTCAAGCTCTTTGCATCCTGGAATAGGGCAACAGATAAATTAACACAGACACATCTACCTTACCTGAACCAAGAGGTGGGGCACAATAGCTTCAGCTCATAGTCACAGTAATTCTGCCGCACGGCTTTTGAACAAGAACTGGCTTGCATCCAGCTGGCTTGCAGCAAAGAAAACTGTCTGCACCTCTGTAAACAAACCCTAAGGATTAGAGAAAATAAAAAAAATAATCAGGCTGTTCAGGCTATCCAGCAGTCTTTGATCTAAGATGCTGAAATTTTGACCAAAAAACGCCATCCAACATTTCAGACAGAATACAACACAGAACTTAGAGCCCTCACTGTGAATGCAGGTCTACTGATAATAAAAAAATATTGCAACATGTTCCATGAGAAAAGTCAACTGAAATTTTATGGAAACTAGTTAAACCAGATGAGACTGCAGAACTGAAGTTAAGAGATGGGTTTCAATGAAGTGAAGAAATCAATTTGTATAAAGGAAGTGGAGGCATCAGGAGAGCCTTAGAGGTAACATGAGTCAAAGGAATACAGAAAGCAGTAAGCAGTAGCAACACTGAAAAGGAAACAGCAAACACTTAAAAGCAGGTAGAAATAATGTGATTTTAGTGCAAATACAAGCCCCTGGAATAAACCAAGAGGTTGATACAATCAAAGGTACAAATAGCTTTATAATTTATAAAGCCTTTTTAAAGGAGTTGTATGCACCATCACTTTAGAATACTTTAGAAGATACCCAAATTAGACTAGGACGATTAAAGCTGCTTCTTGTATAGGTCTTTATTTTCACAGTAGAACTATTCACAGACTTTCTTGTGGAGATTTTTACACAAAGAGTAGAATCAGCGCTGATTTTATCAGACATATTATGAACTAAGGAAGGGAAGAGAGAAAATTCAGAAAAAATCAAAACAATAAAACAAGTTTGGAGCATTTTAAAGAAGATGTGACTATTGGATTGACCCAGAATTTCAACAGACCAAGCAGGATTTAAAGTTTTCTATATTGTTTTGAAAACAAGCACTACCACTTGCATCACACATTAACCAGAACTTAACTTGTTAACTCTCCGCTCTTTTCTTTAGGAATCCCTCTGCAATTCCAGAAGCCTCATGGGAATTTTAAAGTCCTTAATAATCTTGAAGAATCTTGCAGAAAAAGCCAGTAAAAATTAGCCAAATGATAATTTTTCTAATTAACATATTGATTTTATTCTGATTAATATGTCTTTTATGACTGCTGTGAAACAGTCAAATAATTGGGAACTGTAATAACAGCAACGCTGACAGTGATTGTCTTCTATGGAGGAGATGCTTTGTACCACTACCATGTGGTAAGAGTATTATTTTCTCCTGTTGTTCTGCATTAGAATTAATAACACAAAAAGAGTTGCTGTCAGGCAAAGCAATAAAAGCGGAATAGCGCTTTAAGTTTTGTATACACAGTATTACAGCTCAGCAAAGACTTAATATATTTCTGGAATTGAGTAAAAAGAAGAATTCTCTGCATTATACACACTAAATCACAACTGCCATTATTACTAGAGAAGCAGAGCTATCACTTATCACTTCCCACACACATTAGATTATAAACCCTATCTCTAATGAGAGAGTGTTCTTTATCAGCCAAGTATTATTCTTCTATTGATGAATAAAATCTTTTGCTTTATAAAAGTAAAAACAAAATATTTTATGAAATCCATAAAACCTATCTTATTTAAAAGCCATTTCACATACACACAAAAACCCCCACATAAACAGGTTTTAAAACCAGTTAAAAGAAAGGAGATTTTGTTAAAATAAATTTTATTTACAGAATTTCTTTAAAAAACTGTTTAAACATTTAGATAGAGAACCAAGATGAACTGTATAAGTCTGAAAACAATTGCTCAGCTAACTGTTTTTCTGACTGTAAATGTGATTTTAGCTGACTTATTTACTGTAGTTTGATTAAACCTTCTGCAAGCTGACCTCACAACAAGAAGAGACTTCAGTCATGAAAGACTACTTTATGGACCAATATTGTTCCTGTTGCAGCACAAACCAGGCAGAATTACAAAAAATTCTGGTTGAAATATTGCTTGCTTAATTTATTCCTCTACTAGTATCAAAGCAAAAGGACTGTTCTCATCTAACCCCCAAATTTTGTGCAACATTAACTACCAACCCAATCCTGAGATGGGGCAGCTGCACCTAAGAATACAGTGATGAACTGAAAACTTCAAAAATTGCATGGTGAAGATCTAGATCCTGATTTTCCTAAAAGCTGTTAAAGCTTTGTTATGGAGAAAAAAAGTTTATTTTCCTAAACAGAGAAATAGACATTTAATCCCATATTTCCCCCATTATTGTTGTGAAAATCCAAAAGGACAATTAAGCTATTCACAGCACACCACTGTTAAAAATACACTCTACAGTTACAAAAAAGATGTTTATGGTCTAACAGGTTATCTTTGATTTATACCACTGTGACCACATTGCCACCCCAACAAATCACTTCCACCTACAAACAACATCAAGCATATTTTCCTACAAGGGACAACAATTCAGAGTTAAATGCTTGACCTCTAAAGTTGACAGATACTATTTATACCGGAAATTGTTTTTCTACAAGAAAAAACATAGGTTTCTTTAGTCTTTTTCTAGCATCTGTTTAAAAAAAAAACTAAAATACATTAAAATACCTGTATTCAGAAGCAAGATTCCTCCTGCAGCTCTTCATCCAGTTCAATTGATACTAAGGCAGGCAGTTATTTCCTGCACAGGTGCTCCAACCAGAAAAGGAAAAACCAAAACAGGTGTCTGGAGTTTCAGCTATAAGCCCTTCCCCTCACTCAGGTGAAGTCAGTCAGAGGCAATTTTGGAAACAGAGCAGGACTCGGACTGATATATATGCGGTCATCATGGAAAATGACTGCAAAAGTACATGAGAAAGACTTGTTTGTGTACAACTATTTCCTGACATTTAAATGCTTTAAAATAACTCTTATTGTATTTATTCCTTTTCCTAACATCATGAAAAATGTAGCTGTCAAAATAAAGAAAGTGCATCCTCTACGTTTGTGGTGAATTTCAAACCCATTAAACACTGGGGCAAACACTACCTGTTAAACACTGGGGTAAACCTTCTGCTGATCTGAATTGGTATTATCTAGAGAAAGCCAACATCCCAGAGCTGTGCAGAGTGCCATGCACTGTGGATCTAGTGCTCTGCTGCCAAGGTTCTGTTGAGCGTGTTTAGTGTCAGAAAAGCACTTGCTTTTAAATTGAAACATAGATCTGCAGGTAAAAGTTTGACTCTGAGATGGAGAAAATTTACAAAATAGTTTCAAGGTGTGTAGGGGTATCAAAATCTGTGTTATTCTATATACTTGAAAATAAAAAAAACAGCTAATGAACTATAATAATATGTCTACAATAGCATAGTTTCAAATGTCCATTTCTGAATGGAAGTAGATCTCAGCAACCTTAATCCCTCAATGTCATGTACAATTCCTGTGCAAGAAATATAAACCAATTCTTATTACACCAAGGAAAAGAAGCTGTTGGAATAAGATCAGTTCTACCTATACTGCTCTTTTGACAGATTATAATTATTACTGTATCTCTGCTTGTAACAACGTGAATATAGACTCTTCACAGAAGTAAGTGCGTGAATATTTATCTCTACATATGTATATGTACAGAATAAAGTTAATGAAGATAAAGAGTAAGCAAACAATGTGAGTTTGGAATTATGGTGAAGTCTGTAATCAATTAATTCATACATGTGTTTTGATCTTTATGACTGAAGACCGGCCTTGATGTAGTTGTAGAGCACTTAGCTGGTGTTTTTAAGGCACTCGGACCTCATTCTCTCCATTGACAGGTAGGCGGAAAAGAAAAAAAATCCCCAAAGCTCCATGTCAGCTATGGCAGAAAGTCGGAAGTGATCAGAAATAGTATTTAATCATAAGAAACATGATAGTTTGAGTTTACTAGCACAGCACATTATGGGCATAAAAGTGCAGTCCTTTAACAAGCATCTGTGTAATGTGAAAGGCATCTGTGAACAACATGCTTTGTGCAGAAGTCTGGCTTCCCAGCTCTTCTGTACTTAATGTCTTAGTTTTATCCATGTTTCACTGTGTAATTAAAAAGTTCTTTGACTAAAGGGGCCTAGCACACACTGGGACAGAAAGGTCCTGGGATCCCACAGTATAATATGAACTTTAATGCTGCCAACAAGCCTGTCTTTCAAAACGCACCTGCAGGTCTCACACCCTTCCAACTCACCTTTAGCTACAAAAGCCGGTTCTTGTCATGCATTTCTGGAGCACACTTCTGCTTGTATTGATTTTTAAGGAACTAGGCACAAAAGGGACAATAGTCAGGACCATATCTAAAAGAACCAAACTTCTCCACTCCAACTGTGTGAACAGGATATATTTCTTCTCAGAGAAATGAAAGCATTGTCAAAGATATGTCCCAGAAAAGCTGTACATGTGGCGATGGCCTCTGTGAGAAGCTGGGGCGGCCTGGTGCCGGACACAGCCGGTTCCAGCCGGCTCCGCAGGGCCCCTCCGCACGCAGGACACAGCTGGGCCCATCAGCGAAGCTGGTGGCACCTCTGTGAAAACGTATTTAAGGAAGGGCAAAAGGTTGTCTGGCAGTGAGGAAAGAAGTGTCAGAAACAGCCGTGGGGAGAGCACAGCCTGGGAAGGAGGAGGGGAAGAGTGCTCTGGCTGTACGGACAGGACAATCTGCTCCAGGAGGCCCCGGGATGCCCGCGGCGCCCTCCGCTCCCTCACCCGCTGAGGGCACGAGAGGCCGAGGAACACGAGCCCCTCTGGTGGCTCACCAATTACATTATTCCCAGAGGTGGGGTTTTTCTCCTTTCCTTTTTTTTTTCTTTCAGGCCAGCCAAAAATTCAACAAAAGAGAATGAAAATGACGGAATTTTGCATTTTGATGAAGTTAAAATTCAGAGCTTTAAATATTTGCAGAGAAATACTACATAGTTTAAGTATGACTCACTCAAATTTCATGCAAACGTTTGCTTTACTTTTAAGGCACTATTCTTATGCTAGCCTGGAATTCAACCAAATATTTCACAGGGAAATCTGGTCCTGGAGCACAGTATGATTACCTTGGTAATCTGCCGTATTTCCATTTACTGTGCTTCACGAATGGGAGACATGACAGCCTAAAAGATGGAAAAAGGGATGTTTTGAAACCTGAGAAAGTCTTTGGTTTAGACTCAGATTTTGACAGAAGGTTCAAGGTATATTTCATTTTTTTTGGAGTGGTTTGTTTGATAAGAATATCCCTCAGTCATAGAAAAAGACCAAGTCATAGAAGAAAATAGTTTCTCTCATCCTTCCTAGCTTCTCTCTTCATCCTCTTGTCAGCATATGGCAAGGTATGTTTGCTTTATGGCTGGGATACTCAATGAACTGTAATGACATCAAATTTGTCTAACAGCAAATGTCTGTCAGAAATTAGCTTACGTATATCCTTAATAGCTGAGCTAATATTTTCTGTGTGATTGTGGCGAAGTTGTTGAGCCAGTTGAATCTGTCAGTCTGCTCCTAATCTTTCTTGACACTATTGCTTAGAAATGTAATGAGACAATACCCAATTTAACAAATGACAGCTCTGTTGCTTTCTCTCTCTTGTTGCAGAGAGTTGTCTTTTTCTGAATCACTTTACCTTAAAATGTCATGTGTTTAAGCTGCTGTGACCAGCCATTTTTTCTCCGCTAAGTGCTGGGGAAGGTACAAGAGTGCATTTGGTACACCATACACTGTGAATTTAAAAAGTTAACTGAATGGGGTGTGGGACGGAGAAACGAAAAGATATCTCGGGGCGGGGGGGGGAAGAAGGGGAAGTGTGTTTATCTTAATTAAAAACAGTTTAATAACACTGGTTTAAGAAAAAAAAGTCTCAGAGTGAACTGGAAGTCTCCAGAGTATTAGTCCCTGTGTTCTGGAGTGCTGGAGTTTATGACAGAGCAGTACAGATTGTTAGCCGTGCTTGTTTTAAAGCAGCTCTAGATTTTACTGGCTGTAAATGTTGCTGCAGACAGCTTGCTGCCGTGTGCTCTCAGCTGTCCCCTAGCCACACTAGAGTTCTAAGATCCACAATAAAAATCTCTTTTTGTTTTCATCTCAAAGGCTTTTATCCAACTACATTGAACAGCCACTTATTTCATGAATGTAGAAGTAATGGAAACAGGATTTATGACTGTTGTTTGTATGTAGTTCATTAAACCTCAGGAGGCTGTTTTCTCCAGCGTGAATTCATACTTGAATTCATGTACAGCTCCACAGGTACCTTGACTTACTTAGTCAAGTGTTCACTTGAAAAGCTTTTGCTGTTTCTGCTTTTGGGGTGGTTTGGTTTTTTAGTATTAGATTTAATAGAATTTCTATTCTTTTTGCTTCTCCAGAAGTTTGCGGCTAGCAAGGAGATATGAGACCCCACTAAACAAGAGCTATTGTGGGTTCAGCTTACCTCCATGCAGTGGGTGCGCTCTGCCCTTGGCTGCCAGCATGCCCTCCTGCTCCACAGCTCCTCCGCAAACATCAAGCGGCATCATGGCACCTACAGTACCTGGGAGACAAGAGGTGCTGCCCAGAATGTACCCAGCATGACTGCAAGCCTCCTGTTGCCTCAGCTTTCACAATTTGGCTATTTGCAATTAAAATTCTTTAAAACATTACAAGACCTGTAGTATAAAATGTTGACCTTTAACCTGTCAGGGCCTGTCCATTAGTGTTGTCCCCCACCCCTTATTCTCCAGCAGTTATCCACAGCATTCATCAGGCCCTGCTCAGGGGAAGTCCATCTGTCATGTTCAGGGGTGGTCTGTTTCTCTGTTTCAGTACATCAGAGAAGAAAGGCTTTACCAGAAACAAGATGTAGTCCTTGAAAGCAGAAGTTAGAAAACTCACCCCTATGAGCACATATCTGTTTACTTAAACCTAAGTGGTCTGTGGCATATCAGAATCATGGGGTAATACTGTTCATAAAAACACTATTTTCTCATCTCTAAATAAAAGCCACTTAAATATGAGGGGAAAAAAGATACTAGTTTCACATGTGGAGGTCTTTGATGAGAGCTATGAAATAATCTCAGGAAGGAATTAAAAATTGATGTAGATACACAAATTTATCAATTTCATAAAAATGAGAAAGAAGCGTTTATACAATTTCTAACTCTGGGAAATCTCTTATGCATACGTATGTATGTGAGAATATATTGTCTTTAAGATTTCAACTTATATTTTTCTCTGTTAATTATCTTAAGAGTTATGTAAACGACGATTAATATTTTTCAGCTTTTCAAATCCTCTGTCTAAAACTCAAATCTTTATGGACAATAAGAAATGTGAAAAAGAATCAAATATATGTCTAATAAAAGCTATGCCTACAGCTATATTGAATAGTTAAATGAAAATACAGATTTCTACAAATACACTCATTTTCCATATACTAGTGCACACAGGGACTGTTAAATGTATTAGAGCTTCAGTCTGCAAAGCACTTAACCACATATAAAACCACATATGTACTAGTTTTCTAGTTTAAGTACTTTCACTGAAATCATTAGATATACCTCCCATGACAGCTGTGGTGCAGCACAGAAATATCAAAACTACCATAAATGAATTTGTTTGGTAACTGGAAACAAACCAGCAGTGACAGCACAGAGCTCAACACAGGTTAATTTTCTTCTCTGAGAAACTGCCGTCATTTAAAGATAGCTCGTATCTCTCTATGGAGTAATGGGATCTGCAGAACGGAGGCAACAGCTGTCTTCAAGTTCCAAGTAAGTACAACTCAACTGAATGTGTATCCAGTCTAGATTATTAGAATATGCACAAATGACTGCAAAAAAACAAATGCTAAACTTTAACCGTGTCAGGTTTAAAGGTGTCAGAGCTTCTGAACACGTGCAGTGTTTACAGAACAATATTTCTGAAGCACTGAGAATACCATTATCAGCTTTGGAAAGCAGTTTAGTTTTAGTAATAATACCAGGAAACACAGTGAGTAATATATAATTTCTCAGAAGTAAATACTCCACAATTAGAATACAAAAGTGTTAAAAATAATTATTCCTGTCAGCAGAATAGGAAAAGGAAGGTGACAAGATAAAGGTTGTGGGGGGAAAGGAAGAAATCCCTCTTGCAGATAATGAAATTGCAAGCAGATTCACAGCAATGTATGAAAGTTTCCTCTTTCATCTGAGCTTCTGTTACAAGCCAGAGTAGATGCAGAGATGAGTGCAGTACCATTACCCTCAATGTTACATGCATGACAACTGGACAGGTTAATATTAGCACATAAGCTGGCCTAGAAAGACACCACTGAACCCCCGCATCCAAAGGTTTACTAGGCAGACAGCTGTGTGGTTTTTGAGCACTGTGGGCTGCCTTTGTTCTAACACTGATAAAAATAAAGGAAGCAGCCTCAAACTAGAGTGATTTGAATTTCATTCCAAAAGACTATGACTTGATGGATATTTCATTTGACTTTGCATTTTAAATTGAAAGCAGAAATGATGTTCCTTGCTCTCTCTTGTAAAATAGATTCCATAATTCTTAATCTGTTCCTTGGTCTGCAATAACATTGGGAGTCACTCACCTTTCAGTGGTTTGTAGCAATGCTTTCTTGGTGATTTCTGAGGAAATCACTGAGAAAGTTTCCACTTCCAAAGACCAGGCCTCCCAGGGAGCAGTGGGAGGGCCACCCCACGAGGACTGAGATCTGGGGACCAAGGGGCTGGCAGGATCATTGCCTCGCTATAAGGGGACAAGTCCACTGCCCCCAGTGAGCCCAGTCCAGCCTGAGTACAGCTCATGCACAAAGGGAAGGGACGACCAATGAGGCTTCTCAACTTCAGAAAACAAATGAAGCATTTTAATACTAATTCCCTATGGGTCTCCGTCAATAGAAAGTCAGCAGCGCGCTCTGCACTGTAGATGACAATTTCCTGTGAGTGAATTTTTTTTTTGCTAAATAGAAGCACTTATCTTTGTTAATTATTATTTTTGCATAGATAACTTTATTTGTGACTTGACTAGTAAAACTCTAAGGAGCTGGACCATCTGGAGACCAAAGTTAAAATTGCACTCCAGAGTTAAAATGCTCTGGGAGTTTGTTCCAGATGGGTTGCATAAAATCAAACTGCTGTGGGAAACACTGCCAGAAAACAGGTCACTTGATACACACAACCTTTGCGATAAATGTTTATATAAATCATCATTTTCAATATTGCATTTTAATTGCATAAAGAGCTTTGTATGTGAAGCAGAACAATGGACTTGGTCTTCTGCTATCACAAAGCCAAAAGATAGAGAAAGGAGTTAGTGAGAAGAGAACTAACTTGGGCTAATTTTGCTGTAATATCCTTTCTGAAAGGGACCTGAATGAAGATGTTTTTGACTTCTCATTTCTCCTTATTACATATTGCTTTAAATTATTTGTGAATTTATATTTACAGAAACAGGCCTGAACAAGTTGAAGTAAATAAATGGAGTGGTAGCAAAATAGGTCCTTTGATTTCCTCTGTCGTTATCCTATGTTCTATAAAAGCCAAACGACGTACTGTTTCGTAGTCTTAACTCAATTTCATCATTTTTAAGACATGTTCTTTTATGGAACTGAGAGAAGTACTCTGAAAATGAACGTAGCATACCATTACAGCATATGCATAGGAAGTGCAAAAAGTGCCAGGCTGACAGCCACAGTGTTTCTTATATCATGAATAGTAAAGTTCTGTCCCTCATTTAGCCCCTGAGGAATTGACAACCTAATAGACAAATATGATGCTGAATATCTGCAGCTTCTGTGGGTGACATGCTGGTTTACTTTGATGAAGCTGTTAAAAGGTCAGTTCAGGAAGTGGCCCAGGAGGCATCTTAAAAGGCCCATAATTAAACATTGTTTATATTAATAATTTCCACAGTAATAATTAGAATTTGGAAAAAAAATTATGAACAGAAATTGTCAAAGTCAGGAAAAGTAGCTCTTACTCAATGTTTGTCATTGTGGGACACATTTTAGCTGCTTCCAAGGTTCAAATAGTTGCAAACATTTAATTAAAAAACTAGAAAAAAAGATTTATTCCCTTTATTTAGTCATTACATCTGCCAGTAGGGAGGTAGACAATCTATCTAAGTTGCTAGGTAACTTCTTGTCTTCTAGCAAATTCTAGAAATGAGAATTAAAGACATTGAATACCATATAGGCACAATGAGGAAATCACATAATAAAAAGGATGGCTTATTAGGAGCTTGGGGTTGTGATGTTAACATGTGAAATATGTACAATGAAAGCTTCTCAGTTACCAATGTCCTCATTAAGAGACTGAGATATGTAGCATATAATCTCTGGGGAGGGTTTGCTTTGATTATAATAATAATATTAGGTCATGCAAGTAGCGCTTGGTATAGAAGGTAAATATCTATTTAAATGATAGAAAATAAAACTGGGAACACCATTCTGAAAATTAATGGGAATTCTACAGTGCATCTGTTGAGAAACAGAATCCTATTTTCTTCAGCCACTGAAGCTGACTGCTTTAGAAATTGCTGATTATTTCCAGATGTAAAAACTCTGGATGTTGGTTATTGTACCTGTAGACTACAGGAGGAAGAAACAAAACCTTTCTTGTCTACTTCCAGAACATCAAAACATTTCCTAAAATAATGGCAAAATTATATATATTGGCAGCTTTTAATACACAGTAAGTGAAGGTTGGTCTATGCTGTCTCTAAATCAGAAACTACTCTTAGCAATTAAAACTAAGCTGTTCAGTTCTTGAAGGCTGTCTGTTTTTTTCCTGCACCTGACTCACCTAGCAGCACATCTCAGTCACAGGTGCCTGTTAGAGGGTCTCATCTGACAGTCTTTCTGTTGACCTCAGTGGAAGTCAGATCAGATCCTAGTATATCCAGTGAGTAGTTCCAAGCTAGTATTAACAAGCTACCTTGATGTCAGCAACTTTATAAAACCTTAAAATCTGTGCTTTAAAGGCTGAGTCAATGGAAAAGTTCAGCCAGCTATTTTTTCATAGCTTTCATAGAAAAGTGGAGACGTCTACAGTAAATGCAAAGCATATTTCCCATTATATTCTCAGGGGTTTTTTATTTTCCTTTCCTTTTCTTGATTCATATGACATACTACCATAAATATGGTATAAAACTGATGGTAACAGAAAATCCCTAAATGTCTGAAATGAAACTTTTCAGAAAGAACATAGATACTCCCAAGGAAATATCTACTTAATTCCTAATACATTTAGCCTACTTCAATTTACAGCAGACACTTAAGTATATCTATGATAAAAACATTCAGAGAACCTGTTAGTTCAGTGCTAGTTCAATTTAAATTGAACTCGGAAGAGGTGTGAAGTACATACTCCTCAATTCTCAAGTCTGCATTCTGACTGAAGTAGAAAAGTCACAGTTCCTTCATAGCCTTCTCTTGTTAAACTTCCTAATTGTCAAAATAAAGTAAAAGTAGATGTAAAATGACTAATTATGCACTCACTGTAATGTAACCATACAAGTGACAATGTCTTCATTGGTGCTAGGTTGCTACACTGACAGCATCTGCTTCCAACAAGAAATTGTGCCATATGTCAAGGGAAGATAATGACTTACAGAACAGTTCGGTATAACTCTTATTTCCTGTCTTCACAAGCTATAATCCACATGAAGGAGTTAGAGAAATAAGACTCATCTGCAAGACTTCATTATAAATAACTCTTTTATAACATATGCTTTGCTGAAGCACACAAATCCCCTGACTTCTGTGAGTAGCTCAGTGAATGGGTGAGCTGTATATGACTTTCAGAAGCAATTTCTATGATTGCTAGCCTGTATCATAATCATACACCAGAACCACTGGGGCCTGAAACAATTTCCCATCTATTACCTCTGCATTGTAGCTATCCTACATCACAGTGTGTCATAGTAATATACAGGATGCATGGGGTGAGAATGAGAATATGTTTAATCAACCTATTTTCATTTCCTGTGCAAAACATTTAGTTTTGAATAATCAAGAGAGATAGAGCTAAAAGGCTGGTTTTCTAAAATTGTCTAAGAAGGTAAATAATCTCTAAATCCACTCCTGTCTATCCCATAGCCCTTTTCTGTCACGCTTTTTCAGGTAAAGCTTATTTCCATTTACCATTGGAGGAAACACCACCACTTTCTAGTTCTACTTCAACATATTTATGCTCTTAATAGGCTTTATTTTCACAGGAACGTTTGTCTTGCAACTCTTTGTATATAAGAATAGTATTTTGTTTTCGTTACGTTTGCTTTCTTCCCTTAAAATTGATGTATTCATTAAAAAAAGCCTTTGGCATAAAACCAAAGAGAGATAATGTAAAATAATTAGTACAACAAAATAATAAGTTAGTTATAAAAGCAGGAACAAATGAGCCCCAAGTACACCACTAAGTGCCATCAATGATCAGTACTTGTCATTGTTGCAAACAGCATTTGTATTTATGCCAAAAACATACAGCCAGCTCAAAATATCTGTGAAAATCTCACGGAAGTCAGAGTCCTTAAACACATTAAGACAGTTAATTTTTAATTTGAACTTTTAAACCTATATTAAATGTGTATTAAGACAAAAATAGTCTAATTTTGTACTTTGTCATAAAGAAATTAGGAAGATTTCCCCTGCTGTACAACATCTCGTATTTATCACATGCTTGGCTATACCTACTGGTGAAGAGACAAGATCTGTTTCTTCTGATATGCTGCATTTCTCCTATTGCAAAATAGATACTGCAGTTAATAGACAACCTAGTCCATAAGCTATAAACATAAACATATAACAGGAGCAACCTCTGGTGTCATCAAGTTCAGGCTCCTTTTGTGCTGTTCCACACTTCATATTTGAGGTACCGCTGCTGCACCTCAAATAATGTATTTCCCAATGTTACTGAATTCTCTCGAAACCAGTTGAGGCTTTTGTGAACCACTGATGCTATGAGGATGGGGTTATCCACTTTTGATGATTAGAAACCTTTTCTCATTGAGCACTCAAATATACTTCCTGGACAGTGAATATTCTTCACGATTAATCACAATCACTATAAGTTTTGAAGTATTTTAATATGTAAAAAATTTGAAACCCCAGGTAAACAACTTGAAAATATCTTGATTTACTGATAACAAGAAATAGCATTTTTCAATGACCATGTTTATAGCTTTGCTTGAGAGAGCAGTGTGCTAAATGTTATTCAAAGCAAGTTTTTGGTGGATTTTAAGGAACATCATCTTCCTCAGTGGAACTTAACTCTGAAATATTTTGCATGTTGTAAATAAGATTTCCTGGGATCTGTATAGTTAGTTGCCCTGGCATTTCAATATTTCACATTTTTAATTTCACATGATCTTAACCATTGATGTAAAACACTGATAAATGCCTAAAGGGGAAAAAAGAGCCCAACAACTTTATGTATAATTTTAGATGCCTTGGCTATGGTAACAATACTTTCAAAGGGATTCAGTGTATTTAAAGTATGATCTCCATATTTAAAAGTGCACGCTGCTTATCAAGCTGTGCCTTTCCAAGGATTCCTCAACTGATGTCTTAAAATGGCTTCTAAAATTTCTTCTGTGGCTGATGGCAAAGTGACTGAACTGAACCCATATCTGCATGCATTTGCTCCATATAGTACTTGAATGAACATACTGTAGTTCTGTTGCAAAAATAACTTGCAGCAAGAAAGCCTTCTGCATGTTTTCCATCAGAAGCCTTGTTTGTGTGATTAATTATCTTCAGAAACTCTGCTAAAAATTGAGACTGCAAAGGATAACACTTTTTTTAAAGTGATCTGAAATACTGTTTAATGATATTTCTTCTTGATTAATTTCTCTAATCAGAGTGATAATGCTTTAGCTTTAGCTATATTAGTTAACCTGATAGTATCTGTGAGTTTGGGTTTTATCCTTTATTAAGCACTGTTTTCCATTTGTTCGATTTTTGTCTTGTATGGGTATTTGAAAACTTTTAATTTCCACATTACAGTCTCACAGTAAGTGTAAGTACATCTAGTCAATCAATCTGTAACTAAATAGTGATTCTCTGAGACACTCCTTCAGGTATTTTCTACCAGAAACCAAACACTCAGAACTAAGTATCTTTTAAAGAGTGGAAATGATTCTGTGAATACATTTTTGGGACATACGGGAATTTTCCAGTAAAGTAGAGCTATGGCAGACATTCCTGTGCCTCCCACTATCCAAACTACAGAGCTGCACGTGTATCTGATACAGAAAGATATCGTAGAAGAGAGATATAATAGAGTGATATATAGAGCAATATAATAGAGGACCTTATACTTGCTATAAGAGACATGCTTTTGAAACTTTAGTCAATGGATGAACATGACCAGAATCTGCATAGATGATAGCAGTAAAAAAAAAATAAATTTTTTTTTTGTACATTTTATCCTTTGGACTATATCCAGGGCTTTTTTGGTATGTCTGATAGTCCTATCTGTGGTAAGGGAGATAAATTTGGTTAAATATATCTTTTTGTCAACTCTACAGAATAAGGGTATTCAAATGAGGAATAGAGTGGGCTCAGAGACTGTGCCTGTGAAACAGGCTTTGTGATCTGAAAATAAGTATTCCTCTCTCAAATCTCACTGTACCATCTACTCCAAGGTGAATACTCTGACAGAATCTTATTTGTAAAATTTATGAGGATATAGAACTATTTAAAACCAAGAACAGCCAGCCAGTCCAATAATGATTAAGTAACCAATGATGATATGTTCCTGAATGTATATGGAAATACCACCGCAATCTACAGAACAGAAGCCACGTATTGTTTAGCTATGGTAAATATGGTGCTGGATACCACAGACTTCGCTTAGAGAAAATTCCAATTTTAAATACCAATATGTACTAAGGCTGCATTTAAAAAGAGACTCAGGAACAGAAACAAGAGGAAGAGGATCTGAAAATCAGTCTGGTTTTTGACACATTTGGCTGATAGACGCTTGGATTGCTGCAATATCAATTAATGCAAAAAGTGCATTGATTAATCAATGGTTTTCTCATCACCGGGCAGCTGCAAGCTTCCTCTGTGGTCCTCCACTGGCCAAGGAGTAAGAATTCCCACTATATCTTTTTCCACTGGAATGATAACTAACCTCACCTTCTTCCCCCTCGTCCCCCCACAGTCCAGCTAACTTATCCTAATGAAACTCTAAGCAATGTTATTTTCTTTGAGATTTCTGCCACTAATAAATGTCTGTGGAGAGAATGTGGAGGGATATACAGGCACACACCTTGAATACACAAGGACTGGTGCCAGTCCAAAGAGAGTATACTTACATACTCCACGTAGGAAAAAGACAAGAGCATAAGACTAAAATTCTGAGAACTCAAATATGTCTTTGTGAGTGTGTGCAAGACAAGCGTGAACTGAGCACTGTCATATTAGAAAGAAATGCAAGCTACGAAATGCATGCAATAATTCTCTCTAATTTCTTCTTTTTCTTTCTTTCCTTCTTTCTCTCCCTTTGTGTCTCTTTCTGAAAGTGTAATGTGGAATATGTATGTTTGATCACTTTTGTTCTCCAGCTCCATAACAGCATGAACAGTGCATATGAGCATTTAAATATTCCACTTCGGTAGTTAGGTCCAAATCTGAATACATATCTATGGCTTGGACCCCTGCTGCTTAAAGCTATTTGCACTCAGATCAAATTGTGACCCCCAGAAATAGAAGTATTTATGTTCAAAAAGAACTGAGTAAAATATTTATAAGGCTATTGATACAAACTAGAAAAATTATGATATAAATATGATTACACTGTATAAATCAGATAAAATCTACACAATCTGTGCTTCTTTAAAGAAATCCAAAATGATTTTGTTTCTGAAGTACACATAAAAAGAATTTCAGTAAGACTGTATTTTCAAACTTTATTGTTAAGGGATACAAGGAAACCTTTTCCCTGGTTGTAATATTTTCTTTATAAAAGCGTTATTTCAGACAAAGTAAGCTTGGCTCATTTAAAGTCCCCACAAGGGACAGATACATTTGGATCGGTATTTTGAATGTTTTTGATAACCTAAAGGAATGATATCCCAGTTTATGAGATCCCAGCATGGCTTTATTTTCTGGACAACTCAGTTATTCTCTCATCCTCTGACCTTATTACGATATTGTTTTTCCCTTCTCTTCACTACACCGTTGTGTGAGAAAGCTCTATATAAATTTGATACAAATCTAGTTCACATACAGTATCTACAACTTAGTCAACTTCACAAGGCATAAAACCAACAATTTCTTTTCCCTTATACCTTAGTTCTTATTTTTGTACAACATAATCCTTGTGCTATGAGTTCCCCTACAGTAAACTTAAAAAAAAATAAAATTAAAATCCATTATACCTCTATCAACTATAGGACAAAATTTTTGTTTCCCAGGTTGGCTTGTGTTTTTAATATATTGTATCAATTTAAATGCAGATGGCTAAGGAGAAAGAATATTTCTTCTCTTACATTGTACACAACCACAGTGATGGTGAGATGATTCAGACATTGTAAAGTGTGCCTCTTTTTTGGTCAGGAAGCTTTGAGTAGTTTCAGATAGATGATCTGTTCCTTTCCATGTTAAAATGAGTGGAAGCATTTTGTAAGTCTGAAATACTTACAGATGATAATATGCCTGCAAGTAGATACTTGCCAAGTTAAAGATATCCATGGCATGAATTGGTTAGATTCAAACACACTACTATTATTGTATTAGGGAAAAAATTGAGTCTAATGGGCTGCCTTGATTTAGATTACAAGGAATTCAAATTGTTATGACTTCTTCTCCTTATTTTCGTATTGGAATATTTGGACAGCATGTGATGATTTAGGCCAACACTAAATGAACACTGTTCATAAACAAGAAGGAATTAAAATATAAAACATGACCGAGGTATGTACCATAAATCTAAAGCTGGTTTTGAATTCTTCCAATTTACGTATCTGTTACTGCTGGCAGCTGTATCTACAGTCCTCTTGTAGGCCAGCATATTCTCTAGTAAACATTCCATATATTTTAAGGCTAAGTTATACATCCTGAAGTTGAGGTTCCTTCTAACTCCGTCTAGAGATCATTGCAACTACTATGGAGATAACTCTACATTTATTATGCTTAATTTCAGATCTTCATAAAACATATGAAAGTACTCAAAGTTTTGTGAGTTTTGATTTTCTGTTTTAACTTTTGCACGTAATGGCTTTGTGCCATATATATGCATGAATAAATATGTATAATTACATGTATACATGGAAACAATCATATGGATTCAATATGACATCAGAACATGAGAAGCATATTTAGCATCTTCACAATTACTTTTTCTTTCATGTTTAATATGTAGACTTATTTTCTATTTTTAAAGGCATGCTGATTACAGCTAAACCTCTACATCAATACTGTAATGGAGAAGCAGTCGTCTTTGGATGGGGGAAAAAAAAACCAACCAAAAATGCCTATGGATCAACTCTCACTTGGCAGTTGAAAAAGTGAGACTGTCTACTCTTTGCTTTTGTTTGTTCTCTATTTTCTGCAGTGACTCTGGCAGACAAGTACCTCTTGTCTGAAAGAGCTGAGAGATGTATTAGACCGTATTCAATCTTTTCTCTTTTTTTATCCCACCTCCTCTTCAGAAAGTCATATGGCAATATTAAAGGCTTATATCTTTAGATTTTATAATCTAGTAGAATGTAACCAACTGTACTTCACTGAGGACACAAGTCATCCTTTCCACTCCTCTCCAATCCTATGTTCACAACCAGAGCCTGATCACACGCAATCGTTCTTCAAGAATGAACAGAAATAGTATTCCTCTTTGCAGCTGAATTGAGAAACAAGTGGACTAGTCAGTCCACAGTTCAGGAGCTATGTTAGTATTCTCTTCAATGCTGGTGACCAAATTTATAGGCAAAGCTTATAGGGTTAATTTATAGGGTTAAGCATTAAGTAACAGACACCTTCCTATTTTTAAGTATTGTTTTGCACTAGAAGGTGCTGGTTTGCTGTGAACCCTGTAAGAAAGGCGCACAGACTCTGTAATGCTATTTATTACAGCTAACACAGTAAGAAGACAATAGCATAGATAATTTTACTCCCCCTTAGGTGCTGGGAGCCCCAAGCTTCGAACAGACTCTGACCCACGTGCAACATGCCATGCAGACCCTGTCCATAGCACAGATTCCCCCCTTTCAGTCTTTCAAGCTATTATAGGATTCTCTGACAAGGAAACAACTCTGTTTATGGACAAACAGAAATGATGGTCTCATGAAAATGCCTTGCTGCTCTGTCAGCTAAAGGCAAGGCCACGCGGGTGGTGTGACTGCCAGTACTGAGCGGAGCCGCCAGTGGGTTCCTCCGTTCCTCCAGCTGAGCTCTGCCTGCAGCTAGGGCACTTGTGGGGCACAGCACATACTGGAACAGACACAGAACAGCACAGAACGGGCCTGTGCCTGCCTGGGTTACCTGCTCCCTGCATCACTAACTCCTCAATGTACAACAGTCTTCTGGCCAGGACCACTACAAGTATCCACATGCTTATAACCAGCTTACAATGCAGCTATCTCTTGCTACACAGATATCATAAATGGTTCTCTTACCTATAGACTTCTTGCAGAAAAACATGATTCGAGAAAATAGGACTTCATGTATGATTAATATCCTATTGCCATACATTTACTTAGAATGGAATTGTGCGACCGCGACCATTGTTCAACCCGGACAGAGCATTTCTCTTCAGGCATATCATTCATTCCATTTCTCTTATTTTTGCAATACGCATTGCAACTTCGCCAGGTTTTTGTCAGAACTGCTGAATTTGCAGCTCTTGCTCACTCCTCAAGTGTAACTGCTTGTACATAGTATGATGAACAGGGTGGGATGAATATACTAAGAACAGAGGGGAGAGATACACAGAGATTTCTCCAGAAGACCAAAAGCCAGATATGTTTTCCAGTGATCCCAGACACAGCTGTAAGCAAAGCTAATCACAGGACTGTATTATTACAGGAGTGTATTATTCTGCAGCTAAGAAGTCAACTCTTGAAGAATTTCAAGACAGTCTCCATGAGATAGCCTTCTCCATAACCTTGTCTTGGTGGTTTTACCACTAGAAGGAACTTACCCTTCACAAAGACCTGACAAGTAAGATGCAGCAGGGCTGAATACAAGTGACAGTATTGGACTTATTGCGAATACATTAGTATTTTCAGCAGCTCCCTCATATGTCAGGAAGAAGATGACAACTACCTCAAGGCACTGACAGCCTAAATTAGACAGACAATGCAGCTGAAAAAATTAATGTCTTAGGTAAACCTAGGGAGGTCAAAACTCAGCATGGTGAGGATAAGTTATCTTACGTGGCTGGTAGACTTCATGGAAGAAGTAAGTTTATGTATGGGCTGCTTCCTCTAATTCTGAATTCTCAGAGCTTATGAATAATTGTTTATCTGCTAACAGCCTGCAGGGATTTGGTAAAATTGCTACAGCATAAAACTGAAAAATAATTGAAATAAATAAAGTACTACCTGGCACTATCCTTGTTTATTCTATGCATCTGATATTAACATTCTGATGTCTTATGCTCGTAATATATAATAAGAAATGAAAATGTCATAAAATCGATACCTTCTAACAGCAGAGGGAAATGTCACAAATTATCCCATTCTTATTATAGTTTTCAGACAGTAATTTCACAAACCTCCAAGGGATTAGGAAAGCTGAGTATATTTTTGCTCTACCCTCAGATGTCAGTTTTATTGTACATGATCTAGACAGTGAAGGTTCTCTGCTCAGGAAGAAGTTAGAAATCAATTGTTTTGCCTACAAGATTCTTTTGCGAGGCTGTTAGTTGCCTTTGTAAGTGTGAAACTACCAAATTCCGTGACCCTGCTTAAATTACTTTGAAATACAAAATTAAACTCTAACCCCTTATGTGGTACAGAAGTGTGCTGTATGCACATACAGAATGTAGAGCTGTGTTGCTGATGAATAAAATTTGCACGTTCTGAAGAAAAGACATGAATTAATTATATATAAGAGATCCCATAACTCTTCGATATTTTCCTAGGAGCGTTTTTTTAAAAATATATCTTATTTTAACTAGGGATTAGAGTCTGATTGACTCTGCCTAGATAAGAATGAGCCTGAAGAAGTGGTTTGTCATAATCCCAATGATGGCATTTGCAAATCTAGTACCACTGCTGTGGTAGTGGATGTTCCAGCTAGATTAAAGTGAAGCTCAGACCTGGGGTGTCATCTGTGCATATATTTTACCAAGTTGATTTAGTTGCTGTTTCACTACTGATCCTAATCCTCTGATCAATCATGCTGCATACATGTTAGCTTGTATTCAAATGGCTTTGGAGACAATCAAGCACAAAATACTGTGAATTCCAGGGTCTGCTGTCACAGAAAATATGGAAGGCCAAGCCCACCTGCATCACTTGGCTTGACAACAAGGACTTACTTCTTGTAGTACATAATAAAAACAGATGCAGCCATTCATTTCACATGAGCCAGAACCCCAGGATATTTTATATGATATTAAGAAATCTTAGGAAAGACATTCTGCGGGAGTCAAACAGATGCCATGGGACACTACACACATCAATGGTCTTTCACTCAGAAAGGTGAATGATACCAACTAGAAACAAAACGAAACAAAAACAACACACAAAACCCCACCATCATCAAGAAGAAAACCCACACTTTGGCGATAGTTCTTATTATAGCTATACATAAACTGTCATTGCAATGGTTCAGAAAAGGATAATACCTTTTGACTAAACCCCAAGAAATAAAAATGAGTGAAATGTGAGTCTTCATTGTGAAATGTCTCCAGTTATGATACACAGTGCAAAGCAGGTATTTCTGCCAAATACAAATATTAATCCAGACCTCCTCATCAAAATATGAACTATTGTGAAATTAATAGAGCTAAAAGAATACAATTCATACAAATATGAAAATGCTGTGATTTTTAATGGCATCTCTTCCCCAACAACATTTTATCTAGAGAATTTAGTAGTTATTAGATTGTAGGACTCTGAAAGTTCAGATGGTTGCATAGTGTTAAAATAACTTGGATGGGATCAAAGATTCTCTGTAAGGGAAAGGCTCAATGGGTTACTACAGAGATAATTCACACAGTTCATCTGAGACTTCTAAATAGCTCTGAAGCTCAATAAAGCATATTATTTCTTTGAAAAGCCCAGTTTCCAAATAAAGGATATATTAATAAAATATACATTGGATTATATAAAATATATATCCAGCATACTTGGATATGTCTCTGCTCAAAAGTTTAACTGTAGAAAAAGAAGCAAAGGAAAACTAATAAAATAATATTCCACTGTATTTAATATGCTCTTTTGTTAGCACAGAATATTGAAGAGCCAAATTCTAATCTCAGTCCACCCACTCTGAAGCACTTTGATGAAAAAGATGAGCATAGTCGACATCCTGGACCTTGCCTGTAAGAATAAAGACTACGCTCTCTCAGTGGGCTGAAAGAGCTGACCCACCCCATGCCCCCCCAAAATAAGAAACAGGTTTTTTCATTGAAAATCTGAAAAATATAGTTATCAATCATTTCTGACATTATGCACTTAGAACACATGAATGAGAAACATACTAAATAAGATAACTACAGTCGTGAGCAGAATGGCTCACATGAAAAATATCAGATGAAAATGACAGCTGTTATCATTAAATTCAGTATTTATGGGTTTTTTGGTTAAAATGACATCTTATTTACAAACAAAAGTAACTCACCAGCTGAGGCAAAAACCCCAATTTTGGTTATATTTCCTTTAGAGGAAAACACTGGAGGAAAAGCTCCTTTCCTTTCAAGTTTACATTTTTCTTTTTTTTTATTGGTTCTAGATCACACTCTCTTGTTTTTATTTCCACATGAGTTCTCTTCAGGCATATGTGTTTGCAAGGAAAAAGGTCAGGAAATATACTCTAATAGAGGAGAGCTGTGTTTTTTTCTCTGAAAGACGATTCTGTAAGTTATTGAAATGAGTCCAGGAGGGCACCCCACTTTCAGTTCTGTCCAAGACTTTTTATGGAGATACCTCCTATTATGTATTTCATCTATTGAAACTTTTATGAGTAACGAAACGCCATTTTGCACACGGGAGAAAAGGATACAAACAATCTCTCTCGTTATGGATATCTCCCTTACATGCAGGTGAGTGAAATCTAGGCCATAATACAATTTTGCCACTGGCTTTAATTTCAGATGGTGTGCTTGCCCACCATTTATGCTGCCTGAGAAGCCAGTCTTCTTGATGCGGTTAGAAGGATATGGCACATAACAGAGCTTGCCTGCATTACACGGACATTTATACGACATAAATTCCTACTGAGTGTGGCAGAGCTACCTCAGGGCAACTCTTCTGCATCCTTCAGGAATGCTGGATTTTTTAAAATTATTTTGATTTTTTTCTTTACTCTAAGGTTTTGGGTTGGTTGGGTTTTGTTTTTTTCTCAGGGACTTGGCAGCACATCAACTTCAGAAATCGTACCATTTCTGTGACCTTTAGATTCTAAACTAAGTAAAGTCTGGATTTCCTGGTTTCTTCGTTTCTCTGTATTATTTTCTTTTCCTTCTTCTGATTGTATTGGTGCTATTAGAGTTTTCTCTCACACTATAACTGCAGGATTTATCAAATTAAATGTCAATTGGAGAGTTTGGGATTTGAGTTCTGAATCTTGTTGCTGATGTTCTGAAAGTATTCCAGCTGAATGCTGACTTATTAATCCTTAGCAATCATTTAAATCATAACGATCAAGCAGTTAATGACCAAGAGGTACAGCACAGCATTTGAATGAGGCACACAGTAACAGCAAGGTAAATGTGACTTCCTCAAAGTAGAAGGACTTGATGGCTCAATTATATCCCCAAAAGTGACTTTGTTTTCTTTTAGCTTGCTTTTTAATATGACTTCTGTTGTGCATTAAAAATATAAATCAGTGTGTTTATTTTCAACGTGACCGACACCTGTAGAATATGGACTGACCGGCTGTGCAATTATGTCAATACTGTGCATTGACCTTGAATTTTAAGAGGGACAGCTGCCAGAAAAAGGAATCTTTAATTTCATTGACTCATTGAATTAAACTCATTTTTAACAAAAATAATCATGGGTGAATCACCATATGTTCTTGGATTTTAGGAGACTGAGGAGATTTTTAAATATCCAGAGTTCAGAACTGTTCTTTTGAACTAGAATGTTTTCAATATTTCCATTTAAGCTACATTTACAATCCAGTTGGACATAAAGTTTTGAAACAGCTGGCAAAAACAAGGAAAGAGATGAACGAGGCTGGGAGTTGCATACTGTCTGCCAGATAGGAATAGTTATTTTAGTCATTTAAATTTGAGGCCATTTAGAAGTCAGTAGATGAAAAAAAATATTAAAATGAGTAAGGTAAAGCCATAAAATTTTTGAGATTGCAGAAATTATTGTGATTTTTGTATTTTTTTTTTACTTTCATGCTGACCATGTTTTCCATATTGTGTCCTGAATTAAATGTAATGTACGTTTTAGAGTTGTTGAATACCATACAGTGATTCAGGATGGAAAGGAGATGAGCAACAGAATCTGCTGAGAGAGATAAACAAAATCTTGGTAGGAAGAAATTCCAGACGAATAAGGGCACCATCTGTTCTCTTACAGTTGCACTTACAGTCATCACTAAGCAAATTATGACTAGTAAGGTACAGATGCACTAATCACATAATGCAGAACATGGAGAAATGGGTAGCCTTTGACCCAAAACAGAATGTTTCCCTGTGCCCAGTCCCTCCTTTTTCTATTCTACCCATCCTATGAATCTTCTAGAAACACATAAATAGACCCATCATAATTAAGAATGCTCTAACATTATTTATGAATTTCTACCTAACAACATGAATTTAGGTAATGGTGGTAAAACTCAGGCTATAATTTAATGAAATTATGAATGTTTGCTGAAACTTAAATAACAAAAAATTGAAAAGATTCTTCCAGAAGTAGACTTTTGAGATAAAGAGTTGTATAGACAAACAGAATTTCAGAAACATCCATGTTGGAGGATTTTTAGTACAAAGGGGTCATCCTGTGAACACTCCAAGCACCGAAGAATTGCTAACAACTATGTAGGCTTTGCACCGAAGAATTGCTAACAACTATGTAGGCTTTGTTAGTTTGAAGGCCATGTGAAAACATTGTAGTGATGTTAGAAATACTGAGACAAACAAGATATGAGAAAGTGTGCTGAATTCAGCGTGCGAAATGTAGAACTTCACCCAGGATATAGGAGGGGTGATTGTCCGCGTGGACAGATGCTTTAAGCCAATTATAATATGTTGCTTACCGCATGCACAGCTCGTGCAACCAATCAGCAAATTGTCGGCGCGTGATGCGGAATCAGAACGTCTATAATAACTGAGTTATCTGTGCAATAAACTGGCATTAACCTGATCATATTGGTCGTTGTGTTATTGTCCGAGCCTTCTGCGTCGACACATCCAGCTTTACCTTCTGCCTTTACTGTCTGCCTTAATTATTCTTTCTTTTACGTTAATTCATAACATAAGCAACTATATTGTACCAACTCCTAGGATCTCTTCCATCATAAGGCATTCAATCCTTTTGGGAGTGTTAGAGGTCCCTATTATGAGTTCTGTCTTTGAATCTTCCTTTTTTCCATCCAGAGACGACTTAATCAATGATCTATGATCAGCAAAGTTTCCTGAAAGCCAGCCACAGTGCTCCTTTAAAGGAATACCAAATAGGTAACTTCTTAGATGTTAAATTTTCTATTACTGTTGATGTCTTAAGGAAAACCTAAACTCAGATCCTATATGCATCCCTAATCAGAATGATTTCTGACTACAATCTGCCTCTGAACTTTATTTTCTGGGACTGTTTCTGCTCTTATTCGAAGACATTTCATTGTATACCTCATGAGAAATAACTGCAAGATCTATATGTCACTTCCCAAAGAAAAACTTTTGAAGACCTTTTTGTAAGGCAGTGCTTCACTAACACAGACATCTGTGCTAATCAGTGCTGAACTTTAGAAGAACTGATTTGTTTTGTTTAATACAAACCCCTGTGGTTTGGGAAGGCTCAGCTTTTATAGAGTTAGTTTGCACACCCTTTGTTTCTTTGAAGTAATCTGTAAGACTGCCCCTTGATCTCTTGCTTTTTGTTACGATCACTAGAAGTCTTCCAGAGTGCATTGCAAGTCATGTTGCTGACTGATTTCTGCATAAAATAAAACTGCAGTGAGCTTGACTGTGAAAAAGAGAATAGGTGACAAAGAGAATATTATGTTGTATTAGATGGTAAGAAGATATGTCAACTTCAAAGATTAAACCAAGATCATTATGTAAGCTTCTTTTGTCAAATAAATGATGTTTAGAAGAACAGAAATGGGAAGCAGAATTTAATAGTAGGTATTATAAAAATACGGTAATTTGTTACAGAAATATACTAAACAAATCTGTATATTATCTATTTCTTTAAAAACTCAAAATACATAAATATGATATTTTGAAAAAATAAATTGCGCTTTCTAGATTGAAGTGCTATGTGCAGATTAATGGTCTTAGCCACAGCTTCTTTGATCTACCTTCATCCTCAGCCAGCAACATCTTTGCCTTCCTTTTTTTCCCCTCAGAAGCTCTAAATTTCAGCTAAATGGACTGGCTATACTGCTTTCTTGTAGGCCCCCTTTAGGTACCGGAAGGGGGTCTAAGGTATCCCCGGAGCCTTCTCTTCTCCAGGCTGAATAACCCCAACTCTCTCAGCCTGTTCTCACAGGAGAGGTGCTCCAGCCCTCTGAGCATCTTCGTGGCCCCCATTTTGTTTGTGTATAACTTCACAAGTTGTTCTAATAATTGCATAGTGCAGGTGGGATGCACTCCACCATACCCCTTGGAGCGAGCAATGGCACCTGTCTTCAGCTTCATGGATGACTGATTTCTGATGCTATCAATCACTCCTGTATTTATGCACATACATACACGCATACATATATATATATAAAAATATGTGTAAAATTACAATAAACCTATACAACTCAGGTTAGATACGCTGGAGAATTTGCAGGGGTTATTTTGGCTTTTGTTTGCTTGTTTTGCTTTGTCAGTCTGTCTGTCTGTTTTACGGACATTCCTTGCAACTTTGATTCTAACAAAGACAAAATGAAGGCCTGAAACTAAACAGGTTGAATGGTTGAGGTACCATGTCTCAATAGTATTTAAACACAGAGTGTTGGGGTATAAACCACATTCAGGAGATGGAAAGAGAATTCCTGGCAATGGAACCAAACGTCATAAGAAAATACACCACTCTGTCCATTAAAGAATCATGTTAGATCTACAGTAGAACACATAAGTCATGATCATCCAGTCTGTTTTCTAAAGATAATCTATTTAAATGTCTAATATTGTCAAATGTATTTTTTCTTTCAGTTTGATCCAACTCTGTTCTAACGGAAATGGCAAGTGGGTCCTTACCACCTTCCTGTTTTCCCAAGGGCCAAGCCTTCTCCTTTTTTCTGGGTGAAGCATCCCAGCTATCCATAGTATGTCCAAATTCCTTTTTCTGACAATGACTTGCAAAGACATGATTGTTGGGAAGCCTCTGAATATGGTAATTATTTTACTGGATGTTTCAATATAGTTCATCTGTTCAGAACTAAACCAAAATACTGCTTGCAGTCAAGGAGCACTTACTAGGTAATCACTTTACAATTTCAAAGTATGCTAGTACCACTTATTTGGTCTTCACCTTAGCTAGAAAGGCAGAACAAACAAAAATAACTGTCCATAAGGCCTATAATACATGAAGTCACCACTTTCAATTAATTTTGAACATTGTTGTTTTTCCTATTGATAAATTCTTAAACAAATCGGGAAAATCCGATGACAGCAGTGAGCTTGGAACTGATGTGGCTGATAGATGAGGAGAAAGAAATACGTAATCCCTTTCTTACCCATCAAGACAAGCTCTGACTGTGCTGATAGCACTTCTTGTCATGGCACAATGCTGCTTCACCCACATTCATTAATTTGGACACAGACTGACGAGGTTTTCTGGTTCTAGAGCAAATGCAGTCAGTGGTAGCTTTGTGATCCCTGTACTTCATATAGAAATAATAACCAACAGCTTTGACCTCTATAGAGACACCGAAATTTTTCTGAACTGGAACAAAGCAGCTGCCACAAAACCTGAGAGCAATTCAATAAGAAAAAAAGATATCTGTGATTGTGGACAGAAAATCCTAAATGCTTCTCAACATGTTAGGGAGAAAAAAAAAATAATATAAAAATAAGATTTATTCTTTGCTGGCACAATTCATTAATTACAGTTCCAAGCTGATAGTGCTACCTGTGGGAATTATAATGATTCCTTAGAATTGACAACAGGGAGAGGCGAACAAAAATATGTTCACAATTTGTAATAGAATAGCTTGTTTTAAGAATATATTCCCATTTTTCATATCTATTTATTTTGTACCCAATGAATTCAGATGAAAGTATAATTATGAATGTAGAAAAATATTCTACAAAACCCAAAGTTTCAGGCCAAAGATTGAACATAAGGAAGGGCAGCATATCCACATAGTTCTTTTAACAAAGCTTATCAACTAATAGCACGCCTAACTAAACAACTATGTATATACTATACGCACATTGCTGTAAATACAAAGAGTTAAAAAATAGAGTAAAAAAAATAGAAATGTTAAATAATAGATGAAAACTCCACCTGTGCACTGAAATGTTTGATCTTCATTTAGGTTAAGACAAAGATTTCCATATGCATTCATTTTGAAAAGGAAATATAAAATTGGTGTTTAAAATTCCAACAGGAATCAGGACTCCAAGATACTAAAGAGAAAGCTGTGCAAGCTACAGTATGGGGAAAGGAAAGGTAGAAATATAATCCACTTAACCATACTGACAACAACAGTAAAAATATTTTTTTTATGCTGAGCCTGATCTAGAAGGATGACAGTCTCCCCAATTAATTTTGTCCTTTTATTACATTTCTTTCCTTGACAGAAGGTCCTGAGCTATCATTCCAGCTGATCAACTGCTTGATGTTCTGCATCAGAACTTGTAGCAGCCATTAGCGTTACGGAGGCCCTCAAATAACTTTGGTCAATCAATGTAAAACATGACCAAATATCAATTACTGCATTTAGCCTGCCTAAAACGTACAACGCTCTGAAAAAAGGATTGTATTTTACTAGTATTATTGATGTCCTGTTTCAGAGTTCTCAAAGGCTAATGCAGTGATTTTAAAAACAGATTGAATTCTTGTACACAATACCACATCATTTAAAATGTCCCAGCTTTATGTTTTTGGAAAATAAATTTACCTAAAATATAGGCCTAAAAATGTGCTCTCGATCACTTTAGAATTATTTTAAGAAGCATGTTGAAAAGTAGATTAGAACATACCAGATTTCATATTAGAACAAAATCAAACCAAACCCCAAAAGTACAACAAAAATCAAAACAGGAATACACAAGCCTGTAGACAGATAAGGTTCAGCAGAGCAAAGCTTAATCTAAAGAAGTATATGTTTACCCTGACAGTCTCTTTCTTCCCTTGCTATTTTTCCTTTTTTCTTCTATTTTTCTATTATTTTAGAAACTCTATCTTCCCCAGTCTTGCCAGAAAAATCACTCAAATATCAGACTGTATTTCTATGCCAGCATATTGTTGTGTAGTTACATTTTGTACCTCTCCATATCACAGCTTGTTCGTGTTTCATCATTATTAAAAATGTAATAAAACTTGTAAATAACTTTTTAATTAGGAGAATGGAGTGTTGCTAAAATTAGGTATAACATTTCATTCTATTTGATAGTCAAACATCTCTAAAACTTAGCACCATTGTGCACTGAGGTTGGCAAGTGAAAAGGCATCACCTCTTCTCACCTTTGTACTAATTAACGCCATCTAATCTCTGGAAGGATTTTGAATTGTTTCCTATTTTATTCAGAGACAGGTACAGGTAATTAGCAATATAATTTTAGCCTGGTTTCTTTTCAATATTTGCTAAAAAATCTAGGGAAAACACATACGAAGTGTTATTTAAAAACAGGCAAGTTCTGTTAGGTAGTTATGTCCTGAGTATTATTCAGAACTTGGATATGTGCTGGACATGTCTAAATCTAACTAAAAGTGAAGGGCACAGACTGAATGCAAACCACTGACAAAATGCAACAGACTGTATGGCAGAAGGATTTTTATTTTTTTTCTCTGATGCAAGATATGTAAGGGCAAGTTGTGTGAATTTTTCTTGAACTGAGAAAAACAGTGGAAGGTGAAGCAGCTGGAATTCTGTATCCCAGCATACTCCTAAATAGCACCCACTGCAGCAAGCCAAATTCTCGCTGGCTTGCTACCCTTGAACAACACACATAACAACTATAATACTGAAAAATCTATAATACGTAACAAAGGCAACAGAACTACATTTGAAACATTTATCTACATGTGCCAGGGATTTAACAAAGTTGAAACAGACCGACAGTGTCTAAAGAGTACTTCTTTCTGTTTGTGAATTACTCACAGAAATCATGACAATTTTAAAACAACTCATCCTTACACAAAATTATTCAACAAAAATATGTTAGGCTTATTCTGTTTGGTGGGCTTGACTGAGTAGATAATGTTGGTTGTGAAAGAACCCTTGCTCCTCCCCAAACTTGCCACGTATTGGGAAAAAAAAAAAAAGCCAAAAAGGAGCTTAAAGCATTTGAAGTGTGACTTTTAGGTATTTTAATTTTAATCCTTAAAACCATGCTTAGCAGCACATTAGCTCTCTAGATATCTCAAGTTCATAAGTCATTTGCCTAGGAAACTACAGTTCTGCTCCTGCAGACACATAAAAATATCTCAGTCTGGTAAGTACACAGCTTCTTAGCTTATGCCAAATCCTTTCAAGATACAGTCAGCTTGGCATCGTTGCTTCAAACCCAGTGAGGGGCCAAATGGCAGCGTGTGCACTACTGCTACTTTTATGGGGTCTGACTTTGCTGAAAACAGTGACTGTCTTCCAGATGAGCTGGAGTTGGAACTGAATCTCAATTCTCACCTTTGCCTGGGAGAAGTGAAACTTGCATCTTTCAATAAAAAAAAGAAAGTGTGAAAGATTTGCTCGTTGTACCTGCTTTCACACACACACACACACACACACACTTCCCTCCTGAGTTGAAAAATACTTAGTTGAAAAAAGTAAGGAAAACACCGTTGCCATAAACAGCACAAATAAAGGTAGCTGATGAGCGCTCTTATCTCAGACTGAAGGGGGAAGCAGAGAGGGAACAGACTGTGCTGTGATGTAGCCTAAGATGCTCTCTTCCACACGTAACTTTGAAAATATTGAAAAAACTCAAGCACAAATTCACAGTATCCTGAACACATTTCAAGAGAAGGATAAGGGGATAAATTTTGTGTGCAGGCAGAAATTAGAAACACACCTTTATGAGCAACCCATGAGACTACTGAAATACACAATTCCATTAACTGCAGTACACCATTAAGTCTTGCCCTTGAAAATTCATCACAGACAGGAGTCATTAGTTTATTAAAAATTAGTCCACAGTCTGATAGCTAGGAGAAATCATTAGGTAAACTGAGTTTCTAGGCTTTTCAAAAGCCAAAGAAAACAAAACAACTTCTCATAAACAATTCAGTAAGAACAGAATATTTTCCTGTTTCGTCAAGTTACCAACTGACCAAAACAACAGTCTCTGACTTTTTTAACACATCTCTCAATTCTGGTGTTTGCCTTAAGAAAACAACAGATAAGATTCATGTATATTTTTCTGAAGCTGAATCCTGTTACCATTTTTATAAGGTCACATACTGAACACGGGAAATTGAAAACCCTGTGGACGAAAAGTACTGTTGCAAATGTGCTGATTCCTATGAAGGTTTTGGTGTTTGATTTGTTTTGTGTTTGGGTTTTTTTTTCATTTCTGAATTGATTTAACTTTCTCCTAACACTTTATCCTTGAAAATATAACCTTTTCCTTTAGAGTTCTTCCTGCTTGAATTGCTTGATATTTTATAAACAATACTTAGACCTGTTTCATTTGATGTTCAAATTCAAATAGAGAAAACATAAGGCTCTGGGCCATATAATGCCTCCGGTATAAAATATCTTCATTTCTAAAATGAAGTGAGCTTTAGGATTATAATTTTCTCCAAAGTTCATTGAAAGCCAAGGAATATTTTAGTCTTTTTTGACTTAGCCTTATTGTTTCACTGCTTTTTTGCCTTCACTACTTAAAAAATTACTCTCTGCTGTGACAGGACTTCAGTTTTCTGCAGAATGGGTTTGCTAGACATATTCTGCAAGACTATTTACATTTATCAAATCTACTTACTGATTATAAATGAGTGACTTTCACTTACAGTCAAGGAAAAACCATGGATTTTTCCAAAATAGTAATGTCTGAATGAATACTTCTTAGTCATATTTCAATCATATTTTTTGAACTAACAATGATAAAGTCATGAACTCTAATGTATTTGAGCATGTATTCTTTACCAAAGACATAAGAACATACAGTTTGTAAAGCAAAACAAATTAGACAAATAAATATCAATAATTTAAGACCTTTAACTTTCAATGGAGTGCTTGCTTTTCCTTTTAATTCTATAAATGTAAAATAATGCCTTTATAGAATAGGATATAATCTTTCCATCTTGGGAACAGGCTCGGAGACTGATGATCTGATATTCTTTTCTAACCTCTAAAGAGACTGTAAGCAACCAAGCAAATCCGATATCCCTTTCAAACAATAATGAAAAATTACTAAACCTAATTAAATGTCATTTTCTTGCCCCTCTTCATAGTTCTGTACAAGGAGTATGAAAAAACAAAAAGGTTATTTATAATGGATGATATCAAGTTATGATCAATACTCATGTAAAATTTAGCATCTGATTTAAATCAGCTTGATACAATGCAAAAAAGGTGAATAATACACGAAGTTCTTCCTCCATGAGTGCTGCTTCACACCACTTAAGATGTAAAGGGTGTTCATTTAAAACATAACCCACAACTATTGCAAAATATTTTAGCCTTAAGGTGTTCGCATAAAGTTAGAAACCAGCTACGCCAGAAGCACAGTTAAAAGGAGTAATTAGATTCTCGCACCATACCGCCTCCCGGAAAGAAAACTGTTTATGCTCTTCAATGATAAACATGAGTGGTTTTAAATATATAGCATGGGGACAGGCAGTACTGAGCACTGTAAGCATGTTACCCTGAAGGTTCTGAAATTATTAATGAGCTGCAGGACTCAGTCTTTTATTGAATTAATTATAATCAATCAAATCTGCCTGACTCAAGCAAAAGGCAACTAATAGCTGGATGGGCACAGTTGTTTATCACTTTGAGGTGCTGATTATTGGATTTGCTAGTCCTTTAGGGCATTCATCTTACCCCATCTTAGTCAACTAAGACCATTAGAGGTCTATTTTTAGGTATTTGTAGGTCTTTTCTGTAGTTACTGAACAGACACAAACATCTCTAAAAGATACTTTTTCTCTCTGCATTACAATTTTAATTTAGGATCCTTTGGGATGAATTATCTTCTGGATGTTCTTCATATGTCAGCATTAGATATTGAGAGGCACCTTAGACAACTGTCTCAAAATACAGTTTATACGGTTTGTATTAGGCAAGATAATCCACCTCCTGGAGAGTGTTGGAGATCTGCTGTGGAACAAACTGGATTTGTGGACCTATTTTAAACACAAGCTTTTGTAACACTTGAATGTTAAAAATAAATTGCATTCTGTATAAATCCCACCATATTCATACAATGTTAACTGCATAATTCCAGTCATTTTTTTTTTTTTCCCTCTTCACGGTACTTTATAAATATTAATCATTTAAAATACATAGGAAGTAAAAATAAAACAAATGAGACAACTAATAAGGGACCTAGTCTTAAGTTAGATGCTGCATTTGAGACAGCTACTCAAGCAGTCACAGAGGCTGTGTCTCAGAAAATATATCCTGTAAGTGGTTTTCAGGTTAGACAGAATAAGTCCATTTTATCCTTTCAATATAATGCTATTTCTTCCAATAATGATAGCTGTGGCAATTTTTCTCTTCCATTCTGTTATTGAAGGAGGATTAAGATATTTCTAATGTCATAAAAGTACTCTTTTTGAAAGAGTGATGGTTATTAAAAAAGTGCTCTAAAATTAGGTGATTCAAAGGTGTCAGGATTCATGCCTAACAGACAAGCTTAGCAGGTAATGACTGGGGGACACAGAGCTACTACTGGTCTAGACATCCCTTCAAATGGAAGCAATTTTCTTTGAGGACAGGGAAAAAAAAGTAATCATGGAACAAAAATACCAAAGGATATTGACCTTCTGCTCTCTGTCAGGTTTGGCTGATTGGATGAATATAGTCTAGGCAAGGTTTAACAGTATCTTACAATCCACCTGATTTACCATAGGGAAGACAGCGAAGAGAGGAGTTTTTACCATTTTACCAAATTTTGCAGTTGTAATCAAAGACAGTTGGTTTTTTGTTTTGTTTTTTTTTAATATAGAAATGGAGTGGGTTATGTTGAGGGCTATTGATCTAGCACTTACAATGCTGCTTTATAAAAAGGCGGCTACCAGATTTCAAACAATATCACATAGGAAGAAAGTACTGAAGGGCTTTCCTCTACAGGTACTCTGGGCCAAAGATAGAGTAAAAGTAACTTAGAGACGTTAATTCCATTTGTTTCCAGAAAGCTAGTTCTATTCTAGATCTTTGAAACACAGTATAGGAGGTCCTATTTTTCTCTACATGGCAAAATAAAGATATATACTACCTCAGCAAGATAGAAAACGAGAGGTAGATGAAAGCTAATTTAGCAAACTGAGAAGCTGTTGAACAAACAAACCATTATCTCTCCTAGAATAAAAGCCAGGCAAAGAAAAACAAAGAATTAAAAAAGAGTAACCAGCGTGTGATATACAAGGACAATTTTCCATAAATTTGTAGCTAGTCTTCACTTTCAGAAAACTACAACCTTATGTCATGAATTTATGGTTTCTACCTGTGCTTTACTCTTGCATTTTGTCCTGAGCGAGCGCCAGTTAATACCAGGGATCAGAGAATTGCTCCCTCTCCCACACTCCTTTCCTGGTTCACATTTCCTCATACCTGGTCCTTATTTTATAGCGGTGCTCTGCATGTTCAGGAGAGCTCCCAATCTGCTTCCCATTAAACCTCAAAGGCTAAAGTACACCCTCAAGCAGAGTGACAAATGAGTGGTCTTTCTGTTCACCAAGATATTTCATCTCATTTCCTTAAGAGCATTTGGAGATTGTTTGAATCTCTACTCTTTTGCTACTCAGACACTTTTTCTTCACTTTTCCTTAGATAATTGTTGGAATTACTCCTAAAAATAACTTTTTAAATATTAGATTTGTTTACTTGAAGACTGGTATAGCGACATTTGAATGTGTGGCTCTACATCAGCACTCTCCTGTTACCACTCACCATCTAGAGTTGAGTCTGTGGCGTATTTACACTTCTCCTGATTTTGTTTGGAAGTTAAATATCTAATCCTAGTTCCAGAGGGCTGAAATCGTATCTTGCCATTATTTACTTCATTATAATGGGTTCCAGTTCCAGAACTTTGTTTTGTTGGCTTTTTTTGTTGTTGTTGGAATTTTTTAACAGTCGTCTTTTCTAATTCTTATCTACACTTTTAGAATAGAGGGTGTGAGGCATTTACAATTCTGATTCACTCTCTGCATGCAAGTATGTGTATATAGTGCTTCCTATTTTCATGCTTACATTTTGTACCTTAGTGATGTAGTGTGTGAAAACAAAAGCTGCTCAGTCTTCCTGAAACTGGATATCATTAGTATGACCTAAAAAATAAGTTGCTTGGTTACTTCAAACACTAAATAAATGGCATTTGTATGGCTGCATTGAATGTTGAGGTAGGTATGACAGGGCCACCATTCAGCTTTCATTAATGTAAATCATTGCCTGAAAAACTGCTGAGAAATTTAATTGTCTTCTGGAGCCTGGGAGGTACATCTTGTAAAGGTGAGAATGACAAGGTTGTTGTCAACATACACTGGAAGCAGGTTTTGAAGAAAATACTTCAGCTAAGTGAAGAATGTAAAGCTATTGCCTTTTCCAAAGTTCAAAAGTTAAACAAGAAACACAGAAGCATTCTTGTCATGTCTCCTTTCTAAGCTGAAAGTCAATAGTAGACAGACAGACGTGTGTGAACAGCTTAGTTTGGTGTGCTAAATAAAGAATTCTGTGGCCATTATCAGATGCTAGTTTGCTTTTCATAAACTCAATTTGATTGTAAGAGCGGATGAAGGGAGAGTTTCATGGTGTCTCAAGGACAGTGTTTGTGATACATGTTTAACTACTTTTGGTTGAGCCTTGAAGTTTCTAGTGAGGTATGATTCTCTTTGATCTCAGTGTCTTGAACAAGGACTCAGGACTGGAATATTCATTAATATTGGTACTAAGCTATTCTATCTGGAGCTTCTCCCTATACTGTCTCAAAACAGCATCAATATGATTAATACATGACACAGTTTATATTAAGTTACCAATTACCTTAAAAAAAAAAAAAAGACACAGCTGGTCATACACAAGTTGTTAATCACAGAACACCCCAAAATTCATAGAAAATTCTGTTTCATGAGTACAGAATAATAGAATATGAAGTCACAGTATAAATATGTGCATAACGATGTTACATCTTTTGTATACGGTGAGGCTTCATTCATTATCTCTCCACAAACTTTTTTGATGATACAGTCTCTGACTAATGCATTTTTCTAGCAATACTGCAGCACATTTGCATGAAGTGTGTGTGTGTGCATATCCGTTACATAAGGAAAGTCTCTTAGCCTTTTTCAAATGCAGCTTTCTAACAAGATGTTTAACAACAGAGGGGCTACAAGATTTTGGTGCTATAAACAAATAGGAAGTTTTACTCAAGGCTTCTGGGTAGGCACAGACCATACAGAGGTTTTGGCTCTGCTTCTTTCTTACTAAGGATCAGCTGTTTCTTGGGTTTTTTTGCTAATTATCGGCTGCAGGATCTGACTGAACTGTAGTCCAGTTCAGCAAACCTGAAATGATCTAACCTCCACTGCATCCATTGTCAGTATAAAACTAATGCACAACTTACCAAATTGTTAAACAGACAACTGCACATACCCATTTGAAGACACAAGCAATGCAAATACATTGACAAATTGCAGAATGCTGTGAGCGTGCTTCACTTTCTGCCTAGGTTCACAGACCAAAATGCTAACCTCACTCCTCAAAGGAATAATGCAGTCTTCAGTAAAGCACAGATTCATTTCAATTCACTAGAAGATGCTAACTCAGGTTTAATAAACACTAAGATATCAGAGCACTAGGTTCAGCGTAAGTTCTATGCGGCTGCAGCCTGAAATATTTATAGCTTATATTCAAAATTTTCTCAACATTTATATATCTGCTATTTCTGAAGAAGTTTGTATTTACAAAGAAAACAGTACTACCTGCGTTGAAGATACACTCAACACATAAAACAATAAAGTTCACAAGCTGCTGCTAGAAATATGACTGACAGAAGAATAAGTATATTCTGGAAATCTAAAGACAAATTTTAATAGAACTATTCAAGAAGCAAAATGAGTGACTAGAACTGTACTTTTACAGAGATAGTCTTTCTGTACTTTTCTTAGATCCAAATGAAATAGCAGGATACCCAGACAAATAGTGGTATGAAGTATTAGATTATGTATAATTTATCTCTTTAAAAACACAGACGTGTTTTTAAATAGTAGATATGGCACAGATATATTGAAAACTATGAATTCGTGCTAACACTTTCTCACTTGTAAAATTTTAGAAATTATACACCGAAATTTGCAATGCTAATTTGGACTTTCAAAACTGCAAAGATGTGATTCAGTAGGAACCTTTGCTCAGAAGAACAAAAGGCCAAGATTTACCCTCTCCCATCCTTCCTGTGCCAAAAATTTGCTCTGTAAACACTTTCTGGTAGCAATGGAATCAACACAAGATTGGAACTATAACTAAAACATGATTATATAAACATACCTTAAGAAAAAAAGAAAATAAAATAAGTGTTCAAGACACATTAGCAGTAGCACATCAATATCTTCTGTTTTACAATATCTATTGTTTTGACAATATCTTTTGTCGATGAATTGATCCAAATCAGCTAAACAGACGGACGGGAGAGTCTAAGGGCAAATAGAGAATAATTTTGATGGTTTCAGAATTTCAAAAACACCTGTGCTGCTTATTGCAATGCATTGTGAAAATTCACGGAGTACCAGCTACATAGTCCTCAAGGGCTCTCACTTCCATTTGCGTTGTGGTGTCCTAATAGCTCTCTTGTACAGTGCTGTGGTAATTATGGAAGAAAAAAAAAATGCAATAGTGATGCAGAGGCAAACAAGGAGGAAAGAAGGACTTTCTGTTTTCATTTAGAAAACAGCTTTAGAATGGAAAGGATTTAGGCTCTGTTTTTCCTTAGATTAAGCTGCTATGAAAGGTACTTGGGGAGGAAGACCTCACAGGGAGGGAGGACCCAAAGAAACCCCAAAGCCAACCAATGAATCAAAAAAAAAAAAAACCCAAACAGTGGTGTGAAACGTTGTTTGAAAAGGAAGATTATGCGGTTAGAACAAGCTATTGGATTTGAGGCTAACTTTCCCTTTTTCCATGCAAACAGAAAATAAATCTGTCGCAACCTTACCCACAGATAGAAGACACATTCATCTCTGGAGAGACTAAGTGTGATAAGGCAAAACATTACATAAAATGAAATTTGCAGAAGCAACCAAGTTTTCTTCAGTTTCAGCAAATTCAAAAGTTTTCCCATTTCTGACCAAAGTTCCTCCCGATGCCCAAAATACAGGCAGTGTTGACAAGGGTCTGTATTTTGACAGAAATAGATTTTGACAGATACAAAGCCCTGCCTTGGCTTTCTCCATCTCTCTTTTTCCACACTACCTTCTCTCCTCCTCAGTATTCACTTGATTTCCTCGTGTGTTTTGTTAATCACAGCTCTCCATTACACGTTGCTTCCTTTTACCTTTCCAGCCACTTTCTTAAGTCAGCAGATGGCTCAACATTTCTTCCTACCCAATTGTCCCCGCAATTTGATGATATGCAGACTCACAAAACATTGATCCCACATGTTTAATGCTTGCCAACAAATTCAATCCAGTCTGATCATTCCCTTTTACTCCTCCTCCACCAAAATCAATCTACATCACTCCAGAGCTCCTGTTTTTCCTCACAAACTGAATTTTTGCCCATTTCTTTTTTCCAGCTAAATTGGCATTTACTGCTTGTTTCCTGTTTTTCAAATAACCACATGAAATGTGAAATTAGCTAATAAATAGTATTTGAAGTTATGCTAAATAAGGGGGAAATACCTTGTATCAGCAGCTGTTTTCAAGTTATTTGATTAGTTTAATTTGAAATATTTTGTCACACTGCAGTAATGAGAATTCCTGAAAAATCAAACATTTTGCTTTATAAGACAGTTGTAAAAGTGGCCTTGATGATTTAGTCACATTTCTATGTATAATATATAATGAACTGTACTCTCTACATTTAATATAGATTACATTTTTTAAAAAGTTCTAGAGCGTTCACTCAATTGTAGCTTCTTATTCATCACAGTAAATTCATTTGCAAATCCCCTTTCACTAAGCAGTATTTGGTAATCAGTACAAGGGAACATGGCAGCGTCATATGTTAAATATTGATGACCATCAATGCAATTAGTGAAGAGATTTCTCTGGGGCTCCAGATCTTTTGTAGACATCACTGGCTGTTAAGCTTCTTTAAAAAAAAACAAACAGTGCTTTCAAAACAATATTTGATTTAGTGAGAGGGAGGGGCTTAATGAATCAGTCAGGACATTTACTGTGTATAATCAGAATTCCAAGCAAAGAAAGTAGGAACCAGAATTTAAAAGAAATGGTGAAAGAAAACTTACACAGAAGAATGTTTTATAAGATGTGAACACCAACTACTTTAGCCTGACAGACTGTGTCTTGTATAGCCATTTACCTGGGGCTTGGGTCTATGCCCCACAGATTCCCCCAAAAGTGCTTCCACAACTATTGTTCTTGAGAATTAAACTTTTGAGTGTAACATTACTGATGTAAGAGCCTGGCAAATGATGGAAGCTTTTATGCAATGTAAGAAATCTAAATAATGGGAATAAATAAAGGCAACATATACTCCGAGTGTTACCAGCACCCAGCCAAAGAAACAACTTCTACATTGGGGTCTTTCAAGCTTCTTGCTTGTATAAAATAGTCTGCTATTATCAATACCTTATCTCCACTCAGGTGAAGCTAGCTAGTCACAGACAGTAGGTGCAGATCATACAGTACTTGCAGAAGCAGCTATTATTACATGAGAGAGACCTGATTTGGATGTCTCAGAAACAGTAGCAAATGAAGAATAAGAAAGTGCCTGTCAACTCAGCAGGAAGCTCAGTGCAACTCTCTGTAGAAGGTAAAATAGCATTCAGTGCCTGAGCAACGAAATTTCCTTCGCAGCAGGCCACAACAAGCTTCCATGGACAAATCAGCACATCAGCAAAAGGCCTTTCAAGAACTGCTTGTGCTGTGGGACCATTTATAATCTTTTCTTTCTCTGCTCTCCTCTTGCAGAGAAGAGTTCTGGCTGGAGGACAAGCTGAATGAAACCAAGAGGCTTCAGAGAGAACTCTGTTCCCTCCAAAAGCTGTTCTGCTCTGCATTTTCTTTGTTCTTTCATTCATCCTGCTCCCTTTCTCCCCTCAAGGGAGGAGCAACAAGCTGCAAGAACAGATGTTTCTAATTTCATTAGACACTTCATACTGATATGCTGAGCTTTACTTCCTAGTTAAGCAATGACAAGACTCACCATATCTCATAGGAATAGCATGATTCTCAAGAGGAGCTAATACATATATATGTATTACAGTCCAAAATTGAATTTCTTATGTCTATATTAAACCATAAATGGCATTTTTATGCGCTTAACAAAATCATTGCCAAAGATTACTTAGTAAGAACATGTAGCTAAATAACATAGGTAAGCATTTTTAAAAAAGTAAAATCTAACGTTATTGTATGAAATATGCAAAATATGCAAAACCCTCATAAGGCTCCAAAATATCTTTCTCCAAACAAATGCCTTGAATTGCTTTTTTTAAAAAATTTTCTGAAATGTTAAGTATCAAATAAGTTCAATCCATAGATCCCATTTTTTCCCCATTATTTGTTTCTTTAACTGCTTCTTTATCCCTCTTGATCCCAATTAGTGAAATTTTTTTAAGACTTGTTAATCCAGAAAAAGCCAGAAAACAAAACATGCATGCTAATTTACTACGGGCACCCAGCTGGAAATTTTCTGGTTTAAAAGACAAAAGCAAATCCAAAAATTAACTTTCTGTTTTCCTCTAGTCTACCCTGTACACAGTGGGATTCTGATCCTGGTTATTCATCCCTGACAGAGAACTGTCACCCAGATTTCAAAAATCCTCTTAAACAAATATGAGTTGTTGAAATCAGTCTTAAAAGCTGGGGAGATGCTCATTTTCTTATAAATCAGGTTTCTGCAGCAGGATATGCTTTTGTTAATTTTAAATGGAAAAAAAGAGTTCATTGTCAAGATCAGAATAAGTACCTGAAAACGAAACAGTGAAAACTTACTTGCCTGTACTATAGCTGCAGGATGTATTTCTCTTGCATTCTGCCTCCATAAGGGTTTTATCAATTTGAGCCAGGTGTGTGTAGTTAGGTTGGAGAAACTCAGCTGACATGAGTATTATAGTAGTGTTTTAAAACTAGTGTAATTGCAATCATTATGAGATTGTATAAGTCTGGAGTTTCCAGAAATTGCAGCCTAATAATTTTTGTGATTAACATAATTTCAAATTAAGAAGCATAACAGTAGTTTTACACTGGCATATTTGTGACACAGCAAAACTTAAAAAAAAATCCTGCATGGAGCTAATTTGCACATAGTCCTTTTTTTTTTTCTTTTTTTTTTCAAACGAAGATCATTAGTATCTCCTGAATGTGAGAGCTGCTATAATGTCTAAAAGCGAAGTAGTGGGTTTATTAAGATGTACATATACAAAGTAAAATGTGATGTATACAAACACTAAAAAGTCCTTTAGGAATGACTCTAGAGATCATTTTAGCTATAAGGAATATGATCATTAAAAAAACCCAGAACAGAAATATATAATTTGAAAACACTAGAGGGATAGGCTAGGAGAACCCACTTACCTTTTCTGCGAAGAATAATAGCATGCCCAAAGTCAGGAACAAAAGATGGTGAAACAGAGTAACTAACCAACCTTTAATAACAAAACAGATTTCTCCAAAAGCATTGCTATGCCATCTAGCCTCCCCACCTAACTTGATTGCTGGAGCAAATACGGAGGAAGGTTATTAGAAGACTAATCTAAAATTTTGTTGTAATCTCTTGCTTTTCTTTTTTTTTTTTAATCTAAACTTGTCTAGCTCCAAGGCTGAATTCAGATGGTAAAATGTATTTTTTAATTCTTTAACAATATATCCAAATAAAACAGATGAGTATCCTAAAAATAAAATAAAAAATTTAAAAAGCCTTGCCAACCATCTACGAATTCCTATAAGCAGGCATCTCAGAAGCTGCAGTAAACTTTCTACTCTAAACTGAAAGATTTAGTTTTAGGGTTGGTATTTTCAAGCATCAGATCTCAGGGTAAAACCTTAAAACCTCTTATGAGAGAAATAATCTGGATCCCTTCTGACAAGGAACAAACAGCCAGAGACGGAACATGGTATCAACTGTCCCAAAGCGATGAGAATCTTATTCACTTTATATTCCTTTATTTAATATAATTCTGCAAAAATGCAGTTTTTGAATCATGTATCTGGACAAATTAATAAAATGCACTATAAAGGGAAAAAACCCCAACATAATAAAGCCTATGTAAAAATCACACCCCTCACCCCCCAAAATTTTATCTTGTATTTACTACTTTTTGTATGTCAGAGCAAAGCAATGGAGTACGTTTTGTCGAAAAAACAACAGTGTGAATAAAACACCGTGAATATGAGAAAAGGCCATTCGGCCTAAAGAGGATTGGCCTTCATAATACATATGTTCCCCTAGGATAGTATCTAATTACTTCCTGAATGGCTGCAACATTTGTTCCAACATCTTTACCCACTACTGCATTCAAACTATGCATTACAGTCAGGTGAATGAGGCATGCTTTATATGTTCTGAAATTGTCTTTCTTTAACTTTAATTTATACCCTCATCCCTACAGTTTTGTTGTGGTTACAGTGGTAAAGGATGTTGATGACATTGATTTTACAGACACTACTTCTTCAATTGTCTTTTTACCATTGTATTATTTTGTATCCAGCTCTATTGAAAGTTCATATAGTCATTATTTTCCCTCTAAATTTCACCCACCTACTTGAATAATTAAACAAACTGCTGTATTCCTTAGTCACAATGTGTCTTGACTCAGCTTCAGCTCTCCATAGGTGCTACTGGAACAATAAAGCAGAATAATCCCACTATCTGAGATCATAATAAGAAATTAGGCATTATATTTAGTGTACTCTTGACTGAGCGCCCCTAGGATCATAACAGTGAAATGCAGTCAAATCACAAGTCTTTAACAGATATATCGCTACAAGAAAAAAGCTGGTAATTTCCTCATCTTCCTGGCATAAATTGCTCTCTTCTGTATGAGCAAATACTTGCTCTGCTTCTTACTTGATAATACTTGATAATAACTAATTTGTAAAGCTAAGTCTAAAATGGTTGTAACATTACACATACACATAAGGGAGATACATAAAATTACTTTCATGCCAATCTACTGCCAGCCAATATCGTTCCACAGATTGCATTTGTAGTAAAGTGGATCTTGTGTTTTCCACAACTGCAATAAATTGGTTTTGTCCAGACCATTTTTTGTATTTTCAAACTCTCCCTAAACATCCCAAACAACTACATCCTTGGTTTTCCTTTAATTTTTTTTTTAAAAGAAAGATCTAAGTAACATTTAGAACTAAAAAAAAGTACTGAATTTTAATCTAAACAGGTGTTTTTTGAATTATAAAACTGTGAAAGAAAACTTAGCAATGTAATTAAATCCAAATTATCCAATTTCATGCCTATTAATACTATGAAGTCGAATTGTTTCTTAATCCACTTTGAAGGGTTGTTTTGATATTCAAATTGCCACTACAGAAAAAATGTGGGTGTTTAGTAAGATATAAAGTGGACTTCTCTTGGGCTACCAGAATTCACAGTCGTCTAGTTATTGTGAATGTAGAGGCTTACAATACCCAGGATTTTGTGAAGAGCTTAGAGTTCTGAAAATATTTCTCAGCTGATTATAAGATTTTTAAGAAAATAATAAACAAATATTTAGAACGTATATAGAAATAATTTTGAAAAATATAGCACAATGATTAAAAGCAAGATGTATATACTTATTTGACAATAGAAAACTTCATACTAGCTGTACAGCTTTTGGTAGTCAGACACATTTAAAATAGCAATATTCACTGGAATAACTTACAAATAGCAGTGGGTAAATAGACTGCAGAAGTCCTGACTGCCAGTTTGGTTACATTTTTAAATACAAATTTTAGTTTAAAAAAATGGCTTGAAAGAGAATTAACTAGATAAAAATTGTTACTACTGCTCTAGTGAAGGTTAGAAAGAAGACTTTATGACCTTTGGCCATAATACATTACGCTGTCTAATATTAAATATAATGCAATCACAAGCATCCAACATACTAAAGGATGGTCTGAAGTAAGCACGAACACTGACCCCCTTTTAAGCTCAGTTATCCCTTAAATAGTTAAATTATTAAACTGTTCACTTTCAACCATCTTAAAAATTCAGTGTAATAAACAAATTGCTTTATACCTACAATGCAGAATATTGATGCTAATTTGATGATAGCTTTACATAAGTATCTCAATACAAGTACACACTTTCTCTGTGCAGGAAATTCTAGATGTGTAACAAAACCCTAGCATATCAATTTTAATTGTTAAAAGCAGGGTTTTTTTTCTAAAGGAGAAGCCATTTTTCAGTGGTAAAACTGTCAGCTACAAATGAAGATGCTGCAAGAGTGAAATCCATAATCTTGGTAAACAAAACATTCCATGTGACCACAATTAACTTTGGAGTTAATTTAAGAATATTTGCAGCTTGAGATAAGTGCAATATCCCTTGTCTGAAGGTGATATCTATTATGTTTTTTAAAGAATCTAGTCAACTCAGCAAATCCTAAAAGATAAGCCAAAATCTACATTCTCAACTGGGGTACATATTAGGAAAGCAAACATCTTTGCCTGAATAATTTGACTTTGTGTTCTTCATTTTTCAAGTCTGGAAGGTTATTCAAATTCTACTTATTCCATGAATCTCCATCTAGATAAGTAAAATATAAATGTTTAATTTCTTGTGTTGTCACTTCATAATTGTACCAAAGTTGTTAGTACTGAAGAACCACAAGTTTGGTGCAAATGAGCAGGTAGGAAAACCAAAATTAGAGTTATGGGGTTAAAAAGAGGATAAAGAAGCAGGAAAAGAGCCACACAGTGAGAAAAAACAGTTGCACAGTAAGTTTACAAAATACTCTGAAAGTGATAGTGCCACTTCTTCTTGTATTTTGTTCCTAAATTTTATGTGGCTCATTTATACTTAACCTGGAATAAACACATGCAATTCACTATGGATCCACTTCTGACATTCATACTCACAAAAAGTGCACCTTTTGACCACCGTGAGATGTGTGACAGTGCAGAAGGCAGACTCATAATGTCAAGCCGTACCTTTGCTCCTTCACAGCTCTGTGAATAGTATCTACAGCAACAATTGTATGTATAGAGGGAAATCAGAGCACATGATCCTGATGCTGCTTCTTACAACAGTTTTTCTGACATGTAAATTCTCAGAGGACAACCTACTTACTTCTGATTTATAACTCTGTATGAATTTGCTTCTGATTTACACCTTAATTGTAATCCATATTCTTAGAAACTACTTTGCTTGATAGCCAGAAAAAAAGCCATCCTGATGACAGCACCCAGTAGCACAAGTGCTGCCACAGCAGAAACCCATCATGGATAGGAAATGAAATACTGAAAGTGACAGAGAGACATAACACTGTTGTCGGGGTAGACTTAATATCTCCGTAATTGCTACTCCATTCCACTGGCAAAGTAAGCCACCATCACTGAAATAATTTATAGTATTTGGACTATTTAACTCCTCCTATGAGTTACGAGAGACAGCCCAGCACCATCATACATAAAACTAGATTAAGGTTTACCTCTGTATTATCATTCTGATTTTTGACTACAACAAAGAGTATAAAATACTGTCTCTGTGATTCTAAGATGCTTAGTAGGTTTTGGAAATTTCCCAGGTGCCATTGAATTAAATGGGAGCTATGCACTTGCATGCATTTCCACAGAGGCATTTAGGAACCTCTATGAAATATGTTTTGAATGGAAACAAGATGCCCAAATGTCTTGTGTAGCTCAGTTGTAGGCATCTTTCATATTTGTAGGCTCCCAAGTACATCAAAACAATCTGTTAAAATTTACCATTTCATGAATAATATTCGTACCTTAGATGAAGTGTATTATTTCAAATTTCATATCTCTGTAAAGTGTATTGTGAGGGGGAGGACCTTCAAGTAACCTTGACTGAATACAGTGTTTGTACATTATATGCAAAGCCCAACTGGAGAAGCGAGGGTGCAGGCTATTGAACACTGAATTTTTCTAGTGAATCATAATGACGGAAGCACCTCTCCTGATTCATTGAGAGCGGTGTGCAGCGTTCTCCACATTTCATCTTTCTTACCTGTATGGGAAAGTTTAATGGTTTTACATGACCTATGTTTCAACAAAAAAGAAGGTTCTGAGAAATAAACAAGTGAAGATCTACAGCACATTGTCTTGTACAAGATAAATTTCATTGAGCTTAGCAGACTTACAGCACTGCAGAGACCAGGGGAACATATTCAAATGTACCGCAGGTTATGTTATAAAAGCTGGATTTAAAATTCTTCAGTGATGAAACTGTTCCTACTTAGTGAATAGCAGCAGCTCTAAATTAATCTATATTGATTAAATTTCCTCTTGCTTCACAAAAAATACCTTTTCATTTAGAATATCACCAGAACATCTCAATTGAAACAACTGCAAGATGAAAGAAACCACATGATGTCAGCAAATATTATCACCTCCCTAAATCACACTGAAATTAGCCTTCCAGAAACCAAAAGGTTATCTCTCCATCACTTCCTCTGGTGGCTCTTGATATTCTCTGATCTATGTTTCCAAAGCAAAGTCTATTTTCAGTTTTGTCATCCTAGCGATACACAGCCTGCCCAGTCCACTTTCTACCGTTTCCATTTTCAACACCCCGTTCTTCTTCAGTTTGCTTTTTTAAGGTTTAAAAGAACGCACAAAATTAGTTGTACCCATCATAACTAACAAAAATAATTAGTCAGGACACAATCATAGAGAACACTGCAGGTAAATGATGGATGTTTCTGCACACTCTCTGAGCTGGGAATAGGTCTAACATGCTACAAATCCTGAGTGAGGGCTTCTGAATTTGGGCTAATACAGCCAGAGACTCAGCATGCAAGGAACTGTCTAAACTGTTGGATAAAACACCTAGTAAAACAACGCTATGAGTATATATATTTTATTTTTAGAAGTTGTTTTAGCAACAACTCAAACAAAAAGTGCATCAGAATCAGAAATCATTTTGACCGTACAATAATGAAATGCTATATTCAAATATATATGCTTATATATTCAAATATAGCTAATCCTTTTGACAGCTTTAAAAAGATATTTCGGACTTATTATATCCATTTTGTTCAAATAACACTGCTTACCAGAGTAAAACAAACAGGACCTGTCTACTCGTTTCTTAGGCCCTGAACGCGGTTTTGCAGCAAGATGAGTTTCCATGCTGCAAAGCTGAGATATGTTCATGAAGAACTGCATTATCCTGTTTTTATAGTCACATTCATATGCTTTTGTTTACACATAATATAGCACTTTGAAATTAAGAATGTTGATTATTCCTTTTTTGCATTCAGATGCTCCTAATGTTTTATTTTGCAGTATCTTGGGTGAGTTGATGCATATATTCTAAGTGTGCTTTCTATCTTATATAAAATGAAATAAATAAACAATTAGAATTGCAGAATTATCTTTTTATTGCTTTTTGCTTTTATTTGTTGGTATTTTGTTGTGTATAATTCTGTACATCTGACGCCAAACTGTACTTGATGGCTCTTTGAAGCTTTAATTATCAGCTTTTTTCCTCCCAGTTTTTCTATATTTTTTAAGAGTTCATTTTTCTAAAAAAATAACTCCCACTTGCTGAATTTAATATTGTTTTCTAGAAACACAAAATCATGTCCCAGTTACCCTTTTTCAACAATATACGGTGTTATTTTCCTATCATCTGCAATAAAACAGTGAGAGATAACACATAAATAACTATATTAACACTAAACATGTTCATTAAGTGCCTCATTTTGAAAATGTGTTACAGCTGGCCAGTTATACTTGGCTGGAAATCAAATAACACAGGACAAGCTGAAAATAAATAGCTGACTCTGATATGATACTCGGATAAAGGATTCCAGGCTAATCTATAGACTACTTACATGAATAAGATGAGTAAGAGAAAGTCCTCACTCACTAAACTCAAACCCAGTGGAACCAAAGCCTCATTCCTGGAGCGTAAGTCAGGTACATAGTGCAGAGTATTAAAAATGTTATGGAAAATGGTACAATTGGTACAGAGTTGGATGGTCAAAACATGAGAATAGCAGCATTTTTAGTATGTACTGTGATAGATGGCAGATCTGTATTATATAATGCTTGGTATCACTTCTCTTCCAGCTGAATTTTCTACCTCAAGTCAAGTGCTGACAAAAAACTCATTCATTTTAGCCGTCCACTGTCACTTGAGCTGTTGGAGCAGCACTGAAAATAACTTGACGATCCATACTGTGGCAATGTGTAACTTATTTACCTAAGACTTCACATCTCTGTGTATTTTTTTTGTTTTAAAACTAAGACATTTTTGTAATGATCTTCCAGTTTGAGAGACTTATGGTAGAATAAGATTGTTTAAAGAAGAGAATAAATTACAGAGAGACAGATGGAGGAAAATATATCGGAGGCTACCAAGCCTGTGATTGTGATATTTAGTTTGCTAATTTCTGACTTTCTTTGCTGTACAATAGAGTCAATAGTCAATACTGTCAATACAGTTCTTAGACCATTTATTTCAACCAGTTCTTTTTCTAAACTCAGTCTACATTTTTTCTAATCATGCAGTGAAATCAGTCCTGTGTTGTTACTCCTGTTTTTCGGATTAGAGTGCTGTAATTCCTTCTTGCCTAGTTATTAGTCAATTTGAACAATTTATTAATTACTTCTTTGTTTTTTTCAGAAGGCAGTATAGTTCCAGTATAGGAGTGGAACTTAAACTCTGAACTTAAAGTGTTAGATACAGGATAATTCTTACCATTTGGCCTTTATGCACTATATGGTCTCATCTAATTGATGTTTCCATGGGACTAGATTTACCTATAGCTTTCATGTGTTGCATAATTAGTAAGTTGGGGTCTCATTTTTATTCATCTTACTCTGATTTTACTATGATTTATTACATTGGCATCAATGGTTTTACTTCCTCACATATCAATATTTGACCCTGTATTATTAATACGTATATAAATATTGTGAGGATTATTCAATGCATCCAGGACTTATTTCAGACACAAGCTTTCAGTTTTATGAGAGGAAAAACACTCCCAAAGTGTTTTCAGCATCTCTGTTTTTATTGCTTTACGGTGAAATGTGTTTGTGAGTTTATTTCTCTCATTCACATGATCAGTTGGTATTAAAAAAACCCCACAACTCCTCAAAACTGTATTTCTAAATGGGATAAATTCACATAAACACAAACAATTTATTTCATTAGGAATACCTGTTATTAGATCACTGGAGATAGCAAAGCATCTAAATCAATTTCTTAAGCAATTCCACATCACATCCTCTTTCAAATGTTAGTGCTCTACCAAATTAACAATCTGAAAGCACAAAGCTGAAGGGTAGATTCAAATAACATACAAATGCTTCCTTAAAATGTTGCACTATCAATTTGTGTCTCCAGGGCTATGGCATTTTGTTTTCTGATTGGATTTATTTACTCTACCTTTTTAGATATATAATCAGATAACCGCAGGTTAGATCTGCTGGTTACAATAGGTAGCTTTATCAATGTTTTGAATAGAAATTTTACCCTAAAAACAACAGCATATAAATAGACTTTTAATCTCTGCTGTAATGTTTGTACACACTTATCTTTCTTTTCTTTCATACTCCTAATTAGTTACAGTTATCTTATATTCAGTAAGTAGACAAGTGATAATTATAAGAATTCATAGCCTGATTCTAATCTAACATTTGTCAGTTTTACACCAGGTTGCATCACTGACTTTCCCAGCATTAATTCACAGGACCAAAATCAGGATCTTATTGCTTAATATACATCACTAGCTCTACTCTCACATTCAAAATTTACAGATATTTCTTTGAACTAGACAGATGTGAAATCATATTCTTGGTTTTAGAATATCTTCATTGTTCACTTTGTTGTTCAACATTAGTTATGCTGAACATAATTAACGAGCTTTCAGCATGTTCAGGAGAAGATCCCCTCTGTGATGTCTGTTCCAGTAAATTACGTAGTGCCAGAAAATGCTGTCCAGCCTTGAGGCCAAATGGCATGGCCTGTTTGTAAAAGTCTTTTGGGGGTCCCTACCACTCCTCTATGCATGATCATATTCATACCGCTTTTTGGGAATGGCCTGTGTCCTGTGCTAATCCCCCAAATTGCACACAGGAATTTTTTTGAGAGTGCCAGTTGGTACAATTCACAGTAAAGCATGCTATTAGTTCAACAGTAAGCTGAACCTGTCATGGCACGGGTTAGTTTATCAACACAGGTATAAGCTGCAAACGAAAAATTTGGGTGCAAAACCTCAATGGGACTGGACTCATAGAAAGACTCCCTTCCTGTTCATTAGTGGGTGTTTGTTGTTTGTTTTTTTCTATAAAAAAAAACTCATACAAAAGCTCTCTGGCTTCTGTAAAACACAAAGCTATATGATTTTATTCTGCATAAAATATAAATTATGTTATGTAACAGAGCTCTTTAAGTACCTGCCGGAAATTGAATTTTGAAGCAATGCAGTGGAAATGGTGCTGCTCTTTTGTCTTGTTTGAACTACGGCAAGGAAGTTAGCAGCCTAGAGCTTGACACCTATTTAAACACAAGTCATCAGCCTTTCTTTCAGGAATTGCACTGTCTGATTTTGTGTCCCTAAGAAGACCACAGGTTAGTCACATTTCCCACGACAAGTCCATTGCTGCTCACTAAATGTGCTATATGAAGGGGCTGCTTGCCCTTCACAGTGACTGGCCCTTTTGATAAGGGACAAATGGTAATGCAATAGTTGGTGCCAGCCACCAACCATTACTCTAGTGTAATAATGCCATTGATTAGCTTAAGATTCCCATTTATGCTAAGACAGAAGGACATACTTGTGCTTTCGCTGCTTTCCTTGGCTTGTCACTGTTGACAATAACCCAGGATTGCCATCCTCTGGATTTTGATAAATCAGAGAAGCCTCTTCCACTTTTTTCCTCCTTCCCTCTGCACTGAAGACTATGGAATTGAAAGCCTGTCTTCCTCTAAATTTTACCCCAAGAAGAGCAGAAGTATCACAGGGCAATAGGCAGAATAGATCTTGTGGTTTCAGATGGGTGTTTAATGCTATCAGTTTTATTAATATTTTGCAAAATTTTGACCAAACGAGGTACCTCCACAGGGTCATTCGCACTGGGATTAATTGGTTACGACATACTTAATCTTTTTTGAAAGTTCGTTGTCAACTTTGTTTGACCCCTTCACAGTCAATACAAACTCACGTGCACCTGGGTTTGCGCAGTTTTCCCATAGATGGATGTGCATCATCTTCCAAGCGGTTTGTGTCCCTGATTTCTGTTATGATCCAGTGGTACCTCCTGCCATAGGAACTGGTTATGCTCTTCACTGAGATGGCAGAGGAATATTTTTCTGTGTTCTGAGTAAAAATTGCCTACTGATCAGATGAAAATCCTGTTCTATTTGCCCAATGGACCACTATGACAACTTACATAACTGGGAGCAAGTCAAAGCCATAGCCATTTCTAGGTCAATTATATACTTTATGCCCTCTGAGAAGATAAAAATGCTCTAAACATCTTCCTGCCCTAATGAAGTACCCACAATCAGGCAATTACAATACTTGGTTAAACAAGCCACAAAAAGCAGGTTTTATTCTTGAGCAAGTCTTAATACTGGAAGCATATACTAAAGGAAATATTTTCTTTAACAGAATTCCATTTAACAACTTCCTCTGGTCATTTAATATCAGACAGTTCAAGTGTGCTAAATTGATATGTATTTTTATTTTAAGATCTCCTAATTATTAACGCTCAGTTATGTACACTTTATTGTCAGTTTAAAAACTTTTGAATGATATGAATATTCTATCAATAAAGTTTTAATCAATCACTCCTAACTCATATTTAGCATTGTAAACACTTCCTAAGAACTGATTTAGATGTTAAATAATTTCTGCATTATAAAAAATATTTATTAGCAGAATATTTAGTGGTTTTAGCTCCCCCTGTAACCCACTAATGATTACAAGTGTAAGAACTCAGACCTTTTAATAGCTACAATATTCAACTCATCCCACATTTTCATAAGGCATTCATTTCATATTAGCTATCTGATAGACAATCTATATTTAAATCTATCATAACTGAAAAATACTTCATTAGTTCAACATGCCAAGTGAACTCATTATCTAATTATTATTGCTTAATCTATTAAAAGTGCTGTATTAAGGTACTTCTCTTTTTTCTCCAACAATAAGATACATTGAAATATTGATACCTAGGTTACTTATCAGCATATTGGCTTTCAGTAAAACACTTGGCATTTCTTCTGTTATTAAAGAGTAAATTCTGGAACAGGAGGGACTATTAATTATGCATTTATTTTATATCAGAATATGCATTTAACACTATTTTTTTTTGGAAAAGCAAAAACTGGCAGACAAATAACTCATAAATGGCACTAATGAGCACTGGGAGATGGAGTGGAAAGGCCTTAAATGTGTCCCATTATTTAGCAGGATAATTAAGAGCACAGCTCTACCATGGCATTTTATTACAGAAATAGATAAGATCCCATCTTATTGCAAGCAGGTGTTGTAATGAAGCAAAGCAAGATCATTTTTATGAGGTTCTTCTGGTCCAAAAAAGATTGCAAATTAATTTTATGCCACCTTAATTTAAAAAGTAAGCACGCAGATCTTGGGAAACAAAGAGGACAGCAAAATATGATGTGTAAAACCACTTCCAGTGCTGTTGATTCAGGTTATCCCCAGAGAAACAAGAAAAGAACATTTGTTCTCTCACACCTTATAAATACAGTTTGGTTTCTCACAAATAATGTGCCACACAAATGGCATCACAGTTTAATATAAACTAAACTTCATACCAGATTATTTACAGTAAAAATAAGGTTTCTGCTATTTTGATTCATTGTGAAGCTTTAAGCCTCCATAAACATTGCCAGTGAACTTTTGTACAATATCTGTCATGATTTTATGCTTTTTTTCATTAGCATTTGATATCAAGTGCTGCAAAATACAGATAACCCCACATGGTAATCTACAAACGATCCAGCATTAAATTGAGTGATGCAATATTTACAATGGTGTAATTGCAAGAAGAGTCTGGGCTAATGTTTGCTAATTATAAACTCTGAGAGTGCATCAAGGAATGACAGGGAAGAAAACTATAATATTTGGCTACCTTGGACACGAACTGTCATTCTTTTATGTATCATTGTAGAAAAAACATTATAGTGAAACTGAGAGGCTACATTTTTGGACGGCAGGTCTTTTCATTTTAAGATGAAGATAGAAAGACATTTTAAGGTTAAAACACACGAATATAGATACGAAAAACTGTAACTTGCGTCCTTCAAATACAATACCTGGGAGAAAATTATCCATGAAAATGAAAGCAAGTCTGTAGAATTTGTGTGGTTACTATATCCTGTGAAAGCCTAACAGTTGGAGGCAGATGGTAAGATTTTCAACATATTACTAACTTTTTTTTAGATGGAAAAAAAAATCCAGTAAGATGGGCACTTCAGAGGCAAGAATAAAACTCATAAAAAATAGAAGGGTTATGCAGATGAAAAAAAACACAGATGGAATACAGCATATGGGATATACTCTCTAAGAAATAGATTACAGTGACTTTCACTGGAGCAATGACCTGGTGGTAGATGTATGGCACAACAAGCTGGGCTGTCCCATCCCATTGGTACAGTTCTGGCGCAGGCTTAGCCTGAGGACAGCAGACCTTGGCTTCCACGTTATGGTACTGGGCCTTCTCTGGCATGATAATATTGGTGATACTCAGTTTTGAAACCACCTTCCAGGTATTCTGTGTAAATGTGTCACCTATGTATTCCAGCTATCTGCAGACACAACTTTGCAATTTGTTTTCTTAAAAAGACTGTGAAAACTAAAAAGCCATTGCACGAATATTTTGGGAGAGACAGGAGTTGCAACAGCTTGGTTTTGAAAGTAGACAAAGTAATTTTGTTCCAATTTTGAACAAACATTTACATTGATATTATAGGGCTTGTCTATTTGCGTACTTAATTAAAGTTGATTTCAGATATAAAACATGAAAGGCTTTCACAGTTCAAGCGACTTAAATCTTCATGGCTTCTAAAATTATATCTACATGTGAAAACAAGAATAATTACATTCAATCACACTATGTTTTCACTGCAATCAGAGAACAAGTCTGCTGTGACACAACGTTTTGCTTAAGTATCAAGAAAATTCTCCAATTTTTTTTTTTTTTTTTTAAAAGGGGTATTTTTGTGTGCCATGCAGATGCCAGACCTCATCTTTCTGGAGTAGCCATGATCATCCCTTAGAATACACTAAAGTTTCAAGGTCATTCTTAGTAGCTTCACAAAAATAAGCCTGTCTCAGCCGTCAGACACTACAAACAATGCTTGTAAGATTTATGCCAACAGTTTTGGCTGTATCTATACAGAAATACAAAATATTGGTATAATCTGATTGAAGTTCTGTGGAGGCAAAGCGCTTTGTATGCTGATGGTGGCAACAGTTTTACAAATCCTTTTGAGGAAGCAGAACCTGTACTCACTCTCAGTTTACATTTTTTGTAGTTTTCACTTCCACCACTGTATTCTCTAGGGTCAGTAACTATTGATGGACACTGAGAAAGACTGCATAGGGTACCAATATCAGCTAATAACTATAAAAATGGCTGGATATCATCAAATCCCAGGAAACTTTCTGAACCTGTGAAGCACAAATTCATAGGTTCATGATAGTTTCCTCCTCTTCTATTTTCCTTTATTCACTGGAGTTTGATATTCGTTACACTTAAAATCTAAGGAAGTTAGGTGGTGAGATGAAAAAAGGAGTGAGATACTGAACGAAAGAAGTGTGGAAATTGGAATTTAACGCATAGCTAATGTCATTTGGCTGATTTTACTGCAAACCTACTGTGCAGAAAAAAAAAGAAAGAGTAAAGTTCTGCAGTACGTAAGAAACAGCTTCTTGAGATGGTTTTGATTTTCTACCACCCTGTATGGTGAGTGCCATATATTTGAAAGAGCTTGAAATTAATCATCTTTATATAAAAAGTGATGAAGCATGATAACCTGCAACTTGTTTTACTACTTCTTATAGTGGGGGGAATCTCTACCTCTACTACAAACGATGCAGAGATAGGGGAAAGCTCCAGTGGATCTACCAACATCAAATGCTTGCCTCTTCATCTTGCATTTTAAACAAATATAATGGTGTCGTATTTGTTCGCGTCTTTCTCTTTCGCTCCCTGTGAACTTTTGCTTCTGATGGTCTGCTTAGTTTTCACTAACGCTTTACAGGAAAAATTGCCAGCGGCTTGAGTATTTCAGATTTTGAATGTATATTGCCTTGAACTGCAATGGAAAAGTCTCAATGTTTTTGTTAAGTAACGAAAAAAAGCTCCAGTAATTTTAAAATTCGTTTACATTTTATGTCTCTCTATAGACTTAACTTCTTGAAGTAGTTTTAGCATAACAGGTGTTAGTCTAGGAGACAGCGTAATAGAAGAAATTTAAACTTACTTCATTTTTTCCACAAAACTTTTGTACCGGCGAAGGTGTCCAGGTGTTGGCACAGGAGGGTGCGGTGGGGACCTCTGTGAGGAGAGACTGGGGCTGCCCCACACCGGTCACAGCCGGTTCTGACTGGTTCCTGCAGGTTCCAGACGGTCCCGCCACAGGCCATGGCCGAGCCTCTCAGTGGAGTCGGTGGCACCCCTGGGAAAGCGCATCTGAGGAAGGGCAAAATGGTGCCGGGCGTGAGGGGCAAAGTGTGAGAAAAGGCCACGGGCGCAACAAGGCCGGGGAAGGCGGAGGGGGAAGAGCGCACCTGGCCCTGGAGCTCGCAGCAGAGACTCCCCCGCAGCCTGTGGAGAGGCCGTGGGGCAGCAGGTATTTCCCTGCAGCCCACGAAGTCTATTTTGCCTGTGATGGTAATTGGTAAGCAATCTCCCTGTCTTTATCTCCACCCATGACCTTTTGATTTTTCATTTTCTCCTACGGTCCTATTGAGGAGGGAGACTGAGAGCAGTCTGTCAGCTGCCCAAGATCAACCCACCACATCTTTCTTTTCCTCTTCCTGATGCCCTGGTAAACAGTTTAATTTTGGTAAATTCACCTCTTTTTTTTTAAAACCATAACCTTATTTTTCAATCAGTAGTTCCCAATGAACTATTTAGCACTTATACCATAAGGAGAGGCTTTTACCTGTTGAAGCTGAGGGAAAACCCATGACCAAAGGGTTTTAATTCTGCTTTGTCACTCACTGCATAAAAAGAAATATCTCCTATTTAAATTTTATGACTTTTTTTTTAACATATTGCTTCTGCTGCATAAACAGTTGCTGTGAGAATACATGTTTCTAACATCATCTAGTCTTTAGTTGAGCTTTGGAGAACCTTGCACACTTAACTGTTATTATAATATATATTTAGGATGCTGTGCCATTTAAAAGCTTGAAACTATAATAATTGAGGAGAAATCCCTCCGTTTATTTGCAGTTAATGTTTTGCTTCACACTTTATTGCACACTGTCTTCTCTCTGTATCCATTAAACCTGTTGTGAGCCACAGATAAAATACTAATTTTTGTCTGTGGGGAATAAAATAGTCTAAAATTTTACAATTATTAAATTACTTCATATCCTGTGTGGTCATTCGTTCTTAAAGTAATAGTTAGCAATAATGACTTTATATTAATAAACATCTAATGATGGCCTGAATTAGCAAAGTATCCAAATTATCTAGCTTTGGTAGTACAGTAAATTTGCTAGAATGCATTAACTATTTAAAGCATCAAAACATGATACAAAACTGACTGGTGGTTTCTGCAGTTCCTCCTTTGTTAGGCACACTCCTTACAGTAACACAAGCGTACTGAATTTTCTAACCTTTCTACAGGAAGAACTTAGGGTTCTGAATTAGCCAAGTTTGTGTAAATTCCTGAGAATAATTTGCTATATAAATTGCACATAATTTGTTTAATTGATTAAGTGTTTAACCCTTATTTTCTTATTGATAGTTTATATTCTTCCAGTTTTTATGACAATGTCAAAGTAGACTAAAGTATTTGAAGTCAGGATGGGTGCGATGCAAAGTACTGAAAAGTTAAAAAGATATTGCAAATATAAACATGCACATCACACACAAAGAACACAAGGATGAAAACAATCATGGTTCACTTATACTGCAGTATATATTGCTTAACTTTTTTTTTAAATAAAAAATACATACTACAGAACCTTGAGGAAATCAAACAGCCAAAATTGAGTCCCACTGACTGCTAACAGTTACTTAATATTGAGGCCCTATCCATTAGCAGATTTCTCTCAGCTGTGTCTCATTTCAAACTTCTTTTTCTCCACATCCTCCTTCCATATCAATGACATTATTCCAGCTGATTTATGCACTGAGGAGACACGCTTCATCAGGTTAGATTAATTCACTAACTCCTTGGTGCTATTATAGGCAGATTCTGGCTCTGTGCATATCAGCTAGCCAGCTAAGGTTAGCATCTGACATGACAGAGATTAAATTTCTGTACTTCAGCACACATTTTATTCAATGGTCAGAAGTAGAGAAAGAGCATATAGACAGAGTCATAAAACCCCAGGTCCTAAACTCACATAATCAAATCAGATTTTTTTTGTTTTAAGTTTAATGAGAATTAAAAGTTCTAGCCTTTACAAATAGGGAGGGAGGGAATAAAGGAAGTAGAAGTAATTTCTCATGTTACCTCTGAAATCTACAACTACAATGAAGTAATACAGCTCTCAGGAGCCTGTGCGTTCATAAGGATATACTACAGCATTAACCAGCTGTAGCAAACCAATAACCTGACGTGCTATTACAGTAGTACAAAGCTTTTGTTCACAACTATCAATAGTGTTTTTGCAGATTGCACAGCTCTGTAAAAACAGAATTATATTTTTTGAAAGGAAACCTGGTTTCGATATTGAGTCCTCAATAAGGTAACGAAAAGTTACAATAAGGCCTCGTAAAGACATTAGCATTACTGTGTAATCACCACACCTCATGGAAATTTTGCTTTTAAATCACTTCTTTCTCTACGAGGTCTTTCAAGCTTCTTAATGAAAACAATATGATAGAAACAATCTACCACTAATACAAATACTTGATGCAGTAACTCTACAGATTGTTTTAGTAGAGGTAAAACATATTTTGACCAATCTCTAAAGGCAATTCAGAAATCTTCCCCAGCTTTAGTGGAAATGTCCTTTCAGCAAACAAGAGACAGGGCACTTTTTATGATCAGTATTAGCATCTGTTTATCCAATATTAGAAGACAAAATGTGATCAGTTTCTGCTTTTAAATGGAATTATGATATCTTGCTCATTTATATGCTCAAGTTATTTTTTTTATCCTGATTTTACATTAATTTTCTCTATAGTTGGCATAATTCTTGATGTACAAAAATGCCAAATAATATGTCCTGTAATACTGTTATTTCAGCTGCTCCTAGTTACCTTTGTATGGTATGTATGAGTGCTACCAAAGCGTTAAAAAATATTAGTGATAGAACCAGCAGGAATATGCTTTAAAACATTGAATTTCATTCTTTGGCTTCTGTATCACAAGGGTGACCGCCTGGAAATGTTTTAGGCAAATTCATATTTTATTACAACAATAACAGAACCTGCTGACATAGTTCAGTATTTCTAACAGCTTTAAACTCTGTTCTTATATTTAGATTTCCATACATTAACATCTTTGAGGTTAATGGATTTCCAAAATAAAATGCTTAAATTTAAATTTGGTCTAATTGAGTCTGAGGTTACTAATTCTCCATTTAATTCCTCCATTTTAACTGATTTTCAAGAGCAGCACTACTCTATAAAAATAAGGCCCACATCACACCACTCCAAGGCTGCCATCCCAGGTGATTTGTATTTCAAGCACATCACATTATGAAACACAGCTGGGAAGAAATAATGGGCAAAGAGCAATGTGGAAGTGGTCTTTTCACTTAAAGAAACCTACCAAAACCTGGAGAAGCCACCTAGCCTGCTGAAAAACCTAGCAGTGTTTCAGTTCCTCTTGGCAAATGAAAGCTTTTTTTTTATTTTTTTTTTTAAATAATGTTTTTGTGTCCTTACACAGCTGTAGACCTCTCCTTTTTCTCTCTAAATACCAGGGAATGAATCCAACCTATGTATTCTTCTCTGTCTATATATTGCTAGCTGTTGTCCTGTTTTGGAGCTCTTAAAGACTCCCCCTTCACATTTGTGGATTTTTTTAATATATCAGACACTATGGGTTTTGCATCTTAAAAGAATCAGTTACTGGAAGGCCCCCAATTCTTATGAACACGTCTTTTATGAAGGTAACAGCAACACATCTGTATCCATGCTGACTTTGTATTTGCAAAGTATGCACTCTTCAGGGAACTAGCTACTAGTGCAAAGGATGAAGATGAGTTATCTGCATGTGTGTACCCCCTCAAACTTGTTTTGTTTTTGTCTTTTTGTATGCAAGATCAATGTGCACATTCTCATTGCTAAACAGTGACAATAGATTAAGGTTTCTTTCCATTAAAGTCTTTCAGGACAAAAGCAAATCCTTCATTTGTAGGCTTTCAGTTTATCTTTCGCACATTCTGATTATCAATTGTCCCAATATCATGTGCTATTTGAGTGTTACTTCATCTGAATTAGTTGCCTTGATCACTGCGCCTTTAAAAAATACTTCAGATTTGCTCTGGAAATATATTCTGACACATTTTCTTGCATTCTTTGGAGTTTTAACATAATGGCTATGTTTACGACAAAGTTAATTAACTGCCTGATTTTTTTTTTTTTCAATTTCCATAGGTCTTTGTCATTATCTTTTATCTGAAGAATTCCTTCCAGAATACTCAAAAGTCACCAGTTAGAAGTCTACACCAAATCTCCCCGCTTCTTTTTCATTCTGTGTTAGTCTCATGTGCATATATTTTATAGTTCCTTTTCCCACTTTGTCCTAATGATTCTCATTTTCACTGTTTCACAGGGGGTTCCTTTCCCCTACTATCTTTAGGAAATCTATTAAGTACTATACAACTAGATTCGTTGTGATTGCCATGATTATGTGCATAGTTCCTTTTCCAGTTTGTCCATGTTTCTTTAATTTACAGTACTCTCTGAGTCTTTTCCAGCACATTCAGTATTTCTCCATATTGCCAGGAGTGATAGGTGATTTGCTTGCAACTGCTATTTTTCTCTAACAGACCTTACAGCATTCCATGCCTTCTAACTCCTGATTATCAAGGATGGTTTCACTATCACGCCTTTCAATTAACCATTAAAAACTGAATACGATCAAGAAAATAGAAATCTTTGCAATATTTATTAGTCAGACCATAATCTTTGTGCTCTTTTTTTTTTTCATGACCATCACGCAGCACTTTAGGAAAAGGTTATGTATTTCATTACAGATTTTAATATATTTTGTAGAAACCAGGGCTTGAAAGAAAGCTAAAAGGTGTAACAGGATCACTCTAGATGATGAGGAACTGAGAAAGAACGACTATAACTTAGGTGAATTTAGCCACAACTAAAAGCAACTGAAGGATGCTTAAGAAAATATGACTGAATTTATTTTTAAATACTGCATTTTTTGTGATTTGAGTAAGACAGAGTGTTTGGAAGATGGAGTTTTCTGTGATCTCCTACTGGGAATAGTCTCATGAAAAGCTGCCTAGTGCTTTGTGAAGTATATAAATAGGGTGACAAGTTACAGCTAAATTTAAAAGAGAAAATGTCAACTTAAGCTTAATGCTTTAAATCTCGTTACTTACAAGATTCTTATGTGATATATCTACAGCTGAGATCAATGGAAATTGAAAGTTCCCTCATTATAGAAGAGAAATTGCTCTTGGTATATCATTTTTCATTAAAATCTCCCTAAACTGGAGGATGTACCCTTCCCAACTGTTTTGCCAGAAAATTTATGACACTCCAGTTGAGCTATGATTATTGTTATTTTTTGCGCACAAGGACTTGTGTTGAGAATAAAAAAGAGAAGTTAACACTCTCCTGTGACTGTTTTTCCATAACTCTCTTCAGTATTTAATAGTTACAATTATGTGAAAAAATTAGACAATTTGAGGGTATTCTTAAAATTAGAGATGATTGAACCTGAAGTCTTACATTAAGAGTGTCTACATATCAGGGAAGTACAATGTGCAATAAAGTTACATTATACATGGATTTTTAATGGACAAGCCCATGAAAACACAAATGCTGCAGTACACGAGTCTGAAGTGCTGATCGCTTCTCCCATTTCTAATAGACTAGTACATGTTGACATGGGGTCAACTTATATTTTTATATGTGCTAAAGAAGAGGATTATAAGTGTGCCTGGAGCGCTGCACACAGACATTTTTATAAATTAAGAACTCTGTAAGTATAAAGTGTTTATCAGATTTTACTGCTTGACAGCACAAGATTCTTTTTAGGATTTGCTAAATGAAATTTCTCACCTTCTCTGTTCCTAAAATAAACTGCTCTTTACACTTACTACACACTTTAGTCAGACCCTTTTCTCACTGTATTCAGTCACTCAGATGACTGCTGCATCATCTGATAAAACTCTGCTCTTCATTACTGGTATTTCACCAAGTAGGATGCATCGCCAACCTTTGTACTTTGTAATTCCCCCATTTAACTGTCCTTGTTTCCAACATTTCTTGCCGTTAGGACTCTGAACCTAGCCGATTTTCCTGTTTATATTACCATGAATGCCTAACTGCTCTAATCTTGTAGCCTTGTAGTCTGTCAACATTTACTGCAATCAGCAATACAGTCTGTCTACGCTTACTCATACCCGTGTTATCTCGTTAATAGCATGGACCACAAGAACTCAGCAACAGAGAGATCATTCATAGAAAACAGCAATATTAATGTCAATTTGTGCTTGATTAACATAGCACTTCTCAAGATTTCAAAGTAATATTTACCGATAAAATTCTGATCCCTCCAGTTGCTTCGTGATGACTGAACTCAGATCCTTATAGTGCCGGTTTGTCTGGATTCTTCCTTATTATGGACTTGATTAGAGACACAAGGTGTGATGGCTGAAGAAACAGAAGTGATGAGTCTTTACTGCACTGCAAGCTTAGACATTGGGAAGTACTAGTAAAACAAACAAACAAACAAAACCCCCTATTTCTCAATTTATCTACATTCGGACAAGAATTTAAATCAAATGCAGCTGGTATTTTTTTATTTTCTTTATTACAAATACAAGAACTTCACAATTGGTTTACAGATAGCTAGTAGCTGTATCGGATCATTCTTATCTCCTACCTTTCTCTAACAGTACTCAGCTATTTTTATGTGGTATAGAGCATGACTTTTAACCATGTTCCTCAGAAAGAAGTATTAGATAGATATATAAAATAGCCGCAACTTGTGTTAAATCACAGTTTAAAAAAAAAAAAATTAATAAAATAATGATAGGTCAGGAAGCAGACAGTGAAGTAGGAAAAGAAGACATAAGGAAGTGAAAACTTCTTGAACTAAATTTTACTGCCAAAGACAATGTAAAATGTAACTAGACTCTGAGAGGATTTCACCTATGGCTCAGTCCAGATTCTAGATCAGTGCTGTGAAGACAGACATTTAAACCAGCCTTTTTAAAATCTGTTTCTCATAATTTTTTTCTACACAATGTAATCAAACAGTATCTATAGCTTTCTCTAGAAAACAGAAGTTTCACAGTTGTTCATCATATTCTTTGCTCTATTCCTTTTTGTAATGAACAGGACAAGGCTCAGAAAAGTGAATTGTTGTATTAAAAAAGTTTTAAGCAATTAATGAAATTTTCCCCAAAACTTTTCTCTCAAGATTTTTTTGCAGATCCCTGTGAAATGTCATGGTCAATTCCATCCAGTATGAATATAGACTATCTACTCTTATCTACCCCTTCTACCTCTTCATGTAAGATTTTCCTTAAACCATGAGAGCTACAGAACATTGGGACACTCTTTGACAGAAGAAAAGGCATATTTATGCTTGTCCTTAAGTACTAGTTCTCTTATGTTTCTCTGAGATTTTGGAGAAGAGGATAAGAGCCCAAGAAACAAAACTGGGTACAATATTTGCAGCCTGGTACCAGGGCATAATAACAATGATAATACCTATCTTGTTCTCTCTTTGTTTCTTAGGATTTGACTTACCTTTGTTTGGCCTCGGCATTTGGTGAGTATTTTCACAGTATTATAATTAATCGGTGAATGGTAAGTATAAAATTACTCTTTATTGTATGTGTAAGGTTAAAATAGCCTTTTCTCACTAGGCATTAATCAAGATTAAATTTTATGTGCCATTTTCTTGAACAGTTGGCTTGTTTACATTTCTTGATTAAAAATTCCCATTCAGATAATTGAAGATCTTAAACACTATGTGTCAATGGCAGATTTAAATAGGCAGCAATCTTCCAAATTAATTTTAGATGCAAGAAAAAATAAAAATTTCATGTTAAACAAAGAAAAAGAAGGTTCTTCTCCAACCAGCTATGTGCTTCATATCCACTGAATCTGAATTTTATATTTATATTCTGTAGCACAAAGTTATGCGGCACTTGACAATTGGTCATTACCTTTATATTCATAGTATCATCAAAAAACTTTTTCTTCTCTTTATTCACAGCTTTATTCCAAGTTATTTTTGGAATATGGATCCAATATAGGCTCTCTCCATGGAAACTTGTAGTCACTTCCTCCACAATGAATACTGAAAATTAACTTAGTATTTAACTTCCAAGTATTTTTTTTCCTCCATGTGAAAAAATTCCCCCCATGTCTCAGCAGCTTAACATCATTAAGAACTTTTGCTCATCAAGTAACTTTTGGAAGTCTAAGAAAAGTGAATCAATGGCATCTCCCTTTTCTGTATGCATCTTGACACTTGTAACAGCATAAAAACACTTTGACCACTCTTTTTGATTTACCTTGGCCAAAAATTTGTTGTCAATGAATCTAATGAAAAACCTCTTTATTGCACGTGGCCTCATGAGGGAACTAGAAAAAATCGAGTAAGCAATTTTCATTTCAGCTTTTTTTTTTTTTGGCCTGTATTTGACAGAAATATTCATGAACTCCTGAAGTGGTCTCTGTACCGACTCATCTGTAGATACCATACACTTATGTTTTGTTTGTCCTCAGGCTTTTGACACTCTGTTCAGGACATTATAAAAAATACATGAGCAAAAAGAAAGGAGGTGATTCTTTTTTAATTGTTTTTTTGTTAAAGCTTTTTTGTTCTTCTATAAACATCTGTTTTGAAATTTCTGTTCACTTTGACTTGTCTGTGTTAGCAAAATGGCTATTAACGCATTTCCTTCAACAAAAAACATACAGAGCTTGTTTGTTTTCTTCCAGTAGCTAACAAATCAGTTGACATATGAGGCAATCAAGAAACCCAGTGTTTCTTCAAGATCTTATCATAACCTTTACAATTGAACACTTGTCTCCTTTTCAGCTGGGATAGAGTTAATTTTTTAAGTAGATGCTGTGTTTTGGATTTAGTATGAGAATAATGTTGATAACACATCCTGGTTTAGTTGTTGCTAGGTAATGCTTATATTAAGTCAAGGACTTTTTCAGCTTCCTGTAGAAGCTGAGGGGGAACACAGACAGAACAATCTGGCTGAAGGAACATTCTATACCATAGATGTTTTGCTCAGTATAGAAATGCGGGTTGGCCAGGGGGCAGGAATCCACAATTGCTGCTTGGGATGGGCTAGTGAGAGCAACTGGACTGCATCATTCATTTTGTATATTCTTTTACCATTTATTATTATCTTCTCTTCCATTACAGTTCTATTAAACTGTCTTTATCTCAATCCACGAAGTTTTCTTTTTTCCAATTCTCCTCCTCTACCCCACTGGGTGGCAGGGGGCAGGGGAGTGGGGCAGTGGGCGAGCAGCTGTGTGGTGCTTAGTTGCTGGCTGGGGTTAAACCATAACAACACTCATGCACCTTGCAGAGTACTGTTCTGTTACTGTTTGCAATGACAATTGCCAAATCTGTCACTGGTTACAGTGACATCATGCCATTTTAAAACTGAGTACTGAAGTCATAAGCAATAATAATCCAGTTGTAAACCACCTTTTTATTGCATCTGTATAATACAGTTTTGGCAGTAGAATTTAAAAAGTACATTAAAACTAAGCAGCTTTATCCAGAAAAAAATCTGAAATTTAAAATCGAGTTCTTAATTCAAAACCAAAGCCTACAAAAAATGTTGAAGTATTTCATGCGAATGGTATAATAAGATGGAAATAGAAAATAAAGTATGTATGCAGACGTGGGTGGGCACAAGCATCCACCTCCACTTTCTGTAAAGAAACCCTCAAGAACCTTGACAACCTGATGCAGCCCACAGTGAATCACTGGTATTCTGCATTTTAAATTTGACCTAACAAATTTCCCAGTTGTACAAGTTCCCTGGTTTTGATTATGAGCTTTCTTTATTGTTTTTAAAATCTGTATTACTAATGAAAAGTTAAATTTAATACGTTAGGTTTTAGAACCGAAACCTTAATATAAAATTATACTGACTTTAAGACTGTGTTTCGTTATTGGCACTGGCTAGCTAATTCCAAAAGTGAGGTTTACTTCCTGGATGAGCATAGAACCACCTTTTGGATATTCTTTGTAAATGTATCACGTGTGTAAATGTATCATGTGTGTTTCATGTATCCACAGACAGAACTTTGTAATTTCTTTTTAAGAAAAGACAGCAGAAACTGAAAAGCCATTGCACAAATATCTTTGGGAAGACAAGAGTGCAACAAAATGCTTTCAAAAGTAGAGAAAGTAATTCTGTTCTAATTTTAAATAAAAATGTAGATAGCTGAACATTGCTTGAATAAACAGGGCTTCAGACAATCACACATAAGATCAGTATGAATTAGTACTTTAAACATGCTTTAATAAGTAAAAAATACAAAACATTTTATTTCTTAATTCTGCCTTTTTCAGGATCTATCATTATGCGTAAAATGGTTTAGGAAAGAATTTTATCATCTTTATATTTCAAATATTTTTCTAAAACCAAGTTTCAGACAAAGTATTTTTAAAAATTCCAGAATGCAAAACAAATTCCTGTAAATACATTTCTCAAATGATCTTTGAAATGATATTTCAGTCTTGTCTTTTAAAGATATAAACTACCGTTGGTCAAAATATTAGGTTGAATTTCAAAGGGAAGAGTCTATTCAAATTAGAACAACATAAAAGTTTTAAAGCAAACTGATTTTTTCAAACTTTCCGAGTTCCAATACTCACCTTATTAAATCTCATGTTAAGAGTTCAATTTCAGTAAATCTATTTTTTTATAATTAAAAGCAGTAGCTTTAATGGAAACTAATTTGAATTTCTAAAAATAACTGTTTCCATGAAATGACTATCAATCAATCAATCCCTTTGAGATAAGAGCCCTACTTTGTCCTGATAGCATTACTAGTTTTCTGGTATCCTCAGCTGACTGACTTTGTTTCCTGCAAAAATGGACTTCCTTAAAGAGCTGCTGACCAATTATGAAAAAAATTAAAACCAATACGTTCAGTATATTGGCATGTTCAAAACATACCATGCTCAAACAGTGGTTTTCACTTGCACTTGATTTTATTCATAAGCATATTTACATGAAAGCACAAAAACCCTATGTCACGAGCAGAGTGAATAACTTCACTTGTAGGAGGGAAGTAGTGAAATGTTTATTAACATAAAACAAAGTTTGTAGTGAATGCGACGGTGTTTTACGAGATTCAATGCCAGGGTACACTTGACTATTTACTGCATAGAGGCCAGGGTCAGACAAGCTCTCAGGGAGACCCTCCCGTTGAGTCACGAGGTTCAGAAAGGACCCCCTTGCTTTCTAAACTCCTTCTCAGAGAGGAGTCGAGGTGCGGCCGGATCCAATCCTAGTCCCAGACTTGGTCAACGGTTTATGTCTAAAGGATTATATATGTGCAATCAATCCTTAGATCACTTAGCTAAGATTTCAAAGTTTAGCGTGCTATTAGTCGCTCACTGAGAATCTGTTGCGGCAAGGAATCTCTCAGCCTCAAGGAGAAGAACCTTAAGCGAGCGTCCCCACTCAAGGGGAGGTCCTGTTGTGCAGCCCACTGCCGTGCAGGAGAGCTCAAAGGGCTCTTGGGCTGTCCACTATTTATGAAGTAAGATAATTGACCTATAGTCATATTCTCATGGGAACAAGATACCTAGGTTCCCACTCCAGACAGTGTTTTGGTTATGTTGCCAGCCATCTCCCACAGCTCAAGTGCAACCCATAATAACTCCTGCTGATGGCCATGGCTTGAGCAGGAGCCAGTGGGGGGAAAGGGGAAAAGGGCAGAGCACACCACCACACCCTAAAAGAATGGTCTGTCTGAAATTATTAGCATTACATTTGCATCTTCTGATTTGAAAGATCACAAATCATTTAATTTCTAGAAAAATCCTAAAATGGAACCTTTACAGATAGAGTTTGAATATAATATTAAACCAAAAACTGTACTCTGTACCTACTACAACAGATTACTTAACTTGCCTTTCCCGTTACATATTCTTGTGGCATGGAAGAAAGTTGCCCTCGTTTTACCTAGATAGCAATTATTAATTTCCAGAAAAGTACCTATAGGTCACAGCTGGCCAATCTGATGACGAGAGCATTGGAAAAGTTAGTTAAGCAATCCTCAGAAAGAACTTAACCAGGTATCACAATCTCACAGGACGTACTGTGTATACTAGATAACCACTCTCTTTTCTTCAGAGAAGTGAAAGGGACATTTGCAAGGGTTCCAGCTGTCCAGTTATAACTGCAGGCCTGCTGTTTGTGATATCTATTGCTGTAAGTGGAGTATATCTTATTCATGTCTAAAAATTTAATTGAAATAAAAGCGGGGGGGAAGGGAGGATCTTCCTTTCAGGTGTTTTTTGGACCTGGATATTAATTAACCCGCTAGAGGTAAGTGGCATTCACATTACTGTCTTCATTTTATTGTTCAAGTTTCAGTAGAGGGAAGAGTTTGATCCAGTCTGGGGCAAAAGGGATTGACCTCAGCAAGTAATCTGGTATTTTAGAGCGTGATTTAATCAGAGTGATATCTAAGGCAAATCCAAATAGTGATTTCATACCCAAATGGACTGAGAAAATCTTAGAAAAGGGTCATAGACAAAGCTACAAAACTCAGGATTTCACTTCATAGATAAGTACTGATTTAGGGCAACATTCGACTGCAAGGATCGGCCCAGGTGTCTGTATGTGTGCAGCAGATGGCCGGGAGTGGGACAGCAGGGTCACCACTGAAAGAGTTGTACCTCAACTCAATTTCAAAATGGAGTTACACAATGATTTCCTGCAACTCTCTAAAATCTTTTGCTGTTAAAACGCTTCTCAAAATTGTATTAAGGATCCTTGTAATACAAGTAAGATTCTCCCACTGGCAGACGTTAGATGTGCTTAATTGCATGTCAAATACACATCTGTTTCAGAGGCAGCTCTGCAAGGTGATGGTGAAAATCTGACCCGAGATGGTAAGATCTGGCCTGCCTCCACTGTACAGAGTGGATGAGGGAAAGTAGTTTTACTCTGACACTTTTACCTTCTTAAAATAAACTTCTGGACATGGATTTTGATGAATCTAAATAAATTTTGATTCAATTTCCCAGAATTAAAAAAAGTTTCACATAAACACAATGAAGAACAATCATACACAGATAGAAACTGAATGCTTTACATTAGCGCTGGAATCACAACAGTTATTTATTAGAGTTTCTTATTCCTGGAGTCAGTCCGCTCCATCCTTTTATAAGTGTATAGTAACTACATGTTGGTGCAGGCAAGACTATTATGCTTCAAATGCACAATATTTATTCTAATCAACATCAGCAGCCACACATTATTAAAGTGTTCCAGAGTTAAACAGAATTAATTTGCTTAAAGCATCTTTTCCAAACAAAATATGGTTAAAATGAATATTTGGCTTTGGGCTTTTGTGTTTGGAAGACTGCCAGAGACACTAAAAAGGATTGCAGAATTTTCCATTTCATTTCCTTACCTCTAAACAGTATTTACGGCCAGCTTCAAAATAAGGCATGAGATTTTGAGGGAAAGTAATTTACTTTTATTTTTTAATTATGTTAAATCAAGGGCATACCTAATATTTAGGGTTTTCAAATAGTCTTTAGGTTCATTAAATAGCTTAATTACAAGACAGGATTGCTGAGGACGTACTTGACTGAGAACAGACATGTTTGGCGTAGGAAAAAGGATGGGACTTCATGACGTGTAATAGCTCAAACGGAATAAAACCCAGAACAACGCAGCCCAAATGAAAGTAGCTCTTGGAGCCTGACTACTAGCTAGCTAGATGCCACAAAAGTATAAAACCACAGGGACAGCCTTCAAGATCTCACCATAAATGTCCTGAAATCACTGGAAAGGCTGACTGGATCAGGCCTCTAATGCACAGTGCTTAACTTTTGTACAAAAAGACTATCTCTTCTTGATGAGAAATTTTCATCCGGTTTGGATTAAATTGTTTCTTATTACGTTATATTCCTAATTTCTCCCTTGATCCTGAAAATCTTAAGAACCTTCCTCCCACCGCACACTGCTGCTCTGCAGCTCTTCTGTCTTCTGCATATGGAGATGCTCCAGAGATATCAGTCCAGAACAACTCACAAAATCTACACAGATTAAAAGCCAAACGAAGGCCATAAATAATGCATGTAACACTAAGTGCCCTCTACCCTATTCGCGGATGTTTGTATCTTATAAGATCTGCTTCTGCATTTCACATCGAAATATTAGCCCAGGACAAATTGGGATTTATTCCTAATGGCATCTCTAAAAGCAGTATCAAACTCAAACTTGTTATAAAGACATTCAGCTTAAAAAAAAGGAAAAGAATAAAAGAAAAATCTGGTTCCTTGCAGTTACATTTATTGGAATCACTTCTGTTCCTAACTCTGATGACTAAATACCTTACACAGTTACTTTACATAATACGAGCAAAATTTTAATAATAATAAAATTAATTTAGTCACATTAGGTAAAAAATACTTTTGGTTCTATAATAATCAGGTAGTATCAGATATTTGGCATTAAAGCTGGGTAAATTTTACTGTAAGAGTATTATTAGCTATTGCTGTTACGTACAGGATAGATTTCGGTTCACTCTGAGTCTCTGCTGCCAGTGATGTCACCTTTTTTTTTTTTTTAAGAAAAACTTCAGAAATAATTTGGTATCTGCTGTTACAAGTCAACATTTGTGAAAGGACAGAAAATCCAAAGGTTTTATTTCTAAAGCAAGCCAGTTTACTCCAAGAGCAGAACAAAAAATGACTTCTTGGTGGTGCTCACCTTAATTCTTATCTGTCAGGAGAACCAACTTCTCACTTTCTCTCACTGTCTTTTCCTAAAGATACAATGAATGAAAAATGGCAGAGAAAGTGAAGGGAAATTTGTCTTCATTTTATGTGCACTGTATAGTGGTTGCTTGGTGATACCCTAAAAGATGTCATCAGCAGCCAACTTTCAACAACCTCCAGAGGACTTCATTTACTACCTTCTACTTGTTCAATTCCCATGCATGTATAAAATACCCAGTGTACAGGGTAACTTACTTGGGTACTTTTGTCCAAATGGAGACAATAAAGAAAATACATTGATGCTGACGACAAGATTAGGCATGAGATACAAAAGTCTGGAAAGTAAAGAACTCATCCTTGATAAAGGTAGTTTACATGCTACTTGTCAGGCTTCTCTTGGCTGAGGCTAAGGAAGGATCAACGTTAATTTAGCTTCCACAGGATTAATTTAGTTGACAGGATTTGTGTGTGATTTCAGAATGGGGCAGAGAAATTAGTAGGTTACCTGCTTTAAACACACAAAGTTAGGTAAGGTAAGGTAAAGAGCTAAAGGAAGATAACGGTCTAAGTAAATGAGTTTCACATATCCATCTTCCCCTTCTCTGGATTTTCAACCCAATTTTTTTTGTTTGTTTTTTTTTTTTTTTCCAAGTATTCAGGACCCAGTAGTCAATCTCATATACAGAGCCAAATAGTCATACTAGAAATCAGATATGAGATCTCTCTCCCGATTCACAGGATACTACAAAGGGTCATTTCTTCCTCTGTAATACTAAATTGTTCACCTGCAGGGAAAATTTCCTCATATAAACAAAGAAGTTGACTGAAGAGCACTAGTAAACATGCATTTCTCATAGGCAACATCTCGGATGTCTTTTCCCTTTCCTCTTACTGGTAACAGTAAGAACTCCATGTACTTAAACGAAGCTGAAATGAGACTATTTCAAGGAGATAATTAGCTGCCCTGTATTACTTTTCAGAGATCATTAGAGACCTTTAATATCCTCAAGAACAAAAATGCAATAGACTATCTCTAAGGAAAAACCACATTGTTCCCAAATACAGTTTGAAGCAGTAGAATATCTAATCCACTTTTTTGCAGCAATTAGAAAGTGGATACATAGAATATGGAGCTTTGCAACTGCAAATTTGGGGAGTTTTCATGATCCAGCAGACTTGTGTGCCATTAACCGTTGTTAGGCAAATACAGCTTCCAGATCATTTACCCACTTCAGATGGGTAAATAAAAATACAATGTCAGTTATAACCAAACATCAGAGCATAAATTGAACTTATTCTATAAAACGTGAAAATTAAGAGGGCCTTCTGGAGATGTAGCTCTTCTCAGTGAACAACTGCAAATATGTAGTTAGTATTATTTATTTGGTTCAGAGAATCTTTTACTATAAGGTAAAAAGCTATATTAGAAATACAGATAGCTAGAAGACTTAGTAACTCACTGTACTCTCATCTTTCAGAACCCAAAATTTCTTGGTAAAAACACCATTCTTTTTGCTTGCAGGAAAAAAAAATAAAAAATCTTTCTTTCCCTTTTCTTAAATAAGGTAACCAGAGAAACAGATGGGTAAAGAAAGGAAAAAAAAAAAAAGTGCTATTAAATGGAGAAATTCTAGCCTCTATAAAAGTTGGAAGGAATCAATGAAATAACCAAAGAAACTATCAAGGTAGAGGAAAGCCACCAAAGGGAAAGTTGTCCTGTAGGAATTCATGGGGAAGAGTGGCTGGAGAGCTACCTGGCAGAAAGGGACCTGGGGGTGCTGGTTGACTGCTGGCTGAATATGACCCAGCAGCGTGCCCAGGAAGGCCAACAGCATCCTGCCCCATATCAGGAATAGTGTTGTGAGTAGGACTAGGGGAGTGATCGTCCCCCTGTACTCTGCACTAGTGAGGCCCCACCTTGAATACTGTGTCCAGTTTTGGACCATCACTACAGGAAAGACATTGAGATTCTGGAACCAGTCCAGAGAAGGGCAATGAAGCTGGTGAAGGGTCTAGAGAACAAGTCTGATCAGGAGCGTCTGAGGGTTCTGGGGATGGTTAGCCTAGAGTACAGGAGGCTGAAGGGAGACCTTATGGCTCTCTACAACTACCTGAAAGAAAGTTGTAGCCAGATGGGGGTAGGTCTCTTCTCCCAAGTAACAGGTGATAGGACAAGAGGAAACAGTCTCGAGTTGCGCCAGGGGAGGTTTAGATTGGATATTAGGAAAAATTTCTTCACCAAAAGGGTTATTAAGCATTGGAAGAGGCTGCTCAGGGAAGCTGTTGAGTCATCATCCCTGGAGGTATTTAGAAGACGGGAAGACGAGGTGCTTAGTGACATGGTGTAGTGATGGTTTTTGTCAGTGTTAGGTCAAAGGCTGGACTTGATCTGAAGGGTCCCTTCCAACCTAGACAATTCTATGATTCTGTGTCACACTGTGGTAAGAGTAGAATTACACAGAAGAGGATCTGTTCTATTCTTTGAAGATGGTACATACACAATGGTGTATGTACGTTTCCATTTTCACCTGCTTATGAAATAGATTGTTTTATTTCCATGAAAATTCAGTAGAGGAACATCAGGCTAGTAAATTTATTATGCAAGAGTACATAATACTAAAGAAGATTGCTGTTGATTCTATATGACTTTTTTTCAAATTTCATTGAATGACAAATGGAATCAAGATATTTGATTACAAAGGAAAATATTAATTTAGCACTCAAAATGCCACTACTTGTCTATGCAGAAAATGTATCTGGAATTTAGTTTGCCTCTTTGGATGTAGTAGTCTCGCAAGTTCAAAAACAGAATAAGTTCAGGATTTTAAAGTGGAAAAAGATGACATTATAATAAGCAATGTTGAATCCCACCTACATCTTTGTAGAGCTTAATTTGTTTATGACCTGGAGATGAAAGTTTGTGATGTTTCTAGCTTGTAATGAATGATCAAAAAAGTTTGTAACCGGCTGGGGGGGATTGAGAAGGGAAAAGAGACAGAGATTAAGGAGCTCTTCTTTCCCACTCATATTTTTAGCTTCTATCGCCATTCAGTCAGAGATTTAGGAAAGAGAAGTATTATTTTTCTGAAAAATTCTCATAAGTGTTGATGAAGCTAGCAGCCTGAATACCAATACTATCCTCTATGAGAGAGGAAAAAGGGGTGTTTAGTTTATTCTCTTTGGCATGGTTTTATATCAGAATTTTAGCACAGATCTGTAATTTCAAAGACTGCCTGTGTCTTATTGTGCTAGACTATGTTGAGTAATGCTAAACACAGATATGTGTAAACATAAGATGGTTGTCTAGTTGAGAAGGAAATTCAGAATATTACTTTATATGCCACTGAAAAATAAAGGTAAGTTTAAAGGTTTTAATGATATCTTAATTCTCTGCTCTAGCACAAATGTTTTGACAAAATCCTAGTTCTCTGGTATTACAGGTAATATCCTAATATGATTATCTGATCCTAGGCATAATATGATACTATAAAGTGGATCCTAAACCCTGCACTTCTTCAAACAATGAGATCCCTATCAATATAGTAGTAAACAGAAAGTGTTGCAATAGAAGCAGAATATTTGCAGTTTTACAGTGGAAATTTTAGCATGCGCACAAACATGATCAGCAGCTCACTGAAGCAACATCCTGGTGTTACTAGTGACCATTACAGAAAACAAGAGAGAAGGGGGCAAGAAGAAAAAAAGAAGTCAGATTAATGAACCTGCTAGTATTCACCAAGGGAAGAAATGAATTCAGGTCCTTCTAAACAAGCAGTAACAACTCTAAAAGTGGAATCAATACAGTACAAATATAGTGCAAATCCACTCTAGCACAAAGCGCTGAAACCTACTTTGCCTGCCCAGTAGCTAGTTCAGAAAGTCTATTAGTTTTCATTTGTTTTTTAAAGAAGATTACTTCAATGTTATGACTGTTCAACACAAAGTTACAACACTTGGAAGAAAGAAACAGAAATGATCAAGAAGAATGTAGTGGAAGAAAATCCTAAATCTACTTCTGTTTTTCATTTCCTTCTGTTTCAGCAATGCTGGTGGGGAGAGGGAACTGAAACAACAGTATCTGAGGGGAATGTGGAGGTGCGCCATGGAAGGATCTGAAATGAAACTGAGCGCTTATTACTGATAGTCACTTTGCATGGGCCAATGCTGAGGAACGAAGAGGTTCTCAGAAATAAATTTTAGAAAATGAAAGAGCAATAGGGATAATACTGAATAAAGTAGGGCCAGAAATCAAAAGTGGATGTATTAGGTTGGCAAGAGCTATGCAGTGTAAAAGGAAAAAGACACAAGTTTAAACATAAAATAGTTATGGGTTTCTGGCGTCTGGTTATCTCTTTCCAGTTCATTCTTTCACTTTTGGGACAAATAGGTAATCGTTTCTCCTTGGAATTACTGAGTCACAGGAATCAGTGCAACAAAGATTATAAGGCAATGACAATCTATGAATTTAGAACACAAAGCTGCCTTGTAAGTGACAAAGAAGAAAATGTCCTTTAGGGAAAAAAAAGTCAGCAACCCTCTACTTAAGTGTCTTTTATTGGGGAAAATACCGTGCTCTCACTTTATAATTCTTCACCAGAGCAACTTTATTTCTAAAAGTCAAAAATTTCATGTGTGAAACAATGATAAAACACTGCATGGTGACGATTAGCAGGAATCAAAACAGATTTTGTCATCTATTATTTTCTTTCTTTTGCAACTCCATTGAATCCTCCAATATTTGTTTCAAGACAAAAGGTTCAAGAGCTTTATGAAAAAGAAATTATACAGTCTTAGGGCATTACATTTACTCTAAGATTGCTGGTTACAGGAATTTAGAACATGCATGATCGTATATTGATATTTTCAAAGAACTCCCTATCACACAAACACTGGATTAATGTAAAATATGTATGTGTGTTACTTTTATCCCCCACTCCTATTTTGCACCATTGAAAAACTGCAAAAAATCACAACGCTTACTGTCTCTCATTACAACTGGAACTTCAATCCCTTTGTTTCAGTTCTTTCCAAATTTCTCTATGATACTTCATTCAGAAAAATCTTCCTTCAAAGGTCATCAATCAACAGCTGTCCAGAGCATGGTGCTTCCCCAGCCTTATCATCACAGGTAACTTATAACACCTAATTCAGTCCTTACCAAGATTTTCTGTAGCAAGGATCTTTGTACTGCTGATGTCTAAATGCTTACAGCTTTTTGCCTGCTGCCTCTAAACTAGGAAAAAAGTGGAAACAAACCCAAACCAACCAACCAAACAAAACAACAAAGAAGCATTTTACTCCTTTCTATCTCAATAAGTCATTCTTAGCTTACATGGCCAGAGTCTCTTCAAAGCCCTCTTTTCCGGCAAGTTGACTTATCAGCTTGATCCTTTACAGTGGCTTAAAGAAGTCATTACCTTGTTTATTCCAGGATAATCTCAAAAACTCTAGAAGGTACCATTTTCTCCTGATCCTGAATTACTAATAATGAATCAAGTACAACTGAAGTAAACAGCGCTGTTTTAGTGGCCACTGCAGGTCACGGTACCTAAGCCCCACCATTCAAGAGATTCCATTAAAAAGATTAAAACTGACTGGCTTTACCCTCTCCCCCAGTTGCTTATTGCCAATACTTCCTGGAAACGTGAAGTTGGACATGGCTTTTCTCACACTGCTGGCAATAAAGCCCTTTATAGTTGTGTTGACATCATGAGACAGTTATTGCAAAACATCAGAAAATAAGTTTTGGGAAAACAATATGAATTATGAAGAAATGAAAAAGATCAAAATAAGTATAAAATAAATTTCGACAACATTTCAGCAGGTGGGCTTACACGGTTACTAACAATAATAGAAGACCAAATTGTAAAACTGCCGAGGGACTTTCTAGTGCTGTATTAATGCAGAATCAATAAGGAATATAAGCCAATTTTTCTTATCTGGGCTGACTAACAATGAAGAAAATCATGTGACCAGCTCTGAAACTGAACACAAAAACGGGCAAACTATGAGACTGGCATTTTGATAATGACATACCACCAAAGACTATAATTAGAAAGAAGATACCAAAGTTTGCCTTTAGAATTTAAAAAAAAAAAAAAAAAGAAAAGTCTTTGAGCATTGTTTCAAAAAGTAATTAAAGTTGTACTTCTCACTAACTATTTACCTGATGGCCTTTGAAAGATGAGCTCTCATTTCTTTGTAAAGAATGTTATCCTATACAGAACTGTAGACCTAAATGAACCTTTCACAGTTTTGATGATGTAGACCTCTATCTTGTTTTATCAGTTATCTGGCAAAAGCTTATTTATTTCATTAACATGTTGTTCATGATTATCTAGTGAATAATACTAATGTGTTATTTTTGAATGGAAAATTAAAGTTTTTACACTAGTCTGGGAAACATCTCAATGAAAAGAGTGCACATATATTGGAAACGTGTCTTGATTGGCTCCATAAAAACTGGTAGAAAAGAGGTAGAAAGAAATGTCTGGAAGTCAAAAGAAACACCAGTAGTTATTATTTGAGCAATGTTCTTAAGTTTTTCTAAATTGCTTTTTATCTTAGCTGCTCTGTTGCCAGTTACTCTTGACAGGATTTTTTTTTCATGGCATCACTAACACCACACCGTTTTAACTACATCTGTGAAAACTAAGGATTTGTAGACGTTGTAAAATATGTTTTATTCGTCTTTTGGACAACATGCAAATTCACAGCCTGTCCTTGCTCTCTCAGCTTCATAATCTTTGCAAGTAGCTTAAAACTAAACACTGAAGATAATTCCCTGTCACTAGAGATGGATCTGATCCCACAGATCCATTGCAAGAAGACTCCCACTGATATACGTGGCCTTCATTCATACAACCAAAGCCAGTACATTACACCAAGGGTACTTTTTAATCAAGCTGTCCATAAATCTGACATAAAACCCATGGTGCTAAGGATAGAACAGCACTGGGTCTCAGTGGAGAACTGTGTGAGAATCCCAAGGTCACTTCCCAGCTCGCCCAGGTGTGGTAACACACACTTCCAGCACAGTAAATGGACCTGCTCGCCCTTTAGTTTTAAGAAATACTTTTTGAAGCTAGCAATACATTTCAGCTGTTTAAAGCGTAATAAAAATACAGCACAAATCATTTATTATCTGTCACTTCCATATAAGTAATTCTCATAAAAAGTCAACTTTAAGATATTCTGCAAAAGAATTCTTTCAGACTTGGCAGTCTTATTATTTTAAAATATAAACAGCGTATTCAGAGACAGTCAATGCTGAATACCTTGGATCAAAGGCAATAGTGCAATGGAAGTAAAATTCAGTGATTAAAAAAACCCCAACAGAAAATCAAGTCCAGCTGTCAATACTTTTCAATTGAGATTTACATCAAGCCACTTTAAACTCCTCTCAAAATTCTTCAAGCACTCTGCTATAAATCAGATCAAAATGTATTCCTAGTCAATTCTCCTTTTTCTTATAACATTTGATGTGTGTCTGTTGGATGAGTTTCAAAAATTACTTACATAACGTATTCCACATCTGTGAGACTACGAAGTCAAAGAACAATGTAGAATACACTAAAACTACCAAGCGGGTCATCTCCTTACCCATGAATTTATTTCCTTGGTAGAATAGGAAACATTCTGTTGGAAAGTAGTATTAGATGAGAATGAACTTAATCAATTGGCAGATCAGTTCTCATGACCTTTACCAGACTATAAATTGGTTTGTATAAACTGATTTGGATTCTGAGGTGGTCAACACAAAAAATTTTCCAGTGCTAGACCACACTGCAGGGTTCATCTGATTTCCCAGACTGATTTAGAGAGAAGGTTCTGATGAGAGATCGTGAGGGCTAAGAGAACGTTTCATGGTTTTGACTTAGTAGTTCCTCCAAACAGAATTCCTGGAATTGGCTGGCTTTGTGTGATGATTTTTAAATGGAACCAGTGAGAATCTGCAGAAAAAAAAGTGAGAACTGTTTTGTTATTAAATAAAAAAATATACTTTGGGGGGAAAAAACCCAAAACCAAACCAAATCAAATTGGCTCCCTACAAACCATAGGGACCAGCATGATTTACTCCTATGGACTGAGCTGGACTGGGGAATGATACCAGTTGATATTTGTAGCAGAACTCCAGATGTAGGGTGCACATCCACAGCAGATTTGCATCTGTCATATACCAAAGAAACAGTGAATAATGATTTTGTATATTTATCTGAGATATATCTATGGTACCATAAAGGTACGGTTTGAGGAGAAGTATATTTTTAAATAATGAGGGAGGGAATTTATTCTTGCATAAAGAACAATCTCTCATTCTATCCCTATCCTAGTAGTCATTGCAGTAAAAGTGTATCCTAAAATATTCTTTGTATCTCATCTCTGTAGGTTTCTTTAAATAAGAGGATTCTTTAGCATGAGGCAATATATCCTTTGGAAATGAAGTCAGCCTTAGATATTAGATAGCGGGGCCTGATGGAACAAGTTTCATCATTTCAGAGTACTATTTATTTATCCTGAAAAATGATGCCACCAGGTACTGCACCTGCTCCTTCCACTTTGATAAACTGTTTAGCATTGCATGGGTAGGCAGAAATATTACTATTTCTGTTAGTAGAAAAATGGAGGGAGGTAAGCAAGATGTTCAACCAACAGTGTCTTCTCTGTGAAATCCCAGTATCTTCAAAAAGCAGTGCATTTGTGCTATCTAAAATACATATTTAAGCAGGTGATCTTTCTGGGCTTCAATTCAAAAAGCTTCTTCAAATAAATTAGTAGGTATTTCTGTTAATATAATTTAAGACAAAAGAGATGTAAAGTTATCCCTACTGGAGCCTTGAAATTCATTTTCATTTCCATTTTGGCAAAAGACCACTCTCCTTCTGGTAGGAGATCAAGCTTGGTAAGCGAAGATAGCTTATTTTGCATGCACATCTGTGCAGAGAGGCAAGTAATTCTTTGGTTCAGGTGGATAAACTGCCAGCTTTCATATATGACAGATAGTTTAATGCATAGTGAAACAACTACTGTGACTATTCATTGCTGATAAACGTAAAAGCAAAAACTGTCTATGACAGAAAAGCAGTAAAGAAATATACTATAGTGTGGGCAGATGTCCATAGTGCATTAAAAAGAAATCTGTGTCTTCTTAGATTTAAGCAAACAACTGTATTCATATGATTTACTGTAATTTATTTGATTCTTAGCATGTTCTATCTTAATAACGCTCACATAATAACAGATGCATATGTATTCTTTCTCGTGCTTTAAGAGTCCATTTAACTTTTGAATGAAGGAAAGAGCACTTAGAGGAGCAGTCACTGATGACAGACTATTGTTAAAAAGCCATCATATATTCAGACCCATCTGGTGCTATCCTGGGAGCAATGTGTTACAAACTAATAAAATTACTGCAGGGGGAGGGAAACCAGTAAAGAGAATTTAAAACGAATAGCCATTTGTTTTATAGACAGAAGAATTACATTGTTTTATGTCATGCAAAACACTTTTTAAAATACCATTTTGGCAAAATGATCTTCATTTCAAAATGCTTCCCAGATATCATATCCAGATTTATATTAGTAATTGTTTCAATTTGCCATAAATAATGATTACATTAAAATATCTGTTACACAATGCTTAGACATTTCTGAAATGTGAGAATAAGCCTGAAACATGTTTTCACATTTCTGAAATGTACGCCAATAATAAAAATGATATAAATATGGAGTTAGTCATATTATTAGGACAAGGAATACATTAAAAATATTCTGACTAGTTTTAATTATTTATTCATCCTATTGTCTGTTAAATACTACATATTTTTTTAATACTTCCTTAACCCATTCAACTAAAGCATTAAACAAAAAACAATCACAGTAGATATGAATCCGGTTTGGTTTGGTGCCTTTTCCATGCTGTTGACAGACAGGAGCATGAATTCCAACAGTTCTTATAAATCACTTAGAAAATGTTTTTCTAGCTCCAGGTTTTCTTAGTCATAAGTGCTTATTCTTCTCGGTAAAGAGAAGCAATCATGGAGAAAACATACAGCAAAATGTGAATGTACCCACGTATAGCTTTGTTTTCATTGCGTTTGTTTGAATGGTTTATATTTAATTGATGAATCTCAGTGTTTGTGTCTGAATGACTTTCAGTTCCCCAGTGTCTCAATCAGCGCAGTGCAGACACACAAACCGCAGGTGGGCTTCCCTCACACTGTTATGCTGATTTAGCTTCCCTCTTCATCTTAAATGACCACCTGAGCTGAATGTGATAGACATTTTTATCTGGGAGTTTATGCAGTCTTTGGCCTTTTCTGAGGCAGACTGTCAGTTTCCTCCATATGCACCACATACAATTCACAAAAAGCAAAAGTTCAAAGTGTAATTCTTATTTATTTAGTTTCTTTTTTTGCACTGATTAAGGACAGGTTCATACCTGAGCTCTAAGAAAAGAAACTCTAAACGTGAAATATGTAATATAAAAGTGAAAGGGCATGAATGTTAGCTGCCAAGACATATGGCTGGTAAAAAAAAAATAAGAATGCATTAACACATTTTATATGTAACTACTCTTTTAAAAAATGGTCTTATTACAAAATACACAAGGACATTTGTGTTAGTTACTGAGAGACATATGGCTGATAAAAAAAAAATATAAATGAATTAACAGATTTTGTATGCAATTTCACTCTTTTAGAAAGGGTCTTATATCAGGAAACATTATATGTTTCCCTTATTCCTTTCAGAGCATTGATCAGAGGGAAAGGAGATTCATTAATATACACATTAGCATTAACAGGCAGTGAATGCAATCATTAGTGTCATGGCTCAGGTGGTTTGTGAATGCAACTGTAGGATCAAATCATATCACACTAACGTAAATTGCAATGAAGCTCTCTACCAGATTTTCCTATTATTTCAGTGTTAGACCTGTTTTGTCACAGATCTGTGAAGGACACTAACAATAGTAAACTAACCTGTGTTATCGCCATCTTCCTTATTTTTCTATATATTTTTTTTTTAAATCAATAATCAAGCTGTTATAGTCTATTTTCTGCAGGTTACCCTTTCTGGTTCTGGTAGAGTGGATAGATACTTTACAAGTCAGAGCTGTAAAAAAGGCATTTGACAGAAGTATTAACTACTTGCGATTTTCTAGTACAGCCACAGGTAACGATTCAACAGTGACTCCAAAAAACAGGGATGAAAATATTATATCCTTATTAGTTTACAGATAAAATAACATTCTGTAGACAGAATAATAAAAATGTCCTTAACTGACTTCAGGGTGAAATCTCACAGTTTTATGCTTAGAAGAGTATTGAGTATTTCTGGCTTTGTATACTTTGTGTTTGCTTCTGTACTTGCTTTTACTTGCTATTTAACAAAGTGTTATTTAATACAATCATAAATTAATAAATGCAATCACACTATTTATGATTATGAGATCCAAGTATGCACATTCTACAATAAAACTTGGAGGAAAAATTTTTTATAAAGACCCACATAAATGGAGCGAATGATACTATATTTATATTGTAATCCGACGAAACCTAAATTTACAGCTACAAGCCTTCTATTTAGAAGGGCGGGCTTTCCCTGCAAAGCAAGCCTTATTCTCCAGTATGGTTCCCAAGCATGCTGTTTCTTTTCATATTTCAGCTGGATCAGCTACAGGATGGTCCTAGAAGGGAACCCCCCTCAGGTCCGGTGCAGCTTCTCTGACACTGGATTGAACCACTGTGCAATTGCACAGTGAGTTAGATCAGCTCTCTGCACTAACACTACTATTTTTAGTGTGTTAGCTTTCTAGTGGAAAGGTGAGCTGAAACAACCTCCCCGGCAGTCACATGTTTGTTGGATTCAATACAGAACCTGGGATCTTTCTTGATAGACAAGCTCTGTTCTATGGTTAAAATTTTCTTTTCCACTAATCTGGTTATTCATTCGCAGTCCAAAATTCCAGATACTTTTGGTGGTAGTTCCAATCAGAACTGGTACTAAACTTGCTTTCAGTGTTTTAAAAAAAAATAAAGATAATCTTAGTTATAGTGTGAAAACTTATATCAAAGTGCCTGAGCACCCTTGATGTTTAAATGACCTCATTTACACGTCTTGTTCTGACAGAATTATATATTATCATTCTGTCCCATGGAGAGAAAGCAGATCACTATTTTGTCACTTGTGTATATAAAATTAGCATACCAAAGGTTTACTCACAATGTGAAGAGTCTTCTGTAGTTTTAGATCCTTCTGTTGAATGCAAAGTGTCTTAATAAATGGTTACCTGTACCACATAATTTACATGGTGATGAATCCATAGTTTAAAATTCTTGAGGTACACCACCATGTGCTGTTTTGAGTGAATACATTAGCATACATTACACAAAAGTTACCAAATCTAAAAATTCAGAATTCCCTTTAGCATAGAAGAAAAATTCAGATATAGATAGAAAGATAGCTGCTGAAATTCAGAAGTACTAATTGGAGATCTGGACTGGAAGAAGTCTGTACTGAGCTGAACCAAAATTTAATGCAGCTCAGAAAGGCTCAAAGAAACATAATTTTTCAGAAATTTTTGACAGGAAGCATCCAAACAAGCTGGAAGGCTACTGCTGTGTAACTCTCATCAGAGATGATAAAAAAAACCCCAACATTAGAGTGTCCTTTCCAAGTCAGATCATTTTATTTTCTATCATACTTCTTGCTGAGATCAACAGCAGGTAAGAGCATGATAATAAGCGCACACAGTGCTCCCAGTATGTACTTTCCTACTCTCAGCCCTACCTGGTTCTAGAACTGCCTCCAATAGCAGCAGTTTCTACATATTCGGTAAATTTACCCGTCTTTCTCATGCATGCTTAGAGGCTCTCCATGTAGAATTTTCTTCATCCAGAAGCTGAAAATAATTTCTCTAAGCAATTTTTCTAAACTACATGCAACTTTGTTTCACAATGGCTCAGAATGAACCTAAATGTCGTTGACTTTTTCATTTGTAATCCTACTGTGTTTTTCTTTTTCCAAATGAAAAAACACCCCATGGGAATATTTTTTAGGATTTTTTTTTTATGACAGCTTGAAAGCAAAATTGCACAAAAAGTTTCTTCCACCACGTAAGACTGAAAATTTAAAAATAAAAGTGTCAGCCATATTCTTGAAAGCCCGAACACCAGCATTGTGTAAAGAGAGAAAGGGTGCTTAAACTGAGAACCATTTCTCCTGCAAAATTTGGTTGCCAGAGGTAATTTTGTGTTCTAAAATAAGCTGCGGTAGCCTCAAGCTGTCTGTACATGATATTTGCTCTTACAAACTGAAAGGATCATTATACACCTGGAATTCAACAGTTCACATCAACCGCACACCCAAGTCCCTGTCTGATTCTGATTTTTGGGTTATTTCTGCCCGCAACAGGAGTCTGACTTGCCCTGGAAGAACAGGTTGTCATTCCATTTGCCCCTATTTCTCAGAAAATACTATCAGAGAGGAGATTAGCGGAATTGCTCTCAGTCCTTCACACCAAATCTTTCCCCAAACAATTACACACACTCTAGGCCAGAAGTACACAACTAAAGTGACCCAACAGCCCAATGGTTATGGCATTCCCCTGGAGAGGAACAGATACAAATTCCATTCCCTGTTCTACTGAATACTTAATGTAATATATAAAACATTCAGAGTGGTAAGGACAGAAGCGTCTCGGTTTTTTAATCCCAGTGAGACTTAGAATTGAGGTGAGAACTGATCTGCTCAAGGCTGTGGAGGCTAAAATACTTCCTAGCATGTACACGAGTAAAGCTTCATATAGGAAATCCTAGAGAGTCAATGAAATCAACAATATTAATAAGGATTATACAAGGGATACCTATGTGTTCAGTAGCATAGAATTAAGGCCATCAAAAACTGGATGGACACCCTAGCATCACTGATTGGCAATCTCTGACAACTGTGAGCCCAAAGAACTACATCAAGTCAATGCTATGAGCAAAAGTGTTTGCACGGTTACATTAAGAGGTAAAGCCGTAAAGAAAAAATACATAAGAGCAATGCCTGACACTTGCCATCAAACAGCTCTTGGGAAAGCGGTAACAAATGGTCTGCATTTATTTAGTATCTCACAGGAAGTCTAGAGAAATTTCAAGTACAGAGATACAGTGCCATTTACCAACAATGCCTGTTGGGAGAAATTCTTCATCTCAAAACATCTTTCACTTCAACCAATGATCACTGCAATAAAGCTCAAGCATACTGAATATATGCTTTCTCCAAGCAATTTTTCACACTCTAATCATTACGGAAGATTCTGTTAGTTCCTCCTGGACAGAAACTGTGTTGATATTTAAATGGTACTAATGTTGCATAAACAAATAACTGAAGACTTTACAACCAGATATGATGATTTATATTACCGAAGATTAGACATATGCATGAAAATGAATCTTCACTTTTATTACTCTTATCAATAAATCCACGACAAGCTGGACCAAAAAAGCATCCTCAGAATGTAAGCAGCGTATAGGTGAATTTTCAGCAAGGTTTTTAGCTTGCCTTCTTCAGAAAAAGTGGTGCATTATCTGTTAATCTGTCAGCACTTCCTAACAATTTCTGAATATATTGACGTATTTTAGGCAGATATGTCAGAGAAGCAAGACTCTTAAAGACACTAAAGTTCTAAAAGTTTCTTGAAAATTGGAGGCTCCTTAGAGAAAACCAGGCTAATTGAAATACCCAAATCAGGAAAAGGCTGTAATGTATACTCAGGAGTAATCTGTGCTGTTATATCTGCTCTCGTACTAATGGTCATATGTAATTGGCTGCCCAGTTAGCGGACACAGCCTGGAACCAGCTGGACTACATACCACCTCACGTAGTTAGTGCATATGGAGCAAAAATTATCAAGGGAATAAGAGCATGGGAAAAGCTAGATGCCTCTCTGCTGAGGAGAGGGAGTAGAGAGCGTAAGCCACAACTCATAATTAATCAACTTTCACTATTTTCTATTAATTTCCTATTATTTCATTATTTTCTTCATGCTTTCTCCCCAGTAACTAGCAGCACAGATATTAAAAAAGTAAAGCTTTTAAGCTAAATTGACCTTATACTAATTAAAATTAATGCGCAGACTTAGGGGAAAAACATGTACTTTAAATGTAAAAAGTTTTGGAGAAAAATCTGCAAAACTGTCATAAAGGTAACTTCAATAGTAACTATACCCTTAAGGAATATATAGCACTCTAGCTACAGATGACATTTCCATTTGAACAAAAGTGGTTTAGCATATATTCTTAACAATGTAGTATAGTAATACGTAGGTTATTTCACAACAGCAATTCCAAAATTAGTAGGCCATAGGAGAATTTGCAGAAGTGGTCTTTGTTTATTTGCTATGACACTTACAGTAAACTGTATCTTCAAAGTATCAGGTACTCACAGCATTCAATGTACGTTATCTCTCACTGAAGTATAACAGAGATAAGTGCTCTTTCTTTTTATATCTGGAAGTTACTCATTGACAAACTGACTCATTTCTCTTCCAAGCAGTACTGGGTTCTTACTGTTCTTGATAATATTTTCAAATACTTGCATAAAAAATGCCCCACTAACAACTTCATACTTTCCCAAGTTTTGCCTTGGCCTAATGTTATCTTAAGATCTCGACAAACAGGAGTGTCAGATTCTCTTAATTGGGAAGGCTGATGTTCTTCCTTTATGTTTAATTGTTATTTAAGTCAAATAATATCTTAAGGAAAGACTTGACATGTTTCTTTTAAAGTAGCATAGCCTCTGCTTGCCTCAGTTTTCTTGAGTTAAACTCTGCACGCCAGGAAAACTGGAATGATACAGGAGAGTGTTATCCATGCTTCTTCCTGTGTTCATTGAGCTTTTGAGGAATTAGCATTTTACTTACACCCATCAGGTAGATGAAGTTTGCATATAACTCCGATCTTTTTCTCCTCCTAGTATTCTTTCAGAGAGGCACTGAAGTGGTATGTAGATGTATCTTTTGAGCTTTTAGTTAAAAGTTGGAATTGTCTGGCTCATCTTATTATCCAAGAAATAAGAGAATGTGTTCATTTGGAAAAAAACGTACATTAAAAAAATTGACTAAAACTTAGTTTCCATGAAAACAGTCTTCACAGCTTAGAGCTTTGGCATTTCATCAGCGAATGGCATTCTTATATGTGAAATGAAAACCAATTCTTTAAAAGTGCATGTGTTGAATTAAAACCACCTATCAAAGGAATTGTCTACTCCCCTAGCAGCATGTGAAATAGGAATTTATCTGTGGACGTAAGAGATTCTGAGCCCAACCACCTCATCTGGCAGTTACTCTTGCTATGGTAAAGTCAATTTTAATTTTTTTTAGTTCTGAGTTACAGAATGAATTCATTTGTCAAAATGTGTTGCTGAGAGCGTGATAACAAATCATAGAATAGTTTGGGTTGGAAGGGACCTTTAAAGGTCATCTAGTCCAACCCCCCTGCAATAAGCAGGGGCATCTTCAGCTAGATCAGGTTGCTCAGAGCCCCGTCCAATCTGAACTGGAATGTTTCCAGGGATGGGGCATCTACTGCCTCTCTGGGCAACCTGGGCCAGTGTTTCACCACCCTCAGCATAAAAAATTTCTTCCTTTTATCTAGTCTCAACCTTCCCTCTTCTAGTTTAAAGCCATTACCCCTTGTCCTATCGCAACAGCCCCTGCAAAAGAGTGTCCATCCTTCCTGTAGGCCTCCTTTAAGTACTGAAAAGCTGCTATAAGATCTCCCCAGAGCCATCTCTTCTCCAGGCTGAACAACCCCAACTCTCTCAGCCTGTCCTCACAAGCAAGGTGCTCCAGCGCTCTGATCATTTTTGTGGCCCTCCTCTGGACCCACTCCAACAGGTCCATGTCTCTCCTGTGGTGAGGGCCCCAGAGCTGGATGCAGTACTCCACGCGAGGTGTCACCAGAGCGGAGTAGAGGGGCAGAATCACCTCCCTCGACCTGCTGGGCATGCTTCTTCTGATGCAGACCAGGATACGGTTGACCTTCTGGTCTGCAAGAACATGTTGCTGGCTCATGTCCATCTTTTTAGCCACCAGTACCCCCAAGTCCTTCTCGGCAGGGCTGCTCTCAATCCCTTCATCCCCCAGCCTGTATGGATACCAGGGGTTGCCCCGACTCTGGTACAGGACCCTGCACTTGGCCTTGTTGAACCTCATGAGGTTCACCCAGGCCCACTTCTCGAGCTTGTCCAGGTCCCTCTGGATGGCATCCTGTCCCTCAGGCGTGTCAACCACACCACTCAGATTGGTGTCATGTGCAAACTTCATGAGGGTGCACTCAATCCCACTATGTCATTGATTAAGATATTGAACAGTACTGGTCCCAGTACCGCTGGGGGACACCACTTGACACTGATCTCCACCTGCACATTGAGCTGTTGACTACTACCCTCCAGATGCAACCATCCAGCCACTTCCTCATCCCACTGAACAGTCCACTCATCACATCCACATCCTTGGCCTTCCTGGCCCCATCCCTACACAACCAGGCAGTGTCCCTATACTCTTCCCATGACACCTGTCCCTGCTTCCACTGCCCATGCATCTTTTTCTTATATATGAAAATATATAAATGATAAAAGGAGAGGCAAAGTAATACAATCTAACCCTGAAACATCAGCAAGTTTACTGGGGTCACATAAATTCTAACACCATAATTTCCTCACAGATGTGGTACTCTGCATCCTGCAATACAAGCTTTAGACCACCTTTGCCAAGTCAGAGAGATCATTTTTCTCTTCTGAAGACAGAAGAGAAGGAAAAGGTTGGTCTGGTAGTGACAATGCTAGCCAGACTTTCAGGAGGATGGGGTTCATGTACTGGAAAAGTAATTTAACTTCCTTCAAGAAGTCATTAATTTCTGTATCTCTTTTCTCTAGCTACAAGTTGTGCCCAATCTTTTTCTGCATGTTTTGTGCATTACGAACCATCTAATAATGCATCTTTGGAAACCGCATAACACGACAGAGCTCAGATGCTAGGAAGAGCTGCTAGCATAAAATAAATAATAAGTAATCACTTTCCTTTGCCTTTAATCAGAAAAGTTTGGTTCTGTATTAAATATGCATCCAAATATAAAATCTGTTCTCAATTACAGATCAAATCTTAGAAAAGGTTATTAATATGCATATGATACTGTTATAGTAATATTTTGGGGTATAAATAATAGAAAAGCAATAATTCAGTGTATGCTGAAATTATGAAAGTACTTTTTAAAATCCTATTGAAAGGCATTACAAAGTTTCTACAGCTACCCTTCTGCCTCTACACAGCATATTCATGACCACGTTGTCAAGAGTCACAAGTCAATAGGTCATCTACAGCAGTTCTGCTGATGTAGGATATTGCCCAATAGTTCATTTAATTGTGCTTTATTCTGTCTACATACATTGAAAGGTTTAGCATTTTTGCCTCTTTCTGTAAAAGTTTATTTCAGAGTTTAAAGCAGCTCTGCAGCTGGAATACACAGCTCTTTGGCCTCCAGCCGAGGTGTATGAACTGTGAGCTACACCCCGGAAAGGATTTTAGGAGGTAGAAGAGCTGGAGCAGCTTCTTCAGAGAAAATAGGACAATGGTAAGTACACACCAGTAGATTCTCTGGTTTTGTTCACTCCCTCCATATCTTCCCATTCTTTATTAAGAAGCTGCACCCATGGAATGGGCCACTGAAGTGCACTCACTTCTGACTAAATTCCCCATCTACGTTTTCCCAAATAGAATAGCAGCAATATCATAAAGGAGTGACCGCTTTTGCTGAAAAACTCTGCAGTAAGGTTTAGTGCACTTATTAAAGCAACACATTTTTTAAAAGACATTCAGCAAAATATCTGTGTTTAAAATGAATCGACTTAAGATATCATGTAACCAAGGAAACAGTGTCCAAAAATAGATAAAATCATGGGTGATCCAGTACATCTGAAGTTTAGGGGTTTTGCTTTGGTTTAAATAATTGTATTTATACATATACCTACAATGTAGGTAATTCAAAATAAAAAGCAGTGCAGCAACAAATATAAAATGATAACATGTTTCTGGTGATCTAGAAGAGGCAGCGAGAGAGTACAGCCCACATCATAAGTACATATAATTTCTACTTAGTTTGTACTATCCTCTGGCCACTCTGGGAAGTGTAAAAAGCAGGCAATACTATAATCACAACTAAAGTAATCTCAGTGCTTGAACTAAGTCACTTTTGAAAACCTTTCCTTGGGAAGGCTACTCAGATGATCATTTGCACAAGAAAAAGGTAAAGCTTATAAGGGTGCAGGATTTACATCTGTTCTGGCATCTTACATGTGTGAACATAAGATTTGTTTTGAATGTATGCATGATAATGAATTTAGAATGCAAGTAAAAAGGGCTATACTTCCCCAAATGTGCCAAGGCTTTCTAATTCCTTAGGTCACAAACATGGATCTGCTTTGTATTTAGCATAAATAACGAAACAAGTTACCAGTACGCTTTCAATATCACTTAAAATACACAGAAATTTCAAAACGATATAAGGACAAACTAAACATAATTTAAGAGAAAGGCACTCCAGAATCCGATTTAAAAACAGCATCAATATGTAACAGGGACATAATCATTCTCAAGATAACATAAAAACAAAAATCCAGTCTTAAAGAATTTTTTACCTTAATGCAGACAATCACTGGGTAACAGCCAAACTAAGTAACTAACAGAAGAGGTGTTTATACAGTAAATATGCAAATAAAAAGGCAAGCATGGCTTGCAAGTAATGGTTAAATGTAGAGCTTTTACCTACCCTGTCAAAGATAGGTAAAAGATATTTTTGAAGATGTTTCAAGAGTTTCTAACACAACATTCCATTTTACAACCTTCCAGCAAGATACTACAATTAAAAGATGAACTACATTAGAATGCTTTGTTTTATGCTTTTGGGGAAAATAAGGTACTATCAAAGATCAAGGACAACTGTCCTAGATGTGAATAAGTTATTGCTGGTGTCCTCAGGATAATTCATTATTTGCTATTTATAGCAAATAAATAGGCAGAAAAGAGTTCTGAGTTGTCCCAGGCTGATGAGCAGTTAAAAAATAATAATAATCCTTGCTTACTGGGTGATTAAAGCAGTGTCCTTTTGTGCTGTTTAGTAGCATACTAAGTTGTTTCCAGGAAAGGGAAAAAGTGTTAAAGTTTGCCAATTTTATAAGCAGGTTTATTAGTAAAGGTCAATGTAAGGCTAATCAGTACTTAATTATTTTAATCTCTTCATTGAAACTGAAAACAAAGGGAGGATTTTTACCTTCTATAAAGCACTCAGTAAAGGCTTATAAATAATTAAATACAAAAAAAGTTGAGTTTACAAACTGTTAGAGATGAGATAATGAAAATGAAAGAATAGAAGTGGCTTATTTTTGCTCATTCAAATAAAGTAAGACTATTTTGGTGGTCATTCCAGAAGACCCAAATCACAGTCCAAATACCAAAATCCCAGTATCTATTTGTGTTGACACCTGATGCATCCAAATGCAAAACTTCTTCATTGTAGGAACTGATTTGGTGAAAAGGTTGTTTTCTGACAGGTTTGTATCCCTAGCCCTGTCATTTGCCACTGTAATTTGAGCTGAAATTGCCATGCCTTCTTTGCTTAAGCTCAGAGGAGAGTTCCTCTGCGACACTGTCACTTTAACCCCGAAATGCTATGGGGTGGTAATGCAGCCCCTCAGACCAGTATCTAAAAGGTCTCGTGGCACAGCTATTTCTTCCTTTGGCTAGTGAAGGAATCTAAAGGACTGGCTTAGACAAGACACTCAACTTTTAAACAATTCAACTCTCGCAAAATGATTTCTCTCCACAAGACTCGCTGTTACTTTTTACAGAAATGGCTTCCTGGCATAAGATCTCACCAATGCTTGGTAGTGGGCCAAAGATTTTGTATTCTCTGCAGCTTAGTAATCTAATACCATAGTTATTAAAACACGTGGATAGAAGTTTTTCGTGATTTCATTTCCATTGTTAAGATAAACAACATTTCTTTGTTGTTTTTTTTGTTTTGTTTTTTTTTTTTTTTTAAATAGCAGTAGGTCAAATGTAGGTTCTAACTGGAGAGAAATATGTCCAGTTTCTCTTCCACTGAAGGTTTACGAGTGTTTAGTTTCTAAATTAGTATAGGCAAATACTGAAAAAATAACTTTGCTGAATAAAGTAACTGTAGCTGTCTGAAACTTTAAGCGTTGTTCATATACACTAAAGTTCATATACACAAGACAGACCCTATTCTATTTTCCCCTTCCTCAGGAAATTCTGATAGCGTTTCCTCATCCCTGCTCCTGCACGTGATTTTCATTTTTCTTAAAAAAAATGATTGAGTTATGACTTATAAATATCCATAATTTAATTTCTCCTTTCTTATATTAGAAGACTGTGTAGTTTAACAACAGCTATGACGAGAACAAATATTTTATAGCTAATTGCAAATGATTACTTTCCACAATAGATTAGAAACCAATTTATTGCTGAATATTTACAGATAATGTTATTCCTCTTATTTCTTCCGATTGAGCACAGGTTAGAATTTGTTAAAGAAAATACAGTTTATGTCCTTTTAAGAACTGAGTACAGGATGGAAGAAACATCAAAATTATGTTGGTTTTTTTTTTCCTTTTTTACCATTCTAGTCTATCATGTTCTCCTCATACAGTTATTTATGAGCTTGCTCAGATTTGATCTGTTCCTGCCATCCTGACAGTAAACTTTCATGAACTTAGATGGGTCTGCTCTTATTATTTATTCAGCTGCTCCATTAAAAATTACACCTTGATTATTTTCTTCTACAGTCTAAACCTCTCTGGTTTAAACACTTTTCTGTCTGCAGGGTGATGACGTGGTTCCTGTGTCATTATTAATGATGCAATACTACGTCCTATTTTCCTTAAAATTCTGGTGTAGCTGGGTCTCTGAAGGAAAGGGGAGTTGTCTTTACTATCCCTTACAAATAACAAGCACCTATACCTGTAATTCACAGTAGGCCAAGCATAACGCTTCGTAAGATAGGAAGCATATCGCACAGCATTTCTGCAAGTAATATTGCTCTCTTTTCTCATATTCATCTCACGTTCAGACAAATTCAGACAAGGGCCAGCCGGGCTAAACTCCTCTTCTTGGTGGAGTACAATGGACGTAATAGTTTTGCCTTTTCCTGAAGTGATTAAAATAGCCATAGGAGTATCATCAAAAAGTCAAACACTTCTTTTTTATTTTCCATCCTTATAACTGGAAAATAGTTATCCAGCTTTTCATCAACACTTTTTGGATTGAGATGCAGACTGGAAACTTTTGCTTCAGAGTTCATACTGCTTCTGAATTATAAGCAGTTACAGTAGATATTCTGAGCCAGTCCTGGCAGTAGTGGCAGAGAAAATACTGGAAGATTAGATTTCTGTGGCAATCAATGGGAAAGCACTGGCAGAATCTACCCTAAGGTACTTTTCTTACCTAGCATAATAATTAAAGCTGTTTTTTTAAAGCACTAACACAGGACAATGCTTTCTGGGACTATAAAATGGCTGCAATCAGTACACTTAATTAACCCTCTCCCATTCCCCCGAAGAATTTTTCATGTTGGTTTTGCTCCATCCTTTGTTCTCATTAAGTGTTGTCCTGACCCTTCAGCCTGTAAAAATCAACAAAAGGCATTTCCTTTTTTATTAAAAGATTGATTGCAGGAGGCCTGGGACCACAATGAAAAGAAAGGAGAAATAATCTATGCTCAGAATGCATCAAGTTTGTTAGACAGCCAATGACATTTGGCCCAATAGTAATAGCAGTACATGGCTGGTATTCAGATGCAACAAAGCAAAATAATCCAAAGGAACATTAATAAATCATTAAATGATGCTATAAATCAGAAGAAAATTTTCTCTTACAGTCCACGTATTTCTAATAATTCTGTTTAGAGATGAATGTACAGCTGGAAGAAGCTATTAAAATAAGGATTATAGGCAGCTATTATAGTCCTACTTGAGGAGGCAGGCAAAAATGTTTCAATATATCGAACTATGGACACCACTATACATAAATCTGAATATATTTTCAAAGCAACAGCACCTTGCCCCTAAGAGGTACATAACTCTTTGCAAGGGTTTATGACAATCTCATCTGATAGGATGCTAGCTGATCAAAATAGCAGATTCCAAAACTTTTTCCTACCTAGTATTCTGAAAATAATATAGATGAATGAATATAATTTAAAAAAATCATAATCTGAAACATCATGAATTTACCACTGCCCCCAACTGATACAAAGTTAGGCCTTTTTGATCTTTTAAATATTTATTTATACAGGGACTTACCCACAAATGATCCATTAGAAAGCTCATTTGACTTGGAATCTTGTGCTGTTACTTATCTGATCTGCACACTGTTTATGAAACGTATCTGAAAACTGCCAAACCAATTTCATTATTATAATAGGTCATGACCAGCTGCTGTTGAGGGTCAGAGCACTTGAATAGCATAGTATTAGGCCATGGTTCTATTTCATGTTGCTATACTTTTATTTCTAAAGGTCTAAAGTATCATACACTTGCATGTAATCATAAATAAAATGAAAAGAAAGGAAGTGGTCCATAATGTAACTATCCTTAGTTTAATTCTTCTCATTAATCTACCTTATTGGTTGTGGCATGCACTTGTTCTACCCAGTGAAGGTTTAATAGCCCTGTTTCTTTTACCATCGTCTATACACAAGCCTGTCGATCAATGACAATTATTACTTAATGAACATGTAATGATGGGTAAGCCCAGGGAGAAGGGAACAAATAAATCACTCATTATAGTCTTGATTGCAAGCTAGCACTGTCTCTTGTCAAAGTTATATGTTGTGCAGGTTTGTTTAGCCAACATCTTCAGGAGTAATCAGCATGATCAGGTGCTTCAAAGTGCTGGAAATCTTCAATGACCTAAAGTATATTCAGCTTCAAAAGGAGACGCACACAAAAGGGTTTTCACCTTAATTGAAAACTCACTTCTGAGGAGTTCTTTTTTAAAAAGCTCACAGAGCTGTTTGTTTCTTCCTGATTTTTCTAAACTATTTTTTCCCCTTCTCACATACAAACAAAGTTGCATTCTTATTTCAGTTTAAATAATAAAACCTTCCCAGAAGCTTTAACATGCAATCCACAGTGACTAAGTATTATTTTACCAGTTCTTGATGTTCAAGAAACATTGCACAACCTAAGGAACTAGATAGAGTGCTGTATTCATAAACATAAGACAGCAAGGAGTCATGGTGAGATATGTCAGATCAATATCACGCCAGTAAAACAGGTTATACGATTTACGAAAATGATGCAGGTATTCGCTTTTGTGATGCTAATTCCTGCTCACTAAGCTCTCAAGTGAAATGCTCAAATATTTTGTATCCTAGTAGCAATCACCAGAAGTTCTAGTCTGTCTTCCACATCAATTTCTCATTTTTCTGTTAATTGGACAACCCTACCAAAGTTAAAATGATGGGAGAAAGGAAATCAACATCTAACTGGTAATTCATGGGAAAGTCAGATTGCATATTCCTGGGAACAAAACTATAAATTAGATCTGTGCAGAAGTGTATTGAGGTAAATTCTACCGATCCCCACATCCCCTCCCCACCTTTTTTTAGGGGTAATATGACACCAAATGTCTTGTTTCTTAAACTGATGTTTTGGCTTTTTCAAATAATAGAGTTACAACAACTAGATTTAAATAAAGTTATTTAGAATCTCAAAATCAAAATAGGATGTCACCATTTCCATGGGATGGAAATAAGCTAATACCATTGGAAAAAGACCAGGAAAAGAAGAAAAAATAATAATAATGTGATTTGTTTTCAAGAAATAACACTTTCCAACATAAATATCTATAGTTTAGCAAAATGTTTCTAAGGAAAGATCATTCTACAAGACTGTTTCTGTACAGTTCTCTGAATTCTTCATGTTAACAATCCTTGATTTGGAAAGCAGCCTTTATAAAAATGCATAAGGATGCTCAGTTTTATTTAACATCGTTTTGCAACTTTCTAAAAAATAATTCGCAAAAGCGTATAAAGCTTATAGAAACTCCCTGTGCAAATTTTAACAAGATGAATCTAGTAAAAAAGGCAGGAAAAGGGTTACTTCCTCATGTAAGGAAAACATTTTCTGTGTTATATATTCCTTTATTTACTTTTAACCTTGAAATAAATACTTATATAAAGTTTAAGAGAACGTTTCGACTGTGCAAAGTTTCCTGCTAATTTGATGTCCCATTTGCCAAGCATAAAGGACTGTTAGACACTCAAATAACAGGTTATCTGTAGAACACTGAGAAAAAACCCACTTTATGTTTTCAAACATATCATTAAAGGAATGGCTTCTCTGGGGAAAAAAAAGAAAAAAAAGAAAAAAAGAAGGAAATTAAAAGAATACCCCATGGATTTCAAAAGCTTTTCTGCATTTAAAAAAGCAAGGAGGGAACAAAAAGAAAGAAAAGTCAAAGCAGGTAACTGTTTTAGGGCAATGCTATGTTGGAAGACAATTTAAATACTTAATTGTAATTCCTATTAACAGGAAAACTCATAATCATCCTTATCTGCTAAAATAGCTTGTCAGACATGAAAAAGGCTTATTGCTGAAACAGGCTATATCTTGGTAAGAATCACAAGCAGAAACATACTTTAATTACCTTTTCCAGTATCTTCAACTAAAGTAATTCTTCTCATTAAGATTAACTTTATGTTATATTTATTTCTTTCCATCTTACATGGGTTTGGGTTTTGTTTGTTGTTGTAAGCCAGGCAGGTAAAGGTAGGCAAACTAATCTCAAAAACTATCAGAACAACACAGGACAGTTTAAAAGTTGAGGTGTTCCCTTTTTGAATGTCATTTCCAACTTGTAGTAAGAAATGCAAAGAAAGCCATTTTAATTCAGTGTTACACAGCCAGAAATTCTGATTGATGGCACGGGCATTTCATAACTAATACACTGGCTTCATAAACTATAATCATCAATGGAAAAAGGTGAACTCATTAAAAGTCTTTCCACAGTTAGAGTATTGACTACATTATCTTTAAGGACACCTAACTCGGATTTACCTAAGAACAAAATTTAAAATGAGTCTGACAGATGGTATTTACGATATTTTTATTTTTAAAAAAAGACAACAAAAAACCCCAGAAAACAACTACAAGCACAAATATATGGATCTTACTCAGGCTACCATAGTGAAGAAAGGAAAGAATTCCACCTTTAGCTTAGCCACTGACATGGCGAATGGGTTCTTGAGTCAGTGTCAACTGTAAATACTGGTATTAACAACAGAAAACAAATATTTACCAGTTAAGAACCAGGATGCCACATTACTCACTTATTTCAAATAACTACAGAGCAACTTGATTTCCTTTTGTTTTCTAAGTGAGTAAAAATGAAACAAAACCTTTAGAACCAACTAGGACAAAGAAAGGTGACTAAACACTCGCAATCCGATGCGGAAGTGTGCGACCAACAGAATTAATACCAGTTACCAAAACTTGGAAGGAAATCCTCACAAGTATACATAACATAAAAAAAGTCCTGCTCTCAGATCTCACAGATGATTCAGACTTTGATAGGCTGGCTTCGTCTAAATAAACAGGATGCCCACTGACATCAATCTATGTATTTCTGAGGGATGGTTTTGCTGAGAACCTAGAGGTTTAAGACATAAGTATTAAAAGTCTGTTGTTTCTTATTTGCGTGAACTTTGAAGCCAGAGCTGCTGGGGGAAGCCAGAGGAACAAGGTAGTACCTCTTAGTGAAACTTGCTTTTATTTATCAGATTTTGATACTCTGCTCCTCGCAAGTACTGGCTGGGTTTTTGCAAATACCCCAGCTGATCTTAATGTAATTATTATCAGAGTCCTTCTCAGCTGCACATTAGCAGGGTGATCAGAAAGACTGCACTTCAGTAGAACCAGTTTCTTTTTCATTTTCAAAACTATTTAAGAGTCATAATTTCTCTTTGTTTTCCGTGACACCACGTATTTTTTTAAATATCTGATGCTATTATGCTGGGATGAAGAACAATTTTGATGATGAGCAACAAAAACATTAAATTAGCACACTTTAATGTCTTCGAAAGGCAGTCTCAGAGGAACACAAAAATTGCCAAATGAATGAAATGTCCTAAATTATTTATCTTATTTAAAGAAACATATCTGGGTATTACAAATACCATTTATCGTATTTATTCCCATTCATATTTTCCACTACTATTTTTTATTATTTTGTTTCCTTACCTAAGTGTGTTCTTTGAGATTGTATAATGATTTGTTATACATACATCTTTTGAGGCTTTCCTGGGTTTAGAAAGGAAAGACAGCAAACACAAAATTTAAATCTTTAAATAGCCAAGGACAAAGAAGATAAGCTATGTATTACCAAAGCTGGCTCAAATCAAGGCAGGGCACTAAAAATGCCAGCCAGTTACATATGCCACATGGCGCTCTACTGTATAAATCCTTACCACTGCTAAGTTCCTTTCCTATTGCATGTAGAAGTATTAGCTGTAATTTGTCACTGTGGTATGTCAAGGAAGGAAGGTTTGCTCTTAAAATACCACTTGGAGAGTAAACAGCAGCCTGCAGAGCAGGATTTGTTTATATCACTTTTGGCACGATGAATAACACACTTAGAAAGATATATTGAATATGAAACGTGGAAGTGTAAGAGTTGTGACTTGTGTTAAATATTCACTGCTATTTCTGCCAGTACTAGTATATGAAGCTCATGTATTTCAGGCAAAGCCAATATAGGTCATTACTATATATCCCAACTAAAACCTTTTGCACATAACTTGACATGTGCTTTTTTTCCTTTACTTTACATTCATGTAATATTTCTGTCCACTACCTAAGAGTCACCACATCTCTTCTAAGAGCTAACTACATTTAAATGCTAAGAGAAGTGATTCCTGCTATATGCACATGTATTTATACACATGTATAGATACACCCACACTGCAAGGTCTGAGGCACTATAGACTGCTGAAGAAGAGAAGTCTGCATGGATGATGTGTTACATTAACACAGTCTGCTCTCCACCCACACAAAAAAAAATGAAACCCCCTAAACAATAATGTTAGGCTGCCTGTAAATAACATGAGAATGAAAACATTCAAGATACACAAAACGTTTTCCCTCTAAAAAAGCAAGAAATCACACAATGTATCTTTTATTGCATCGCACACGTATACTGGCATGTGTCTGGAGACATCTCTGGAAGCACCAGAGTGGAAGAAGTTCCTCTAATGATGCAGTAAAACTACAGCTGTACCACACCATAGTCAATAATTACTGGCATCTAAGGCTACAGGGGAATTAACTATATTCATACATACGTGAGGAAAAGCTATTTAATCCATGGAAACATAATAACTTCACTGACCTTTACACATCACTCCCTCACCTTCACAAACCATTGCAGGTCCAGGTGTCTGGGAGCAGAACTGAGACCAGCTGCTCCTACACCACTTTAACTGCATCTAAACAGACAAAGAGCTTCTGGGCACAGCCCCTGACCTAGGTTTCCTACTTACCTGGGGAGAGGCTGCAGCAAGGTCTCCTTTTCTTCTAGCCAATAAGACTGTGTTTCATGCTCCCCCAAAAAATCAGTGTGTTGAAGTCTGAAATTTGCTCTAAACTTGGGTCTTCTCCCAGAACAATGTTGGGATGCAGCTGAAACCTTTTGTCAGAAGTTGGGAAGTGTTCCTGTATGCTGGACTTCAGATATAGCCCTGTTTTTGTTAAAGTCTTTCCTGTCTATAGCAGAGCTATGTGATCGTCCCTGAAGTGTTCTTTAATGTAAGTGATCCATGGATACAAAGGATGGTAGTATGCAGAATCCTAGCAAAGTTTTTTCAAACCAGTGTTGCCAGTTCAGTTGTTTACATTTGCTGTAAGATTCAATTTGCAGCTCAAGGGCAGTAATTTGTACATTATATTAAGGTACTCAATTCACAAAGCTCATGGGACAATTATGTTGCTGATAGCAGAAACCCAGGGGAAGAAAAATGAAAGGTACAATATAATAACAGAAGAAAGCATTTTAAACATTATAAAATGCATTGCATAATGTGTCACTCTATAAAACAACAGCTCTGACTTCTCCTTGATTGTTATCTCTGTTGAAGCAGAGTGTGAGTAGTTACTGTCATATTCTGTGCATCTCTGCAGCACGTAACAGTCCTTCCCTTCTAGGTTGGGAAGCTGTGCAATACTTTTAAACTTACAAATTACATTAAAATATCTGCAGTATATTGAAATATTATTATTGGTAGGAAAATATATAAATGCTACTATAGCTAAGAGTTATTACCTTATCTAATGTAAATTGTGTTTTATAGGGCTTTATAGTGCCTGAAAAACAGTTGCAGGGTTTTTTTCAAAGTTAGTCATGTGTCTACCTGCAAGAATTACTTTTAGTTAGTCATTTGGCAAAGACTAATTGACCTAATTTACATTATACAGGAACAAACCCCAAATACAATCTAATTTAAGATGTGTTGCTGTGTATATTGTAACTCAAAACATCTTAGACACTAATAATTCATTAACCGGATTTAAATGTTCGTACTGTAGAGCCATTGGTTAGAGCTCAACAAAGGAAACTGCAGCATGCAAATGCTAGAAGTAGCTAGTTTTGCAATATCACTCTGCTAACGCATTTCACACAAGACTGATTGTATGTCCTGTTTCTTCCAAGCAACAAATATAAACTCAGACCCAAACCCCCTAGAGTAAGCTTTAATACAGAAAGGGCCTGTCGAATGTAAATGTAGTTCACAGGTTAAATTCTAAGGTCTAAGTGTACCACTGCTATTCTCAGCCAAGTTTATTATTTTATTATACTTTCTATTGATTGCCATCATCATCCTATTGACTGGCTGTGTACAGTGTATGAGACGGTTCAGAAGAATCAATAAAACTGTGGGTAAACTGTGGGGATCTTTGTGGGAAACAGGATGAATTGCCTAATGATGCCTACAAAAATACTTTTGTTTTGTTTACCACTTTGAAATAAGTAAATAACAGAAGAAAAGCAGACCTAGGCACCTTCTGAAAACTTACTTATACCACATTAGAGAGGTATATTTGAGAAGTCATTTTACAAAGCCAAAGAAGCAGTTAAAAATTTATCTTGAAATATGCTAATGGTTCCATACAGCTTAGCATCTTTGCTGTAGGGGCTTCAGAATGCAGTGGGTGCTATGGTTGGGGAAGGGAGCTCTTTGCAAAAATACAGCTCACCTGGGAGACCATCCTGTGGACAATTTGCACTCCTTTATCCTGCACGGCTTTTGCATTGATCACTATGGACCACATGATCCAGTGTTGCAGATGGACTTCAGATGTCACCAAGTCACAGAAAGGTTGAGGTTGGAAGAGACCTCTGAAGGTCATCTTGTCCAACCCAGGGCCACCTAGAGCCAATTGCCCAAGAATGTGTCCAGACAGCTTTTTAATATCTCCCAGGATGAAGACTCTACAACCTCTCTGGGCAACCTGTGCCTGTGCTTGGTCACCCTCACAGCAAAAAGTTTCTGATGGAAGCTCCTCTGTTTTAATTTGTGCCCATTGCCTTATGTCCTGTCACTGGGGACAACCAAAAGAGCTTGGCTCCATCCTCTTTGCCCTTTCCCTTCAGAAATTTGTCTACATTGACAAGATCCCCCCTGAGCCTTCTCTCCTCCAGGCTGAAGACCCCCAGCTCTCTCAGCCTTTCCTCACATGAGAGATGCACGAGTACTGTGGGTGTGGCCTCACGGATGCTGAGCAGAGGGAAGGATCACCTCCCTCAAACTGCTGGCAACAAATGTTGTGCTACTGTTAAAATATGGGAAGTCAAATTTAGCTTATGAAACCAATGAGGGTTCCAAGATCACTTTCTGACAATTAATTTATTCCATGTTTACTTTACATATTTTGCTATGTCTTGTTCTACTATGGCCTTATCTTGAACAGAGGTTTTAGGCTGTGACATAATATAAAAGATAATACAAAAAATGGCTGTAAAACAATTTACAGTTTCTATGTGTATAGAATTATGCAACCATCCTAAGCATACTGCTAGATACTTGAATAACAATAAAACAGAGCTAGGATAAGTAAATTGGAGGGGGGTTATGCTTATTCCAAGAATATTCTCCTAAACTAGGAAAAAAATTAACTGAAACATTAGTTTTCTGCTACAAGGTCTACCATGAGACTGTGTAGTGTGGATAAGAAGATATCCCATATTAATATTCCACAATGCTGTAGCTCATTCTTATGACAAAGATTTGAATGCGACCAGAAATGAAATCCAATTAAATCATTGTTATAACAGTGCTTTAATTAAGACATGTCCTTTTTTTTAACAGAGGACTAAATGTCTAAGATTTAAGACTTAATTTTTTAAATATAAACCTGAAAAAAAAATATCTAAGTATCTATTAGTTTTACAGTTTCAGGATTTATCCTACATAAATGCAATTTACCGAAATGCTCCTGTGTCAAAAATTTAGTTTTTTTTCCTTTTCTTGTTATGATGCAATATAAACATTTGAAAAAATAATTTCTAAATCTCTAACTGAATTCACAGTATATAGAGGTGTCCTGCAGTGTGGCTCAGACTACTGATTCTTAAGCCATGTACTGAAACCACATCCAGAAGAGATCGGCCTGTAAATCACTTTGTTATAAATCCAAAGGAGTTGATCAGAGCCTGCGTGGGTTCCCTCAAGCCCTCCAATCTGGGCAAAGGAATCAGTTATGTTGTAGCTCAAGTGTGCAATCTGAATCCATTATGACAGGGGACCACGTAATGGTATTTTATAGCCTCAGACACATTTATCCAAATTAAAGATTTAACAGTCTCCATGACCTGATATATTTATCAAGTTTTGTTCCACTCACTAGTCTGCCCAGGTCAAGTCACACCTACTGATGTAATACAATACACCCAGCAAGGGTGATTGTGCCCAATAAAGAGGAGACCATAGTGTCAGGTAGCATGAAGAGCACTGATCAGCAGAACAGAGCCTTTCCAATGCAGTCTGTATGCTATTAAAATCGAACCAAAAAAAGAGAAGTTTTTATCGTCTTTCAGCCTACAGTACTAGCTTGAAATAGAATCTCATTCTGGCTGGTATAAAATACTTTAGCATTAAAAGTTCTATGAATACCATTCAATAATATAGGCCTTTTAAAAATATAAGACATAGGTCAATTTTTGATTAAGATTAAAACTTCTTTATGAGAAATTACTTCATTTTGTCCCCTGATTAATATAATAGCCTATTTTTCATATGTTTAAATAAATAAGTATGAGAGTGTATCAAAGAGGCAAGTGTAACAGGGAAGACTATGAAAATCTATTGCTCATGGAAGTCCATCAAGCTTTAGCTGCAATTCCACCAGTGTTGCTACTGCATCGCTGTAGCAATACAGAAACCAATAGCGGCACAGATTCTTCCCTATGAAAACCTCGCTCTGCACAAGCAGAATGTAAAAATTTCCATCCACATTTTTATCACCACAGCTACATTTCCTACTTAGAAGAAAATTACCGTACAGCTCTGCATTTATCATTTCATGGTGTTCTTCACATTTTTGATTCAGCATTTATGAGCTTGCTTTTAGCTAGGAGTTTATTATTATCCATTTATAGGAAGCCAACAAAATAGTAAATTATGTATTTGAAAGCCCTGCTGGCTGACATTTTTAAAGTTCATTGGACCTTTTTTTTTTTACAGAGTAGAAATTTGTTGCAAACACTCAAGATCTGATAACTGATTCCCATTTAGATGTCATTGAGACGTAAGTGCAATGTATTTTCATTAATATTTCATTGTGTAAGTGTTCCTTCCTTTGACATTGCCATCTTGCAGTTATTTGTCCTACATCTAAAGAGCAACTTGTAATCAGATAGGTATATTGGACTTCATTATCTGTCACCACACATTCTTAGGATACAGAATGTTATTAAGTTATAATTACTTCTGTTTTCTCCCTTACGGGAAGATGAGGAACATTATGTAACAATATATGGACTCATTAAAGAACAAAAAAAAGGCTTACAATAAGCATAAAACTGTCAAATACATCAAGGCTTTGGATTCAAAACTTTTCTTTCCACTAAACACAACCCATGTTTAACTAATAAATGAAGACAAGCCGAATTTCAAATGTAACAGAATATTTTGTGATTAATTTGTGATCGTATGACAAAACACTAAGTTTTTGTAAAACTAAATGTGACAACAGGATACCAATATTAATTAAATATACACAAGTCAATGTCTTTTTCAAAAAAAGAAAAGTTCTTCTTGGTTTTGCTTTTTGAATTGGTAGCGCTATAAAAAATAGAAAATAAATGTCAGTATCAGGTATTTAGGTGAGATTAATTCAATATGCAATATAATGAATTGTGTAAACCCTAAGTTCTGAAACTGTTGTAATAATTAGTAGCATAACTTGCAGATGCAGATCTAGCGTTATGTTTTTTCCCATCCTTCATAAAATACAGTTTTGCTCTGTTATTTGGTGTAAATTAAAGCCATAATCCAGAGGTCATTTGGAAAGAATCATCTCACTTTGAAAAACTGAAATAGTAAGTAATGCGTAAGAAGCTTTATCGGTAAGAAGTTTATATTTATCTGCCATTAAGGACTTCATAGGTAAATAGAACCTCTCATACTTCATCATATACAGGGATGATCCTGTTTGTTAAAGTTCCCAGTGAACAAGCAATTTGGTTGCAGTTGAAGGAAATTTTGAAGCTAAGCACCTAGAAGAAAACACTGACGCTGCACCCCTTGCATACTTTCCATTTCCATATTCAGGGTGATCTTTAGCTAATGTTCCTGCTGCAGAAGCCAAGAAGGAGATCAGGTGAGTCTGCAGCATCATTCTCCCATTGTGAGCAATACAGAGCACAATAATCAGGGTTTCCAGGTGCAAACTGGGTTTATATCATGCCCTTCTTTTCCCTTCCTGCATCAACTCAGGTTGCTCCCTCTGTGAAGGGGAAGCAGATGTCATAAAGCAAGCTATGCTGACGCTTTGCCATCAGGAAATTTTAAATTTGCCATACAAGTACTGAACTGTTCCTATATGGCTTCCTTAAGTCTTCATAGAGGTATCCAGCCATTAAATATATTGTATTATATTTCTACTTTACAGTGTGCTACAGATTTTTTTGTATTAGCAATAACTAACTGCATTGTGGAAGTTATTGAGGGAACAGCTGCAGAATTTGAATCCTGTGTGGGAGTGAATTGGTGCTTATGGCACAGGGGAAGGCATAAAGAGTGTTTGGGGCCTCTGGGAAGTTTCTGCTGAAAGAACAACACTAAAATAATTTCAGTTGTTACCTTTAGGTTTCAGTCCCAAGCCCAAGCTTCGCTCCTCTGAAGTAATGTTCTGCATTGTCTGCAGACTCCAACTGCTCCCTCACTGAGGCTATATTTGCTCTGTTCTGATTTTCCCACCCCCTAAGGATCTGTACTAGATACTGACAGATAGCTGGTGAGGCACGGGGCTGGATGGCCCTTGTTATAACACAGTTCTGCTTAATCAGATGTGGACAGGAAACACCATGTCAATTATATTCTTTTCATTTATTCTTATTACCATAGCAGGTGTGTACACACTGTGGCTCGTATGATAAATGTTCTAAAAAACTCGTAGGATAAAAAACAGTCTGTGACATACAGAAAGGCAAAAACCAGTGGTAAGCCATGTCAGGGAAGCAAGTAGCTAATATAATAGAAAAAATTACTGTGTTTCATAGAAAGTAAATGGTGTTCTGCTGTAATCATCATGAAGGCTGATTTTACCTTTACCAGCTTAAACCACAACCCACTCCATTGAAATGAGTGACATGATCAATATTGAAGTAGAGTCAGCATGAATGAACTGAGGGTTGACTCTGTACACAGAAGTATAACATCTTAATTTTACTACCATATATTGAAAAAAGAAATATACACCAGTGGTCAGAGCACCTAGTGTTTTGTCCTGTCATTAATAACCAACGTACATAATTTACAGTCAAAACTGTGCCTAAAGAGTCAGTGGGCCTGCACGCATATGTAATTAGTATTTTCTGTAATGACTTAATGACTGTGAATTTTTTTTTTTTCTTTTTTTCTTTGGAAACAGCATGCTTCACTGCCATCTCTTTAATGTTAGTTATACTTTGTTATATTCTTGTATAAGATCTCTTTACGAAAGAGGATACAAGGATGAAAAAATCATCTTTCTTAAAGAAAGAGATCTTATACAAGAATATAAAGAAATAGAAATATTATAAAGAATAAATATAAATAAAATTAAGAATTATTTAAAATAATTTTTAAAATGAAATACTTTGATGAATATTTCCAAGTACACTGCCTTTATTATACCTCAGTTACTCCTTTTCCTTTTTTAAGGTTCTTATTTGGATAGAAAAATGCCCCAGAAAGAACCAGAGATTCTCAGCTCTTTGTCAGGGTATTTTCTGCATACAGCAGAAATGCCTACCCAAGGTTTCTCAAAAGGTGCAGAGGACTTTGAACTGCTGATTGCACAGCAGGTGGTTAACTTGATGTTATGCTCCTTATTGGTACCATTCACTTTTTTGTCAAGCTCAGTACAGAAAATGAGAAAGCAGATACAAGCTACCACTTATAACAATTTCTAATATCAGTTTTCAGACATTCTAGATAAGACTGGTTTTGGTTTTTTTTCTCTTTGGGAAGGGACATAACTAATCAATGATTCAGCTGGAGCTGAGCCATCTTCATAATTATAAGACAAAACATCACAAAACAATTGGTATTTCCATGTAGCAAAATCCCAATTCTAGCATTCTGGAACGTTTCCTCGGAAATTGAGTAGGATACTTCTGGGATCTGTTTATTAAATTTGTCCCACATAGACTCTGACCTTTCAAAACACAGAAAAGATCATGTGGCAACCGCTCCCAGGAGTGATTTTTATTTTGTCTCTGACCTCTCCCCCCGACCTTGGGAGAAATGCTTTATGTATATATAGTAGAATATCTATACTTCTTTGATTCTTTGAAATAGGAGAAACAATAATTTTTGAATATTCATACAGTTCTCTTTAAATATATATGCAGAGCAGACTATTGCATGAGACTTCTATAATTCTTGATCATTTAACATACAGGTCAGTAGAAAACATCCACAATTTAGATCCAATTTCCAACTTTGCAAGCCCAGAGAACACAATTTCTGACACTGACTTGTATTAAAAAAGGTAGAATATGAGATGCTATTGTTCATTTATAGAGCAGCAATTATGAATGGAACTATTTCACTGGAATTCGACACTTATAACTTCTGCTTTCCTTATCTTTAAATGTATTGATTTTATCAAGTATTACAAATGGAACTGACAGACCACTAAAGTTAGGGCTATAGGGTTACTACTTTGGCTAGTTTCGGATTCCTTGCAGTGGTTAAATTTTAACAACTGGATTTGGAATTATCTTTCACAAATCTCTCCCATGTTTTTGGAAAGTCTGGGTTGATCTGTTTCCAGCAATGAAGACAGGAAATAATAACACTGAGCTGACTGTATTACTTCTTTCAGTACATATGCAAGGTTTTCCCTTGGCCCTTGCTTTGAAACAGAATTGGAAACTTGACAGGATGAATTGTACTGCATGAAAGAGATTCCTGAATTTATCCTTATGAGAAGACATTAGAATCTGACATAGCTATAAACCTTTAAAAATCACTATTTGTACACAATCGCTAATCTTTCCTTTGGAGTTTCCTGATGAAGTTTCAAGCACTCTGTCTACATCAAGCATGACCCAGAAAGCCAGATTTCAATCACGCTCACAGGCCCAGGAAATATACAAGGCAGAAGATAAACCTACACACATATGCCAAGCTAATCATGTATATAAATCTTGGGCTTCTTGCAATGATTTTAGAAACCCAGATGTATTAATGAATAATTTCAACAGCAAAAAATAAGGCCTAGGAAGATTAACAAACCATACAGGTTATTTTGGTTTAAGAATTAAAAGAAATTGTAAAATCACAAGATGGGGTCAAAAAAGACAATTTATTCCAGATATCAGAAGGTACCAATAAACAAAATCTTGCCCCACCAGTTAGATTTCAGCTGCTGCCAATTTGCTGCCAACGCATGCTCTGACTAGGAGTAGGTACAGCAAGTGGGATTTGAATACCACAGTTAAGGGGCTCAGACTGCTCTAGGCTGTATCAGCCTTTGGGCTCTATTTAACATACTGGATGCTTGAGGATGCCTGAAGTTCTCTAGTAGTCCCTGTTCCAATCTTTGATCTTTCTCCTTCCTTTAGATGTTTGCCCCATTCTACTTTTCAGGTGGCCAATTTGCTATTTTCATTTACTTTTCAAAGTAGGTAGCTCCCTTTGAACAATACAGAGTTTATCTTATCATATATGTTTGAAATAAAACTGTCTTACAATCTCAGATAGATTTTAAAGAACACAAAGGTGAGCAAGAAATAAATAAATAGCTGAGTATTCTGTATTTTTAGCTGATTCACTGACAAATTAAATACAGGTCTTAAAATTCTTGTATTACATTGTCAATCTGAAAGGCAAAATTAGATTAGGTACAGACTTTGAAATTTAAAAGCAGATCTAAGGCAACTCTCTTGGCAGACCAGTAGGATTTAAAAAAAAAAAAAAAAAAAAAAGCCCAGCTCCTACTCTGCCTTCTGGCTCACAATATCTTATTCACTGCTACACAGTTTGAAGACTAAGTCTTACCTTGTTTTAATCCCAGAAATGGAAGCTACTAATTTTTAATAGTTAAATGCGCAATGGGAAATTTAACACAGTAAGTCAAGGTGCACTTCCCTTCATATCAGCCTTTCAAGTCTGCATGTAGCACAGGCATCTGCTGTTTCACTGACTGTTACGTGCATTTTGTTCTGCCATTTTTAATTGTGTTAACAATAAGGTAATGGGAAATGGAAAGTTGTTGTAATATGAGAAAAATTTTCTGAAGATGGGTTTAATACAGAGTGTCCACAGAAGACACAGGGAGTATGAGAATGAATCAATACAGCACACGCAGAAAAAAATGTATCCTTTGCTCATCCTGATGGAAAACTCTTGCTTCTGCTAAGGTAAGGTGTACATGTACAGAGTGCGTACATGAGAAAAGAACTGGAAAGGAGACATTCAAGGGTGAAGATCACTAAAATTCAGCTCTTTTCTTTGCATCTGTTTGCCACTAGAATTTATGGAGGACTTTGAGTCACACCATCCATCATAGACAAATGCTGAAAAGACAGAAGATGGAACTGTGCTGTTCTGGGAAAGCAAACAGTCAAGCACATCACATAAATTCTTTTTGCATACAGCTATTTTGCTTTTCTTTCCTTCATTATAATGATAATAATCTGTAGTTCCTTATTCCCATGTCTTCAAAGCCTGATTTTTAAAGGCTCCTTAATATGGCATTCTGTTACACAAATACATACAGACCCACTCTTCTTTCTTTGCATCTGATTCAGCCGAAAGACTAATCATATGCAGACTGAACCAAGCACTCACATCTGATTACGGAATTGTTGGTGTTAAGGAATCATAACAGACATTTGTTTGATGGATACATCCAAATACAGTGAGAAAATGCACACTGTGAGCATGTTACATTTGACTGTTTCCTTCATACTCAGTGCCTTTTAATTAGAGAATGCCTGAACGGACAAAGCAATGTTCGCTGGAGCTGATAGAAAAAATAGCTCTACCTAATATAAAATACATCAACTAATATTACTGAAAAGCAAACATCCAAATGTCTTTCTGTCTCTGCAATCAGAGACAATCTTGTTAGAAGATGTAACTGTGACTGCCACAATCTCAGCTTCAAGGAGTGAAGGAGAACAGGAGTGATACCTCCTGAGCCCCCACAGCCGCTAATACTGCCTTTGCTACAACCTACATGTGGACAGACCAGTCCCGTACAACAGCTTTGGTTAAGTTAAGCCTTGGCTCCAACCCATTTATGTGCAAGACTGGACAACAATGCTCTTCTGAGATGGAAAAAAAAGTCCTACTTAATACTATGTTATTTGATTAATTAGGATGATCAATTAACATAACACTATATTAACTGACATTTCTAACTGGAACTACCTGGAAATACAGACAAGTACATCCTTCAAAATTAAATCTGTAACACACACAGTAACATGATAAAACATTTGAGAACAGTGGGATTGAATAACAGCAGAAATAGATGTCAGTATGACTTATGAAGAAGCACACCCAAAAAACACTACACCAAAACCTTAGGTAAGATTGTTAACATAAGCAGATAAGTAACTGTATTTAGCTGTCCTCTTTGTAAAAGGACCGAGCATGTAGCTAAATATGGTAGGGAGCTGTTGCTGAAGGACAACTAACAAATAGAGACTGATGGGAGTAGGTATTTGAAATGGTTTGTTATAAAAAAAAAAAAAGACTGGAGAAAAAAGAATGGAGGAACACACAGCTGCTCTTGGACTTCCCATTCATAGATCTTATGCACACGTAATTAGTCAAGAAGGGACAAGGAGAAAATACTGCTTTTTAGCAAAGATGTTCAGTATCTATTTTGATCACTGAGCATGGAAAATGACACAATGATAAAAAGGGCCATCTTCTCATATCACTAATACATAATCTTATTGAACAGTTCTATTTTCCATGACTGGACTTCAAAGTATCGAAGTAGGTACCGCTTATTACACTATCAGACTTTAAATCAAAATCGAAAGCACTAGTTTTAATACACTAACAGCTATATGGAATAGTATACACAAGCTACTTAGGTTTCTTAAGTCTGATTTCATCATCTCAGTGTTCATGCACTGAGAAGCAGATAGATAAATTTCCAACTTCGAAGCTATTTATGTACATAATATAAACATGACAAGAAAAACAGCATGTAGGATGTGGCTCATATGGCCCTCTGTTTTTCTCTATTCCTCAGGAAGTATGCCATTAACAGTACTGCCTTACTTTTGGAGGGAGGGGACGAAGTAGACATCAATTAAATGTTTGTTCTTTTACTTGTATTAGGACTGGTTTTCTTCTGTGGGGTTGTTTTTTTCTGTAGTGTTCTCATGCTAGACTCTACCTTTACCAGAAGTTAATCAAACGCCAACTAGCCCCATGAATATGCCCACACACAGCTTCATGCTGCAAACTTGCACCTTTATAGGTCATAAATTATCTCAACAGGGGAATATAAACAACCCTGGACTTTGAGCACTATACTACAAATAGTCTTTAAATCAAGATATCATGTCAAATGATGCACATTTTTCTAAGACTTCTACTCGTCGGATTTGCACTTTACTTTCTATTATTACTTTTTTATTAAGGAAACTTAAATCCTGTTGAGAAGAGCTTATTTAGGTTGAGCTGTCACCTTTAGCTTCAGAACATTAAGTCTTGACAAATGCTTCTTTTGAAGTCTGACACCTGTTTCTTTGGCATTTCCCACTTTCAGGAACTCACTAGACTATAATAATACTCAGCACAGCAGAGGTAAAGAGAATGAATTAAAGCAGAAATGCTTTCAGACGTGAAAGAGCAGTACAAAAGAGCATCCCTTTGCTCAGGTTGCCTCAGTAGTTTAGATAGGACCTCAGGAGAGCTCATCTCAAAGCTGTATGTTTTTGCTTTAATGGGAATCTAATGCCCATGAAACAAGCCAGATTAGGTGCCCCCAGAGACCAGACAATTCTGTCTTAAAAGAGACACAGATCAGCAGGAGAAAACAGATTTCTTTGCAGATACTTTGAAAAGTACAGAGAAACATCCTTATTACTAGACCTTCTCTTAGGCCAAATATCAGGTATCTGCTCTTTCTATAACTGAAATGCTTGAGGGGAATATTTCTAACATACTCTGAGATGTGATTCTGTTAGATTTTCTTTTACATTTGGTTTCATAAAGATTGTGATGGTAAATTTCTTCAAATACTTATGTATCAGTTTGGGGGAATTTACATCTAGAAGGGAATCCCTAACCCACTTAAAAACAACTCCCATGAACTCCCTCTAAGCTTAGAGTAGACCTACAGGACCAGATTCACAGTTTATTTACCTTTGCCGTGTATTTATACACCCACCATTTCTACGTTTTTTCACTTTATTCTCTAGAGTTTCAGGTATGAATTTGCAACAGAGACAGGAATATACTCATTAACTCATTAGGAACTAGGTACTTGAATTCATTTCTTTGAAAAATCCACCTCTTCCAGATATTTCAGAACCTGCTTTTAATCTTATAAAATAGAATCTATACGGAGAATATTTTTTCTATAACCAACAACAAATGCAGTCCATTTTTGGGAAGGATTCACCATGATGGAATACATATTCAATTGTATCCTGAAAACCGTAAGAATCTTAAATGAAACCCGTTAGATTCATTTTACTGAAGAAAGGGATGTCAAAAACCCTTTCAAAACTAGATTACGGACAGCACTGCAATGATAAATTCCATACTAAAAATGTACTAAAATGTATAAACAGCCTTTTAGAGTAGTTTCATACAGCAGCAAATCTTTCTAATCAAACTGACCATCTTTCAGGAGTGTATTTTACTGCAATTTTAAGCAGTGCTTATACCGACTGGGGATTTTGTTAGCAGGGCTAGCAGTACTATCTTTTTTAAGAGTACTTGGCACATTCTTTATAACACTGTTTTCATCTTTTCCCAAATCTGCTAATCTTTAACCAACCTGGCTGTAATATTCCATACAAGGATCTGCTTTCCAATGACATTTTGGTAAGGATTCAGGCAATTCTGAATATCAGGTTAAAGAGCAAATGAATTAGTGAGAAAGAAGTACAAGTATTCAATGAAAAGGCGCAGAGCAGGGCTCCCCGGTGGCTGTTTCAGAGGCAGCTCAGAGAAAACACAGAGCTCCTCATCAGCAAGAGCACAGGAGATGCGGAGGCAGCAGCGGTTGCTCGCACCCAGCAGCAGCCAACAGGACTGCTCGCTGTCAAAAGCGCCACAGTTGTTGCATTGCAGATTCTTTAGTTACACATCGCTAATCAGCCCGGTTGTGCAGAAGGAAAGGAACCTTTTCCCTGTGCATCTTTAGAACAGCCATTGTGGCTGACAGAGTCAGACCCTTCCCTGCCCCATAGCCATGGCGCACCGACAGGAGTGGGGTTTCTGGTCTCCCTGCGCGCAGTGTGCAAAGCGTAATGATGCACAGAGGCATAACTCTGTTGAGTATATGTTCACCCAGGGGATCCCAAACAAATCACCTCTGAGCCTGTTGGTGGGTCACTCTTTTTTTCCTGGCAGGCTGTATGTGACAGATTACCATCTGAAGACTCCCACTCTACCACCTCTGAATGTTAACTTTTCAGCCTCAAGTTTTCACGCATATATATTTATATACATGGAGAGGTCACTGTTCTTATTTATGTGGGTAGATGTGAAATGTAAATTTTTGCAGTCAGCAGATGCATACATTACAAAAACCAAGCACATTAGAAAAAGCTAACGATTAGAAAATTACACAAACATATACACAGACATACACACTCAGTGTGTATACTTATAAAATAAGTTAAGCATCAAATCTCCTAAACTATTAAGATAGCTGAAAAGTTTAAGTAAAATATATTATTCATTACATGCAAATTTAGGACACGCTGAAAAAACTTTCATCGTTTATAAACCAGTTATATCTTTAATGTTCATTGTTTTCTAAACTCGGTATTTTTCTATATTTAATAGACTAAACAAGGTGTTGAGTGACAATACAAGTACACGTGACAATAATTCTGTTTGGGCATGGCTGCTGTAGGAATTTAAAATGTCGATCAACAGCCGTGCAACTGATGTTGCACTTTTGCTCTTAGGTCATTACAATGGAAGCGTAGCACCAGTGCTGCTACTGCTCAGAGTAGGAACAGACCAACTTAAAACCTACCCTTTATTGATGAATTTCTAGTGGAAAACAAGCTCAAAAATCTTATAAACTAGGCTGTTAAATATATTCCAATATTTTTTGTTATCTTTTCAGACGTACATTCCTAAAAATTGTGTCCCTGCTTTTAAAAACATCTAAGTTTCCATCACGAGTCCATAGCCATACGCATCACGGCCAAGCACTGTTGCAGCTGGGGTGTTGCAGGCAGGGCTGGAAGGCCAAATTCCTTACACAGCTGTGTCTTTTGACTTTTACTCAACATTGCCAATTCTTAACTGGTGGTTTTAGACTTACCTTGCTGGACAGATGATTTAAAGAAAAGTACATCGCTTCTTAATTAGCTGAATGATCTACAATGCATTTCATGCCTGAACAAATATAATTGAAACAATTGAAATCATATTAGCCATGCAGAAAATAATCAAACTGCTGGCTTAGCTCTTGGTGAGGACTGGTCACTTTTCTAATTTTGCAATGAAAATGAAAAACCAGCAATGCTGTAAAGCATTAACACCAGTGTTGGTGTATTTACAGCCGAAATTACTATTCTGTTTTAAGCTATGTATTTTGCCAGAAGACATGCCCAAAATTATGTCCAAAGCAACCAGCAATCATAACTAAGAAAGACATTTTTCATACTCCAGCCCTCATCAGAAAACTCTGTAATACAAAATTAACAATCACACATTAATCTCTTCTAGAGAAAAAAATAATCATTAAAAAAATAATCCAGAAGAAAGTGAACAAATTAATTTCAAGTTTATGTTACTCTGCAAAGGATAAAATAACAAAATGTGGATTGAAGAACTGCTACCTCTCTGTCACAGTCAGAGTGTGTAAAACATCCTTTCGTTACTAGAAGGTGTCGGTACCCGCATACTTAGTTCTTTAGATATTCATAAAAGTGTATATGAAGCATATCAATATAGCACTCAACAATGCCATTTTGAATCACTAGGGAGCATGATAGGCTGTGGAGGTGAAATGGATCCAATAATATTTGGGAATTATAAGAGCATGAAGAAGCTGCAGCCATAAAATACTTGAAGTAGAGAGGGCACAGAGCTGAAGAGCCAGAAGCAGGTCCTGACATAGAAGCAAGACACTCTCTGTGCATCTTGCCCTAGTGAGATACAAGCTTCAGACTCATGTCCGAAGGCAAAGGGTTACTCATCACACACATAAGTAGGTTTTGTATTGGTGTCAGTGTTAGACAGTGGCTCCCAGGTCATCTAATGGAGGTCCCAGAGCCCTGTGACCCTCACAGATCAGCCTCTTGGCCGCTGCAGGCTGGCTCTGGGCTCAGGCTCTGTGGAGCTCCCGGGGTCTGCTGCAAGGAGCTGCTGTTCACTGCACCAAATAACTTCCCCAGTCACTCAGCGGGAGCTGGAGCTGCTGCTTTGTGGTAAGCAGCTGATTAGCTGTGTCTCGCTTTTGTGTGAAGCAGTAGCTTCCACTGAATTCCTACAGGGCGTTCAAAACACAGTCATTTGCCTAATGATTTGGCAATGACTTGGAACTGCTTCACATGAAACAGAAGAGACATGGCGTATTGTGATATATTGCCTCCCTCAGTGCTGGGCAAGTGTGGAGGCAGAAAGACAGCTGTCAGGGACATAAGGGCTGGAGCTGGCCCTTATCGACCCTTGAAGATACAGGAGGGGAGAGGGGAGCCCACAAGAGCTCAAGGCATAGGCAAGACATTGAATAAGATGAGATGGAAAGCAGAGAAAGACAATGCAAATGTTGGGAGATCAGAGAATGTTTGCTGGTGATAATGACAGGGAATAGCCATTTCTGACAGCAGGGGAGCTGGACTGTATTTTGAAATACTTTCAGAGCTGACATTATCTGAGAGGGCTAACGGACAAGGCAGGAAGGGGACTTAAAGTGTAGCAATACTTTTATCTCCTATGGCAAGTTTGTTCAAAGTTTTTTTTATAAATAAACATGTCAAGTCTAAATATTTTTTTTTTACCTGTACATTATTTTTCAAGAATTTAAGTCTACACAACTTCTAACTATGCTACTGTTCACATGTATTATTCATGTTTACAATCATATTTATCATTATTTCAGTGTACAACTAGCAGTAACTTTGCAGAGGACATTCTGAACTGATAGAAAAGCTACTTACAAATACAAATAACAGCAATAAATCCACTTTGCGTTATACAGGATTTAAAATATTACACTGTTGATAAAAAAACTTTTTGTATTAGTAAATGTGAATTATCACAGTAGATCCAAAGAGAAAGGGAAAACTTAAAAAATGTATTGTGTGAAACTATTTATGAAACCTAAATCAATGCCACACATAAGAAGCCACAGAAGTTCAAATAAATCAATCAAAAATAGTTGAAAATTAGTGTCATATTTTGCCTATCATGATCACTCTGCTGCATTCTTAGTTCTATAGCACTATTGGGATGACACGTAACTAGAGCTGAGTACTTTTTAATGAATAATTTATCTCACCAATTTTGCCTCTTTTTTTTCTGTGACATATCCATGAATAAACAGATCACAATTTGCTTTACTTGTATTTCAAAGTTCTCTGACAGTCCCTCCTCAACCCACTTCCCTTTACAGTGTTTATATTGCTTACATGGATATTCCAGATTTTGAAGTTGGAAAAGGTTGGAATCAGAGCTATATAGTTCAGTAGTGTATGGTCATACACCATTGTTTCTATTCCCCAGTTGGACTCTTCTGAAGTAATTGGGTGTGATTGTTCATGGAGAATAAATTAGACTTTGCTTTTTGTGATCCTGAATGTAAAACCATCTCTCTCTGTGCATTAGCACCAATAAAATGCAGAAGAAACGCCACAGAAAGCTAACACACAAAAGGCATGAGCATAGCTGAAAGGAATTCATTTAAAAATTCATATGAATATTCATAGGGATTTTTCTTTGCAGTATGTTCTCAAATTAAACATTATGAAAACAACTTTTTCCTTAGTAAATTCAACTTTGGTCTGCTCACCTGTTCTCGACAAGGCCATTGGGAACACTTTAGCGGTTGGAAGAAGGACAAGTTTGGGGCTCTGGTTGGTCTGGAGTTCAGTCAGGCTTTTTTTGGACCCAAGCCTAGAGGCATCTCTTTTCTATATCATAGTTGGGCTCTTCAATCGAAGGCAGCAGTGAAAATTTTGGAAGGTTCAAGCTGAAAAGTAAAGCAGGGCTGTTTCCTGGGTAGGGTCATGAAGAGGAGGGGATCACCTTTCCTTGTGCAAACTAACACTAAGACAGCATTTTGCTGCTGCGGAATAATCAGTCGCTTAATATTTTGATAGCAATTTTGTATTATGTGTGAAGCACAGGTTTTACATGCCACACTGGGAGGCAGTGCAGAAATACATCATTCACATTAGTCAAATGGGGGCACTTTGCATTCCCCATATGCCTTGCTATCTCTGCTTGTAGGTGCTGAAGGGAAGAGGCGGCCCTAGATTTCTATTAACAGTTATCGCACTTCAGATAGATTTCTAAGGGATTACAGGTTTAGAAAAGTCAAAATCCAGTCCAAGACATATATATAAAATATACTATTCTAATATAAATATAATATACTCTTAGCAAAAAGTAAATTTAAAGACAGACAAAGTAAAACAACTGTGATAAAAAAAAGTAAGTCAGAAGTTATGTTCCAGGAGCAGAAGTAATGCTTAAGGCTGTTTTGCATTAGTACATTTGAAGCACATCGTTTCCTAATCTACTTCGAAGTAATGTTTAGGGATTTTATTAACATAAAACAAGATAGTGAGAGCAAATTTGATATCAATTAACATACTAATTAAATGTCACTTAGTAGTTTTAGCAATTACTTGATATTTAATTAACCACTTGAATACCTTGGGAGATCCAGATTATTGTACGTGTAATCAAAGGGCAATTCTTCTGACCCTGTGGGTATATGCTGCATGTCAAGACAATCTGTAGATAGCAACAAAAAATAACTTTATGCACTGTGACCCCAGGTATGCTGAGTTGCTGTGTACCCAAGAGATTAATTTAATAATTTGAATGCACTAAGTATCACTTTAAAAGCTTAAACATACCACTACTGATTACGGACCTACATAAACAACATGAACAACGTACAAAATATCAATTATTTTAGTTCAAGACACATTTTAAATTCATACTGCAAAATTGTCTTGGCGTTTATGAAACTTATATTCACCATCAGGTCCTTTTATTTTTAGCAAACAGCTACAAGGATTGGAGAGTAAGGAAGCAAATATTTTTAGGAAAAAATTACTTAAGGAGTGCAAATATGTACCTGAGCTCTTCTGGACTGTATTCACAACAAGACACCAACTTTTGCAGAAAGGACATTTCCTGGTGGACCATTTCTGTACTGTTTTTAGGAAAAAAGGTCTTAATCACTCACAAAACAGGCATGATCTCTGCCTGTTAAATTGCCCTGTCCTACAGACAAGTCTCCTTCCTCCTACTTCTTTTGGAGCTGTTTCTGCGTTATTTGGCTCGTGCTGTTATGTTGCACCATGCTGCCATGACTACTACAGCTACAGTATTAGAGATCCAGTCTTTTCCATTTCTGACATTTTCTAACTGGACATTAACAGCTCTTAACTCTCATTTTTAACCTCATGCTTGTAAACCCAGCAACCTTCCCACTGCTTTTGATTCCTCTCTCAACTGCTGCATTATTTATACTTCCATTTCTCCCTGTGCATGTCAATATGGAGAAACTGGGCAAAGTAACCTTTTTGTTCCCTTTGTAGCTCTTTATAATTTGCCAGACAAGAAAACAGATCTTCACTCATCTTGGAAAAAAATACATCCTTTGCTATATTTGTATTTTCAGTCATCTTTTAACTTCTTGTCTATGTCTCGTTTCTATACTCATTAAAGCTTTTTATTGACAACATATCTTCAGATCTCTCTCTCAAATCAGATACCCATCCCTGTCATTCCACCGAAACCAATCTAAGTCTCTAATGGTCACTTTGAAGTAGAAATAGAGAATGAATGCTCCTTCCTTCTCCCTGTTCACCTATCAGCCACCTTAACAGCAAGTGACATGCCATTTACTTAAAATCTTTCCCCCTTTTGCTTTTGTGTCTTTGTTCTCCCTTGGTTCTCCTGAAATGCCTCTAATTTATCCTTCAGAGGATATTTATCAGTCTTCTTTCATTTATGGGCAGGGACTCTGTATGGGTTCCTCCCAAATTCCTGTGGGGTCCTCTCTTAACATAACCCATACCAAGGGGATTGAAAAGTCCTTGAATACTTTGACTTCTTTTAAAAGGATTTACTTGTAATTTTAAGTGTATGAAGTGAGTTGATCTCATTCGCAGTTTACAAGGGCTGTTCATGTTTTAACTATAGCTTCTTAATCAGAGTAGATTTAAAGGAAATAGAGAGGATAGTTTGGCATTTTCTGAGCTGTGTTTTCCCCCTGGAATTTAAAAAAAAAAATATCAAAATCTTTATGTTCAATGAGACCAATGAAATTCTATTTCAAGAATAAAAATAATAATAAATCAACCTGTATTTTTGTACTTCATTCAAATTTTCACAGTAGTACAGCACAAGCTTGTCAAATGTTTTGAGTTTTTAAGTATAAATTAGGTTTTTTAAATGTAGTTTATATTTATAATATAGAGATTTTTAAAAAAATCTGTCAACTCCAAAATACAGATTTTTAAGCTTTGTTTCACACAAAATTTAAATTTGCTTTGTTTTTACCCCAGTCTAAAATGGGAATGATTTGCCATCCTGCAAGAAGGAACAGGGCTCTATTACATGTTAGATAATGCTCTAACCAGGAGGCTGAATTTAACTTCCTTGCAAGCAGAAAGATTTACGCCTTTAAAATATAAACGTAACTCTGGTGTGGTACGAAGAAGAGAATAGACTTCTTTTAGAGCAAAGGTATGAACTAATTGAGAAACCGTACCCATTGCTTAGCTTGATTTGTCTAATTCTCTCTTGAGGGGATCCTGAGACCACTGTTGTAAGAGGAATGACAAAACCACTGATGAACTGTCGTCTCGGGAGAGTTTCACACAGATCAGCAAATACAGACCTAACCTACCAGATAGCATCACACTAATAGACTGCCGGCAGAGTGGTTTAGACCACCTGCTTTCAGAAGTATTCCATTCCCCTAGTTTAAATTAAGGCCATATCTGCTCTCCGTTGTCGAACGGCAAATACCGCAAGTTTAAAATACCCAGTAATATCCTGGGCTAATATTGCTATACATTAGCACCTGAAAATCCTTTACTTCAATAAAGAAAACAACCGGGGAACATATTCTCCCACTATTAACAATGTTGGAAAATATAAGCAAATAGAGGAAATGGAAGCAAAAACATAAACAGAAGAAAGCAATAGTTTACGTAAGTAAAATAAACACCTCATTCTTATACAGCACTTTTTATCATTACGTTTCAAACTACTTTACAAACAAGATCACTGTGACAGTTGACAGTTTTCTTGCATGATTCTCTTGGCACATACACAGATACTGCAAGCACACCCAATCTTTAAAAATTTCTCTTCCATAACGCAAAGGCATGGCAAATGTTTCCATCAATATTTGCCCAGAATTTCTGGCCACTCAAATCTTATCCCTATTTTATTACGCACGTATGTCACCGAAACCTTAACTCCTCCTTTATTCATCATCTACAACCATTTTTACATATCTTAAACATATTAGTTATAAAAACGGATATTTACTTCATAAATTGAAAAAAAGAAAGCTTGTGCACTCTTCATGGACTTGTCTTTTTGCATGTACCAGATACACTTCACCCTCAAAGCAATGTTCAGAGATAATAAAATCATTCTAATGATTATTTATCTATGTACTTTGCTATGTTATTTAAACTTATATTTACCAATATGCTTATAGTTTAGTAGTATCTTGGGAAACAAAAAAAAATAAAATATACAACTCGCATTAAAATTGCCACAGGGGTTGAGGATTTTGCTTGGAAGAAAGAAAAACTAGTGTTTAATCAAAAAAGGCACAGTTACAAAAGGATTAATTTTGGATCAGAACATATAACGAGTTAGATGTTTTCTGTCCCAGCTGAGAGTAGTAATTGGAAAATCATGGTTTACACAAAAAAATAATTATTTTCTTATGATCTGCCTTTCTTTCATGAAGCCTTGCATCTTCATCACTCAATTACAATCTGAGAGATTAAGGGACTCGATACATACTAGGTCACCTATTATTACAGACAAGATTTAATTGCAATATTTACATAAATTCCTTACCCACCATAGGGTTTAAACTGCTTGTACATGTTCAGCATACTAAAAAGGGACAGGATATTCATTAGTTCCACTACGGGAAAAACTACAGCAGTAACCTAAAAACAGAGCAAAAGTCCGTCCTATAGCGTTTTCTAAAAGAAGAAAATTAGGAAATGTTGGTCGTTGAAAAATTGTAGATTAAATCTTATTCCCTTACAGAGAGTAAAAGTTAGCTTGATTGCACTGCTGTAAGAACTTCCTAGGGGAAATTAAACTTGATAATCCCAAGGTGTTTCCCAGAAGACGCCATGCATTCGGTAATGTTCATTATAGCTTGCTGAATACCAGATAGAATTTAAAGTGAAGACTCCTAAGGTTTAATCAATATAGACATGCTAAATTGTTCACAGTATAAAGCCCTGATTATGAAACAAAGATGTGGTTAAAAGGGAAGCCACAGTACTTTAGGTGGATTTTTTTTCCCCGTATAAACTGGTTGGTTCATAACTAAGGTGAATAGTGACTGCCAAATCTCCAAAACAATCTTTGTAGCAGCATCATAGAGTGCTTCATTAAGCTCCTGGGACTTCTACAGCACTGCCTGTTTTCAGTGAATGATGCTTAAAAACAGGTAGCAAATATTTTGGAGATTACTTGCTACAAGATTTAAAACCTACACATTACTATCATAAATTTTAAGATTTTAAATGCTTCCTTTGGAAGACCATGAAGAGTATGAAGATTTCAATTTGAAAAAAATAAACATATTTGTTGTCTGCTAGCTGTCCAAGTTTTAAAGAAAGAAATAAAAGAATATACAGCATAAACTGACACTGGTGTTTGTTATCATCTGGTGATATACTCATAGGACAATCAGCAAAGGACTGAAATGACACATTAGCAGTTCAAAGCACAAAGAAAATGAATCTTCAATTTTGATTAAATGAGTTTGCAGCATCTGTGGCATCTTTAGATAAAAGAAGTTGCCAAATTGCTAATTGCAAAAATAATCCAGAGTCGCAGGTTTCAGTGCTGGTAAGGAAAAGCTGCCTAGGAAGAAATGATTTCAGCTAAAGCTGAAGAGGATACCGACTCTCTCAAATCTTCAGTAGCTTGGACAAAGATCAAGGGTTTTTTTTAGGCTAAGAGAAGGACCTGAAATTTCAAACAAAATGTAGCTGGAGACATTTTATTGAGTGAGCCAGGACTGGATTTATGGTTCTTCTCCATCTGGTGCTGTCTAGATGACATCTATTCAGCACAAAAGAGAGATGATGCCCCCTAATTTTATATGGGTACATATGTCTTCCCATTCCTTTGATATACAAGGGATAATCAAGCTTGAAGATTTAAACAATTCAATCAGTAAGGGTCTATGAGATGGATATAGATCAAATAAAAATTCTGGAGAGCATTTTGGAATAAAAATGTTTTGGAGCCAGTACCCTCTTTAAGGTAACTGGGATCTGATGGGGACCAAGCTCTGCAGGGTTTGCCCTGTTTCAAAAAATAATCGCACTTCTCTGTCAAGTATCTGTTCTCCACAATTTTGGTCTTTCCCTGCCTCATTAAGGAGAAGCTGGAAGGTTAATTTTTCATTAGTCTTCAGACCGGGAGGAGAGTCTCCACTGTCTTCCTATGTGCTGGAAAAAAAAGGGGTCCCTCCCTACAACTTCTTTCTTTACCACTCCCAGTCCGTGGGAGAGCTGCTATTACAACAAGAAATTGTCTCCTCCAGGCAGTTTCTGTGACACTAACAGGTTGGCACAGGAGAACCTGAAGTGGGGCTGCACCAGCAGTGAAGAAAAAAATGTACTGTTCATGTCAGTTTTGTACTTTTCAATAGCTTTAAGTTTTTAAGTTTTATTAAAAGAACACAACTATCTATCTCATCTCTCATGAATTCATGGCAGAAGCGTGACCCGCAGCATCCGTTCTTTAGGTGGTAAAACAATTTGGAAATACATTTTTCCTTCATAATAAACAAATTTAAGATTAATTGAATAAATTAAGTTTTATTGACTATATTACTTCTATTTTCTGTAGGAGTTTTTTTGGGGTTGGTCTTTTTTTTTTGATTACCACAGCATTACACAGGGTGGGGGGGAGATTTAAAATAAAACGTATATTTATTGTATTTGGATGAAGCTGATGTTAATAATTTCTCAGATCTAGTCCTTTCTTGTATTTTTCTTGTGACTTTGGACCAGAAGATTATGACTTTCATAATTAAAAAGCCCGAGGTGCTTCCGAAAAGAAAGTATAAAATGTTCTGCTGAATCTTTCCTAGAGAGCACAGTTGAAACTGCAGGTCATTTTGTTCAAGAGAAAATAAATTCTGCTGAGCTAAACTCAAGAATAAGAAAATTACTAACCAAACTTCAAGATCAGAAGGTAATGCTAGCTCTTAAACAGAGAAATAAATTCAGTGAAAAGAGGCCACTCCATTTGGCTGTTGGACTTAGCATTTCTCATGAATGCTGACCAACATTTTAATTGCCACTAAAAGCAGACGGAGCTTAAATATACATGATGTGCACATCAGAATCACTACAATGGAATTTTATAAGAAAATATTAAGTCTCTATTAATTAAAAAAACCACTACCTTTACTTAAGTTTTGGTAAAACTGACAAAAGAGAAAAAAAAAATCAGAGTTAATATCAGCCTTTTCCTTAACTCATTTTCCATGCACTGATTCTGTAGCTCATTTGTAATTATGACCTGATCTGACATCTTGATGGAATTTACTTTAACACAGATTAAAATGATGTGGCAGTCTTATTTCTCTATTTCCCTGTTTTTCTTCTGCTTTCATTGCATCTAGAATATGACTTAAACATACTCCCTTAGCACCTTATCTTGTTTTTTAAATAGGTGTGTGTGCGAACTCAGATTATAAACAATGACAGGTTACTTAAAATACGAATGCAGTGAATTATAAACATACTTTATGATGATTAGCTTAGATATGGTCTTAAAGACTTTACATACAATTACTAAGTTAGGCAATTGCTCTTTTTAAACACTTTCAAGAATTGCTTGTTCACATAAAAAGCAACATAAACTTAAGTATCTTACTCAACCAGCATCTCATCGTGGGTTCTGAAGCTGCAAAGGAAACAATAACAAGCTTGTATGTATGAAACAGTTAAAATCAATGATAGCATTAACTTACTTAAAATAAATATTTTATTCCATTTCCTTTCCAGATGAAGTTGTCAATACAATCAATGATAAAGCGGACAGTGCCAGAATTTAGAAACCACTGGAATCTGAAATCTCCATAATCTCTACCATCATGTAAGAGTTAGTTTACATAACATTTACGTTTTTTTTCTTGTTGAAATTTCAGAATTTTCTGTTTCACAGTCTTTTATCTAGTTAGAAGTTCCAAGAGTAAAACTTCGACATTTATTTGGCCAGTTTTTAAATGGGAACTATAGACATACACCAATATTACTTTGAGCAATTAATCCCAATGAATGGGAGGAGGTTCTAGTGTTCTGTAAATCTCAGTGGAGAAAGTATTATCAAGTGTGCCAATCACAGGAAAAACAGACAATTTTATTTTTTTAAGTCAAAAGAAGGAAACTATAAATATATTCAGATAAACTGTTTATGTATTTATTACATAAATTGTATCTATATAAATGTACTATATATAATACTATTTATATATAGATGTATATAAATATATTTACTTATATGCAAATATACTTAAATTTAAGTAGATATTATTTTACAATTGCCTTGTAGGAATTTTGCTCAAAGAAATAGCTTAGACATCACATCTTTGATTCCTTCACCATAATACATGTCTCTGCCAGAGCCGTGATTGATTCTAAATAAGAGGTTGACTTCCTTTGGATTGGTAGGTAGATGAATGAATAAATAATTCGTATCAGGTTTTCTTCATGTTTGTGAGTATTGCTTGATCAGATTATAATGATTTGCAAGCATTCGTTATATAATGAGCAAGAAATGCAAGTTCCAGTAGCCCCGTACAGAGGACCTGTTCGCTTGTCATGAATAGTTTCAAAATTCCATTATTTGCACTGAGTTCACATAAAATATTTTCAAATGACTGACCATACGGCTCTTTGTAATGAACACACAAAGTGGCCAAGGTTCCTAATTTCCTGGAAGGAAACCAATAACCATGACATTAAAGCTTGTAACATACTTTGAAGATTTTTTTCAGTATAAAGTATTAAACAAATTTACCAACTTTGTCTATAATTTTCCACTCGGAATGCAAGTCACTCTTGGAAGCACCTTGTAACTGTGCTAGGAATTAATCACCACTACCATGCTATGTAGAAAAAAAAAAAAAAAGGTAGTGGGTCGGTGGGGAGAAGGTAGAAATTTTTTTTTTGGTAGCAAAAAGAGACATTGAAATTAGAATAAAGAGTTCTCAACCACAGCCTTGTAATAAGAGCACTCTGGAAAAGTCTTACAGAAATGAAAATCTGAGTTAAGACCTGCTGATAATTTTCCACATTACCATCTTGCATGTTAGCAGTCCACAAATGTTTTCTGTCTTCGACACTAACATATTAATTATTTCAAGTGCAAGATCACATGAAAATCTGAGAATAAACAGTACTTAAAGAACATGGAGAATTCAAATCATTGCTGAGAAAGTACGCTTAGATTCACATTGTCGTCTTGAACTCTTAACTCCTCAGATGTGTGGAACATAAGATTTAGCAAACACAACACTGACTTCTAAATAAAATAAATAGTTTGTATAATTTATCTTCCTCCAAGGAAAGGTGAAGGAGATGGGTCAATGACAAGCACACTATACACAAATGTATTTCTGATAAAGACAGGAAGATTCCTTGTTAGACTGCAGAGTTAACTGGAAATGTTTTTAGAAATAGCATTGGTACAAGCATCTGCAAAATGGGTAACGTACAAGAAAAATGAAATCCCAAACCCTCCTAAACTAAGTTTCTTAACCTTATCCTGGGGTGGGGGGCGGTGGGGGAAGCAAGCAAGGTTCTCATTTCAGTACCCAACACTGTGGGATCTATGTATAACCTGCCTGTAGAAGAGCATGGGAAAGTACTCTTTGACACTAGCAGGCCTTTCCCATTTCAAAGGCACATAGAAGAAACAGTGGACAGGAGAGAATTCTTCCACAAAAAATTGAATTTTATGTAAGGAATTTAAAAAACCTTTTGCCTTGCCTACGATTGTCTTTTTTTTACCTAGACTGACGTAAATTAACAGCATTTCATGGAATTTCACTGGTATAAGGTGGATGAGAGTGACCAAGGCAAACTAGCATCCAAACAAAAACAGTAAAGACATTTACACATTCACCATTACTAGGAAAAAAGACAAAACTATTTGGTATAGATAAAATGTTCCACTCGCTTATTCTACCAATTTAACAAAGCTCATAAATAACATGAAATAATAGATCCACTTACTATACTGATACAGGGAAGGGAGCGAGGAACTGATTCAACTCTTAGAAAATTCTGTTACTATTTCGTATTTAAATCCATCTCTCTGCAAGTCTGGAACTCCAGGCACAAAATGACCATTGTGAATGATTTGCCTCAATTCAAGTCCATGTGATGTTACAGAACTGACTTTGACCAGTTTAAAAATAACACATTACTTTTCACAAGTATCAGTATTCAGTGAAACTCAAAACAAAAATCTATGTATTTTCTGCTTAAAAGGTAAAAAAGAGAGAGGGTAAAAGCAAAAATGGTCAGATATTACAATGGTGAGAGATAAGTAGTGGACATTCCCAGCAGTCTGTGCTAAGACCTGCACTGTTGAACACATTCACAAATGACAGAGTATGGACAATGGTCAACTCTCTGTTGCTTCTTGCACACAAGAATTAAGGCATCACATGAAGTCAGAAGCTAAACTGAAACGAGCAAAAAAGAAGGTTGTTCTCTGTGTTAACAGCTGACAGTGTATCTTAACAAAGGCTGTTGTGCATATAGGAAATCTGCGTAAATTGAAACGAAGATCGGGCAATTAGTTGGAGAAGACCTCTATTACACTGGATTATTTGGGGAATTTGTCATTTACGTCTGCTATGCACGTCCAGGGAAGTTACTACTGGAGAGATGGCACGGGGCTAGAATTACCTTTGATATAAATCAGTACAGCTGTGGTATAAACAACAATGACAATAATATGAACAATAAGCATTACAATTAAAAAGTTAAGAAACCAAGAGGTGAGATTTAGCTACATACACCAGTAAATGAAATAATCCATGAACCGTTTTGAGGCCCTTGGGCCAACTAAAAGGCACAGCTTGTCTCCATTCAGCTAAATTCTTCTGTCCCCCAAGCGGGGCAGTCCTATCTCAGCTGCCTTGAGGGGGGGTGGTTCCTGGCCTATGCTAATCCCCAAACTGTGCTCAAGCATCGTTGAGCGGATGCTAGTTAAGTCATCATGAGCAGACAGCATGCCAACAATTAACAATTTAACAGTATGAACAAGAGTGCTCACAGGCTGGTACAGATGCAGCCATCATACCTAACAGTCCATCGGTGTCAAAGGCAAATAGATTTTAGCGATACCAACCTTCTGCCCCAGGCCTTGGACCCAATACAGACCTTCGCATATTAGAAGAGGGCGTTATACGTCAAGGATAAATTTCGAATACTTGTTATCCAAGTTAGAACCTACCTAAAGGGAAAAACAACCCACATCATCCTGCTGTAGTGAGCATAAGCTAGGGCTTGCTAATTATTATGACTGACATACCATAATTCAATAACTTACTTCCTACATAAAATCAACCCTTCACTATAGAAAACCATCAGTGGGACTAACAAATGATTCCAAACTGTAAAAAGCTTCATTGCTGATCTAATTATGCTCTGCTTCTTGCAGCTCTGGGAAGTGCAGAATAATCAGAGCACAGCAGGCACCAGCCATGAATCCTCCCTTCCTCACAGCCAGCCCCTGCACGCTCTGCTGGACAGGGAGAGGACACTGAGCAGCGGCGCTACGTCAGCACATCAGCCTTCTCTGAAAGGGACCGTGCTTTTAGGTAATTCTGTCTCCTTTATGCCCTCTGAGTAGAATAAACCAAACCAGTGAGGTGCTGGAAGGGTAGAAGAAGTCCAGAAGCTGGAGTGATGTAACAGAACTAAGGAAGAACAGGGTGTGTAGCTGGACGTGCCGGCTGTGCACTGGCAGAAGAGAATGAAATCAGGACAAGGTCTGTGGAGGCCTTAGGAAAGAAGTCAATCAGACCAAAAAAAAGAAAGAGCAGTGGCAGAATGCAGAGGAAGCGGGTCAGTAAGACAGAGTAAACGTGACAAAGAAACAGAAAGAATTAGAGGCAGAAGGAGGGACACACAGATCACAGGGAGTGAAATAAGAGAAATGAGAAACTATCTCTGGGGTAGAGGAAAGGAGACTTACACAGTCAAGAGACAATGAAGAAAAATGAATGAGCAAAAATGAATGAGTAGAACAGAAGTTATGCTTTTCCAGAAGAAGAAAGGCCAGAAAAAAAGGGAAGGGGAGGAAAGCAGAGCAATTAATAAAAGGAATGAGGCAGTAGGGATGAAGGGAGGGACATGAAGGGATATAAAATGGCACAAGGCATACACAATGGAGGAAACGAGCACTCTCTTATTTATTCATACTTCTGTATTTCATGTTATCTTCCTAGCAAGAGTCCCCTAGCTCCATAGATTTTTTTTTTTTTTTTTTTTTTTTGTGGGGGGAGGTGCAGGCAGGAAGGCATGGGCTGGCAGCATATTGCTGCTGAGGGATTTATTATAGCTCTTTTTTCTTCTTGTACTGCTGGACGTATATTTATTGAAATTACCCAAGATAGCGGCTGGCACTTTTTCAGAAATGTCAATATCTGATCTGGAACAGAGAGGAAAATTAAAAAAAAAAAATCCAAGAAAATTCAAAGAGGGGGATACAGATGTAAGGAAGCGATTGGTGTCATTCGTCAGCAGTTACCAGCAGCCTGCAACTATTCAGCTCCTACAGATCACCAAACACTTTTTACCATCTGAATGACATCTGAAACAGAAAAGAGCTATGATTTATCTTTCCTGAACACAGCGTTAACACAGGGTTAACACTGCCTGATGAAAGAAATACAGTTATCTAGAGGGAAATGAAAGACGACACCCATTTTAAAAAATAATCTAAACTAATTCTCCTATTGTTCAGATATTTTGTTGGAATTTTTAATGTTTTCAAGAAACAAAAAAAGAGAAACATTCAACATTTTTAGTCTTCCTCTTTACCTGTTTCTTTCTATCACAATGATTTGCCCACAAGAGAGAGAAAATTCTGTGAAAGCAAAGGCGACACATCAGAAGGTTTTGTATCTCATTGTTAATCATTACAACAACAGTAGTAATAATCCCATGGACCATTTTGATGTAAACGAGAGTTGAAAAAAGATTATTAGCTTGGCCAGCCATAACTGCCTACTAGTGTTCATTAATTTTTTTTATTCATTTTTATTACTATTTCTACCTGTCCTTTTACAGGGCAGTTTTAGAATGCCCAGAGCAAGACTGCCAGGTTGCTGTTTCATCCAGTATCACATCCTGGATTTTTATTGGATTTATTTTTCTTTCAGTAAGTATTTGCTCTTGATGCTTAATTCAGAAGCTTCTTGCTTCTGTGCTGGGAATAAAAATACTGAATTGGTTCTCCAATTAGCAAACACTTTCAGCTGCAAAACTATCAAATCAATACCATATCCTCAGCAATAATGTTAGTTACAAAAGTGTGAAATTTTTTTTCCAACAGCTCTCAATGCCCATTTTTTGGCTAATTAGCTGCCTGTCTGCCTTGTCCAAGAGGAAAAGTTTAATTCCAAAATGAAAGAATTCAAAAACCCAAGAAAGTTCTCCAAAAGGAAATTACTTTCATTCAAACAAAAAATTTCTGTGCTGCCCTTTTTCTTATGAAAGATTTCTTACGCAAACAGAAATTCAATGACTAAACTAAATTTGGAAGACATCACTCTGGTAATATTAGGCTCTTTCATACTGTTTTTTTCCCCGTGTAGTCTCTCCTGAAACACTTGTAATAAAGACAATGAATAGTGGCCATTATATTAATATATAATTATTGTGGTTGTTTATGGTTACGTAAAAACATTGCCAAGTCACATGTGTCTCAGCAAACATTCTTACAGATTTCAACAGAGCTTTTATTTGTTCCACCAGTTATAAGACAACTTGTTTTACTTGAATGAGAAGGTACTATCTTTGTTCTTTAACAGTCTTGATGTACTGGCTGGTTGGTGTTCTCCTTCTATAAATAGCACAATATTGCAAAGAAAGCGGTTAAGCCTCTTGCTGATGGTTTAATTAATTGGTACTAACGTTGCATTTTGCAGTTTCCAGATCAGTTTGCTTGAAATAAGGGTGCTAACCCTGCATTTTCATACTGACTGTGCACTGGTTCGGGACAGACTGCACAACTCATGTGAGGGAAATCCATTAAGAATTACTGAATGCATGGATATGCATAGAAACGCAACCAACTCTGGGAACGGTAACCAAGCTGCAGTCTGGGAGAGTGAGAGAGGGAGCGGACACAGATAGACTGATATGCTGTCAGCAGACAAGAGAGCAAAGAACCGGCCTAACAGATTGTGCTGTCTGGTCAAGAAGCTCCCGGGGCTTTTTAGCTAACTCAGTGCACTCCTAGGTGTTTTCGGCAGAATGATCTCCTCTACAGTAACGAGCTATATTTGGAAAGTAGTCTGTGCTTTTTTCATGTTTAAAGTAAACCAGTAGCTCTATTTGTATCATTCTAATCGGTAAATTTTACAGTGCTCTTCCTCAGTCTGACAACCAATCACAATAGTTTGGCCCAGATTACAAGCGGCATTTCGGCATCCAGCTTGGTGATGGATGATATTTTCAGAAGTGAATTACATGGATAATGCACTTAATTCCAAATAAACTCACTGACCTAAACATGGGATTGCTGAGGATCCTGTCAGAGTTTATCTGCATCTTTACATGCCTAAACATCTTTGTAGATCTAATCTTTCATTTATACTTTACTAGAGGCAGAAAATTTATCCCTCTGCAACTCATCTATGTTATCTAAAGGATGCAATGAAATGTCCAGCACAACCTGAGAAACACACACTGAGTAGCAGAGAATTCAATAAAGCTTCCTGTTCTACAGCTAGTTGCCTATCTCTTTTATGCACATTATTATCTGAGCTAAATTTTTTTGTAGCTCAAGGCATCTTTTGCTTCTGCTGTCTTCTCTTCCTCTGGAACACACTAACAGTCAGGAAAACGTACACTAAAGCATGGGAAGATGAAGATCTCATAGCTAGATAATATTGTTGAAAAAAATATTCTGGATTAACTCAAAAGATGTAGCTGCAACATTCTTGGCACTTGATAGAAGCGTCCTTCCCCAAATGACAAGCGCACAGAACACAGCAGCTATGCTGTGTTAACTGAGCTGCAGGGATAACAGCATTTGGGGATGAAAACCAAATAGTTAGAAGCACAGCAAAAAGATTTTAACCAAATTAACTGTTTGCTTATAAAAATACAATGTTTCACCTCCTTGGAAAATGAATGGCTTTTGTTCTATTTTCTGTTTTTGAATATTTTCTGTTTTTTAAAAAGATTAATATTTTCTGTTCTATTTTCTAAAAGTCTGTTTCTAGTGAACTTACAGCTGGAAGAATCTCTAACTACACATATTATTTTAGGATTAATTCAATTATTTGTTCATCATTAGTCACTACAGTTTCTGTATTTGTTGACAGCCACCATTCAACACATCAGGCAACTGTAGTCCATCATCATAATCACCATACGATCCCATCACAGGATAAGTAATTTTACCTGCTTTCATGCCAAGGGCACCTGAAGAGACTTCTTGAAGTTCTCTATGTTTATTTTACTTAAGAAACAGCATTTTGGAAAAAGTGGGTAGAAACTGCAAAGCCACTGTCAGCCCTTTCTTAGATGTCTGCACATGGGGGATGGGGGGGGTGCAGTTGTATTTTTGTAGGAAGATGATTAATGAATTGTTGACAGTAATAAAGAAGCAGACATCTTGGAGATATTGTTATGGATCACATATCACTTGAAACAGCAAGTCTGCCTCCGTAAAACATTTTATTTGTTATATTGTGCAAATCGATTGTAATTTGCTACTGGCTTCTTTTCAAATACATTTCTTCATTGCTGCCTTGGTAAATAATAAATCACACTAACTATTATTTCAAAATTGAGTGTTCTAATTTAGTTATGAATGGAGAAAGTAGAGATGCTTCAGGATATAAAATCTTCTAGCAGTTCACAGGAAAATAGCCTCTTAAGGATAACCACATCAAAAATCATTTGAAACGGACTACGCCATACTAGCGTGCATGCCTCCATGGCTGAAGGCAGCCTAACAAAACACTGACACGGTTACGCTAAAACAAATAGAAACAAATAAAAAAAAGAAAAGGATGCAAGCAGCAAATAATTCTAGTAGTGCTGTATTAATACTGTTATACAAGCACCAATAGTAAATGCTGTTTTTTAAATATAACATCCCTGGATTTGTCTTCAGACATAAATCAGAGATGTCCTTGAAGATCCAATATCTTTGCTTCTTCCATTCTTCCAGATTACCAATTTATGCTTTGTATAATAAAGCAGATCTGTTTCTCATGCTCACTATGGATGAGTCATGCTTTTAATATACGAAATAAATGTGAAGGAATAAAAATGTTTCTACAAAGTTATGAGATTTGGATGGGCCAAGTATCTAATGGATAATCTGCATTAATCTGATCTATTCCTTTTTGTTTGCTTGCCTGGTTTTACATGACATTATCTTTAAGACCCAATTAGCATCTATGCACCCAAAACACTCAGCCATTGAGAATTTTATACGGATTCAAGAGAAAATACATAATTTTCTTTAAGCTTTAGGTTTCTTTTTTGAGCTACTTACCCTTTTTTGTGGTTGGTTTGTTTTGAATACTTACAAGTACCACAAATTTCTTAACTGAAATCTTTTTGACAAATACCACCTAAAGAAAAACAAAACTCTTGTAAATGTCGCACTTGGACTGCTATCTAGTGACTCCAGCATTTCTATCAGATGTAGTATTTCTTTATGGATTATACCAAGTCTACTTTGGGCTTTTTCATTATTTCTTGAAACCTCTCAATTCTTCTTTTGTTCAAAGTAAAACTTGCCTGTGCCTTGGGTTTCCTGCAGGATTTCATAATCTCTCCACTTATGCATCTCAGCTGACAGTTCCAGATCATTTGGCTATGTTAATATCTAACTGCTACACTGAGACACAGACTTTACTAAATATAAACAATGGACTACGAGTCAGCAACTCCGCTCTATTATCTCTGCTGTCTAATGACTCCTGCTGCCCTATTACACAAACTATTCACAACCCTGTTACCAACACAATAAGAACCTACATATTTTTCCTTCCAGTGGATTATACAGTTAAAGATGGCCTCGGAACAATTTGTGATGTGTCTATGTCTTCATCGAAGCTGCTAAATTTTCAACATAATTATTCACTAACTCAGCTAACTTGAGTTAGTTTCATGCCCGTTAGTTCAAGAACTCACACGCCTGAAAAAGTTTGTAGTTACTTTATATAACAAATCAGACCTTCCTCTGGTTTTTCCCAGATATTTTCTCTGGTTTTTTTTGTTTGGGGTTGGTTATTTTTTAGTGGTGTGGGGTTTTTTTTCCTGATCTATCTCTATACAGGCTTGTTATAGAATGACTGTGATTTTGTGCAAAATGAGAATAAGTATGACCTCACAGTTTTAGCAAAATGTATTTAGCACATCACTTCAAGATATGAGAAATAATTATGCTAAATGGAGGCTTCGTTGCAGCCATTTCTAAATGAGAATGAAACACAGTATTTCTAAATAATCTAACAAAGACTTGGAGTTGGAGAACCTCCATCAGAACTGTTCACAGACCATGACTGACAAACCATTAGTTTTAAAGGCATGCACTTTGCAGTGAGTAAAATTTCATATACGTTTGCTTTAGAGTAGAGTTTCAGGACCCCTGAAACTTCTGTACATTCAGACCACCTACTTGAAGGAAATCTGCAATTAGGGATATGCCTTAAAAAAAAAAAGTATCTCCATAAAATAAGGAATAATGTAAGTCATACTACATGGCTGCTCATCAATTTCAGATTTTAACCAATCGGGACCATGTTCCTGATTTGTTTTTTTTTTTCCCCCCATGTGTCCACCTTTGCCTTTTCCCCATGAAGAGGCAGCTTGATAGGGAGAACTTCCTATTAAACCTCTGTATTCAGTTTAGAAATGTTCAAGAAGAAAATATGGAAACAGAACTTGGTGTGGGGGGAACAGAACTACAGGTCCATTTCCTAATCCCTAGTCTGTGGTCTGTTGTGCTCCTGGCATACATTAAGACCCTTGGAGAGTTCTGTCTCCATTCATTATATCCTGAAAGAGTCTAGTTCCATTGACCTTGCTTTCAGTACAGTGCCTTATGTCCCACTGATTTAAGGAGTTTTACATAATGAGTAGTTGGAAAGGGGTGAAATTAGCCCAGAGAGCCATAATATATAAGATGTTCTTTGCTCAACGCTAATTAGTTTATTTGATTTTCATCTGGTAGGTCTTGTCTCCAAGGTACAGAGAATGAATTTGTTTTTGCATGCCATAACATCAGACACTTAAGTTCTCTAGTTTCATATCCTGTTCTGGGGGTGGTAATTTTATTCAAAAAAACCCCCACACTTACTTCAGCAAATAAAAATGATTTTTTGCCAGACTTTAAAAAATGCTCTTTTTATTGGGGACTTGGGAGAAACAGATTATGAATTAGACTTTTTGATAACTGAAGATTAATATTAATCTGCTTCCAATCAGAAACTTCAGCACTTGAATACTGACTACTTGAATACGGAGGCTCATTGACATAGCCTCCAAGACAATACACCAAAATAGATACAGCTGCTAAAGTGGAAGTTGCTTTCAGCCAATGAATTTACTGCTTGTCAGATTTGTATGCATGTCTGAATGTGAGGGTAATGAAATAACATTATAGATTTCAGAACCGGGGCAGCCTTTATTCAGATAACGTTATAAGCAAATATGTTTTAGAATGAGTGTCTGCTGAAGTAATATAATCCATTTCCCACTTACTCTCGTGAGTTTAACTGTTTGCTGCAACACTTAAACATAGACAGAAAGGTAGTCTGGGATCATATACAAAGGGCTTTGCACCTTGGGCAAATACACAGTGCTAAGATCACAGGGGCCGTGTTCAGATACTTAGCTCCAGTCTCTATAAACTTAACTCTTGATTCCCAGTGTTTCCTTTCAGCTAGGTTTTTTTCACATCTTAAAGCCAGACAATAAACAAAATTAAGCAAAATTTAATTGTTAAATCACTGTGAGACCCAAAGCTCACATCTCAAGATAAATAGCATACAGCACAGAGGCCAGACTATCAGGCAAATAAAAACTGATAGATCGACACTACATCTTTACAACTCAAAACCGAATACTTCCAATGTAAAGTAGGTAAAATTTTCAAAATCACTTTGCTGTGATGTAGATTTTAAATAATTAAAATTACATTAAATAGTAAGTTAGTTTTGAAACATATTCAGTTGCAAAACCCTCCAGAGGGTTAATGTTAATGCCACTGTCTAATGCTAACACCCCTCCATCTGGCAGAAATATTCCCACAGGAGCATTTGTGGCATAATACTTTTTGAAAACCCTTTAGACACATCATTAAAAAATCTAGAAATGCAGAAATGGCAACACATTGCTCCCACACTTAACATCAACCTCTCTACAACCAGTATCACCATATTGTTCAACAGAAATTTAATAAAAGCCGTAAGTGGAGAGAGGTGGATAATAGCAGTGAACTGTTCCCATTCACACCAGGCACAAACTGAGCAAGGAGTACAGGGACTATGTGCCTGAAAGAAATGGGACAGTATCTTGCATTGGATCTGATTAAAATTCTCCAATTGCAAATGTAAACTATAATGGGTTATTAAAATACTAAAGATAAAAGTGACCTTCAGTTATTTGGGTCTGTAAGTTTAGCTTTCTTTTCTTTTAAATCAGGAAGAAAGAATTTTGAGCAATTCAAAAGAAATGGGTTGGCAGTAGAGATTAAATTAAAATTAATAGAATGACCATGACAGAACTAAAACTATGTTCTATAGAGCTACTGAAGATATTTATTCCACTACCATTTCATTTTTCTAAGGAAGTCTTTTAGCTTACTGTCAAAGGGCTGAGCTTGTGACCAATATATTCAAGGCGAGAACCAGAACTGCCCTAAAGAGTATTTAAGTCGTGGGATAATTTTTCTGAAGAACACAAGTAAATAGGCAAAGTGGAACAGACACATTCTGGGAATAATTATTGCCTCTAGTATATTAAGTTATTCAGCATTAGGCTATTCAGCAGTAATTATACGACCCCTGGGCAAGGATGATTTAGTACTGCATACTGGTGAAAGCTGCATAATTAAGAGAGAATGGGATCTGGCTACTATTTAACACACCTTTCCAAATGTTCATTTGATCCAGTTGGCAACAGCCACAATGGACTGTATATGACGGGAAGGTTAGCAGTGTGTCTTGTATTACATTGTCCTGAGTCCTACAGCATTTAGTACTCGGTAGGCAGAAGGTCAAACTCTGTTCTCGTTTAACTCTGTGTAAACCAACCAGCTTAAACAGAATTGCATGCGTCTAATTAAAAGCTGCATGTGGTCTGCTAGGTTACCCTCTGATGTTAATGCATTTTAGTACATTTTGTTCTGTTTATTTTTAAATCAGGCAGAATACAGCCATTTATAGGTTCTAAAGTCATCTATAATGCCTCATATGCTTGAATAGGAAAAAAAAGTTGTTTACTGGAAAGAGGAAACGTTTTAGTGTTTCGGATTACTTCCCTCCCCTGAAATGCTTACATGGCAGTGAGTATTGCCGCCTTTTTTCTGTTGCTTACCCTGTGGTATTCGTAGCAACGGGGAAAAAGAACCTCTGGAATAGGCAATGTCACAAAACCATTAAGACACCTTTCTTACCCTTTCTATCCGTATATCTGTTATAGAACAGAAAATAAGGACGTAAACAGATAAGAATCTGTTCTGTAAGACTTCGAGAGTACCACAATATAAACAGCCAATTTAGCGACATGTGAGTTGCTGAGTTTATGTGTGTCTCAGAATGTGTGCATGGTAATATTCAGCAATAGGGCTTCTACTTTGTCCCTCTGCTTCAGTCTGCTGTGAGAGCACTTTATAAGAACAAGGGATTTGAAAGGCATCTAACACAAGGCGATATTCTAAAACATCATACTTGGGTATCTTTGCTATGGCAGAAATTCCTTCTCGAAGCCTTATATCCACACATGGAAGATTATCAGTAAACATCTGACAGAGACAGCAAAATCTGGAATGCCTCCAGCGTCTGAATCTGGCTTTCTGCCTCGGTTATTTGGCTCGCTCTCTGACAGATCCCAAGACTTGCTTTACAAGGAGTAGCAGTGGCAGTTTGGAAACAGCCTCTAAGGGAGGTCATGGGGGGATTGGCTTGGCTCCTCAGTATCATTTGTCTTGCCCGAAATTAATTCTGAAGAAGCCGTTCAGCATTGTTTAAGGATAAGATTATGTATTAGCAATAGCCATTCATTTTCCTGCTTAGTGTATAGTAACAGAATGTAGCATTCAAATGCTAGGATTTATGTCACTCTGGGGAAACGTGTTCTAACCAATTTGATTTTTTTAACATTTCTCAGTTAGCCTGTTTGACACAGACATCACAAACAGTGAAAACCTATAGCACAGTAGAGAAAAAAAATAAATCTGGGTTTTAGGAACTTAGAAAAAAGATATAGGAAACGTTAACATTTCTTGTTCCTTTGTCTTTGAAAGGAAAATCAATAAAATGTTAATTTCTATTTTTTTTAAAATTCTTTTGCTGCTTAGTTCTCAGAACTTACTAAATCCTTCAGTAAGAAGGGTTGGCATTACTATTATTTTTGCATCTGCTGCTATTTCACAGCAAAACATCTATGACTTTCATTTGAAAAAGACTAAAAATATATTGACTAAACTAATTTACAAAGTCATTGATTTCAATTACATTCTTCAAGGTTAAGCCAAGTCTAAAGATGACCTATCAGTTCTATAGTCCTCCAGACATCATCTTCTGTGACTCATTTTGTTAACAAGACCTACTCAGAATTGAACTGGGATTTTACCCATCTATCACTGTTACCTTACCTCACTGTTACCAATTATTTCTTGTGTATTTCTTCCTTTTGTCATGTTTTTTCTTCTGGCCCTATGCAATTGCTGGTAGATTACTTTCTAAACAATTTTTTTTTTTCTATTAAAGAAAAACAGATTTTTCCTAGGCAAAAATAATAATTAAAAAAAGGGTAATATTTCAGTGTCCAAATCATGACTGTTAAATATTGAGACCCTGGATCAACTAGAAAATCTTCAATTCACATGCTGCTTTTCCAAATAACTATTTTTCACACATTCTGACTCAGGACACAATTAAGAGCTTCGAAATTTTCTGAAACGAAAAGAAACAAACTACACAGAAAAGGAGAGTGATGTTCTGTCCTTACTGCGGGATGCTAGAATAGTTCCCAGCTCTCAGGTGATGCTCCAGTCACAGCCCAGTTCCATGCTGCAACAAGATCAAGCCCGTCATAATTTCCTTCCCTCCTGCCCCCTCTCCATCCCACATTCCTCTTCCTGTATGAAGGATGCCAAGGGGAGTGACTCCTCAGAAGCCAGAGCGCATGCAAACCAAGTCCCCAAATTGGGCTAGCAATGGACCAGAACTGCCGGATGTTGCAGATTGTGCCTGTCCTTTGCTTCAAACACAACTCTTAAACCAGGATGATCAATACTCAGATGGTGAGGACACTTACTGTGACTGCAGGAAGGCCAGGAACAGGAACTTGTTCTGTCTGATTCTGATATTTGAACCAGAAAGGTACCATGACATAGAAGTGTCCAAAGAGCCATGTACCAAAGCAGGATACACAAGGACAAGCTATAGCATGCTGAAAGCAGCCTCTAGTGTAAAGGCAAGGTAGATGAGGATGGAGAGGCAGACTGTACTTGACTTGGTCTCTATTTACCACTCATGGATATGCTCAGCACAAATAAAAAAGCATCATATGTTGACTGAAAAAGTCAGAAGCCACTTAAGGACAGTAATTCTATGCAGCAAACACAGTAACAGAGACTCGGTTCTTTAAACACTCATTGACTTTCACTGACGAGACAAAAATCAAGCTCATGTTTTTAGCTTGTTCAAAACAAACTTTGTAAGATACTGAAAAAGCTTCCAGAATTTACATCTGTTAACACAGATACAGATTAGATTCTGCCTGTGGGTGACCAGCCATAGTTTCTTCATGATTTACTATACATAGGAGAATTTCAGCATCACAGACCCAGTCTCTACATCTTGATAACATTTTGTTATTTTCCCGTTTCTAAGTCTGCACATGCTTCTCAACAAGCATCTGTTAATTTGATAAGCTGCAGAACAGAAAAAAAAAAAAAATAAGAAGGCAGCTGCGTACAGTATTGGGGGCAATCACACTGCTGAGAAAAAAGGCAATCTCAAATAGAGAAAAGCAAAAGTACCTTCAGCACATGCATCAGCAGTGGTTTTCCTGCTGTAACGCATACTTTGATCTGGCTCTTTTCTCATTCTCGGTTTTAGCTTAGAGGCTAATGAACCTTGTTGCTAAGTCACAACAGTGAAATGCTACAAAAGGACAAGTTCCATTTAAATGAATGAGCCTATATTGGCACACACAATTTTCATCCCTGTTCCAAGGAAATATTTTGATCTGCGAAGTTAAATTAAAGCTCATTCCTGGTCTTTTAGCAAGGCACATTGCCGTAGGAGCCTATACTCTAAGTAACACTTAGTGCCATTGCTCTCTCCTCTTTTGGAAAACAATGGATGCTTAGAATTAATTCTAAAAGCTTTGAGAATGTACAACATACACAAACCTTCAGGCTATGTCATATGTAGTGACACTATGTATTCAAGTACCAGCTATAATCAATATCTGTTACTTATATGCTTGAATTCAATGACCTATTACATACTTATGCTAAAAAATTAATATAATTTTGACCCAAAACTCCCAACAGCCTATGTGCATAGCAGTCTGTAGCATGATAGCTTTTCTTGCCACAAGTTGTATGGCAAATCTGAATTTTTTTCTCATTAGTATGGTACAGATTGTTGCAATAGTTTCCACTCTGAAAATGAGGGCACTTGCTGGAACGGAGCTGGGGCAGGAACAGCTGAGAGGTGTGATACGTCCTATCACAAAGCCTCAAAGCTGCAGACTGAGTTGGTATAAACCATCACTGTCATTGTCTCACAAGTACACAGGAAAAGAAGGTAGCGGGTACAAGAATGGAAGGTAGCAGGTGCCATTTCTACTTTGTGTGCAGCAGAATACTAACACAGTTTCCGTGCTACCTCCTGAAAGAAGCAAGTGAAAACAGAACGGACAAAGAACTGGTCCTTTCATGCTAGAGCCTACCCTGATGGAAGAGTGTCAAATGTACAGGCCAAAGATCAAAAGCAACAGACGTACACTCAATCCCTATCAAGCATCACGGAGAAACTTCTCTGAGAACTTCATATTCCACAAAGATCTCTGCTTTAATATATATCTACAATTTCCTTTCAACCTACAAATCTCCAGCACATTTTTACCATTTCCAGTTGAACTTCTCCATAATTGTTTTATCTTTTTTTCTCTGAACAACAATGACAAATCTCAAATTATCCTACAAGAACGTCAGAGCCCTGCCTTAAAATTAAATCCTACCCTATCCAAATGTGAACTAGAGTATTTCCTGAAATCTCAGTAGACACAGTGTAAATTAAGTATTCACTCAGGAAAAAAGAAGTATCCAGGCACCTGACTGTAACGGCTTTCAACAATAACAATTACCACCAAATCTGAATACCACATGCTCTCTTTTTTACCACTGAACTATGTTTTGGTCTACAAAAGAAACTGAAGACTCTTCTGTTGCGGAGAGAGAGAGAAAGAGGAAGAGATGTAAATACTAAAGCGAGAAGAATAAAAAAATCTTTCGAAGGGGAATTGAGTGCTTGCCTACTGCTTAAGAAAAATGCACTATAAAGCAGCTATTGATTTTTCATTCAAGAGTGCTGAATGTTTTATTGAAAAGCAGCAATGCTCAGTAATTTGAATTTTCAATTAAGGTAGCACATTCCTTGGACACATTTACTACTGCACTCCAGTGACATTTATTTGACTTTTAAAATCCCTCTACTATTGTATTCGTGTTTGTATAGATCAAACTACCAATACACAAAGTGTTAGGATTATAACACTGCTGATTATAGACACATGTTTGGAAGGCTCCGTGGACAATCAAATGACTTTATTTACAGGTAGGACAATGTGTAGTCAGATATAGCTGAACTAAAATATGCCACTATGACATAAATTAAGTAGTTCAGTATTTCAGCTTACAAATATTTACATTTTCCTTGCCTTTATGGACAGTATGTAGTTGCAGTGAGTTTAAACCAGTTATTAAAAGTGTTTAAATTATATGTTTATGATTTAGAGGACTAGGGGGACTTTACTGAAATCCACACGTCTCAAACTGATCAGCTACTTACATGTAGAAAAATTTTAACTGTAAGATAGGATGCAATGTTTTTGGACTACAGATAGATAATTATGGCTCATATTGCACTCTCTTCTACAGAGAAACGGCTGGGAACCAGCTAGTTTTCACAGCCTCGGGTAGAAGTGGGGTAGCTTGACCTCCACGTGGTCAACTGACAAATTTCTAGAAATAGACTTAGTCTTTCCTAGTCATAGGTGTTTCCTTGTTCAAAAAACATTTCAGCTACTTCTGCTAAGGAAAGAATTTGGGTAATCCTTGGGAATTTTACTAACCGTGAGAGGCACAGCATGGAGTCACTATTGCACCAGGTTGTGCACGCTGCTGTGCAACAAAGTACCAGCAATTTATTTAATCTACATTACACTGTAGGTTACATAAATTCCCACCAGTTTGTAACATGTTGCGCTTAAAATCTTGTTGTTTCTTGCACTTAAAATCTAGATATGAGCAAAAGGAACACACCATATATGCAAAGTCAAAAAATTACTGTCAGTGTAACTGAAGCCTTAACAGTCTAAAGATTTAGTCCAGTTGCACTGATACTAGCATTTATATCTCAAAATGTATTAGGCTAAAATATCTATGCAAACGTTCTAAAATCGACGCTTTTCTACAGTGTTGTGCCTATCCTTACCCACATTTTATTTCATCTCACCCCAGGAATCAGTTGAGGTCATTATTACATGCTCGCTCACATGCTCATTCCTCACTGCTTTGCAAGCGCATGTTATATTCAAATGCACTACGTATGGTCTTTCCACACATATCAGACATCTGTTCTTTCTTCTTTTTCTTACCTACCCCTAAAACTGGTTTAACCCAGGTCCCAGGCTCGTTTCCTTCAACAATAATCATCCACTGGTGAGTCATTCATGGTTCTCAGGCATTTGATGGCATCCTGTGCCTGAAGATTCAAAACCCCTGCTGTTACCTCTTGCCTATAGTCTTCTATGCCGCATTTTCATTCCAGGGTCACAGGTACTTCATTCTGCACAGAAAACCTACTTGCTATTCCTACCTACTGGTTACAGAAATATATATACAAACGTATAAACATGAATATATGTATATACAAATATACACACACCAGACAACTGTATGAAAGCTAAAAAAAAAAAGGCAGTAGCACCTGTTTGTCAGGCAATTGTTGTTACAGGAAAACAAGGTCAAACAGAGCAGACACAGGCCAAACCAAGTCCAGACAAAGCCTGGCGGGTCCTAAGGCCTGCGTTGTTATCTTAACACAAAGACTATGGCCTTTTGCAAGCAATAGCAACACCATATTTACAGGGCTTCAAGGCTACAAAAGAGTAATTTCACATAAATGGTGCAAGAAAAAAATGACAGTGAATTAACAGTGTCTCCAATAGCTCCTGGTTTGCTTCAGCAATCTTTCTGCTACTGTGGGGAAAAACAAATTTCAGCACTGAATGTAATACTTTCTGCATAGGCAGTGAGTAGTGTCCAGATATCAGTAATCTCTGCTGCAACCCAGCTCTTTTTCCAATACTTACAACTAATTTCGCTTGGATTTTTTTGGTAGGATTAAATTTCACTAATGGCTGTCTTTGTTTTAATGCTTTAAGGGTTTTTGATAAATATCAGCTCAAATTGGCCCAGGCGAGAAGGAACAGAATGAAAATTTTCTCTTTGTTACTTCTGGCAGGAGTTAACCCTTTTTATAACGAGTGACGTAATTATATCACAACCACAAGAGTGATCAGCTAAACTGGCACACTGCCCCTTGGAAACCTCAGTCCAGAGCGCCACAGTAGAAAAGAGTTGGCTTCCTTCAACTTACTCCTAACTCCTTTTCTTTAGTATTCGTCACCATTATACATGTGGCACTTCTGTTACAGCCTTTTGCTCCCCTTCGTCTTGGGCAAGGACCTGGATGGCTCCCGCTGGCCGAAACTGCCCGTACGGCAAATTGTTAGGAAAAGCACAGCGTCCTGAGAGGAACGCAAAGGCTGTCTACATGTGACGCTGGAATAAAGACCTGAGGTAAGAAACAAAATACAGTGAGAAGCTGGAAGAGGATAAAATCAAAAAAGAGAAGTGGGGCATGAAGATACTTGTCTATTACCAAATGCAGAGAGGCCACTAAGGTTGTTTCACACAGAGGTCATTCTCTTGAGCAGTCTGGGTTCATCCTGGACAAATCATTTCTTCTAACCATTCAAACATTAGGCATTTTCAAGTCAGACAGGCAAACAGGTTCTTGGAGGGTAGGAAGAGCTCCCTCGTCCCTCTACAAGGCTCTGAGCCAACCCAATATATTGTAGTACTTAAGGTGCCTTGTTTCTCTACATGACCCTGTAATAAGGATGGACTATACAGATGTACTTACTGAAGTGCTCCCAGCCCTGCTATCATCTGACTGAGATTTCCTGTTAGAGCTAATGAGGTTCTGCTCCCACTTAATCTCTAAATATGGCACAGTTAACGCTTTTTAGTTTCCTTAATGACATGCTATTAATAAAGACATGACCCGAACAGCTACTTGCATTTATTGTCTTTTTTTGGTCTGTTTTTTACAATTATGCTGAGGCAATTTAATATTTTAAGATCATAAACTATTGTTTTGTTTGACAAGTTGTATATAATCATCCTACATTCCCATGAAGGCGCTCACCAAGGTCAATGCATAAGCTAGCAATTTATCTGAAACATTTATCATGATATTGAAATTGCTTTGCTACTTTTTCAAGTTGTTATCGCCTTATTGACAGAGTAGTACGCTAACCCATACTAAAGAGGGGTTGAGTTCTCTGTAATTATGTGGGTTTTTTCAAGCAGTTTCAAGTTATGGAAAGCATCAAACTATGCTTAACAGTAACTTTGATGAACAGTAACTATGCTGAACAGTATCTTTTCTGTTTTTTTCTGTAAGTGCTGGGAGCACTTCAGTAAGTACATCTGTATAGTCCATCCTTATTACAGGGTCATGTAGAGAAACAAGGCACCTTAAGTACTACAGTATCTTCTTCGTTTTTTCCAATGAGAAATAGCCCTAAAAAAGGTACAGTAACCTACACCTTTAAATAAACTGTAATTGATGCAAGCAGAAGAACCAAAAGTTTTTGCTGGAGTTAAGGAAACCATAATGTAATTCTCTGATCAGAATCATTACCGGCCAATCTTGGTCCAAAAGAGATTTGTGTGTGTGTGTGTGTATAAGGCTCAAGCATTAGACAGTGGAGAATTAAGCTCTACATCATTATTTTAAATTGAAAACAAACAAGCAAACAAATGTTAATTACTTTTAATTTTAAGAACAAGAAACCTTGTTTGTGTGAGTGAAATAAGAGTGCATTGAATTTTAATGGGATTTCAGTGCTTTATCTCTTTAGGCTTGATTTGGTTCTATCATTTTTCAAACATGGGCTATTATTCTTGCTTTTAAGTGACATCAGATTGTCCAAAGGCTTTTGTAGTTCTCTGTTTACAAAGCTCTGTTTATAAATCTGTCACTTCTTTTGAACCAGATATTACAAAAGAGCAAAATACCCACATTATGATGTCATGGATGTTCTCTTTGGCTTCTCCTCTTAAGGCTGACCAAACCCGATTAGTCCAGCCTCCTCTTACGCATCATGTGCTTCAAGCCCCTGACAGGCTTCAGTCCCTGATGGCTTCTGCTGGACTTACTCCAGGATGCCCATGTCTCTCGTGTACTGGGGAGCCCACGAGCGCACACAGCACTTCAGAATTGGTCTTACTGCAGTCAAGCAGAGGAAGAGAAACACCTCCCTTGACCTTCTCTGGCACCCTTGCTAATAGAGCACGCAGTTGGCCGCCTCTGCTGCAAGGGCACACTGCTAACTCTTATTCAGCCTCTCCACTAAGACACCCCCCCAAGGTACTTTTCTGGTTTTCATCTACAGCTTCTAGCCTAAACTGTTGTATGAGGTTATTCCATCCCTGACACAGGACTCCGCATTTGCGCTTGTTGCAATCTATGAGACTCTTGTCAACCCTTTTCTCCAGTTTACCATGGTCATTCTGAATAGCAGTCCTGACTTCCACCATATCCAGCTCCCTCTAAGTGCCTATCGTCCACAAAGTTGCTGAGAGGGGATTCTGCCCCAACATCCACGCTCTTCATGTTAAGCAGTACTGGCCCTAGTATAAATTCCTAAGGGATACTACAAGTTCCCAGCTGGAGTTTGCACTTCTGGTCATAACCTTTGGAGCCCAGCAGTCCAGCCAATTTTCTACCCACCTTATCCATCAGAGAGTGAAACAAATTTCAAACAAATTTTTAGGTATTCACAACAATTTTTCAACCTCCTTACAAAACAACCAAGGTATCTTTGTTTTCTACTATCTTAAAAACCACAAAGGAAATACAGCATGCAAACATACCAATACAAAACAGAGGAAAATAAAATTAGTTGAACAGAACACTGTCGAGCTTTAGAAATCAAACTTAAGAATTATATGCGTGCCGTATGCTTACAAATGATCTTCATTAGCACCTAATTACAATTTAGTTCAGCTAATCAGATGATCAACTGCATTGATTCTTATCAGCTGATTAACCCTAATATAAAGTACTATGAAAATTTACAAGATTGCAGCAGACAATTCAAGTTATTTCTCAAGTACTTTGTTCTCTGTGAAAAAAAAAAAAATACGAGGACTGATTTTTTCTTTCTGCTTAGCTTGCTTAGGAAAAAAAGTTTTCACTGAAACAAGGAACCGACGGCATAGTCTATGTACATACATTTAAGTGTGAATTTGGGACTGCAAAGAGCCTCCCTAAGTTTCTGTTTTAAATAAATTAATACTTTCAGAGATTTTAAATGGGCTTCTACAAATGTACAATGTGAGCTATTTCAAAACAGAACGTGAACCACTGCTGCATAAAACTGTAATGATCACAAATGACGAATGACTGAAGACAATGACAAATGAGGACATACATGGAGCTCTGAATTTCTGTATGTCATGGTTGAATACTTCTCATCCTAATAAATCATCTCTTCATCAATTTTAATGCTGGGAGGATTTGAGAACAAGAAATGAACCTGGCCTGAGGTTTACCTTTCTGAAGCACTACAAGTTCTACAGAATTCCTTGGTGACTTTTCTTGCTTGAAAGTTACAAGATCAAGCCAGAGATATTGGCTGATAAGTAAACTCAGTGTCAAATTAGACATTAAAGGTCAAAACTTTACCATTACGAAGAATATTATCACAAAATTATTTAGTGCAACTAAGAGTCTCTTTGTACGTATGTGGACAGTTAATCAACAGGTCTTGAATTTCTGTTAAGAATATTTAACTGTTGGAGACTGATACAGATTCTCCTCATTCAATTTCCTAATCTATAAATTACATATATATATGTGAATTAAGACATAACCTCCCTCTGATGTTCATTCTTACCTCCCAATAACACTAGTAAGTTTTTCAACCAATCTGCAGGCACTGAAAAAAAAGTTAAAAATTCATTACTTCTACAGCAGCGTACAAAAGTGGATGTTAGGAGTTAATACAAGTGAATACTGTTGCTATCCTGATCTGAATATCGATTCTGATCTAATCCTGATCTGTCTACTATATTTACATTATTCTCTCTGGAATGAAACTACTGATACTGAACATGCAGAATGGAACAAATCAAAATATTGTAATCCTCCTTTAAATTCCACATTTGTTTACAACTTTGTTTGCAAGACAACTGAATCAAACCCAGACACTAATTTCCTTTCCTTCTTGTCACTTGCTCATTCTTCCGGCACGTCTCCCAAGTCCACAAGAAAATGCGGCTTGGTTGCCACTGAATATAAAACGTTAAGGAAAGGAGATGCTTTGAACTTCCAGAAAAAACAATAATAATACTTCTGTGAAAATAAAATTATTCAGATACCTATTAGAAGAACATGGTCAGATGTACCAGGATAATATACTGCACTACTTCTTTTCAAACAATAGAATAAATTCACTCTTCCCAATGACATGAAGTGACACTAAACGCTTTATGAGGATCTATTTTATAGCTGTAAGATGGAAGATGGAAGAGAGCAAGAGGGCAGCACTGGGTCAGGACGAAAACTGTAGCAACACAATTAAAATCTTAAAAGTACTATTGGAAATAAAAATTTTCTTGCAACTGTGTCCACTGAGATAGACTTTAGTACAAAGTTAAACCTGTCACCCTTTATAGGGTATCTTTTAGAAGATATGAACCCAGTACACATTGGGGGGCAACTGGTTGGAAAATGGCTTGGCAAAAAAGGCCCTGGGGGTCCTGGTAGACACCAATTGACCATGAGCCAGCAATGTGCCCTTGCAGCAAGAAAGGCCAAAGGCGTCCCAGTCTGAGATATGAGCGTTGCCAAGGTCAAGGGTGGTGATCCTTCCCATCTGCTCAGCCCTGGTGAGGCCACATCTGGTGTGCTGTGTGCACTTGTGGGCTCCCAAGTAGAAAAGAGATGTGGGCATACTGGAGAGAGTCCAAGTAAAGGGACATGAAGATGATTAGGTGCTTGGAGCATCTCTCATACAAGGACCTTCTCTCATGCAATAAACTGAAATACAAGAAATTCGGTTTAAACACAAGAAAAAAACCCTTATTTATGGCGAGAGTGATCTAACACTGGAGCAGGTCACCCAGAGAGATTGTGGAGTCTCCGTCCTTAGAGATATTTAAAACCCAGATGGACAAAATCCATTAACATGCTCTAGCTGCCCCTGCTCTGAGCAGGGATATTAGACTATACGATCTGCAGAGGTCTGTGCCAACCTCAGTGACTCTGTGATATAACTTTTACTACCAGGGTTATGGAAATGTCCTATGTAAAAAGCCAGGAAACATTACCTTAAATTCTCTGCTGCTTCAGTGGCTAACCTTCCTCTTAAAATTTTACTTCCAATAGCGTGCTAATGAGAAAACCACCAGTGGGAAGCAGTACTTGCTGTTAGATCTATTAAACATGATTAAAAGAAAGAGGCTGAAGTGCTATTAAGGTAAATATTTCATTGAGTTTTATTAATCTGCAGAGATTGTATCCAAAGCATACATACTGAAGCCTGAGAGTCATTGTGTTAAATCTCATGGGCACAGAGCTTCTGCTCAGTATATGTGCTTTGGATGTAGATGTGACAGGGCACTATTTAGTATCACTTTAAAATACATAATTATTTTAACATTTTTCAGTCTTTTTGATATTATCATTAAACACAAAATTCTCCAAGTTTCAAAAAAACCCCTTTTAATAAATAGTATTCTGATTCATGAAGAATAGAATTAGCAATACAGGTATTGAAAGCATAAAATTGATTCTATTCTGATCCCTTTTTTAAAGAGTATGGAATAATAAAATACAGACACTAAAGGATTAAATTCTTTTGGAGACAGTAGGCAACTGCTACTAATTTTTTAAAACGGCAAAACCCAAATACTTAAAAAGTGAAAAACTATTTTCAGTAACTCAGAAGATTTTAATTCAGATCATATGCCAGTAACCTCCTGTTTTTCCATTTTGGTATACTTTTATTTACCTGCTTTCTTGGTTCTGTCTTATCTAACAGCTTGTGGAAATCACAGTTCCTGTCACTGATCTACCTGTCAGTCTCTCTGATCATTTTCTCATTCAAATGTGAGTCTTTTCTGTTTCATCCCCTTGCCTCCAATTCACTACAATAGAATGGAAATATACATGAAATTATATTGAAAAATCAAAATATTATATACTATACATTTTTGTAGCATAATGACAAGATAAAATGAAGTAGCAAGACAAGTACACTTCTCTTTGCCTCTTTTATATAAAAACCGTAAGAGCTGAGATTCTTAATCAAGCACCTCCAGAAAGCAGGGTGGTTCAATTACTACAGCACTTCCCATTCAAGTCATAAGAAAAAATTCAAGAGAATTGGCAACAGAAATAAAAATGCTGTCACTTATTGAAAAAAAAAATAAATTAGGGTCTTGCATCCACTGATCTAACATCTTCAACATTTGTAATTTTAGGAACTGATCATCACTAGCCATTCCTGTTGTCTCTTTACAAAACTGAGGAAGTGTATTAATTCCTGTGGAACAGCAAAAATTACAGTCTAGAAACAGGGGATAAATGTAAAGTACAAAATACTGTATTAATTCTACTCTCAACTTAGAAAAGTAAATTTTTGGAAAATGTCCTCTAATGTTCCACTGGAAAAAAATCTACATAGGACAGTAGATACATAAAGATGTAGATAAAATCAGTCTGCACATCTGTCATGCATTTTTTTTTTAAATTGAGGCTAGTTTCAAGGAACTGCATTGATCTTAGGACCTCATAATCAAATGTATTGTCTGACGCTGGAATGAAGCCAAACCGCTTTGAAGGGCCTTTGCTTTATCCCTCCAAGAGCACTAGAAAAAAGTATACAAGAAAAAAAAAGTCTGATCTGATCTTCATAGCTAATTAAAGTTCAGAAAAAAGATATTATAAAGTCACTTGTACCTTGCTGTGTGCTGACTGAGAACTTACTTATAACCAGTTATAAAAAAATACAGAAAAGATTTTAAATTAAAAATAGAAGTAATAACCTTTATGCATCTGTAAGAAAGAGTACATGTGACAGAGGAGAATTCGAATTCTTGAATTTCAGTTATTAACTGCAACACTGGTTATACAGATGGTTGATGATTTGGTCATATTATCACCCATCAGCTGTAACTGGAGTTCACAGTACAATACCAACTATGAATCTCAAATGTTTCACCTTCTTTTTTAAGTATATACAAGGAGGATCCAGAAATGAGTACTAATGAAGATTATGGGATTCCCAAGCACTGCAGCAGAAGAAAGGGCTGCTCGTATCAAAGCAATTCAAAACTGCAAGAACTTTAAAGGCAGCAGGGATCATTCTAGTCACTTCGAGGGCTTCCTAAACACAGGCACGAAACCTTCATTTAGTCATTCCCCAGCAGCTTGGCCTGTTTTCAGATGTTTACTGCTGAAATGCCTACCGGACTTCATCCTGCTACTGAATCATAGAATGGTTTGGGTTGGAAGGGACCTTAAAGATCATCTAGTTCCAACCTCCCTGCCCTGGGCAGGGACACCTCCCACCAGACCAGGTTGCTCCAAGCCCCGTCCAGCCTGGCCTTGAACCCCTCCAGGGATGGGGCAGCCACAGCTTCTCTGGGCAACCTGGGCCAGGGGCTCACCACCCTCAGAGTGGGAAAAAAAGTGCTCATTCACAGTCATTTTAAGGGTACGGGCCCAGTTCAGCCCGTTTTCTTAAACAGCCTACCACAGCATCATTTCAAAAGATGCAGAATCAACCTTTCTGAATTATTCATTGATTTCCTCAGATGCGAAAAAGGGAACAAAATAAAAAAAAAATAATAAAAGTAATTATACACAATAACTGGGCCTTATTTAAATCAAATTCTAACGAAGCTATCTATTAACATCATTATGATCCGTTTCTCCACAATACAACAGCACTTCCTCTGTCAGTCTTCTGACAGCAGTCGGTATTACATGGCTACTTGGAAACCCTCTTCTAGCTTTCCTATACTCATTTGCAGCCATACTAGAATTTCTTAACAGTTTAGTGATCTCTTTGACATCTTTATTCGTGACTGAGGTACCACGACCCGTGCCGAGGATTTAATCTGTCTAGTGTGCTTGGGAGACCCTTGTATGGGAACTTTTCTTAACTTCATATGTCATTATTTTAATGAATTTATTAAAGTAACCAATATAATAAGCAGAAAGGTACTCACTGACCTTTACCATCATTTCCCATTGGGATGTCACATTAATGATGGGCTAACTCTTCAGAGCCTACTAGCCCTTCATAAGTATAATTCCAACTAATTCTTATAAAAAAACCATACACACTCAATTCCATAAGTCTTTAAAAAATAAACCAGCAGATCACAGGAGTCAGTTGTGTGCTCAGACCTCTCTTTTGAAACACTTTACTGTGTTCAATCCACAGAGATCTACATGCGAAACAGCTATGGAAAGAAAAGCACTTGGAAGATTTCTCTTTTAATTTAAGCACAGCAAGAAACATGCAGAGAAAATGCACTCAGTGACGAGCACAGCCTTCAGTTCTGTTTGCATTTAATACTTCACTCCCTGAACTCAACTTTCAACTGAATGGGAGACTTTCGACATGCACTTTTTGGGGACCAATCATTATGGTGGTTGGACGAATATTCTATTTCTTTTAGACTACAATCAGCCATTTTAAAAATAAGAAAATCTTGATCTCTTAAAACACCCCAGTAACAGTCACTGAAGTATAACTGCTCTATTAAGATTTCCCCTCCGTGCCCCCCCCACCCCGGACACTCCTCTTGATTAAACAAGTTGTTTAAGAATCAGATTTAATAGTTGAATATTAACATATTAATGCTACTAATACATTAAAAGTGATAGTAGTAATAACAATGAGTTTGTTTGAGTTGTGGCATGCTCAAGTGGAAGTACCTGTTCTGCCTTTTTTCCCGTAACAATACTTATTTATTGAAGTGCTGACCGCTACATCCTTGCTGTGTAAAAAATTGAAATTTTGTAATATTATTAAGATTTTTAGGATGAGAACGATGAAGCTCAGCCTCTTGTATTTTAGAGCTACTCTCCCTAATTTATGAAAAACGGCAACTCCGGCTGTGGGCTTCCCTTTCTAATCCACTGTTAGGGCACCACCCAGAGTGCAGAAAGACAGCGTAGCAGAGATTTCAAACTATGTGTTCCTCAAATAAAACACAGTTTAATTACCAGCCTAATCTCTTCCAACCACCTTTCCTCTATCTCTGTTCTACTGATTTTTTGTAGCATCTTTGTCATAATCTAATAGAAGAGGAACATCTTTGAAATGTCAACTTTTCTTCTTTTTAGTTCAGAGGAACATAATTTCTTTTCCAAATAGTCCCAGCTTAACTTATTTTTAGTACCATCTGTGCACAATCTGATCAGAAAATGAGAAACAACATGCAGTACTTCTTTGAAAGAGAAGATACAATCCTGCATTTGCAAAATGGATATCCAAGTCCATTCCACTGTTCAAAAATGGAAGAATGAACCCTATTCTCTTATTGTTCCGTTTTTGATACAAAAACACATGCCACCAGCTGGTCAAACCAGACACCAAACACATTTACCATATGTGAAATTATAAAACCATTTAATTGTAAAGATTCAAACAGAAAAGGAAACGGATGGGAAAAAATAATAATGAGTGAAACACCTATAGCATGAAAATAAATATCTCTTTTGATACAAGAATCTCTGTAGTATCAGTATTCCTACCATGGCGCTTACTTTAAATAGGCGATTACCACACATAAGTAGGACACCTTTTCTACTAGTAAGTAGAAAATACAATGGCAGTTAAAAAATGTTTTTGTTGATTCAGTGTCTCATTTTTAGCTCCCCAGGAAAACATTATTATTTTTCAAAAAAACAGTAAATAATCCATAAAGTCTGGCCCAAAACTCAGAGAAAAAAACAGAAATTAGAAGTCCACAACTATACTCCAGGGAGTTTTGAATAGGTGGCTAGTAGACCAATAAAATCTGTATAAGCCCTTTACATATATATGGGACAACTGATATGCCAGTGGGCAGCAGGAAAAATCTTAATGAGCATGGGAGGCAAGAGATGTTACTCAAGAGTGAAAATATAGGTAAATTATAAAATTAAAAGCATCCTGCACACAAATACATGAGGTACTAGCCAGAAATGACATTCAACAGCAGAGTAATCTGGCATGCAGATGATACAATAAAACTAAAAGCTGCAAGAGCACATAGCTGGGTTTCTAGAGGCACTGCATGTCCAGATCATCCAGGCCCAAAGTGTAAGCAAGAGTCCTTAATAGCACTCTAATGGCTGTGCCAAATAGATTTTCTCATATTTTGTACTATAATTGAGCTCAGACTGCAGCTTTTTCCTACACAGCACTATTCTGATGTCAATCCATGTGTTGGCAATATATTTTTAGCAGACCAGTGGGAACTTCGTCACTTTGAGTTTCTAACACTATCAAATTAGCTTAAAACTGCCCAACAAATAAAAAACATTATCAGGGAGATGAGCAGACAGCAAAAATCTCATAACCTTTGTTTCCATAAGAAGGTAAGCTGAAAGCCCCCTCGCCCCGTCTTTCCCCAAATCTTTGACACCACCAAAAATCAGTTTTGTTCTGTGGGTGAAGCAAATACAATGTTCCACCCTCCCCGGTGTCAGTCCAGGAGCCTGCCACTCCCATACTTCTGCTGCATTAACAGTAAAGACATATTTCAACTGATAGGCTTCACTTCCCACTGACGTTTTAGTGAAAAAAACCCCTCTCACAAGCTCAAAGTGTATACAAAGGAAACTCAAATACATCCGAAAAGCAAGAGCTGGCATTCTAAATAAACAACATATGCTCTATAATCAACAATATTTTTTTTAAAAAAAAGAAAAGGAGCAAACAGTCTTCAGTTTACAGGTTTAATTAAAAAGAGCCAGAGTATTTCACATTCTGATCTAGAAAGTCATGGCAATAAATTAAGGACACAAACAGTGCTAGTTTCTCATCTAAATCCCTCTTCCCCTGCATGTATTTGTGTTTTATAATCACAGGTTATTTTCTATATAATTGTACTTCTCCTTTCTTTATGCGTTTTCTTGTCATTATTGTCACATCTTGTCAATAATTTCACACGATTCTCTTAATGCCTACTTAAAGCATCATGCAAAAAAAAGCGGTAACCAAAACTCAGAAATTATATACGCTTTCTATGTTGGAGTGTATAATACAATTCAGTCTAAAGACAGAGAACCTACTATTTGTGAGAGGTACAAATTTGAGTGGCTTCTCATATCCATACCTTACCGTCTACAGAACTGCTTAAGAAATTTTATTTTATTTTTTTTTTTCAAGATCTTTGCAACCTAGACTTTGCTGTTACAGACATGCATCAGACCTTTCTTATTCTACACATCTCTGAAACAACCACTTTTCTTTCCTTGGAAAATGGTATAGAAAACCATTCGGATGTTTATACCCGCATTGCTTATTCCTCTAAAAAGAAGAATTATTACTTGCATCTTTAAATGAATTTTAAGTATGTGTACCTGTGTATAAATCAGTGGAAAAGGCTAAATTGTAAAATCACAGCAAGTACATAGAACTGCTCAATTATCACTAAAAATATTTCCAAGCGTAGCCCATTAATTTCTAATATTGTTTAGTCCCTGGGCTGTGGTACTTCTTTGACCCTTGTTTTAGCCCAGCGAACTCGCAGTAGCCTACTGACGCCTGGCCATTAGGCTCTTACTGCCTGTAAGCTCCCTGCTGCAATAAATGGACAGAGCCCCACAGGCTAATTCAACCTATGCAGGGTCTAAACACTCTGTGCTATCTTCTTTCGATACATCTGTCTTCTCCAAAGAGGACAAAAAGCTTCACAGGGCACCTCACAGTTTGATGCTTGAAAAGCAGGATGAATGCAGCCCTGGTTTGCACCCTTAGTGCTGGGCACAGGGAGCCAGGGAGTCCTCGGCGCTGCCCAGGATGAGATCTGCTGAGGCTTTGCTGGGCTGCAGCATCACCTTTAGAGACCCTGCAGCACAGCCGTGGTGGTAGTAGCTAGTATAGAGTTGCGTTGTTTACTCTCTTAACTGAAAATACAGATACTGACAAATTGAATTACAGTGAGTATAAACGTGTATAGACATTTAGACAGAAAGTTAACTTTAAATAACTTAGTTTGCCAAACTTAAGTGCTGGAATAAACTTACCATGTAAATATGATAATGAGTAAATTCTAACACATTCAGTCAAACATCCACGGAATTTTTTTGTGCCTTGCTTAATTAGTTACAGTTTCATGTACTGCCGTCTTTCATTAACTTTGTAATTCCTGGGCACGCATAGGTGGGTGCATCACTAAATATTATTTGATTAACACACAGTACTCATATAATATATGCTAATTCTTATTTGCTTGAAAGTTAATTATAAAGCTTTGATAATCTGTTTTGATAAATGTAATTTGGTGGAAAATCTGTGTTCCTAGAACAGAATTATATTAATTTTCTTTTTTTTTTTTTTTTTTTTTTTAAGACAGTTACCTGCCCCATTATTGAGATGAATCATTTACCTGTGGTATGGGCAAGCCAACTTTGGAGTGAGCATCGGGTTACCCTTTCTTTTTAGTATCTCCTTCTACATTGAAGGTTGCGCTAAACACTTTTCACGTAGAAAAATACATTAAGATATATAACCAAGAAGGAAAGTCAGCAAAATCAGTGTGTCTTGCTTTAAAAATAACTAATAGATTAGTGAACAAGAACTTTAGTCTAAAGTTAGAAGTCTTTATGGAAAGACTACAGCAGCACACTCCAACATATTGAAAATGTCATCATGAAAGACCAGCGCTGAAACGCTGCCAGCTGGGGAAGGGCCTCAGCAGGTTAAAGACCTGATGTGCAACAAAGGAGCAACAACTCCAGTGAGAAAAGGAAAAATCTGCAGTAACTCAGCCTTCCCTCGCTTTGGCACGTGCCAAGTTGTGACATGTATGGAAGTTAAGTTGATAATTCATGAAATGATAGTAAGATCCCGTCTGTGGGAGACAGACATGGGGACCCGTAGAGAGGACTGTGCGCCAGGGAGCTGACTGGTGGGTGTAATTCTATAGTGGCCCCCACTGTGTCCGAAGTGAATCCATGTTCCGATTACCTTAAAGATGCAAGTCATTTCCACATGGCAACAGTGGCAGCGTTCTCCTGTTGGCATGAAGGTCTTTTGGAATTCTTTTTGTGAAGTTCAGATTCTCACATTCCCTTCTTTGTCGGCATCTCTGATTTCCCTCCCTGTCTCTAAATCATGCTTGCTGGTTAGTAAGTACGTGCAACGTCTGGCTGCTGCAGTCTAGCTTTTATTTTCTTGTCTCAGAGTCCCACGAGAAATAACACTATTCCAAAATTATCATGACAATACCATTATTTAAGAAATTGAAAATAAATTTGAATTCAACTCACAGCAATGCACTGTGGTTTGTAAAACTCATCTTAGATATAAAATTAATTTTTACATGGGCATATGGAAAAATGATTGCCACTAGATACCAATGTGAATCAATACCTATATTTAGCATAGTTAATCTCTCGTACAAACAAAATGCCGCTTATTTATTCAGTTTCCTTTAGCTTAATTCCTAAACTTCTAAAGACTTCAAAGAACTACACAGAAGCTAGATAAAGAGCTTATCTGCATAATTCTTATGCTAATTCACAGAAGGTGTCTTGACTAAAAGGATGTCTACGTGCACACTAAGGGCTCACCGTTATTAATTCTTTTCCTCTAAAAGCTAAAATATTATACATGTATGTAGTCGTAATATATCTTGCTCTGCTTTGTTAAGGGAGTACGTGGTTCTAGATCCAAATGCAAGCCTGGTTACTCACAGACTGACTTTTCACTTCTCGGGAATACCTAGAGATATTTTGGAGCCCCACGCGCACCGCAGAGCACGTGTGCAAGCAGAGCATGAAGTACAAATGCTCATACACTTTTAAAAGAAAAAATAGCTTGGTGTTCTGCATACCGGCAAAAGAGAGATTAGCATGTGAAATACTATTAACTGCTGCTCACCAGAAATTTGTAGTCATTCTGAAAGCTGGAACTATTAATTTTCTCACCAAGTTCTCCCTTCCCAGCCCTACGCTCCCACCTCTCCAAGCATGCTGTGTATTAATCACTTTACTCTTCGAGTAAAAACAATTTACAGTCCCAACATTACACATCTCCACATAAAATTTATAACTTTGTAAACCTTGTCATTCATGGACTTCAAAGACAAACTGGAATGATTTGTATTAACATAAGAGGTAGAGCTTTCACAGAGAATTTGGATACTTTTAAACATTATGCTTTTACTATCTATTTAAAAATACTTATTATTTCTAATACTATTTCTGTTCAGTCAAAAAGCACCAGTTATTAAAAAAAAATAGTTTGCAGTTGGTTGCATAAAAATGAATAAAAGGTCTAAAATGCATATTCTGCTAGTGTAACGAGAGACCAGGATTTGTATTTTATAAAATTAATATTTACCAACTACTTAATACAACAGCGACGAGAAAAACATTTTAAAAAAATAGAACGGTTCAGTTGTTTTGTCCATGTGCACCACTCTATTATGCACCATTTTTTTCATATTCTGTTTCTGGCTTGGATCCTGCTTTGACACAAGGACGTATTCAGTCAGAACTGCTTTCAAACACAGTAAAAAAAGAAGAACTGGCTCCAAGATTCCAAGGAGAAGGAACTTTCTTGATGAAACACCTAGTGTAAACACAAGCCCTGTACGCACAATAAATATGGAAGCATGATATCATGTGATATTAAAAAAATCTGTATTTTCTCATGCATATTAAATACATATTTATATGAGCTTGTGTATGTATATATATATTTTCCAACTACCTATCAAACCCCATAATTAAAAAAGATTATCCACTCATAAACTATCATGATAACAATGGTATGACAGAATTGTCAGCTGATGTAACTGACACGGCTCCAGGAAATTCTGCTGGCCTCACATGAGTCACAACTGCAGACTGTTCTTAACCTAATCCCCAAAAAATTGTACTACTATTTAAAGTGTTTTTAAACTGTGTATTGCAGCCTTGAGAAATTATAGGGGTTTGTTTCTAAAGGTTTTTCTACCCTGTGCTTTTTATTGTGCATACAATGGGGTTAGAGGTTTTTGGTTTTTAAATTTTTACACCGTTACACAATTAGCTGCCTTGCTAATTGTGAGTGTGCGCATACATTTTCATTACTAGGTAATGGAATTTTCGCAATAGTAGTTCAGCAAAAAAAATATTGTTGCCCACAAAGCAATTCCCTGAGACTATCTTCACAGACTTTTTATATAAAAACAAATTAATTAGGTTTACTTACTTGATGAAAATGGTACAGTTCTGATTCACATCCACAACTAAAGGAGGTGCTTCATTTAAAAAAAGAGAAGGCACACAATATGAAAGAAACACAAATATCTTAGAAGTATTAAAAAAAATAAATCCTGAAGGGTCGCTGCTTTCTACATAATGCTTAATTCTTCCTGGAATGACATTTATATGTATAGTAAATAACTCACTATGATAGCATCACTAAGATATCATGATATTGCTAATGATTTCCTTTGGTTCCATGGAAGACTTCCTTTTTCCACTTCTCTTTTCAACAGAAATATACACAGCTAGATTTTCCAGGATTCAGTTTGAACCAGTCTACCCAAACCAGGAATTGTTTTAATACAGCGATGGTCTATGGGCTTCTTAGTAGATCTGACAGAGAAATCGCTGAATCAAACTCGGATGCAGATTCTGGCTAAGTCAAGCATAACGCGTAGGTTGGTAAGAAGGTATGCATCGATGGTAAATTAATAGGTTCACACAGGTATAGCATAATATATTAGAAATGAATAATTCATATCAAATGAGAATGGACAATTATAATGCATATGCATCTGGAAAAGCAAGGTACGGGGAAATATGCTTTGTTTTATTCTCTTAGTTTCTTTCCTTTTTCTGCTTTTTAACAATAACTCAGTTTTTCCCCTTTGTAAATTGCCCTCACTTCACTTTGCGTCAATTTACACGATTACAGAACTCGAGCATCTAGTGAATGCAATTTGTTACGTGTTATTTCAATCCACAATCCATTTGGGTGTGGATGAATGGGCATTAAGTTTCCCCTGTTTATCTTACCGCTACTATTTTCCACTCCTGCTAAATGTAGTGTGTGTAAACTGGGTGCTTCTAGCTAAGACATTTTACTCCTCCCGACAGCCTCATAGCCTGAATCTCTGCTAGGAGATACACCTACAAGAGGAAAGGTTTAATCTTAGAAGAATAAAACTTTCCGTAAAGTCCTATCAAAGCTATTGGATCTTTAAATAAACCTAACATGATCAGCAGCTTCTACTCATTACTCTGTTAATCAATTCCAAGATATTCTTTTTACATGTGTCAACTTGTTTTTAATGCATTGAATTCATCAATTCTTTCTCGAGAGCATCTCGATGTGATTGCTCCTTGTACTGAGCACTGTGTTTTGATATGTCTCCTTTAAAAAAATCAATAATATGTTTTAATCTTGCAGATATGATTGATAGTAGAATTATAGCTGTTGTCTTCTGAGTACATTAATGAGACTTCTAATAGGAAGAAAACACCTAGCATTCGTAAGAGCTTTTCAAAATTTTCTCTGTTCTCACCACACTCAAATGTAATTTTTCTGCTCGTAGAAACAGGAGCAACTGGAATAGCAGAAGCCAGGGTGAAGGAGCTGAAGGCAGCAGTTAATCCTTTTTGGTAGAAAATACTCCACTTTTATTTCCAACTTGATCCAAAGTGGGAGCCATTGAAGGAACGTAATTTTATAGTTTCATAATATGTAAAGATGCGGAATTTGAACCATTCCAATTGCAATCTGCAGCACTGCTCAGTACCGACAGCATCAATAACAGGTTCTTAAAATATTTGCAAATTCTGTCCAGGGGATGTTTCAGAATAGAACACAAGGTCACAACAACCAAGCAGTCCAGTGATACATTACGCTGCACCAGGGCACAGATACTATCACTCACCGCTAAATTACATGATTTGTTTGTGGGCCTTTTTAGATCTCTGGCACATGTAATCAACTGCAACTGATGAATTTTTTTCTAACAGTTTATCCTTTAGCATTAACACTGCATTTCTTAATCACATGTGAACTGAGGTGGAGTCCTGATACCACGCTCTTTTGCAAGTCAATGGGAGTTTTATAGGAGCACGTTCAATAGGATTCAAGTCTTAGTTTTCTAGTGGCACTGCACAACGCACGCAGAAGTGACAACTAAAGTTGAAGATGCAGTAAAAATTCTAACACGCCACCTAATGGAAGTAGTAATATAACTACGTTTTTTTACAAATCTATTATGTAAGTGATAAGCACTCACTACACTTTACCTCTTCATTGTAAAAATAAAGAACAAAAAACATATTTAAAACTGCCTGAATGTTCTCTTACCTTGAACAGCCTAGTCTGACATGTAGTTCCAAAGTATTTTGTAGAAAGAATAGCTTAGCGGACTGTTATAAACCCACTGTAAATAGGAATGAGTAACAGAGGTGACAAGATCTACCCAGCGAACTGCGTAATTTTACCCTTATTCTCAGCAAACAATTCTTTTCTTGACTAATAAGCTACAAAAATACACCAAATATGTCCTTACTCCTCAGTTCTTAATATGCCATAAGAAATTCTATATTGGTTTTGCCAAATTTCAGACTTCACTAACATTCCTTTCTATATAGTATATTTTTCTAATATGCCATGAATTAACAGGATAATTTGTCAAACAAAAGAAACATCTCTGCTTACAAGCTGAAGTAGTGTCTTTGAAAGAGCTCCGCAGAATAAAGAGACTTTTCTAATGTTACAGTATTAGGTACAGAAACCCACTTACTTATGCTGGACTTACACTACTCTTAATTTTATTGACTTCAGTGCTACCAACGATCTATGGCTCACTGCCACAATGGGGAAAAAATAAATACACACTAAACACAAAGAGATTCTTTTCTAAAGTTGTATTTCCTTACTGGGGATTATGGTATTGACTAGACTGATGGAGCCATTCACTTCTCGGTAAGCACTGAAACAGGAGGTATGTCTACATAAATGAGCACGTGATTAGGCCTGATCAATTCCTTCTGATGGCTTGGAAGTTAGTTTGGTGCTATCATCCAATTTCCAATGAACAATGTCTATGCTGCAGAAATTCTAGGTGATAGCTAGGTCCTGTGTTTAGCACTCTCAGCCGAAGACAACTGATCTGGGAAAAGCCATGGGAATAAAATAGTCCCTTACCTCCAGGGTAAAGTCAGGCAAATCACATTTTTCTTAGTTTGCTGACAGACCAGAAAGGAAAAAAAAATAATTTTTTTTTAAGCCAAAGAATAACACTATTTTTTCTGCTAACAAACAACCCAAAGTGTCTCCATCAATTAAATAATAAAATCTCCACTGTTCAGTAGTTAACCTTTTTTAAATCCTAAATTACTCAAATTTTTAACTAAAGAGTAAACATTCTGACTGCAACTATTTACTAAATCTAACTTACAGATCTAAAATTGTTAATCTCCATAATTGATCTATTTAGGGACCACTTTCCTGAAACGTGTTGAAAAATTACTGCCTTGGAAAAAACCTTAGAGATGTTTAACTCTCACAAGTTTTTTTCCTGCACGAGCTGGATAAGCCAGTAGAGTTGCCAACCTTGTTCTGTGTTATTTGAATAAAGAACACTTGACTCCTGAGTCTTTAGAGCAAACACGCAAAGCAGCATACAAAATCCAAAGGAAACTCATATTTCTAATGGTCATTGCACTATCCTGGGACAATGAGAGATGATGCTAGAAAAGCATCCGCGAGCAACAGAGAGATTAAACTATATTGCTAATGATTTAACTGGTGGCAAAATAAGCAAACAGATAATAGTACCACAGGATATACACGCAGTCCACGGTGTGCACTTTAAATCCCAGAGTCCAAGGAAGAAAACAAAACGAAGGAAATCACTCTTCCCCCTTTCTTCTTAATATTGTAATTGTATATATTTTTAATTTCCTTTACCTACCCTTTCAAATACCTTCATGACAATTTGACAGGAGCTCTTTGCACACAGTTCATCACACACGTAAATTCATGCAAATTCCTAAAAGGGAGATGCAGCCAAATAGCGATTCAGTGGTGCAGAACTGGAAGGACTGAGCTCCAAAGGAAGATGAAGCTTTCAGGGCCATTATGGGAGCCTCCCACCTGTAACTATTGTCCCCAGAGACTGGTTTGTCAGCAAAGCATCACTGCTGCAAGCAAAATCTGCTGCATCCGCGGCAAAACCCACCTTTGGGGGGAAAAAAAATAAAATGGCTACCTGCAATGCCAGGTAGGGAAGCTAATTCTGCTTTCCCCCAGTACATTATTGCAAACCGAGACTTATCTTCATATGTAGCAGATCTCAATCCACGACAGACGGAAAGATCTAGAGGAGAAAGTCAGTACAAGTAATTGATTTATCTTGGTAGCAGTTTTCTCAGAATGTTTTGACTGAAGAGTTCTCAGAACCTTCTATTTTTAGTTGCACATTCTGCAATAATTGTCTTTGTAAAATAAATAAAAATAAAACAATTGCAGAGATATAACAGGAAAATGAGGATGCAAAGCCACAGAACGATTTCTCTGCCTGGGGGAAACAGAAGTATTCTAAAGTTCAAAATGTGTTATAATGTTAATCATTTGACTATCAAATAGCAGTAGTCCCAATGCAGAAAAATATAGGAGATTTGTTTTTTAAAAGTAACTGCTGTATTGGCAGTATAGGCTGTATTTTCAGGGCGTTTATCTCACACCTTCTTGTCTGTGGAGGATGGTCTTAGCCCAAATGCTTCCTCCACACTAGCACGCACCAAAAGGACAGAGAGGCCACTAAATCACAAGACAGAATTGCCCATCGGCCGAAATATGAGAAAGGCTAAAAAATTTCTTATTCCACACGTGGTTCAGTTTAAGCGGTGCATACTGAACTAAAAACATAGCATGTAATGTATATGAGTTGCTGGTAGCACGCTATTTCTACAGTAGCCCCGAGGCACAGCTGTAACTCAACCAGATTCCCAAGGACCTTTAATTTAAATTCTGTGTTTTTCTAAAAGTGCTCACTTGAGACAATGAAATAATCGTACGCTGAAAACCTCACTTTTGTTTCCATCTTCCCTCAACTGCCAATTTTATGCTGTATTTTCGACTACACAAGACAATTATATGACTGTTGTTACATTGCTTTAAAATCACTTCAAATTTAAAAAGGAAATTTCTGTAAAACAACAGAAAGAGATAAATAAATCTTAACCCTGTTTTTTTCCCAAGCTAGTTTATTCCCTAATAAATATTTTTGCTCCTTTTAAAAAAGGATTTTCCTATCAGCAGTATGAAACTTACAGCTTTGAGCAACCAGGAGACCCAGATAAAAGGGTTAATTTTTCTTCTTAAATAAAACTGACTGGGTTGTCTGTTTTTGAGAAGATGTAACTGCAATTTCCGTATGATCTGAATGTACAAGTAAGCTGTATTTTCTGCAGAGTAATGAACATCAGTGAAGTCAGTTTAACACTGTCTGTGGTTCGTAATCGATAATAATATTATAGGAAACATTACAAATACTTACATACGTACAGCAACGTGTAAAATGCATTTGCTTTTATTGCCCAGTATGTTGCTAATAAAAGCAGTTTGATCCATGTGTGTTCAAAATCAATTTATGTTTTGGATTTGAAGTTCTGCCTGATTAATTTTTACAAATGGTCCAAAAGTTTAAAACATGCTTTGGGTAAATTTTAAAGGGTGATGCTAAACATACCAACGAAACCATTTTGGTTAAGGAAATTGTCAATCCATTTTTTCCCCCTACTGAACTAGGGGATATACAATATCCCATTTTAAGATATACTGCTATGTCAATTTCATTTAATACCAAGAGAAAAATAAGCATTTTTTGATTAAGCAGTAATTGAGACAAACAAGTAAAAGAGTTGAAAGGCATCAGCCCACACAGGGACTGAGAATTCATTTTGTGTTTCATCTTGTACCTGGAACAGGCACCGCTGCCTCTCGCCTCTTCTGCTTCAAGAGACCAGAGCGCGGCGTTCTGAATGGCTGCTTCAGGGATTTATATCCCTCCAGGGTAATAGTGCTGATTATTTAATCACCTTGTATGCGCCACTTAGGCAGGGAGAAATGTAGTCATGTGCATCAGGAGTCATGAAGATCGATTGCACCGTCTGTTCCCGTCTCTCTGCAACAACCTACTCTGACCCTCCAGCGGCTGGAGCCAGTTTTTAGAGCAGGTACGACATGTAATCAAATCAGCAGCCAAAACAGAAAAAAAGCCACTTTTTGATGTAGAGGAAGTAGTTTCCATCATGAAGTATCCATGAGGTGTTGTACATAAACAAGGCATATGAATTGCGTTTCTGAAAGAACGAGTGACATCAAATCGACTGCTGGGCACACCGGCTCCTGGTTCCAGGTTTGCGCCTTGCCTGCAACAACCTCTAGCCACATGTAAACAAAACACCATTCCCCTCAAACGAGGTGCGAGACTAAAGATGGGGCTCCAGGTGGAACAAAAGCACCAAGTGTCACATTTGTTTCACCCCAGCAAAGTCCAAGTAGCAGTACTCAAAAACAGCTTCTCTTTGAAAGTGTTTGTCATCATTGCGGTAACAGCCAGGATACACGAACTGCACTCTCCTCCTTGTTCTAGGAGCAGTTAGAACATATTAGTAATGAGGGAGAAAAAAAATAATTAATGCTATTCTCAGAATAAACTGATTAGTCATGGTTGTGTAATCTGTGTGCACTTAGAAATTTTTACAGTGTCTGTGCTATGCTGTTCTATGCCGGGCGGACACTACATATTTGGTAACATGTTGAACAACCTCCATATATATTCATAAAAAATGCTGTATTAATCTAATTTCCACCTGCAGACAACAAAATTTAAGCCTTTTTTAAAAAAGTGGGTTTTATAACAATCTGCCTATTTTCTTCCCTTGAAGTATATTCCGTTCCTCCAAGTGCGGAGATCAGAAGTAATTTAGAGTTTGATTGGGGCTTGCTAAAAGGTCTCCTTAGCAGGATCACGTTTCAAAGTCATCATCTATGCCCCCGGATTTCTTTATACAATTTACATGTGTAAAATCGTCTGCAAGATAAGGGTTGCTGCTCTTGCTCTCCATTAAGGACAAATGCTTCTCAAGATCAAAGCTCTACTCAAAATGTTTTCCATTTATGAGATGTGCTGGGGCACATAGCAGTGCTCAGTGTATTTTACTGGACCTCGAATTTTCAGCGAATACTAACAATAACACCCAACTCCCTTTTTTTCTTTTCAGTATATCTTTTGCAAGAAGCTTCCCTTTCATTTTATAGGATGTCATTCTAAAATAGGACCAGAACTCAGAAAACTGGCTGCTGCTCTTATGTTCTTACACATGAGCAAATTGCTGTCGTTTACATCTGGTACATCGTATTACATCTTCGAGTGATGTGATTCGTGCCACTTTCCAAAGGATGGTAAGATGATCTTTGTTTCTATAGTGGCCCCATCAAAGCAAGAACCGGCTTTTATTAATTTAATAAAGGCTGAGCAGATGCTACAGTCTTATCATAAGTGGCATTAACAGAAACTGGAACATAGGCAACAAATACAATAACAGTCCTAGCAAGCATTTTGTCCTCTCTACCAGCCATCCAGAACCAGAACTGGGATTGCCAGCTGAGCCTCCAGCCTTCTGTATCATTTTGCTAATGCAAAACCATCAGTAAACGTGTTGCCACACTTTCCTTTTAAGCTACATCTGCTGCAATTATATATTTAGGAGGATGCATCAATGATCAGCATCACTGACTTTTAATCTTTAGGATAACTTATCTCTAATCTTATACCACCATATAGACATTTTTATTGTCACAGATAAAAAGACTTAATGAGTCCTATGTTAGATGAAATGCAGATGAAAACTACTGCAAAGAGAACCCCTTCTTTTCGTACTTTCTGAGTGAACAATCAGTGCTGTTCTTCTGAATGGGACTTTTAACTTTGCTTTAAAGCAGCTGTTGATGCTTTGAAGGACAGCTTTTCCAAGATTTGCATGAAGGCTGCTGATCTGAATTGTGAACTAGTACTAGTGGTTTGCCCATAGGCAGCACGCTGGAATAGATCCTTTGTTTTTAGCATTTGCTGAAATATTTGAAATACCCCAAATACCAAAGTTTAGAGAAGCCTACTTCAGCTCTTCAGCCAGATAAAAACTTAAAAAATGAATTTTAATAATTTCTAGCCATTCCTCTCCTCCCATGAAGTTTGTTGCAAAGGCAATGTGACTAGAATACATAATAGGCAGTATAAACAGCTTTGCACCATCTCGAATTTCAGCAAATTTTTTTCCCATCCTGGCACTATGGCAATCCTCCTTGTAGTCAATGGCATTACCACCATCTAGTCATCAGGAGTGAAGGGCACCGTAGGAATAGAACTCATTACTTGCAGCCTCAAAACAGCACTGAAATAAAGGTTCTCTCTGCTTAGCTATTTGTAAAGGACTCAATGCACACTTTGACATAATGCTTTTGAAGTCAGTGAAACTAACTCAGGGAAAAATCTCTTTGTTGAGTTTGGCTGTGCAATGCTGGAAAGTTCAGAAGAAAACTGAATATGCAGATATTTTTGCTAGCAAAAGAGTATGCTCTCATAAGACAGAGAAAATCAAACTATGTTCTAATTTACGTATAGGGCCTTCAATATTTTTACAACTAATAGAAAGAAGTTTTATAGATTGAGGGGGAAGCACAGGAATTTTTTAAACTTGTGTAGTAATGATAACTTAAATTCATCTGTGGAAAATAGAGGTCTCTTTTTCTTGTAATCCATAAGATTAAAGAACTGTAATCGTAGGAATCTTTAGTATTGATTCATTAAAATAAAACAGAATTTTAATTAAAAAACCCCTCTCTTGAGATTGCCAGCCTTATTCACATATATTGAGAACTCTTCCGATTTTCACTGTTCCGTAAGACTATGATCTCTTTTTTCTTGCCTTTTTTTTCCCTAAAATTATCTAGGCATAATTTTAATAAATATTTTTTATCTTTTGTTGAACATAGCATATTAATATGTTAGATATTTCTATTTTATGAAAAATGGCTGATTGTGCAATGAACAATGAGCATGAAGAAAGGACCTTTTTACATGATGGACTCTTGATGACTGATATGCATCCACCTGAAGATGATACTGTTCTCTGTCCAAAATCGTAGGTGGAGGCTGTAAACAAGTTGTCAAATTTAGCTTTTTAAAGAGATGTACAGGAACCCAAAATGCAAAGCAAAAACCTCAGGTCTATTTAGCAACTACCAACACCATTTAAAATATAGTGCAATTATTAGCTGAATTGCACAGTTGCTGCAGAGATGGAATCTCAGTTCCGCAGGTTGAATTTTGTGTCTCGTTAGGAGCTAGCCTGATTGAGTCAATGAACCCAGGTAAAAATGTAAATTTATTATCAGCAGTGGCTTTGCAAACTGGATCAGGTTTAAAATGAGTCAGGGAGTAATCAAACAGTAAAATCACCAGGACTCACACAGCTTCTGAAAGCAGACAACAGTAACCAGCTGAGGACAGACTTTCCTATTCAAGCCCAAGCAGTAGCCAGAACAGTTCATCTGATTGCCCACAGTATTATGGTCTCTGCTATGGATGCAGCTGGACTTATCCCATTGACAAATCATCTCAAAAATATATATTATTCTATCTTGCTGCAATACTCGGTGCTAATTTTAATCTTATCTGAGTGAAGGTCATACAATGAGAATAACAGTATGAGCTAATTAACCAGCCAAAGGAGATTCCTGCTTTTGCATCATAATCTTACTAAATCTGTCTAAAAATGTTATGTCTCATTATCAAATAGAACTTTCTTTAAAACGTAACATTAATGCTAACATGCTTAACATATCAAATGAACTTGCCTTTCTTAACAGGTCTCCTGTGTATAAACACTGGCCTTAAATTAACTCATCACAATTTACAATAATGTCTTGCTTCAAATCAAAACTTGACCCTTAAATCATGTGAAAACTGTATTACTGCAAAGTTCCCCTATAATAACACCAACATTTTTCTAGGTATATAGACAACTGCATCTTAGAGAAGGTGACTGGTTGTGTTGATTTGGGAGTATTAAGTAACAATTAGGCAAAAGACAAAGTTCTTATTCATACCTTACGTACTCTTATCCATCTCTTAAGCACGCACACACACAAAGTTTCAGGTGATAGTTTTACATATCTTAGCTTTTTGAAAAGTTATTTTTCATTTTACAAAAGACCTCTCTTATGAAGTTTTGGGTAGTCAGTTAAAGCCTAAATGCTATAATATGAACAAGTTTGAGCTGCCCTGGGATTTGAGAGAACTCACAGGTGCACGTTGGGGCACAGACTCTGAGTTGGCAACAGTTCCTGGCAACGAGCAATATCAAACCGCTTTATCTAATCACCCACTATTAGTCCCTAGTGCTGTATAGTTCCTTCAGAACTGAAGCAAAACTAAAAAACCCCATATGCTGCCCTCCTTCAACATATTTCAGGTTGTTTTTCTTTTTTTTTTTTTTCTGGGGGGGGGGAGGCAGGGGGAGGGAGAGGGTGAGTTTAATCAAAAAACACAGAAAGTAAAGGAGCTACACATGCAAAAAATAAATTCAGATATCATTAAGAGTTCGACTAAATAAAAAAGCCTGGAAAACTCAGAGTTTCTACTGCATCTATCCTTACAATCCCCTGTTGTGGCAAAGCTCTGAAGGAGTCTCCAAACAGCATGTGATTTTCTAGACCATATGATCTGCAATATTTACCATGCATAATGGAAATAGATAAGGCAAAGCAAACAGCTTGAATTTTGTATTTCCTTGCTTTTTATTTAGGCTAGGTTGTTAACACCATGTGAATACATATTTGGGAGTTTCTGTGTTTGTGTGTGCGTGCATATGTGCGTTTGTGTACATATAGGTATAAACAAACTTATAGAGTAATTTCACAATATTTCTCACGTCTCATAAAAGAATACCTTCTGAGCTATTAACTTCTGATTTCTAGAATTTCTCAGGAAAAGAAAAAGCAACGTTCATTTTAGTCAGAGTTAAAAAAAAATAAATTATGCTTATTTTCAGCTTCTTTGTTCTCTTGTCCCTAGTATACGATGCTTGTTTGCGGAGGTCCTGAGTTTCAATAACAACAAATGTCCACTCCTATAATTTGACTGTTGTTTTATAACTAAAATACACTGCTATAAAGTGCTAAGCAAATGAGAATAAATGGGAAATGCATTAGCTAACCACACTTTTTTTATTGATCGGTACATACAAGAGTAGGAAACAGATACACATAGAAATCTGGAAGTAGAAGAAAACCTCCACATTACATTGAAAATGTAAAGGCACGCATTTGAAAGGGACTCCTCTACAAATATAAAAATGTGCACAAGTCCTAGGTCATATTGCCAACATCTGCCTTGCTTGACTGGACCCACATCTGAAACCTCTGAGGGGAGCAGGGAAAGAAAGTAAATATGAGAGTAATTCAATATATCAAGACTTACCTGCTCTTCCCATGTTGAGACTAATAAGGTCACATTACTTCTTTTTATTATTACTGTCTCTGAAAGCTCGTCCCCTCAGATTTTCCACCTGCATTCATTGCCTACCAATATCTATTATCTATACCACTCACTCTACAGCTTGAGATCTGCTCCCACCAATCTTTACTGTTCCACACTTATCTATGGCTTTCTGCCAAAAAAAGCCGCCACCAAAAACTAACAAACCAAAAACCCCCAAAGATTTTGTGTGGGAGGTTGATGAGCAATAAGCCTCCTGCCTAGTAGTAAGGTGCTGGAGGGAAGACAACTTCAGTCACTAATGAAGTATGTGCATGATGTAGAGGAAAGAGCCATTCTCTGCCACCGTGTTCTCCTGAATGGAAAGGAAGGAAGTCCAAATTCATCAGGAGCCCTTTTCTGGTTACGGTAGCTCTCAGCCACGGCCATCTGAAAACAAGACTCCTGCTCATTTCTTTGTGCTTTGAATCAGGTCCTGAGAAGGCACATTTTCCATTTTGGATTACTTTTCATCATTACCTTCAGATCAGATTGAATTCTATGGGAAATAAACCCTTTTTCTTTACTTATGAAATACTCCAATTTCTGTGGTTATATTCATCATTATTATTTGCAGAATTGTTTTTATTAATAATAATTGACAGTAAATATTGTTTGTGAATTATCCACATCAAGTGTTTATGATCGATTACCCAAAGACATTATTTATCATGCCTTACTGGATTCTGAATTTATTTATTTTTCTATTTTTTTTTTTAAACAGGAAAAAAACAGATAAGGAATTCGGAAGAATGGTGAAAAAGAATAACGTACCTACAGGATATGTTATTGAGCTACAGATTATTTGGACTAAATCTCATGAAACTTTTGAGGTTCATAAGTTGCATGAAAATCTTATTGCCATCCTAATATGCTTGGGCTTTTTCTAGTTAGATCTTTTATTCCTTTATTTCATTCTGATTATTTTAATTTGGGCCCCTTTTTTTCCCTTCTCATGTTTAAGAAGGGTTAGTTATGAGTTTATTATAACATATGTAAATTTGCTTATTTTTAGAAAATGTTCTTTAACACTCCGCTTTCCCTGTCAGAGTCTGTAGTGCTAATAGCTGTGTTAATAAAATTATTATCTACAGTGAAGAAATTGCTTTCCATACATAGAAATTTAATGAGATGGAAATTTTGAGGAACTGAACTGATTCTCAGCAGTGGTTTGGTAGATTCTCATAACATCTGCCCATGTGCAGACTGGAAATACTCAATGCCAATAGAGTTGTCATTAAATTAGCTCTGCTTTTGTGTTTAACTTTTTTTTTTTTCAGTTTCATAAATTAAATTGGTCAGTTAAATACTATGAATATGTATATTTACTGACCAGAAGAGCTTCTTTCCTCAGGTAAATTAGGTTTCAAGAATGCTACAGGGTTAGGGGTTTTATTTATGATATTTTATCTCCCTAGAGGAACGAAGAAGTGAGTACACACATCCATTACAACCCAGTTGTGAACAGGATCAGTTCACTACAGACTTGCAGATCCTTCTACCCCTATTAACCTGACATAAGCGATTTATTTCTCATTTCCACAGGCTTCAATATTATCACCCACTACAAGGCATACAGCACTGTGGAAACAAAGCTCACACTGCACTTATTCTGCTTACACCTCGTGCCCTTTCCTGCCCAGACGCGATCGCAGCCCATTTCAACAACTACAGATGCTCAGGCAGAGGCTTCAGGTGCATTTCGGTATGTGAATTGCTACACACCCGTAACTATATTCTTTCACTTTTTTTTCCCCTCTCATTCCAAAAGAGCACGCTTTACCATGAAAAATACAAAAACCGAACAGCTTTGTTATGCAAATATTAAAACCAAAAATGTTCATCTTGTGTGTGTTGGAACACACACAACATTCATGCACAAAAATGTAAAGGCTGTAGAACAGGCATTAAGTAGCCTTTTGAGACATTCTTTTATCACTAAATCTGTATAAATGAGGAATGACAAAACAGAGTTTATCAGAAAAGCACAAATATCAAGAGAATATACAGCCTTTTATTTTTGTTTTTGTCCTTCCTGGACAAGTAATTCATGACCTGTATATAATTGGCTTTTAATTTCATCTTCATGTATCACAGAGAGAAGCAAAGCTGTCCCCTGCCTTGCTTCCATGAGCTACCTTAATCAAGCTCACATATATTAAGCACGTCCTCGTTTTATGCCTAACTGTTATTTCTCATCTCTTCTCCAGACTACATCTCCTGACATTCACGATTAAGGAACTCGCCATTCAAAGCAAAAGTAAGTGACTTTATCATTTGACAGTAGATTCTAAGGAGCAAAGCCTCTAAAAGAGTAAATATTTAATCCTTTTCTACTGTGTTGGCAACTGCCCTATCTATTTTATAAGCAGGTTGACAAAAGCATTATGGGGCCTGGGATTTGTGTAACGGAGCAGTGTTAAACCTTGCACCCTTCTGTGCTAAAAAGCAGAATAAGATTTTTCTAATAGAACAGTATTACTATGAGCTTTCTATAATGGTACTTGGGGAGAAACGGAACATAGATGTTATTTCAAACAGTTATCTGCGATGACTTTACCAAGCCATATAAAACAAAGTAACTGAATATATTCAGAATCAAACAATAAACAAGTTCTAAAGAGTTAAGCAAGTTCATTAAAAAGAAGCAGCTAAATGAATTTTAAAGAGCAGGTTGATCTCTCTCAGAGAGTGGGGAATATAAGTATGGTTACAGAAGACTGGAGAAGGTCGAACATGGTATCAAGTAAACAGCAGACAGAAGTATCAGGAAACTGAGAAGTAATTTGAGGAAAGAATCAGAGCAATCTATTAAACAGTTTGTACACACCTTGACAATGTTTTATCAAGAAGAAATTGCTTATCATTTACTATCTATTATGGGTTTACCCTTAGGTAAACTTTTGTCCTTATTCTTAGATAAAAACATTACCATCAAATAGGTTCCACTTAAGTAAGTTTAAGAAGGACAAGCAGACAATGGGAAAAGCTTAAGCTATAGCCACCATGAAAATGCTGAAAGAACTCCAGGCTTTTTGATCGAGAACATAAAAGCATAGCAACGGATTTCCAATATTTAAAATGCCACCAGTAAGAGGTCAGTGACCAACTGTACCATGTACCTACCTTATTAAGACTAGATATAATCAGCTTTATTTGCACCAAGGTTAGGTTTCAGGGAAACCTAGCTACTTTTGAGGATAGATAAACCTCGAAATAAGTTATGTAGGAAAAAACACAAACCCTATAACGTTTCAGTTCATATTTTTGCAAAACACTGTAGTTACACCTGTCAGAAATTGTTCAGATATAATTGTTCCTCCTACCCTCTGGCTCTGATAGACTAGATAACTTTTTCAGGACCATTCTAACTTAACCCTTCCGTGAATCCTCCTGTAACTCATATGAAACAATAGCCTTCGGCAAATAACTGCTGGTGTGACCAGCATTTAATACAGGTTCAAATCCAGTGCTCCAAAATAGTTCTAAATTTCAGAGAATTCTAGAGGTGAACCGCCACCTCTCAGGCAGATTCAGGAACCTGTGGAAGGGATTATCACTTTTCATTTTAACATTAAAAATACTACATTACACACTAGCATAGTTGCAGTAGACAAGTAGTCCTTTGCCTTCCTGAGGTATTGTAAATCTTCATTCTTTGTTAAAAAGAATCAATACCAAAATGTGACTGAAATCTAAATTAGTACCTCTAATTCAGAAACTAAACAAACAAACCCATAAAAATTCAGTAAGGAACAGATTTTCTTGACTTTAGAAACTGGTATACAATTGTTCAAAAATACAGAACTATTTAAAAGTGAAGATCAAGTCAGAAACATTAACAAAAGCTAATGGTGAAATCCCTCTTTTTTTCTCCCTCTCCTTTTTTGTAAACTCCCTGCAGTAACGAGATGGGAATCAATCTGAAATTACCTTTTTGAAATCCTGTGAACATTGCTCCATCTCAGGTGATTCAGCAAGCACATACATATCGTGTCATTAAGAATACAAGTAGCCCATGATTTAATCTCTTCTGATTCTGAGGGAGTGGAACTGTTGCATAAACCAGCAGCTACTCACACAATTTAGACTGCAGTAGATTGGAATCCTCTATTTGTCCAAGGTCTGTCTTTCTGAAATGGAAGCACAGAAAGGGTATCCAGTTACATTTTAGCCTTGTCCTTTCCAAAACAGATCTGAAACAGAGCCATTAGAGTTCTAAAGTATGAAATCAATATAAAACCATGCACGACATTGATGGATGAAACTAGAACTACAGATAAGATCTAAAGAGAACTGGATTTTTGCAAGAATAGATATTTTGAAAAAGATTTCTGACCTCCTTCACCAGAATGTCATTAGAAGGCTTGCAAGATTTTAGTACCATCTCTCAAGATGAAAACTCAAATTAATTAATCCTTTTTATAATTAAACAGCAATATAACATGTACATGCAGTAAACTGTGACCAAAAATTACACCTGCCATCACAGGATATAAAGAGGTAAACGACCTTACTGAAATAGTTCTCAGGGAATAAATTCTCCCAACATGAGTTTAAGATCTGCTGTTGTGCTATTAATGAGGCTAAAATTATGAGGCTATATATTCTTCAAATTATTTTTCCAATTAAAAGAATAGGAAGAGAGCTACATTTTGCAAAGGGACAGAATTCAAAAGTTCAAAAATATATTAATGATATCAGCTCACACTTTGTTTTGTTAAGGGAACACCCACTTAAGTTTCTCAGGTGGTATAAGATCAGTAGCTGAGCATGGAGATGATAACGTTATTACCTTAAAAATGTGTTACCTGAAAAGCGAGCTTTTACTTTTTACAGCCAAAGATAAGAAACAAATATATCAGGGCAACACTTTGAAAACGTAAATTTACAGGTAGACCCTGAGAGTCCCCAGATTTTTTTTCTGCTAACCAGTATTAAGTTTTTCCCTGAAACATTCTTTGAGGAAGAACCACAGTGTAAAAGTATCATCATTATTTTTCATAGTGTTCTCACAACTATGTTAAACAAGTTCTTCAAAACAGACATGGACTTCTAATTTCAACAGGGCAGAGTACTAGAAAGGGTAACTATCAGTTACTATCAGTAACTATCAGTACTCAAAGTACACTAGGAGGAATCCAGTGTCTGTCTAACTCCATCAAAATTCATAAATAGTCACTCAGAATTTAGCGACTTATGGTTTTGGAACCTACTCATAAAAGAAAAAAAATAAAAGATAGAAATAGTGGGTCCTACCATAAAAAAGTGTTTTTTTTCTGACAGTATAATCAATGCCATGTCTATATGGTACACATTCTTTGAATAATCTTGTCCTAAAAGTATAGCATCATAATCTAAATAGCTGCCGCCTTTCAGCCCTTTCACTCCACGTATTTATCTCGTGTTGCATGCTATACCATAGCACTTCCTTTTCCTGTTCTCTGCAACATACAAAGAGACCAGTCAGACTTCCCCAGCCCATCCTCACTCCCGAGTTGATTTGTCTGAGGGCGCACTACAAGATCCAACATCTTACGGAAAGGAAGGAATTTAAAAACAAACTCATTGAATTCTAAAATAAGAAGCTGGTTTTCACCTGTCCATTTCCTGCCAGTGACATCCTTTGAGATGCCTTAAGAACTTGTCCTATTCCTCGTTTGAGGGGGAAAAAAAAAAAAAGTTATTTTCTGGAAGTTCTGTGAAAAATAAATTGAGAAGTCAGTAATGGAAAAACATGTTGAAATAGAAAATAGCTTTTAGTCAGAGAAGAAATCAATTGTGAACCAGTCCCAAGAACTAATGCCTGCTTGGTTTACTGTACAACATGGTTAAAAAGCTGCCACTTACCAATTTATGCTTCCAATCTTCCTTCTATCTGCTCTACATTACAGGGATTACAGAAGTGGCTGACAGAAGTAGGCAGAAAATTTATTTGGATTTGCACCTTTTTTTGTATCTCCAGCACCTGGGCTTGGAACAATCCGCAGTCATTTGGTTGAAACCTTTTATCTCCTCTTATATCTATCAGTAGCAAATACATTGAACAGCAGTTTTGTATTCAGACTGTGGTACCTTCCAAGCACAGGGTACAAGATTCTCAAAAATTCTTCCACACAGTATAATAGAAGGAAAAACCCATAATAATACAGACAAGAAGAGTATTATGCACACTCTCCTAGTTGACAGTGCACTAGTGAAAAGTGAATGAGTCAAATCCAGGCAGAGCTGAAATATTAGACAGATATACCCCATGAAGAAAAGTGCAATCTTCTATAAGAAATTGCTAATTGGGATAGGTTGGGTTTTTTTAAAATGGAAACGTATCCCTATTAGGACATTTTGATTTTTCATTTTTAAAGAACAGTTTATTTCTGAGCATTTCATCTGACATGTAATACTGAATTATAATGTAAAGAAATAAAATGTAAAAACTGACAGAGGAAACGACAAAAATTATTTCATCTTAGAGGTTCTCCAAGTGAACCCTTCCACTGATGACTGTCTGACATTGAAGAATGCCTCTCTTCCTATTAACATTTAAACCTAGCAGTATGCGCAGAACTAGATTCAATGCATCCTTAACAAACACATGAAGTTTGTATTTACCAATTACACATACCAATAGCATACACCACTATACAATCTTACAGCAAAGTCTTGAAGTGAACTGCAGTGTGTCACAAATAATACTGACCTTGTCCAGCTAAGACTTCATATTTCAAATTTTGGAGGGTGATTTCTCTTCTGTATAACCATTTTCTTATGTAACGGTAGCATCATTATAACTGTCCATATCCTTCCCAGTACTTTAAAATACACTTAATGTAACTTCAAACTTCAAAAAGTTCAAAAAGATAGAAATTTAGTCAATTCCAGATGTATCTGTACTTCAATACAGTAAAAGTGGGTCTGAAGGGTGCTGAAATGGCCACATAATACATGCCGGAGATATTTTATTTCAACTAATTTTGATGTGGTTTTGAGGATTGAATGCCCATTAGCTGCACTTTAGGGGTGCTCCTTGTATGTATACTTCAGTGTCATTCTAAAAGGGGTCTTTGCAGGGATGAGCAGCGTGCTTATCCCCCCCCAGTGCTGAAAAAAAAAGAAAAAAGAAAAAAAAAAACAATAAAAAAATCCAAAGACAGAAGTTGGTATAGACCATCTTTTTGGATTAAAAATATATACATTGCTGCAGCTCACTCAGATCAACTATCAATTGGACTTGTATCAGAGATGAGTGTGATGTATCACCTTTGCTTTCAAAATCAGGTAATCTTATTAAATGCAATACTTTTCAGCTGCAAAACAAGAATTCCATCACAGGAACAAAACTGAAGTTTTTAGATGTTGTCAGAATGAAACCACAATTGTTGCAGAACCAGGGAAGGAGAAGCTCATCATAAACAGCCAGAAGGCTCGGGAGTGACAGCATTCATCTGCAGTGTCTGGACTTCTCTGCTTTATTTGAAGTGAGGAGAAGTTGTCTCTTCCTCCAGACTTTGCCTTCACTAATAGAGTTGGTTTCTCTCACTCGGTAGAAAGTTGAAGTGGCTCTTCGGGGACAACTCAGTGACTGCCTAATGCCTGACCCTGCTCCTCTGATGTGGCCGCAGCCTGGAGCACCAGCTTATCTACTCAGGGGCCACAGGGACTCAATTCATTTCACAGTTTGATCACAAATGTAGTGCTGGCAAGAGCTCCTTAAAACAGATACATTTCCGCAAAAAATAACCCCAGTTATTTTCCATTTCCCTCACGCTTTTCCCCCCCCTTAATCCTTGATCAGTTCAAACAAATTTCTAACTGGTTGTTCACCCTGCAGTTACAGCTCACTCAGGTGTATGGCGACAGATCTGGGTGGTTAAAAGCACAGAGACGTAGCCTGTTAGCTCCAACTATCCTTAATCCAGACACATTCATAGCCATGGCAGCAGGAATTCCTTAATGCCTTCAAATTCTCCTCTTCATACATTTAAGATGAAGGACAGCACAGCCTTTGCAGTAATGCTACAGCAAGCCTTGTCCCTGAGCAATGCTCCATTCAATATCATTCCAAAACTGGCCCAGTTTGTCTTTCTGCCCTTCATGTTGATACAGCTATTCTTGAAATCAAAGGTCATTTAGAGTTCTCCTACAGTCAGGACGCAGATACATCTAAGGAACACAATGACAGCACAAAAAGCGTGGTAAAGAGAGATTACAGAAGACTACAGAATACAATGCATATAACATCCAAATAACTGAAATAACATCCAAATCCACTGAAAAAAAATGGATGAAGGCTTCACATACACTTTTGTTTCACAAATAATCACCTAACGTACTTATCTGCTTTCTGACATCTATTTTACATATATGGTAATGATGTTTTCGTTGATGAAAGGTTTTCAATAAGTCATGCAAGAGTTCAGTATTTTAGAACTTTTATTAGGCTTTAATTTAACAGACTGCTTCTGTGTACCCTCCTAATGGGTAAAGAGACATGAAAGGACTTGTCATAGCATATAACGTGCTTAATTCTTTTCTTTCCAATTCACCATCTTTAATTTTGCAATAAGAGTAATCATAGATGTATTTTTTTCTTAAAGACTGCATTGTTCTCCGCTGCCTGTAAACAGAGATAACCTTGGGGAAATGTGTGAATGTACTCTCTGAATGTGCTTTGCAAGAGTGGCTGTGTTAAGTGCTTTCTTTGTCAGTCCTCGCACAAAATACTGTGGTCCGATATTCTTTGCCTGGCTTGCAGACCTTCTGCTTTGTGAATACAGATGACTGTATCATGAAATTTAATTTAAATTGTACGACTATCTAAACTAAATGGTAATCCATAAAGAAACAAACATTCAATCTACAGCTGAAGATTTATCAAACAAACACTATTCAAACTCTGTATGAATTAATAAAATTCTAAGCTGGTCTTTTTGATTTATTTCATTTTACTTGTGAAATACATTTTACGTTATACAGGTTACATAAGCGAGTACCTATGGAAAAGACATTTCACAATCAAAACTAAGCCAGAGTCTTTTTTTAAAAGCTTCATGTGTACAATTCTACAAAATGCAATAAGTTTACAAAGTGTTACCATCACATTCCTGTGTGATTTTAACTGCTTTAAACAATTACAGAAAACAACTGAACGCTGCAAAACATACTCATTGGGCAAAGGTCTGTTTGGAACCTGAATGTACAATTGCTATCATATCCGTGTGAAAATCCATCATCATTTTAAGGAAAAACTGAGTTTGACTGAAACCACTCATATCTTTGACTGAAAGCTTAGTAATTATTTCCAGGTGGTGTATGGAAGAGAGAAATATTTTCCGTAAAAATTGCAAAAACGGCAGAATACGTTTGAGTGATTTGCATGTTTCATTACAAAGCTGTCTCACAAATACCAAAGGAGAATAGCGTTATTTTGTTACAAAATTATTCTCAGGGTTTCAGGAACTAATTTTTTTTTGTTTTGTTTTGGACATACTCCAATATTAACTGAAGGCAGCTGAAAATTTGAGACCATCATAAACATAGCAATGTTTGTGGAAAAGTGATGAAACAGTCTTTATGGCTTATCTGGAAAAGTCAAAGACTAAACACAAGTAAGGATATTCCTGAGTTGAAAGGTATAGAGTTTTGTCATTATAAATATACTTCTTTTTCTACAAACATTTTTATTTGTTTTAGAAAGGCAATACTATAATATTTATAACTAGGCTATAAAGTAAAGTAACTATGTTACTTTCAGTATTTGTTGTTATATATTTTCAAACCTTAAAAAATGTGAATTTTTCATTTGGATTATTCTCAAGACATAGCACCCTTTTGTGCTATCTTGTTTAGTATTTGATTGTTTTATTACTAAGAATTATGCAGCTAATTAAATAAGCTTTGTCTTAGCCTTTAATCTTCTTCCTCGTAGAAAAAGCAAAATAAATTCACCTTGCCCTTCTCATAGGCTGAATAGCAGCAAATTAAAATGGGAGTATTTCACTTGACAAATTTAATCCATCCATCTGCTCTAAACTTTTCTGTCAAAACCCCCAAATGTACCTGATGCTTTCCTAATAACTAAGCATATAGTAAAATCTGTGATGTGGAAATAAGCAGGATATGACATTTTCCTGCTAGTCTAATGCATATTAGGCTTTGACACTTGTCTATCTTACTTGTCAGCTTGGAAGTTATCTGGATTTGTTCAAAGATATTGCCATATTCCCAAGCAGACAACGTGTTTCTCTCTTTATTGTATCTGACACACAGTGTAAGGCAATAATATGAAGAAAAATGCTGCTGCTATTTAAAAATCTACTTAAAAATCACTCACTACTTTTCTGCCCAAAAGGGATGACAAGGTGAATTAATACACTGGGGTTTAGAACCACCAAGTGTCCTCTGATACTTGACTCAAGTACCATATATAATATTTTACATAGAATTTTATAGTAGTCCAAGTATGCCATGTGTGTCAGAATCAAAAGACCGAATGGATGTCGTAAGTCCAGCAACTTGTCTAGCACCAGGTCTTGTTTTTCACACGAATGTTTATGATGGGTGCTAAATGTCATTGGTCCGAGCTTTCTTCTGATTAAGTAATTTATAAATAAAAGGGGGATCCCAATTATCATTCTTCAGATTTCAAAACCAACCAAACTGCCTGCTGGGGACAGAAGGACATATCATCCAACACACCCAACACACTCAGCCCCTGATGCATAGACTGAACAGCGGATTTGCCACACTGACAGCAGAAAAATAAAGCTTTTAACTTCAAAGGATATGAATACTGTATCTATGGGTCTCACAGCCCTACTCATGCCACCTTTCACTCCCAATGTATTTCTGTTATTCACACGGCTATCTCTTATTAACTCTTGACTCTATAAAACATGGTACTAAAAACTGAAAGATATCAGGCGAGATATGGAAATCACTTTCCAAGGGAACTGAGCTGCCATCTGCCATTTACACTTCCACAGTTTCTTCTGCATCCCCTCCTTCCGTTTCTGCTTGGTTTCATGATTTAACTCCACGAATGCTGAGAGCAAGTCACGCTAGCATGCAATTTTTTGTTTGTAGAAATAAGAGAATAGACTCCATAATTCTCTATTTAAAAACTAGTATTCTTCTGAGATCACATTTAGTTTGGTATGTTCTTGCCTTTTACATTAAAAAAAAAAAAAAAGTCTGATTAAAAAAATGGGCAAGTTCCAATCTTCACACAAGCAAAGCCTTGGCAGCTGAGTGAAATAATAATAATAAACCCACAAGAAAACAAAGAACGAAAACACTAAAAGCATCTGCTCCAGGGGGAGGTAGGGAAGGAAATTTTATCTTGAACAATGTATGTAGGACTTGCACCATTCAATAAGATAACGTGTAATTCCTGGATCTCCTGGAGCTTTTTAGAAAGGCTTTATTGAGAAACCTTTCTCTATTGCTTAAAATGTCACAATATTTATTTTTTTATATATATATATATATATAAAAAAATGAAGTGTTGTTCTTTTCCATTGTCCTTAAGCTCAAAAAGCAACAAAACTTTTTTTTAATGTTTACAAAAATCATGAGCGAGCCAGCGTGCCATAATTCAGTATAACTGTTTTCCTGGCAAAATAAAACCAATGTAAATGTGTTGGCAATGTAAAGCACTGTATAATTGAAACAATAGCAATCAGTGATATATCAGTACAATTATTACATGTAGCTTCAGCTTGTTTTGATAGTGACGGTTCCTGGCTTGATATTATTAAAATAACATTAACTATCCCTGCCTGGGTATATTTCACACTTCACACACATTTACTGTAGAATCTGAGCACCACACAATCATTTATAATTTAGCTTCACTGTGAGACACAAGAACGCTATTAGCCCCATTCCACATACACAGGACCGAGGTACAATGAAAATAAATCACTTTCCGATTTCACACGCAAAATTGTTTCTGAGAAAAGATGTTTTCTGAGAAAAGTGGCAATTGCAAGCCTTAGGCTAGTTCCATACTCGCTGCACCATCCTTTTCACAGACCCCTGTTACTGAGATTATGAAAATTTGCAATATTCTACAAAATAGACTGTTGCCTTTTCAGAGGGCTTATGCACGACTGACTTCATCTTCTGACAAAGTAAATAAAGCGCACAGAGGCTGTATACTCCTGTTTCTAATTTCTTTGGATATTTATTTGAATTAGTTTACTAATATAGTAATATTTTGAGGACCATAATAAAATGCCAGAATATGTCATCTGTCCGCTGAAGTTTGAGGTATTACTCAAAATAATAAATATTTGCATATTTGAGGCCATACTTCAAAAATACCTCAGTATTTTAGCAAACGTGTTGCAGTAATGAAGAGTTAATACCAGTGCCTGGTTTTCTCTTTATGACTTCAGCGCTTCTTCTTGGTTCCCCACTTTTATTTGAGCTCTAGATGTAAAACCGAAGACTCATATCTAAAACAATCTTAGTATAGAACAACTTTGTGTTTTGACCTTCGATCTCCAGTTGTTATTTAAACAGAATATGGGGAAAAGTACATAAACACGTGAAAAGGTTTTAATAGTAAATATATTCCCGAAGGAGCTTTGAAAAAACCCAGAAAATTTGTGTCAAATGCTTGTGGAACAGAAATGTAGGCATTTCGGGATTTTAAAACCTGGAATCACAATGAACTCTCCATTTCTCTCATTGCCATGGAGCAATAGAGACAAGCCTTCAGGATGTAATCCTTTGCCCTCTCTGATAACTTATTCAGAATGATGGGGTGATCTGTCTTCTCCTTTCCCAAGTAATATTCATATCATAATCACATTCTGTTCTGCAAGATGATCTGTGAGCGTTACTTGTCAAATGGGCATATATTATTCAACAGCAGTGGTAGCAGAATGGGTACCCCACCTTTCTCTCATTCTCAATTAGTCTTTACCTGCAAAACTTTGACAGAAACAGGCATTAACCGATGGAAAAATGCATTTTACCTAAATTTGTCTCCAAATTTATAGTGTTTGACAAATCCCCATAACACTTTATGTTCAAAATAGACTTACATTCATTTCTCTTGCATAATTTTCAGCTTGGTCTCTAAACTCAAAGTCTGCCAGTTGCCCAGCTTCACCGTCCACTTGTAGATTTTAAGGACAAGAGGCATGTTAAGATCATCTAGTATGACCTCCTATGGAACATAGCTAAAAATAACATTACCCATTTGCTCCTTGGTATTTTCCCATCCTCCCATTTGCTCCAATATACTTTGACTAAAACACATTGAATAGCTAATGATACAATGCTCCAGATTAAAAACAAGTATTTTAGTAGATATGTCTGAGAATATATGAGAAGCCAACATAGTGCTCTCTAACTAAAGTCTGTTATGGACAAGTAGAATGAGGGTGTGTAATTCAGGGAGTATAAATAGTCTTTCTGCTCTTATATCAATATTTTATGCTATTCATGGGGAATCAGTAAGGTATTATTAATTGCTTCTAGCAACACAGGTAATGTAAAGGCTGATCTATTAACAACATTAAAACTTAAATATTAATTCCTAGAAGCCACAAAACGTACTAATGTCAGAGCTGAAAATGGAAACGTTACAGAAGAGAAAAAAAAAAGGTGTTCGCTTGTTTAGAAGCAAGTGCTGCATTGTGGTTTTAGGCACAGCCTCGAACAAAAGATGCTCTATAAACTGTACCAACCTAGAAATAGCTTTGGGAGACACTGTGCCTGAGGCAAGTTCTAAACTAAAAAAGTTCTTCTGGCAGAGTTCTGTAATGAAGTGTGATTTGTGACCAAAGTAACTGTGGTCTTCGCGCAGATAGTCATAATGGCAAATACTGTGCTCTTGCTAGCACAGCTTGCTGTGTCTTCTGGGAAGGGAAACTAAACAGGGCGGGCACTGGAGCGAGTCATATTTGCCTAAGCATGGTTTTAACTTGTATTAGCTGCTGTCATACCAGGAATACCTTGCCCGTACAACATACAGATATAGCTGCACCAATGACTATTTATAATGCAGACCAGGCTTCAAAGATGGCTAAATGGGTACCAGTAAAGAAACGGAGTGGTTTATAGTTCTTTTATATCACCAGCAAAATAATGAATAACCTTCCAGTAACCTCACCTTCCAGGCCAGAGTCCTGGTACTACTTCTTGCTTCAGCCTCGTTAGTAGTTCTGGGTGAACTCAAGGGTACAACCTCATACTTGTATATTCTAAAGCTAGGTTTCAATGTCTATCATTTGGTATCTATTGATTTTTCAGCTACGTCTTTAGCAAAACATAAACGTAAGCTATAAATCAATTTCACAGAACATTTTAAAGACTGCTTGGAAATGGAGTTATAAACCTGGTAGGAAATGAAGCACAGCCAAACTAATTCTCTTTGCTTTTTCAATGACTCATGGTATGGCAGATGCAGCTTGACAATTCAGTAGCACTGTTTGCCACAGTTTAAAATAATTAAAAAATGAAACAATTGGCAGATAAGAATTATTAAATACAGTCATAAAGCTCTGTGATTCTCCTATAGTGTCTGCCAAATACATGTCTGAGTGCTAAATGCACATTTTTAGAAACAGTGGTAGGTTCAATTATTTATATTGTACTTGAAACTGTTGAACAGCTGATGGCATATCAATATGCTAATGGTATCACTAGAGCTTCTGCATTTTAACAGAACAGAGGTCAATGTGCATATTTTACTTTAATATAAGAAATATTTTTACATCTAATTTATATTACATGTTTCTGGATAAAACTATTTGCATCTCCAAAAAGTAACAGCATCACATACCATCTAGACCAGACTTTGATACCTATCCTTACGATAAATAGGTTTACTCAGAAAATAAGTGTGCTTATTTCTATAGAAATCCTGAACCAGAAGAATTATTTAATATGATTAAAGGGTCCAGCCCTCGCTCCTTTCTAACTGTAAAATGTACCTTCATGCCCGAGTGTTCCTAATGACCATATTAAAAGGTAAGTGCCTACTGAGGACTTCCGCTTAAGTACTACTTAGCAATAGGAAGAATGGCAGAAACCAAAGACGACTTAAAGAGTTAAAAATTAACTACTGCTATTTCTAATTTGTAGTTACACAGCCTTTGGCATAGAACCAAGCCACTGACAGTGAGAGAGACATCTACAATTCCAAAAAAGTAGAAAAGGGTCTAATAAGAACCAAAATAGCCACAATCCTGCAGGGGAATGCACTTACAAACAAGCATGAAAGACTTAGTTAACAGGAAAAACTGAGGACAGGCCTCATAGTAAATTCCGCTACTCACACTGGAACACTACACCCAAAAGAAAAATTTGACACGTTTTGCAAAACAAACAGAAACAAAAAGTAGACAGATGTTGGGAAGGAAGGGATGAAGCATTACATGATTCAAACATTCTCCCTAGCATCCACCTCCCAGCCAAGCAACGTAGCCTGGAGACTGGACACCTGGACTTACTACAGGCAACACTGATGACTAGACTAGAATTATTCGAGTGTCAAAGTACAGAAACTATGAATTGAAACGCAGTATGATACGGGCCACAGATATTACATATACCCAAGTATAGTGGTTCATTTGAAAAAATAGCTAGGAATAACACAGGAGTTCAAAAATATGGAAAGCTCACCTTGTGTGCATATGTCTAGTTTCAAATTAATATTTCATTTTGTATTAAAAAGTATTAATAGCTGATTTCTTTTAATATACAAATATCTTCTGAATCATACATGGTAAATATGTTATGTTAGATTAAGTTTTATTTTGTAGAAGAGGGGATATGTATTATTAACTATTATTCACAGATACATGCATATTGTGAGGCTAACCACCAGAAAATAAGCACTGGGACAGATTCCATGGATTTTATCACTTAAACTTCACCAGTGTTCCAAGAACATTATTCAAAATAAGGAGACATGCTTTATGGTGGCCTTAGAAGCATTCCAGAAGAAAAGACAAACAAACATATGCTTCATGGAGAGATTTGTGGGGCCTCTTTTCTGCATATACATATCTCCGAGAGCTGCTGATCAAAGTTAAAGATCGATTAATTGTATGGTCTCCAAGATACATTTACAAGTGAAAACCGACTGGCCCTCCATTCCCAGCTAGTTAAAGTGAGGTATTGACTTAATATTCCAGCAAAGCAACCTCTAGAACAGCAACTAACATGAAATATATCAGAGTAGGTAAAAGGACAAGGAGAAAATAATGTGATCCCTGTCCAAAGCAAATAAGAGCAAAAGGCCCACTGTGACGAGGGGAAAATAAATCAAATGGACATCTTATAGTGAAGTGCAATTTTCTCATAATATGCCTTTTTAAGCTAAAGCCATGACAAAACTGAAATGTTTGTTTGAAATCATGCAACTGTCACCAAGCTGTTCATTTTGATGAAAAGAACTTACAATGCCTTTCATTCTAATATTTCCTAAGTAGAGTATTTTCATTTTTCAACTTAGAACCTTTTCCCACTGACAATTTTCCCATCAGACTGCAATAGATTTATTTTTTTAACACTTAAAAAGCTGTCAATTTTAATTGCAACACTCTTTCGCCCCCTTTTTTTTGTACTCCCTTGATTTTTATCTTAATGAAGCAATTAGTCCCTGCTGAGGTCAGTTATATTTGCTAACAAATAGTTTTCTAGTATGTTCTCAAGCAGGCACAGAGAGAGGGTCACTGTCAGACAAAGTGATGTTGAAACAAAGAAATATCTTGTCCCATTGGTACCAGAGGAATCACTGCACCCAATGAGCAAAGACCCTGCATAACCAGCAGCTTTCACCAAGCTATATTTCAAGCTTCTCAATCAAAGAGGCAATTAGACAGTACCTGCACTCACTTGTCCAGTGTTATATCTAAGTATACCTCAAAAAACCTGCTTGTATTATCAAAGTTTTCTAAATTAACTATATTACTTTTTAACTCATCACTTTACTTGCAGTTTATTTCATTCAAATATGTTCTGTCACACTAAAACAAAAGATGCTGCAGAAAAGCAGCTTCTCAAAGACAAAGGTGAAGCCACCATAACCATGCTGCACAAGGGAAATAAGCGTTTGGAAGCTTTAATGAGCGAATTGGTTGGGGTAAAGTTATGTCACTTGTAACACTCCAGAAATCAATTATGATGCACAGTCTTCACTAAGGTCTGTAGATTTTACAGAAGAGTAAGCAGGACAGCAAAGAAAATTAATGACAAATTTTATGTAAAACACATCGATAAACTGGTTCCATTTGCTACATTTCAATATCGAAGTAATATGAAATATTTTAGTGTTGACTGCAAAGACAGTGAAATTGTTTGAATTGATTAGTATGCTGTTTATGTTTATTCTGCTTAGGCAATTCCTGCTGAGATACTCACAAAATAACCACAAGTTATCCACCAAAACCGTTCTTCCAGTCCAACAGAAATGTCCATGCACTATGGTATTTGTATAGCCAGATAGGGCACAGAGAAACACAACTGTTATGTTTCAAACGCTTTACTTTTTTAATGAGTAAAACTATCCTGTAATAAGTTTTAAAATTGGTCATTTTTGGTGTGAAATACAAAGCTTGAGTAGCTATCAAGTGTAGTCCTCAAAACCATCCTTTGATTTTGCAGAAGTGTACTATTTCAGTAATTTCCATTATTTCTTCCATAATACAAGACTACAATAGTAGTTTCTGTCAATGGTGCTATACTTCGGAATACCAAATTCAGACCACACTCCTACCACAGTGATGAGATCAATATAAAATCCTAACAGCTTAGATATATGTACATGGATATCCCTAGAAATTACTTCTAATTATAGCCGTAGACAATTTTATTTAGGGGCTTTTCTTAGATTAGCGGGATTCTAGCAAGTTCTGGTACTGCCATAATTTAGGTAAACAGTGCTTGTCAGAAGCAGACAGCTAATACAAGTTATATTAGAAAAGGGAAATATATATGGCTTTTTTTCCTTATTACTGATATTTTTGCATGCTTTCCTATGTCTCTGACATAGGAAAACTTCATCTGACAACATTACTTGTTTTTCTCTACCATTCTAACCAACAAGCTAAGTGATGACAGTAAACACCTGTAATAACCATTCTTTTTTTAGCTTAACATTTTCAAGCACCAAGAGAGATTACGGAAAATAACTTTTTGCTGAAGTAAAGGTTCACATAGTCTTGGGCAATGTTTTCAAGTAATTGGCTTAATACTGAAACATCTGTTGGCAGTAAACATTCACGCCTAATGTTAGCTCTGAAAAAGAGATCCAAGGCTTAGCTCTTCTTCATATCTACCTATCAACAACTCTATTTTTTTTTTTTACCACTTTCTGTCCATTTTTAGTCATCTAAAAAGTATTGTTGTCAGGTGAGCTAAGGTCAAAAAGTTGTTCTAGCTCTTTCTGAGAATCAATTGAACACCATCACCCCTGCCAGTCCTGGGAGATATACCTTTGCTTCAGGTCTGACAAACCGCTCCTCAGTTTCCAGCTTGCCTCCTCCAGGCTAGATTTCTATCTTTCTAACATTTTCTGTATTAAAAAACCCCCAGGTAACTTGCTTCCTGTCTAATGACTACTTGAGAGGATTCATAGTTACAGAAAATCAATGTTTTAAATGGTACTGAACAATGCTCTCAGAATCTCAAGGTGACTGGTTCAATCTTCACTGATTAAACATGACACAGTACCATCAAAGTAAGCTGCAAAGTTGTTCTTTGCCTGTTTTCTTATGCCGTTTCAGACCGAGCATCACATCATTTCAACCAGGAACCTATCCTGAGCTACAAGACAACAACGGGAGTTTTGCAATATATTTTAAATTAGGGGAAAACAACCACATTTGCTGAGGGTCTGAGGACTAACTATAAGGGGTGAAATACTTCCAAACAAGTGAAAGTTCAATAATTTTGGAAGAAATATATTTGAAAGTATTATCCACATTATAAGAGAGAGATAATATACTAACCTACAAAGCTATGTGATATTTTTCTGCAATCTACTTACTACAGCTAAAACAGAAAGTCTTAAGACAGGAGCCAGGACTCCCTCCATTAGGTAGTGCCGCCGCCATTTGCCTTCTGAGTCACCCTGCTCCCTGGCTCTGCGCTGCTGTCTGTCTGGGCCAATATTTTTTCCTCTCCTGCACAGTGTGTGAATACTTTCACACAGTTTTTGTATAGGATGCTAGGACGCGTTTTAGAAGCTGGAAGTAGAAAACATCAACATCTTCAGCCAGAGTAAGGATTACCACAGATTTTGCAGCTCCTGGTCGTTAAAGAGTAGCACATGACGACATCTTCTTCACTCCTTTTTGGTCATTACTCAGAAGACAGCAGTAAACCTCATTCAACCATTTCACAGGAATTATATTAGTGCATCTTTTCAAGAAAGAGTGTTGATCTCCAGATATCAAGTAGATGCAAGTCTCTTCTTACACCTTTCCCTGCACTGGATTTTTTGACTATCATTCTGAGCACTACTTTTCACTGGCCAGGTGATGGAGGATTCTAGGTTTCTCCCAAAAGGTATAAATGCTAAGGACTCAAGAACCTAGACATTTTATTTCATCTACTTCTCTGAGTTTGAAACATTAAAATTGTAGTTTCTAGGCCACCTTCCCAAGGAAATATGGCTGCTTTTAAGTTATTATGGTTCCAGTGACTGTAATGACATGCCGGTTTTGGCTGGGATGCAATTAATTTTCTTGATAGAAGCTAGTACGGGGCTGTGTTTTGCATTTGTGATTAAAACAGGGATGTTTTCATTATTGCTGAGCAGTGCTTACACAAAGTCAAGGCCTTTTCTGCTCCTCACGCCGCCCCACTAGTGAGTGGGCTGGGGGTGCACAAGAAGTTGGGAGGGGACACAGCTGGGACAGCTGACCCCAACTGACCAAAGGGCTACCCCATGCCATGTGATGTCATGTTCAGCATATAAAGATGGGGGAAGGAGGAGGAAGGGGAGGGGACATTCATGGTGTTTGACTTCCCAAGTAACCATTATTGCATGATGGAGCCTTGCTTTCCTGGAGATGGCTGAACACCTGCCTGCCCATGGGAAACAGTGAATTAATTCCTTCTTTTGCTTTGCTTGCATGCACAGCTTTTGCTTTACCTATTAAACTGTCTTTATCTCAACCTACAAGTTTTTCCTCACTTTTACTCTTCTGATTCTCTCCCTCATCCCACTGGGGGAGAGTGAGCAAGTGCCTGTGTGGTGCTTAGTTGCGGGCTGAGGTTAAACCATGGCAAATGATTATTGAAATGTAAAAATACCTCTCCAAATAAAAATGACAGGCTGTCAAGTTCACTGGTGATAAATGGTATTTTGAAAGTCCAACATAAAAGCAATTACAATTATACAACATACTTTTTGTACTCATGTTTCTGAGTCTTGCAGTTAAAACAACATGCCTCAAATGCCTCAAGTAAAGAGGAATTCAGCTTGCCAGCATGGAGAACTTGTGTGATACAATGAAGAATGCTTAAATTATGTCCTACAGCTTTATTGAAAGCAATGTCTATAACCTTCAAAAGCTCTGAGCACGTGTTGTACATCTCCAGCTTTGAAAAGGTCAAACTTCTTTTTCATTTTTCTCTCTTATTTGCCATTGCTTTCTTTTCAGTAGGTAAACATTAATGCTCATAAAAGAGAATGTAACAGAAGAAGCTCCAGCAAGACGTAACGTTGAACTTCTGAACCTTGTGCTCTTATGAACAGAAGTCAGGATTGGGGCAAGTTTACCCAAGCTACTCTACCTGTCTAATTAATGAACTTCAATCCTGAAAGCTGCCTGCTTCTCACAGAAAGGTTGGAAAAGGTAGAAGGTTGGGAGACAAAATGTTCTTTCACTCACATTCACATGTAAAAACCTAGTCACGTGCTTTCAACACAGTTGAAAGAGCTGCTATAAGTGTTTACCTTTTCTAAAGGTCTTAGAAGGCAGCCTGAAAAACAACTTAATGATGGAGAGTATCTCCTATTTGAGGGTATTTGCCTCTGTCTTCCGCCTCTGCCAGGTAAAGCACCTGTTGGTTGGTAATGCTCTTCACAACCTCTCCCTCCCATTTCTGGGGGTGGCAGGAGTATGCTTAATCAACTAGCTGCTGAAAGATCTGAGAGACCCTGTCAAATAGCTCAAATCACTCTGAAGATATCACAATGTAACAGTGATGTCTGAAAGGAAAGGTGGCATTACAGCAAATCCATCCCTTCTATTAACATGCATTCTTCCAGTACAGCTGAAGATCTATGCCCTAATGTATTAGAAAAATATGTTCCCTTAACCCAGAGCAAAGTTCCTGGATATCACTAGCAGAAAAAAAAAAAAAAAAAAAGATGTCTTTTCTCTGCAAACAAATAGCTGTTGATGGCAACATTTAACAAAATGAAACAACACCCATCTTAATCAAAACCAAGTGCCCAATTTCATTTCAAAGGAAGAGGACTTTGAGGTCTTCAGACTACAAGCAAAAAAACCCCTGAGGTCAGGCAAGTCCACAAAGTATTGTGAATTTCTTTCACCAATGTTTGCAAATTCATTCTTGCATAAATGTAGCCAGGGAAAAACACAAATGTTGCAAACATTAAACAAAATGCTAGAGATTTATCAGTTGTTTTTTTTTTTTTTTAAATGGAAACTCTGCTTCATCAGCCACGGATGGAAGACCTTGAGTGAAAAGAATTGGAATACAGGGGAATCAACACATTACCAAGATCAAAACTCAGTGAGAAACTCAAATGACAGATGTATTTCCTTTATATTCTGTAAATTCAGTACTTCCTTCTTTTTGCCTTCTGGAGGACCTGAGAAGAAAGGCAGAGAATAAGAGTGGTATGTAACATTTATAGGTACAAATCTAAGATCAGTCAAGGCCACTAAAATAAGAGCTGTGACGGACTGACGTTAATTTAAAAGAAGCTACATCGCTTCCTCTGGGGACATTCCAATAGCCAGGGAACATGGTAGAGCAGCAAAGACTGCTTACGGTCTTTATACTCATCTTTCCAGTTCACTATACCAGTAATAGGCTAGACATGAGGCATTTATACTAGCCTTAAAAAATTTTCTTGAAGATGAAAATTCTGACTAGAGTCTCAAAAAGGTTTGTGATAAGGCAGAAAAGGAGCAGAAGGACGGAGGTGAAATACTCTGAGAGGATGTGTTAAACACAGTCCCAAAATGAAAAAAAATCTAAATACTTTTCATTTAGCATTGCAACATCCTATAACTCACTTAAGAGCATCTTATACCTTCTTCTTTTATCGATTAGAACTCAAGCTTCACATACAAAAAGCTTAGGAAACTAATCCGGCCAATTTATCCCTGATGCAATCCTATTATCTGCAGATGAATTTAGGCTATTTTGTTAATCTCATTCCTACCTCTGACTTTTTTCCCTAAATAAATTATAAATAATCAGTTTTACTGTTCCTTATTACATCATGCAATAGAAACTTTTTAGATCTTGTTTTGATGACAGAAATGAATGCAAAGGATTTTAAAATAGTATGGAATTCTCTTAAGTCTTACTTCCACGTATGCAGAGAGTAAAATGTATCAATTTTGTATTTTAAACTCTCATCCTAGAACTGGCCTCTGCAGTAAGATCTTTAAAGTCTTGTTGCACATCAGAAGGAATATATTCTTTACTTTGATTTCATACTTTTATCTAGAATTTAGCTTCTCCTTCCTCTCCATCTGGAATACAAATTTCATAATCAATGTCGACAGTTTTCCTTAATGTAACAGATTACTTCTGTCATTTTTCTAGCTGCTCATTTTCCACTAGATGAAAGTAACGTAACTCTTCAGTTCTTTATTATGACCATTCAGCTTGGTAAGAGTAGACACTTTCTATATTTGCACCTCTTTTGTCACACTCTCCTTCACTAAATACGATAGCCTTATTACAGGTGGTCTCCCATGGACTTGTACCAAACAGTATTTTGTATCTAAAGCATTTTTTATGTCATCAAGCTGGCATGTTATCAAGCATGTTTATTGCTTAAGATTTCAGGCAAAGGACTGTTTGAAGAGTTTTACAGAGAGAAGTATAGAAATAGAATAACACAAATAATTCCATTAGCCATCTATTTCAGATCCACACAAGTGACAGCATTCACTAATATTTCAGAGACATATGTACATGTACACATATATGTATACACACATACATATAATACACTCAGACCTTTTCTCTACATCATTTATAGGGCATCTAGTACAAAAAGTGTTGTCTGTAAAAGTAAGAAAAGCTCCAGGCACTACAGCGATACAATGAGAGTAAATATGAATTCTTACAAACCTTCAGTGAATGAGAAAAACAGAGATGACCTTCTTTGCTTAAAAATCTCTTTCAACTGTCACGTATTATAACAATGGCACAAAATAGGCCATGTTAAGTTCCTTATTTTGACATAGTATGCATCACGTGAACTATGTGCAATGTTTGGCAGAATGCAGAGGTTTTCCATGTCCTATATGTGTACCAAATGGAGAACCTTTTTTATATTATTTGGCATCATTAGTTACTATAGTATTCCAGACTCCAAGGAAGTTTAAATGATTAGTATATTCTGATTACTTTTTCCATTCCCCCACACATTCTATTAGAAATTGTCCCAATAAGAAACTGGTTTAGACTTAAATTATAAAGTGTGCCCTAAAAGTTCTTTTCACCTCAATGAGGCAATTGGTTCGCAGCACTCCAATACTAACTCTAAGTGCATTCTTTCTCCTTTGCAAGGCTGATCCATCTTGAACGTTTATTAATAACTCTTAAAAACTATTAATTTAGTAGACATTATGAATTTTCTAAATCCAGAACAGACAATGCTGTAAAAGAGTACTTGCTAAAGCATCCTCTAAACAAAGAGGATTGAAATGTAATAATTTAAAACATTTTATCTGTTTTTCCCATGTTGTAACTTTACTGACTCTCTTATTGAAAGCTAAACATTGAGCTAAGATAAAAAGCTTTTCTCCCTTCTATTTTTATTCATTCCAGGACACTGACAATCAATTCATTCCAACCAAAAGAACAAAGAATTTGTTGCAGTAAGCAGGTACCAGTAACTAGATTGATGAAAGGCCAGATCTACTGCTTCAAAGGGAAGTACTTCAGTATTTCACTAAAACCAAAGTGAACTGCAGTTACTTGTCCTTGGCTACAAAATGAAATCAGAAAAGGTCATAAGCATGTCATGGTATTTGCCTACAGTACATTCCAATTGGAGCACTGGCCTTAAAGAAGGCTGAAGTCACATGGCCAAAAAATCAGACTACAAGTTTCTTGGAGCATAGCTTTGATACTATGCGCCAACAAGTAGTTTGAATTTGATTTGTCATTATAACAATGTAGATCAACATTATAATTGTCTCATCTTCTATTATACAAATAGCCATGGGAATGCAGTATGGATATAGTCTTTGAGAAATAGAGCATTATTACAGAGTTCTTTTAAGTGAAGAACAGAAAGAAAATGCTGAGAAAGTTTATTATACTTAATTAAGTGGTAAAATGTTATTATTTTTATAAAACAGGTTTTGTTGAAACGTATAACATGAAATCTAGGACTACCAGTTTGATTTTGCTGTAGATAAAGCATGTCATTTTCATTGGTAATCCTCTGTCAACGGAAGTAATTATTTCCCTGTTCAATATTTACATTTCTCCATATAATAGGCAAAATGTATTAAAATAGAACTACCCTATTAAAAGGGAGATGTGAATGACGACTAGTTCTGAATTCACACCGCAAGTGAAAATTTTACTTTGGAGCAAACACAAAACACAAACCCAACCTTTCAAGCAATCTTCCCCACCGATCTGAACAAATAGGATAAAAGTAATGGACAACACTTGGGAAAACCAGTTTAGAAATTGAGAGAGATAATACCAACGTCTAACAATGTCTAGTTGGAATGTCTCACTCCTGTAATGGTTAGATCTGTTTACAATTTGAAGATTAATCCCTGGCAGGCTTGAAAACCGCATCTTTTAATGTTAAAGTTTCCTCTGATTTTACCAACAGCATCATGCAAACTTGCAATAAGTGGATAAATGTTATTCATTATTTTTAATTGTTTAATGGATAGTCACTCTTCTGTATTTAACCTTTTTGAAGACTTGCCTAATAAGTTTTTGCCACAAAAATACTGAAATTTATTTATGATTAAATAGCAAATGTTATTTAAAGCAAAGAAACCATCTTCCTTTATCTAAACGTTTATCTTCTCTCTTTTTTCTAGCTCACTAAAACTTTACTAAGGTATTCCGCTATTAGACAGCTCTACCGAAGTAAATGGAAATCTTTCTTTCCTGTTAAAAAACCCCAAACACCTACATGTTTATAAATAGAGAGACATACACATGCTTATACATTATTGCAGTCTAACTAGTGTAAGCCAGGAAGGCTGATACCAACTTGTGTTCCAGCACAAAAGCAATACCCACTTAAATTCTAAAATAAGAATTTAACAGCAAATTAACCTTGAATTAGTCCTCTTCACTAATACAAATTTAACCCGACACTGGGTGATGCACAAAGAAACCAATTAAGCATTTCAGTTACACATGCAACTCTCCCTTACAGGGGGACACAAGTGGTGATGTTCCTCTAGTACTTCCCAATGAACAACTACAATAAGATATCAAGGGTCAAACATTTGAGTTCTATACAGCAGAACAATGGGAAGTACAGTCTCTTTTTCCCCCCAACAGCAAATCAAAGGAGTAAAATATTTTTATCCTGACTATAGCAATAACACAGTCAGTAGCTATTGGGAGTTAAAACCTGCAAGAATGAGTTCAGAATGGGGACCTATGCAAGTAGGAGGATTGTAATTATTTTTCTGAATGTTAAATATATTTACTGTTCAGAGGTAAATACAGCATCCCAGGAGATGAGCAATCTATGGACAATATAGTCTCTGCTTTTGATATGATATGGCTGATGTGGCTGTGTAACTCACTGCTGGTAGGCCCCCCAGGACTAACTGCCATTCCCTTTCCAAGGGGTTAGTAGAGCAGAGCACTGATGCTGCAGTTTCCCTATAAACATTCTTGCAGTTATTTGTAAGAGCTGTCACCCTTTTATTCAGTACATCCTCCTGGGGAGAACCCAAAGGATTTCAGTGAAATTCTATATAACAGAACGCAGGCTATGTGCCCAAAAGTGAAGAATCATCCTGATGTATTATTGATTAACACCTAGCAGACACACTATAAATGAGGTATAATTTATCAGGACACAGTGACAGAGTCTTTGCTTTCTTAAAGCTCATCTTCTATTCACTCTTCTAACTTCCTTTTGGCTAAAGCAATTTCTCGAGTTCATCTTCAGCCAAGTGTCATCTGCTCTATCCCATAATCGTTACCCTTCTCACTAATTAGTAAGGTTTAGCTTCCTCCTGTTACACACTTAATTAACTTCTCCACCTTTGGAAAAGCAATTTCCCCTGAACGAATTACTATCATGACTGTTTCATACAATGAACTAATTCTAAGTATAGCTTTCAGATGAAGCAATGCTGCTCGGAAAGACAGTGAACGGTGCAGAGGACTTTCTGAAAGCGAACTGACCCTATAGGGATGGCAAAGATAGCCATGCAGAGAAGCCTCAATATGAAAAAGCTTATTCAATGTACCACCACTAGGCAGTACAGGAGGTACAGACTGGCTAATGATAAATAGCTATTGCGTGTGGCACATGCTATTCTCCAACGTTCTACAGTCATTGCGTAGTCTTTTAATGGTTTTACCTGCATAATAAAAGTGAGTGTAACTGAGCTCAAATCTCCATTTGTCACCCTGCTTCCTTTGAACCAATACGTAGGAAGAAAAAGGCACAGGCAAGACAGAAGGAATGAGATGGCGACACTGCAATAACAGAGGTAAATCAAGTAGTCACAGCTTAAATGAATGGCAAATCACTGCCACAGGACAGAGTGCAAGTCTCTGGATTTCCTCTCCAATCTCTTACCCCCCCAAAAATGCTGCCTATCAGGACACTACTGAATTCTTGATAACAATAATCACATGAGAAGGACAGATACCAAGTTATTTCTTCCTATTACTTGCTCCTTATAAGTGGTAAAACAAAGGAAAATTAAGTGTTTTATTGCTACAAATTTATGCAAGTGCTTACGGGCTCACAATGCCTAGCCTAGATTCACTGTGATGTGTTGAAACTCCTACTTAAATATATCTTTTTTTTTTTTTTTCCATTTATGTGAGTTTCCTTTGTAGGACTACGCACAGTTTCTGTATCTCATCGTTGGCACCAAAAGCAGGCAGTCACCGAAATCAGAGGATCTACATAAAGATCATAAATGCCATGACTTTAATATTAGCTTGCCATAAAGACATCAAATACCCCTACTTGTTAGTTGTGCCATAAGGAAAACACTCATTTTGGTAAAAGAAATGGTAACAGTTTTTTAGATGTTGGGTTAATTCTGAAAACTTACGGCCAATTTGGAAGAATGTTTAAGAACAAATATGTGTCTTTGATTTCATCCCAGATAGGACAACAGACTTGGTTTGTAATGCACTCACTAGCCTCTTGCCTGAGACCTACTTAATACTAACAGTTCAGAGTAAGTGGAGAAATATGACTGGCATAATATCCTAATAACATTTATCTTCTTGACAGAGATTAGGAGAAAATAATGCATACAAGACCTCCTCAGATGTTTTATTTTTCATTGTTAGCACTTGTCCTTCAGGTAAGTTAGAAAATGATTGCTTCAGAGAATTTAACTGTTCATTGTGACTGGAGTATCAAAATGTTAAGTGCCTGAAAAAGATTTTTTTTTTTTTTTTTTTTGTTAGCACTAATCTGTTCCTTACTTCCTTTTCTTACAATTTAACACTTCTGGCCTGCTATGTTGCTCCAATATCCATTGTTCTCCAGCCACTTGTGAAAAACAAGTTGTGCAATGAGTGATGCACATAGGCATGAGGTACCAGATGCAGACGGGTCCTGCCTTCTGGTACTTTGTCTTTTACGCTAATTACAATAGAGGAAATTTATGAAAAGGAAAATGGAGATTATTTCACTCTTCTCTTGGTCCTGTGAGCTCTTTTCTCAACGTTCTCCAAAAAAGACTCATCTAAGTGCCTTGTCCCTGCTTTCTGTCTGGGAAAATTGTTGTATGTGTGATTTTATCTTCTCTCCAAATCTCCTCAGAAGCCTCTAGAATCAAATAAGATTTCTTGGCTTCATATAACAAAAAAGGAGCAATACAGAATTTTCAGATGCTACTGTATTAAGATTTTTAATAATTGAGGTCTGAAAATGTTCAAACATCAAAAGCAGTACCTCTCACATATCTTGATTGATTCATACAGGAACTACGGCATCTACTTAAACACCAAGGAGACTAATAATGCCTGGGGAGATCAGACAAAACCCCTGAGGTTCACACATACCACAAATTCCCATTTGGTTTAAGAAATTCCCGAACTACAAATACATAAAAGCTGTGAAAGTACTGGGGATGTATCATACGATGTTCTTGTCCTTTTAATCTTCCTAGCCACTGTAAGGGGCAGGATAATGGGGAAGTGGGGTGGGGCACTGGCCTTTCTTCTGTTCTTACTGGAGCAACATGTCAGGAGATACAGTGGATTCCCTATCCCGTGAATTCTTTGAAATATAAATTAGAAGTCTTTCCAGTGGCAGTGTTCTTGCTCAACAACAAATGGTGAATTTGATAGTTGCTAAGTAGTATAAACTTAACAGTCTAGACTAAGCAAGCACAGCAGCTGTATTCGAACTGTGCAAAGAGGTATACTCTGTGCCAGTTACACTATGAACCCTGGACACCAGGATATGTAACTGGTGCTCATGGTGCCCACTTTCCCCTCCACCTCCTACCCACAGAATGAGGTTCTCTTGGGTGGAAATCACAGTATATGGGGTAACTGTGCACATCAAAAATGGGAGCTAGGCGTTTAGATTACCCAATGTCTCCACTGCATTTGTCTATTTTCCGTTAAAAGCTATTGCCTGTTAAATGCTCTGTGATACCTCATATGACACAAAAAACCAAGAAAGACAAGTCAAGAAAAACACTACATTTAGATTTTCAGCCTCAATGTAACTACGAATGCCACAATTTGAGATACTCATCAGAAAATGAGTTTGGAGGTTTCAGAAAAGGAATTGCTATAGTGAATGTCACAATAATAAATTCTGTATTCCTTCTCCTATGCTACAATACTCTGATAGCCTGTGGGAATCTAACAGGGAGTAAGAGATTGAGTTGGGGAGACAGATTAAGAAGATAACAGGAATATTTTGCATGGCAGATGAACACAAGGTACTGGTTATGTTAGCTGCAAATAATTATATTCTAACAACTTTAATTAAGACAATTAAAATTTACGGATTTAAACAAATACTAATTTTAAACAAAATATTTTTTCTTCTACAGCCATTTCCTCTTATTCATACTTCAGTTCATCCTTAACATTACTAATTTGCTAAATCACAAGCAGGGAGAAATTACCTTGGGTAAAACTCTAACCCTGGCATAGTTTTTTCTTTGGCAATGCCAAACACTATATTGGATCATTAACAATACAGGTATTTAATGAAAACAGGAGGCAGAAGTTCTTCTGTTAAAGTATATGTAAAAAATTAATAAACATAAATGCTCCATTATTCTATTCTAGCTATCTTATAACTAGCTGTCAAGGAAGAGAAAAAAAAAGTGACACTTATGAAGATCACATTTCTTAAAAAAATCATCAGAATTCAAGTAACCTTTTTTTCCCTTTTAATTAACAAGATGCATTTAGGACACTAAAGCTAGGACTCTGAAGTTTTAATTAATCACATCGAGTTTAGCTAATGATCTTTTACAACTCACCTCAGTTCCCAGAGTGTCCCATAGCAAGCAGGAAAACTATAATAAGATCCATATGGATCTAAAGATCACCACTGAAATTGTTCAGAATACTATCAGAAATACAGATGGGATTTCTAGAAGATGTTACAAAAATCTTTCATTCCGCAAAGATCCTGTAGGGGATTTCCTAGCTGCAAAGTTTATTCACTAGAATGTCAACTAGAACTAGTGAAATATTAAATGCATTGATTTGTGAATGTCTCCTTCCCCTGTCCCATCCCCAAATAAACACACAAATTGATGCGCTCTAACTCATGGGGTCATGTTACCTGTTACTGACAAATATCCATACAACTATTGGTCATTAGAGAAGATTTTCATATATCCCAAAGGTTTTGTGATTTTTTAGCAAGAACTCAATATCAGAATTGGCTGTGTACTATTTCTCCTGTTTGTTATTCCAGTACTTGATAAATTTAATTTCTCTAATCATGAAATACAAGCAGCACAGTGCAATAGATGTGACGGCAGCTGTATAGCACAAAAAGAGATCCAATAGAAAGGAGAACTCATAGAGCTACCCACTGACAGAGAACTATTTATCTGGTAAATGTTTGGTAGTACTCTGTATGTATCATAGCAAGCCAAAGAGTTCATTTGTCAAGATGCTGGAAAGTCCTCCATTTAATATAAAAGAAAACAGTTATTCAAGAACAACTTGCTAATAGCTCCTTCCTTTCCACTTAACAGAAGAGACACGCTGTTGAAAATTTAGATCCTCTTCTTGTATACTAATTGCACAACTACAATTTTTTTAAAAAAATCTTGTCTCTCAGAAGATGATGAGAAAAGTGTACCCAATCAGGTGCAACATACAGGAACAGGGAAGAAGGGAAAAAAAAAATAAAATCCCCAAACAGATACCTATATGAATTGACTGAAAAACAGCTGCCTCTCCAAATTTATTACATTTTGCTTTGAGGACTTGTTATTTGTAGGTCCCCTCTTCTTTGCTGCATGACTGAACATTCAAGAATGAGACCTTTAGCTCAAACATGACTTAACCTGATAAATTTCTAACTCAATTTACAGCAACGTCATGCATATGCTAAAACCCATCTAACATAAATATTTAATGAAGAAATAAACCTGCCAGAAGAATAAATTTACAGCACATTTAACGTACAGCATTTTAGAGGTGTCTGCCGAGTAGGTTTTGCTGTCGAGACAAGGTTTTAAACTGCCAATAGTTTAAAAGTAGTAATTTTTCATTGCATTTCATTCGTAAGCTCTGCTCCTTTTAAGAGACTCCAGGCTGTCAAGGTTAATTGAACCCTCAGGGCCCTCAGAATGACTGTACTCATTGGGGCTCTGCAGGCTCTGCACTCAGCTCCCTGATTCTTTTGCTCTAAATCTTGTCTCAAATGATCTTTTTCATAAATACAATTTCAACTTTAATCTCGACAATGACGATCTGCTGATCTAATTCTCTGCTTTAGACCTAGCTCTACCTGCCCAGACTAAAATGTCTGTCTTTCTGGATTTCTTGATCAGCTTAAAACATCATATTCAAACAATAAGGAGTGGAGGAATAGACAGCTGGAATTTTCTTCCTGTCTAGACAGCGTGACCTGCACCCATGGATGACACACTCACTAAAATTCCCCATCCAAACTTTTTGAACTATCCTGCTTTCTGCCATCAAACGTTTTTTAAGACCTGGTCCTTTCACAGAGCTACTGACATACCTGACTCACTTCCACCAAGCTCCGGAACACTCGTGACCATTGTCTGTCTGCTTCTTTCTTCCCAATACTTGCTGGGGGCAGATCAGCAAAATCACTGTATTCTTAGTTCAGGATTTAAGTATGCTGCTTTTCCATCGGCTGATCAGAGGGATTTTTCCCTATTTGGAAACCGATGATCATGCAACTCATTGGTTTTACTAAAGCCAAGTGCTTATATTCAGAGATTGGAATAAGTATCAAGGAAAAAAGACGATGAGACAACAAAAGAGCTATGTTTGTATTTAGTCTGATCTAATTTTATGCTTCACTACAAACAAAATTAGCTAAATTTCCCTGCTAAATTAGTCTAACGCTTCTAAACCAGTTTTATTCTCCAAGCAAGTGCAGGTGCTTCACTGTGTTTCGTTTTCCTCAGGGGGAAAAAAGTCCTCTGACTTTAAGAAAACGTTAGCTTTCCTTCTGAAACAGAGCTTTTCAAAATTTAACTTGGCAAGTTTTCTGTTGGAAATGTAATTCTAGTGAAATTTAAAAAATGTCTACTTTGGCTTTCTTTTGTCATTCCGAAAGAAACAAATACCCCAGTACCAGCCTATTTTGCAGAATAAATTCCACTAGTTGATGACTTATGCCCAATGGCTTCTTTTTTTCAGGTCTAAGGTATTCAGTCTCTGGTCTAAGACAAGATGATTGCTGATGTCCTTAAAAGGACACGTTTTGTCCCAAAATAAAATTTTTGTACAAATAAAATCAAATCAATTCAATTTTCGAAAGAGTCATAGCCAGAAAATTATAGCTTGAAATTTAAACTGAAAAAGTGAAAAATAGAATGATACAGCCATTAGGAGTCTTTCTATTGACATAAATGAGCTCAAGTGGCAGCCTAAAGTAGCAATCGCTCTAAAACTTTAATTAGCCACTCACTATAATTCCCATGAAATTAAAATATTAAGAGCAGCTTCTCAATTCAGAAATAGTCAAGACAAGTGCTTTATAAAATTGTATTAAAAATCATTGAAATCACCCCAGAGGAGAAACTTCCATGACCACTTTCCTTTCCTTATATTTATATATTCATTTTCATTATACGTTTTTCAACAGTCTACAGATGATTTTTTGTGATATTTGGAACAGGTAATGGTATAATTGATGGACTGATAAAGTGATAAAGTCATAGATTTGCCAGTTTGATAACAAAGTTAAAGAAAACCTCAATGCTAAAGACCTACCCAACTCATGCTTACATGAATGGCACCAGGCTGTACCCATCACTTCTGTGTGTTCTGTGTGGTGTAAGACAATGTGGCTGATGGAACCTGACACAGTACAACATATTGAATCAATAATAGAAATGTAAATTAAACCCTTCCAGAGAAGTTAACACATAATCAAGTAGCATCTTTGTACCATTTTTTATTACGAATGGGAGACATACTAACACCAATTTGCATTAATGCTTTTAATCGTGATCTTATTACTAATGCTGTATCACCCTTGCAGAAGTGATTGAGTCCTTTAATTATTTAATAATAATTTTCTGATTTCTCAGACTATCCATTGCATTGGGTCCACTTATCCCTCAGGTCATCCTTGCCTCCTAAGAGTTTAGATAGATCCATCCATACAAAGTGTGCTCATTTTAGTATTTCCCCAGTTTGTTCAAACACATACATTCTTTTAATGTTTTTCTTCCACTGAGAACATTCCAACTAGCACTGACAGAAATGTATTTCGCTCTGCTTCAACTTTTCCTGATGAAAGTAGTCCTTTCCTTTTCCCTGAGGAAGTAGTCACTGGAACTAAGTAGGATATTCATTGCAATGCAGGGTGCAGGAAGGTATCAGCATTTCTGTTTATAAGGCAGTATCTTCTACTCTGCTCTGTGTCAGGATGGGAATGCTAAACTGCATCTCAATTACTAAACGTCAGTATGGAAGATTCATGCAGCCTTCTACACCTAGAAAGGCTACAATAATTAACTTCTCGATAATGCTGTAATTAATTATTGACAATTTAATGTCCCTACTTTTAACCTTAAATAACAGGCAGGAATTACTGGCTGTCATCTCTTCTTTAGCACTGCCAGGTGCAGCACGTGTTTTTTCAATCAGGTCATCCCATCTATATCAGCCACTTACACTATCCATTCATACTGTAGCTGCATCTTTCCCTGCAGAATACTGATGGATTCTTCATTTGAATAATTTATGTCTGAGTTTTATAATAGACACTTATCATTTAGTATAATGAGCTACTGAAAGGACCTTAAAAGTGGATCATCTCTAGCATGTTCCACAAAAACATGTTTCTCTGCTACTTAGAAAAAAAACAGAACTCTGCTATCTGATATTAAATAGTAGCCACTAAATTGGATGCTCATCTACACCCTCTTCCAAGGCTTTCCTCCACAGCCATTTTGTGTTTTGAGCATGTCTATTAATTTATAAGGTGTCTGCTGTTGTAGATAGCTGTTAAATAGTTAATAGGGATCTACTGCACTTTGTCCAGCAGCGTAACTGCATTCTGCCTAATAAAATCCTCCTGCAGCAACAAATGATTCTCTCTCCTTTCACACACCTCTCGCCCTGAATTAACAGTTCCAGCATACAGGAAAAACAAGACTGTATAGCTTCTCCATGTAAACTGCTTTTGTATCACGAAGCTTTAGAAACTCTCCAAACTGAACAACAGTTCTACCTGAGTATGTATTTGTAAACAAGTTTAACTTACTGAAATAATAATTTTAAAAAAATATTATAAAATCCAAAGTATTGTATTGGTTAAGTTAAAAAAATCTTGCCTAAGCACAGGATCTCTTATTACAGGTGTGCAGCCCAATTCCCAAGGAAAGCCTTAACTGATCCAGTTTTAACTGGTATCTGGAAGTTTCCTCAGGAAAAATATTTTTATTGTGAGAAGCTGTTATAGCAGTTGCAAGTCACAGGGCAATGGAGAGAAAGTCAATGTGAAAAGGTTTCTCTTATTGCTATAATGGCTTTAGGAATTACTGAGAACAAACTTAATTACAAGAAGACTAATTTTGCTGGACTTCAGAGAAAAGCCCAGGAGATCCAAAAACCAGAGAAGTACAGAGTCAGCTCAAGGCAATATCACCTTACTTCTCAGTTGTGCGATGTCCGTTTCTGCCACCACAAAGCCTATCGGTCTATACTTCCTGATGTCAAAACTATTAAGAACTATGTTCAAAAGTTGTACGAGAGAAGAAACGCAGATTTATAACTGGGGTATCATCAGAGTTTTCATCAGTCAAAACCTACTTTTTTCATAAACTAATTCTCATTTCATTGCTTTTAAAACTGGCATAGTGTGTCATAAAATACGAATTACCTTCAAGAGAATGCAATTGTCACTTTAAGTAAAACAGGCAAAATTTTTCAAAAGTACAGACAATGTCAGAGCATTTAAGAATTTTCCTTGCTCCTTACATTAGGGAAAGCTACCGAATAATCAAAAATTATTTTTGACTGAAAAGCCTTTGCACAGTTTATCATACATTAAATAAAAATTAAAAGAAATTACAGGTTTCACATTCTCTCTATATATAATGACCAAATTATTTTATTTGAGAAGTACTCACACAGTGGATATTATTTGGTTACATCTAAGAGTCAAATTTTTAAGTTAAAATTCCTATGTGCATCACTAGATGGCATGCGTCCAACTTGGTGGTGAACTTCTGAATGCAGGAAGATACTTGCAAAGACTATTCTGCAGCTAAGGACTACTAGGAAAGTTAAGACACAGCTTTGAAATCCTCTAGTTATTAGCCTATTCAGTTTCACATTTAGGATAAATGGTTTCAAAACAGACATGAAAACAATGATGTCCAAAGCAAGGAAGAGCTCTTAAAGACAGCTGGGAAAAAAAAAAAAAAAAAAAAAAAATGTATCGGATGGCTTGAAGAGCTGCAATTTGCTTATAATTTCCAAGCCAGCTTTCTTGTCCCGATTGTGTACATGTGTTTGAAGTATTTTAAGTGGCTGAAATATGGAATGATTCAAGGCTTCACAAACTAACATTCTGTTTTATCTTTATTTTGGGAAATACATTGGATCAGTTGAAAGCCTTGGCTAGATATAAAGGGTTATACTGACTGGTTTGTTTTGGTTGTTTTGGGTTTTTTTAATATTCTGGTTTTCAAATGGAAGGAGAAGCAGGCAAGTGAAGATTTTCATTTAGTCAGATCTGGGTCTGGAACAGATAAAAGCATTCGGGGCTGAGTATAACCTCGTTATTACAGATCATCTACACTCAAAATCCCGTGAGTAACCCTAATGTTTTTGCTTACCAAACAAGCCTTTTAAATATAAGATAGATTTTACGATAGATCTCTAGCAATAGACACATACTCCTTTGAAATGAGTGTTCAATTGCTTGTTTCCAGCTATTTTTCTAGAAGTGTTTATAGCTGATTTAAATGATTGCCTATGTCAGCTGGTACAGAGAGGCAGGCTGACTCTCATATTCAAAAAGACTAGAATGACATACAGCCCCCCACCCACCCCAGTGCAATCTTTTAGCATTCATCTACCCACATCAGCCTTAGCAAACAACAGTGAGCCCTAAGCTTTTCCACCAGGCTTAAACTTTGCTATTCCGCACGGAGTTTTTACATTAACCTTCATACAGTGTGCATCAGTGCATGAATGTTTCCCATGCGGTGAGCTGACAGCCACACATGCCAAAAATCTCTCTTTCCATACAATCTAACACCAGCAGAACTGCAGGACCAGGTTTTTATTTTTTCTCATGCACAGCTTGAGCCAGCTGCAGTGCAAGTACAATAACCATACAGTGGTAACACTAAAAAAAAAAGAAGAAAAAAAAAAAGAAAAAACCTGTCTGAGAGCTATTCATGAATCCAACACATTGCACGTTTTGGTCACAGGTGGAAAGATCCTTCCATCTTGAATGCTTACATGTTCCTGTTGTACAGTATATTGTATGGCAAGCCTCTGCTGAAGCAACGTGATGGCTTAAACCTTTAGAGAAGCTGTTATCAATTCCTCGGAGGGCATGTTTCTGAGATTTCTTTATTGAAATCACAAGTTTCCTTTTGTGTGCACATATTCCCTGACACTTCCTAAAGTTTGTCACCTTCAGGCTTTCAGTGAACTTACTAAAATGGATTTGGCATCTTGTGCTTTTGATTTAATTCCTTTTTTGTTTCTCTCATGGGGATCTAGAATTAAACAGTGTGACATGCAAAATTAAAAAAAAAAATAAATAAAAAAAGAACAGTTTCCTCTTCACAATCTACCCACTCTCCCCCTGCCAAAATCTAATGAGCAACACCAGAGCAGCTTTTCAGTGTTTTCAGAACACCCTCTCCCCTCTGAAATTTTGAAAGTTTCTAGGATAAGCCTGTAATGTTTTTCAAGTAAACTTAACCTGTGTGTAGCAAACAGACAATTTTCTTAGGGCTACAAACCTTAAATCTCTGAAGCATAGCTTAACGCGAGTGTTTTAGAGCTACTAATCAAAACTTCCAAGAGGGAATTAAAAAAGAATAAAAAATGAAGTTTGCCTTAAGTTCTCACCGCTGATTACACCTTCACTTGCAAAGAACAAAGAGCGTTATTAAACACCTGAAGAAATTAATAGATTGTGAACTGCTCAAGTAACTTGATTCATTGATCGTCTCCATACTCAGATCATCATAAAACCATTGTGGACATCTAGCCTCGCTAGGCTCATGAACACATCCACTTCCCTGTGACTGCATCGTGGCTGAAACTTAAGCACATCCCTTTCTTGACATGTGTCACAGTCACCGCCCCCGTGGTATCACTTCATCCTTCCCAAATATTCCCACTCACACTACCTCTTCCTCCTAGCAGAAAGTCAGACTCTTCTCATTCACAGAAAACTCTAGTCCGCTCTTTTCAAAAGGGAAACACCTACATCAGTATCTCATCTCTTTCTGGTTTCTTCTTTTTCAGTAATTCTTGCTCATTTTTAAATGAAGCTTTTTTTTTTTTTATTTATACGGGACTGAAAAAGCAGGTCCTTCCAGTCTTTTGTACTTTCTTACATGACCTGCAGTAGCTTCCCACATTCCCTCACACTATGCAGGGGTTTAGGTTAGTTTCTATTAGAAATGTCCCTTTGAACAGAAACTGTAAAATTTCCACTTTACTGCATTTCTAAGATGAGCATATGTATATACAAAGACATAAATTTATATATTTCCTATACATATACATGCAAGCAGATCACACCAACGTCCAGCTTTTTCACACATATTTTCAGTTGCAGATTTGAAATGCCCTCTAAATATATACATGAATGGACAAAAAAGAAATATTTGCCTTCAGATGGCATTCTTCAGAACAGAAGGGAATTGCCTTTATGTAATATTAATCCAAACATTTTAAAACTATATAAAAGTATTAAATGAATGAAGCAGACTCATCCCTGCAGTGGGAAGTTGCGTGATGTTGGATAGTGCAGTACAAGACTCACGCAGAATTAAAGTAGATTGAGCACTACTAGTCTTCTGTTACCATGTGGGCAGCAAGAATGTATGACAAACCACATGAAATGAGTTCTAGCACAAGACAAAATTGTGTCTTATTTTTGCTTCATTTCCTTCCACAAGATTTTTACCCTCTCTCGCAAAATGACTTTTGGTATTGGTAGCTTCTTTTGGGGGAAGCTGACATTTTCCTGCCCATCCACTGTACCCCTCCTCACTTACAGTTTCACAATGAGGATCACAAAAAGGGAATTAATTATCCAATGGTCACAGGTATGGAAAGCCTAGTTCAGTTTCTGCTCCATGAAGAAGGGTGTCTAACCAACCAAACACTGTCCTCACAGGTAGCCTCCAAAGCTGAAGATGAAAGATTTTGAGTAATTCCACAGTGAAGTAAGAACCCTCAAAACCTCAACATATATACTAAATCAAACAGCGCTGATGTGACTCCAAATAGAACCAAAGTCTAAGGAACTGAACCAGAATACAGCCTCTATCAGTATAAAACTGAGACAAACATAGTTTTTACATGGTTATTTAAGCGAGATTATACAGAGTATAGAAGTACTCTCCTATCATTATACATTGCCTAATCCAGGCTATATTGTTCAAAGCCATAAAGGAAGCCTGTTCTGTTCTGACCAGTGTGGAACCAGTACAGTAGTGTAGGTTTTCTATGTTTTTTAGTTCACCAATTATTTGATGACATTTTAGGGATGAAACAGAAGGGTCAACAAATATTTAATGCATAATGCATCTATAAACAGCCTCAACTGTAACATTCAACAATGTTAAATCTGTAGAAGAAAATCCTATGTAATTTAATCTCCTCTGTCAAATATTTACTTTTACAAAAAAAGAAGTTACTTTCAAGTGAAACAGCCTGTCTGGAAACACTCAACAGTGGCAATATTGTGAAGCGAAGCAGAAATTTTATTAAAAAAGCAATGAACTCATGGGCAGTTTAGTGCAATTAATGCATGATGAAAATCAGGCAGTCATGGAGATCCAATATAAGGAAAAGATTATACACATAGGGATCATAGAGCGTTAGACAGAGGTGCCTACACACCTCTTTGCGTCTTATGAAGAATTTTTGCATTTCTCATATTAAATGGAAGGGGGAAGGTAGAGATCAAGCACAGAATGGTGACCAGACATACATTTTATCACATCAGATAGCTTCAGGACTTCATAACCTCCTGCAAAGGGACTGCAGACAGCTATTTGGGGTATCAAACGTTAGACAACCCTCAGTAATCCTCAGGTATAAGGGTTCGTTGGCACTTCCCACAGTCCCTTTGGAAGCCCTTGATATCCAGCCCAGTCACTTAGCTATGTGCTACTGGAAAGGATTTTGTTTGTGCACATGTGGCTGTATACCCTTTTCTGGTCTTAAAAAAAAAAAAAAAAAAAAAAAAGTGTACATTTCTCAAGTGGGAGCACAGGAGCAAAATTTGTATCCAAGCTTTTGTGAGGACAGGCAAACTGATCGAGTCACACAAAATCCTTCATGTGTGGTAGACAGAAAGAGAGAATGTAAAACCTAACCAGATAATTAGACTTACACTGTACTGATTTTCTTCTTAGAAAGTTTACCCTTAGGCAAATCATCCACTGGAGTCTTTTTTTATTGTAAGAATCGGCTGGCAAGAGCGGACACCTAAATGTAGTTGTGAATGTTTAGCAACAGGAAAAAAAAAAAAAAGGCATTTCGGATTGGTTGGGATTATTTTTAATTAGAGCCATATATAACAGATCACTGAGGATATAAAAACTGACAAATCATCCTGTTTCTGGCTGGGACAGTTCCGCTTGTTCAACAACCAGAACCGTAGGCCTGGACCCATCAGGAGATTTAGGACAGCAAATTCTCTTAATCTTTGTTTTGGCATCTACTGCCAGCTAAATATTTACAGTTTTGGAGGACTCCAGGGAATAGCAATGTAATGTTGTTACTCTCTCTCCAAACTATTTGTACGTTCACAAAACATCCCTTAATTATGACACAACTGCCAGTCTGTTAATAACCCCAGCAGAGGTCAATGTTTTAATAGCAGTAGTAGATTAAACATCAAAGGAAAAAATATATTAATATGAAATGCAATTAAATTAAGACAGTTTTGAACTAATTCTTTGAGCAGGCTAGTTACGCAGAAGAAATTAATGAAAGTCAAAGCCAAAACAAAAAACTACAAAGGAGACTTGCTATATAAAATCATACTCTGAGAATTCCTTTCTTATGCTTTATTGCTCACAATACTCTAAAACATGCTTCTCACTCACCTGACACACAAAAGCCCCAACAGCACTAAATGCTCAAAATACACGTATTCATTTTGGGCAAACCTACAGAATGACACATTTACATTCATGTTAGAGGATGCAAACAAAGAAAAAACTCAATTCCAGCAACTTCAGATGCAAAGTTTAAAGGCCCGTCTCTCCTTAATGCCAAGAAACATGATTCCAAGAGAGACAACACATTAAAGCAAGAAAAAATTGGCTTTTAATTTCAGTAGCATGGATGAATAGGAGTCTTTTCAGAAGTCATTACTTAGGTAAAACATCTGCATACACATCCTTTAAACTCCTAGCATTTCAAAGTTAGGCTCATTCACGCATGTAAAAATGCTGTTCTATGTTCATTCTATGTCATACACATACTGCAGAGTTGAATTTTAACTTGGACTAGCCACACAATTTAAAACCTGCTGGTGTTATTTTCTGGACTTCGCTGAGGGAATATAGGTAATGAGGAGAAAACCATAAAAAAAGGTACAGAGGAAACAGATATCGGGAGACGTATTCACGACCATTATGAATAGAGGTGCACATCAATTTTTTCCTGTGACTGAGCTATGAGTGAAATTCAGTTTGCCCAGGTTTCATTGTGTAAACCAGGTGAAAAGAAAATAAATTTGTTCTACAAATCAAATTCAGAGTCAAAAATCAAGATTCAAAAAGTCTATACAGAACTAATGAAAACTAGGCAGACATAAAATAAGGCATTGACTTATATTTTGTCAAAGCTGTAAAGACATCTTTTAAAGCTTGTCCCTTTCTGCAGATCACAAAAAAGAAAGGTGCTACCCTTTGCACGCTACCAGTATCTTGTTCTTTCTTAAGTGTTGTGCCTTGAAACTTAAGGCATTAGGTTTATAAAGGTTAATTAGCTTTCCCCTATAATTCTACTCAAACGCAAAACTATTGGTTCTCAAGCAAATAGGGAGATATCTCTCCAATTATTATTGTAAATGAAAGTCAGTGGAATACTCCAAGTTTCTCTGTTCTTTTTCCTTGGCATGCAGACAGGCTAGAACATTGTAACCACTTATTGCAGAACTGCTCCAATGCCAGGGTTATGTCCAGAAACAGCCTATGCAAGACAGAAAATCTGTGCTGCTTGGAAAAGCCACAAAAAGCTTCAAGATGCTACATTTTGTACAAGGTCAACGAAATGCAAATCCTCTAGACCAATATATTCAATAAACATCATTAAAAAATTAAGAAGTACAGAAGTATTCCTTATTCAAACTGAGTGACTATGAGTCACTCACAGTAGAAACATAGCTCTTGCAACCAATATAGACTGGTCACAGGGCAGTATAAGAAGAATCACAATAACGGTAGAATAAACTTTTTTGAAAGAAAGCTGCTACACAACAATACTACCAAGATTAGAGGTCAAGTTAATAGCATTACTTGATAGCATTAGTCATTCAAGAAATGTTGAATTATCATAGTAATCTCTGTTTTGGAGGATGATATTTTCTGTCCTAATAAAACAGCATGGAAGTCCAATTTGTTGTTGTTGGACTGAAGTAATTTTGGTTTTTAATGCTGTAAATTTTACTTTTCCATAACTGGGTATATTTTCCAGAGATGTCAGCGATATGCTAAAGTGTAAAAAGAATAGAGCAAAAATTGCTTGATATAGTGGACAAATTGCATGATTGATTTCTTTGCATCTCTGAATATAAACATAACCAAGCCAAGCACTTTCGAAAAAAGAATTCTTTAAAATGTTAATTTTGTTTACCAGCAGAGACATGTTTCTTTGAAAGAGATGATGTCTCTTAAATAGGTATCTTTATCTCTCATACCATAGTGGGTTTCTATTCAATTGTGCAAATATTATTTTAGTGCAGTTATACTTGCTGCATGTACCTTCCCCTTAAACAGCAGGGTAAGCTGTATTCTCCCCGAGACATACACGCGTTACTCCAGCTGACATGAATAGGACACGGTTTCTAATCAAGGAAAGACCTCTCAGAAATGAAGGTTAAGAGATTAGAAACATGAATACCAAACTAAAGAAAAATGGAAAAAGACTTAGCAGATGTGAGACATTACTTAGAAATCATCTGCAAGATGAACAGCAGAAAGAGACATTTTTCCATTAACATATTTTCTTGAAGGGAAAGTTGAAAAAAGGAAATAACAGTCCCGTTTCTTTGCTGGTTTAGTGCCACGAACTAAGTATAATGTGTCTATTTGCGGAAATGGAGAATATTCATCTGAAGCTACAGTTGCTGTGTTAGTTGTCCTTTTTAAGGAAATGCTAAGATGGAAAAGCAGCTGCCTCTCCTGCTTTTAGTATTGCTTAATGCTCTATTTGTATTTTCAACCCACACACCCTAAAAATCAAAAGGCATCATCAAACAAGTCAGGGTAAATAATACAGAGTTCTATCATATATCAAAATAGTTTTTACATTATAACATATAAGCTGCAAGGAAGCATAACCAGTTACTTGGCATAACGCACAAATAATCTGTTCCATTACTGTGTAAGTATCTTAAGCAAGACTGTAAAAGTGATGCAATGATTCAGAAAACACATTACTGTTCAAACAAAAATACTAGGCATCTGTGTTTGCTAAATATGAATTCCTAATTTATCAGAAATGGTTTCTTTCTCAGAGGCTCACATTATACAAATTTACATATTGCTTTTGGTCTCTGATATGAAGTCACCCTCTTTATTTAGAGAGCACCGCATTTTTTGGTTGCATTCTTAAATTGCCGTAATAAGATCTAAAACAATATACACAATAGTTTTCAACCAGCTTATGAGTCAGCGAAAAACGCATGTTCTTACAAGTATAGCCTGTGTTCCAAATTTGCAATATTTTATACCATCACCGTTTAAAGAAAAATCAACACAAGTCTTATCATTATATGCTTAATTTATAGAATAATTTAGATATTGCATGAAAATCCTGCCGATTCTATCCTTTCATATCCTGCTACGTTTGAATAGATACAATAAAAACAACCATTACTGAATTTTCATTAAGGAAAATAAATAAATAAATCAGGAGGTCATTGGGGGCTTACCTAAGAGTTTTGCTCTACGGTCCTTTCTTTTCAGTGCCATAATCCATAACAAAAGTAGCAAATGCTAATTTTAGTGCCTTATGTTACATATCCTCATGACTTACAGAAATATGACAAGCAGCTGTGTTCCATGCTGCTTTCAGAGTATCGGTATATAAAAACTGTAGTCACATCATTATTTTTATTTACTGGGAAAATAAGTTTTACAGCGTACATTTATGAAATTAAGTTCTACCCACTGCAATCACTGCTTTGCATGGTATCACTGCTAACATGGAATTCAGCTTTCATGGGAAGGACCATAAATGTCTGGGGCTGTAAGGTTTGCTTCTGAAAAAGCACAGGAAAAAAAAAGAAAAACAAAAATCTCGAGGCACTGAATTCAAGCATGGCTTGCAAAAGAAGATAATGCTAAAAATAGAGCCTATCATGATAGCAAAGTTAGTAATAGTGATGTTTAGTAGAGAAGGCCATTTTAAACCATTCCTTTCAGGTTCCAGTATTTAATATCATTTCCAAGCCCAAAACGCTCAAGCTCACTACATCTGTAAAAGGGCTCTGATGGTTTGTTTTGTTGAAAGCGAAGAATCACTGTCTAGTTGACAGCCGTGCCTTACGCAGGCTCGGCAATGCATATTTGTGTAAATACCTTCCGTCAGTATGGGCAGAGCACAACCAAACAGCAAAATGGACCTGTTGCGATCCGAGATTCAGTTTTGCCTTGGCCATGGATGTTTTTTGCTGTCAGGCCATGGGAACATAGGCATATCAGTATTGTAGTTCTGCTAAACAATATAAGCATCCTTCTGCAAGACCCATACTTAACGGCTCATATACTAAGTTAGTATTAAGTTAATTCTAATCTTTACAGAATTTCTCACAAATATTCTCTTTTGTTTTCTTTCATATTTACAGTGGGGTGCAATCAAAAACTGTAATATATAAGTATATTTGGCCTTCATTACAGAAACGTATGTAAAAATGCAGGCTGTAGATTTGCTCATATGCAGATTTCAGCTCCTTTTCATCTTTTCTGGCCATTTAATAACTTGTAAGAATGCTGATTGGGATTTGCATATTAGTTCAGTGTGATGATAGATTTGTTTTTCTTATTCTCTATGGACAGTATATTGACAAGACACTCTGCTACTCATGATCATATAGTATACTATAATATAATGTGTAATTGGATTCACTGTACTTAGGACCAATAGTAATTTAGTCATGGATTGGAGTTGTAATTGCCTTCTTTGAGTAATTTTCATCATATCGACAATTTGAGCTGTATTAGTCTACTCATGTTGTTCTGTAATATAATTTTATTCTTTATTGACATAAATACCCTATAATGAATTCAGCTAGCCATTAGGTATATTTAAGCGTTATTCAAATTTAATTATTTTTAAAAAATGCAAAATCTTGAATCAGTAACTAAACACAGCAGACAAAATACCTTGGTGTGGTGACGTTTTATGTAGTTTCTGCATTTTTTAAAGCCTTAAACTACATTCATTGTCACATGGGTTTCCATGATGGGTAGACAGGGAAAATACTACCCTACCTGACTGAGGCTCATTGTAAGGCCTGAAGTCTTTCAGTACAGAATATAGATTAGTTTCCCGACTCACCATGAAGACAGGAATACAGAAGGTAAGAGGATAGGCACTGCAAATCCTCACTCTTCCTTAGTCACCTGTTACTGCCATGGAACGAGACAGGATATTGGGGACTAGACAAATCTTTGTTTTTGTCCCGTACAGTTCTGTCAGCGTGCTCAGAGGAAGTGTCTTTTAATGAATAGCAGCTACATGCATTGCTTACAGAAGGAATCGGGGGTGGGCGGGGTGGGTGTAGTCTTTGTGCATAGTATTTTGTTTCACTCTCTGGAGGACATGGATCAAGATTTTTATGGCTGATGCTTGAGTTATCCAAGGTGGCTCTGAGGCCACAAGTTACATCTGCTGGTAATCCAGACTTTACTGGGGGCAGACTTCACAAGCAAAGCAAACCCAGTGGGAAGTGAACGGACAAAACACACGGGGAGACTGAACGAAGAAAATATATTAGTCAGAAAGGTTATAATACCCTTACTTCTAGATTAGGGAGGCAAAAAAAAATTTCTGAAGTATTTGATTAACAATAACAAGGCAGATCATCTGAAAAGGAGAACCTGTTTACAAACCTCCTCAAAACTAAGGGGCTTTCAGATCCAAGTTTTGTTTGGGATATAGCTCTATGTACGAGGAATCAATAATTCAACTTCCTAAACAAAGAATCCATAACATTCATTGCTGCTCAACAAAAACACACACAAACTGGTGGCTGACCCAATCAACTCATCCTAGAAACACAGAGCATCAAGGAAAAATACAAAAGTACAAGAGTACCCTCTGCACTCAGAGGGCATGGGGGGGAAGTAGTCAGTGGCTGGAGAGGTGCTATCAAACAGAGAAGAAACAGCTGGGTTTTTTAGTTTTGTATTTATTTTAAAGGATCAAAGCACCACAGTAAAGCTGGAAGGACTTGTAAAAGATTATCCAGCATGACTAGGCAGCATAATTGACATCCAAAGCATTCTGCCAAGTGCCCAACTTGTTCATGAAGACCTTGGCTGACAAGGCCAGAAAATACAGCAGTGAACAAAGCAGGGCTATTCAGTCCCTCTGTTATTAGCTCTAGGCCATTTTGACAGGTCTTTGGGTTAGCCCACCATTCCTTTTGAAATCTCATCATCCACTTATATGCCTTTTGCTTTAAGACATTCAGATTATGCCAGTTTGCAACACAGGGGAATCTGGTTTTTATAGTTCCATCCTTTGGCTCTTCAGTCAACTTGAGATTCCAAAGATCACCATTAGTACATCTTCCTGGTGTTGCAACTTACATGACCCGTAGCAAAGTGTCTCCATGTCTTTCTGTTTCCTATGAAGTCTGCTAAGTTAATGCATTTTAATACATCCTTTAAACATATTCCTAGAGAGCACAAAGAGATATATCTAGTAGGAATCTCAGCACTTTATTCCATGGATACAGTAAGCATCAGATGTGCACACAATTGCTATTAGAGGAAAAATAACACATTCCCTTACCTCTGATTTTTACAAACTGACTGCTTGCAAAAACCTATGGTTAACCAAATCTGTTTCTGAAGCTTTCCTGCTTTATTTTGCAAGATGTTCTTCAAGAGAAGCCATTCTTTGCTTTCTATGGGTGGTGACAGAATGAAATTTCAGGAATTCCCAGCTTGTATCATTCAGCACCTGAATATGATGAGATTGGAAAACAAGACTGAAATGCTAAGACAAATGTGTTGTGGTAGTTTAATTAATAAAGTATTTTTTCTGTATGTGTGTGAGAAAGCAATTGAGGGAGTGAGCAGGCAAGCAGAAGCAGACAATACTCTGCTAATAATGTAGGTTCAAGTACCATTACATTTTCTAAAAGATATTTTCTCAGAAAAATCCAGAGTAGGGTAACGGGCGTCATTCTTGTACCCTCAAATATTCATAGAATAGCCTAACTGCTACTTTAATAAGTGTTTTATAAAGATATAAAGATTTAAAGAAATATATACATTTATGAATAGTTTTCCCAAATTCTAGTCCTCTATACTTTATAAGCACAGGAAAGAAAATCTCTGCTTAGAGAACTAATTTACAAGACTTTATCTTTAATTACATTTACAGAGCACATGGGATATTTTAAAATAATCACCTTTTTTATATATTTTTTAAAGACATCTCTGGCTAGCGTCTGGGGTTATTAAATGAATAACTGTGATCATTACAATTTATGCAGACTAAAGTACAGCTTTCTAAGGCTTCATTTATGTTCTTAAAAAACAAAGTAATGGGTGCTTTATAATCTAAATAGATCTCTTGATTTTTATGGGTTCCTTTTTTAATGTATTTCCATATAAGAGAAAAATAACATTTTTCTTTGAAATAAAACTGTTTGTGCTTTGATTTCTGAGAGAGAGTGGTAATCTACATAGAGATAAGGAACACCTCTTACCACATTATGTTCTACCTGTCAAAAGACAGTTGTTTAAGCTATGGTATATAAACACTAACTACATGAGAATAGCTACTGCAGTGTAATTTGGACGCCAAATTCCAGTTGTAATACAACCGCCTACTGTGCCGGAAACTTGATTTGAAAGTGGACTTCCATCACTCTGCAGAGTATCTTTCATCATTTCCTATCAACTACCACATTGGAATCATAGTGACCAACAGGATATGAGAATAAAAACCTTTAAGATGGATGCTAAAAATATGCAAGAAAGTTATCATTTTACTTATCCACTTTTTCTCAACTCTTTCCATCTTTCTGACTCTACTAGCAAGTTCTTTACCACTGTCAGCATAACACTAATGCATGCATATTAATCCCCTCCCAAGTATATTTGCTAGACATTCACAGAAATCTAAGTATATTATAGTATTACTATATCTGATGCACACAATAAGCAACAAGTAGTAAACCTACTGAAGCTGAAAGTACAGACTCAAAAAAACCCTGAACGAGCATAAGTGTTCCAAGTGTATTCTTTGTTCTCCTTAAAATGCATCAAAATACAACTTTCTCTTTTAACTAGCTCTGACACATCCCCGGTCAGTAAACACTTCTTGCCATGAAGCAATCTTCTTGTTTTTCCAGCCACATGACAAAGCCTTTGTTGCGGCGTTATCTAATCAAGATAAACAAACACCTGCCATGAGTTAGCACCCACCTGATACCAAACTTGCAATGATAAGGCTACAATCAATTCTCATCAAATCTTGCTCTAAGGTGGTTTCCAGCTGCTGTGACATGTCTTCACAGAGCACAATCATTCTGACTTTGACAACTTGGTTTAAACTGCTTGTCATCAACAATTACGTTATAATGTTATTAAACACTCAAATTTTGATTTTGCATTTTTTTCTGTTATCCTTATTAAAAATTAAATTGCTGCTTTCTCTCAGGTAGGTACAGTTTCCTATACCCCACAAATATTTTCTACAATAGTTTTCTGAGTAACATTCTATAAGGAAAAACTTCTATAGAGAAAAGAATAAATCCCTGGGGTTTTTTCAGATGGACCCCAATACCACAATATTTTGAGTTTTTGCAGTCCTCTGTGCTTTCACAGAGGGTCTTTTATGAGTTGCTTTATGATCCACCAAAGTCAAGCAGACTGGCAGTGCTGAGTTTCATTCAGTGTCCTGAGCACTGCACGATTACCAGTTCGCCAAGTAGCCCTTGTAACAGGTAGCCACTTCTCCCAGTGGCTAGCATTTTCCAACAGCATCACCTGAATTTGCCATTGTGGTTGCCTCCTGGTGTCTTACACATTTCTCTCACATTTGTGGGAGAATCTCTGTGACTTCATGGATACTACACAGCCCCTTTCATGAAAAGCTGCTGCAACGCCCTTCTCAGAAATAAATAAATATATGAACCTGTGACAATGCCACTTTCGATGTTCCTGTTGAGATGCTTCTCTTACAGAGCATTTACTGCGTAGGACGCTAAACATCAGACAGACGTCTCCAAGGAGAAATGCAAGCTTGAAAGATGATTTAATTGCAGTCAAATGGTTTGGAATTATTTAGTACAGAGTTAGAGGAGAAAAGACATCTGCTCATACTAGAAACTCGGGTGAAATAGTTGTTTAATTACAACGCTTCCCCAATACTTATGAAAAATACCTCTGCCATCGCAAAGGTCCAGCAACAGAAATAAAATTTGCATATGATTGATACCTAAATTGAAAAGCACAGTATGTATTGAAACTCCCATATGTATGCAAATTTCTTATTCATTACAAGACAACAAAACTTTTACTATGAAATTTAGAAGTAATCAGTATTTCAGTGACAGAAGTTTGATTAAGAGATAGTACTGAAACTAAAGCACGTTGTTCCAGCTCCTAGTCTGATATAATGCAACTACAATGTACAGACATAACTTTATCTCTATGAAGGAGAGAGCTTCTTTGGAACAAGATACTGCGACTAGCAATCGTGAGGCAAGCTTGTATTCCTTTTAGGTAGGGCAGCAGCTCGGGACATAGAAGAACTCTGAATTTTCTGACCAGATGGACTATTCAGTCTGCTATAGGAAGATGAATTATAAAGGACAAGTAGCTTCATTTAGCAACATAGCATTTGTTCTGACAAGAGGCATGCTAACCTCAGCTACAGCAGCATGCAATCTAACTACTTTACTTAGACAACTCTTTAAAAACAAAACCATCTTCTATTAACAAAATGCCATTGATATTTAATCATAAGACTATAGTAGCAAAATAAGAAAGAACTCACTTTTTTGAGTTGAAAACATACACAGCTATTAAAAAAAAGAATCACATATGTAAACATACCTGCATAACTATGTAACTTCAGATTATCACATAGGTTCCTCTCATCAATAAATACAGTTACTGGAGGTGTAAAGCAGATGCAGACACCAAGCGTGGATCTCCTCTTCCTCTACAGCCTTAAACCACAAACCCAGAAGCAGTTTGAAGAGTTCTCACCTGCACTATCTAATCACAAATGGTGAACGAGCTTTTATTCTTAAAAGGAAACACATGTTTTTCCACCTCACCTGAGGGTGATTACTAAACAGGAGACTATACATGACTGGCAGTATAAGATTATGTTACGAAAGCTGTTTAAAAGACAGTGTGGAAGATGAAATGTGCATATTATTCAGGACTTAAAACACTTAAAAGTAAGAAAAAAAGATGACAGCTAGAGTAGACAGGAAAGATGGGTAAGCCTAATTAAACCCATTAATCACAAATAGCCTGCTCCTATGGAGGTCAAGGTTAGCTTTGCATCAATTTCTATAGGAATCCATGGGACTAAGCGTTTCGTCTGGGACAAAATTAATTTTCTTTCAAGGGGCTGCTGTGTTTCAGATTTGGTATGAAAGGCATGTCAATAATGCATATTGTTTTAGTTGTTGCTAGCTCATCTTTATACCATTCAAGGAATTTTTTCAGCTTCCCACAGAAGCGGAGAAGGAGCAGAGACAGAACAATGGAATGGCCAATGGAATATTCCCTTCCCAGTTTGGGACCTTACTGCAAAAATTTCCCTCACTATGTGAATTAAATAACGGTTCTGAATCACTCATTTGATTATTCCTTATGTACTATACTGATGAATAGGCAGGAATCTGAGAGTTTACTTGTTAAGATAATGCGACCAAATAAAACCTAAGTGGCTTTCACATTCTGACCACAGCCCTAGTATACTGACAGACCTTTAAGACATGCTAAATAAGCATGTATTGTTTTAAAAGCCCACAGTTTAATACATAATTTCTAACATAAATCATGATAACTTAAACTGGGATATCTCAGGACAAAAAAAAAAAAGAAAAAAACCCTAATAAAAATTATAAGTTCCCATTCACGATTACTCAAAGGAATCTCTGGTTTGTAAGCAACTTCTCACATACATGGAACATATTTGTCAATAAATCTGAAATCAAGAAAGAAGTCTAAGTTTCACGACTCAGCTTCTCTTCAGTCCCTGAAAATATTCATTCTGAAAAAGACCCAGTAAGACATTGTGTTGTGTTTGACTAAACAGCAAATAAAAGACCTGGACCAGAATCCTGTCCTCTCTCCAATACGTGTATCTTTTTCCCATTTGTATTAATGGAAATTATACAGTCACATACAGGGAAAAATTGCAATCCCGAGCAGCTAATCAGAAAGACAACATCATTATTTAAACTGTAGCATCAAAAATAATCTGCATCCAAAAAGACAGTGAAAAGTAACTAACTCCTTAGCCCATGTTATGTTAAAAAAAAACAAAAACAAACCTCTGTGTATGTGATTATAAGTTAAAATCAGAATGACTTTACTGATAAGAATCTGGCTTTCTGACTTTCCTGCTTCACAGGCCTCATAATCTGAATGTTTCAGCAGTCTTTAGGAGAGGACAGAGTCAGCAGGTCTCCAGCCTCATCCAATATATATTCTGGCAGACTAAAATCAATACACTAAGATTTGTCTGCCAGCTTCTTTATCCTCATTCCCATTTGCTGCTGACTCTGGCCTCTCCCTGAAGTCTACTGCACCTGTTACTGTCTGAAAAATTTGTACTCCTCCAGTTTACAAATTACTTAAACCACTACAGTAAAATGAAGGGAAGAAGTTCTCCTTTTTGGCCATCCTAGAACGAAGGCCTCATACGCAAGTAGCATCTTGGCAAAAGCGCTTGGAGTGGCTTTACAGCTACATCTGCTCCATCTGTTCTTACTACGCTGACAGTTCCCTCAGCCAAAAAGATGGCAGTTTGGTGTCCAACTTGCCAGTGTAACTACATGATTAGTCTGAACAGGCTTGTAATAAGTAAATTCTGGAAGTTTTATACTGCGATTTTGCTATTGCCATTTCTCATATCCCCCCTCCCCCAAGAAAATATGAACATATATACATATGTATACATATGTATAGCTAGACAAAATGTCTTTACACATTTTTCACCCCCACAGATTTATAAGAAGCCTAGAAATGACCTGACACTAAGTTTACTGATGCTACGATGCAGGACATCTCTAAACATCACAACATCCTGTTTCACAAAAAAAAAAAAAAAAAAGTAATTCAAGCAGCACAAATTTGCTTAGGACTTTTTACCAATTAGGATTATTTGTTACTAACAATAACTGAATGGTGTTTTATAGGCACCAGCCAATACAAAGGGTGCCCTACACTGTCTCATATGAAGCCAGAGGATTTTTTCCTGAATCTTTTCCATGCATGCAGGAAATTCTACATTGCCTTTAAGGGATTTATCTATTTATTCTTCACTTCTCCCATAGGCTAAAGGGAAGAACTAAATGAGCAATCCTTGTTCTCATAGGATTTTGGGGTCTGGAACTATGTCTGACCATGAGACTAAGTTAGCCATTATGTGAAACTTCTTACTGTGCACCAAAACAAAGGTCAGACATAAACCTGGTCTTAAATCACCCATTTTTAGACCATTATTTTTCAAGACTTTCCCTACGGTTTCCACTTTTTACGACCTTATCAGTACTGCCTTTTCACCTGAGTAAATTCTACTCATTTCCACTGGCAACGTCGATCTAGTCTGAAATAATCCTAATTATCTCATTGCATGCGACCCCCTGCTCTAGAGGAATTAGGCATATGGAAAAAAGGATTCTGTAAGGCATTCAAAGTTGCAACTATTTTTACCTCTGGAGAGGCTTCAAAACAGAAATATTGCAAACTGATGGCATTTCAGTATGTTCATGGCTGTGCTCAATTCTAACAAGATTTAGCAAATGCTCTTTCAGTTCGGAAACTCAGCCGAAAAACTCTGTATCGGTCTTTCAGATAGTTGAATAATTCCGTAATTCCTCTGTGTAATTCAGGTAACAAACAAAAAGGTTGCAGCAGCATGAAACTTTGAAGCTTATAATCGTGGCATGTACAAATGACAGTGTTATATCAGACATCTAGTATTTCTGTCACTAGATTTCTTAGCCATAAATTGACAATAAATTATATTTTTATTATTATTTTTGGGTGGGATTGCAGTTTCTCTTTTCCAAAACCTAACTAAGCTTATGCATCATGCACCACTCAAAACTGCTTTATCTAGCCTGGAGTTAGTCTGATTCGTGAGTGTTTTTCTCCTAATACTTCTCCTGGGAATCTTTAAGCAAGAAAGACATCATTTCCGTTATGATTGCCTCACTATACTACCAACACCAAATATTGTCAGTTCTTCCTACACATTCTGAAAAAATGAAAAATAATAACAATAAAACCCCATTACCACTGCAAAATATAGGGGGTTTTCCCAACTAATGTATCAGTTCTGACACTTTTGTTATTTATAAACAACTTCAAATCATTTATATCAAAACAGAGACAAATTAAATCAAGATCTGAAAAAAAGCAGAGTGTGCTTAGTTATTAAAAAAAACCCCAAACATCAAGTATTTCTGTCAGGTACTCCTTTATGAATTATAACTCCTTCAGGGTCTATCTGGAACATTTTAGAACATACATCTGACAATCAAGAGTAGTTTGCTTTGGATTAACAATTCATTGGCCTGGGCTTGTGTCTGTATGGTTTTTTTTTTAAGCAGAAATCCTTCATCTGCTTACTCAAGTAAGAGAATACGTTTGTGCACCTTACTTCCTATTTCATGCATTTGATAAGGTTTCAGCTTTCCCATTTAGCATTTCCATGATATAGAAGTTGGAAATGAAAAATCCAAAGAGGTTGTGTCCTGGGAGGGAAGAAAGAAGCTGGGAGCAAAAAAGTTATTTTAGAGTTTTTCAGAAGCACTTCTAGGAAACATTTTTATTCTTTTTCATAAAGAAGCTTCTCTAGGAGGCACCCTGGAAAATGGAGTCCTAATAACTATCCTTTCCATATGAACTCCATAAATTTGAGCCCCTGGAATGAATAAAAATACAAACGATCTCAGACACTCAAACAGACAGATCACCTGGGGTTGTTTCCCTCTGCAGTGTTATTTGGCAGGCAGCTGGGCAGCTCTCTTCCCCGCAGCTTGCTACATCTGCAGGTCTTCTGCCCTTTTTCTCTCTTGGCTGCCAGGTCAGCTCTCTTTCCCTCTCACTGACAGGCTGATTCTCCCTCTCATCTCCTCGTGCCAAGTTCGCTCTGCCTGTCACAGAGCTGGCAGATCATTCCCGTCTTTCAGTTACAAGTCCTGTGCCCCACTTACAGGGTCTCCTTTCCTCTCATCTGTGGTCTTTGTTCTCCCTTCTGTCTGCATGTTTTCAGTCCCCAGTGTTTTAGTAAGCGAAGTGGCAGACTGTAAAGCGATTATGCTAATGTACGAGGCAGGAACACACACTTTCACTCGTTTTGCAGATAGTCTCCCCGTACCTCAGCTCCCTGGGTGCTGCACCCAAGGTTACCAAAGGAGAGGGTAGCAAGGAATTGAACGGAGCCTCCACCAGTCCTAGATAGCAAATTTGACCTTTTGGGACATCCGAGGCATCTTTATAGATTCCTAGGAGCCCATTTAGCACTGTCGTTTTTACCATCTGTATTAGCTCTGCCACCCACTGTTGGATTAGGTCGTATCTTAACAGTTTCACGCGGGTAGCAGCAGAGACTGCATTTCTAAGAGCACTGCATAGCCTACAAATCCATCTGCTGGATGAAGGGGAACATGGATTTATGAGGAATGGAGTGGTGGGTTTTGATCAGAAACATGCAGTAAAAAATGCAGATGCAGTGATTAGAATAGTTTGATAAAACATTCCTGTAAGAAAAACAGGCAACAAGTTTCTGAAAAAGTTGAAACATTTCCTCTTCACATAAAAAAAAGTGTTTTTTAATTCAAAGCATGTTATATTTTTCATTATTTCCAAGCACTTATGTAAACTTTTTTTTAATCAGGAACTGACAGAAATTGCTGGGTTTTGTTGTTTTGTTTTTTTTTTTTTTTTAAATAATTTCAATAGCTGTCCAAGCCCTTCAATTTTTTTATAGGCCAATGAAAACCTTCTGCTGGAAGAAGAGAGGCCAAATGCTTTCTACTGCTCTTTAAACTCCAGTCACACAGCTCTGATGGACCTCAGTTAAAGAAAGGGACTAAGAGGTTATGTAGCAGGTATTCACAGTTTGTTTTCCTTGGATACAATACAGCTAATGCCTCAAAAGGTATGTGACTGTAGCATTGTTTTTTTTTCTTTGTTATTAAGAGCACCATGGATCACTGAAACAAAATGCATGTGTGGAGTGACCATGGGCCAAATAATTTCAGAGACTGGGAATGATTTTTGGTAAGCTTGCTGTGGCCAGACATTATTAATTCTGATGTTCATTGAAATGATGCAATAATGAAGAACTAATGTGTTATTAATGAGGTGGTAATGCTGTATATACTTCACAGAAATTCCATTATAATTGGCCAATCAATGTACCACTGTTTTAAATTGTTAATTTGTTTTTAAGAGAAAATGTAACACAAGTTAACAAATGTAGTTTTAAACAAAGCTGAGGCCAGCTATTTTCCAATGACCTTTTAGGCTCTTTTGAAAAGCTTTGCCAACTCATTCAATTACAAAGCGAGAAGGCAGAGTGGTTTCAAAACAATTATAAAAGCTGCCAATAAATTTCATTCAACTCTTCTTACTTAAGAACAAGGTCAGCAATGAGAGAAAAAGAGTGCCTTTGAAACTCAGTATGCCAGTTTTTAATTTAACGGGTGTAGCTCTAAATCATAAAAACAAGTGTGGGATTAATGTGGGCACCTTGAGACCTCTGCAAAAGGCTTGGTGTTTGAAGCAATTGTGCTTTTTACTGAAATGCAGGTCTTCTAAAGGAGTCTAAAATTGGGCACCCAAAGTTTATTGGCATTTCAATACCATATTTTTTATTATTGTTATTATTACTGTGGGATTGTCCTGTTCTTTTTAACTAACTACTAAACTCTTCATATTAGGAAGCCAGAAAAGTAGAATGTAAGGAATCACAGGGTGAATACTAAGAAACTTCATGGCAATTTTACGCTCTCCTTAGAGCATCTAAGCTTAAAAGAATGTGTTGAAAAAAAGCCTCTGGCTTATCAAATTAACTTAATATGGGGTGGGAAAAGCCTTCCAAGTTAAGGATGTAATTTCCCGTATACTAGCTTTGATATAAAAATTAATATTTCTGCAGTCATTCATATTGCAAACACAGACAGTACCTACCTGCTGCAGTACTGTCCAGATTTTAACAGAAAATTCCATTTGTTGTACTATGTTTAAATTAGGTTGAACTTTCTCAGAAAGTACACATTTTATGACCAGAGTCCCTTTTAGACTGCCATCTTGCTACCTCTACATTGTGATTGCCCGAATCTCGCTAATCAAGATGTAGTGCAGCAATGTCCATTGCATTCACCAAACTTATTAAATGTATGAGTTTATCTCTAGTACAGTATCTGTTGCCCAGTACGCCGGTATATTTATGCTGCTCAGTGCAGAGCAAAGTACTAGCTACACTGACTCCTTGTATTTCTTTATGCCCTTGTTCTTATCTCTGGCCAAGAGATGTAGTTACAGCTTCTCTGCTGAACCCACTTCCTTCCCTCATGTCTTTAGCCAGGGGACAGATTGATTTGGAGCACTAATGCTGACCTCAGCTGTTGTTATACAGCTCTTCTATCATTTCAGTGGAATTGTATTGGTTTGGGCAAATTTTTCAAAGATTTAAGTCAATGAGTTCAGACATGCTAACACACGCTAATACTTTAAGACAACTCTGTTTCCATGAAAACAGTGGATTCTGTGTCCATTCCAAGCAGAGAACGGAAATACTTCTCAAAAGCGGGTGTACAGAGATTTTGTCTTCCATTTCATTCTCCTTCTGAATTACCTAGATGCTTTCAAAATGTTACTTTCACCTGATGATAAATTCTCCAGGACTCCTCCATTGGAAATGTCAGTGTGCCAAACCGGTCTACCTCCCTTAATGCACAACAGCTTCCCTGGGTATCGTAGCGTCATTCTGAATACAGACTTTAGTTCAATGTCTGCCAAGTGTCACGTGAAAACTAATCTCATACAATATTCATACAGGTATTTTGAGCTTTAAAATACTAAGAGGCCAAATAACTGTTCCTAAACTGTTTGGAGTTGGGCTTTGGTATTCTTTCAAGGGAAGCAAGAGGAAGGATTCGGTATTTTTCTTTAATTTCTCAAATTTTTAATATCTGAATGTAGGTTTAGCTTTGTCTCATCTCCACTGAAGTAATTAATTTTAAAAAGAATAGGTTTAAACTGCTTGAACACTTTAGGAGGAGTTCTTTCTACTAACTTGAACTAATTATATGGTTGTTTGTTTTTTTTATAATATAGTGATCTGAAGTGTCCCTCAAAAGAAAATGACAGTCTTTTAAGTTTGATTTTCTAAAAAATGTTATAAGCATTCTAGATGATACTATGACGCTTAAGAAACCTACATTCAGTCTTTCTCATAAAGCAGTTATCTTAGATGTAAGATTTTACCACTATACTAAAATCCTTCCTTATTACCCTATACTAATGCTGCACAAATAACACTTTGAAATCTGGTGATCAAAAAACATAGACAGATCTTTCACTGGAAGTGATGGGTGGTATAAACTTAAGTTCTGACCCTTACAAAAAATTCCATTTACACATTTCTGTTAACCAACTCAGTAGATAAACTCAGTCCAGGAAAAAAAAAAAAGTATACTTTTTACATTCACATCATCAAATCTTACGATTTACTTGTTTCCTATATTCCTGAGAAATATTTGCATATTATATAGGTAGAAAAATGTTTCTAATGAAATCACTAAGCTGGCAAAACTTTCTCTAGTGATGATTTATTATTCTGATATTCACCTGCAAGAGAAAAACAATGTATATAAAACATAAAATATGCAGTCCCTTTAAAATGATTTCACTTAAAAATGGCGCAAGTAAAAAATAATTTTGTTTGAGAACATACAAGCATTGATTTCATCCTTCAGGCAATACACCTCGCTATGTATTTTTCACAATTCAATTTACATCCACCACTAACACAGTATCAGTACAGCATCCTGAGTCAGCTGGTGCTACATACTAACTAACTAATGGGAGAAACCCCATTCTGACTTATACCACCCACCACCGCAGGGCATTGCTTGGCATGAAGATTTGGTTCCTAGCAAGAGGATAAGCACGCAGGTGGACTGATGCTGATAGCAAGGGGGCACTAAAATTGTCCCTCACCCCACTACCAATCAGAGCTGGAGAAAGAGATTTGTTCCAGCTTTCCTTATGAAATTAAAATTCTAATGTTCTTGGAATAAGTACATCTGCTTTCTTTGTTGAGTAATATTCTTGTCTTACCTACACCAACAATAAACCCCAAGAAATAAAGAGTCAAAGAAGCAGATGAGAAGGATCTCAATCTGTTTCAGAAGAATCACATTGTGCAGAGCATTCTATCTCATGTCATGCACATTCACAATCTACAAAATCCATTGTACACCACTCTAAGCACTTTTTGTCAGAAAGTTGCTGTTTCCATAATCCAAAGTGTCTTCACTTTGGCAAATCAAATCATAATGCTATTTTAAAGGCTCTCCAGTCTTTAATTTCCTTTGTGTTTTAATGGTCACATAACTTCATAAGGGCATGAATACTGCTGTTATCTCATAAGATGCAGAAGCAGCCATGGTGCTATTACAATACTGTATTATTTTGTTTTTCCCACAAAGAAAAAATCCATTGAAACCAACAGTGCAGGCATCCTAGAAATTCTAAACAGACTTTGCATCATAAAAATAATATGTTAATACATAATGAACTCTTTCCCAAGCAGTTCACAGAGCACTGCTCTAATCACATAAAGCACAAGAGTAGCCATTTCTTTCCAACGCTACAGAGGGTTTAGACATGCTCTCTCATGTAAAGCAGTTCTATCTCATTGTATTCTGATTGAGTTTACCATGTAGTACCAGCCATTTGTGGTCTGCTGTAGGTTTTGCTGGAAGATGGGAACACAGAAAAAGATTCTCTGTTCTTCTCCCTTGCATAAATACTGTGATCAGGAAGAGATGGCTGAGCAGAAAAGAGGTAAAGAAGAACCCAGTCACCCTGCCCGTGTTTGACCATGTTGACCATGCAGCAGCCCAGCTCCAAGAAGTTCACCCATTACTTCAAGGACATTTGTACAAGCGAAAGCAAGCGCAAAGGAACCATGAAGAATGAAAACAAAATATGGAGTTAATTTGCAAAAACCCGTCAAATGAATATTCATAGTTATGGTTTTCAATCTATTTCTAGAAGCATAAACCAGCACACCTCTGGATGAGAACTGCAATGCAATTTTTTGAAAATATAAAGTTGGACAGATTCCCTAAAAGAACTTTTCCCTTTAAAATTGCTACAGGTCAGGAATAATAGAAAATGATCAGCAACATCAGATAATTTCAAAAGCATGAATTTCAATATTTCTGAACTTTGAAAAAAAACTCAGGGGCTTCTATAATTTCCTATTGGGTAAAGCTGTGTTGAACCCCTGGAGCTGCTTACCTACTCCAAACTTTTCACATTAGCTATGTAACTATTCCAAGAATAAATGGATTTTTTTTTCTTTCATCCCTACTTCCATTCTGCCTCCAGATAGCTGCAGTCCCGGTTTCTTCACTCACAGAGTTGATTTTTATTTAATTTGTAGTGTTTCAGTGAGATGACACATTGTCACATCTGCCTTGGAATTTATATTCTTCAATTTATCAGCTAGCAGAAGCTTTAAGTCTCCCCACATCATTGTGTCAGTGTGCCCCAATCCAAGGGAAAGGAAATGTTCCTGAGGGGTGAATGGGATGGGAATGAGGGATAGAGGGGAAAAAAAGAACAAGAAAGAGAGGAAGAGAGATATGTTCAAGGTGAGTGACCGCCATATATGGTGCTTCCTAGCTAGATACCTGTCATGTAAGACTTCTAACCGATTTTGCAGCAGCCATCAAATAAATAAGTAAAACTCTCAGCCTATGCCCACCTAGCAAATTATTCCAGCATTTTACAGAGAATAGGGCCTAACCCTAGCAGTTTGCTCTGGAAGCTGGGGTCATTTTTTATACTTAGTTTGCATTCAAACAGACTGCTACAAAAAAGGAATACAGAATGGAAATCAGGCCCATTGCATACATTTTAAAGACTAAATCTGACTTTAAGGCAATCAAGGTTATGGTTTTCTTCATATGTAAAAATCTTACTGCATTGAAAAGGTTCCTAGGTTTCAGCAACAACAAAATTACCACTAATTTATGAAAACTGTGTTAGTGCCTCCAAACCTTTGTCGTAAATTATGCATGTGAGCATGGAAATGCTAATGAAAAGAGGATTTCATTTACGAATGATTAGTACAAATTCAGCAGTCACTATAGTTATGCCAGTCTAATTTATTTTCTCGTAGAACATGCTGTTTGCCAGGTTATGGCCATTTATTTCCATACCGTTGAACCTCAACTTCTTCGACTTAACGTCACATTATCTTTTTATCCAAAGAAATGCTCATTTTCTTTTTAGAAAGTCTTAGTTAAACGAAGTCCTTGGGCTCAAAGTTAACTCTCTTGATTAAAACATTTGTAGGAGGGCTGTAATAAAAATTATGCCCTTTTATACAGAAGGAATTGCTGAAATTACTGTGATTTCTACTAACGTGGTGAAGAATATAATCACCTTCACCAGAGCTTACCACAGATTTTTTTGACTCAGTACACAATTGTCTAAAATTTCTTTTTTTCCTCACTACACAAGGCTTTTGCCAGGGATTAGACCTCCCTGGAAAAAACTTAGTAAGTCAGCATTCCAAAAGCATTCTACAGACCTCTAAAAAAAAGCTGAGAAGAATCCATAGTGTAAGGCTCTATCATGATGGTTTTTTGCCCAAAGATCTATGCTGTCTGGAAAATCAATAATGCCTTATATGAAATAGATCCAAATAGAAATGAAAACATGGGGTTCTAGGGAGTTATAAAAAGATATTGTAGAAATCACTTCAAGGTTTCTTATTAAATAGAGAATGCGGATTTCTATGTATTTGTTAGTGGCATTGATGTTTTGTGGATTTTATTGGAAGCAGTTGAAGCAGAAAGAAAATTTTCTTCTATACATGAATTTGCTACTTTCTGCTAAATCCTTTAAAATATTCCAGGATGGGAAGTTTCAGCACAGAGATTCCCCATTTAGATGCAAAAGGAGTCTTTTGTCCTTTTGTCTGTGTTTTTTTAGACGTTCAGTATAAGGTTTACATCTGAAGTTTGGCCTAGTCGATAAAAATATTTGTGAGTCTAGAAAGCCTGAAGAATTAGATCTTTGGTTATATAATTCTGGCCTGAGAAACACAAGACTCCAGATGCCTACAAAATCAGACTGTGAACAGACTAGTAAAAAACAGTAAAGCTCTAAATTGTGCACAACAGACTTCCTTTAAGCCTAGATCAGACAATGATTCTAATTGCACAATCTACTCAAATCAAATACATACATAATGTGCAATGCACATTTGCCTTTGACAGCTTTATTTGGTCATTAAACATTTATGTTAGATGGCTTTTAGCATCCTAGTCCATGATATTCATCTAAACTTGGCTAGAAAATTAACAGCTTAAGTAGTGCCATATTTTATCATATTAACCTCTCTTTGGATTTTTACAGAGTAGTGTGATAAAAAACAACCTAAGTTGTGCATTTCAAAATTCAATTTTAGGAGTGCTTTTGCTACCATTAATTGTTTGGGGTTTTTCATATTATTATGTGGTATGGCTCCTTTCTCTGATAACTCAGTAACAGCAAATTGATTATAATCACTCAGCCTAAAATGGGATTTCTTTTATAAGCAAATCAAGTACATGAATATTGGGAAGGGTTTAGCTATCAAATTAACATTGTAACTTGCTTGGAAACTATTTCCTACCAAACAGTATATGGAAAGATTTCCAGGAAACTCATGCTATATATAGTACTTTAAATAGCATTTTAAAACAATTATTCATACACTTAGAATTTCTTGTTCTATTAGCTAAATGCATCTACTGCAAATCTAGCTAAATGAAAGAGCAGAGATGAAGGCAGGGAGTGAAATACTTCCTATCATTTGATGATTAGAATAATCAGAAGTTACCCTAGAATAGGCCATAAGCCTTAAAAAGTATACCAATTAAAACCTGTATGGTTTTAAATTATTTGCTATATGAAATAGTATCAAGGAGTTATTCAAACAGACATTCTGATGATGTACATGCAACATGCATATACATCAAAAGAAAAATCCAAACTGTATGTTGTGCAAAAAAGATAAAGAACTGTAGAATCTGTGAGATCTTCTATCACCCTTATCCCAAAGGGATCTCTTTGTTAAGAAACTCCTCCTGTTTTTCAATGACATTGTGAAGACTTGCCGAAATGTTTAAATTAAAGTGCTATTTCATTATCACTAAATATCTTTAAGCTTACTTTAGTGATAGAAAAGTTGAAAAGTTGGTTGTGATGTTAATAATTTCGTAAAAATTGACGGTAACTTGATAAGGTACAGCCATTCCTGGATGCTCTTCTACCATGAACAGAAACTGGCTTTGCAACTGGTCCACAGTACACAATGTCCTCCAAGTTACCCACTCATACCCTTTTACCTGTTCAGCTGGCTCATCAGTCACACGTATCTTATTGTCTTCTTTTGGCAACTAGTTTAAACATTTTGATGCACAATTGTCTGATCATGGAGATATGAATATTATCTAAGGGCAAAATTTATTCCCGATGCGCACATTCTGTAAAGCAGCTATGATGGGGACAGTTGCTAGGACAAGCTGGGAGAGAGAGGACCAGTACAGGAATAACTGATCTGACATGTCAGATACCGGATGTGCTGCTGGCCAGCCAGATCATCTTCAACCCAATCTTAAGGTCATTAATTTTAATGTACTTTATAGAAAGCATAAATGGAGATTTGGGAGAACTGCAGCAATGGAAATTATGGATGTGCAATCCAAACATTCCCTTGATCAGGTTTTCTACAGTTTCTTTGTAATCTGTCAGATCTTCAGCTATAAAGAAACTGTTTAAATCAAAGCTAGCAGAAAGAAAGAATTCACCCCTAGTTATATCCCATGTATCACCAAATTTGGGATAAATCTACTTTCTCTAGTGTGTTCACAAGTGCATCTAACGCAGAACATAATCGCCTTGTACTGGTGAAGTATTTATTAAATGCTCTTCTGAAGGGAAAGATCCAGAAGAGAAGACGACACTAAAAGCCTTCAGGAAACGCATCCTAGTGGATTGGTTTCTGGCTTGCCTGAGTTTCCAGCTAAGATTAGTGAGCGTGACCTGACTGAACTGTGCAAGCCTGAACAAGCTATCATACTTGCAGGTACAAGATTGACATAAAAGACGTTTTCCTCCTTTTCATCTCCCCCAGCAATCAAACATCTTTGCTGGAAAGTGGCCTCTATGACAGAACACAGATGGATGATTAGCTGTGCACAGTGCAAATACCAGGCTGGCATTTCAAAAAATTGAGGGGATTCTGAGAAAGCCTGTAAATCCTCACAAAAATACTGATAAGTTTGTTCTTTACCTTAATCATATAAAAAAAGGCATTTAGAATGACAGAATAGGCTGATGAATGAAATAAGAGACACGCTAGTCAGGTATTTTGGCCCAACATTTGCTAAACTTCTCATACTTCGGCTGTCACATGTTTAATATTGCACTTCTCTGGTGGAGCTTAACTTTTTCAGCAGCAAGGTAGACAGAACAATGCTTATGACAGTATCTGATTTATTATCATAGAACTTGTTATTTGACATATGCAGTTAATTAGTTTGAATTTCTGATGCTGATGTGTGAGCGCCTGAGAAAGCAGCCTTCTATAGCTTTGCATGAGTATGAGTTCCTGAGGTGCTGCTGCCTTCATTCTTATCATAGAAAACTTATCTGGAAGTATACGTTCAATAAGTTATCTGGGGCAACACTGCAGCTGCTCCTCCTCAATACTTCATCTGTATATGTATTTCATCAACACTAACAGCTGCAAATTGCACATAGAATTTAGGGAAAAAAGAACCTTTTAGAAAAAGCCGATTTCATTTTTATCATTTTGCTAAGTAGGGTTATGATAAAATCACCACTGCCTATTGCAAGAATCAGAAGAAGCTCGTTTTACTTATATAATGCAACACGCCTTTATTAGTATTACATTGGGCTTATAAAAAAAGATTTGGATGACAGTTGCAATGTAATGTCTGATAAAAATTTCAATATCCATACCCATCTTTCAATAAATGCGCAGGGCAAAACTACACAGCACTGTGTATACTAATATGATTATCACAAAACCCTCTATAATTTTTCCATCTGTTTTTTCTAGTGCCAGATTTTCCACTAGGAAGGTCTTTAAATGTAATACCTCTTGGAAGGAAAAAACTCAACAAAACAACCAGAAGAGAGGTACTGTCGGCTTTCTTTGCTTACTATCCAGGGTGGGGGTGACAATGGCTGGCATCAGGGCTACAGTAGTATGTTTGAATTAAGGAACACTTAAAAAAAAATGCCAGCTACCTGAAATTGAGAACTTTACAAAGGGATCCAGCAAGATACATATCGATTCCCTTCTGTGGATAGTTCCAGCGGAATATATCTCTCTGCATATATCTCTCTCTCAAAACGGTAAATTGTGACATTATTAGGAAGGAAAAATAAAAATTAAGAATATTTTGAGATTTTCCTCCCCAGAGAATTTTTTTTCTTCTTAACACCTGAGTTTAGTGGAATAGAGATAAGAAACTGATTACTAAAAGAAGTTTCACAGCTTCTCTGATCTATAAGAAAACGTAATGAACTTGAATTTTAATCTCACTTTTTTTGTAAAAAAATGTTATTTAATGTTTAATTTTTGCTTTTTCATACTAAATGGCTGAAAGAGCCTAGAAAAAAAATCCCTAACCTAAATTGGGAGCAATCACCATGTTTTATTAACTGTGAGGATTATCTTCTGGAGAGCAATCACAAAACTATTGAATATTTTACTTTTCTCATCTGTGATCTTTTCTTCTGTCTCATTAGAAAACAACCCAGTGAATAAATCATTCAGTGACCAATTCTGTCTATTCAGCTCCTATTAAACACATTGTAAGAGCACTCAGCATCTCAAAAGGACAGACTTCTCATCAGCCTCATCTTTACTGCAGTCTTCAGCATCAAGTTTATTCCAGTCTACCTATTAAATTTCTAAATCTCTTTTTAGTTTGATGCGTACGTGTTCTTTCACTGTGCTGCTACACATCACACAACGATGTGTTAATGATACATACAATTAAACTAAGTTAGCTGATTATCTGATATACAGGTTGATAGATATTTTCTAGAACTCCAAATTAAACACCAAGAGTAAATGACCAGGAATAACATTTCCTCAGGAAAAGAAGGGCAGTTGAAATTTTCCTCTGAAATGCTCTGGCTTGTTTCTTTAATGGGAATACTGCAAGTACTGTTAGTAGGAAAAATTCACAGAGAAAGCTATTGCACCCTCTGCCTGTTTTATTAGGGGAAGAATTTAGCTGTTATTCTACTAATGCTTATCACTAAAACAGCAGCACGAATCTTTTTGCTATTTTCTTTTTCCTTTCTTCCTAGTTTTCCCATGAGTTTGATGGCTGATTAGCCTCTGGGCTCTTTTATAATTTGTGGTAGTGCAAGAAAGCATAGCTACAGGAGATGTGTAATCTCATTGTCTGTACCACAGGAGTTAGGATTATGTGTAATCCCATTTTCTCTGACCACAGCACGTGCCAGTAGAGGTACACGCTTTAAACAGAACAATGTGGCTTTAGAAGGCATGCTCTGATAATACCCGATGAAGGTCTGAGTGGAATGGGAAGTGCTCTGTTTGATGTCAGGGCACTGCTCTTCACAGTGCCCTCTGGTTTGGAGCAGCACACTTCTGAGATTCAAAGGTCAGTTCCAAAAACCACAAGTGTTTTTGATCAAGCTACAAATATCTTTACAGAATTTTACTCATATTTTAAATTATTTACTATGAGTCCATCACAGTTTGCTACCAATGACTCCTTTTGTCCTACACCATGCCCCTCACAAATGGCAAAGAATACCGTATCATTCATTTCTGATCATATATCAGAAATTTCCAGCCAGCAGAGACACGAGGCAGGGCTACCTGGCCTGAAAGCACACTGCTGGTTATGACATTTCCACGTGCTATGGAGGAAACAGAAGACATTCCCCTCAGAGCTGCCTGTGTTCCTCAGATTAGGTACAAATATGGTTTTACTTGTCAAGCTGGAAACATTGGCTAGAAAAACATTAAAAATATCATCCTAGACGAGGCGATTTGTTGCGTGGCACGTCTGCTCATTTAACTTTTGAAATTGCCTATGAAGCAGTTCCAACGATACACTAAAATATAAAAACTATAAAATAGAAAAATATATTTCAGGTTAAAAAAAATAACGAAGAAACATTAAATTCTGAGGATTCTATTACTCAGGATTAGTTCAGGAGTTTGTTTAATTTTGTCTTTAGTTTCATCATGGGGACAAGTTCCATGGGAACACAGGAGAAATCACTGTTCTGACATCTAGTGATCATTGACTCTCTTTTTGGTATGAGTGAGTTGCCTGTAGTTTATCTAAATAGAAGAAAATGTCAGAAACATAATGAACATTTGAAATACACTTCTGTCATTTTAGTATGTTACTTGGCTTTTAACAGAGATTTTAAAAAGAAAGTAGATATCATGTATTTTAGTTGAATTTGAAGTAGATTTAGAGGTGTAATTTGCAGATTGCCAGAGTCCATTAACCTGATGTCTAGTTAACACAGGGAACTGTACCTTTGAGGTAGGATGAGCCGTAAAAGAGGCTAGAAGCATTAAGGCAAAAGACCTGATTAACTGCTCATTGTGTACAAATAAACCATCCAAAAAAACCGTAACCTGAGCTGAACTATTAAGAAAGTTACAGATTGTAATAACAACAACAAAAAAAAATAATCTGAAAGAAGTGAAATATTACAGTTTCATTTGAAAATAAATCTTTGTTTAATACACTACTGCAGTGTTGGAAGCCTGATTACTCAGTCTTACTCTCTTAGCTTTCAGGAGGGAGAGCAGCTGTGCAGAACCACACTGAGTAATGTACCTTCTAGTAAAGAATGTACCAGCCTTATACTGCACCACAACGCAACTAAAGTAACTTTGTTGTATTATTACTACCTTTACCACCTATTTCTAATGATTTATGGCATCTTTCTTTAAAGATATCCTTAGCTCTGCCTTTTTTTTCAGCCTTTAAAAAAAAAATCCTTTTATTTATACTTTAGTGCTGAGATGATATCTAGCTCTGTTGTAAACAATCAATTTAGAACAGATTAAAGCTGTTGGAAAAAATTAATATACAGCTGTCTAGATACATAATTAAGGGTTCTTGACACTTGTTGACGAAAACATTTTCCTGAATTTCACTGTATCCCATGAGTTTTAGGATGAACAGATAGTAGAACTCAACTCCCATCTGCTCGATAGCTTTACCAGTCTAAAGCTGAACAGCTCCCACACCCTCAAATCGCATTTGCATCAGCCCTGTCCTTTTCCTGCCTCCCTCCCTTTTGCAGGCTCCTATTTTTAGGCTGAGATAACATAGCCTCATTTACCTCTTGTCACTTTACCTGTTTCATTTGCAGATGATTCTGCTTAGTCTAATTAGGCCTTCTCTCTTTCTAACCATAAAGGGGAGAATGGGAGTAACAGCAGAGTAACTCAAGTTGACAAAAACCCATCAGCCTTTACAGCTATATACAGCTGACAAAAGACAGATACTTAAAGGTAGACTCATAGGTATCAGAATGACTTGTAAAAATACACTATAGTGTATGCATCTACATTTTTACAAAACATATTTTTAGTAAGGAATATGGATGCACCATACATTCTTACTAAAAGAATTTCGCCAAAACAATTTTCATTATAAGTTTTCATTAATAAAACATCATTGAGTCTTGAAGAAAAGCTGTAGAGACAGACATTAGAACAGCTGGAACTGAAAAATAAGAAAGATATTCTGCCCCCACCCAAATAATTTTAAAGTCTTGGTCTATGAAAATGAAATGGGATCCAGTATCCTTTGAAGAGGAGATAATTTAAAGCTCAATGGTGATGCCAAAGAACTTTTGCAGTGATTGCAGACTGATAGCCTACATTTGTTTCCCAAGATCTCCTATACAGAAAATCATAGCAAGCAAATGTGACCAACCACCTGTAAGATGATAGCTCACAAGATGATAGGTTAGTTCTAAATATAGTTTCCTGCCAATAATCTAGATTTGACAAATCTTCTTATATTGATCTACACAGTTTGATCATTGCTTTCAAAGTAAAATTGATCCAGTAGCAAGTGTCCCTTAAAAATAATGACAAGTGTTAATAGATATAAAAAATTTAAAATTAAAATTTAGAGGACACAGATTAATCCATATAGTTTTTCCATTGCATTGCCTTTTGTTAATCTTTGGGTTTACTGAACTGACACTTACTGTAATGCATGTAAGATCCCTTGAAATCCAATGTCTTGGCAACAGACATTTTCAACAGTATGTTGAAATCTGGCATACGTGACAATATGTATATTCAGTAACATACGGCACAAGAATGGAAACCTGCATTTTTTTCCTTTACATTTAGACAGGAAGCCCAGCAGCATTTCCATCCTTAGAATGGAATTTGCCATACTGATACAAAGCAGAGCACCTCCAAAAATTTCTACTCTTTCATGTTACTTTATAGAAATAATAAGAAAAACAGTAGAAAACAAATCGTGTAACAGTGAAAACAATATTATTTAGATCATCTTACAGCCTGATGGCCTCTGATGCACGCATTCATGAACTGAACAGTATTTTCTACCATTATTACAGTTTTTATCAATAAACTTCATAGCATCTTACAAAAGAGGCACCTACTACTCTTTCCAGCTTGTGACCAGGAAACAGATATTTTTAAAGGTGTCATGGCTTAACCCCTGTAGGCAGCTAAGCACCACAGAGCTGCTCACTCACTCCACCTCAGTGGGATAGGGTAGAGAACCGGAAAGGTAAAAGTAAGAAAATTCATGGTGTGAGATAAAGACAGTTTAATAGGTAAAGCAAAACCAGCATGTGTAAGCAAAGCAAAGTTAAGAAATTCATACACCTCTTCCCATCAGCAGGCAGGTGTTCAGGCACCTCCAGGAAAGCAGGGCTCCATCACGTGTAACTGTTACTTGGGAACACAAACGCCATAACTCCAAGCAACCGTCCCCCCTGCTTCCTCCTCCTTTCCACCAGCTTTTATTGGTGACCGTGACATTGTGCGGTATGGGATATCCCTTTGTTCTGTTGGGGTTAGCTGTCCCAGCTGCGTCCACACCTAACTTCTTGTGCACCCCCAGCCTGCTTGCTGTCTCAGGAGCAGAAAAGACCTTGTCACCGTGTAAGCACTGCTCAGCAACAACTGAAACATCAGTGTGTTATCAACACTGCTTTAATCAAAAATCCAAAACATAGCCCTATCTAAGCTACTATGAAGAAATTTAGCTCTATCCCAGCCAAAACCAGTACAAAAAGCAAAGCAACTTATCTAACTTCTCCAGTAATTTCAATGGGAGATGTTGTATGAAAATGAAAACAGTGGAAATGGCTGCTTCCACGGCTATTTCAAGTTACCGGAGCCAAACTACCAAAACAAAGGAGCCTAATTGTTCTTCAGCATGAACATGACTTAGAAGGCATACTTCATCTTTTTCTTCTCCAAATTCCATGATCTATTTTTTTCCTCACCTTATGAGGTTCTGAGATTGACTTTGACAGGTGTGAATTACAGCAACATCTCAGTTCTCAAATTACCACAATTTACAGCTCTAGAGTTATAACTGGTGAAAACACATGCAGAACAGCACATCCATGTGAAAACAAAAAAAAAAAAAGGTATTAACTGTGCATTCAATTAAGTAACTACCTACAGTAACTAATTTAATATTAAAAAGTGGCAAGAATATACACGTAGAAATAGAGTGCACAGAGTAGACAGGCAACACGGCAATATGTCCAATAGCCAGTAATGTGCACAGTACCAAACTCTGATTACCACTACAGAAATCTGTCTGGTATGGGAGGGGTGCTGGAGGGGAGGAGGTGGCGAAGATACCAGTTTGGAATCTGTTACTTGGTCCTCCGTCTCATGGTGAAGATATGTGTCTAATGAAGACATCCGATCTGCCACCTAGACCATGCCCTCTCCTTAGGAAAGCACACTATGAGAACAACCTGGACTGAATTTACTATTTATTATTCATTAATAGGCGGCAAAAATTATTGCAGGTTTAAGAGAGTACAGAGATATGAGATAAAATAGAAAGTGAAGCAAAAGTAGCACAAATTTGTCAAAAGTGGCAGAGTATAGACTATTATAATGTAAATATGCACCCTACAGTCACTTTTCATTGTTATAAATTGTTATACCTAACCAGAGACACTATGCAACTGCAAATAGGAAGCAGCAAATCTTTATGATCCTGCATGTCAGAGCTATGGATATCGCCCAATTAAGAATGGAAGGAAATCTCTCCATCAGGCAGTCTAGCTATTAAGATGCAGTGCACACTATGGATGTGTCTGAGAAGTTTGCAGTCTGTGAAAGTGAAGGTGAAGGTCAAGGAGTAAGCCACAGAAACCTTGGCTACCTGCAGAGTCTGCAATCAAGACATGTGGAGTTGATACGTTCTCATATTATTCCCAGAAAGGGTGTCTTTTCTTCTCATAAATGTGGTCACTGCATTGCTGATCACCACAGCTTTGTAGTACAGTGTTGTGAGGTGATTTATAAAACTCATGTTTTCAAGACAGTTCATCAGGGAATTGAAGCAGCTAAGATGTTGATAATCATTAGACCTGAAGCAGATCTGGCAGGCAAAATACCAGCCTTCCTCACAAAACTTTTTGCTCAGAGGTATCTGCTATAAACAGCTTTGGCTCATCTGCAGTCAAGAGCAGTACTGGTATATCTTGTCTAGATTTCACATTCCCTTGCTGAGGCACCTTCCCATCATGCCCTTTCATCCTTCAGACAGTCTTACGCTAGAAAAGATTCTTGCCAGCCCAATAAATTATCAACAATACTTTCCATTTAAAAGTTAGTCATTCACAACATGATTTGTTTGAACATTAAGCAGCAAATTCTTTTTCTACTAGGAGTACTTCTTTATATAGCACATTGTTTTTGCACACAGACATCTTCGCCCCCCCATTAAAATATCAAGTGTCTCAAATAATCATCTGAACACAACTTTTTTATTTGAGCAGAGCTTTGATCTTGAAGAACCGAGTGACTCAGATGACTCATAAGAGACTTCCGCATTCCAGATAGCCTGCTAATTTCAGCCACACGATAACAACAAAACTTTTGACAGTGAGGGCAAAAATCACACACAGTTTTAAGAGGTCAGCTCCACCTCCGTCGGTGGTCACACATACACAACTTGGATCATTACCAGAAGTGGTGCAAACAAAACTATCTCCTAGAAAATACCAAACATTAGACAAAACTAAATAAATGCAAGAATGAATGAATAAATAAAAGAAACTGTCTTCGTGCCTGGAATCAGAACTGAGACTGGCAGGAGCTGCCTGAAGAAGTGTGGCACCTGCCATCCTGTATGGTTGGACTCAATGATCTCAAAGGTCCTTTCCAACCATGAAGATTCTACAATTCTATGATCCATGTGGCAGCACGAATTCAGTGCTCCGTAGGTGAACACAAGCTTGCAGCCCACAACCAACCACATTCAATCGAACCTGGAGGCACCTGTCCTCTCTCCAACTACCTTAATTTTAAAAAGGAGTCAGCTTTACATGCACTGAAACTGCCAAGTAGTATTCCCATCCAAACTGCAGGACTAGGTCCCCCAGTTTCTACTCAGAACCTCTTTTTGCTAAATAATTCCCTTGATTGCAGCAAGCCCATGACAAAATAAGAATAAACAAACCTGAAAAATCACTATGTAGAGAGTCCATTTCTATAGACCAAGCGAGCACTTCAGGCATAGCAATAACATTTGTGTCCAGCACATTCTCATCTGCAGCTGAATATGGCAACGTGATATCCCATAAACATGGCAAAGAACGTCAGTGGTTTGAAAAGTTTCTAGTCAGAATATGCAGAAATACGACTGAGTAAACATGACTCCACGCTGGCCAAAGTGATTGAATATGTGAAAAAAATACTGATGTGCCTGAACATAAACAGGCAAAAAAGTCAGCCTGATTTTTGCAGAGAGAAATCATGCTTTTAAAACCAAAGAGCATTCTTCAAAGCCAGTTACACTTTAAATAAAGTTCATGCACATGATAACATCTGGATTTGCAAAAAAACTCCTCTCTACTAGAGAATAAAGACAGGTTTAGCGTGAGGTAAAAGGGACGTTACCTTCGTATGCCAATAAACCGGTAAAAGACAGGGCAAACAAGCTAGGAATAGATGGGGATGAAAAATTGAGGGATAAACTCGGTAACATTCCATAGGAGCTCATGCTGGAGCCCTGGTATTTAAGCTACTTGAAAAGAATGAAGAATAAGTTGACAAAATTTGCTTAAAGCAGAAAACAGCTGAGGCTTTTTCACCATGGAAAAGAACACAGTTGAGGGAGCACAGGATGACCAAATTTAGGAGGATAATTCACCACACCTTGTAGCACAAGACCCATAAGGTGTGCAATGAAAGCACGTGGCAGCAGTTTTAAAATAAAGTGCACAGATGTAAATCAAACTATCCCCTCACAATTCATAACTAAAATGATGAAATACATTCCAAAAGGACAGGTTGGATGTTAATATGTAAAAAGATTAAAAACCTCTTAGACAAATGGAAGAGAACTCCCTCCACAGCTATTAAGTAAAATGGTTTGAATATAATATTCTGGTTAAGAAGTTCTGATACTGCAGATGAAAATAGGAAAGGCCATACTGACAGAAATATCAATATGCTTGCTCTGCTTTTACACTTTTTCTTCAAGCATTTGCTATTGCCTGTTGTCTTTGTTGATTTCTCCAGGGTCAGCTGGACTCTTGGTCTGATCTATTGCAGATACCCTTTTGCTCTTGGAGCTCTCTGCCCTTTGTATGCAGTTAAGACAGTTTCACCTAGGAATACACACACACATTGAACGCTGCAGTTTTCCATTTTCCCCTCACAACCACTCTACTCCAAAATTGAGCCTAAAGCTACTCATCTTCCGTTGCGCACGGAATGAAAATAAGACAAGAGAGAAAGTAGGAAGAGACTAATGATAGTCAAGGGATACTCTCTAAGTCAGCCTTTCCAAAAAGTATATAAGAAGCAACAAGCATCACATAAAAACAAAAATAAAGACACAAAACCCTCAACCCCACCACCCCCACCCAAAAAAAGAGACAACCACCAAACCCAAAGAACCAACACTTACCTATTATGTATAACGAAAACTATTGCTAGATGAAGAATTTTAAAAGAAGCTTAAATACAATGTAAATTTTCTGGGCTACATTCACATCATTACTTGATGAAGAGCAGCACTCAGAGATAATAAATGGGTGTGTGTTATACATAGCCTTGTAAATAAAGTATAAGGGAAATAAAGTAACTTTTACAACTTTCCCAGGAAAGCTAGGAAATCAATGGAAACCACCTTAGCCCTAAGATAGTTTCCCCCAAACAGCAGAGTAAATTAACTTACATAAAAGATCCACATTGCTATTGTTAGCCTACTTCCAGAACTTAAGCTTCCTCATTTAAAGTTAGCTTGCACATATAAACCACAGTGCAAGTTCTATACAGAGCATCTTTCCTCACTATCCAACACCATTAAGTCCCTCCAGGATGTGTTTTACCAGCCTACTAATCCAAACCTCACACAGCATACCACCAGCAGCCTCATATATCACACCACACCTTGAGGCATATGTTAATTGACCAATAAAACACACCTGTAGCATATTAATGTTATAATAAAACACTCTACATATTCAGTAAATTTTGTATTATCAGTTCTCCATCAATTATTTATTAAGAACTAACATAATAAATAATCTGCTGAGCAAGGCGCAATAATGTGAGGACAAAATACATTTTATCACCTTCTCGCTACAGTTCCAGTCTTTGTAGCATAGTGCATATTTATAAGTGCTTGAAGTAAGGTAAGATTGAACTCTTCAGCTCTAAATCTTCATACTCTATTCACCAAGAGATTGCTTTGTTGAAATTAACAAAAGAACAGGCTTTCTTATATGTATTTGCTTGCATCAGGTTCTCCTAATCCTAATATTAGTAATTCCCTTCTGTATAGAATCAGTAGTTTCATCCCTTGTGAGTACTTGTTCGCTGACTCAGTCTTAGCGTTAGCTAACAGAAATATTTCCACTAAAAAGACACTGTAAGCCTCTCCAGGACTAAAATGGATTTTTTTATTTCAGTAGAGAATATTTACAGTATCTCCAAATAAAATTGGCACATCACTAAAACGAGGAAGTTCCATCACCACAAAAAGCAAAAATGAAAGCCCATGTGGATTTCATTGATCCTGTAAGGCTGGACCTACAAGGGGCTCACTCCTCCCATGTGCTTAGATAGGAACAGTCTTGGAACTTCTAAAACACGTACTGAATGAATGACTGCCACAGCAGTAAAATACTGAAATGCTTAAACATTAAATATAAACCTATAATTAAGTGAGGACTTTGGACACAATGATCTCAATTGGCTTAAGCTGCTATGTCACCCCAAAAATCAACATTTACAATAATTTACACTTCAACTTCCAAAAAGCCAATAGTAAAAAATCCATAAAAAAACCCAAGGCGATATTTATAACATTCAACATCCACTCTGTTTGCAAGAACAGAAAGATGCCAGATTCTCCTTTTGAGTTTGTCACAGTGCAGATGCTGGAAGGGAAGACTGGTAAAGTAAGGCCATACAAAGTAAGGCCATAAGAAGACACGTTCATAAAGCAGAAGAGCTTCTCCTTTGAACTACGGGAGCACTGACTAGGTAGTGTGGATTCCTGCCATACACGTAAGTAAGGGTAAAACAGGAACAACTCCTGACTGTTCCGGATAAGCTCCCAGTCATTTACCACACAAAAGAAACAATGCAATAATCCTAGCCTGCACGAAAATGAGTATTATTAAAATCATTACACTAAAGCACCTCAACTAAATGATCGTAAGAGAAGAAGATGTGGGAAGGTGTATTTTTTTATTGTACTTCGTAGCAGTTACTGTTCAATAAATAACAGGGCAATCATGGTATATTTTTGCTACGAATTAAGACTGTCAATGCATGCATGACTTGTTTATTTTCACTCTCGTTTATTTTTTAATCAATACATTGCTGAAGAACAGTTGTATTTGGAAAATAACGTTGGATCCATTTAGGTTTGAACAAACTCACGTATAGTAACAGAATTTAAATTTTTCATAGCAGAAGTAAATTAGATAGAGCAAGGATCTGTAAAACAAAACAAAAAAACCAATGAAACCAAAGGAAATTAAGTCTTAGAAGGGACAGAAAACTGAAGGGCTATAAAGCTACCTTCACTAATAATTCTTTTGCTCTGTCTCAGACCTTTATCACAAAACACCTAAACAGACCAAATGTCCTGTCTATACTGTATGTAACTCCTATGTTTGAAAGTTAAGAGTATGTTAAAATATTGATTAGCAATAAGTGCATTCACAACATTTAGTTTTGGGGTTTTTTTTCTATGACAGATAAACAGATGATAATCTAAAGAAATCCAAATGTATCTACCAAACATAGAATAATCTCCTATCTAATAAGACTTCTTTTTCAGTATCTTCATGATGATATATAATTTTTTAAAATAATTACTCCCTTTTTAATGGTATTTTTTTCTCTTATGGAACACAAAAAGGAGTTATATTGCTATTCAAACTCTTTCAGTGTTTTTCTGTTTCTATGCCTTCATTACAGCATCCACTAGCACCTCTCAGTAGCAGCCTCAATTCTGTCTTCATCATGTAAATTGTGCAATTGTACTGTTGCACACCAGCATGGGGGAGATGACTTTTATTTACATACATTGATTTTTTTTTTTTTCTGATCAAATTCCACCAATTTACCTTTCTAATCATACCTGAATTTGGTTCAACTTACAAAAATAGCTTTCAAAACTACCACTTTACAGAGATGATTCTGGGCCCAGGACCCCTGCTAGGCGTGAAAGAATGCTTTTTGAAATATGTATTTATGCAAGTGCAAGATACGGAACATCATTTTATTGGTTTCTCTCAGATAGTAAATTTAGTCATATATTTCCATGCAGGTGAGGAGGTATTCCAAGAAAGCAGTGCTGTCAGTATGTTTGAAGCCAGTTGCTGCCAGTTTTCAAGTTCTGGCCTATTTAGGTTGAAAATACTTTGCTTAAATAAGCAAATTTCTAATTTATTTATGTATTTCTAATAAATATTATAGTTAAACCAGATACAGCAACAGTCACATAGAAAACAGATAAAGGCTGTGAATAATCAATAAAACACAACTCCTAAACAATTCCTGATTCTTTTCTCAAAGGAGAAATTAAAATTAATATTTCTACAGATTGCAGACTTAGATAATTAAAACACTTGTTTTACAAGAAGCTGTAACATACCCCATTTTTTTTCAGTGTTCTTATCCATTGCTGCCTTTAGTAGATAAACATTTCAAGAAGTTGAAAAGAATTACAATCAAAACCTACTTAAGTTACTAAAATGAAAGGGGAAGAAGGGTCAGCAAATGCAGGAGTGTCAGTTTGAAGATTATTCAGTTGCTTCTTATTATAGGAACAGTTCTTACGTCTACAGCAAACGGAGGATCCATGGAAAAGGAAAGAGCTAGAGGCAAGCAGAAGTTAAAGGGGAGAAGAGCACAAAATTATCACCATTGTCAGTCTGACCTCGGTAGCAGGGAAGGTCATGGAGCAGATCACCTTGAGTGCCATTACAAGTCATATAAGGGACAAGCAGGGGATCAGGCCTAGTCAGCACGGGTTTAGGAAAGGCAGGTCCTGCCTGACGAACCTGATCTCCTTCTATGACAAGATGACCCGATTATTGGATGAGGGAAAGGCTGTGGACATTGTCTACCTAGACTTTCGAAAAGCATTTGACACTGTCCTCCATAGAATTCTCATGGAAAAACTGGCAGCTCATGGCCTGGATGAGCATACGATCTGCTGGATCAAGCACTGGCTGGATGGGTGGTCCCAAAGAGAGGTGGTCAATGGAGTTAAATCCAGCTGGCGGCTGGTCACAAGTGGTGTCCCTCAGGGCTCAGTGTTGGGACCATTTCTGTTTAACATCTTTATTGATGACCTTGATAAGGACATAGAGTGTATCATCAGCAAGTTTGCAGATGACACGAAGCTAAGCGGGAGTGTTGATCTACACGAGGATAGGGAGGCTCTCCAAAGAGACTTGGATAGATTGGACCGATGGGCCAATGCTAATGGAATGTGCTTCAACAAGGCCAAGCGCTGGGTCCTGCACTTGGGCCACAACAACCCCATGCATCGCTACAGGCTTGGGGAAGTGTGGCTGGAGAGCTGCCCGGCAGAAAAGGACCTGGGGGTTCTAACTGACAAGCAGCTGAACATGAGCCAGCAGTGTGCCCAGGTGGCCAAGAAAGCCAATGGCATCCTGGCTTGTGTTAGAAATAGTGTGACCAGCAGGAGTAGGGAGGTGATTGTCCCCCTGTACTCAGCACTGGTGAGGCCACACCTTGAGTATTGTGTCCAGTTCTGGGCACCTCAACATGAGAGAGATATCGAGGTGCTGGAGCGAGTGCAGAGGAGGGCAACGAAGCTGGTGAAGGGCCTGGAGAATAAATCTCATGAGGAGCGATTGAAGGAGCTGGGACTGTTTAGTTTGAGGAAGAGTAGGCTGAGGGGAGACCTCATCGCTCTCTACAACTACTTGAAAGGACACTGTAGAGAGGTTGGTGCTGGTCTCTTCTCACAGGAAATGAGCGACAGAACAAGAGGGAATGGCTTCAAGCTGCAGCAGGTTAGGTTTAGGCTGGACATTAGGAAAAAATTCTTCACAGAAAGAGTGGTCAGACACTGGAATAGGCTGCCCAGGGAGGTGGTGGAGTCACCATCCCTGAATGTGTTTAAGACTCGTTTAGATGTGGTGTTAAGAGATATGGTGTAAGGGAGAACTTTGTAGAGTGGAGTTGATGGTTGGATTCGATGATCCCAAGGGTCTTTTCCAACCTAAATGATTCTATGATTCTATGATCATCATTATTATTAGCAACTCAGTATGGACGTACAACTGAAAGCTTTCAGTCACTATATGAGTAGGTGAAAATCATGGTGTTACTTGTAATGCTGCATGGAAAAAAGAACATACACCTTCCATCACCTTCCATCCACCACGCATTGTCCATACCATTAAAGCGTGCCTCAAAATAAAATATAGGAATGACTATGTTACAAACATCAGAGAAAGAAAAGCTTTCGTTTCCTGATGGTTATTCTAAATGCATCTTTAGGTTCAAATTTTTAGCTATGATTTACTCATGCTTCAGTTTTGTGTGATGGATATCACTGTTGTTGAAATTTTGCATCTGCAAACATTTGCCTCAATCATGTAGATCACCTACACCCAAGAAACCTCAAGTGAAGAGATAAAGTTACACTCACAGCATCACATGCACAAAAGTCAACCTTGATCTCTTTAGATGCAACAGAGGTAATTTTATCTGACAGTAGAAATTGTATTATAGCAAGAAGTACTAAACAAACTGTTTCATCTTGAAAAAAGAGGTTATAAACCATATTTTCTGTCTAAATATGAACCAGGTTGAAGTTGTATATGTAAATTATCCACCCAGATGTTTTCAGGAAGTAGAGATGTTCTAGAAGGCAATGCTTCCTCATGTAGAAGTAAGAAGGAATAAGATGATCTGTAAAAACTCATAGATATTTTAATTTGGTGTTGGTGCAAATGTTCAAATAAGCATGCAAAACCTTTCACAATGAGAATCTTCAGAATGTTTTTTGAAATGTCAGAAAAAAACACTAAATAGATGAACAATATTTCAATGTAACGATGCAAAATTGGCAGAGCATTCAAAGAATGCCTCGAGAACAAGGAAACAAAATGTTCTACTTCCATGAAAACAAGGCAATAACTCATTTCAAAAGTGTAATTTCAAGGAGACACAACAAATGCTCAAAACCCATTATTATGTGTTTTTTGTACAATATATATTTGCTGCAAAATCTTAACATTATAATTTCCTCAGTAAAGGATCAAATTAACATTCTTATTCAGAGTAATAACAAAGAATTTCAATATTACATGTCAAAACAAACTAACTTTGCACATTCGACCTTTTTTTATTTCTTGTTTGTTTGGGGTTTTTTTCCCTAATACTGAAAACACACCTATGAAACTTGTCAGTTTTGTATATTGGATACCAAAGTAAAGCCATCAAAACAAATACTGTCCCACTGCCTGCGAGTTATGGCATGATATACTGGGTCTGGCTGGTAACTAGTTAATCTGCTTCATATCCATCCCTATGGTGCAGTAGTTTGGATTTCTGATAAAACAATGTTAATAACATGCCAGCATTTTGGCTGTTGCTGAGCAGCACCTGCACAGCTGGAAACCTTCTGTGTTGCCCACTCTCCAGCGAATAGGCCAGGTTGGGCAAGAGGTGGGAGGGGGCACAGCCAGGAGAGCTGGCCCAGGCTGACCACAGGGATATTCCATGCCACGGAAGGCCATGCTCAGCAGTGCAGCTGGGGGGTAGTCTTTCCAGAACAGCCATTGCTCAGAGATTGGCTGGGCATCGCTCTGCTTGGGGGAGGTGGTGATTACCTTTGCATCACTTGTTTTGGTTTTCATAGAATCACAGAATCGCCTAGGTTGGAAGGGACCTTTCAGATCATCTAGTCCAACCATCAATCTAACTCTTACAAAAGCCACCACTAAACCATATCTCTAAGAACTATGTCTACCCGTCTTTTAAATACCTCCAGGGATGGTGCCTCAACCATGTCCCAGGGCAGCCTGTTCCAATGCCTAATAACTCTTTCAGTGTAAAAATTTTTCCTAATATCCAGTCTAAACCTCCCATGGTGCAAAGGGAATATTTTGTTTATATTTCCTCTTTCCTTCCACTTATTAAACTGTCTTATCTTAACCCATGAGTTTTTCTCGATTTTGCGCTTCTGATTCGCGCCCCTATCCAGCTGGGGAGGGGAGTGAGCGAGCAGCTGATGGGTGCTTAGTTGCCAGTAGGGATCAACCCACCATATACTGGTACAAGATTTCTCTTACACATGTATTTGTGTCAAAGGGTGAAATAATGTACCAAGGGAAAGAACTGTTCTAGTACATACTAGCACCTTTAAGTACCTGAAGAGATGGCATGGGGGCATTCAGGTTAGTATTTCAACAAAACTTAATGTAACACTAAAATAATTAGTAATAGTCAACACTAGTCATAATATTAATTATATCATTTAATAATATTTAAATAATATTATCCAGCAGGTTATGTTAGACAGTTTTTTGTAAGAAATAATCCTGCAGAACAGATTATGGCTACTAATTTAATTATGAAAGTCACTTGAAAGGGAAAAATATTTCTGTAACTTTAATTCAAACTTGAAAAAAATAGTTTTACATTAATTTTGCAGCTTCTGAGTGATGAAGGGTTATATGGAAATGGGATCTGTGCAAACTTGAACTGCCTGTTTTGTGACACCTCAGTATTTTCTAAAAATATAAAATCCTTTTAAGCGTGAAATAATTGTAGAAAACTTACCCATTTAAGCATTTATTCTGAATGTAATGGATTTGGCTTCATACTGTCATTATGCCAAGAATAGCCATTTTACCTGAAAATTAAGTCATAGGATTTGGGTTTCCAGACCCACAATTCTAGTAGCCCTATCAAACAGGCGGCAATCACTCTGCAACTTAATTTTTAGATAAATTACATATGCTGCCTTTCATTTTTCATAAAGGTCCTACTTCAAAGCATTTTATGTTTTCCTTCAGTTTAAGCAGTTATTTCTGGATAACAGTTAAATAATGAACAGTTAACAATTTTATTTAGTAAATAGCTATTCAAATACCATCTAAACTAGGATCAAAGTAAGGAAAATGAGGAAAGAGTTCTTTTAAGTCAGCAACTGCAAAATAATAATTTGTTTGTTTTCCTGTTATGAGAAAGATGAAGTATAGAAGTGTAAGATCTGTGCTGTATCTGTCCTTGCAATTTCCCAGTCAGTTTTCTGATATACAAAGTCCTGCAAGTGTTACTTATTTACAGACACTTTTTCTCTCTCTCAAATGTAGATTTTACTTTTTTTCTTTCTTTTATTATTATATCTCTGTCATTCTTTTGTAAGTTGCTCATGTTGTTTGGATCAGATATTTCTTTTACTGGCAGTGCTCTCCCCCTTCCGCCCCCCCTTTTTTTTTTCATTAGAATGAAGGATTTTGGTACATTAGCAATAAAAAGCCCAGGACAGATTAGCATGGAACAAGATAGTGATTTGCTCTGACTTGGCATAAAGTGAAGCATGTCAAATTAAATCCTGCATTAACATGAGAGTAATACATGCCCTTATAGATTTAAACAGAGTGGGTCTAGTATTTGTTTTGTTGCCAAATCCTATAAAAAATATATTTTAGGAGAGCAAATTTTAATAGGATAACATGATATAAAGGCAACAATATCTAATATAAGAAAAATTAAACTGTAGGAAAAAACTGTACATGACACAAGGCTATTTGATTGATGAATAATATTTATCTATTATTTTGGTGGGATGTATAAAGAACCAAGTTATGAATTAATAACTGAACGATTACTTCCACACAAAACAGGTATAGGAAGCTGAAATAGCACTAAACCTTTTTTACATTCTGCCTGACTCAATATTCCCTTTCTTCAAACATTTCAAAAGCATTTCAAGGGTAATGAACATATGTGCACATACAGGACTGAACACAAAAAATAGCCATGAGCAACGCTAAAACTCCAAGGAAAAACTGAACAGCAATATCAGTTCAAATTCATCAGCAAATCTATTCCTATTGAAAACCTCTGAAATATTGATTATTTCTTTTTGTTTGCTTTTTCGTATACCAAAAATGGAGCTCTTCTCCCTTGACAACTGACCAAACTTATATGCTGAGTTGCCATTCTTTGAAGCTAAAGGGCAGTGCCTCTAGCAAGAATCCTTCAAACAGTAGCAGACTGTTTGAACATTACCTGAATAACTTGAGTACCCTGGTGGGCAAGATGACATGGAGTCCACATTTTACAAAGCTGTGTATACATACATACATATATAAGTATAAAATGCATATATAAATATAAACTAATATTGGGAACAGTGGCTATGAAACCTGTCATCTAACTGTAGCTACCTAGAAGTTAAGTATCTGTTCTCATGTTAGTCATGATATTGGTACCCATGGAGAGAGAAAAGCATCTTCTGAAAATAAATGTCTAAGGTAAAATGGATGCCCTATAGGAGGTAGGTATATCTCACATCGTATCATGAGGAAGTCCAGATAACTAACTGAGGTAGACACCTAACCTTGAGATGGGTTAAGAGCATTCAGCTGAAATGAAAGCCAAAGCTGCTACCCCAAATAGCATTCCAAGATTAACATGTATTTTTGGATTAAACTTCAGTTTAGTACTGAGCGAAAATCGGTTATTTCAGTGTTTGCTGCCAAGTCTACTTCACAACAAGTAACAAATTTTAGAACGTGTGTTATTAGTATCGGTAAAACTACTGCAATCCTGCTAGTTGTAACATTAGTGGAATACTTCTATGCAAGGCATGGTCACAGGAGGAGCCGAGAATGACAAATTAAATACCATGCTTTATGGAGCCAAAGGTTCTATTCATATTTGTAGCAAGCATGAAACAGATTAAAACACAGTGCAGTTACAATGAGAAACACACTGACAACCACTATTCATTTTTCTAAAGACAAAAAACAAATACGAAGAAAACAGCTCAACTATCAAAACAACCAAACATAGCTGTGTGAAAAAACAGAATAAAAAATTGAGTGCAGGTGAAGTGATTATGGTACAGTCATAATTCTGACTTCCTCACCACCTGAAACCTGACGATGTGAGCTATACGAGAGTTCAACAGCCAGAGCTGTCGAAGATCTGGTCCGCAGTGAAGTAAGGAGGCAGAGCAGAGGACAGGCAGCACTTTGACTTACAAAACAAGCACAGCTTGCAGAATGCAGCAAACTATTCATCCATGTCAATGGGACAAACAAAAATGACGAGCTTCAAAGGCACCTCTGGCCTGAGTCAAATCACAAGTGCAACAAACCACACAAAATTACAGAGAAAATAATCAGGTTTTTGGATGACTCCATAAAAGCTCAAATTGCCAGAAGACTGCTATGTTGCAGGTTTTTTGGTGGCTCCATTAAGTTGTATTTACATTTACACAGTCTATCGCTTGATATTTTTTCCTAGCTTGAAAATGTTATGTCAAGTAAGTATTGCTATGAATTCTATTCTGTTCCAGTCTCAAAGTTTCAAAAAGTCTTATTAAATTATATTCCCATTCAGTTCCCTTGACTGGACACTATACCAGTCTACGAAAACCATATATGGTCCTGTGTAAGAAGACAGGACTTCTGCCCATGATTGGACTGTCTGTTCTTGCCATCAAGATTTGGCATCAAATGTCAACTTTCCTCTATTAAGGTCTAAGGAAGAAACTAAATAGAAGTAAGTTTTAGTATTGACAATACTAAACCAGTATGACAGAGTACCTAAGGTATGTTTCCCTGTGCTGATGCAGTGACTCTCTACTTCAGAAAAGAAATGCAATACCCAGTCTGTGGAACAATCACCTTACTGCCTCATCAGAAAGAACCAAGAATCTTAAGACTCAGCCCCACTCTAACCTTGTTTATATTTCCTTCCTGTGAGCACATGGAAAGACTGGGATTTTCTCACTGCATTCACGTATTGGCGAAATACGTAATTAAGACAGATTTTGAGGACTTCAACTTCTCCAGAGTTCTGTCAACAAACCAGCTCCCACCTAGCAGCAAGAACCCACGTTTCCAGCCCAGTGAGCTGCCAGTAAGAAATGCAGGTTATTAGACGCCTCTGTTATTACAGATTACGCAAGTGGCACAGATAATGACACCTAATTCACATTGCTCCTCAACTCCGATATGCCCCACCACACAGTTCTTGTGAGCACATTCAGATAAAAATTCAGTTGGCTTGGACGACAAAAACAAGGATTATGCGTAACCAGTATTAATAAAACCTAAGCAAATGGTGACACAAGAAACCCATTTTACAAGACTTCAATATGTTTCTTTAATATGATATCTCATTTTATAAATAACATTTATAGTATTCTGAATCAGATTATTGCAGTGTATTTAAATTTAAGCCTTCCAAAAGCAAAAAACTAGAAAAGTCATTTTTCCTGTTTGCCCTGCTTTTTGGGATGTAGAAGCTGAGTGGAAAAAAAAGATATTTTCTTCTTTGTATTCCCTTGTAGTGAGACATCCAGAATGTCCTAGAGTCCTTAGCACGGTACACAGATGGGAACAATCCAGAGCCGATTGGAATAGGTAGGAAGATGCCTATGGATATATGTAAACCATTCTTCCACCACTTTTTTCCCCAAAAAAACCATATTGTTGAATCTTTACGACTTTATGTAATACTACTACTATAAAATCCTGCTATGTTACTTGCTGTTGTTTTGATGGCAAAATAAAATTCATACTTCATTTTTCAGAAATAATGACAGGCACTGATGATGAAACTTGACATCATAGAGTAGGAGAGAGAGACAAGCTAAATTCAAGTGTGGGGGAGGAGAGAGGAAGGGAAACTTTCTCTTCAGACATACTACCTCATACGTAACTTCAGCATTTCCTTCATCTTAACCTAAAACAGGTGAGTCTGATTATGATAGAGTAAACTGCACTGAATATACTACAGAATTAATAATTTCTGTTTCCTAAAAAGGAGGGGGCTTACAGGATTATGATTCCTGGATGTAAATATTTAGCAAAAAAAGAAGCAGATGCTGCTCTCAGAGAGGAATCATTTGCCAGTTTTACATGACATCAACCAGACCAACTTTTAATACATGCTAAAAGTAACAATGCTCATACATTAAAAACTGATACCACAGTAATATATTGTGAATGTGTAAAAGATGGTAAAGTATGAGGGAAAGGTTCAACCCTGGCCTTTCCTACATACTATCATAAAAGAATAACAAAGCAGAAGTAATGGATATACTCCTTCATATGAGTACAGTGGTGTCTGGTGCGCACCCAGGTAGGAAGTAGAAAGACTAAACTTTTTTCTCAACTTCTGCCGAGAGTGGGAGAGTGGGATGTAGAGTAGAGGAAGAGAGGAATAACGGCTGGTAGATCAAGTCATGTTCCTTTGTCTCTCTACCCCAGCCAGTGGGTTGGCCCGCTTGACAGTTCAACACAACTGTCAATGCTTTGGCATTAGAAGGAGGAAATAGAGATAAAGCATCATATAGGAAAAAGAAAAATCTAACATAAAAGATAATAAAATAAGCAACTAAATATGCTCAGAGCAAATTATTGAATTAACATACTACACGAAGAAGTCAAATCATGAAGAACAGTGCTTGTGGTTATTATTGGAACCTTTCATCTTATTATAACTATCGTTATGCCTTATTAAGTTTGAAAACACGCTTACAAGAAAAAGATGTGAAAACTGTAGTTATTACCCATAATAAATTATTTTAGATGCCCGAAAACCTGTAGCACTGTTACAAAATTATGGTATCAGAAATTTTTGAGCAATGATTTGCTAAGAGAAGGTGAAGATTTAATATGGTAATAATCAGAAAACACTGAAATGGGCACAATGTATCCAACAAAAATGAATGAGAAATCTATATTTGTGGGAAGAAACACAAAACGAGAAAACTGAAAGGAATATTGGAGAAATATTGTGGAAAGAGAATAAACTGAAAGAGAATTTTATCTTTTCCAAGTTGAATATAATTTTCTCTGAAAGAACAATATTAGAACAATGCCATTACTAGTAGAGACCACCACCTTCATGCAGCTAGGCTTTACCTAATATAAACATGAAGAGTACGCTCATTATAATCAAAATCCAGCAAAACTCTAAAATCTGTTCTTCAGCCTCAGTGACCACAGTGACTTTGTAGACAAAGACACTTTGTTAAAGCTTATATATAAGCATTCAGAGTAGACACACAATTAACTTGTATGTTTGGTCACCTAGAAAAAGGGTTAAATCTTTTTTACTTAATCTACCTATATGAAAAGAGGACTACAACAGTAAACTCCAATAAAAATCATTTGAAATGAAGCAGGAACTTATTAATTAAATTATTGCAATTATTATTAATTATTTGTTATTAGTAACAGACGCAATGAACTGGCAACAGATGGTGTGATATGGTGAAAAAGAGATTAATTTCATACATTCACTTTTGGCAGTCCTTTTGCCCAACCAGACCATCTGTGACACATTAGAAACGTTAGAAGCTGTACCATACATATTGCAAAGATGATACAAATTATTTGACTGTTTGCTTTTCCAGTCCAAAATCCATTCATTCTTCCTGATCGCAGAATTTTAAACAAAGTCGTTTTTATGATGTACATTCTGACCCATGCTCCACCGCTGTTTCCGTAGCATATTGCAGAGATTCTGCAGGATTTTGTCTAAACAATTTTGCAAACAGAAGAGCTGCATGTTCCAGTATGTGATCGAGCTGAAGTTCTTACAGCACATTCTCCACTGATAACAACAGAAGTTTAAATTTGCACTTTGGGAATCATCCTTACTTTACTTCACAATGAATTTCCAAGTGAAGATTTCTACGCTGTTTACAGAAAACTGATAGGGAGATTAATGCCATCCTCCCCAATGGCTCTCACAATTTTGTTTCATGACAGCGTTTAATATTTGGACATTTGTTTTTGTTTTCCTTCTGCTTTGGAATTTTTCTATCATATTTGTATAATGGATTTTGTAAAAACAGCTGTTTTACCCAACCAATACATCTCCATAACACACTTCAACTTTGCTACAAATATGTATACGTACACACATAGATGAAATTTTGCTCACCTTTACTTAATGTATTTTTAATGTTAGAAATTTAAGTTTAATGGACACACACCTGTATAATAAGATTTGATACACAGAAATATGATCAGAAATCTAAGAGATTTCCACAGATCGGATTTATTGATATACTGTGATCATTTTAGGGGAAACTTCGATTGACTGGGAAAAAGGCTAATGACATCTGTTTCCAGTTAAATAGTCTGCTTTTTTTAGTGCAAGTCTGTATTTTAAATTGTCCTAGATATTTTGTCCTAGATAACATATACAAATCCATCTGCTAAGGGTATCAGAAGACTTAAAATTACAACTTGTAAAAGTAAGGAACGAGGAGCTGGATTTCAGTGACCTGAAATGTGTGAGTCACAAATACATACTACATAAGAATGTTCTTCTGCCCCTCATTACTGTTCTTCGTGTTTAGGAGGAAAAGAATGAATGGGCTAACAGAGCAAGTCATACAATCATTTTATGACTATGGAATTTACCACTGCATTTATCACGTGATTTTTAGAGATATTTTCACAGTAAAGAGATATCACACAAACAACATTGCTAACTACACTGCCTTAGTCTCTTCTAAACAACAGATTAAGTAAGTGTTATGCTACTTTTTATACCTTGTTCCTCATGTCTCTTCTCTTTACACCATGTTTTTCTTCTATAGTTTTCTATTCCTCCCTCTTCTCAGTCTAATTTGAATGGCTTAGCAAGCCAGCTCTCACAAGACCTCTGTGAATTCCTTACCAGAAAGGCAACATAGATTATTACTTTAAACAAGTTTGTTCTGCAACAAATTTTCCAGATCTCTGTAAGCCTGAAAAGACCTATATACTAACCATCCAGCAGAGGCAGATTCAATATCTGAAACAGAAACTACTTTCACCTGCTTTGTTCTTTTCCCTCTTGCTTTGTGTACGTTTAGCTTGGCAGTAAAAGGCTTCAAATTAAACAAAGAAACTCAGTCTTTCTCTTATTTTTCCTTTGGAAGAGCAAATTCTACCACCATCACTACTGTCAAAATGGGACAAAGAAAGAGAATAAGGAGTGTTTTGTAATTATTCCATACAAAAGATCGCCTTTGCTGAAGAAAGAGAGATGCTATTAAACTGCCAATTTTAATAAAATAGTCCTAATGTTTTAGCAGTTTTGTTTATATGTATTGTATTGGGTTTGCGTGGCAAGGTTTTGGTAGCAGAGGGCTACAGGGGTGGCTTCTGTGAGAAGGGGCTAGAAGCTTCCCCCATGTCCAATAGAGCCAATGCCAGCCGGCTCCAAGATGGACCTGCCGCTGGCCAATGGCTCCTGCTGGAGCCAATCAGCGATGGTGAATCCCAGCGCCTCTGCGGTAACATATTTAAGGTGAAAAAAGTTACTGAGAAAAGAGCAGTGGAACGACGAGTGAGAATATGTGAGAGAAAGAACTCTGCCAGAACACTGACCAAGACCAGTGAAGAAGGAAGGGGAGGAGGTACTCCAGGCACCAGAGCAGAGATTCCCCTGCAGCCTGTGGTGAAGACCACGGTGAGGCAGGCTGTCCCCCTGCAGCCCATCGAGGTCCATGGTGGAGCAGATGTCCACCTGCAGCCCATGGAGGACCCAATGCCTGAGCAGGTGGATGTGCACAAAGAAGGCTGTGACCCCGTGGAGAACCCATGCTGGAGCAGGCTCCTGGCAGGACCTGTGGCCCCATTGAGAGCCCTCACTGGAGCAGGTTTGCTGGCAGGACTTGCAGGAGACCCATGCTAAAGCAATCTGCACCCCGTGGAAGGGACCCATGCCGGAGCAGTTTGTGAAGAACTGCAGCCCGTGGGAAGGACTCACATTGGAGAAGTTCATGGAGGACTGTCTCCCGTGGGAGGGACCCCACGCTGGAGCAGGGGAAAAGTGTGAGGAGTCCTTCCCCTGAGAAGGAAGGAGCAGCAGAGACAATGTGTGATGAACTGACTGCAACCCCCATTCCCTGTCCCCCTGCGCCACTGGGAGGGAGGAGGTAGAGACATCAGGAGTAAAGCTGAGCCTGGGAAGAAGGGTGTGGTAGGGGGAAGGTGTTTTAAGATTTAGTTTTTATTTCTCACTACCCTACTCTAATTGGATTGATAATAAATTAAATTCATTTTTCCCGAGTTAAGTCTGGTTTGCCCATGACAGTAATTGCTGAGTGATCTCCCTGTCCTTATCTTGACCCATGAGCCTTTTGTTATATATTCTCTCCCCTGTCCAGCTGAGGAGGGCAGCGACAGACCTGCTTTGGTGGGCACCTGGTGTCCAGACTGGGTCAAACCCCACCATGTATCTTCAAAAAAATATTAAAATATTTAGTTATTTGTTGCCATGAAACTATTACTAGTTAAAATACTTGTTTAATCGCTTAATATATTATCAGAATATCTAGTTTTGTCTATTCTATTAGAATTGACAGATTTATCACAAATTTTTTTATTTGTTCTGACTTCGTGAGTGTACACGCTCGGTTTATAAGACAGCACATATAACTCCAATGGTACATTTATCTGTTTGCTTATTATTTTTACTGTTAAGGAGAACCTGAAGCTGTAAGAGATCCCAAAAAACAGGTCAAAGAAACAAAGATTTTCATTTTCTCCTTACTACTTCTTGCTGCTAATTAAGAAGCCAACATAAAAGGGAAAGAATTTACCAAGGCATTAATTCAAAACATATTGGACAGCGACCTCCACATTTAAAACAGCTAAATGCCAAAGTTAATGCTCTTTTCAATTGACATATGAGTTCTCCAGTAAACTCTGCCTGTTCCTTCCAGAAGTCCCCAAAAGCACCGATTATGAGAAGATGACTGCTTTTGCAGCTGATCACATCTGACTAGGTGAAACAGACCCCTCACCACCAGAAGATATAATCAAAATAGCTTTAAGAACTGCAGCGAATGATATGTACCCTGCTCTAAGCTCTGTGTCAGGCGTTCAGATCCTGGGGAGAAACTCACTATAAATACTTAATAAAATTCTTATGAAATCAAGTAATTTTTTTGAGTCTGTGGTTTCCTCACAATTATGTATATTTTCACCAATTCAATGACAATGATGCATCATACATGACTTGAACAACTATGTGACCTTATGGACAATAAACTGCAAATCAAAATAGAAAATGCTGTCTTTATTCCCAACACGTGTACAATTGACATCTCAAGCTAGAATAATTGAGAAAACAGAAACCAGGAAGAATTTGCAGTGATGTATGAACAGCCTGCACTCCTTTAAAGAAGATTCATTTTTTATGAAGTTTAAAAGTTCAGTACAAAGACAGGATTAAAGTATTTCATAGCACTTCCTAACTCTCAGAAATATGACCTATCTTCTTTTTTTTCACAATTTAAAGTATGTTATTGTAGTGCAGAAGATTGAGAACAATACTAGGTAACTATTACTGTACTCAGAACATTACATATGAGCATTTAGCATTCTTTGTACAATTCAGCTCTGTGATCCTCCTTTTCTTTTCAGAGTATTTCCTAGGAAAAGGCATTTTTCCTGAATTTTCTACTTTGACAGCCACGGGTATATATGGTGGATATAAGCAACTACATGCTGAAGTTCAATATGAGAGCTGTGTTCAAGAAAAACAATTTGGGTGTGAAAGTTAAGTCTTTTCCCCCCACTTTACTTAAGAGAAACAAAATAAAATCTCATACAATGGAATTTTGGGGATAACCCAAATTTTTCTTTTGATCTAAACCAAAAAAATACAGTATATGCTTTTGTTCTTTTTTGTTAACTTTAAAATAAAAATAATATTTTGCGGGTTAAAAAGTTGATTGCAAAGCATTTTGAAATAAAGCAGTTTAGCAGTACCAAACCATACCCACCATTATTTCACAGTATGTTTTCAGTTTCCTTCTTCATTTTTGACTGAAACCACGTTTTGAATTCAGTGTGAACTCACAGATTCTTTTGATTCCCTTGAAACTTCCTTTTGTTTGTACATGACTATTCAAGCAAAATATATGATGTAACTATAAAGGGTATACCCTTACAGGCTGCATTTCCTGCAAAACAATTAACTATTTGTTCAGGAAAGCATAATGGCTTTCAGTTATTTCTGTATAGCCACCTTCATTTTAACTACTCATCTCAAGAGCCCACTAATTCCTAAAAGACAAAATTATATCATCTACCAGCTATTTCTACCTCCTTCTCCTTCCACTCTTCCTCCCTGTATTCTTTTCATCCTTCAAAACAACTCTGATTCACACAGTAATGTCTCCTTGACCTTGACTTGATACATTATCTTGTCATCTCTTGTCTTGTTTTCTCAATATCCTTTCTTGGGTCATCTCATCTCTACTTTCTATGGCATGCAATGCCAGGATATACAAATGCTAATAGGATTTGAACCTATGAATCAAACAAGAGAGTGCCTTACTATCCTTTTTGTGAAACAAGAATATTTGTGAGCCCTCATTATGCTCAAGGTTTGATTGGTCTGGCACCAGAATTATGTAAGATGGTTAGATGGTTATACTTTACTGACTAAAAAAAGATGGAATTTGTGACAAGTGTGTCAGGGATGGGCTCAAAGCATTCATGACTCCAGAGTTCCTGGAAACAGCCAAAGTAAGGCCAAACAGCGTAACTTATTTCCCATGTACACGTTTCACAAATAGCCATGAAGACAACTTGCCCTCCCACAGTCAAGAAGAGATAAGTCACATTAGTTATAGCTTCTTGGTTGCTAGTTCCAGCCTAAATACTTCAGCTGGTGTGAACCGGCAATATTTCAGTAACATAAAAATAGTTCAGAAACAGCTAGAGATTTGCTCATTTTTCCAATAAGCTTCATTTCTGAAGTCCTAATTTCTAACCATCTGAAAGGCTGCCATGCAATCAACAAGCACGTAAATTAATTCTTAGAATCAAGGAAATGAAGTAATAAATATGCAGCAACAAAAAACTTCTACTCAGTCAAAATCTGGTAAGATATCACCAGGTAAAACGGTGATCACATGGCAAGATGTGAAGTTTGGGAGCCCTTCTTTTTACTTTCCCAACCTAGCTGCTTCTCTCCACAGCATAACCTGGCCAGACCATATCTACATCCCTGTCTTACCTCACCATTGCTATTTATTGTTCCTGGTACACTGGAAATAAGTGGATGATTTTTCACGGGACTTTCTTATTTCTTCCGATAACATCACTGTTTCTTTGTTTATAACCCCAATGGTCTATTATCTAAGTAATTCTAGAGTTGCAGGAAAATTCTACCTGTCTCTACAGTATTTTTCTAATTTCCAAATATGTTGAGTTACTAAAAAAGGCATCAAGTTGGCCACTAAGCTACTAATAGCCACAGTATCAACTAGCCACAAAATAATCTTTTGGCAATCTATCAGTTTGCTCCCTATATCAAAACTTATTTTCATTACCATATAAATTTTCTGTTCCCTAATGATCCTACAACCATCAAGGAAACTGAGTCTAACCTCAATGAGTAATTGAATTTGACACTGCTGTCCTAATCCATTATATTGACATTACTAGTTCAGGCAAGAGAAACTTGTTGGGATAGTATGTGACCTGACCAGGCTTCTCTTCTCCACAAAGATAAGCTAAATTTTGCCCATATAGATGATGTGAACCTGTGTAGGGTTTTTTCATGTTCCATCAAAAGGCACCTACCTATTTTGGTTCCTATACCGTAACTACTATTCTTTCACAGAGTAATAAGGAATTCACAATTCAGAAACAAGTGACAGCAAAAATAACCATCAATCAGTATCCTTTTTATAACAGGGGAAATCAGTTCAATATTAGAGATACTAGTTGGTGCTTTAAGATGTTATTCTTATGGCAAGGCTGATAATTTTGGAGCACCATTCTACTTTGAAAACTATCTTTAACGTCTCATTTTAATGAAGATAAAAAGGTCAGGGAGAGCTTACCATCTCCCATGGACCTTTCCTAATCTGCCCTCCTTTTTCCTCCATGCAGCTTAGTACTGGACTCATTGCTTAAGGTGACACAAAATGAGATGTAAGCCAGAGAGAGAACAGCGACTAGGGTCTCAGTCAAAGCTTTCTTGAAACCATTGTCCTTGGGGACAGGGAATTTGCAGGGCATTTGCAGGCGCTGTGCAGGCTATCTAGCTGATTAAGGATTTGTTTTTTGAGACGTTAGGTAGGTTTTTCATGGATAAAATTTATTCAGTAAACTCTAACATCCCCCTTGCAGAACTTGTCATGTTTCCCTCTTATTCTCACCAGAAAGTTCGTTGACATACATTCTGCATACAATTCTTCCCATATGCTAGTATAGACTTTTCATCTCACTTCAGATTCCACACTTTCTTTCAATTATTTATCCCTCTAATTTCTACGTCAATTTTCAGAGCACAGACCTGGTTAGGCACATGGATATTCACTTATCCTAAATCTAAAGAAATAAAAGATCCAAAGACACATATGGATTTCATTCCTATGGTTCTTCCATCTTTGATATAGCTTCTAAAAAAACCTTAGAGAAATGATTAGAGAAATTGTTACGAAACAGGATTGCTAATTCAAGGAAATCAAAATAATTTCAAAAGAAAGAGGTACCCCAAGTGATTTATTGTATTTTGAGTGCAGAGCTCATTATTGGCCCTGTTGTACTGGGTTCAGTTCTACAGTGATTTGAGCATACTGTGGGATAGAAAATCAGGAATTTTGTTTCTTTCTCTAGCATCGACTGTCCGCATGGTGCTATACAAGCAGCATAACCTCTTTGAAACATGAAAGCAAAACTGTATATTATCTACACCTGAAAAGAAACATTGGCTTAGTAGGATCTTTGCTGTTTATCTAAGCATTTAGGAGACAGAGAGGCAACACTCAGATTTTATTCCTTTCCTCATATATGCTGTTCTCCCTCATCAAACACTTCACAAAATTGGAACTCTCTGTCTTCTACTACAAATGTCTCCTACTGGGAAGCTACTTTTTCTAAATGTGTTCAAAATAGATCATTAGCAAGTTTGCCAAAGGAAAACCTGCATTAAGCTTTAAGATTTTATTCACCAAGAAAACACATTTTAGTTTCTCATTCTTAACCAGCATAAGGGATGACGTGTTCTTTTTTTTTAAAGGCTAGCACAGGCAAGATCACAGAACAAACTTGTTCATATCCTGAACTCAGACTACAGACATCCTCCACTGAGTTTAGCATAAAGAAACAATAACTTAAATATATTTTTTTAAAGGTTGGCAGAATAGAGAATCCCTCTTATGTAGAAGACCTGAGCCATGGACCGAACAAGATTTTAACATTCATCTTACTTGATGCCGTATACCTACCAGAGTCATGATTTTTGTAATAATCCTCAACCCCAACCACATTTAATAAGGGTTTTCACATAAAGGTCATAATTCTCTCTCTCCCTTTGTTTATTTACAGACATGTTTAGTGATGACAAGAGAGCTATTAACCCAGTTGTTTGAATTAATTCAATTAAATTATTAACTGAAAAAATACATAGTAGATAGGATATCATAATTTTATTTTGGTTTGGGTTTTGTTTTTTTTTTCCTTCTCTTCATACACCTTTAAACTATAAATCTAAAGTACTTAGAACTATCAGAAATAGTTAAGGAAATTCAAATTATCGGGAATATTTACGGAATTGTAATGGTGTGTGTTGTGGCGTTTTTCCTTTTTAGACTGAAACTGGTTTTCCAGGACGAGAAAGAGATTGCCAAGTATAATTATTTGAGGATTCTCCTGTTTTCAAACCACAGGAAAATCAACAAGCCAGAACATATGCATCCAAGAAGTTTTTCTTGTGGTACGTCTATCTTGTATCCCTACTCTGACTGAGCCCTTTTTGCTTTTTTCATTTGGTTTTAATCTACAGTGCGAGACCTATGGGGCAAGGACTAGGTAGTTTTTGGCTCCTTGCAGACCTTTAAAATAGAAATATTAAATATGAATAATAATTAGATTTTAAAATGGCGATTCATAGAGCTTAAAAGTCATTCCTCGTGAGGTTTTCATTCTAAGGAACAGGACAGAAAACATGAAAAAGTATACTGTCTACTGTCTGTTCGTTATACCTTCTTGTTCTTGTACTCACAAGTCTTAGCTTAAATGCATTTTACGTAAGGTTTTCTATTGCCATCTCTATAGAAATGTCTTTCTGTGCTAATTGGATGTGTGCTATTATATGTGTAATGACACTTCATAAATTCTATGTGTTTTGAAATATGTCCTACTTCTTCTATCAGGCCACCTTAAGAACTGAAAATATCTCCACACAGAAGAAATGTAGCACTTCCCTCATCTGTTTCAGGAAAATGACCATAATTCAGAGCTAGAATGTGTCATTCCTTCCAGTGGGATAGCAGTTTCATGGAGTTAAGTCTTAAACAGGCTACACCACAACATACCTGAACTGGGTCATAATAACTGCAGGGGTTTGAACATTGTAAATTAGCTGGTTTACACCACCAGCAAAATGGCAAAAGATGAATATTGACAAATAAATATGAACAGGAGAGCACGCTCCATTAACATTTCTTAGTTGTTTGATAGAAATGACCAGAGGCACATATTGTAGAATAATAAACCTTCACATCTGTACGCACCTTTCCCCCTTTTTCCTATTTAGCACAAATTGACTTATCCCCTTGCCACCTAATAGGACTATTGTTTGTGGAACAAAAACCCTGCTTCCATATTTCATGCTGCTGTGGGTTTTTTTTTTAAAAAAGGGAGTGTCTCAGCTCAAATAATTCATAAATCAATCCATGAAGTGCAAAAAATGTCCCCATTTTCTTTCATTTTAGTGATACGAAGTTTAAAGGCTAGGGCTATTTTGGTGAAGTTAGGGTGAAAGTTATCCTAATCTTTAAAGCACAAAAGAAATGAATTTGCTATCAGTTTTTAAGTCGTATATAGACATTTATTTGATTCACACATCTTAGGTAGTCTTTCCTTGTGATGGATGGATTCAAGCTCTAAACTTTCTATTATTCCGAGATGGCCCTTGGTATTGTGCAGCAGGCTGCACTTACAGCATCTATTAGCAGATCATGCCTTAAACAAAATACATCTGTCAAGAAACAACTGACAGATCTACTCCAAAGGATTCCCAGGTTGAATGTACAAGAGAGTCACCAGTATTCTAACAATATTTGTTAGGTTCCTTGAAAGATTTCTCCCTTCTTAAATATCTGTTCTTCATAAAGCAGGCCAACTTCGTATTTCAAAGTGTATGTGTATATCACTTTCTACCCACGGAATCACACAGAATCACAGAATGGTAGGGTTGGAAGTGACCTCTGGAGATCATCTAGTCCAACCCCCCTGCCAGAGCAGGTTGCACAGGAATGCATACAGGCAGGTCTGGAATGTCTCCAGAGACGGAGACTCCACCACCTCTCTGGGCAGCCTGTGCCAGTGCTCTGCCACCCTCACAGGAAAGAAGTTCCTCCTCATGTTTAGGTGGAACTTCCTATGCTCAAGTTTGTACCCGTTACCCCTTGTCCTGTCCCCGGGCACCACTGAAAAGAGCCTGGCCCCATCCTCCTGACACCCACCCTTTAAGTATTTATAAGCATTGATAAGATCCCCCCTCAGTCGTCTTTTTTCCAGACTGAAGAGACCCAAATCCCTCAGCCTTTCTTCATAAGAGAGGTGTTCCACTCTCCTAATCATCTTGGTAGCCCTTTGCTGCACCGTCTCCAGCAGTTCGCTCTCCCTCTTGAACCAGGGAGCCCAGAACTGGACACAGTACTCCAGGCATGGCCTCTGTATGTCTTCAGATCTTACAATTATCTGCAAGTGGCAGTTAATTTATATGATAACTTTATAAATATTCTAATTTTCTAACCCTTTCTTACAATGAAGCAACACGACAGCAATACAGAGGCTAAAGACTATGGACTAAGTTTTCTGTTGTACCTTTGCCAACTGTGGTCTGCAAAGACATTGACTGGTGAAGTATTTACCTCCTCAATTAATCCTGTTTCTGTTGGGCATTTCTGTAGGAGTTGCATGATCTGGCAGTTATATAATCTGGCAGCTACACTTATACAAGTAAATAAGATGCTAAACCCAGTGTGGAATAAGAAAAAGGCTTTCACTACCAAGTATAAAGATCATCAGCACTGACTTAGAGGAGGAATGCGCAGTGGTTTGAAACCCCCAAAGTAAATCAAGAGAGGACTCAAAAGTAAACTATCCTTAATGGTTTATTTTATTTCACAATGACTCATCTGCTTCTCTCTGTTTCTGATAATTTTGATTTCTTGCTTATTTTTATACCTATAACAACATTCTTCATTGTGCATCTATTTTTGTCTGTCAAATGTCAAACCCCAAATTAGTGTCTTTCTTCAGTCATCTCCACCACAGTAGCTCACCTCCTAGACATGCAGCAGAGGAGAGAAAACAACATATTGCATGACAACCTGGCATCTAGCACTGCTCTCTTCAAAAGAGGCTTTTTGAGCTTGCTGTCTTTCCAGGTGACTGCTCAAAAATGATATAAAAATGCAAAGTGAAGTATTATATGAATATTAAAGGAACATAACCTTTACCTGGCTAATACCATTATTTATTAAACTGGTGACTTTGGCAGACAAATTGATGTCAGAGTTCATGGATTGCTTGGACCGATTTGAATGCTCCTCAGAGGCTAACAGAATCAAATGAGGTTCAAGTTGCACTGAGAAAAGTAATGTCCAAGCATTCAGATGCACTGTTTGTGCCTGCAAGGACATCATGAAAAACTTTACATAAGGTTTATCAACACAGTAGCTCCCAAAAGCATTTTTCCTTTGTCTACATAAGTCATCTTCACAGACAGAGGAAATGGGATATATTCGACAAGCCAGAAAAAGTGCCAGTAACTGGGATTTTGGTTAAGATCTGACTCTACCATAGAAAAGTATGTGAAAGTCTATGTTATACCTAAGCGAGAAGGAAAAATAAGTTTCTGGCTTTTCAGATCACAGTCCTCAAAGTTACAGTCAAGTCTTCCCCATGTTTTTGCCCATCTGTCTAATCGGCTATAAGCCTAGACAGCATTGGAATGGAGTCAGTGTCATTATCCCCTTGCTGTAATTGGCATGGCAGGATGGAGCAGCACGTACAGCCCTCTCCTGGTGTGAGAGAAAGAGTGAAGAGAAACCAAAGCAAGTGAGCCAGATGTCACAGAGACCCTAAGAAGTGTGCTGGGATCCAGAGGATGAGTGAACAAGCTGTCTGCTTTTACTACAGAGAAGCTCTGTTTCTTCCCATCCTCCATTTTCTTCGGTGGTGGTGGTTTTTACCTCTGACCAAAGGTGCTGTATTTCAGTAACTATGAGTATGAAACATTCCACTTCTGATAAGCCTTCCCCTTTTCATGTACTGGACGTTGATACTACCAGGAGACTGTGAGGTAACAAGATTGTTTAAATAGCAATAAAGAAAGAAAGAAAGAAAAGAAAGAAAAGAAAGAAAAGAAAGAAAGAAAGAAAGAAAGAAAGAAAGAAAGAAAGAAAGAAAGAAAGAAAGAAAGAAAGAAAGAAAGAAAGAAAAGAAAGAAAAGAAAGAAAGAAAGAAAGAAAGAAAGAAAGAAAGAAAGAAAGAAAGAAAGAAAGAAAGAAAGAAAGAAAGAAAGAAAAGAAAGAAAGAAAGAAAAGAAAGAAAAGAAAGAAAGAAAGAAAGAAGGAAAGAAAGAAGGAAAGAAAGAAAGAAAGAAAGAAAGAAAGAAAGAAAGAAAGAAAGAAAGAAAGAAAGAAAGAAAGAAAGAAAGAAGAAAAAAGAAAGAAAGAGAAAGAAAGAAAGAAAGAAAAAGAAAGAAAGAAAGAAAGAAAGAAAGAAAGAAAGAAAGAAAGAAAGAAAGAAAGAAAAGAAAGAAAGAAAGAAAGAAAGAAAGAAAGAAAGAAAGAAAGAAAGAAAGAAAGAAAGAAAGAAAAGGACTTAATAAAAACTGAACAACCATTTTATTTTGACAGTTTCTTAATCTCTTCGGAAAACTTTCTTTGCTTTATCTCTCTCTCTAAGAAGGCCAGATCCTGCTACAGCTGTGACTGGAAAATATTCATACTTGGACTTTAGACCAAACAAAATTGGTGCAAGAAGCAAGAAGGAGGAGAATCATTTAATTTTGGGGGGTGTGGTACAATACAATACTGGATCTATGTTAGAACTTTAAATGTTGAATGCCCATAGTTGAATCAAACCATTGAACAAGTTGGATAAATCTCAGGGCTGTAGTATGCCTTGATCTGTAACAACCTTCTACATCAATCCAGAATGCTATGAGACCTATTGTGGCTGTTTTTACCTTCCTCCTGCTCCTTCATGCATTTCAGGTTTTGTCTGGCAGCCTAGCCAGCACTGAGAGGTAAAACACCACTACGGTAGTACTGAACTGACATTAAAAAAACCAACAAAAATCTAAACAAAACAAAAAGAGAAATTGTAGTGTAATTTCCTTGTTAGTTTTATATCAAACAGTGCTTTTGGTTTCACCCTTTTTCAGGTTTCAGTTCTAGTGTGTGACATCCAGAGTTTGTTTCAGACCTCAGCAGAAGTGTTACATCCATAAGCGTTTAAATAATTCCAGAGTCCTCAGTTCAGAATGTACAGCGTTACCACACGTGTTTCTCCAGAATCAAAGGTGAAAGAGAATTAAATAGGTTCCAGATGGAATGGACTTTAGCTAAAGAGGAAAAGTCAGAAGCTTAACCATATGATAGACCTAGAGGCAACTCCAAAGCTGCCAGGAGCTGCCTTTGGAGTCTGCCAAGGAGACAGATGCTCATGCCAACAGTGCATAGATTGGCATCATTTATATCACATCAGGCCTCATGCTGTCACAGTGCCACAGTGCAAAGTACTAAGACAGCTAATATTTAGAAAAGAGCAATCACACTGCATATATTTAGATCATATATCCAGTAACAGTTTTTATATTATATTTACCCTTTTGGATCTTGACTTCTAAAACATGAAAGCATGTCTTATCTTACCGTATTCATTTAACTCTTAATGAAACGTTTGCAAGTGCACTGAAGCACAAATAAACTAAAGCATTCATTTTTATACCAATGCAAAACCTTGCCATAAGCAGTGATCAAATCCTTGATATTAATGTGCAAACTAGATCTTCCACTTACAAAGGAATTCCCCACAAGATTCAGGGAACGTTTTGCAGTTTTTTCCTCCTTATTTTCACCTTACAAAACATGAATATAAAGTGCAAAGCTGCAAATACATAAATACACAATACATACCTAAAAAGTGTTTTTCTTTTAGTGGATTCATGCATTGTTCCTAACTTCATGCTCTATCACTTGGAACATCTTTCTGTCTGAAAATGAATTATGCTCTGTATGGAGCATCAAGCCTAACCTTAGGCATCTAGCAGCATAGAACTGTACAGATGTATTACAGCAAATATCCATATTACACGCTGTGTCATGGCATTTGAACAAGTGCAAACTCTTGCATGCAATTTTGGATGCAAACTGGTTCAAACATGCCTTGTTTAGAGATCACTGTGCTGAGACTTCAGGTTTGATTGCACCGTCTGTTAAAAGCACACAGTTTCATGGAGTTCTCTGAATATACCTAATCATCATCTAAATCCAACATTAGTATAAAAGTTCTGAACAAAGTAGGGTGCAAATGGATAGAAACCACTGTCACAGCACAAAGTACATCAGTGACATCAGAAAAGAGCACTACTGCTCTGAAATACATCCATAGCAGGAAGGATTAACTTTGTTCTCTATGGAAATCCCACCATAAAGTGTGTTAAAATCTACCTCTCCCTGATTAAGAGCCTGAATAAACATTGACAATTATTTAACAGCTGTTTGGGGGGGGGCTGTGCCATCCAAATATTGTGATTTCATTAAGGAGCTTTGTCCTAAAGAAGCTGAGGGACTGAGACTTCTGAGAACCCTAGAGCAACACGATAATTTTCCTACTGCAATACCTGAGCTTTACAAGGGGTTGATCTGGAAGCAACCTTGCAGATGGTTTACTACTACAGAAGTCCTCAGCAGCATGGCAAAACAGTATGGTCCTGGGGAAAAAAATAAAAACAAAATGCATCACCACTCTGTCAGACACTGCATAAACAACAACATTTTGTTTATTTCAGGGCTTTCTAATGCATTTCCTTGGCTTTCTATTCGCAACCACCAAACACTCATTAAAAATCCTACGTTCTCTGGCCATCAGAATAAGCATCTTCATACCAATGTGTTCTTGGCTAAATGCCAGTATCCTCCTCACGTGCCACAGAAAAGTACAGGTTCGCATCAGCTAGTAAGTTCTCCATCTCTCCCAAAAGAAATAACTGAATCCAACCTGATGGCTTCCTAAAAGGCTATGGCTAAGCATCTCTATCCCACTTATTTCATGGCCAAACATTCTCCCTGTGCACTCTTGAGAGTCTTTTTTGATACCAGTCAAAATATGTGTTTCATTTGTTTAGGCATATCAGCAAAAGTTCTCAGAGTAAACTGTGACTAGAGAGTCACATAATTGTGGCAGCTGGAGCGCAGATAAGACTCTTGCTGGATTTATTGACATTTGGAAGAGGCAAAGCAGTAGTTTCAAGAACTGATGAGGTCAGATTATCTTAAGCGTGTAAGGTATGTTTGGAATTAATATTTCTGGGATGAATAGCTCTCGTTGTCTGTAAACTGAAATCACACTTAGGACCCAATATACTGCTCACTTTACATTAAAATATAATTGATCCAGTCTAAGCAGCCAGATTTTTTTCCCCACAAGATATTCTTTATAACATGTGTGCCATTGTGAATACAAAAAATATTTAAACCAAATTTATCTTTTGCAAACACTATAGAGATAAAAAATCTGCTCTTAAATTATATATAGAATATTTACATAACAGATATTTGAAAAGAATGCAACATTATTTTGCTTAATCCAATCAATTTACATTCAGTTTAATGCCGCAGAAGTTATAAATCAGTGGATTTAATCTCTTCAGAGTTCAAATTGTCATTCTTTACAAATAGTACAGTCCTTAAAAAACACGTTATTATTTCCAATACCAAATATGAAAGTTATAGTTCCTTTGCAGAAATTAACATCTGCTTTCTTCAGAAAAGCAAACTAAAAAGCTTATTTTTGTTTCAGGAATTATGTCTTTCTGCTCTCAGTCCCGACAGTCAAAGGAGATGTCTGGCTGTTGTTTCATGAAAAGCACCTTTCTTATGTCTCACATTTAACTCTCTGTAAATTACACAGCATTTAAAAATTACAAGTAATACCCCAAAACCCACCCAAAACCCATGGAAAGAAGAAAGGATGCTATACACTGGAGAATACATATGGCACGGAACAGATCGCAGTGTCATAGGAAAAACAAAAGATATCAAAAAAGGAATTCAGGTACTTCTGTTTCTTTTATCTGATTGCAAGAAGACAGTAAATACAACTGATTTAAATATCAAACAAAATAATTTTTTTCATTCCATCTTACAACAGTTTACCTGGGGAACTAATTGCCATATGAGCCTGCGTAAGACCAGTTACAAAGAAGCTAAATGTGTATTCAAATTGGGTAGAAAACAATCACAATGGAAGGAATTACAAATGTGTATATTAATATAGACTCCCGCTGAAAGATGTAAGCCATCCATTCACTGACTACGAAAGATTTCTGTAAGTGCTATTTTCATGCTATACGGTATATTTATTCTGAAACACATAGTAGTGGCCACTGCCAGACAAGGCACTGAAACAGATGCACTGCTAGTACATAATTAACATAACTTAGACTACTCATGTTTTTGGGGATGGGAGGGGAAGGAGAGACACTGAAAGCCAAAACACCCTTGTTTTTCAGCCGCTAAATTATTTTCCTTTGGTCCGTTAAGTGAAACAAAGTTTTTTTAGTCTTAAAAAGATAACATTTCAGTCTGATATATTTTTGACATTTACAATCAAAAGAAGGAGTTTAAGAGAGGGGTTTTCCCAGTTTCATTAACTAACCCCCTATCAGCGCAGACTACTTACTCCAAAGTCAGCAGTCCACACACAAAACTTTCCCATTGCAATAGCGACTATGTACATTGCTGGGGGCAAAAAACCATCTTCTGTGCTGTGACATAGCCTCTCCTCAGCAACACAGAAGGACCCTGGGCAAGGCTGGCTTGACTCCAGAAGCAGGGACCTCCTTGCTCTTATGGCAGTCTGTCTGAGCAGGCAGTGAGCACTCTAAGGAAACAGACACTTTTGGAGAATTCTTCCTTAATTAATGCCCACAGATAAGCCCCTGAAGTCACTTAAAAATCCAAGAGCCAAACAAGTCCAAACAACTGAATTCACTTAAATGTTATAACCATTCCTATCTTCCTTCTACTTCCTGTTATCACACAGAAAAGGACAGGATTACTGAGTCAGAGCAAAGGTTCACTGAGCTCATTCTCCTTTCTTCATAAACAGCCGCAAAGGAATGTCTTGGGATAAGCGTAAGGCCAGGCCAAGCATACGCAGTCCTTTCTCTTCATGCACGCTCAGCCTCCAACCATTTTCAGCTCAGCAACCTGCTCAGCTCCACATCATCCCTTAATAACCTTCTCAGGACTTCCTTGCAATGAACTTGTCTGGTCTCTCCTGAGCCACTATGAACACAGCCAGAAAACAGAAATGATAGGTTCCGTAGCTTCGGAGATTACAGAGATATAAAGCATTTAAGTAGGACTAAATCATTCCTAAAATCTATTCACTCCATAAGTGACTAGAGTTAATAACATAGTTCCTGCTGGTTGGATAAGTGCTAAGTCCACTGCTAGATTTATTCACATACTCATTACTCTTTGCATTGCACCTAAATAACTGCGTCCTCATGTAGACCAAGACTCCTCTATTCTGGTATGTATAAATCAGAATAACCAGATTTCCCACATCTGCTTTTGTGCAATTGCAATGCAGGACCTCTAAATTACAAACAATTTTATTTAGTCTTAGATTGCTGCTGACCAAGAGGAGGTTTAAACAGTACAACGGTGCCCATGTAATATAAAAAAACCAAGTTAACATATCTTTAGAACCACAACCTTTAGAGAAGATAATATTTCAAATATATATATTTGAGTATAATATTTACTACAATGACAAATACCTTGTAGCTTGCCATTACTGATGTGGAAGATTATTCAAATTAGTGGGTAGTTCTACTGTTTTACTGAGTAAAGTAAATTCTATGCAAGTAACCATAAAGCTGTAGTTGCTGAACTATTTGTACAAAAAGATCACTTTTTTAGAAATTCCTAGGAGGTAAAAAAAGAAAGAAACTAAGACTATCTAATCAAAATATGAAACTCCCAGTAGGAGAAGAAAGCTTCAACCTTCCAGATATAAAACATATTACATAGCATTCACACTTGAGCAATTGATAGAATGGTTTAGAGAGACAGCCATGCAGTCAGCAGAATAGATAACCTTGGGGGAAAAAAGTATATGAAATTTCTATCCCTCCAGGTATTATTCATTTGCTGAAACTGGAGGAGCAAAGATCCAGAGCTTTACACCATTAAGACTACAAAGAAAATGCAATTAGCTCATATGCAGAAAATTTAAGTTTAGTCTGTATTTCGTTATGAAACTTCAAAGGGAAAAATCTCATTTTTTAATAATAGAAAATACCAAGTTATCTTATTTCAATCAGGTGTTACTGCAGTCAGTTAGAAATCGTGACTGATCTTTTCATTTGAAAAGTACAACACGGTTTTTCAATAGATATCGGCAATTCTTTAGGGCCCAATCCTAAGACAAAAGCTTTCCCGTTGCCTTCATAGATTTTGTATTAGGCCTTTAGTAAACTGAAATGAAACAAAATCCCAGAACACTTAGGCATGTTGCCATTTATCAAACAGCCAACTAAAACTGCAACAGCATTCAGAGTCACAGGCTTTCTATCATTTCCAGTGAAATATGGTCCAAGCGGAATGCAGGATCAAATTCAAACACTTACTGTACAATAGAGGAAAGAAATATGCCATAGCACTAGGCAAACTACAAGCAATAGGAATATTAACAATGGTTATATAGGGAAAATATGTAGCCCTTATCCTATATACAACCCTCAAATGAACCAAAATACTTTCTGATGTCAGATGATGGCAACTATATGACTGAACTATTATTTTTTTAATCTGAAGATTAGCCAATATCTTTTAAAGAAATTTAGACAAAATTCCCTTTTGCCAAAAAAGTTAAATCTCCTCATGCTAGTAGTTAGAGATACTCTTCTTCCATGCTGAGTACACAGATAATTTCCACTTTACTTCTATAGGCTACTTGTCACCCACCTTCAATGGCAGAAATTTAAGTAATATAAGAACATATCCAAACCACACTCAGATCCCAGTGCAAAAGCCTGGACTCCTGAAGAAAGAAATATGCAAAGACATGCAAATTTTCTCCATTTTAACAAGAATTTAGGAATCAGAATGAAGAATACATGCCACTCAAGACAGGATTTCTATACTTGCATTAGGAGCTGCTAGTCATATGCCTGCTAGTTCAAAAAATCGTGCCTGGGCTTGCACCACCATTCCACCACCATTCTGTCAATGGCTTAAGTGTGAATGCTATGTAAAATGTTTTAAATATGGAAGGTTGAAGCTTTTTCTACTGGCCTTTCATATTTTGATAAGACAGCCTGCTACTAGAGTTCTTTACTTGTCTTTACCTAAGGTATTCACAATTTAGAAATAATTTAGCCTTCTTGAATATTTCTGGAGCTTCAGGTAGTTAAAAGGTTGAAAAGCATCCCACTTCAGTTTTTAATTGGGAATGGTTCTACTGCTCACCTGTATTTAAGTCATTAGATAAAATACTTCATACAGCACAAAGATGGAAATTAAAAGGGAGATTATTAACATTACAGCCTGCTAACTGGCACATAAAAAGCACTACAAATACCCACATCAGTCTGTATACAAGTCACATCACTAAGTTCAACTTAATATTATTAGGAAGTATGTAACAATAGCAAATACCTCCCTTAAGACAAAGATTTTCTTTTTCTTTTTTTATTCTTTTAACCCTTTTAAAATTAATACATTTACTTAAAAGCTTCAGAGTATTTGGATTCTCACAACAGCAAAAATCCTTTTAATCTAGAACAGTTTTAAAAGTTAACAGAAACTTTTAAATAGTTTTGATCTTCTCATATCTTCATTTTTACTCCAATAAAATATTTATTAAAAGAATGTCAATAATTCCACATACTATACACCCTTGAGTAAAGGCTGGAAACAAATATTACTGCATTCCTGTTGTACAGTATTTGCAAGATTAATTAGGACTAAAATTTAGCATGAAATCATACTGGATAATTTTTTTGTCCTCACATGCTATGATTTCTACATTATGATTGAAGTCTTTTGCCATTCTTTAAATCTAAAGTCTGGGAGAAGCTATTCACTAACTCTGAGTTTATGAATCCAAAATAATGAAATCATGTCTTTTCTTGTTTTAAAGCCTACTTGATCACTAAGGATTGAAAAGAAAAATCAGTGGGCCTTTACTATAAGGCTTTCCAAAGAAGATATAGAAACTGATAGATCAGATGCTTGATAAGTGGCAGATTGCCAGAGAGTTATCCATATGGCTCTCCAGATAATGTCTGAATATGATGAAAGTTTTCTTTGATTGAAAAGCCTCCAGTTTCAGACACTTTTCCTCACACCCTGAAACTTGCATTAGTAAGACTCAATTCGGAACAAGTTTTCTGTGCAAAACGAATTCTTATTTGGCCAGAAGATGGTAAATCATTATCATAACATTCATCGGTGTTTTCCAGGCTCTTCAGAAGTCAAGAAATTAGCCTTGCTGTAAGAATCAGCTCTCCCTGGAAAAGTCACGGCACGGGATCAAGAGAGGTTCAACTCTGCTAAATATGATGGAAACAAGTTCCATCAGATTTAAGCACCAGATCTATACGAAGGGGTTTCTGTTTCCTACAGTTTTTTTGCAAAATGGGCAAATATCCATTTGCTTTAAAAGTCCCCCAAGATTCCTAAATGACCTATCAAATGGATTGCTTGATTCTGTAAGTGAAACCAGGCATAATCTGACCCTAACTCAACACTTTAGTGACACAATAGCACGGAAGCAGCCAGTAAAAGTTGCAAGCACACAGAATCACTGGCAACGAGGCTGTATGTAGAAACTCAGGGTGAAAGGAGGATGATATCTGATGAATCCGAGCGGATCTTTGACATTGCTGTTTATATTGGTGGTAAAATCAAATTTGTTGATCAAAATGTTCACGCTGTTAACCGCTTAAGTACTTTTTTGTAACACTGGGCATTGCTAAGATTGTTTTGCAGATGCTTAGGAGGGCAAACAGCTGCTTTCCTATATCTTAAGAACTCCTAATTTCCAGAATGAACATAATACATTATCTACCAGCTAATACTTTCATGCTTATATTTTTAAACTGAATATAGTGTCTTTTACTCCACAGACCTCTAACCAGTGCACACAGATGTCCCAGAAGTAGAAAAAGTAGTAAAGACTACTTGTATTTCAGGCATTTTATGAGGTTAAAGGGGGAAGAATGCAATGCTCTAATTCAAACAAAGAGTTTAAGTGTGATTAAGTGGCAAGTTAATGAATGTGGCACAGTCCAGGTTACATATTGACTTATGACTCAGTCATTTTAGAGTTCATATTTGAAAAACTAAGTCTCTGCTACCACTAGTTGACCAAGTTTATACTTTTGCTTTGGTTTATGCTTCAGATTCGGATAAGGTGTAGCAAATATGATTCGTCTTTTTTAAAAGTCCAATCCTTTTTGTTAGAAACAAATCCAGTTTGTTTATTAATCTCTCAAATATGCCAAATGGATTTTTAATTGAGAAGTAATTGCATTTTGCCTTATACAGTCTTTGTTGATTTCATAAGCTTAACATCAATCCTTTGGTGATTTCTCACCTGATAAAGAAATAACTTATCTAATTAATCATGTTGTGTAATAACAAAACTCCTATTTAGAGGTACAATAATTAGATTGGGAAAATGCTAGGAAAACAAGAAAATTATTCCCCAAGGTAGGGGGATTGTGGGTTGTACTTGAAAGGAAGATATGCAGTTTGCAAAGTTGATTAATTAGTTTTATGGGGATCTCAAAAAGCTTGGTACTTTGAAGTATGCAATCAGTTTGGAAAAAAATATATCTGTGCTAGAAAGATACCTTGTACCAACTTTCAAAATATTATCTGTGGCAAAACACAGCATTTGCTTTGCTATATGAAAAACCTGTTTTCACTTTTGGAGACACAGTATGATAAATTTTGGCAAGCTGACTGATTTCCTATCTATGATTCATTTGGCAAGGCAGAAATGCTAAATAAGAAGCTTGCCTTGAATTTACATACCCCATCCATACAGTATCAGCTGCAGCAGCTGAGAGTAAAGAAGATGCTAGTTCAAGTGAGAAGTCTTTTTGGACAAGAGTCTGTAATGAATCATACTTAAAATATGTGGTCATTCTCTGCCATGTGCATATTTTTATCACTCTTACTAGACATCCAAAAAATGTAAAGATCTCTCTCTACATCTCATTTTGAGACCTGTGGCAGAGATGAATAGACAGTTTAAATGAATGATTCAAAGCTGACAACCTCAGCAAACTGTGGTTCAGAGCAACTGTGCGCAACACAGCTGTGGAATCACGCTGAAAATATCACCCTATCTGAACATATGTACAAACCTGAAGAACGAATGAATTGTGCCCTGGAGGGGAAAAGACAGGAAAAGAACACTAAATTCAGTTAGGCACGTGAAAGGGTATCTGAAAAGTCTCTTCAGTACAGAAGATCAAGAATTCTCCTCTAAAAAAGCAAAAATATAAATGAAGACAGTCAAACACAGGGAGCTGCTGGTTTCACAAAGCTGTTCTGAACTTCCATTTCCCTTTCTCAGGGCACAATTCGAATAAAGACAACAATTCTGCCTGAATAAATCAAAGAATAAAATACTGAAAGTACATAAGAAAGAGTCTTATGGTTTCAAATGAGTATCTGGAAGTGCAATAGGACACTGAAGTTCAATAGCTTGACTACTGTATAAGCTCTTTGAAAAAAGGACTTTTTTTTTTGGCCAGCAGTTGGCTTGTGATTTGAGCTATTCAGCAGTAACAAAATAAAAAGAAAATGAGATAGCAGTTTATGCTTACTCGTTTCACAACTTTTCTTAAATATGTCACGTAGTTAAGTGATAAATAATAAAAGCAGCAGCCCAAATTCCTCAGTTTTACTAATTTCATTATTCTCTCCTGCCCTTTAGAAATATGACTATTCCCACTTCCGAAACTCAAAAGAACATTATTTTCTCTCTCAGCTCTTTAAATGTGAGGCCCATCAGCCCATCCTGACAAGATTAACCTGCTTCATAATGCAGGATCTGCCTCTTGTGGGATACAGCAAGGCTATATCACGTATAGGCTATACATATATGATTTTGTGGCCTACATCACTTTTCCTTGCCTATTTTTGTGATTAAATCCTACTTAATAGGAATTCTACAGGACTTCCTGACATATCACCATCAAAAGGTCCAACATTCAAAATAAATTATTTTCATAATCTTCCAAATGACTGTCAATAGAAATTGGACATAATAGAGAATTCTGCAAAAGTTATACAAGTTCTAAAGTCAACACAGCCCTAGACTCCCACATTACCATTAGGTACTTCATTTCTACACTATTCAAGTTCTAGAACTATAATTTAATCTAAGCAGCATAATGTTTTTTGCATAATCCATTTTAGACTGTTTAATCCTAAATGTATTTTTCTCTCAATCTCTTCCATTTCAAGAGCAGGCTCCTTAGAAAGATCAAACTCATCATTCATACTCAGCTTCAATGTTAATTAATTTTAATTAATTGACTCTGTGACTTTGTAGCTCACCACTGAATGGAGGCCAAGCCTGTTAGTTGCAAAACTCTGTATGATCTCTCTTCTGTGGCTGAAAATTATTCTCCTAAACCAGAGGATATGTTACCAACAATACTACCAGGCAGATGCCTATTGATTTGAGAGGCTCCATAACTACAGTGTCTCATGGACCTTCTTCTTTGTCTTCTAAAATTTACTTTTTTTTTAAAACTAAAGATGGACTTGTCATTATAAAACATTTTTTCTTTTCCCTTCCCCTCCCCCTCTTCCAAGTAATTTCTTAGTCTAGAAGAAACTATTCAAAATCTGTTAAATTCAAAATCTGACAGTTAGGTTCAGTCTTTTGAAGGCAAATCTAAAGTGTCACGAACAAAAAGACTTTCTGGTATCTGCAATCCTAGCTGATTATTTCAGCTGATTGTGAAAATAGGAAAAATAATCTTTATAGAAATTACTTGAAAGAAGAAATTTGCTTTGTATGTGCTAGAACCTATCTGGAATTAAAGTCCTAAGATATCCATTCTCTAAAGAAAACTGGCCTGAACTAGTTATCTCCTCCCTAGCACCTTTTTAAAATACAGAACATTATGCTACTTGTCACAGAGAGTTTATTTGTGAAATATTTATTCCATTTCCTCCGGATTATTTCACAATCTCTAAAAAAAGTAGTCATGCAACATTATTTCAGCTAATACAAATCTGCAAATTCCTGCTGTATTTCATTTTATCAAGTAAACATTCCTTGACTTTCTCTCTCCTGTCACACACTCCAGCAGCTGTGTCCTTGATGAATCTGGATAGAAATTAGTTTAGATCTGATAGCATTCATCTTGTTTGCTAATTTTAAACTTTTTCTTCTCAATTCAAACTTCTCCTCATTCAGCTATTCCTGATACCCATTTATTGGCAAATACAGTAGTCCTCGAGTCCCCGACAGCTGGCAATATGAATTATACCTATTTATCCTAGAAATGGGTCAGCACTGCAGAATTTAAGACTGGTTGAAAAACAGACAGAGATGCCAGAGGTGACTGTGAGAAGAAGTGCGGTAAGCACTAAGCACTTGAATTTCCAGACAATTAATCAATTAATGTTACTGTTAGTCAGTAGTATCTTAATAAACATATTTTTCTAAGCTTAGTAAAATAAAATTCAGTTCAGAAATTCTCTACATGCACAGATAATTCTAATGCTCCTACTTTTTAACAGCTAGGTCTATACTTCATATACTCAATAACCTTCTACCCTCTCGCTTATAATCCTATGCCATGCAGTATAGTCACCCATCAGCTGAAACTAACGAACATTAGTTTTTAAGTTCATGGTTGAAAACAGGATGGCATTGTCTTTATCACAGATTATCAGTCTGTTAAAATTTCTCTTGTGTGCTGACACTTATTTCAATAATAGATATGGAACATTTCTTGTTTCCTAAATGTTTAATATGGACTGACTACTCAAAGGTGCTATCTTGTGAAATCATTTGGTTTTACATATTTCAATGTTTAAAAAAATCCCTATTTTAATTTTTGAGTAAGGTTATAATGAAAATTCCTCCACTCGGCCACAGATGCACCTGCAAAATTCCACTGAAGTATTAAAGATTCCAAATTAATTTCTTTCACTAGCATGATAGACAGTTATGATGGAAAAAGGGTATGAAGCTTTCCTTATACCGATGGAGAGAGCTTTCCTCATATTAGGTGAAAGGATGGAGAGAAGTTCTGGGGTTATACACTATTATTCTCCATACCAGTGGCAAATAGACTAAGAACAACAGCTCAAGGCTTTGTGGCTCCCTTTTGTTTCAGAAAAGCCTATTTCACTGGAAGGAATTGCCCATATGGTTTTATTAAGCTATGCTGGCATGGGGCTAAGCACAGTCAGAAAAGTCACCGTATGGAGATGCTAAACAATCTGATGAAGGACACTGATTTGTGGTTACAGCCTAGATCAGGTATTTCTTTTTCTTTTCAGATTTTTCTTTTTTTTTTTTAGAAAATTCCTTAATTCTACCTCTTATGGTAAGAAATGAAATGAAGGGCAATTATCTTTTGAATTTTTTTTAAATAGAAAACAAAATATGTCCAAAGTGTAGCAATACCATATGCTTCTCCACATCTTACTCTTCTGTTCTTACAAGAATGTACATACGAAAAAGTGTACTATTTATTATGGAAATTAAATTTATCTATGCGGAAAAAAAAAAACAACAAAAAAATAGTGTCCCAGAAATATTGAAACTTTATAATGAATAATCCACTACTAAAGTTGAAGTATACTGAGGAAATGCAAAAGTTTTTTATATTTTTTCCTCTTTTACTACAAGAAATAAAACATATCATATACTAGAACCTGCAACCACACTGGAGCTGCCACAGACACAGATATATAAAAAATTCCAAAGAAAAAGTTGCTACTGTAAAACTGTACATTTTGTTATTATAATCTATACAACAAAAAAAATCCCAGTTAATTTATGAATGTTGGCTTCTTCTTGATCAGTACTAAATCTGAATATAATAAACAGGCATCATAACTGCCATAATTTTGTTAAAATAAATTCAACTCAGGGCCAAGTCTCCTGGCATATGTTTATGCTATGTATTGCAGGCAGATGTAAGCACACTCTGCCTACCCTCTGAGCCTGAAAAAAAGAAGCTATATAACTGCAGTACCATGATGTGGTGACTACATTAATAAACCCTGCTGAGAGGCAGCTTTATTTGTGAAGACTTGCTGCTGTGCTAACACAGTTGCACAGTTTTCTTTTAGCTCAGAGCTCACACAGAATAATCCCAGATGTACAGTATAAACATACCAATGGTTTAAATTCACCCCCCAAAAAATATCTCCGCATTTTTATAATCATGATATACTAGAACCTGTAATCAGCTTGGAGATGTTACATGTATAATTCCACCAACCAACTGCTATTCCTACTGAAATGATGTCATTTGTAGAAAACTCACTGACATGAGATACATAATCATATTAAAGCAGATCTGTCTCCAGGCTTTATCTTGCTGCAATTTATCAAGGTATTATTATATTCCTACTTATCAGGAAAAGTCATTGTCATTTTAATACAGTACTGAGAATGAGGCATATTTAATACACACATAAAGATTATGATAGGCTGCAAAAATATTTATTAATATCAAATATATTTTATAATTAGTGCTGACTACTTTTCCAGACGTTGCAGTAGACACATGTTGTTGTTGTTTCTAGGAAGTCATCTCATTGCCATTTAAAATTATCAGAAATTATTATACACATACAAAGAGAAGCACATACACATTTCTATAACTGATTTGAGATATACATACTTTATTTTAAGCAGAAGAACAACCCAACCCACCAAATCTTCAAAGTTTCAACTACGACATTTTTTAACATACTAAAAAGAGGGATAAAAGAGCTAAGAACTCCTTCCTCCAAAATGCCCAATAAAAAGGTTTGGAGGTTTGTTTCCTCCTTTTTTGTTTATTATTTTCTTTTCTGCCGGCAGGAATCTTCTAACACACTCTCTAAAACAGAGGCCTTATAATGTTCGATGTAAAAATTATAGATTTCGTGTCAGCCCTTTAAAACAAATGCTAACCTGTACAATGCAGTGATGTTGAGCCAATTTCACCTCCGAAACCCAGTTGCAAACCAGTGCACACTGAAGTGAGTTCTTTCTTATCTTACCCCTAACTATCTCTGGAATATTTCCTTTCTGCATGAACATTCTCACTAGATAAAGAAATGCTGTTTACCATAATATAGAATTTAACATGTATGGACTACATTATCATTCATCATGCACCAATTAAAACCATTTTTTTCTGGTTTATTATTGGTCTCTAATGCTATTAGATGAAGACAATGTATTTCTCAAAAAGTTGACAAGTGCATATTCTTTGGCAACAGTGAAAGCTGTCATACACTCGGTGGTTTCAATTTTCTTTCAAAATTATGCTGGAAGAAACACTTCTGCAATGCCTTGGGAAAAAATAAAATAGAAGTATGAACATCTGCTGATATTGATTCTGTGAATCTGAAACTTTATAAAACCATAGATGGGATGCATTTGACGAGCATTTTTTTGGAACACTTTCAGACTTAAGCAAACAACATCTGTTAATATTGATTTTTGGGTTACATTGAAACTTTCAGAAGAATTACAATCAGCGGGTGATTGAAAAGTGTTGCCATATATGTTAGAAGATCAAATACTAAACAAAGGTTTAAAGAGTCCGTTTCTCTTTAGCTTCATTAATAATCTAAAGTCATTCCCCTCTAGAAGAAAATAAAAAGAATAAAGATGAGAAAAACATTTGCTTTATTTAACACAGTAAAAGATCAGGGAACAAAATTAACATATATGAAAGTTGGTGAAAATGTCTGAAGCAAAATTTTTCAGTTTTACATCTGACATAAACATTTTGAAAGCTACATTATAATAAAAAAGAAATAAGTAAGTCCACAGAATCATCGTAATAGCTGAAGAATCCTGTTTTGAAAAGACTTCTCGCAATAAAATTCCCCAATACTCTTAGCTTTTGAATCATTAACAAAATAAAGCAGCACGTTCACAAATCATAACAAGAGGATTTTAAATTCCCTTTGTTGGCGAACATACCAGTCCTTGTTTACTGATGCCAAAGGTATCTTTATGTTTGAACTTTTCTATTTTTCTTTTAAGTGACATTTTCCTCTACTAGTGAACTTCTTGTGAAATGATCAATTCACTCAGTGGTCTTTGATTGAGTAAATAATTTAGTACAATTAAAGTACACACTGAAATGTAAGCATGATTTTTTTTTTTCATATTTCACTTTTATAGTGCTTAGTTAACTCCAGTTCTCTTGCAGCCACTGGGCATTCACATATTTGGTATTTTATGCAATGTTAGTAGTATACAAAACACTATGGAACAGCAGTTGTCATGGGAAATACATCAGTCTTGTACAATCTTGTACAAAAATCAGTTCTACAATATAACATAGTTTTTAAGAAACTGTTTTCAGATGAAACTGGACTTGCCAGTTATTAAACAGAATTAAATCTCCTTTCCATGACCAAGGTAAGAATCACATAGAAGAATGTATTCTTCTGCCAAGCTCCTACATCTCTTCCAGTCACAGATTAGGCCTGGATATGAACAGATAATGGTACTAATGAATCAACTTCAGCTAGAGGTCATACAACTTCACATACGCTATCAAGTTTTGCCAAAAGTCTTCTGAATGCTGCCACCTGTCTAAAAATTAAGTTGTTTATTCACAGAAAATAATTCAGAGCACAGAGTATTCAATTTTATAAATTTGTTTTCACTCAAGTTTATGCTGCTTCTCTGTCCTACAGAAATTCTATTTGCACTTGAGAGATTTCTTGAAGTCAAATCCCAACCATATGGAGGTAGCAGTCAGTTCTATTTATCTTTCACACCATATGAAGTACCACCAGCTAGTCCAGTATCTTGCTGGTAAATCTAAGCAAGACATGGGTAATGTTAGTAGTCAGAAAGAAACACTTGACAGCACTGCATGCTTCCTTCAGTGGCGAACATCTGTTTGCAAACCACCAAACTACTATGAAAAAATTAAGGATTTCTTGTTGATGCTGATAGTAGCCATGTAGCTTGGGCTACTACGTATATATATACACATATGAACACCTTGTATGCGGTGTGTTCAAATATGTTTTAACTATCTCTATCTCATTACACAATACATATTTTCCTAACTCCTGACAATTTTACTATACGTAATTTATAACTCCTTCCTTGTTTAGAATTTATTTATCTTTAGATTTCTTCAGTCCAAAACAACATGTTTCTAGACACCAGCCTTAAGAGAAGCTGCAGCTGGTATCGAGCATCTTATCTGTCCTGAACTGGGTAGAAGAGAGCTGCCTGCTTTCTCCCAGGAGAGCCAGGCCTTCCTTGACAGCTGGCCAGCAGCTGCAAACTGGTGTGCCACCACATCTTTGTGCTGAGAAAGCTCATCTCTTTCAGGACCTAACATAAAAAAAGATTCATCAACTCTTAGTATGCTACAAAAGAGTCTTATGCCAGGAGTTACAGACATTTATATGAGGAAAGATAATTGAAATAAACACATATTTTAAAGAAAAATTTTCATTCCATCACCAAAAGACATTTCAAAGTGCTAATTTTTGAATAAAAGTCAGAATGAAGGTCCTGCATTGAATGCTGGGAGACGCTCAGATAATAGAGGCACGGAGCATGATGTAAAATCTAAGAGATATAAAAGAGAAATGGCAGTTCTTAAGTATTTCTGGAAATGCTTTCATGGTTTATAGTTCAGAGTGGCTCTGGCCATAGTCCAGAGTGCTTCTGAGGATCAAAGAGTCAACCTGGCACCCACCATTCTTCTATTCTTCAAACATAACATCAATCAGTAACCAAACAACACTCCTATTTTATAGGCATACCTTTACAATACAACCATTGCACAGGGGGTACTCTCCAAATTAAATGCCTTCATGTTAAGTGAGTTATAATGAAAACTGTAGACAAGAAAGAAAAAAAAAGCACCTACACTCATGGCATTTTACAGTGAGAACATAATGAGGCCAGGAGTATTCAAAAGACAGTGAAAACAACCAGGCAGAAAAATCCTAGCCACTGAGCAAAGCCCAATGCACTGCGATGCCTTCAACAAAATATTATATATATTTATATGTACTCCCACCTGTATATATACACTTACATGTATACCTATATAAATAGAAACCTATATATATACACACCCCTCTCTATATAGAGAAAGCTGTATATACATTTTCAGACAAGAAGAACGTTCCATGCTGTAAAACATAAATAAAATGAGAGAATGAAGTAAACACTCCATGAGACAACACTTTGTGCCTTCCCTCTCACACTTGGTTCCAAGGAGATTGACCTATTGGTCTAGACACCATAAAAAATTGAAAGAAACAGCCACAGAAAACAAAAGCTTTCCCCTGTTTGATCTTCTGCTTCTAACTTACAGTATTCATACATTTCAAAATGGAGAATTTAACACTAATTACTATGTTAGAACTAGGATTGCATTTTTAAGCTAAAATTAATGTGATTCAAAGCTGACCTTCAGAATACAGCATTCTGCATTTAAACTGTGGATCTTATCTAAAGGGAAGTACATCTTTTCTCAGTTGAAATCTTGATCAAACTAAAGCCAAAAAGAATGTCTGTTTACTTAAACTACTTCAATATGTTTAATTACATTTGCTTAGTCTTTTATGGAAATTAGTAGAACAATGTAGTCTAAAAAAACAGGACATCAAACTGTTTTGTGCACTTCATATTAAAGGGCTTCCTATTTGGCTCAAGAGCAGTTGGAAGTCTTATTTTATCAGGCTTCTTGGAGATTAATTAAAACACTTTTTGTCACTACTTTTATCTTTCCAAACTACTCAAAGTGATTAAATAAAGACATTGAATAGCTAGTATAAACCTTTTTAATACCAGCATAGGGAATGTACAGCCATGTGTCTTTTCTAAAAGCCATGCACAAATTCCTTTTTTTCCAAGACCTGCTTAAAAAATGTTCAGAGGAATGGGGTTTTTTTTCTTAAATAACTATTATAAAAGTGGAATCAGTAAGTCATATAACCATTCCTTCTGAGCTATTCACACATACATGTATTTGAAAAGCTTTAGCAATCATTGATTAAAATGTATTTAATATATTAAAATTCATACATACTTTGCTTGGCCTGCTCTCAAACTTGTGCAAAATTGGCCAGTCCCTGAAAAAAAAGTTGTATGTTTTGACACTGAGTAGTGTTTAGCCAGATCAGGGTGTGTGTGTGCGCGTCACTGAATTTGTTCCATGTTCTTTTAAGTAGCATCAGATTGCCATTTATTTACTAATGTAGTACCCATGCACATAGAGCAAAAGATAACGGGCTAAAAGGTAAAGAGTGATCTTGCTTAGGTAGGGAAGTTAATTTTAGTTGCCTGTAATTTCTACTGTTCAATAAGGACTAATTTTGATTCCCATTTCCCTTAAAGAGACTTAGAAAACTTACAAAGATCTGAACCTTTGTGCCTCGATAATGCCTGGATATTCATGTGAATCACCTTTTTAGAAGGACTTAATAACCTCTAAGGTTGACATATTTAATGATATAGTTATCAATTTTAATTAGGGGAAAACTACCGGTAGCAGAAAAGGTCAAGAAATTCCTTTAGATTGTTTTGGAATTTAAAAATTACTGTTTTATTTTATTATAAGCTTCCTTTAGTTTACTTACTTAGAATATACAGTACAACCAAATAAAAGATTAAAACATTATCTAAATTACTACTGCTGTCATCTTATAGTCAAAGATTTCCACTTACTAACCTGAAACTTCTCTCCTCTTTTTTTTTTTTCAGTCGGAGACTTTCTGAATTAGTGAGTTTGTCCTACCTGGCATGAAGACATATGCTGATAACTTAATCCTTCCCCAGACAGAATTCTTGTCATTTGCACAGCTCTACTCAAAAGTTAAGCAGGAGAAATGCAACTGGCATTTAGATTCATACCGAGGGCATGTGTTAACTGTCACTGAGATTAATACAACCTGCAAAAGGCATTGTGGTAGCTGGCAGTTAGATTTATATAGTGCACTTAATGAAGATATACAGTGTGTTTAAATGCTCCTGGACATTGCTTCCCTTGCTCCTCTCTCAAGTTTCCCAAAAAGTAGAGCTTGCCTATTATTTGAAACTGATACATCTTTCATAAAAAAAATTGAACCACATGCCCTCTCCAAATATTTATTCTGTTTTCTGTGCCTGTTGGCATCTGCATACTGAATATATGCATCCATTGTATTGTTTCTAATTCCATTGAATCTTCCTCTCCATTCTCTTTAAGCAATACTCTAAAAATCCTCGCTGCTTAAGCTCAGTGAAACCCCGTATTCAATTGGAAGGCATCTGGCAGTTTGCAGTGAGAGGACTTTGTAACCTCGCAGCTAATAATTTCCCTGCAGAGTCTCGGTGTCTCTAGGCAGAGTTCTACTGAGATACGTAAAAACAGTTTAGAGATGTTACATCAAATAGTCTGAAATAACAGTACATTCACAGATTCCCATTGTAAAGTTCCTGGGTATTTCAGGGACTTGAGAAACATGAAATACCTTCTATATTGAGTTCAGCATACATGGAAAAGCTAAACGCATAAAGTGCTTGTATGTGTGCGATGCACTCTGCCTAAAAAAGCATCAAGATCTCAGAGTGCTAAATAATACAACACTACACATTAATATGTCTTGATAAACATGTGAAATAATTTCCATCAAATGGTAAAAATTCCCCTCAGAACCATTGCTTCAGGTTTTCTGCAATGTTAGGCAGGTGCCACCTTGCAGATTATATTTTCTTCATATTTCCATGATAGATAAGAACAAGAAACATATCCTTAAAAAAACATGAAGAACAACAGAGAAAATTTGTTAATACACTGATGTGGGTCTAACACAACTGTGGAAGTCACTGTCTTCATATATATACTTTGGGAAAGTACAGCAAGAATGAGTTTGTGTAATAAAAATTAAATTAAAGATTCTGTAATTTCTACTCACTAAGAGTTCTCAGAATGCTTTATGAACATTATTTGTGTCTTATAATATCCTTGATTATACCAATTTTTCTACTGCATAAGAAAAAAAGTTGAAGTCGAGCCTTAAACCTTGTTATCCAGAGGTCTACATTTAGACACTCCCTAAGTGACTTGAGTTTTAAAAATGTTGAAATGCAAAGGGAGTGTTGGTGCAGATCTAGGCAACCTAACTGAATTTTTTATTACTCTGACAGTTTTAAATTCATTGAACCTTATTTAAAAAGGTAATTTTTGTTTCTCAGTTCTTCTCAAGATCATGTTCTTCTGCTTTAAATACAACACTCCCTGAAACCTTCACCACTCACGATGCCTTTCTTAACATTTCATTGAACTGTGCTTTTGGAAAAACCAAGGAAAGAGACTTCATCAATTGTTTTTCTAACAAGGTCTGTTTTATGCTACTAGATACTTTCCTGCATTACTGCACATCAGCTATTATTGAAATTTCCGATTATATGTTACCCAGGTAAGGCTATTCTTCCTCAATCATTTTCTAATTCTAACACTCACAGGTAAGAGGTTTTGGGGTTGAAAATTCCTTTTGAGTAGGTACGCCATTTAATTCTACAGTGTGGTAATTTTAGCATCAGCATTTCAAGCTCTTGAAGGACCTATCACCAAGTGATGGTATTTTGAGAACTAAGTATCAGATCAACTTTCAATGGATTTATTTTTTTTTTTTCTTTTCTATCTTCCTGATTATTATTGGCTGATTTAAAAGGTTGCTGCTATTTTGGTAAATAAGCATTTGCATCTATCGAGGACAAATCACCCAGCAAATGTAAACAGATGAATATACAAGCAAAGCAGCAGGTTCATAAAGGAGCAATGCCAATACTAACAGAAAAAAATAAACAAATACCATCAACAAAATACAGACTAGCTCCAACAAAAGCTTTTGTTATAAATGGATTACATGTATATAGTGTGTGAAGTACAGTTTATCAACTATTTTAAATAACTTTTAGTACATGAAGCCTACTGCTTTATTGCAATTTTTTCCAGACTTAGTCTCCCCTTTCTCTTGCAGATGACAAATACATAATAAATACCCTTCAAAACATTTTGAAAAAACTACCGTTGCAGACAGCTAATGGGGTCCTCTCCTACCTAGAATCTTCTTAAAGCTTTACCGGTTGCTTTTGTGCTTTACATTTAAGGGAATTATGTCTCTTATGTATAAAGAAGGGAGAAGATTAATATGTTAATTAAACTACATTGCACTTTTATAAAATATTTATTTTAGTCACTATTATGAAAAAGACAAAAGTAAGTCAAGTATGGCATGTCTGAAAAACAACAGCCATTTTTTCATTTATTTTTGTCATAATTGATATGAAATTCTATTTACCTTTCACTTACCAATACTATCTTTAATGAAACTACTACTTTCAGTATCAGTAAAACTTTTATCAAAACACACAGAAATTGTGAAAAAAAGTCTGACATATTTCTGAGTATTATATTAATCAGCAACAATTTCTTACTGTTGCTGCTTCTTCTCTGAACTTCAGAATTAAATTTACCTGTGTATCACCTAGCCAATATTTTATTTCCTAATTATAATTTCAATGTTCTTTTCTAGTATAAGACATCTCTGACTGTTAATGTAGTTAGAAAAATGGGTGTGTTACTTTACATTAGGTATGCATCATGTATTTGACTGACTTGTCTGAGCTGTATTTGGTCGGGTTTTTGTGGTTTTTTGTTTTGTTTTAATAGAAAAATGTCATTCTGCAGACTAATAAATGTGATCAAATTTGAGGTGCTTAATCACATTTCAAAATTCTTCAGTGACAAATCAGCATCTTAGTAATTCATAAAATACTTTGTACATTTTAGAAGAGAAATTGCATTTTAATCAGTGGATGAATGAAACTAAGAGAGAAATGGAGGGAAAGTGATTCCCTTCTCCCAAACTGCATTTTTTACCTTCCAGTTTGAGCTTCCTATTTCTTTGCTTTCCACTCAAGATTTGTTTTTTATGCCGCACTACCGAAATTAGTTAAAACTGGCAGATTCTTAGTCACTAAAACTATTTTAATGACCAGAGGACGTACACTTATGAAAAGGAAACTAATTATTGGAAATTTTCTGAGATTAATTCCTTTAGAATCACACAGGAAATTACTCACATTTTAATATTTTCTCCATTCAAGAATACGAAAATTCCTTTGTCTAAAAAAGCCATAGTGTATGTGACATGTATGTCTGAGTGAATGTAAAATAATCTCTGTCTATGTATCTCTGCAATAAGATATCTGGACATAACCTATCCACCAGGTTAAGATGAACCAACCAGACATCCTCAGTACCACTCCCACTACAAAACAGAGCTAACTGGACTGCACAATATGATTCCAAGGAAGTCCACATATCACATACAACGAATTTTAAGAAAGAAAAAAAAAAAAAAAAAAAAAACAGAAAATGATACTGACTTCTTTATGATTCCAGGTCTAAAAGCACTAAAAAAAATTGTAATCAAGATTCCTCCTTCCTGATCAGAGTGGACGAGAAAAGTCCCCTGTGGGCAGGCTGTGGTACAGAGTCTTTTCTTGCCACACCCTTACATTAACTCATGCTATTGCCATAACTCCAGAATTGGTAGGGAGAGTCTATCAGCTAAATTATTCATTATCTATCAAACCCAGCAATATACAAAAGTAATTAGTTCCCTGCTGAATGCTTTAAGTAGGAGGAGAACATATTGAGTTGGTATCTCTTATTTCAAATATTGATCCACTCACCAAGCCTAACTGTAAGTAAATAGTCATGCAGAAACTAGAAGCGTTATCTCTGTATCAGCCATAATTCCTCAAGAAAATGTAACGTATTCCCTTGCAGAAAGGCAAAAACATAATCAGATGTAAAAATTGGACTCCTGTGTTACTGACGTAAAGCAATGACTTCAGACAAAACAAACCTGAAGAATTATCAAAACTCCTTTTTATATTTTCCTGAAGGGTATTTCATGTCAGCCATAAGTTCTTACTAAAATTCACTTTTTAGATTACGATATTTGAGTATTCACTTATAATTTATCATCTTTTTCATGGAGATGCATGATTAATGAAAGGAAACTGAAAGGTAATTGAAAAGTACTAATAAAATTTAATATATTATATCTGTTATTTTTAATTTTCCCAAGTCCCTTATCACTTAAATGAGGTCTCTTTAAATGACCACAAGATGAATATTATGGGCTTCAACCCCTATCAGTGATTTCAAAAGGAGCAGGGCCTTACATATGTAGAAGTCCTGTCAATTACCTTTTCTGCCACTGTTTTTTGCCCGAGTCCTTTATTATTTGATCTCAATCTTTCTCACAATGCAAGATTAAAAACCAAAAAGCCTATTTATGTGAAAAGCAATACTTGGCTCGTTTAACATAAGAAACCAAATGGATTTGGAAGTAGTTCTGCTTACATAAGCTGGGGCCAAATTAACTTATTACTTAGTGTGCATTTGTACCAGTTCATTTTATTTAGACAACTAAATCCTGTCTCTTATTCCTGTGGAATTATGCATACCAAAGTGTGTGTGCAAACCGTATACAAGTGGAAGGGATGCATGGAAACAGAAAAGATACTAAGCTGTGTGTTCTCCCCCTATATCAAAGATGGCTCAGCACGATGAACTGCTTTATTTCCAACCAGAGCACTATGAATGACTGTAACGCATCTTTGAAGATATTACAAAAATAACACTCTTGTGTTTTTAATTTTTCAAAGGTCATTCCCTTTAGAAATACGCGAACTTCTATAAATGACAAACAGTGCCTAACGATGAAGAACCAGAGAGGAACAGCCAGCCGGCTTATTGATATTCAAAGCTGACTCAAAAGACAGCTTTGTAACAAAGGGAAAGGAATACATAGCATAAGGATGACACATGGGTTCAACTGGTAAAACACACATCAAAGAATATCCTGGGTACAAAAAGGAACTGTTTAATTAGCAGCTTTAAGAAGACTGACCATTTGCATACTGAACAACAACTGAGTTATCTGTGTTCTGAACAAAGGCATTTGGATCTGAGTGGTCTGGGATAATACATGTATTATGTATCAGCAAATTATGCATTAATACACAAGTCTGAGTCAAAAAGGCTCGATGTTTGCTCACAGAAACGTGTTTCCTTAATCAGTGGAGTTCAGAGACCTTTTACTATAATTGACCTACCAATGAGTTTGGTGGACAGACACAATTCTGATGTAAGAGCAAATCTTCTCTAATTAAGGCTATGGGGCTAAAGGAGGTAGCAGCAAAATGTAGTTAGTGCTCTTTTTTTCTTCTTTTTTTTCTTGCTTTATACATACTTGCTATAATAATACAGATGCCGGGGAAGAATAGCTCAACAAGCATTGATAAATCCTTCCCTTTATTCCAGCTGAATTACTTCCATTTTATTTTAGTATCACCATGTGTGAAATCTCAATAGCTGAACAACTTGTTTCTGAAACCTTATTTGTCCCATGGTTCTTCTAAAATCTGAGGTTGATGTTGAGAATTAGCTTCATATTACAGGGTTTGAAATGTATATGTGCAACTGGTGCAATCCAGATGCAATTCCATACAAGCTACTGCAAACCCAATAATGAGCTTCTCAGTGATATGAAGATTCAACTGTCAGTTCAAAGCTTTCATTTCTGAGCTATTCCATTTGCTAGAAAAAAAGAACATTTGGAACAATGTTTGTAAGCTGAATGATGAAGTATCCTGAGGGATCTGAGCAAAAGCAGTTAAGAAAGAAACCATCTAAAGAAGAACTTGTGTCATTTGCAATGATGGCACAGCAATGCAGATCTCCAATATATTTTTACTTCCACAATTAACACCACACAGCTCTTCTACATCGCTTATTATCATTAAATTTCAAAGCACTTTACAACGTCCACTGTCACCAACCATCAAACCCACAAACCTAATTGTTCATTAGTAGTGACTATGATGTTTATGTAATGCTTTGGCAGGGAAATTTCTTCCACATAGTACTTGTGGCTACATCTATACTAGTTAATTATACCACTCCCAGGCAATAAAATATGGTCCTGTATATTGTTAAAATAATCCAGGGAATATTTCTGACCTAGGCCATTTTTCATTCTCCCAAATAATTCCCAAGCCTAAACTGGGAGCTGAAGCTTTCTGGTGATGACTCCCAAAAGGGCATTCACATGCAGCCACCCTGTCTTGGCAGGTAGGAGACTTTATTAGCACGGGCTTGATTTGTGCCAATTGGCCTCAGTGTCTGGGAATCTTCCCAAGCATGTTTCATTTGCTCGTGTCAATAGCCTGAGAGACCGAGAATTTATTAAACAATTTGGCCATTTTATGAAACCTTGTACTTCAGTGGCAAGACAAAAGCTGGGTGGGGGAACAAAGAAATAATATTTTGGACATCTCAAACTCTTGGAAAAAGTGAAATGAAAACTTAATAAAGTGTTACACATTAGCTTAATATTACCTATTTAAAAACTGAATATTTAACATTTGGTCCTCTTTCTCTGACGTTTTAGGTTTTGGTTAAAGGGTAATTTGATCACTATTGTCAATCAGGTCTAAAGTACTTTCCTTTTCCAAACGAAGTGATAGATGAAAGATGAGCTTTTAAGAGTATTAAACACCTGAAAAAATTGGTAAATGCTATTAAAACAGAAATGTGCAAATTATAGTTTCACCTCTTGTGATGCTTTAGATTTTTACACTGGAAAAATAAACAAATAAATACGTTTGACTCCCTACACACTCAAGATACCTATTAGAGCTTAAATTACAATGTCCTGAAGAAACTTTTGTAGAACACTGCTTTGTTTTGCTGTAGTTTTCCTAGGAGTATCAAGTTTGTCAGGATTTTTCATGATTTAGGAAGTTACAAACAGTTGAGTCTATGCTTACAGAATTTAACAAACTCTGCTAACTTTTCTTAGGTAGCTGGGTAGATGCCCATTGTCAGCTTGAGGGGACTCAACACCGTACCCTTTTCACATTCCAGGCACCAGCCTACGTGACGTAAGAGACTTGTGCGTTGTGAGAATCTCTCTTATTAAGAGGTTACAGAAAGGTTAAGTGGGTTACAGAAAGAATGTTCCCACATGAATACTCAAACCCCCATGGTTCTCATTGCCTCACTCTTAATTTTATACCAAGCAAAACAGATTCTCAGATGCCTATCACTGAATAACATAAACCTTACTGATTTAAAAACTCTCTGGGAAGGGGAAACACAAGTGGCCAATCTTATTATATTGTAGGAACCAAACCCAATTCTCTTATTTTCTAACTGAGTACCCTAACTACTGAACTATTTGATGAGAGGAATATCTCTTTCTGCCTGGCAGCTTTCTGAATGTATCCTTTTATCTCCTTCGATTTTCTTACAAGTGCTCAAAAATATAACAATCCATTACATGGCTAATGAAACATTTGTTAATGAAAAAAAGGTATTAAAAAATACAAGAAGCAAAAACATACTGAAAAAAATAATTTCAGTTTGACAAAATTTTTCTACCAATTTCTGGATTCAGGTATCAAAAAATATATATAAATAGTTAACTATTTATAGAGTTCTAGATAAGAAAAATGCTCTATGTGTCTCTTCTCAAAAAACACTTTCACCTCAAAAAAGAAAAAGAGCAAACCAGAACCACAGGACCAACACAGGAGGACACTGTGAAGTATATTAACAACTTCTTTTTTGAAACAGAAGAGGATCATTTAGTTTTTTGGGTTTCAATCTAGCTGAACACAATCAGCAAGTGCCCAACCTCTAAATCTCTGTTTCGTAGTGAATTGCTATTTGGTACAGATTCAACAGGAACAAGAGCAAAGTGTGCCTTGAAGACAGAGGGGGAAGTAGGGTGGATCTAAACCATGTTTTTTAATGTTTGCATGAAGCCAAAACCGAACTCCAAGTACTGCAAAGTAAAGACTTTTTTTCTCCTTCTTACCACTCAGTTTTAAATCCAGTGCACATTTTTAAAAGCATTTGAAGTGACAAAAGAATTAAACTTCCTCTCAAAAAAGTAATAAAGACAGAAGTTAAGTTTTAAAGGAAATGGGTTTTTAATAACTTTAACCTCCAGAAAAACACAACTAGAAATCCTCAATAAGATTAAAATCATGAAGCACACCTGTTTTTTTCTTTTCTTTTTTAATTTCAAGAATAATTTTTAGTTTGCAGCATTGATCCCCAAAATAACTGCTAACGTGTGGTTGTGAAATAAATGAACTTGTATCATCTGCTTTGATTTAAATATTGATTCTTTGTAATGTATGAGAACAGCTGCTTTTTTGAATTTGTTTCCATCTTCCTTATTACTAAAAAGATCACCAGTTTATCTATGGGATTTTGATGCTTAAATAGCATTTCAACTAGACAATCTAATGAACTCAGTCAGAAAAGATTTATTCACTGAAGTTTGAGGAAAATACAATCTAGATTTTCAAACACTGACTTAACAAAACATGACTTTGGGAAGTTACTTGATCTTATAGTAGAGAAAATTGCCTATACCTGTAACTCTGAAACCAGAGTGTATAATTACATTGATAAATGAATGGAATGGGTGAAAAAAAGCTCTTTACCTAACTAGAAAAAGTGTTTAAAATCAAAAACTGGAAAGCAAAATTATTTCACATTACAGTCCAACAAAGAACTGATGCTTTCAAAAGATTAAGAGACAGAATCTGCCTCCCTTGTATTAGGACTCCACAGAAAATAATGAATAATTATTTTAGATAGGGCTGTAACAAGACACTTCTCAGCTTCTCAGGTGAAAGGCAAGTGAAACATGGTGCTTAGAAGTGGGAAGAGATGCCTCTTCCCTTAAATCTTCTCCGCAACAACTATGACTAATTTCATAAGTAAATCTGATTATTTTTATGTATACTAAGGGCAGTTTTATCTCATCTGTAAATTAGGCATTTAAGCAAAGCTGGTTTCCAAGGTTTCCAGACTTCATATTCTCTCAAACATCCACCTTCATATGAAATGCATAGCTGGAAAAGTTCCTTCTCCTCTCTTTACAAGGAAGACTGGATGGCTTTTAAACAGTTCTGGTGAGATAAATCCCATCAGTTTGTATGGTGACACATTAAAAAATCAAAATTATTTCCAACATAATCTTTTTCTCTGAGTAAACCAGGTGTAGGTTGGAGATACGTTTTTGTCTCAGCTTTGTCTATCTTGAATTAAAATTCTAAATATTGCATCTCATGCATCATTTTCATATCAATCAGCAAGACTAGATAAAGGCAAGGTTCCTTGACACTCCATTGTCTTTCTTAGAGTTGTACCTCGTTAGCTAAATTCAGACAGCTCAATCAAACACAATTTTTTTTTCAAAGTGAACTAAAGGTTTAAGTCACTTGTCCTCATATGTCCTCTCTCCAGCTACATTGTAGGCTATACCTACAGAACTTTTGTCTACCTCAGTAAATTATGCCAAAGGCAGGATATGAATGTAAAATGCTGTTGGCATATCAATATACAACTCAGGCGAGATGTTATTCTCTGATGTGTATTCCTTCTTCTAACATGCATCAGTCTGGAAGCAGCTGAAGTAACATTGAAAATTCTAGTTATTTCAGAATAAAAATATCCAAATGGGCACTTTCCAGTGCAGTTACTATAGTAACTGTGAGAGTGGGAAATTAATTCTAGCTCTCTAACAAGAGTCAAGAATAACCACTTTCCATTACACATGCATAACGATAAAACTATGTTAGTTCACATAAAATAGTAATTATGAAAATTATTTTTTCATGAAGTGGATTTTTATTTTTAAAAGAGATTTTGAGCAAGCAAGCAGAACCAAACTGTAAAAATACTCTGCACAGTGAGCTAGTTATGTTACCAAAACTCTTGAAAAAGTATTATTTTTTTAAATCTCAGACTAAAAGCACGTTTTTGGCAGTACCTCTCTTTCTTGCTTTCTTCGGTGCCTACAGATTCTAGCAAACATGAAGTGTAAATGATCTATAAATTTCTACATGCTGCCACACGTATCTCAATGTACACACAAGTACAACTTCCAAAAGATCTGAGTAAGCAAGAAATGCATCATCTAACTCTCAGCTGGCAAATATTTTGTCAGGTAAGAGTTAAGAGCATTGAATTGCACCATGCAGATTTATAATGCTTCTGCTGGGTATAGTCCCAGTAGCTGTTCCACAGTCAGTGGGCTTTATATGGTGTGGTATGTTTAGAGCAAACCTTCTGCTTTTTATTTTCCTTTCATTTTTACTTTGCTGCCTGAGTGCTTTCTCTCTGAAACAAGGAAAAGGCATCCACATGAACTGTCTGCAAATCCTTGCAGCTTAATTGCCGTCATCTGGGGACTTGTTATTGTTAGATTTAATAGACATTGGGGTGTTCTCTACTGAGACCTTTAATGTGTTTGGGGCCTTAGAGATCTCTGAAGAAAAATGGAACTTATGGAGAGAAAGTCAATGGTCCACTGACTAAGGAAAATCATGCACCTGCTAAAGAACATCTTTCGTATAATATTATAGCACGGTTTCTGGGTCCTAAAGGACCAGGGATGACAGAACTAATTTAAACCTTTTAGTCTTGCTAATCTATAAGATGATGCACAGTGGTAATAAACTTATAATTGTTTGTAAAGTGACATAGAGGAATATTTTATTACACGTAGTTACGCATTCTTAACATACAGAGTTGCTGATTATAAGGGTGGGTTTTTTAATAGCAAAGAAGTAATTCATAGAGGATTCTAGATTAGTGGTTCAATACTTTAGGTGTCGATTTTTAAGGAAGTATACCATTAACTCTATTTGTATCACATTTTCCTCTCTAAAGATTCACAGATCACTGTAAAAAAGACAGTTATTACTTTCCCAGATTGAAAGTTGGTTTTGCAGGAATTTTTCCAGGTGCAGCACCGACCCTGTGATATGAACCTAGATATAAGTGAGGCTTGAGTCCTGTCTTCTAGCAGAGATGTTTCAAGCAATCCAGATTGGAGATAAAGATGTATCAAACTAAAGACTGCACTCTGTGCATGTGGAACCTGTACGAAAAGTGCCTTCTGACTTGGCAGGAACGTTCTTATTAGTTCATGGAGGCAAGCGGCTGAGAAATCTAGTTTAACTTAATGAAGCTTTTTTCTATTCATATGTCAGGTTTCGTTCTTTATAATCCGGAGTTTGACGTGTATTTTGGTTTTCTGATATCTTAATCTGCCCCAAATCAACCAAGAAACATTGAAAAACTACGGAGAAACTCTGTTCTTGTGAGGTTATCAGCCTGATTTCCAACCTAGTGATGTTCAGCTGAACAGCTAGTTTGGAAAGCTTACCCATAGCAGGCGTTTTGAGTTTTATACATTACTTCTATTTTGTAATAAACTATTCTGCCTGGAAGGAATTACAGAAAGCTACTACTGAATTAATCATTCTGTGCTCTGTAGTCAAAAAACAGCTATTAAAAATTTTGTCCTTTTAGCCAAATAGTTGGCTTGTTTACATAGTCAAATAAAATAGAATTTAAAAGGTTAAAACAAAAAGCAACCACAAATACAAGAAGGAAACACGGGTATGGAATGAAGAGATGTTTTTCAGATGAGAGAAAGAAGCAGATGGAAAGCTGATGAGGCAAAGAAATGCCAACCTGGGACTTTATCAAGCCATCCAGGTGGCAAAGCAAAGTGTTAGAGCTTAATTCCACAAGATACTGAGAAATTCTTGAGATTTTATGTTCCCCGATCCTCCCTACAGATGAAATATTACAGCAGGCAATTAATTTGTACACTGCTCTTTATCAATAGCTTGTTAGGAGAAATAAAATACAAGAACTTTTTGAGAAGCTGAATTTCTTTTAGAGTACCTTTGGAGATAGCTTTTGAAAACTCCATAGAAAGGAGGCTTGTTTTCGACACATTCAGGGAATTAATCTCAGCTGTATTCTAATAGCCCTGATGTGTAAATATACTAGTTCCATTCCAGAAGTGAAAATAACTTGTAAGACTATAGCTTTGATAAAGCTCCTAGAGCGTCTTAGGTGATAGACAGAAAATAAAGATGTTGGGGACCCTTTTATCTGAAAAGAGATGGTATAACTCTGAAATATTTTGGATATTGGACTGTCATCTTTAGAGAGAACAAGATTTGTTCAAAATGGTGCTGTTGCAAAAATCTTTCTCTGAACTTCCACGTACAAAGATTTGTCAATGCTTAACCACTTTCCTTGATCTGCCACAACTTCCCCCATTTGCATTTGGCCTCCCATGCCTTTATACCTGACAGACTATCACCTGCCTGCACGTACAGACCACAGGAATAGTTGTTTGGACTTTCTTTTCTCCATAATTTTACAATACACTTTTATCCTCACAGCTACTGGTAAGGTCACACAGGTTTAGAGACTCCTAAGTGTGCAATAAAATTGACTATGCAAAGAGCATCAATCTCAATGCATGCAAGATGATCTTGTTCATACAGCAACAAGGGAGAAATGAGTGACAGGTCTCATTTGAAAGGCTATAAAGAAAAGGGAATGGTTAGGAAAAAAACACGCAGAAGGAAAAGCATCTGAATGTTAAGTCGATTTAAAATATTTTAAATAGGATTAAAAGAAAAAAGTATTATAGAAACGAAAGAAGAAAGGATTTGAAAAAATTACTTGTCGTATTTTTATCATCAGATTCTTAACTTACCACCTATGGAAAAACTATGCAAAAGCCAAAAGTGTAATTCTTAGACATTTTGTGAACACTTCAAATTCTACTGAAGCCAATGAGTGGTGAAGGTACCAAGGCACTTCATAAAAATGAGAGTGTTAAAGGCAAAGAATGGAGCAAGACTGGAGTCAATTCTATCAACTCTTTGATGCCTGGTGACAGTCTTCCCAATGTTACACTATATGTAATTATTTCTGTTTAAGTTTATTTCTAAAGTAACAGGAAGCCAAAACCTTTTTTTTTTTTTTTGGGGGGGGGGGGGGCGGGAGGAGGAGGATTTGTCTTTTCACATTTTCCCTTTCTTCTTTTTAGCTCATGCTGAATTAGGAAAATGTCCCTGGGAAATACATCTCTTGGGGAATATGTATTCATTAGTAGTTTAACTGCAATGCCAGCACAGTAGAAACAGCTGCATCTCAGATCTCCCTTAAGAATTGTGTTGTCTTTTGTCCTAAGAGGCTAAGAAAATGCATAGAAAAAGAAGTAGGAAGTATTATAGAAAGGGGCTAGCAAAATTGCAAGCAAATGGAAGATTTCTAACAAAAACTATGACCACTGTGAAATACATACTTAAAATTTGACTCATTTTTTAAACAGAATAAAAATGGTTTTGCCAGTTGTCATGTGTTTTAGAACCATTTATACCATTTATTCTGAAGCAGCATGACATTTCTTTTCCTGACCTGCTGTGAGAAAGGGTTTGAGATGTTACTGCCACAGTTGAAATACGTTGCTGTATTCAGTGAAGATATTCAGCATTATGCCGCACATAATAAGCTTCACCACTCATCTTACAATTAGTCATGTTGACACATTTTTATACATTAGACCTAGCAATCATTTTCAGATGAGACATTTTCCCTGCAGAAGGAATCCTTCAGCTTTGCGGGAAGCATCAAAAGTCAGGCATTTACTACAACAGAAAGCAATTTCTGTTATGGAAAAGAGAAAGGTGCCTTTTGTACATGCCAAAAGGAAAATGAAATGTGAATCAAATTTATGGTGGCAACAACAAAAGCATTATTTTCTTCAAGTGAAGAGACATTTCACATAACAGAACACTTCTCCTAGGCTAATTGTCCACGTTCTATATATCATGGTATAACCAGAGGTAAAACAAAGCAAAACAAATTCCACCAATGAGTATGGCCCAGATTCTCAGAGGGCATAAAACAGCTTAGTTGCATTAAATGCAAGAGCCACAGCAGGTACTTCGGATATGCAGCTGGTATCACGGAGCCTGAGAAAGAACTAGAAAGGTACAGAATAATACTTCTCCTTCTGTACAAGTCTGTTTTGACTGATGGATTTCTGATGAATTTCCATTAAATATGAAATACTGTGCTAGTTACATATTTTTAACTGCCTGGCAGTTAATTTTACAATTCTGAGATGAAGACCTGGAGCTCTTCAGTGAAGTATGTAACTACAGCTAAGTAATCTGTCTGGTTAATTATTCCTCTTTTAAACACTGATAAATACAAGTTTACGAAAGCACTGCTGGCACCTCTTTAAGCAAATATTTTCCATATTTATATTCTTATATACCAAGTCTGAAAGAAATTGCCAATTACTACAGAACACCATATGATATTAGTTACAGCACCTCTGTAGAGAAAATATAATTCCTACAATCTGAAAACATTTAAAAATTAGACAGCCACACATCTGAAGACTTTGGATTTGTGAAGGTCAATACACGTTTTTCACTGTTTTGTTGATATGGTCTGCCACACAAAACCATTACATTTGTCAGTAATGCAGAGGTGTTTTATTCATATTCCACAGTGGATTCCAGCAGGGTCCCTTTTTGCCAAAGGCTGTTTCTTCAAGTCTCAACCACCACACAGAAATCTTCTAAAAAGACTCTAGCTTTACTCTAGCAACTGGTGATAATGACAGGTTCACTGTTAACTGCTTGCTTTGTTCTGTCCTGACCTTGTGGTTGGCTCCAAGAGCTCCACAGAAATCACTGCAGAAATCTTTTCATCAACATGAAGAATTTTATGTGCATTATGAAATGAATAGTGTAGCACTGATGGTACGAGACATCATCTAGTTTCAGTTTACAGTTAATTTGCAATGCAATTTGTTTAAGGACATTAAAGACATCTATGCATTCAGGTTTGACTGGAGTGTCACCTGGTTTTAAATTTTGTTGTAAAACTTGCAAATACCTGTTATTAACTTCCAATTTTTTGTTGTTCTATTACATCCAATCCCAGAATAATGAATTCTATCCACAGACAGCCCTGCTAGCCAGTTTTACAAGTCTATCAAGATGCCCAAGTATATTTAAACAGCCTGGAGCGTGACAAACTAAATAAAAGGATCAAAGAACTTCAAAGTGTCATAGAACCTCACAAGGCAGATCTGTGCAAAGGTATCAATTCTTACTTTGCAAATATTTGCAAGTAAAAAAGAGATTTCCATGAATTTGTCAAAAGGCAAAAAATGTCACTTCTCCCAGTAAATACAATTTTTCATTACGACAGCAGTAAAAACATAGAGTGGTATATGTGCTCTGAGCTTTGCATATCTTGTAAAAATGAATGAGATCATTATAGAGAAATCATAGGAAAATAATTATGGAAATAACAGGATTTTAGTGAGGCTTGTATTTTTTCTTATTTTTATCGCAAACATTTTTTGAACACACAAGTACTGTATTTAAGTAAACTACTGTAATTTCAAAATAACAATATTGAACATTAAAAGCCATGACAAGGGTTAAAGCCTCTCAATAAAAACAGTAAAATGCACAGATTTCTCCCTCCAGAGATTACAGTGCTAGTATATACCAGGATGGCTCTTCATTCTCAGGCTATATACCTACAATGCATTATTCTTAACAAAGAATAACCAAACACAAAGATGTCTGATACAGTGGGATATCAGCTTCAAAAATCGCAGGGGAGGGGGAGTTATATTCTGCTACCTCCAGGAACCCAAAGCTTATGGCTTACTCTTTTTTTATATATGCTTTTTTAATCCTAGAGAAAAAGGTTCAGGTTCCCAGACCTGGTTAAAAAAACCTCTATATTTTTAAGCTGATATCCATACATATATATATATATATTTCTCTCTCTTTCTCTCTCTCTCTCTATATATATAGATATATTTCTCTATATATCTATGCACTGCATATAAATTCCTTCTCTCTCTACTTTTCTCCTCTTTTCAGAAAGGCAAATCTGTCTGTTTCAGAGAAAAACAAAAATTCAGCACCCTTATTTTATTATTTAAATATACAGCTGTACACTCTGAACCTACTAAGAATAAGTCTATTCTGGAAGTATTTGGGGAGTACAGTGTTTTGGTTATGAATCACAATATGATTAGGTTTTCTTTCAAAAGAAAACTAATATGTAATGGGAATACAGTGCATGTATCAATTTGTACACAGATGTATGTACATTATGGAGATGTATTTTAACACAGATATGTGAATGCATACATGACCACAATCACAGAGTCATTTATACCTCTTTATGCCTATTTATTTGTTTTTTCTAATGTAACTTATACACAAAATATATTTGGCATGACTGTGGGCCATGATTAAACTGTTTTATTGGATTATTATTCAACACGTTTATTATCGTGGTGCTAAAATAGTAGTCACTGTGGTCATGTAGATAATTTGTACCTCAAATATTTGCAATTTAAAGAGAAAGGATTGACACTGTGTAGGGAAAGGGAACAGCAGCCACAACAGAGGGAATGGTGGGCTTGCACAAATGAAATGATTCATTTGAACTTGTGAGTTGAGTTAGCAGGAAATTACGCTACTGGAAAGAAAATTAAATTAGTCATATGGGGGTGAGAAGACATGGGGGGAATGGGAAATTAAGATAAAGAGAGATGTCAAATTACATTGAGCAGAAGGAAGGACTGTAACAACTAGCCAATGTGTTACTCAACTAAAAGAACAGCATTCTCTGAAAAGGTCCATTTGTATCCCCAGTCCCATACTGGGCCAAGACCCAGGCATGTTTTATTTCCCTCTATACCCACAGTCAAGTTTTCATGAAAATGAAATCTCACTGCACTGAATAGGAACCATAGCACTCTTTGGAAAGTACTATCTGCTGTTATTGTTGCTTTCATTCTTACTGCCTGTTTCTCTTCCCTGTGAAGTCTCTAACATGCTTCTTCCTGAAGTTTTCCTTAGGGACATATGATGAGCAAGAGGCTAGGAACAACAAAGGGACATGGCTGTGAGCCATGCCACAAGCTGGCACCTGGCTCACCCAGTGTAGTGCTAATGAAGATACCTGCCTGCCTTACAGCTGTGTGATAAAATCTGTGTAGCAAGCTTTTGTGGCTATCCTGTAAGCCAGCATCATAGACCCAGCTGGAGAAAATCTATATGGCACACCACTGTGCCATCTCTGTCTATATTCACCTTTACAAAGTATGTAAAATGGGGATATTTCTGCAGAAGTCAGCGTTTACAGGGTCTTGGGAAGATAATTTGCCACGGCTGGGTCCAGCAAGATGTGCCAGGGTAGGGAAATGAGCATCATTTTGTACTGTATGTGTGTGTGTATTTTTACTTGTACACTGTTTAATATAATTGGTGAATTTTACACAACATCTTTAAAAGAAAGTTCTTATATTGGAAGAACGCATGAAAAAAAAAAATCAGTTCAGTGATGGACTAAAAAAAATATGTAAACCCTAACGTCAAATCAGAGTACATGCAGTTCATGTTTAAGGTTTTGTGTTTAATTCAGCGACTGGGTGGGTGATCCTGTGCAGAGCACTAATCTACTCTCTTGCTACTATAGCTACCATAGTTGTCCCTATTTTTTTTATTTTTTTTTCCCAATTCCAGTTCATCATCCCAAAGTAAATTAAGCTAATTTCTACTGGAAAACAAACAAACAGAAATCATTATAATACAGAAATAAAGCATCATGTACATTCAACTTCAGAGTTGGTATATCTCCTTCAAATAAGCCTCATATCAAAACCCTTAAGTATTCATCACTACTGATACAATCTAGGAAAGAGTTCACTATAATACTATGTACATTTGTGATGTGTAACCTTTTAGCAACATATTTTCTATTTTGGGGAAGTTATTGTATTTGTAGTATTTGGTAACCTCCTATTCTTGATTGTTGTTGGTTTTGTACTGAATCCTCTCTTTTTTTGCCCCTTTTTTTTTTTAACTTGAACTTATTTTTACCTCTCCTAGTTCACTGTCTGTGAAGAAATTAAAGGAAATTATTTAAAAGCTTTATAAGGTACGAATTACGAATAGAAACTTGTAATGCTTAAGTAGAGATACGACTTTTATCAGGTATATAATGCAGAAAAACTAAAACTGTTACTCAGAAGGCCCAACACTCACTTTTTAAGCCCTTAGGCTTTTGAAAAATCAGTATCTATAGTATTTGATGTTCAAAGATTTTCTTACATTTGTTATCAATAATACCATTGAAAACTGCTCTGTATTCATTTCCTGTATCCCTGAAGCAAATATTTTTAGACTATTGTTGCGTACAGATATTTTTCTCTCAGAGTCCAGAAGTGGAATAACTGGGGGCTTCTTCACTAAGGGAATCTTACCTGCATACAAGAGCAATATTTTTTTCTTATATTTTCCATTAAAAAAAAAATAATCAAAGATGTATTAAAAAAGATGTCGAGTTTCTGATAGATTGGAAAGAACACAGAGACCAGTCCTGTCAGCCCCAGAGGTAAGCACAACAAATCCATGGGAGATTTCAATTTGGATGTCCATTGTGAGTCATTTCTACACTAAGAGAGATTTAATGCCAACATCAGTTGTTTCACTACTGACATCATCTCGGAATTTCACCTGTTATCGCTTGGGAAGAGTGACTCAGACTCTAAGTTTACTCCAGATTTTTGTTACATGAAAACAATCAAGTAATTGTCAATACATTTAAAATAAATAAATAAATAAAGCTATATGGTGGGGTTTAGTCTAATTCATTGAAGAGAAGCAAGCAGACGTTAATTAAAGATTCCTCTGACTAAACAGATCTCTACCAGGAATTCTCACACTAATAAAGAAATCACTTCTTAAGATTTTTTTTTTCCATCTTTCCAGCCTTTGTCACATTAAGCCTCACTAGTCATCATTCTCACCAGTCCTCCCTTATATCAATCTATCTGCAGCTTCTGATTTTCCACTCCATACTCCTCAAGTTTTACAAAAACACCTCCCCCAAATCACCTTCATTTAAGAAGCTCTTCAGCTCCAGGAGAAGAGGTGATGATGTGTTACGAGTATGAGAGTCCTATTTTTGCTTCTAAGCCCAGCAGTCCTAGGGAAATTGCCAGAATTATAGTGGCTTTCAAGTTGAGTTTACAAAATCAAGCTGGTTTCAAAGCAGCATTTACTGTTCCATAATTTCATCTAATCCCCACAGCTACTGACATAAACTAATTGCATGTACACATACGATCCCATTACGAATGGTGCAATCCAGATGGCGCCAATCTGGGACTGCAAACAGAGTTCCAGTGCTGTCAAATGCGTGCCAGGCTTACCTGCTGCATTTACATCTTTATTCCTACTTCTTTATCATAGACATTTCCTATTCAACTGGTTGGGTAACACAGCAAAGCCAAGTAGTAATAAGTCCACATGGAAAATATTCTCAAAAAAATGTCCCAAGAGGCCCTGACAATAGATCAATGCCTGAAAAGTCTTAGATTTTGCTTTAAATCATTCTATCTTTACTATTATTGTCATCATTATCGGCATCACTATTTATTATTAATTCAGCAGCACTTCAGAATTCCTGTGATGAGAAATAACCTAGCTGCCGTAGAACCTATAATCCCAGGTAGAAAAAGACCCGAAAGAACATATAGTACGTATGGTTATATTTAAGTCTAAATAGAATACACAAACTTAGCATCCACATGGCTTGTGTTTTTTTTCTATGTCTATCATCTCATAAACTAAATAACTAGTAATCTAAAACATATCTACACACCTTTACACAGATACTGCACAAGCAATTACTTTAGAATAAATTCACTGAAGCATGTCTGATATTAAAACTGATCTTTACTATTCAGTCTCTCAAGAAATCTCCAAAATAAAACCAATGAAACAAAAGGTAGATAAAACAATTCTTATACCGCCTTCACTCTTTCGTTGTCTGTAGAAAATATGTTTGGGAAATTAAACAGACCCTGACAATTTAAAAGTGCGAAAGTTTCAGTGAAAAAAGGAACACCTTTCTATGCTGTGGTCCTCTGCTACCAGGGATTGTGAATGCAGTAGCCCTTGGACCAGTTCGGCCCAAACCACGACAAGTTCTTTAACTGAAACTGTTCCTTGGGCTTCATCCCTAGGTTGCTGACCTAAGCATCCCAGATGATTTCACTGTATACAGCATCAAAAAGGAAAATCAGTAGTCCTTCATAATACAGAGGCTTAAGCATGTACTTTAATTATACCATTATGAAACTAGGAGATAGCTTACGTCTTAAGCCAGAACACATACAAAGGGCATAAAGCGTACGCATATAAGGATATGTTATATGAAATAAAACTATTAAAATTGCCTATAAAAAAAAACTTCCAAAATTTTAATATTACAAAACAGCATTCCTCAGAATGAAAACAACTTGAAGAAGCCATGTGAAGTAATTTTGGTTGTATGCTTACTGCTTAAAAAAAAAAAAAAAAAAAAAGAAGCTACAAGCTCCAATGAGTTTTGATGATTTGATCTTTGTTTAGAGGCAAATAGATACGGGAAGTGCCAAGCAATGTTTCTCCTTCAAAAAAAGAACAGTTAGTCCTAAACTTACTCTTCCACGATTTACTAAAATTCTGGTAAATACTAATGGTAATATCTGTATTTGGACAGTCGTACTGGGAAGGATGCATTTAGATCCTAGACACATAGCAAATATTAGTTAGTAATTTTGGGAAACAGCGTTCTTAGAGTGTCACAAAGCACATCATCTCATAAAGTGTGCTATGTCTTTGTGATATACTAAAAGCTATTTGGTTGATTCTCTTCTCAGTTTATTCCCTTGATTCTCGAGCTGCTACCCTGATCTACATCAGCTACACTTCGAGTAAAATCAAGTCGACTTTTGGCAAGTACTGAAGTCGGTTTAGCATTCACTTTCTATCCGCATTCATGCAAGTAAAACTTACTTTTCAGAGGAAATTGAAAGTCAAATGAGAGGCCACTAGCCTGGCTGATGTGAATTCAATTTAGAATTCAACTGAATATTCATCAGCTCATTTTTTTTATTATATTTATTCAGCTCTGTAAAACATCACACACAAAACAAGCAGCTGATATGAATAACCTGAATTTGCGGAGATCTAAAGAGCCAGATCATTCAGAGGTATAAATCAGCTTGGTGGCTCTGCTGGAGTCAGTGGTCACACACTGAGGGACAAAGGCACTCAGTCATTCTTACATCAATTCTGATTCTTTCCACGTTAATATATAAGCACAGATGATTTTATTATTGTTATTATTGCTCTTCATATTATTAAACAAACAGTTCAAAATTACTGTATTCAATTTGAATTGCTTCTCACAAAATCACTAGCAGAAATCCTTTCTGAACATGCAAGAGGCACTTCAGTATTTCATGAAGTGTTAAATTGGCAAAACAACAACGCGAGTTCATTACTGCAGATTCTTTCCAGATGGATCCATAAATGTACTGTACTTTACTGAACGCCCATGGTACAAAACAACTGAGTTGAATATTATGGACACTTTTTGAGGAATAATGTTTCACATAGTGATCATTTATTTTTGCAGGGAAGAAACTTATTTTAAAAAGAGCATAGAAAGGAAGATTCCAGAACCTCTCTGATTTCTTTTTATCTGTTTCTTTCTAGCCTCTGAAAATCAGGACAAGTTGTCACTGCAGCCTTTGTCTAGTTTTCAGCTCCAAAGCTGAACTTATACTCCACTACTCCGGCTCTGGGCACAATGAGAAAGGCTGGGCCAGAAGCTCTTCTCAACACACCTGAGCCAAAATACTGACAGGCAATGTAAGAAGACATTAAAACCAGTCCTTCTCTTAAAACCATGCTTTTCCGTACAGCAATTTCTTAATTGACTGAAATTTCCAAATAAACTGACAAAGCCAAAGGAATAGAATTCTTTGAAATTTAAACCAATGAATATATATGCAATGATAAAATAAAAGTAAGTTTCACAGTTGACTTGAAGAGAAACTACTAAAGGCTCATAACTTTCTTTTTTTCATTTACTATGCTAGGTTCTAATTATGTTTTTTAATGTGTCCATCTTTTTATTTACAGATCCGTTTTAGAATTTAAAAAGGTGTGTCGGTGCCTATTTTAAAACATCATTCTGGTCTAGTCTCATCCCAATATAAATCAAGAATAATTCCCATGGTGTAAAACAAACATGAACAACACATACATATAAATATTTAAAATTAATCAGTTCTATCTGTCCACTATTCTTTGCTTAAAGGAAAAGTCACCCCAAAATTTTCATACATTTAAAGATTAAGTTGATAAATTTTGTCCCAGCTTACTTTGAATAGGTTTTGCCCCAAAGCAGTATCCTTTCATTAATCCATACCATTTCATTCAGTGGAATTCCTTTAATCTTCCACTGTTGTGCTGGAGATTAAAATCAATCTTTTCATCCACTCCATCTGAGCTGTTGTTTAAACTAATAAATTAGATCTACTTCTACCCTCAAATATATCTGCATTTTGACCACATTTGTTTCTCGTTAGAAATGATTTATTTTTTTAATAAAGCTTTCAAATGCCTGAAAGAGGTAGCTACTTTTTTCTTGGAATTTTAAATGTAAAACTAAATATGGAAATAACAATAGAGCAAACAAACAGCAACACGTTCATTTCCTTCTGCTTTAGAAAGGCTGTGAGATCTTCAAGGGAGCATCCAATATGAAATCATGCTCCCCGGTCCCCAGCGTATTTGAACAAACAAGTTCCCTTGTAAAATGTTAATACCGCAGTTTTCTCAGTTCACTTACATGGCAGGAAGCACATCTTGCACTGTACTACCCATATTTCATAGACACATAAATCTCTCTTTTCTCAAACTCTGCTTGTGTATTTCACAGCTCAAAGTTGAAATTTCCTTAAACTCCAATGGAGAAACTCATTGCAGTAAAATGATATTTGTCCCAGTTAAAAAAATAAACACTACTACAATGTGAGAAGATTAACTTTTAAATGTATTTTTACTTTAGGTTTTATCTGGAAAATAAAAAATAAGAGAAGCTTTTATCCTTCTTTATTGTGAGTTAGAGGGTGACTTTCTTAGAAATCAAAATCAGTTCTGTGGTACCACCTTGTTTTACTGCAGTGTAACCGCTACTGTTTTTCTTTCCCACTAGCTACACTCACATTAATTTTGAAATGGCCATAATGGTACTATAAAAATTGGCTACATTGTTAAGACACTCCCATAAGTCTTTCATCCCAAAGAAATGATGAAAATTTTATTGCTCTTGACAAAGTTGATTGACATGGAGTAACATTCTACTTTTGCGACATCTTCAGGATAAATTTTGAAACCATAATCCTGTTGAGGATCCTGCATATTCCAACTCTCTCATATTAAATGGGGCAAAAAGAGCAGAAACAAACTCCACAGTAGTAATGAATTTCCACAAGCAAGCACAGGGTCACATCTCTATTCTTTGTGACCCCCCACCAAAATCCTTACCAAACTCAGTACAAATTAATCTGCCATCAGGGTAGCAGAAAAAGTTAATTCATATGAATGTATACCTTTCCATAAGGCACAGTCCAGAGATTACAGTTAAACTCTCCAAAACCAGAAGCACAAAGAGTCCTTGGACTGCCTTGAAAATGCTACTAGTAGCCAAGACCTATCTGGTCTTGGAGATATCTGGAGAGCACAGATTGTGATGTGAAAAAATATTCCTTGTATATACATACTATCATGTTAGGAAGGAAAAAAAATATCTTCCTTAAAGACTTACTCTTCAGCAGATTCACACATTTAATATTAATGCTTCAGAACATGAATGCATGAGGCTAAAAAAAAAGGAATACTCTATCTTTGCTTAATTTTATGTGGGTGGATGTTTGTACTCATCTCTCTGTTCATTAAGTATCCACAGATACAGCAATATACCTACGTACCAAGGTAGAATGGTCTAGCAGCCTGCACGTTAGGTTTAAAACTGTTGCCTTCAGTAGATCAACCACTTCATTTATGGATTCTAGAATCAGGTTTTATGCCATCTTCACTGAAGAAGTCCCTTAACTAATCTGCCTACATTTCTGTAATGACACTAATGTCAAACTATCTCTTTACTTCTGGAGTCTGATAAAGAGTAATGAGTTACCATTTTGAAAAGGCTCCAAGGAGAAAACTATTCCACGGTCATTAAACTGTGCTTTCAGAGATAATCAAACTCTAGAGGGAATGATGGCAAAATTACCCTCTTTTTTTTTTTTTTTTTTTTTTTTTTTTTTTTCCCCACAATATACTTGTGTTAAGTCAGGTTTCTGCTTTTTTCATATCATGTAAAATTATCTCTTTAGCAGAGCCTGGCACATCTGGGCAGACTACCAAATAAAGACACACCAAATATTCACCAGCAGAGAGAAAAATCACCTCCATGATGCTACATTTTTGCAAGAGGTGGAAAAGAATGACATATTCTTCTGACCTATATACCAAAGCAATACCCGCCATTGGGTAAGTTCATGCCTATACCTTGAGAGCACATATTCCACTGACACTGTTTCAGGAATTAATACTCTTCTGCAATATTACCTGTTGTATACTACATTATCTTATGAACAACATTACCATTCTGTCATCTTAAGCATAGATTTTCAACCTTTTACTTTGTAGACCAAGGACAAAATCATCCTCTTGCAACATGTGTGTTCCTATGCAAAGAAAGAGAATAAAACTAAGGGAAAAGTTTGGCAACTTGCCATACACAATAACAGCTTAGAGAAGTTGTTTCCAAAAGGCAAAAGTGCTTATATTTGGGAACACCTGGAAAGCCCCTCTGCACATGATGTTTGATGGAGTATTTACTATGTTGGAGCACCAGAATATTCCACATTACTCTTAAAATTGACAGGAGAGGCAGAAAGGGAGAAGTGTGCAGTGATTTCTGTAGTATTTCTTCCTTTACTCCCACTGGTAGAACACAGGTGTGCCCAAGCATCAAGGTGCCATCCAGAAAAATGACAGCCTTGCATTCTCTCATACCTATCGAATATGTCATACACCTAAAAATATGCTTTATAGGTGAAATTTTATATTATCAAGATTTATTATATCACCTTAGAGTTACCGACATGCAAACTGACTATTTTCAATAGTTCAATAATTTTATTTTAATAAATGGTGACATTTCTTACATATTCTTCCGTTTTATAACAGATTGTATTTAAAGTAGACCATAAAGACATCCAGTCTTTTAAATCAAGTACAACCTTTTGACAGGATTTTGCCTACTTGAAACCCATTCCCCAATCTCACCTACTCAGCAAGAATTCTCCTTATACCGATGAACTGCCTGCAGATACCCAGAGTGCATTAAGAGTCTTTTGTAAGTCATTTTGAAATGGTTACAGAGTTTCGGGTTATAGAATGACCTTATTTTGCATACCAGTAAAAGTTATTAAATTCCTATCTCAAGTTTCATAGTAGACATATCTTACCATTGTATAGCTCTTGAAATGTTTGAAATTCCGTTATGCCATTTCAGATTGCTCTTTAAATAAGTTGACAAGCAAGAATTCTATCTAAACCACTGTAAAGAGACTGACAACCAACACAATCTGAAGTCAGATAAAAGGGGATTATTGATGGGCCTGAAACTTGTAAGCAAGGCAAAGAATAAATCTGTTTCTTGAAAGTTACTTTCTTAAAATATCTGGAGTGTATTTCAGGACCTGTCAAAATAATAGCTTGGTGATGTGAATTCCAAACATAAAAGCGTTCTATTAGCAATCAACAAGAGACAAGAGATATACCAATCTTTTCCAGTAAAGTTTTCTTATCAGACATATTTGTTTTACTTCATGAGATTGTTCTAAATGCATAAAATTTACATACATATGTCTGCACTGTTAACTCCTACTATGAAACTATTCAGAAGAGTTTCCATTTTCTGCTTAGTAAAGGAACTTCACAGACAAGAAATGTAAGCTAAGGGCGGCAGGTAGTCCTCTGATTACATTGGTACACTTACACAAAATACTGTTTGAAAAGCAAGTGAATAGCTCAGTTCACAATAATGACAAATTAATGGAATTGCAGACATTACATACAGTAACTACAAATTAGGAAGAGTAAACAACTCTAAGTAAACATACTGATAGCATAATTAAACTATTACAGAAGTAACCTAATTCATTTTTTTTTAATTCCATATTCAGATATCTGATTATGGACTTTGTTTTCAAACACAAAGCTTTTTTTTCCCAAGTCTTTTCTCCTTTCTTACATATTAACAGACAAAATAGTGCTACAAAGAGTACTTGTTTGCAATTGTTTGTTTAAAAAATCAGGTTTCTACTGTTTATATGAATACAAGCAAAAATAAAACAGCTACTCAGATATGAGTTTCCTAAGAAAACATATCTTGTCATACCTTCAAGATATCTGGTTTGAAGGGACAAAATTACAATTAATAGTTATGTTTCTCTAAACTAAAGGTTCTGTGAAAGAGGTAGCAGAAAAATAGCATTCTCACTCAGCAAGACTTGTGAGAAAACATTCTTTTTTCCTTATCCAGGTGAAATTACATTGCTTTAAATTAAATTCAGGATCAGAAGAATACTAGAATTATCAAAATCATAAGCTTCCCTTTATTTGCACAATGAAATTAATCAGAGCTTATTTTCACAGTGACACTAATCAGATAAATAATTTTCATGCACTCAAGCAGAATTTGGCTTCTTATAAAAATGCCAAAATTATGTCTCCCTGTCTTATGCTCAAAAGCAGTAATTTTCATCAAGTAAATTTAAGTTTTAGACTTGTTCAAATATGGAATTGCATCTCAATTGGAAGTCCACTAAGAAAATTTTGAACTAGCCTACTTTATTTTCTTACGTCAATGAACGTGTGTTCCCAACGAAATGATAGTAAATTAGAAAGCAAACAGGTCACAAGTAGGAATAGATGTAATAATTTTAGGCACATCTCCTGGTTGGTATGGCAAACAAGAAAGGCATGGAGATATCTTGGGGAGATTAGTGCATAAACAATGCAGATCTATTACACTATCTCTCAGCTCCCTTGTCAGGAAGTAAACATTGATTCATAATGATCTTTACAAAAAAGAAATTAAAAAACTAATAGATTACGTTTTCATCTCCTTAAAGCACCTAAATTGAAAAAGCATACCTGCAAAAAATAAGAACAAATAATACAATGACTGTTGTTCAGACTTGAGTGTAAACTACAAAACATAGTTAATATGAAAAAAGAGAGGCCAAATACTTGAGTTCTGTGCAAAGCTGGATTCACAAAAGACAAGTAATATTTTTCTCCGAGTTTGTCCTAATGAAATCTGGATCTAAAATACTGTGCTAAATTTTGCTGACTATTGTTTGAGACTGGCATGTGACACCTAGTTTTATGGAAAATCTTAACAGAGAGGTTTATTTTATTCATCACTTACTAATCTGTTCTCAGGTTAGTAATATGTACATTGATTTTGGCTGAAACACAGTGCTACAAATCAGCCTGCTTTAAATCAGCTGATTTTGCGCACCTGTCTACACCACGAGGTTTTTATGAACTTTTACTGGAATCTTTCCTCATAAGCGATTAAGATTGCTACTTCTCACATGAAATAATGTAATAATTTCATTAAGCTGATAGCACAATGCTGCATTGCACTGCTGAACAGTGAGTAATTACTGATACTAACAAAGAATAGTTCAAACTGCTGCAGTAAATAAACCAAATTTTTACCTGTTACATCCCAAAGTCTTTTAAAGTATGTGGGATTGCACATGAATAACAAAGAATTTGATAAAACCACGTATCCAAGGTCACAATCCTGCAAAAAGGCACATAACACATGGAATCTGCCCCATTACCGCAGTCCCCAATGACATTTCCTGCTTTTAGACCCAAAGCTCAGTTCACGAAAGCATTTAAGAACATGACAAAATGTGGGAAAGTGCTATTACTATTCCATGAAAGCAAAAAAGACTTTTAACCACAGATTTAAATTAAATACATTCAAGAAATTTCATGAATACACAAATGCTTAAAGTAAACAGTCCTTTTCTGTAGGACCGCAGTTAGAAGTGACTGGTTTGGTAAATGCATTTTCAGGAAGGCCAGTTATAATTTGCCTTCTTATTTAACATGGGAATTGATTCAGCCAATTGCTTGTGCACCATTGGAAGCTGTGTTTGCTATTTTTGATCTACTAACCAAACTGCAAATATTTTATCACATTGTTGCCTTCTCATAGCTCCTTTTTTAGTGAGAATATTTCATTTTTAGAAGGAATTCAAGTTTTGTTTCACCTAGGAAAAAAGGTTGGCTGTACTTTAAGCAGGAGAGATGAAGCAGATGTCATCAAAGACAAATGGGTATGAAAAAACTGTAAACAGAAATTTATGGGTTGTTTTTGAAAATTTTAGTGAACTGAATATCAAACAAAAAACATAATTTCAAGTGACTTCTGTCAACTATAGGTACCACAAACAAAATATATTACAAGAGAAAGTATCAAGTTGTATCAGATAAACATTTAATAAGACACTGATAATTAAATTTACTGATTCACTAATACTGTCAAAACGCAAAACTCTCTTGAAAACAAAGATACTTGTAATTTTAACAGCACATCCTAACCACTTTATCAGATTCTGCAAAATTTTACTGAAATTCCTATTTCTGCATGTATTTATACAAGATACTTTCAGATGATTCATAGCAATTAATCCATTTTTGTAATGATAGAGGCAGTGCCAAATCCTGATACTTTTGACCTGAATGTTTATAGCCATACCTATTCTTCACTGTCCACAGTATTAAAACACTGTTTTAGTATAAACATACAGGGTATAAACATACAAGGCTGATTACAGGTCCAACAAATAAGGCCCTGTACTCTTTTGCAGGGATAACAAGATGACATCAAATTAATTTTACACCAGAGGATTATATTTAGAATCACAGAATGCTTTCGGTTGGAAGGGACCTTAAAGACCATCATCCCATGGGCAGGGACATCTTTCACTAGACCAGGTTTCTCAAAGCCCCATCCGACTTGACTTTGAACACTACCAGTGACGGGGCATCCTCAGCTTCTCTGGGCAACCTGTTCCAGAGTCTCACCACCCTCGTTGTAACAATTTCTTTCTTATATCTCATCTAATTTTACCTTCTTTCACTTTAAAACTGTTGCCCTTTGTCCTGTCACTACAGGCCTTGGCAAAAAGTCTTTCTCTGTCTTTCTTATAAGCCCCCTTTATACCTTGAATGATAAGACTATGACAAATCAGTTGAACATTTATTTTCTGAGACATAAAAATGAATGAATCAGGCAACAGGAAAAGGTATGTATGAAGGGAAACTTTTAAGATATTCTAATGGTTCTAATTTTAAAAGCTGCCATCAGATCTTGATGGATTACAAAAGTGTGTCTAGTTAGACAAATTATAGGCATGACACTTTGGAGATCAAAAAGGTACCTTAATTTATTAAATAGTGACTAAGTACAAGTAGTATGGCTCAACATTGAAGCATGCTCACTTCAGATAACTGCGTTTAGAGGGTGTGAAGATGTACTGAACAGTGGAAGTTCTATTTTGTAGGTTATTCGCAAAGATTTAGCATTTATTTTAAGGACATTATCTGTATGCCTCATTTCATGCACCCATGGTGGCAAAACATAAGGCAGAGATACAAAGAAATTTGCAACAAGGAGTTCTGTATTGGTATATATTTAAATATTCTACAGGGAAGATCTTGAATGATCCTGTAATGCATTTTGTATTGCATGCAGCATTTAACATTAATGTTCAACTCCTATTCTGCCAGTATTAAATGTTACATATTTTGTCAGAATAAAGAAAAATTAATTTTTTTCTGTCCTTAACTCTATTAATTCATTCTTAGTGCTGGAGTTTAAAAATCATTGGTTTGCTCTTCTGTGCAACTATAAATTGAGCATTTTATTTTTAAGTATATTACTTGGGTTTACATCTTACTATAAATCTCAAAATGACAGTGTGTTTCAGAAGGCAAAGAAGTTTCCCAGTCTGTGAATCTTTTCACCACAAACTGAATTTACCAAGCTGCTGGATTAGCTGCTGGATTCTGTTTTTCCTCTCTGCTGAGAACAGGGCTGATTTAAATGCACTGACCCTCACACCACCTTGAATAAAGCTGATAGACTCTGGCAAAACTTAGCAGTTTCTCCCCAAAGTGGGAGGGATAGATATGGTTGGTTGCATAGCTTTATGTAACAATAATATTTACCATAATGCCTTCATTGGCAATGTAAGAAAGCACCTCAGCAGGATGTGTACTAACATGGAACACAAATTGCCTTCCTTCGTTACAAGAAAGCAGAGAGTTTTCCAACTATTTCCCTGTGTGACACAGGCTAGTTTCTTTTCCGTGCTGTTACTTTTCCATTGAATAGTGAAATGAGTCATGAAGAAATCTGAAATAGAAGGTGCAGAATTGCCTGGCAGAGGATTTTCAGCAAAGGCACGTTCCAGACACACAGTGTAATACAACAGAAAAAACTTCTAATATAACTGAATTAATTATGACTACAGAACACATGAACTACACTGCAACCTAAAAACTGAGATTACATCTAATTGTGAAATGCAAGTCCCACTGTCTCAGGAAATTTAAATTTGGATTTGAGGAGGTACGTGAACAAGCTACATACCTACTAAATTAAGGTACGTTGGATTACTATGCCTTTCTGTACATCACTATTTACAGTCTACCTTACTTGAATACTTCTACTTTGGCTGTGAGAAATATACACTGTAGTCTACACATGCTGAATCAAGTAATTTCTTTTATTTCTATACAATTTAAAAGCTGAAAAAGGTGCTAGATTTAAGCTGCTTTATAATCTCTTTAATAATGATGTATTTAAGACACCCGTTGAAAGCCCGTAACAGGAATTTGACAAATAAAATATATTGTGTAAGAGTCCCACTGCAACATATTATTCAAACAAATTGTTTCATCATACTGCGGGCATTTTAGTGAGACAATTCCATTCTGGGAAATATAGTGCTGTATCTTTTCAAAAACAGACTGTTTACTGGCAGTCCTAAATTTGTTTGATTGTCAGCAATGATACTCACAACGCAGCTAACCCTGACAGGAAATGCATACGATGTGCTAATACATAAAAAGCCTTTGCAATCCATGATCTCGCTGCATCATCTTTGTAACAGCCCAAGGGAGCCACAGACAATTTCTCCACATACTCTACTGAAGGCTGAGAAGGTGGTGGTTTCTGTGCCCACTTTCATTCCACAAAACCAGAACTGGATAGTTCTGCTTCCTAGAAAAGCACTGGGATAACAGTGAGAGTCGTCCCCCTGCCTGCCTCAGAGCTCAAAAAGGAATTGTCTCTCAGCAGCTCAGTGCTCTCAGTGAGAAGCCTGGCACCAAGACAAAGCACTGGGATTATGCTGGCAGAATCGCTGAAGTAGTGTGAGATTTAGTTCTCAAAAAAAAATAGAAAATGTCAGATTGTGGGGAGCTGTTCTTGCTTGTAAGCACTTCCCAGATCATCCTATCTGAGTTATAGCTATACACCTCTACTAAAAGCTACAATAATATTTCTTTTTGCCTTTTGAGATTTTCACTGAAGAGGCTTAAAACTGCAATTACTCTCACCTATATAAAACCAAGTTAGAATGCAATCTGCCAATACAGATCCTTTTTTTTACCTTTCCAATTAACAGTAATTGTACCTAATTATATAGCAGTATACTTTTCATGTAAAAAGGAACTGTTCATAGGTAGCCAGTACAAGTGACAATATTGTAATACCGACCCACAAATTAATATTCTTCCACATACATTTAGTAAGTATTTTTTTTTCATTTAAGATTTCTCCCTCTATGCCCTGATCACAACCAATTCTTTGTGAATACCTGACGTGCACACCTAGAGTTTAATCATCTGAAATTCTGGACATGTTTTGTTACATCTTGTCTCACAGATCAGGTGGTGGTATTTCCAATTCTAGATTGGATCAGACTAACATTGTTGGACAAGAGGAAATTTTGCAGAAGCTTCTAAGGAAAGAATGTAACTTAAGAAAGGCAGAAGATAAGCATTTTCAGAAATATTTAGAAGGAGGGTTGTGTAAAATTTCTAACTCTCTCTTCTGAATGAAGCATACTTTGCCTGCCATAGCATTCCAAGGAAAATCAGGACTACAAAATTGGGGATTTCTTTCATTCTATCTGCCAAGAGTAATTGTGTGAAGAGAGCATCAGATATTTTCTGTTTAATTTAAGCTCCTTTTCTCTTAGAAATTTGGTGAAGACTGTGGTAACCTTATTTCAGCACTCTGTGCAGTCACACAAAGAAAACTGTCAACATATGAAACAAAACAACAAAGACAGCCAGGTCCACTCTTTGCAGGCTTAATAAACAAATCTCAGCAATACTTATTATTAGGCAATAATTCATACTTGGGAAATTACAAAGCCTGGATATAGAATAATTTGAAATTGATATATACTTGAATCTATGCAAATACATACTCCTGAAAAAAACACTACTTTCTGAATTTTCATGACCAGTGCCTTGACCACATTTGCATACACTTATTGCTTGCTTATTACTTATTACAGTATTTATGTTAAATATTTTTCCGATTTCTGAGAAGAAAAGTAGTAATGGGCTTCAAAGTCAACCCACAAAACCAGCTACTATCAAAATCTAACAGCGTACACAAATGCACTGTGCTGAAAAGGACCAATACAGATATATTCAATGTATCTACCAAACTTTGATAATGCTCAGAAATAAATTAACCCAAATCATTTTGGCATGGTAGGAGTTCAGCATTACATAGCTTATGTTGCTTTACCTGCTTTTCAGGTTAGCAAGGTCTGATCTATTCTTAATATTGAGTTTGAAATTCCCCTACGGAAATCTCTCTAGCCCATGGAAACTATGCTCTGAATCCAGCATTGATACTAGGGTCTGGAGATTCTTGTCCCGTGGCTTTTATTGACATATCTATTGTCCTTTTAACTCTTGCAACAAGAGCTGTTTTGAGGTTTTCTTCACAAAATAAATTTCCTAGCAAATCTAAAATTGCTGCTGTATTGCTGCCAGAAACACCCACTCTATATTGCGCCTGCTCTTGTCATTACAGTCAATGAAACTAGCAGTTCCAGAGATGTGTAAGAAAAAAGAGGAAAAACATAAGAAATAATCCCTCTTTGCATCTCTGTGTAGTGGTTATACATTTAATTTACAGTTACATTTAACTTGCTCCATCACCTAACACGGATTTCCCCCATCGCACTCGCTCTGCCATTCCAGGAAACAGAAAGCGAATGGTAAGAATCTGGATTCAGAGCAAATTATGGCAGGAACTCAACAATTAATACGCTAGAGAAAGAAATGAAATCTCCAGAAAGACTACGACTGAGATGTTCTAAAACATTTTTTAAAGTTGCATCATAAGTCCCGTTGATTTCAAAGAGAGTAAGGAACATACACAAAGCCAGGCACTGCCCTAAACACCGATCTGAATTAATCAGTCACACGCTGACTGGAGGAATGATTTTTTGCTTGTGATTGTCCTCAAATTTTATAAAAAGAACACATTTTATTTTAGGATGGCTCCAGTTCAAATTCAGTATTGTAGTAAAAACAAAAAGAGGATGTCCAATCCTATTTGCAGGACAGTACAAGCTAAGATAGAACACTAAGTCTCTTTCAAAAAAAAAATGCATGGCAAAGACTCTTCTATTTTTATTTCATGTGGCATTCAGGAAGGCCAAATTCTGACCTGGACTGTATAAGGCAGACAGTTCTCTGTCCTTTTGTGCATGAGATCAGAACAATTTCTATCCACTTTCTCCCTGAAAATAGGCAAGAGACAGAGAATTGCTGATATATTTGATATGCCTTAGTCAGTTAGGCTAGACCAACTCCCAGAGGTGACAACTGCATCCCTCAACAAAGTTTTAGCAGGATGAAAAGACAAGACAGAAACTTTGACAGCACACACTTGAATGAGAACTTCCAACAAACATTAGCTCAGACAAAAAGGAAGGATCCACTTGAATGCAGGTTGAGACAGAGCATCTGAACTGTCAGATCCTTTCCTGCAATTATCCAACACATTAAAAAATGAAACGTTGGTTTTGGTAGCAGTTTCACTTGTGCTTTGTCCGAAGTATCCCAGATTGTCCTGATATGAATGACAGTCAGAAAGATCTGGACATCTTTTCCTCTTTTTTAAGCAGTCAATACAAACCAGTGGATTCAGGATGGAAATGTGGAATGCATTTGCTCTCTTGCAGTTGACCTCAATGAAATACAGAGAAGAGACTCATCTTGCTTTTCGGTAAAGAATGAAAACATACACTCTCTTTGGACATGTACCTTATTGAGCATTAATTTTGGATTTCGGTCGTAGTTTTACTAATCTTAAAAGATACAGAAAGATTTCCTCTGAAGTTCTGAAAGTAGATAGTAGTTCTGAAAGTAGATAGTTCAGCCATTGAACAAATGTACAATTACATACGATTAGACAGCTACTAAAGCACATTCCCTAAATCCATCTACAGCATGTATCTTAAGGAAATAAAACTCCTTTTCACTACAAATTCATAAAGGCTTTCATTGTCACTGGTTTTCAAATGATGACGTCATTTTCTTATATGCTTTTCTTCTAATTGGTCAATTATCAATGTCAATTTGGTGACTTTTTTTAAAGACATTTCTTCATACTTAATGCATCTATTCCAAATGGTACTTCTACAAAGACAGGAAAGTAGATTATACAAACGCTGCCCATCTATCGACTGGAAATATTAAATAACAATGTTTTTTAATTTAACGTGTCTCTCATGTACTGTCTAAAGAAACTGAGACAATGAATCTGTATTAATTTAAATCCTTATAAATTTTTCATTGTAATATTTTGTAGAAGGATAGTCAAATAAAGACAGATTTAGACAAATGGTGTCAAAGTTACAATTTTTTAATTTAAAAACACACGTCTTTTAAGAATCAGTACAGAATATATGAATTAGAATTCAGATTTTTAATTATACACCATAGAAGTTTTAGGCTTTTACAGGATGAACATTCTCTTGATTGGTCAAAATGTTATACATTTCATATATTCTAAAACATATCAAGAGGCTAAGAGCTACAGATTTTCTAATCCCAAACAAGCAACGGAGCAAAATCACATGATCTTTGTTTCCATCAAAGAAACAGATCTGGGTCAACATCTATGACTTTCTAAAAATCCAGCTTAAATGCACAGGCAATTTAGATAGGAAAGGTAGGTATAAAACACCTTGCAGACAGGATGTAGAAAGAAATCTCTACTTCCATAAGACAGTTAAGTTCAACTGACAAAAAGAGGTAATAGAAGTAATGTTACAGCAGCACTAATGGTCTATACAGTGGGAGGATCACAGAGGGAAATGTTCCGTATACATAAACTCCCTACAAAGCTTGAATCTCTAAAAAGTGTATGTAGATAGTCCCTAGAAATGTGAAATATAAATATTTCCCTACTAAACAATGCATATGCGACATAAAATTCAATTTGTGCATTACCATTACACAACAAAGTATTTTTCAGGGCTATAACAGAAGCTGGAAAACTGTCACATATCAGGTTTGCTTGGAACAACGTCAACTCAATATTTCTCCAACACAGTTCTTTGTCTCTCACAAGGGATAGTAGAGCACTGTGTAACACTTTTATTCCTGACAGTTTTTCTTGCAGGTGCATATAGTCAATCTATTTGCCACTTCTGTTGTGCTCCCAAAAGAATACACCTTTATTGGATCTAAAAGCAAGTGACATATTTCCCCCTAACTGAGCAGTCTCAGACACTCTCTTTATAAATAAGTTATTTTAGAAATGTTTCTGTATGCGATAAACTGGAAAAGGCTATCTAATCTGTGGCAAGCTAAGAACTATAGTCTCCAGGAGTTTTCCTTGAGGAAGCATTTGGGACCTGTATATTTTCATACCAAATGAAAAGCTGTATGTTTGCTGTTACACAGGCAGGAGCAAGATGCATGAAGGCATACAAAAGTTACAGCAGAGGTGGGATATTTCCAGAAATAATCCAAAAGAGTAAACACCAATGAAAACGAAAATGCCTTCCTGCTCACTGTTAGAAAACATACAGATTTTTGTATATGATCTAAGTTTACGCAATTTAATACAATAGATAATGTATTCCCTAAGTACATTTCCTGGAATATACTGAATACAATAGGTACTGATTCCACATTGCAAGATAATACAAATACTATCTGCAAATAAAGATGTATTTCAAAACTGAACACAGGAAAAGCTATTCAGCTTTGCTGCTAGTGTATCATTCATTTTTTTCAGCTAATGACAAAATTACAGCACCAGCCCCTCAAGCTGGTATAAACTAAGGACTATACTGTAGAGTCATAACACTTCAAGCTACAATGAGCGATCAAAAAAAGACATCACCAGCTGGAATCAAAAGCAGTATTGTAACGGCTATAACTAACTGTAACTATTTGGGCAAAAAAAATAGTTTATCAGCCCATATTGTTGAAAACTCAAATTAACATTCTTTACTATTATTGCTCTTCCCCAGAATAGGCTACTAGTTGCCTTGTGAACGTATCAGCAAAACAAGATTTCCTACGCACACTTTGCTACAAATTCTTTACTCAAGAGAAAACCAAGTTCTGAAAACAAAGCTATCCACCCCAAAATATTTTTAGAGAATAAATATTGTGCTAAAAATTAACAATTAAACTTCTTGGTTCATTTGCCAAACATCTGTATATGTAAAACATACTCTAAAATACTGTTACTCTTGGTTAGATTAAATCAAATAAAAAGATAACCTAGCATTCTTTGATCTGAAAGATGCAGAACCATAAAATGTTTGGACATGATAAAAATTTGACATCACAGATAAGCTTCACATCTTTTATTCTTTTTCATAAAGAAGTGTCAAACAACTGTACAAAAATAATAGATCAAATAAACATAGACACTTTTGTACACAGAGCATAAAACCCTAAAAAACACTGAATAATTCAAGGGAGCCCTAGCAATACTTGTAATTTACAACACTTGCAATTTTTCATGAAGCACTACTTTTTAAAATTTTCATCTTCTTTCTATGGTGCCTCAGGAAAAAGAAAGGCAAAAATTGAAACTATAACTAAAAATATTCAAGTGCTTACTTTTATTCTCAGTGTAGTAAATATGCCATTACTCTTAGATGGTAATGTAATATGCAAACAAATAATTGTCCCAGAACACCACAGTAAACAAAATTTTCAGAGACCATAGTATTTTCCCCTCGTGCAATTTACAAAATTACTTTGCAAAACCTGACAATTTTTTAATACCTTCACAATAGACGATACTTTCCCTTTCTGAAACAAGAGAATCAAACACCAATTAACTATCTTTTTCTGTTCTAGGCTAAGCGCTCAAGATTTTCAGCAATGTAATTAGCCTAGGCGTATCAGGCTGTATCTGCACTAACTTGAGTGTCTCTGCATTGCACTGCATGGCATTTGTCATAAGGAAACCAAAGATCTTGTCTCAGTTTTACCTCTGATCTGCTCCTTACATCTGCTGTGTCACTTTAATACACACATTCTCTTCCATATCTTGCCCTCTAATTAATATTCCTGTGCCCCAACAGTTTAGGTGCGGAGGAAAGAACAGCTCCCCAGGAAAAACGCAAACTTTCAAACAGTCACTAAATATATAATTGGGAGTTATAACATATAACTTGACTTGAGAAGTAAACATCACCTCCACATTTCACTTTTATCTCCTATACCTATGCTTTGTGCGATCATACTTGGACTACTGCTTGCTTGTTCTTAAGGTTTTTTTCCAAACTTCTCAGTCTCAGAAATAGCATCCTAAAATGTTGCTTTCCTATCAGCCAATCTTGAAAACAATTTCCTTTTCTCTACCCCTGCTAGACATACTGACACCATAATACTACTACTTCCCTTTCTCTCCCAGACAGTTTCTCAAATCTGTATCGTTTTTGCATTGTCAGAATACCAGGAGTTTTGTTAACACACGTTGCAAGGACCAGAAACACTTAGGTATTCTGGAGGAAACGTATGTACTGTTGTTACTATATGACCATTATGGCTAGCTTATTCCATGGGAACTATTTGACTGTTTCAAAATCCAGCATTTGACCAGCCCTCTTGATTTTCATTTCTATAGACACTTCTAACTAATCGAAGTGAATTGTCTTGGGTTTACATATTTACAGTACTTTGTTATAGAGTTTGATACTCTAAATGGGTACTCAGTTTGCATCTTAGCCACAACATATGTAAAATAAGTGTTTTTCTTAGTTTTTCTCACTGAATTTTCCTTTCAGAAATTCTAATTATAAAGCACCTACTTACTGCTAAGTCTACTGTCTAAGTTTTAATGAAGTGAGGTGCTTTAGGAAGAGACGGTTGTATTTTCTTAAGAAATACTGGACATTACTATTGTTCTCTGATGTAAGAGTACTGACACAATTTAAAGCGCTTATTAGCTGCAGTGGTTTTGTCAGCCTCATACTTAAAATGCCATTAATTCCTTTAGTAACTGAACTCATAACATACCAAAAGAAGTAAATTCAATGAATATATATATATATATTTTATACAGTGGCATATGAGTCACCTTGATCTCCTTTGGGATGGAACTCTAATTAACACTGGAACATATTTTGTCTATAAAAATTTCTGTTGATTGCCCAAGAGGTAACAGGAACTCATTTTGCCAGATGATGTTAACTTTTATGGGCTAAGGTGGTGAGTTACCAGGAGCCGCAGCTGTGTGTTTTATGCTCAGAGCACTTTTTATGCAACTCAATATTTCAAGAATTATAACATTCACATCTAATGTAGGAAAAATTAACAAAAAGGAAGAGAAATGATGAATCATTATGTATTAAAAAATTAGAACTGAGAAAAGAACTGTGTTAATACTCTGACATATCACTTATGCATATATTATATATAATAAGTTCAGGTAATTAGAATTACAGCAAAGAAATTAAGTTATTGATATGATCTGACTGTAAAGGGTCAAGAAAGCTGTTGTTAAAGCAATGAAATGGCCTTTGCAACTCTGAGATTTGCTAAGAGTTCTTGGTAAGATTATTTGCAAATTGGAAGAATATTAAAGTCACTTCCATATGACACCTTGGAAACAATAGCATTTCTATTTTATATTTGTTTTTAGAAGTCTTTATATATAAGAACTACAAAAGATTTCTTCAAGCTAAAATTTAGCTTGGAACAGAGGAGTCTGCATAGAGCAATCTTGCGCATTTAAATAAAAAAAACCCATTATTTAAAATGTTTTAGTCCTTCTTTGAATAAGAAATTTAGAAAATATTTCCCACCTAAAAATGCAATTTCGAATTCAGTGCAAAAATATATACTGCTTTTCAATATGTTAAAATATGCCATGAGTTAACAAACGAATTTATCGTTTTATCATTCTAAAACAGCTTTGTTACTAAATCTGGAGTGCAGAATACACAGAAAACTTTATTTTTGGTAAACTAGCAAAAGAGAAAGTAAATAGAGGAACTGCAGATCTTCAAAACAAACCACACTGATGAGGTCAAAAACCTAAAATACATACTATAAAAGCTTCTCTTTCTCTTTCTTTCCAATTTACCTTCTTTATCAAAGGAAACACCAAAACCTTGTTTGACAGAATGTTAATACTTTTGAAGCCCTTTCAAGCTGTTTTCATTCCTTTCTACTATTTGCATGGACAAAAGTAAATGTCATAAGAACAAAAGATAGATTAATTTTTGCATCCTCATTCCTCTCAATATAGAAAGGTATAGTTACTGATACCAGTTTCTCCAAACTCTATTTTTTCTGAAAGGGATATGTTTTATGTAACACAAAACCTTAATTCCTATGAGGCACCATAACAATAAAATCTTCAGGTACTAAAAGCAGTCACTGGATGGGTTTAAATGCCCAAATCCAGAATCATTGTCAAAAAAAACCCCTTGCTAGGACCTGATCTATCAAAGTAAGTCATTGCTTGTGGAAAGGGTGCTAGATGAGAGTGCTAGTTCTTCTGTAACTATCAGCTGTCTTTGGTCTTCTGCCCTGGTAACAGACAGCAATACCTCAGAGAAATTAAAGCTGAGGGAACCTTCTCTAGTATTGATGGTTCACATACTATTAGCAGAGGTAACCAAACTTACTTCCCAAGACTACTTTTAATAGCTGTAGACACTTCCATTTGAACTGTAACTGTTCCTAGAACTGAGCAGTACGGTTCAGTAAAGCCTCTTCACGTGTCCTCCATGTTACGCCTGTGTTGGGTTTTTTCCATTGAATATTTACCATTGAATTTTGAATTTTTGTATCAGTTGATATACATTGAGCCACACAAAGTATGCAAAACAACAAAGACAGATATCTAAGAGCTCTGAGCCACATATTAAAAAGCCTGATAAATGAAAAACGCTCCCTATCCTCTCAGTGAAACCAATTTTACACATTATTTAATTTCACTGCAATCAGTTTGGATTTGCACTGGAACATCCCTCTCAGCATGCAATTACTATGTTTGCTGGATTTTCAGCTATTTTTTAAAAGTCTGCCAAAAAACTATTAGTGTTTCACATGTCAGTGACACCTGGCATCCACAGTGACTCTGCAAAATGTAATGGCAGCAAGGGAATTGTTATTGTCTATTGCTTCACTGGTCCATGAACTGAGGAGTTCCTGAGCAAGTCTTGGCACAGTGCGGCAAAGCAGCTGTTAGGGCCTATTGTTGTCAAGAATACACATTGTGACAACTACTAATCATGTATTTACTACGAACAGTGAATAATCTTATACATTTATTAGTCTCAGAATATATTTACCCAACAAGTTATGTCAGCTCCAAATGAGTTTCTTATGTCCTAGCAAGAAAACACAAACAGTAATTAATTAGTTTATTGTTAGTTAGCCAAAATTTATTTATTTATTTCCCCAAGCCATTCATCAGATGTAATGCTAAGTACATAGTGGCAGGTAGCTTTTGGTGGTATTTATGGTTATCAAGTTTTTGGCAAAATTCCTCACAAACTATTCTAGGGAACTTCAGTTGTCTTTAAGATACACATCTAGATTTGTCCTGAACTGGGAACAATTTAAAAGACAGAAAAATGGATGGTATAAGTAAAACAAAAACACTTCAACAGCTAAACGGGTTTGAGTTGGTAGTTGTATATTCTGTTAAAAAAACCCTAAATCAAACAGGGTTGACAAGACTATGGGAGGTGCTTTCAGCTGAGGCTCTTGCCCTTGGCCCCATCTGAGCTACAGCCTTGTATCAGGCCATGGACCCCATTAATCCATACCCCAACCCACAGGCTGATGTCTCAGCTTGACCTCAGCCCTGTCCCATCACTATGGACATGGCTGTCAGTGAAGGGGTTGTTTCACGCTGGTCATGGTCACGAGGCTCCTGATCTTCTTTCCTGAATTGACTTCAGCCCTGCCCCTTCCTCACAGGGATGCCTGATGGCTGGGGGCTGCCCCCAGCTTTTCCTGCCTAACTTGCCCTGTTTCCTTGGTGGGAGGCAGTGGGCAGCCCTGTCAGTCCCCATGGGGACCCCAGGCGGCTCCAGGCCCCCAGGCAGCAGCCACCCTCTCTGCACTATGCTGATGAGGGGCTATAGTTACTTGAAAAAAAAAAACAAAAAAAAAACCAAAAAAAACAAACAACAAACAACTAATGAGAGCAACACAAGATTTTTTAAAATTTCAGCTATATTTCTGCTTTGGAAAAACTTTGCATTTTGTTTGTTGTACAGATCCTTCTGTATTGCATTGCGAGCAAAAATGTAAACATTTAAAGTTTTCTTGAGGAAGGCTGATGCAATCTGAGGTTTGTTGTTTTCTGAAACAGAAAATCTTTATCCAACAGTGAGATTTTTCACTAGCTTGTGACTAGATCATTCCCAAATAACACTGCTGCAGGTGAAGCAGGATATATCATCAGATATTGATCTTGAACAAATTACCTATTGCCTGAATAACAATTATTGCTTCTTGCTACAGAAAACTTCTTTTATAGAAAATATAAGGTCCAGTGATGGTTTCTATGAGTGAGCACATATAATCACAAAGAAACGTAACTGAACTGGTGACAGTAGTACAGCATGGATACAGCACATGGGATACAATCCTAATGTTAATTTAAATCATAAATAGAGCATAAGGACATGCAGGCCACATTATCACTCGCAGAGAAAACCACTGGTAAGTTCTTGGCAGGAAAGCATATAAGTACTTAGTTGGGGCTACTGGTCTAACAGCAGGACTGCTGATAGTGAAAGCAGGATAAGATATTATAACAAGCTGTTAATATGAGTCATTCCTTATTACACCATGGCTGAATGTGAGGAGTAATGAGGTACAAAACTTAACTGCCTTAGGATAAGCCTGGAGAGATATGAGTTAAAGGGAAGAGGAAAAGAATCTTTGAGCAGCTAAGCATAGTTAAAATCAAACGACACATAAAAAATACTAGAATCCCCAACTGGCCTTGGAACACAAGCAATTCTCATATTTAAACACAGAATACAAGAACGCTGATGTTCATGAGTAACTTCAAAATCTACTATTTTAAAATGTTGTTACGTAGCATCAAAATAAATCAATTTGTTTGTTTATTTTTGGCCTCAAATCCTTTCTGTTTTCAGTCATTCTGACATCACCTTCTGTCTTTAGCTGGAACACTGCCCTTCCCATAATCTAAACAGGGATGCACTTAATCTTCTTGTGGTGCTAACAAAAACATTCAGGGTCTATTATTTTGAAAAGAGTATAATGATTTGTGTTGAAATACTTGATTTAACTCATCATCAAAACATTTGGATTTGCGACTCATACTGCATTTTATTTTCCACTTTAATGCCCACAATCTCAGAGGCAGACTCATATTGTGATGGTGAGCTATATGGATTCAGAATACTTCCTTTTTCTCTTAAAACTTTCTATGATGCTTATCGTTATTCTTTCTTCTTTGCCTGCTTCTCCAGCCTCCAATTAAAGGCTGGAACAATTAGGTTTTATTTAATTCTAAGTTCACTAATTAAATAGAGATATAGACAGTTGAAAGCACCAGGATTCTCTACAGGGTCTTGTTTATCAGTGTCTAAATCTTGGTTAACAGCTTGCTACCATTCTAAATATACAACTATTTATTTAAGTATTTATGTACAATGTTTGTTTACCATGGCAACTGCTATATCAACTTGACATACACAGAAGCAATTTTATACAGATACATTTACCTCTTTGTTAGAATTCATCCCCATTTTATGGTATTTAAAGAGAAATAACAACAAATTCTCAATATATGTTTCAAATTATTTTATGTGTAGGTACTTGTCAATTTTCTAGTATAAAGTATATGACTAAAGGTATTTACCAACCACAGAATTGGTCAAACAGCCCATTAAATCAGTTGGGGAAAAAAATAATGAAAACCTTTGAATATTATTTAACCCATGGTTCTCCATAAACAAAGGTTTTTATTTTATGTTTTGAGTTTATACCCTGACTACAATTTTGAAAAAATAAATATAAATAGGAAAACATACGTATCCCAGTAAAAATACAGTTTCTTTAATTATCTTTTTCCACCATCTTTTCTTACTCTTCAGGCTCCACAGTGGGCAGCTCCTGTATTCTAACTTCCATGAAAAATTAATCCTGCAGTGTTCCAGACCTCCAGAAGAACCTAGTCCACATCTGAATGCATCTTGGTAAGAGCAATCTACTACTGATTCCTGAGCTGCTCAGAGCTGAATACTCAAAACACCTTTTCTGATCTTTGTTCTAGGATCCAATGCCGTGAAAGAAAGAGGTTATAGAACTGATTGGATAAATAGTTATAAATTCACAATATGTTAACTGACTGGACTGTGTCCTTAGTTCACTGAAGAGACAGGGCCCACGTCCTTCCTCATCTGCATCTGTGGAAATGGCCAGAGTTTTTAAGTCACGTGCTATGTTTAGATATATAGATCATGGCCAAAGAGCAGAACTACACAAATACAGTTCACAGAAATACAAACCCACAGTTCAGAAACACAAAGGATAATTGGTGATCTGTCTCTGCTTGACCTGTTACACTGAATTTCATTGACATGAGATTTACGAGTGAAATCAGAAGACGAAGAATATACAGCCCTAGAACTGCCAAAATTAAGGCAGACCCCAAAGGGAATTTGCAGGGTTAAAGAGAATAATAACTACAGCAAGAATAATAACTACAGCATGACTGGAAAGGAAACTGGATATAATAGGATAGGTAATTACAGAAGGCAAGAAATAATTCAAGGCTGCAACATCATGAGAGTACAGTACCAGGAGAGACTAGAGGGAGAAAGAAATAAGACTGGTCATGAAGTATTGTGTACACTATTGAGTTTCCAATAGGGAATAGTTCACTTATGCAATTCAACTCTTTATCCCTCATCACAGCCAGAAACCGCCCTGAGTTAAACAGAGGACAAAATTAAGAGCTACTGTGAATTCTACAATATCTTCTGTACCAGCAGCCATGATCCAGTCCGTTCTGCAGTAAATGAGTAATACTTAATAATGATAATAGTCATAATTAATATTAGACTCTTAGTGAAGGTTTATTATCTTCAAGTCCCATTAAGTAATTAACCAATTCATTAAGATTGCTAGTGTAAAAGTAAGCAATGAAGTTACAAAGAGACACACCCTGCAGGTCCAACATTTACTTATCTATTTCAACAGTAAAAAAAATTAGCATTTATTTCTTAATACAATAATGATCTAGTCCTACAGTTATGCACAAGAAATCTGAAGAAAGTATTTTTTGGAAGTTCTCATCTTTTCCGAGGTTGCTGTTGGGTTGCACAATTTCAGATGGGAAAGACTGCACAGGGATATGCATGTGCTTGTTTGAGGTAAAAGCCTACCCTGCAAATCCTACCAAACAATGGTAAAACCGTAAATTTCATAAAACAAAGCAGAGATGAACACTGATCTATTTATTATACACAGTTGCAGTAATCCCGATCAACTTTCTGAACTCAGTGGACTAAACCCTGCAGTTACACAGTTAGAAAACCAGCGCAATTACATAGTTACTGAGGCCTCCAGCAAGAAGGAAACTAACAAAACCAGCTGCAAAGTATACACATGTCCCAACTGGAACAGAAACCAGTTTCCAATGCCTAGCATTTCATGTCACTATTCTCTTTTGTGTTCTTAAATTCCCTTTTGACCCAGGTGGGTCACCGTTCTCCCAGTAAAACAGGTGGATACATTATTGATATTATTTGCTTTCAGGCAGTTAGCCAGTGGAAAACAAAACCAAGTAGAACTTTTATCTTTTCTGGGGAGATTGAAATGTATATGAAGTTCAGCGTTCATGAGAACTTTCACTTCCACTGTTACATGCAAGTTTCAAATGCAACTTCTGCTTTCATTCTATATCTCGATTTATGATGACAGTAAAATACTAAGAGCTGTACTTGCTCTTATTTAATTTTAATTTTGTGTTTGCAAGGTCACAACTTTCTCTTCTTCATGCTAGTGAGATGCAAAACTGTCTTACCTGAGTTCAGTAGGGCTGAATAAAACTAGTACTGCTGAAAAAGAGGAAGAAGTAAACACGCCATCTTCTACCCACAGCAAAACAAAATTAATTATTTTCTGAAAGTTACACCTTATTTCCTCCTTTCATTTATTCAGTTTCCCAAACTTAAGATATGAACAAAGTCTCTCCTTATTTGCAACTTGCTTCTTTGCCTGAGAACCCCACCTCTTGAGAGACACAGTGCTTGTAGTACGCAGTATTTTAAGAACGTGCTTCTAATTAAGTGAACAGGTGGCTTCAGCCAGCAGGAACTACTGAGCAAACAAACCCAGTGAGAGCTGGGACTAGTTGTAGCAGATGGTGTGGTCTTTGTACCACTTTAATGAAGACTGTGCCTGAGCTCTCTGTTGGGTTTAATAGAATGCTTTCCTTATCATTTGTGCAGCTACATTTACACCAAAATAAAAAGAAATGATTTCTAGATTACAAAAGCAATACATTCTGTCCACCCTTCAAGCATGTTCAAGCAAACCCTTATCTGATAAGTATACATCATGCATAACAAAATGAAGTTAGAAGGTCAGTTCATACCTAACACTATTATCTATATCCATCCACCAGTGAAATATAGTGTTGTACTATTTGTATCATGATCGCAATCATCTTGTGAAACTTTGCACAGACATTAACGGGTTTTAAGCAGCAGGTAGACATTTATAGATTTTTAACATTCCTTCGCCAACCCCTGTTTCTAAATTAATCTATCAATGGTTGTAAGAGATGGACCGTAAATTCCCTGATGAGGGGGCAGAAGGCCCTCCAAGGCTTCAATGGAATGCCTCAAACACTCGCAAGGAAATAAATAATGCAGGCCTGGCCTTCAAAGAACTGATAAGGCTAACACTTCTGGCACCTGAAGTGTGGGAGAACTGTCTTGTGAAGACAAGATAGTTCTACCACTCGTGTGGTGACCTTGCTAGTTCTCAGTTCTTGTGGCCATTGTGTCTGAGTGACCTTTTCTTCATTATCCACAAAATGCATATGAAAGCGCACACCCTGCATATGCTAATGAAGATTATAGAGATCATGCTAAACATATACGACTATGGCACTTGTCTCTCCACCCAAATCATGCTACACGTCACCTGGGAGAAGGGAGAAACCTGAGACAAGGCTGTCCTTGGCAAGGGGGGTGGACCATGCTAATTCAGCAAACATAAAAGGGGAAAATAAGTGTCCCTTGGGGGGGAACAAAGAAGAAACAAAAGAAGATCATGCCTGGGAAGCTTCTTCCCAAGAAAGAAGACTGTACCTGGGAAGATTTTTCCAAGAAAGAAGAAGATAATGCCTGGGAAGATTCCCTGAAAAAGATGCTGGAACCACGACTGGTGATCTCTTTATCTCTCTTTTTCCCTATCTTTTCCTTTCTCTATCCCTCAGTTTCTCTTTTCTCTTAGAGTTAAGTAACGGTTAGAGTTGTTAAGTAACGACCTTAAGTACTGCTTGCCATAAGTTGTCCTATACCTGTTGTTAAGTACCACAGTGCATACCTCACCATTTGCCATAATTCGTTACATACCTAACCAGTTATCGTGGACTTGTTAAGACCTATACTAATAATTTTGGGAAGCTAATAAATGTTTATATATGGACCTTGAGATTTATCTCACCTTAGTCCGCACCGTTGGGAATTTACAAATCCGAAGTCACTTACCTCCCCTCTTTCCTGAGAGTGGGACATGACAATGGTTTAGAATACCTTTATTAAATTATAAGCTTCCCTTTATAGATTTATGTAAGCATGCTCCAAACCAGAGTTCACATCAGGAATGGGAAAATTTGTTCAAACTCTTTTAACGAGGAACAACATTCTATCTTGCATCCTCCCATTGACTTAGGTGAGGGTGATCAGAAAGAAAAGCAGTAGTATAAAAGCAATTTCAATATAAAAATGACGATTCCACCTTGAGCAAGGATTGAAAAGAAAAACAGGGAACCAAATGGGAGAAATTTCCAGTACAAATTCAGTAACTGAATTCAGAAATGCTAATAAATTCCAATTCTGTACAATCCAGTACTATCATACAGAGCTCATGAATTTATAAAGAATTCATACATACAGTCTTCTATTCAAACATTTCCTAAAATGCATCCATATGTAATATAGTTCAAATACCTGACAAGAGAGCACTGCAAACTGCTTTTCCAGAGTCAGAAACAGCTTACTTGTCTCTGAGGTTCACTTGAGTAGGTAAGCTTTCTCCTTGCTACATGGCTGTTTCAGGCAAACAGTGTCAATCTTCTAAAGCAAATATTTAGTGATATTGCCAGTAAGGTACACAGCACTGATGCAGCAAAGTAAGCCAGTGAGTGGGGAGAAAAAAAAAGTAGGGGAAAAAAAAAAAAAAGAAAGAACGTGGGGACCAGAAGGTAAAGGAAATGCAATGAGTGTTACGGTCGGAACCAGATAATTTCCTAATATGCATTTTGTTAATTTTTTTCTCTCATATGCATGGAAACATGTTGTGAGAACAAATTTGAATCTAGTCTATTAATCTGGCTTTAGGCTATTCACGTGTGTTTGTGTTCAAAGTACTTTTAAGAAAATTAATTGAACCATTTAGTACAACAAAATCATTCAGGAAAAAGAATATACCCGTTTAAAGTTGTCACACACTATATACATTTCTTTACAGGGCTTAAAAATATTACTGATGCGTAGAAGATGGACACCCAAAGGAACAGATAAGATGGATGGGTCTGAAAATGAAAGTAGGAAAAGCACCCTTTTAACTCTCGCAGTTTTACTATGAGCAGCACTACTGCATGATTGCTGTATCACTTGACAATTCACTGAGAACTATATTCTATTCTATCTTTGTGCAAAAATTGAGATGATAAGGAAAAATAAATATACAAAATGACCCCTTCTGTATATAAATACTCCAATATGTAATAATTTGGCTGTAATATTGCAAGAATCATAGCATACACAACTCATCATTCTTACTGTTCATATCACTGAACTTGTCTTGCGAGTTCTATTTGTTTTTCACTGGTATAATTCTTTTGGGAACTTCAAAGCAATTAGTTCAGGAGCGCACGTTAAAGGGTGAAGAGTTTCAATGTTGCAGCAATGTAAGATAACTATACATCACAAAATCTGTCATGGAATAATGCAATCAAGAACAAAGCAAATTGAAGCTTTGTTTTCAAAAGATAAGAATGCAATGGAATGCATCAGTAGCTCCTCTTATTTCTTGTGCTGTCTACCTAAATGAGACTCCCTGCTTGCATATTTCAAAGCCATTGGTTAATTATCCTGTAGCAAAACCACATTTTGGGTACTGTGATTTGAACATAATGATGTGACTATAATTTGAACAAATTAGAAATATGCAAAGTTGAATACTTGATTTCAGATATAATCCAGTAATTAAAAACATAACAAATCATTTAGCAGGAATGTTGCCATTGTTGCTGAGAAAAACTGCTAATTGCAGTGCCTGTATCTCCCCCACATGTGCAGTGCTTTACTCCAACCCCAAATCAAGATCCAATAACAAAAATTAATGAATTAAAAGGTATATTTACCAGACTTTTGAAACATACAGACAATACTGAATAAGAAAGTAACAAGATAGTCTAAACAGACACCACTTGCACTATAATCAAACAAAAAATAAATGCTGAGGAATATTCCTTTTAAAAATATGCTGTTGGTGTTACCCTGATAATTTTTTATAATCCTGATGAAAGTCTTTTTGCTATGAATTCCCCAAATTAAAACATATTTCTGGTATTTTTGATAATGTGTATGAATGATATTTTTCCTTAATAAAGCATCATGATTCTGAATGGATTTTTGACATCAGCATTTACAAACCCTTCGAGGAGGTCTCCCTGCAGCAGCTGCTCTCAGGCACTCAAGGTTAATATCACTGAATGTTCTTTCGCTGAGACCCCGCATCCCTGTGAAAAAGGCCTGCTCCAAACTCAGCAATCCAAAGAGAAATGCCAATGGCTATTCTACAGCACCCTGAAATTACAGGCAGCCTTATATTCCCTGCTTCAGTGTGATTTCGAATCCTACAGTGACGTTGGTTTTGCCATTCCCCAATGAAAAAATATAAGCATGCTTCAAGTGTATTTAAATGCACGTCCAGCAGTACTGTTCAGCCATAAAGACTGTTCAGCAATGACTGAAAAGAGAGGATGAATGATACAAATCTTTTAGAGGTCAACTCTGCGATTTGAGAACTCAAATGAAAACTACTTCTCCTAATTCCTTGTTCCCTTAGCAGTCTGTTTCATCACAGAGGTAAACCTAGGCTTTCACACATATAAGTCTGCCTCCAGAAGTTGTTCCAGTGTTGTCCATTTTTTTCACCCCTCCTGCATCAGGGAATGTGTAACATCCACATTCCTTTTAAATGCAACACCGTGCTGATACAGGAAAAATATTATTTCCTATTGACAATGCTCATCACTTCTGCAAGTGTTTTTGTCTCCTAGCAGTCAGTTCAAAATCAACAGCTCTGGTGAGTTTAGACTTAACGTCTAAATACAAGCACAGGTGTCTGCTCAGCTTTTAAGCAGAGACTGAAGTTACTTTAGAGGGATGAGTTGTTTTGTACAGATAATGATTCACAGACTTTGAGTGAATCACTGAAGGTCCACTGACATTGATTGACCCATGCCCATTTATCCTTCTTAAAAATCTGGCTCAGTGTTTATTTCCTCGATATATAGAACAAACCTCTCCTAAAATCCCCAGCAACTTGTGTTAAATGGTGAAAGACATGAAAACACTAAATAATATTGTATTCTGCTTGTCATATTGATAAATTCATCAGCCTCTATCTTATTTTGTCCCTGTGACACAATTTTGCAAAGAGGTGAAATGCCCATGATAATAACTTTTCTCAGATGCAGACTGGCAGTTATCTATTAACATCTATGTTTTGTTGTAACATTTTTCTTCCACAAATAATTCTTTAAAAAAATGGACCTTTGACTTTGTTAGAGAAGTAAACAGGAGAAAGGATTACGAACTTGAGAATGTTAGATTTGGATAGGGATTGGATTCCATAGTGCCCACCAGTTCTCCTTTCTTTTCTTAAAACAAAAAAGGCAATGTTGTGTGTGGAATAAATACAAAAGTACAGCATTGTTCACACATTAAGGAAAAGTATAAAATCAAGAGGCTTCTGAGGTAGAAAATAGCCGCAGCTGGCATGAAGAATACAACACCTGTGGTTCCCTGATAAGCTACATGAGGTATGGGATGGGATGCAATTATTCCACGGCTTTACCTTATGATGTATAGCAGATACGGGAATGGGATGATACCATGAAACAGAAAAGCTGCCAATTAGCTGCCCGCTCGATACTCGGAGCCAACATTTTGTCAAATTTTGATGAAATGCTGTCCTTTGTGCGAACTTTGCTCATTATAATGTCATTATAATACCAAAACACACCTCCATCCCGAAGGCTACGCGCCTCCAAGGTGCGACCACTCCTTCTTGAGTCTGCACCCTGAATTTCTCGTAAACTATACCTTTAATTGTGAAGCGAGAAAAATTTACACCAATCATGATAAAAGTATGTATGACTAAAGTCACTCAAACTCCACTTTGAAGATAAAAAATAGTATGAAAATAGCTCAAGAGAGAGGGGGGATACCCAGGGAAGACACCATCGCGAAGAATTCCATCGCTGATTTCTGGGGTCAGTCGAGGGGCTGAGCCTTTCTTCCCCCCGACAGGGACACCTTTGGGTAAGACTTAGATTATACCAAGTGCTTTCTCGGGGACTTAGAAATTTCTCTAGAGAATCTCTACCCTACATTTATAGCCAGGCTGTGTTGTTTATAATTTTGTCGAGCGTTTTGTATACTTAACAATATCTTTATTTGCACGTGCTTTGCAGACAGTGTATTTATCACCGGCAATCCTAAGAACTTGTATATCTGTTGTTTAAATAAACTGCACTTTTTTAAGTAGCTAGTCATTTTGGTTTCTCACTGAACGTGACCAAAGACTCGAGAGTGTCCATGCTAGTTCAGGAGCACGACTACACTGAAGGTGCAGCCCACTATTAGTGTATCCAAATCGTAATAGTTTAATACATGTTAAACGTGATTGGACTGATAGTGCTGAACTGGGCATCACTCAGAATTTAAACCTACCCGCACCTAGCCTCCCACCTCGGTGAGGAATGTTAGAACGCAAGGGGGTTTATTTTCTGCCAAAACCGCTTTGCCCCTTTTCACACAACAGTTGTGACACAATAATTCAGCACTTCAGCATTCCTCAAAAGGCAGTACTCGAAAATGACATAAATAATGCAAACAATTCCAGTGCAGAGAAAAAAAAAAAAAAGTCAGAAGAAACCCAGATATATCATCAACAAAATCAACAAAAGGTAGATTCTTAGTGACTTCATGTAATATGCTGTCAGTAAGTGCAGTAATAACTAATACCTATAGCCTGTATACCAGGATGCTAACCAGAAAATTCTGAAGTCATGTTCCACATTCATTCACTCTGAAATGATTGAAATCTGCAAATTTTCAGGGACTTGGAAGAACTCATGCCCAGACAAGGAGAAGGAAGCATAAATGAAGGGCTGACACAGCCCTTTTCTGTTGCAAAGACTGCAATCGTTGTAGTTCTGTTGGTTTAGTTAGTTCACATGATGTGGATCTTCATAATGATAGACTGAAGTGCTTGGAGAAAGTCTAAATGCATCAGGAAATGAAGAAAAAAATAGTTCTAATACATGACACTCTCAATTATTTAGCACTCACAGACATTAATCATTTCATTAATTCCAGATTAAATACTGCTCGTTTGACTTTCCTACTGTCCATATAAGAAAATGAATTTGCATATACTTGTGCAGAACTCTTAAAAGGTAAATATCATGCTAAGTTAAAAAAAAAAAAAAGGCATCAGAAACAAAGAAATGGAAAAACTACCCAAGTAAAATATCTGAAAAGAATTATATCAATAAAAATCAGTCACGAGAACACCAATCAAAAAGGAAATCTGGTATTACATTATTGTATGCCTATATAAAATAATTAGTTGTAAGAAAACTGGCTCAAAAATATGAATACTGACTGCTCAAAAGAATTTTTGGAATGTCTCAGCCTCTCTTATTTTCTTGAGAGAGAAAAAACCCCAAAACATGCCTAAGCATTTTAATATTTTGTTTGAGAGGATTCAATATAAATTATTCTTAAATCTGTAGTAATTTCTTCCTTTTTCTAACAAATGACTTAAACTATGGCAGCATACAGAAGTATCACGAGGACTGGCACAGAAGAATACAGACACTTGGGCAACAGCTACCTTAACCTTCTGGGATCAAGACAGACCAAAGTAAGGATTGACTCTCAGTGTCACTTCCAAAAACTTTTAACACCCATATAGCCATACTGCCTTATAATTAAGTTTGTTTTGATTTATGTGGAATTCAGTGCTATCACTCTGTCATTGTTCCTAAGATGCATCTGCTGTAAAGACTATCCTTTTACCTCACTTCAGTGTTTCTTTACACTTGAGCTGACCCAGAAGGTAAAACTGAAAGATCCTTGCACGCAGGAATTTAGTAGCCTCACACACTGACTGTGAAGACAGAGATGGCAATGTCCAAGTCCCGATAGCTCCCTCATGCTGTCCTACAGTACTTTCTTATATTTGGAGAGAAGGACACAAAAATTCTCCCACACTTGTCTGGAAAAGGATCAGTAGTATAGCCTATTGAGGAACAAATAACCTGAGAGCACACCCTCAGAAATTCTTACATCTTGTGTACATAAATGCAAATCTAAACATGGCTTCAGTAGCTCAAGCGTGGTTTTCCATGCAGCTGCAAATACACAACAGAGACTCTGTAATCAATATGCAGATTTAAGCCACTCACTCAAATTACTCCTTATTTTCTGTTTTCTTATTTAGGTAGCTACTCATAATGAACTACTAAACTCATATGCACTGAACTACTAAAAGCAGTAATAGTTTTGAGTCCTGCTATTCTTAACACACCATGACATGTGGTAGTTCATTTTTCTTTTCTTTTCTTTGCATTGCATTTGAACGTGATGCCACTTTCGAGGTTATTGAAATTATTGTTCATGGCCTGAATATCTGGTCAAACAGAAGTGTGTGATTCAAATTATTAACTAAAATGAAAGGAGAAAAGATGTCAACATAAAGGGTCTTATTTTTAATTCTCTTTGCAAATCTCAGCAGTTAAAAGCCAGATGAATAGAAATCAGTTAAGGTTCATTACAGTTACAATCCATTCAGAGAAAGAGAAAGATAGAAGCTCTGGTACATTAACTTTTACGCTTGTGACCCAGTAAATAATGTTCTAGTTAGAGCTATGACTTCTTGCAATCCAAAGCTCATATAATTTCTAAAATAATATATTAATGTTTTGCCTTGTTACGTGCTGCTAAATGCAAATCTGAAGGATGTCAAATTGAGAACAAAAATGAGAATATTTTTTTAAAAAATCACAGATGTATATTCAAATTTTTTTACCATGATACTGCTTAAAAAAATGAGAAAACAAGGCCGTCTGTCAAATCTACAGCAATCCACTTGAAAAATCAAATTTATGACGAGTCTAACGCAGATGACACGCTTCCATTTTCTCTTCACACATGGGAGAAACTAGATTTTCAGTTAGCTTGGATCATTTAACCAATGCATCTGTAATTCAGATGCAAGCACTGAGCGTGTTACCTGAACAGACAGCAGAGGCGGAGGTGCGGGTTGAGGGAGTTTGACATTGTATTTGTCCCCACAAAAGGACTTCGATCATATCATAATCCTGTTTCACTTGCAAGAAAGAATGAAGAAATTCATTCAAAGTACAGTAAATTACATCTAGAAAACAGATCCATTTTATACTATTGTATTTAATGAATTATATTCTTATGATTAAAAATTCATTCACTGTGGAAGTCGCATTAAAAGGATTCTCTTTTGAGGTATGTGCAGGTTCATTTAGGACAAGCCTAAACTGGTGAATATAGACAACTTGTTAAAAACACAGGGAACCTTTTACTTGTTTAACCAGTAGCATCTAAGCTGCACAGCTGGGGAGCCAGTAACTGGGATGTCAAATTAAAAGAGGCGATTAATGAATTACAGATCAGCATTGTAAGGCTGGATTCAGAGGTTAAAAGAACACTGTATATCTTCCCACCTGCTAAAGGTAAGTCTCTGATGTGGACAAAAATGAATGCCCATTGATAACAATGTCTGACAAACTTCTTAGTTGCAGGACTTAAGATATTTTCAGTACGTACAGTCAAGATCAGAATGTTTGAGTTTTGTCTCTTCACTTCAACATACAGCACTTCAGGTTCTGCAAGGCTCGGTGATAAATTCAGGTTATAATGTAACCTCACTTTCTCAATACTCTACAGATTTTTTCTAAAGAAGACTTTAAGCAATGGTTAACATCTACCGTATTAATTGATTTTCCAACTAATAAGAGAGATTGAAAGTTCACAATAAGCAGTACCTTGTTTAGTAAATTCTTTAGTAAATATCTTACCACCAATGCACTCTATTGTAATTTTTTTAATCTGCATAAGGGTAAGAAAAATACCATATTCATTTACCACACAAGAAGAAAATAGAGATGGGAAGGGAACAAAGTAAATCTAGAAATATCATCCCCTTTGTAACATTTTTATTTTCTGACTTCTTTTTCTTTCTTACACAACCACTAAGAGGACTCTTTCTCTCCTACCATTTACCCCATGTAAACATAAAACAATCAAGAGAAAGCAAGAAAAGGTTTTGCTTCTTCATCTCATTTTAATATTTTAACAATACGAGTTAAAATTAGGGAATCCTAGAAACACTAGTTGTAAGGAGCCTCTGAGTGAAGCAATACTAAATCAGATCATCCTTGTATGGCTAAGTCTTTAAAACCTCCAGGCTCTCCAAGGAACCCATTACAATACTCCTCTACTGTCCTAATGAAGAAGTTGTCTCAAATGCGCACTATGAATCTCTCCAGCCTGATCTTGTAGCTCCTGGTCCGTGCTTTACTCTCTGCCTCCATCTAAAAGAGGAACTGGCTTTGTAACTCTTCACGTAGTTGCAAACTGCCTGATCCCCTGTAAGTCTCATCTTTGCCAGACTAAACAAGCCCAGCTCTCTCAACTTCTGCTCACAGGTCACATGCTCTAGGCTCCATAATTATGGCCTCTCCAATTTGCCAATACCATTCTTGAACTAAGAAGACCAAACCTTAATGTTAATATTCCAGCTACCAGCAGCAACATATTGCCCAGATGTAAATAATTATCTGGCCCATCTGTTTTAATATAGGTTATCAGATAACTGATACTTCTACTTGATTGTAAAGTCCTTGCACACGTACTTTATTCAGACCCGAAGTATAACCCAAATAAGCAATCTGCTCATGGATGATATATTCTCACAGAAAAAGCGTGAACTTTTCTGAGTTCCTGAAGTGCTTTACGTGCCTCTCTCTGAAGTTTTGAGACCAAAGTCTGAGAAACCTATTTCCTGTTACAAAGGTCCAAAAAAGAAACATATCTGAACAAAGACAGGCTGCATCTAATCCTATTAATGCTGCGCAAAATCAATCTCCTGAAGCTTTCTAGTGCTTGCAAACATGCAGTTAAGATGCCTCTGGTGATGGACAGAAATTGCAGGTTTTCCTCCCAATTTTTTATCCATTTCTTATTTTCATTCTCTTTGCTTTTGCTGAAAACTGATTGACTGTAAAAGATCTACTGCAATGTCAGTCTCCTGTTAACAGCTGGGAAGTCACTTTGTCTTACTTGCACTCACAAAGAAACACAAGATAATCATATTGTGACAGCCATACCCAGCAGAGAGGAAGAGAAGCAAATCTCTTTTCATTATTCTACTCTGCCCATTTCAGCCCTTACTGAATTTCCCAACAGTGAAAGGAAGACCATTCCTTTTCATTCCATTAATGGCTGAATAGCCAATAGGAAAGCTTATTTTCAGCTCATAAAGCATATTTTCAGAGTAAAGGTAGACTTTTCCCTTCTGTGCTACTAAAAGTACATTCTACAGTTTTTATTAATTTCTCCCATTTTAGGGAGACTTCTTAACTTCCCAATATCGCTTCTCACACTGCATATCTCAAGGTACTGTTGAGCTAGACAAGAATATCCCAGACTGAGGAATTCAACAGGGAAGAACATACAAAAAGACAATCTTGTGACACAAAAGCCTGGAACCAAACAGCATTAATGTCATGTAATTTAGTTGCCAGTTTCTACAAGCACTTGAATGTAAATCACAATTTCTACTGAATCTGAATTTAGTAATTAAAAACACAGGGAAGGAAGCATAAAGAGACAGTCTCTTTCTCTTCATTGCCTCTGAACTGCTTCTTGTTTCCATAGGTGCTGCTTCTCATTTAACAGAGACATTAGCATAGAAATATTCTGCACCAAGTCTGTTTCAAAGCTCTGCTCAGTCCCAGGAGTTTTGGCTGCCTAACTGTATTACGATCAAAAGTAATTTGATCTATTACATTTTAGATTCAGATCAGCTAAAGAAAATACAACTTTATTTTTATTAACAGATAAACATTAACAAAAATATTATTCCCCTTATTATATTCACATAACATTAGAGAGCTTCCTTGTCATAGCAGTTCATTCAAAGAGCTAGAATAAGGTAGAAAAAAGATCACTAACACCAGCAGATTTCTAATAGAACAATCATGTCCAAGTCAGACCAACTACCTACAATTTCACATTCCACATGGCATGTTCCCTGTAAAGAAACAGCTAAATGTTTTTTTTCATGAAGAATGACAATAAATCACAGGTCATTACTCAAAACTCTCTTAAAAAAAAGAAGTATATTATAAAAAAAAGTTCTGCACTGGAAGCACTATGTTGTACTAGCCTAGCTCCCAAAGTCTTGGCATCTATCATAAAGTCATAGTTTTATCTGCTAAAAAAATTAAGCTTGGCCAAGATCATAACAAAATTGGCAATAAATCTGAGATTCTATATAAAGAAAGGGCAGGTTAAAGATACTTTGCCATTTATTTCTCTAGATTGGTAGTTATTTGTTGAAGCATTCAACGTTTATGAATTTCTGAAAACCTAAAAGTAATAACTCAGCCAGCCAGACATGGTGTCCCACAGCCATGAGCCAGTCAGTAGAAAAATAACCAGTAATGAGCGTGATGTATTTGTTAGAGCAGATACTCCTAGATTCTTTATTTAGCTGTGCCAGCAATTAGTATGTGACCTTGAACAAACCACTGAGCTAAAAAACAGCTCAAAGCACCATATTTATACTGGGCATAGATACAAATATCTTCTAAATCTCATAGATTTTCAAATGCAAATAGTTAATTCAGGTTCTCTTAAATTTGTATGTTATTTTAAAAGAAAGCTGCAAGAAAGTAAGAAATTTAAGTTCACACCTACTTCTACTGAATGTTGTGTCTAGCTCCTTTGAAAAAAATGTCAAACACAAACTTTTTATGCTACAATATCTATTTACATTGTGTATATTATCATGGTATTCTTACAGTGCTGTATAACAGTGAGGCTTTATTATGTAGTACTATTACAGTGCTGCATAACAATGAGGTACTGATATGGAGCCTGAGTGCCTCAAACTTATCTACATCTGCCTAATGCCCTCTGTCTGTAGACATTCATCATTAACGATGGAGAAATGAAGGCTCAGATTCATCCCACTTCACCTCAGGCATGTCAGAGAGCAGTGAGGGCCAGCTGCTCCACAAGGGTAGGTAAGCCTGGAGCAGAACACAATAATAATGCAGTGATCTTACCAACAAGTAGCCAGGATGCAGAGCTGCAAGTTCAGGTCAGGATCAGGGCCAGAAACAGTAGTCAGGATTGGACACAACATAGTGATTACCCAGAAAGTCCACAGTAACCGGGAGGGGTCAGGCTAAGCCAGGAAACCAAGCCAGGAAACCAAGCCAGCACGTCTGGGTCAGCATCAGAACAAGACCAGGCACAGACACACCTGCTACACAGCTGCTTTCTTTAACACAGCTCTTGTTAGCAAAGGAGCTGACTCTGGACTCCACCAGCTAAACTCTGACTTAGCCAATTAAAGCCCTAGAATGAGGATGCCCACCAGATCCTGACCAGTGCACTGAGGTACAGAAAAAATGGAACCTCAGTGCTCCTCCCACATCAAAAAAGAGAGACGTTCATATACAGGGCATTTCAGCGCACCTAATATCTGACATACCTTCTGGAGCTACTTCTTAATCTCAGGAGTTAATCAACTTCTAAACTGCCTCACGTTAAGTGCTGAAGTGGAATGCACCTGGGTCAATCAGTATTTCCTAAAGCTGCATATCTGTGAATGGTAGGAGACAAGTCAAACTACCAAAATCCCTAGGCTATCAGCAAAGGCATTTGAACCCGCTCCTCCCTTTCTGATTATATCTGATCTCCTTAGCTTTGGGTGTCAGTTATCTTTTATTCATCTTTGGGAGGTTTATAAATCCCAGTGATGCCAGGTAGCTTCCTTAACAAGCATTGCCCATGCCATTCAAAACATTGGATGAAGAACACCATATAGGCACAAAACAGCACGTGTGACCTAGTATTTTTAAGAAGTATTTTATATTTACACGGTTATCAGAGCTTTAGAAATGTCTGTGGCATCCAAAGAGAAGTCAGTAAGGTTACCATATGCAGATAAAATTAGCTAGCATCACTGGCATAATTAGTCCAGAGACAGCCCTCTCAGACGCGTAAAACAATCTTTCTTCCAGCTCCTATTCCTGATTTTCCCTTAAGCCCTTTATGACAACAGGTAAATCTATTATCCTTTCATGGCTTCATTTCCCCATGTACAAAACAGAGAAAAAAACCCACCAAACCCACAACAGCTTTCTCGGAAGAAAACCATCAGTGAAGTACTTTGGGATCATAAGATACAGAGCATCAATTACTGATACTGACTGCACAATACAGTCTACTACTGTAACAGCTCCCGGTCATTTAGCAAGATTTTTGCCTCAGAACAGAATGCACTGTTAGCTCACTGATTAGCTCATGTATTCCAAGTGTGTCTGCCACTGAATTCAGCTGAGTCATGAGTTGTAAAATAGTGAAAGCCTATTTGCATCACCATGAATAAACACCTTCTACGCAGAACTAGTTGGGGTGGAGTGTTATTGTGTCTATGTTTGCATAACACTTTTTCAGTGTCATGAGGATGTATTAAACTGACATCGATTAAAAATTACAGAATTCAGTTATATTTAGAACTTAATTTAAAATCTTAGAAACACCCTGAGGCCAGCTGTAGAAAGACAAAGCATAATTTTCTAATTAATTTTAATGAAAGCACTTTCAAATTTTATTTTACTGAAAAGCAACTGAATTTTGAATATTTTTGTAGCCTTTTAGAATGAAAAATCACTTTTGCAAATACAGTTAATCTGACTAAATTCTTCTCTACAGCACCACCAATTTTTATTTTTTACACTATCCTCTATCTCATAATACTGGTAATTACCTGTCAATCATTAGGTATAATACATTTTCCCCAAGATTTTAGTTTAAAAAAGCATTTCAAACCCCAAAGAAAAAAGATGTGAAATCAAGCATAAATAATTATCAGATTTGTTTACTTTAAAAAGATTACAGGAATTCCCAGATCCTTGTTATAGAAACCGAGAAAATAGAACTCAACTCAGACAATCTGCTTTATCAATGAAAGGGATGAGAATGATAAAAAAGAAAAAAATAGCTTTCATAGGTACTTACTAGGTGATGGTCATTGAAGACATAACTCATTTAAGTTAAAATATACTAGTATGTTTCAGATACTGCTTTTGTTTCAAACCATTTAAATCTATTTGTTCTGGTATTTTTATTAGTCCAATATTGTATAACGTACAATGAAGACCATCTTTTGAGATGTACCCAGTACCCAGTTTGTGTGTCAGTGGAAAGTGTACACAGTATTTCAAACAATAAGGCTAAACATTTGCTTATTACACACACTGTTTATTTACTTTTTTTTTTTTAACTTGGATATCTAAATACTTATCTATTATGAGAAATAAAAAAATTATGTCTCTCAGAATTTAGATCATGGTGAATTTTTATGTTTTGTTTCCTACTATCTTGGGTCAACACCTGCTATTACTTAGCAAAGATGAGAGAAAGAAAAAGATAGCTAGCCCCACATTCATGTTCCTCCAGCCTTGACACTTTTTAAACAACTACAGACACTGCCTTAAGTTTTAATCACATTAGAACCAATCCAAATTACACCTAGCAATTCATGGTCAAATCAGCAGTTTCAGCTCCTGAGTTAACTGAAGTGCAGAATAAAATAGCCATAAGTCTTCTGAAGTGTATCATCTTAACCGCATGAGCAAAAGGGAGGTAAATTTACAGGATAGTATGCGAGCTCTCTTTCAACTGAGGCTCTGTAAGAGAACTTTTACATTTAGGGCAACAATTTTTCCCTTGATATCAGCGAGTCTGCTTGTGTATGCACCTATGTGATAAGGGGTCGACTTGAAACAAATGTGCAAAAAATTTAAGTACACTATTGCAGAATCCCAATGAGTTTTCCTATAAGTAATTGATTTACCCTTTAAAGTTTGTTTTCCTCATTAATAGTCACACAATTGTACGAATTATTTGTACATTAAAAACTATTATATTCCCAGTATTTTGCAGCTTTGTCCACATTCATCCATCTGTGGATAGATACAATACTGTGTGGCTTTTTTAATCAATCATACAAAATTGAAAGTATTAGGTAAAATCAGTTTTGATATATTACTCATGCCTCTCCTCTAACGACAACCTTATTTTGAATCAAGGCAATCTTGAGTAAAATGTGATCTTTTCACTTGTAAGCTATTATGCAAGCTTTGCTTAGGGCTACACAAAACCCTTCCAGACACTTCGATACTGCTGCAGCATGGCCTCTGCTATCCAAACACTCAAGCTTTCAGGTTCAAAATAAAATATTTAGGTTTGGTAACACAATCTATGTGTGTAAGTGCCATACATAAGAATAATAAGGAAATCAGACACTACTATCTTACTGTCTTTTTACAGAAACATTATTTAAATACTAATTTCAAATAGTTTACCTCAAACAGTAGAGGATTGCAGGTTGAACTTCCAAGCACTTAAGAAGTTTTTAAACACTCATGTAGTAGCTCTAGTAACGCCAAAGCATATGCCTATAATTAGCGAGCTAGCTTCCACAATAATCATATACATGTACATTGCCATTAATAAAGCTTTGGGATGAGAGTTTTAAAAACACCTACATGTCTTAGGCAACTAATTTACTTTGATACACTCACTGTGCCAGCAGTATACAACCCCTTTTGCTTATTACAGTACTCAAACATTATTTTTCAGAATTTCAGTGCTACTTCCTTTATCACGGTCAATTAAAATGTTTAAGCTATCTAAACCCCACTAAAAAGCTTACAACTTTCATATCCTCATGGATAATGGATTTTTTCCAACAACCCAACTTTGAGAAGAAGGTATTTATAGTAATCTGACTGAAGCCTCATTTTCTTCAAACAATAAGGATGACATAGAACATTATTAGTGTTTCCTTAATTTCTAATATTATTTGCTCATGAAGTTAATAAAACTTTTTGCAATCTATTTTGGTAGGATCCCTTTTCAAGGCTCCAGTTTGACATTGCCTTTTGGATCAAAAAGGAACAATTCAATTGAGTTCAAATACATTTCAGAAATAGGATGTCAGCTATGTAAGTTAGAAGCATGACTGTAATGAACTGAAAGATAATCACAGCTGACTACCATTCACTAGGTCACATTGGAAACATTTATCATGAAACTTTCTCTTAAATGAAACTTCGCAATCCAACAGCAATATCTGTCAGCTAAAGGGAGAAATGAAAGAATTGTTCAATATAAGTCTTGTTCATTAGAACTTTGTTTTTTTTTTTTCTTTTAAAAGAAAGGATGTCTTATGATTAAAACATCATTATAAATGAGATGGTAGCCTGTCATGTGGAAAATTGAGATTCTCTGGTTCTGGTGAACTGCCTTCCAGCCTGAGGGTTTTTAACTAACTTAAATGACAGACCTTCTTGTCTCACTAGTTTACATATTTAATTTTGCATTACCTATTTTCATGTAGACCTTTTATTGTTTAATGTGCTTAAAGATATAAAATATGCTTATTGTCTACTTGCTTTTATTAATATGCAGTTGTATATATGTATGATCATATACAGAGTACCATATACAATCACTTCATTTGGATGAAGACATTAACATCTATAGACATTACCTCCATTGCAGTAAGAGTTTCTTTTTCTTGAATGACTAAGATGTAAAGGAGCTGCACAAGCATAAGATTTTTATTGTTGGAGGGCTGCTTGTTCTTGAATGTAAAAGTTTCACCAGCCACATGGAACAGTTTCACTAGTGCACCATTTTTTCCAGCTCTTTCATGATTTTTACACAGATTAGATTGACAGTAACCACATTTTTCTTTCAGGGGCAAAATATATGTTTTCCTATTAGATCTTGAAGGGATAACATCAATGGTTGACCTCAATTTTTGCAGACTATTCTACTAAATGCACTCCTATTATATTTGCCAATCAGTTAAAGGACTTTTGTGGGACCTAAGTCCTTTACCTCTATCAGCTACAATCAAAGGGGGCCAGGACCTTCAATTTTAGGGGATTTTTTTTTTTCTTCTTCTCCTCCCAGGAAGATATCAAAAGACTGTTTTAGCAACTGATAGTCACAGGACAAATTCACACTCCAGTATGCAACCCAAAGGAATATCTTAGTGTAAAGAACGGGACAGAGCAGCAGCAGCAGTCACTTCTAGGATACTCATGCATCATAAAAGATAAGGAAGTCTCCTGAGCGTTTGTACCTTTTTCTAATTTCCCATGTCATAATTGTTTAATGGAACGAGTCATGGTGTCTAAGCTGTGTCAGCAAGCAGATGCCAATCTCACTGAAGCCAAAGAGAAAGCTACCTATTGGTGTGAGGGTAAATCAGGTCCTTTATGCCTTTACTTACACAATCTTTACTGAGATTGCTGATTAAGTAAATGCATGAGGGTATCTAGCTTTGTTTCAGAGAAATATAGTTGCATGAAAATGGTATTTCTCCATTTATAAATCACACTGATGTATGGCGTGCAAAGATCTGCTCACCCAAAAATCTGCATTGAGTAGGCCATCTTAATGATCACTTCACCTATGAAGGCTAGGTAGCAAGCTTTTCCTACCTAGCTGAGTTAACTGTCCTGTGGCTCACACTGAACTCCGAAGGCTGGGAGCACCCTGCCTTACCCACCTTCACAAGACAGGAGCAGGAACAGTGCAGGGCGCTGCCTACCACATACACTTTGGGCACTGGTCATAGAAGGTTGGTATCTGTGGCATGGTGCAAAGTGGTGCAAGTTAAGCAAGGCACTTGAAGAACTACAAGTCAGTGTAATCAAACATAATCTGGTTAGCATGTATCTCTATGGCACTCCTCTCTCTCTCCTCCATCCTCCCAGAATCTGCACTTCCCATTCAGGGAGCTAGTTGGTGTATACCAATATGAAGCCTGAGAGCACCTTAATATTTAGGGAACAGAGAAAACTGGAAAATAAAAGGAGAGAGAAGAAATTAGATCCCTTATAGATTTGAATATAGCAAATATTAAGTTCTTTCTTGATGCAAGGACATAGTTCTTTGCTACTGGAAAGCTTCATTTCAGCCACATATTGAAGCATATCTCTGCCTATATTTAGCAAAATGTTTAACTTAATAAATAGGCAGGCATTAAAGACAATGAAGTAAACAAGGCTACCATACAACTCATCCAAAGAAACAAAAGTAATCATCACAAGTCAAAAGACTAAGGAATCAACATTTCAGAGAGATGCTTGCAACTGATCCACGATTTAAAACAGAAAAAGAAAATATTAAAATTGTTCTATCCTGTTTGTATATTACTTAAGAGGATAAATTAATGGGATAAATTATTCATTCTGAAATATTCACTGTGCTTTACTAATTATCACAGCAAACATAATGCAGGAATTTAGTAAATTCCACTGTCACATACAGGCACATACAAATGCAAAGACATGCTTGGAGATGCACTGCAGGCAAATGTGAACGGTAAGAGATATAATTAAAGATGCTTTAATAGGTTTTCAAAGTTGCTAAGATACCATCAGGTAGCGTAGCACATCTTGGACAGCCACAAATATCCAAGACTATGTTCTAAATATTCATTTCCTGTAGCTTTGCTTTGTTTTTGCCTTTCCTTTCTTTTTTCTTTTGTAACTTTCCTGGTAATTGTAAACCTCTTCAGATAAAACATCACCATCTGACAGGAAGAAATATTTGTGTTTGGGATTCACTATATTCACTCAGCAATGAAGGAGTTTTTACAGCTTTTCTGAATAATAAAAAGCAACACAAGTATAAAGACAAAGTTATCTGCAAAAACATGACTTGTAGCAAAGCAGGCAGCTGAGAAGGTATATGTTTACCACTTCCCATACACAACTGTGTAACTGAAAAAGAAAACTAAGGGCATTTGCATTAGACACAAATGTGATGACGCAAAAATGTGAAATAAGACAGCTTTACAGATTTGACATAAAAATAATAATTTAATCACTTAATTTCTGATTGCCTTGACACAACGCAGGATGGAAAAGTTCTCTTCAGCTTTGCTTCTGATATCCATTTTTTTGCCATACAGATGATTGTACACATGCATTCCAAACCCACACTTAGCAATGGCTGGTTCTTTGAAAACAGAATGGCAAATGCCTACTGAACTTTTCTTTTAAAACTTAACACCCAAGATCAAAGACTAATTCAATTAATTCTAATCTCTAAAGTTATTAGATCTGGGGGCTTTATTATTAACATTTTTTAGGCTTTTAATCCTTTATACAATGACTTATGCAGGCACATAATATCCCAAATGATAATAACCACATTGTGAATTCTAATAAATTTTTATCTAGCACGAATCATATATAAAGCTGTCAGTTTAGCTCCTTCTCTGTAGAAAAGAAACAGAAAATCCTGCACATGATGGAAACAAGGGTGATAAAGACTACAGATACAAAAGCACTATTTGCAACTAATCATTTATTTGGAGATCAGAAATGGTTTCCAAGCAGACACGGGGGCAGTTCTTGGCACTTAACATGATCCTCTTTCAAGCAACTCTGCATTTAAAAGGGATATAAAGCATCCCAAGGACTGTGAAATGCAAAAATAGCTTTCAGCTGCCTTTTCTCCCTGCATTGTCCATAGTCATGAGAGGCAAGCCCTGACCCCACTGAAGTCAACAGAATTTCTGTCATTGCCAGTAGCAGGACCAAGCTTTATCACTGTTTTTATTAATAATTAATTCTTCAGAATGGCATTACATATATTTTGGCAGTGCCCTTGCTTTTTCCAGTGAAGTAAAAAAATGGTGCAAAACCAAAAGAGATTCGGAGAACGTTGCTAGCTCTGATATTAGGATTAGACTAATTGAGAAAATGTTGCACCATATTTATGTTATTCATTACTGAGGTCCTACTCTTGCTAGCTACCCTAAGTTCCAGTTCCACTTGAACTTTTAATTAAAATACCGTTAGAAAAAGAGGACAACATAATGAAAACCTCTGTTTTTATGCAGAAAAGGAGGCATTTACAAAAATGGCAGACTGGCCCAGAAGGATATTAATTGAGGTTTATAATTAAAGCTTATGATACCATAACCCTTTTTTCCTGAGATAGTCTTAGATAGCACTCTGAGATTAGTCAGTTAAATAAAATGGAATCTCAAGACATTTACATGAAATACATTGCATATTATATATAAATGTGATACTAAGGTGATACTAATCATCTACCTATTGCTCAAGCTCTGCACAGCCATTTTGTACCTTTTTAGCCAACACAGATGTTCCATCATATCTGCTAATCTGTTGCTCAACTGAGGGTATTTGTGGCCTTCCTCAGCCAAGTCAAAGCAGATCATAACAATGTTGGGCACATCGTAGCTAATTTTAACCTAGCCTGCATGGATTACTTTTGTCAGCCATGATTTTCTACAATGAAATACAGTCTAACGTAGACTACATCAAATGGGTGTGTCACGCTAAGATCTCTGCACTCACACAATCAATATTGCTAGTCTCGGTAGTCATTATACTATTACAGATAACATGACATATGACAAATCATACCTTTGTTTATATTTATGTGTCATGACTCAGGCCTGAACTCTAGATAGCATGTCCTCCCTCTGTGACATTATATTGTTAGCTGCAAAACACAAGTATTATTCTGTTATCGAATGAAATGGACTGACCTGGATAAGAAAAAAACCTTCCTCTGTTGACAATGTCTCAACGCGATGAAAAATCTGTCAGGGGTCATTTCTTTTTAGTGAAACTGAAAACCAATCAATTTCTGATCTTTCTAAATACAAGATTAACTCATGCGACAAGTCCACTTAGTTCCTTCATTTGCAGAGAGAAGAGCCCAAGTCTAAAAGCTGTATCTTGAGCTGCATGAATACATAACCAATGAAAAATTTCACAAAAATCTTAATTATTTCTTTGCACCAGAATTATTTTTATAAAGTATTACAAAGCACTTCTAAATCTTAGAATTCAAAATTAGTACAAGATTGAGTCAAGATTAGTACAGGAATTATTAGAACATCAGACTACAGAATGATCACATTTTAGACATAATCATATATACTGATCATTTGTTAAAGAATATATGACCCAAGTGTATTATTTTGGATATTTTGTCAGTTATGTATCAGTCTGACAGATGGCTGCTGTTCAAGATATACTTGGAACATTGCACATACTGTTAATGGATATACGAACGAAGTTTTAGGAACTGTATGCTTTCATTTAAACTTCACAGTTAATGCCTTTGATAGATGCTGAAAAGGATTTCTCAAAAATGAAAAGAAGGTGATGACAATTTCTAGACATTAGCGGAGTATTTACATTGTTATATACTTGTGCCTCTTATTTCCTAATCCAAATTCTCTAACAAAATGCTACAGGATACATCAACTCTAGACTTGATGTGATGACACACTAATATTCTCATTCTCCTGGAAAGAATATATGCTCACTATTTGAAAAAGTCACTTGCTTCACCAACATGATACTATTGGAAAAAAAAATCCAGATGGAAATACTCCATTTCCTTAGAAATTGGTGGATAAGGATGTAGACAGTAGTTGCCTGCAGTTTAACATCTCTCAGCCATGCTAAATTACATATAAGTGTTAGCTGAAGTTTAACGACTATTTTCCTACCATATAGGAATTACTTATGAAGAATTTAAATAGCTCATAAAAGTTGAAAAGCATAAGTTGTTTTGAAAACAACAGAAATTACACCAAACTCCTCTTAAGTCTGCACAACAATTTAAGTCCGTACAAATGCAGTAAGATTGAACTGTATCTCACCGAAGTCTCAGAAATGTCTCTGCATGAACTATGGAGTATAGCTATGAATTGCTTCTGTATCCACTTCTGACATGCATCCACCTCCAAACCGGAGTGTGCTACACCATGCAACAAAAACCCAGCTGATTACTAAGATCTTTCAAAAAAGAATATTGAATCTATGTTAATAGCCATGGAGAATTTCAAGAAAGCAGAGTTAAATGTTACTAAGATTTAATAAAATTACAGCACAACTTAAATGATATTGAGATATTATTGCTACCTCAAAGGTCTTTGAAACCTGAATCTTAATGTCCACAGCTTAAGTGAGTTGCTAAACATCACAGTCTATAAAGTAATTTTGGACAGATTGTTAATTCCTTTTTAATTATAGAAGTAATATAGTGCAGATAAAATTAGGCAGGTTTTATTTGGAATGTTAAATACCGGTAATGCTAGTGAATAGAGCAAAGAATTATTGATTAACTGCCAAGTGTACTTCGTAAATGGTATACATGTTTAATCAATGAGTTAGTACCCTGAATAGAGTGATCCTTAAAGTACTTACCAAATTTAGAGATTGATAGCCTTCTGTTTTATTTTCAACTTACTAAGCATGTGCTGTGTGTACTGCAAAGTATCTTTGTCATTGGTCTAAAAATAAAACTTGTTTTCCTGGATATATTATGTACTTATAGCTGGCAACAACCATTTCACACTTGCAAATTAAACCAATTCCTGTCAAGTGACTGAGAGTCATGTTGCTTTCAGTAAATCCAGAGAGATCTGGTAAACTGTCAAGATGAGTTTGGTTAAATGTTAGCAGAGTTCAAAAGGAGAATAGAGAACATCAGTTCTAGTAAATTCCAAAAAGTAATTTGTGTCAAGTTTACTTGAAGGAAAAAAATGTAACAGAAAAGGTATTCAAACCCTAGAGAACCATGCTCAAACCTCCCAACAGTTTTTGGCCTTTGTGCACTCTGGCATTTAAATAGATATGTGGAAAGCTCCCTAAACAGCAATCACTGCCTACTTGCTTATTATATTTAATACAATTGGAAAATCATTCTACTCCACCAATTCATATGGAAATCATTTTGGAAGAGCACAAAAACAAAAAAGCCAATCTACTACTGGAAGGCAAACTAACAGAGACTGATATTTCATGTTTACTTATATGGAAATATATGATAGAGAATATAGACAGAAAGAATGTATAAAATGCATACGGAAAGAAAGCACAAAGCTATTTGCAAAACAGCTGTAATGAATACAAAAGCTGACATCCCAGGCTGTCCTTTGCTCCTAAAGAAATTACCTGGTGTTTCAAGCTTGCAGTACAGAATGGTACGCAACCAGCTGCTGACATAGCAACATTCAGAATACAGACAGGGAAAAAAGGCAATGTCTTCAAGAGCAGCTGCTATACCGAGCCAAGAGGAACAGTATTGTACATAGCTGACACTTTGGAGAGAGGCGTAAGAACACTTGGGCCATTTTTGACCAAAATTTCCATAGAAAAACAGTTTAAAGTTCATTTCACCTATATTGTATATTTCTCGAATACAACCAAGGACAGTGTGAACTACTCTAGTGGTCTACCATAAAAGGCCCCAAGATATACCCGGAAGTATCTCAGACTATCCAGACTCTGTACTATTCCACACGTTTCTGTCAGTTTGAAAGTTGAAAATGTATGGATGTAAAACATTATTTTTGCTGAAACCTTACATAAACATCCCTTCTGGATTTGTTCTTGAAGACTGTTCCACTCAAAGCATTTAAAGGCAAAAAAGTACACCACTTGTAAGAAGTGTTTCTTCTGTTCATTTTTCCTTTAATTTCAGCTCCCGCTATTGTTGTTATTTAATGAAAAGAAGAAAAAAAAAACACCGAACGTTTAATGAATCTGGCTTGTTTGACTCATGCTTAAGAAAAAATTGACCTCCGTTCCAGTGACACACTTTAAAATCCTACCATCTGAGCATCTTTATTTAAAACAATACAGATATGTTGCAAGCTACTGCAAGGGTTACGATAGGTTGCAGCAAGTAAAGATACTGTAAGAACATCCTTAAGAATGTATGGAACTCCCATTTTTAACCCTTTCACTTCATATTAATGCTTTTTCCCCCTCATCCATCATCACCACACAGGAGGCTTGGACAGAAAAGACTTTGTCAGATTGCTGCTTGGGAATTGAGTGGGCCTTATCAAGTACCAAATCATAGCCAAATTGTTTGAACCCATCTGTGTGTTGTTCCACTTCGTGCTTTCCCTTCATACTCACATCCATCTTGTCAGAGTCCCTGCATCAGAGAATATAAATGTTCTTGATTTTTCCAAGGTAAAAATACTTAAAAGGAAAGGAAAAGAGAATAATTTGAGCACAAACCCAGGACAAAACACAACCTGACCTTTTCCTGACCTCTAAGCAAATACACAAAATACAACTACCTTAGTTTTTTAAAACCCAAATTTTTTTCCAATTCCATACATAGGTGATATCACTGTAGCAAACATCCCACTAAGGTGTAATATATGATTTAAATTAACCTTTTGGCAATTAGTGGCTCTTTCAGAATTAAACATGGTATTTAATTAAAATTTCCCTATAAATTTGAATTAAAAAAAACAAACTTACTTACTTAAATGAAGTTAGTTACTGAAATGAGGTTTTAAATTTGCTAAAAACATCAAAAAAGCACATTTTCCTCATAATACAAGACTTACCATGCGTAGTATCGGGACATGTCAGAAATTACACTTTTCCTCTCCATATACAAATTTACAAGCTGAATAACTACAACTCATTGAATGCTGAAGATTATTTGCTACTAGTGAAATTCTCCATCTTACAGTTCCACATTTAGCGAAACCTGAGTTCTGCCGCACGGGATTTTCATTCAGGAAGTCCCACGACTTGCCTCCTCATCTGTCTCCCCATTTCATTAGTTAGTATTCGGAAAATAACTCCACTGAACAGACATACCAAAACTTCAGTACACTGTGCCAGAGAGTCAGCTCCTGCAGTAACAAGATTGTCATTTGTCACCTTGAGTTTCTCAGGATTTCACTGGATCTCATTACAAGTGAGTGTGATTGTACACAAGGTATTAAAAGACAAGGTAAATTTAAAGCTTGCCTGATATGAGTAACTCAGCGATGAGTGCATGAAGAAAATAGCGAAATATGTAAAAACCCACACAAGTCATATTACATCTGAAAGCAGAAATCCAAAGATTTTGTTTGGTTTTGGAATAACTATAGATTAACAAACAATAATCACAAAACTTGACTTCACTCACTTTTTCCATGCATTAACAGAATTTCCATGCATTAATCAGAACCTTTTCATTAAGCCCAGCACTGTATAGCATGACTTTGCCTAAATTTTCAAAGCATGCTATATAGATCACAAGTTTCTCTTCAGTTTTCAACACCAACTTTGTGTCTACTCCGTACACCTGTGAACTGAACCTCTGTACACAGCAGGAAATTTCTGACCACCGAAAACAACTTCACATCTATTTAATATGTGCAGCTAAGCACAAGTAACTAAGCACAAGTGATCACTAAAAAGCCAGAAAAAGGGCTCTGGATCTATTATGCACTCAGTTTCCACGTTGCTCCGTGCAAATCATTCTGAGGGCTTTTTACTAAATTTACATAATGTATACTTTTCCTTCCTTTTCCTTTTACATGAATTATTTTTATATTCTATTTGCACAGTGCTCCAGTGATATACAGATAACAGGGAGCCTGCAATGCCTCCAGAATGCATTTGTGTAGCTTAAAAGTACAGAAAATTCCTTGTTCCCCTGGTCACTCTCACTAGACTTGCATTCTAACATAAGGAGAAAGAATGACAACTTCCTCATTGCCCCCAGCGAACCCATCTATTAAGTGAAGATTTTGCAAATAGATATTGTTTAAAATTTAATTTGTCCTTTGAAAACAAGTAGGTAAGAAGAGAAGCGCTGTCAGTAAACAAGCAGTCTAAAAGAATTAAAAGTCTGTGGAAGAGAAGCTAAGAATCTGGAATGTTACATGGCTGACAAAAGCAACTGGGGAAAGATGATGTTGGTGAAATAATTTGTTTAAATACACTCTGTGAAGTGACTGGAACACAACAAACTCAGATCTTAATCTTAGAAGACTTGACCGCTTTCGAGATCCAGACAGAGCCAAGCAGAGTGTCAGACATCTGAACATATGTATTGACCTAGTATTTCCCAGCAGTCAGAATTCAGGATGTGAAGTTCCAGTTTTCAATGAGCAACGTTTACATACAAATGCAAAGCATGATAGAGCATGTTCTGAATTTCAAGAAAGGGCTGAGCTATTTCTGGGAGACAGCGTAATATGAAAGTTTGGTACATCTCAAGTAATCCTTGTAACAAACACATTCAATTACCTGCTAAAGTAAATGTCTGCTATGAGGCAGACTACAAACAATCTAAATGTAAAGATTTCAGGTCTGATCCAAACGTCATGAAGACACTCATTACAGCAATCCATGCAGAGGATTTTTCTCATGATATTTTTGCTCCATTTGCCATACCTGCAATTTTACTAGCAGATTACTTACCACTCCAGATCAGTAAAATGGTCATAAAGAACATATAGAACATTCAGGAACATTAAACATGTTTCTGACACACTGCATGATTCATTCTACATCACTTACTGTATCTCAGATCACATCAAATCATGTCAAACATCTAGAAATTGAATGACTAGTACATGACACTATACATTTATTACATAATGTGATGTGACTATTAAAATTTCACAAAAAATATTGTCCTGGTCCAATAACTACTATCAAATCAAGACTGTAGTTCATCAATCTACAGCGGATGAAAAATATTTTTTTCAAGCACAGTACTGAAAATAAACTTCTTTTTAATCATCAGCCGTCCTTAAAATAAAGCATTTGTAGATATGGCAAGTCTTTTAGCAAAAACAGTCTAATATTTTTTGGAAAATTTTACATAGTGCCACCTGTCCTTCTTGATGCTTCCAAACTGTTTCCTAGGTACACTTCATTATATCTTGTTCTGTTAGTATTAAATCTATTATGGTCAAACACAAACTCCAGTAAATATCTTAATCAGTGGTGCAAATTTCTAAGCAGCCAATTAATATTGAGCAACCTGATCTAGTGGGAGGTGTCCTTGCCCACGGCAGGGTGGTAGGAACTAGATGATCTTCAAGGTCCCTTCCAACTCCAACCATTCTATGATCCTATCAATATTACTGGCATGACACTTAACTGAACTCAGCTAATTATTAAACAGAGAGTTTTTTGTGAAAATGATGACAAAACTTGAAACCAAATAGCAGAGAGATCTATTTATGCCATCAGTGAAGCCCAGAAACCATGGATAAGCCCAAAAAAATCTAAGAGTGACAATTTTTAAGTAGCGAAAATTTTCCCTTCCAACTGTTTAAGCCTAGTTTTGTTCTCAAACAATACCCTTAGTTCTTTCAACTGTACTGCCTGAAAACATTTTGAAAAATTATGGCATACTTTCAGACCTAAATGTTTTCTGGGTTGAAATACCAAAGGTGTGGCAACTAAGTAATCAAGGTGAAAAACAAGTTGAATTCAGACAACTCAATGCAGGCACCTTTGACACAGTGACAGTGATGCAATGCACCTGTGTCAGAGAAGAGTGAAAGACAAGAACTGTGCTTTCACCGAACAAAAGACCCAGTGCATCACCCAAGCATACAAATGGAATAATCATGTTTTAAAGTAAAAGTTACTCCATCTGCCATGATGTCTCCTTGGAGTAACTAGTCCTTAATTAACAACAATTACACGCAATTTCTATCTGAAAATATAGTCAGAATGAACTACCTGTTCCACTAAAATTGTTGAAAGATTGTCATAAGCAAGTGATAATGGAAAGTAGTAGTGACATTTTGAAGGCTCAGTATGGTCTGCTATTTTAAAAGGGGCATTCTTTTTACATGCTGTACTGTCGTATGTTAAGGCAAGACTGCATGTTTCTTTGAGCTAGCATCAAAATAATAAAAAAAAAATCAACCATCTCATGACATTATTCTTTATAAATTAAGTAGGTCCAGCAAGGATCATAAAGTTTAATTTCTAATGCATCAGCCATTTATTCTAACGAACTCAAGAAGTTAAATGAGATAAGGTTATTCTCCTTAGCTTATCAAGGCATTTATGTACAAGCACAGGCACACAGACTGAACCTTGTGGTTCAACATCTCCGCCAAATCTATTTCAGCTGAGATTAAAACAAAGGGAAAAGCATACAAAGAAAATAAAGTGCAGTAATTTGTAGTCCACAGCTAGGAACTAGATAGCAAAAGAAACATCTGCTTCTGGAAGGAAAAGCCTTTCCACAACAGAGAACAGCTGCTGGAAATAAAACAAGATTAACCTCTCTTCTGTCTTCATCCTTGTCGTGGACAGAAGAGAGATACCACTTGATTGTTGTCCCAAAGCAATTGATTCAAAAGGAAAATTTTATCTGTTTCATGATTTGAATCAACTTGGATCATAGAACAGAAAGGTGGACCTGGAGAACTGAACTAATTTATCTTCATCAGGCAAAGCAGGACCAACTCTGCTTAAATTATCCCTGGAAAATGATTGTTTAGCCTGCTCTTAAGTTCTGCAGCAACAGAGACTCTGATATTTCCTAAAGCAATATATTCTAGGATGCAACTATTTTTACAACTGGAATTTTTTCCCTGATGTCTAGCCTAAATCTCCCTTGCTGCAGTTTAATTCCATTATTCTTTATCCTGTCCCCAGAAGCGATGGAAAACAAATTATTCCCTTTATCTGTGAAGCAATTTGGAGACACTTGGAGACTCATCATGCTCCCTCTCCTCCTCGCTCAAGCTGAACAACTAAAACTCTTTCAGCCGGGCAGGTTTCCTCAGCCTCCCGCCATCCTTGCGCACCCCTCTCGATTCTCTCCATCCATGTGAAATATGCTGCATAACATCCTAATTTCCAGTTGAAACCTAATCAAAACTAAGGAAAGTTTGTTTTGTGTGTCTTAGAACCAAGGCTCCTGTTCACACACAGCGGCAGCCTCTTCACAACGTAACAACGTCGATGATTAATACTCAAATTGTCACCTAAACCCAACCTCCGCATCCTCCACCGCACCTAGCCAGACATTCCCTGGCTGGTAATTACACAAATAAGATTGATTCCTACCTGCGCTGGGCACAAAAGGCGGGGTTTCGGTAGCCGGGGGCTGCAGCAGCGCCTGTCTGTGAGGAGATCACCAACTGCCCGGTACCGGTCGCGGCCCGTTCCAGGCTGCCGCAGCCTGACAGGAGCCGCCCGCTATGGGCCAAAACCGCCGCCTGTCGGAGGGCTGCACGGCGCCCCCCGCAGATCTATCCAGGAAGAGACGAGACTTGTGAGGAAAAACGTAAGGAGAGGCATGGAGAGATGCTCGAGGAGGGAAGAATGGCTGCAGAGACCTGCGACTGGAGGCGCTCCCTGCCATCGCTGAGGGACTGCGGCCCGGGGTGGCCCACAGCAGGTGGGAAGCCGCTGAGGGACTGCGGCCATGGGGGGCCCACGCCAGGTTGGAGACAGTCAGAAGCATGGGTTTAGGAAGGCAGAGGATAGGTGACTGGGTTAAATTCAGACTGAGAAAGGAGGAAGAAAGGTGCTTATTTAAATGTTTATGTGTTTTTTTCCCCTAATACATGGATTACTGACCAGAAGCTGGTATTGTCAAGAAGTTAAATTCACTAAAAATTCCCCAAGTAAAGGACGTTTTTACCCACGTCATTACCCACATGGAATTCTTTTTACCTCTCCCGTCTGAGCTACATCCTATTCTTTTCCAAATTACTTCTGCAAATTCTGAAGATCATTTTACACTTTTATCCTATCAGAGGCCTAAAAGCATAAAAACAGCCTTGGGAACAAACCCCAAAATTATCAGTTTATTTTCCAAATGAGATGAAAGAAATAAGTGCAATGGACACTAAGAACAAAAGAGAGTACTGTTTCAATTTACACTGGTACATTGTGGTGTCCAAAATACTTCAAGTACTTGTACACACACGAGTGCTATACAGGTTAGGTAAGGAGCATATTTATGCTCTACTTACCCAGCGCTGTAATAATTTAAGTGTTATTCTGAAATGTTCTGGAGAGTCATTATTGAAGGTTATTTTTTCCACTTGATTTATCACACTGTAGATGCTTCCACACGTAGGAACAAGACTGCCACACCTGCAGCAGCATCCATCTGACCACAACCCGGCCTGTTACACTTCATGAACACCATATTCACTCTGAACTGCCCAAGAAAATGAACTTAGAAAGGTCACTTGAGGTGAGAGTTAAAATACAATCTTAACAATTTACCTTCTTGTGTTTGTGAAATTGAATACACAGAAATGAAGAAGTCAGCAGGAAGTAAAGGTACGTTCATTAATATCAGCAACAACACACAAACTGGGTCGTTGCAGAGTAGGGTGGGACCAAGCTTTTGCTGCACTTAGGAGCGTACCACCTTGCGCACCACCAGCAGCTCAGGGGAGCACTGCACCATACAAAACAGTAGTGACACCTTGTGTGCAAATAAGACATAAAACTGCTTGGTTTGGGAACCTAGGTTGAGGAAAGTACTTCTTTCTGGTATGGGGAAACAAAACAAACAAACAAACAAAAAGTGTTCAATAAGAAGAAACCCATAAGATGTATTTACTAAAAAAGCCCATGCACCACAACAGGTAAAACCCAACGACCATATTGGGCTGATTTTCCTGTGGTGTCATTGCAGAAGGAAGTGCAGTATTTTTAAAGATACACTGCAGCAACGAAGACCATGATTTGTAGCTGATTTCTCACACTGGCTTTCTCTTTGACACTAGGCAAACTCTTCACCTTCAGCACTGCTGGTTTCTCACTGTAAACCTGAGAAGCATCTTCCCAGTCATCTGAGTAAATGTTCTGAGTAATACCCAGCAATTTTTCTTCAAACAATTATTTGTGGATACGCATTTCAGCAGTTTTAATAATATTTATGTACCTTATATGTGTGCTGCATGTATCAGTCAGTTAATGTTTTAGCGATACTTTCAAAACACAAAAGCCTAGTATGAGGACACAGTGAAAGTTAATAAATACTGCTATTGTTCCTTAGATTAATAACATCTTCATAAAGGATGCCCTCTGAAAAAGTGCAGACTGCTTTTGTGCTGTATTTCAAAAGGCAACAAAAAAAATTATAATTAGACATTTTCCTGGTTTTCAATCCTCCTTATAAACAGTTTTTAGTATCACCTAAATTAATTTTCGTTCTCATTTAAAAGACAGAAAGTAAGTGAGAATAGGAAGCGAATTGCTTGTCATATCATTTCTCAGTACTCTGTAGCTCTGCACTGAAAATGTACTTCAATGATGCAGGAGCTGTGAAAATTCAGGCTGTGATCATACAGGCTGGAAGGGGAGTTGGGGCTGACTTTAGGGGGGAAGTGTTGTGTTTGTTACATATTTTACTTTAACATAATGCACAGTTGCCGATATGAAAAAAATATGCATATATTTCTCATTCTGTGTTACAATATGCCAAATATCAGTATGCCTCGTTACATAAAGTAATAAATGATGCACCACTCACTTTTTTTTTGTTAACTTTTGTTTATGATTTAAACCAATAATCACACTAAACACTTGGAAATAAATTAAGCCTTTTCAGACTGATTAAATTGGCTGAATGCTTTAAACATGTGACTTTGGCAGATCTAATCATTCCAGGATAGTCGAGGAGTTAATCATGCAAATGTCTTCAGATATTTCAATTTGCAAAGCTGTGTTTTGTTGCATGCACTCTTCCACAGCAACTGCACGCTTCGGTATGAACTGCAACTGTTCAGTGACAGGGCAACAGAAAAACTTATTAACTAGCAAAACACTAAGCCAAATAAAGTAGTAAAATTAAAAAGTTTTAATCAAATGAATATAAAATTTGCCAGAGACTTTACACCATTGTAGGAGGTACGGACCCACTGGCTCCCGATAGGAGGGAGTAAGGTATACAGAATAGCTCTGCTGTGGTTTGGGCCACACCAAATATGTATCCCACAACTTCACTGCTCGTGCACAGACGTTCAAGCTTACTAGATGTACTTTGTGGAATTAGACTTTTCTGTGCCTACTGCACATGAGGAGAACAATGGTGTTCCTAAATACTCCTTTGCTTATTCTTTTTTGGAGACAAGCAGCTTCCACCAAATGTGAGACTGCATTTACTACTCACAGTAATCCTTTTTTTCTACCTTCCTTTCTGTGTGAAGCAAAATTTTAGGATGAATGGGGTGAATAGTGTATTCCACCTTTCAGTGAAAACTGTATTTTATTTTGAGCAGAATCTGACCCTTTCCTACCATATCCTCTTTCCTGTTTCTGGGATGGTTGGAAAAGATTGTATCTAGATCACATATTTTAAAGCTCTCATTTACTAGAGCAGTTGGAAAAGGATAGATTATGGCAGAAGAAACACCACAGCTTTATAAAGTTAACCTAACCACTTCTATTTTTATTTTTATAAATTATCTATTCTCTACTGAAGCAGATATTTTCACTTGCATTAAAATATGTTATGGCTATTAATGAGATTTCATATATATATATAATTTTATGTACTGTCTACTGGCCGAGTTCTATTCCTTGATTAACCCGCGTAGACACTATTCAAACAAGTAAGGGTAATGAAAACACAGTAGCTTAGTCCAGAACATAACCTTTAGCAATAGTCTCAAAAAATCTTCAAAAAAAGTTCCCTGAGTTTTGAATTCTACCCTGCAATTGACTGGAGAAAACAGTTTTAGTTCAGCTGTATAAAATGTTAAGCTTTATATGCAGCCAACCAATTAGACTTAAAGACAGGAAATTAGTGAAGAAGATTGAAATCCATTTTATGGATAAGGCAAGGAAGGATCAAAAGATAGCTGGAAGTTTGACAACTCCTGCATGCCACCAAAAGATGTCAGCGGTATCTTGTCATTTTATAAATGGATAAAACTGATCTTGCTTGTTGAAGTAAGAAGAGAAGGGGTTATGAAGAACATTCTACAAAATAGTGAAGCATAACTAGCTAATAAGACTTTTGAGGGATGAACACATAAATCCCAAAACCAAGAAGCAACAGAATTGACTGGAGTTATAATTGAGATGCTACATAGTATTTATTAGTTTGCTATAACTGGTAAGAAATGTAAGACAAATCTAGGTCTTAAAAATGAGAGTCCCAGAGCCTGTTTGTTTCTTCCTATGCTTTCTTCGTACACTCAGGAAGAGCCTTCTTCAATGACATTAAGGTTATGATGGAAAAATGATTCCAATAGAAGTCTATAGAGATTTTGTTAATATGCCTTTATGATGTGATATTATGACGGCAATTCAATTTCATTGCAGGCCTAATGAGACCGTGTTACAATGTCAAAATGAAAGGAAACTATATCAATCAAGTTATAGTACCCTGAGAGAAAGAAAAACCTAAAGAAATTAACCCCATTAAAACCTATTTTAAAACAACATTAAGATTTAGTGAATTCAGAATTGCTTTGCTTTTGTTGGTTTAGTGCTTCAGGTAGAAGCTAAATTTGGCACTGATTTACAACTCATTAAATATATTGACATCAGGGGAATCAGTGAAAGTTTTAAGGAAACAAACAGAACAAAATTCACAGCAAGTACTGTGGTTATGTAAAGCATTGGGCAGAGCCTGTTTAGTCGTACAGCTAAAATCTTTTTTATCTTCAGCAGAACCACAATTTCAATTTTTCTCACTTAAAAAAAGGGGCAATTTGACCAGTGTCTAAGAATTTAAGTTCTTAAATTCTCAACTCTCTTGATACCATATTTGAATTTGTACTAAACACTGTAGAATTATCTGTATTGAATTTGTACTAAACACTGTAGAATATCCCCAAAACTGAGTAAGTGAACAGAATTCAAGTGGAAAATGCTTACTGAATTTAATAGAAACAAATATGCCATTGGCAACAATAAAGTAAGAGCTAATACATACCTTGAAGACAAGAGGAGTCTTGATTAGGTCCTAAGTTGGCAAAATTCAGGCTAACAGAATGTGCCACAACTGGTAAATAGCCTTTGCTAGGTATACCTTTAGAATCACCTATAAGGGAGCTTAAGTCAAAGTTATGGAAACAGTCTTAAGCCTATTTTAAAATATTCAAATGCCTAAAAAGTAAAAAAATAACAAAAAATACAAAAATGGGACAGAATAATTTTTTTTTTAAGTTTTATTTTTTGGCAACAGAGGCCTTTCTATGTGCATTCTTTGAATTTTTAATCAACAATTTTTGTCCTTTCCATACTAATGTTTCCTATTACTGAAGCTGTAACATTAACGAGAATTCCATACAGGGTAGCATGTGTATTCCATTTAAATCATGCTGACGTCATTTTCAAAACCATGTGTTAGTGGCCATATGAAGTTCTGGTTTCTGTAAAAACTGCCACCCACCTCAACAGGTTATGGGTTTTCTAGTGCAGCAGGTAGGGCAACATTGTTTTTGTATAATAGGTAAATTCCAATTTTCAGCAAGATACTTATAAGGATGCAAATTTAAGATTCAGCAAGACATTAGCACCAAACGTTTTGGACACAGTAAAAGACCATAGTTTTCACTGTGCCATTCTTCTTCTTTCAGCTCACATACTGTTTGTAGCAAACACTGATTACTTACATGGCACTATGAAGAAAGATTTGCAAACCCACAAAAATTCCATTGATTTTTGCTTCTGTTACTGTTGAACAAGCAAAGATGGCACTTTGTCATCACAGTATTAGGGAAAATTGATGGAAGGAAAGTATAAGCCATTCCTAAACTCAAAATCCAGTTGTTTCTATTTTTGCTTGTCTTTGATTGATATACATAAACACATACACCACACACACACACACAGAGAACCTTTTCGAAGACGGCTGGCACATAATAGATTTTTTATTTTCAGATATTTACAGTAAAACTTGAATAAACTTCTTGCTTCTAACACTATTATTTATTATATGCAATACTGTATTGCCTAGAGGATATATCCCCGTTGTAGGAGGCACTGTACAAGTATGAACAAAAATAGTCCCTGCACAAAGATCAGACCCCAGAGGTTTGCTATATTTTTGTTATTTTTCTCACAGAGTCTGTGCCCAAGGCCTATAAAAGTTCGGGCTTGTATAAACATTTTCTTTTATCAGGCTGGGCTTTAAAAAGAAAAATCAAATGCACCAAAAGCAGCTCTTGCCATTTCAAGAATCATAAAATGTTCTTTCTGCAGACCTGATAGGTACTCATTTACAGACATATTCTTAGATAAGTCATTTACATCAGGTGTAAATTTACTGTACTTTTTGTCAATATAGTAAGTTGCTGTTGCTATTATTAGCCTTAATAGAGATAAGCTTAGTTACACTAGCATTATCCTAATTGCACATTAATTTTAAATCTTCACAAATCTATTTTTATTGGCGCCATCTGGTTGGTAGAAACTTGCAATGGCTTGAGAATGGATTCACTGAAACCTTTCTACGTTGCAAAACAATGTTCACTATAGTATTAAGTTCTGCTGCAAAAATATCACGACTACATCTGGCAACACTGTGATGATGGTAGTAAAAAGAAATGCAACACTGAAATTGCAAATAAGATTATAAAGTAAAAACCTGATATTCCATTGAGGCCATATAAAAGATAACCTTTAATCAGAAAGGTGATCTGTATATATACACGCAGTTCAGACTGAACATTCAATGAAGAATGTACAAACCAACACACCATCAAGAAAATCTACTGGGGGAAACATTCATCAGCATAGATGTGCAAATTATTCTTGCCAACCAGAAACCTAAATTCATTGTTCCCTAATCATTATGTAAAATTTTTCCAAGGGTATGCACGTTTATTTCATCCATGAATTCTTGTGTACTGAACTTCCCAAGAGTAAGAAAGAAGGCTCATTAGAGAGAATTTTGTTTCTGTGACCTTGCCATAATTACTTTAACTACATAATGACTGACTGGAACAGTTTCCCACAGAACATGCATTATATCAGTATGAAGATACTTACGTATCACATAGAGTTAACATATTGACAGGAACATGCTTTGTTTTATTGCAGTCTAACTATTCACCATAGGAATTGCATCAATTTAACTATTTAAATAGTAAAAATCATTACTCTAACCATAATACTACAAAAGTTGTTCATACACAAAGTCCGTGATAAACATTGCATGTCTTGCTGGCACCTTCCTTCAAATATTTGATGGCTTGTTTTGCAGTCAGCATGTTCAAATCTGGCTTTAGGATAATGTATATGATATTACTTACACGCTTTTTCTATGTTGCTGCAATCTGCTTTACAGCTATAAAACAAAGACATAAAGTTTTAAAACTAGGTATAGTCTCACAGGTCTAACCTACAGAAGTTAAAGACAGCTGCACCTAATGCAATCTAGTTTTTATATTACAAACAAGGTCTTGCTACTTAGTGTATTTAATACATTTATTCCTCTTTGGAAGTGTATGAAGGTTCCACTACCTTTTAATCTAGGGGGAAAAAGAGATATACAGCTTTGCAACTCATACAGAATTCCTTCATGTTTGTCAATTTTCTTGAAACATACTATTGTGTTTCTTTATAAATAATGATACCAAGATGTTGTCAAAAAACATACGAACAATAATAAGAAGCCAGCAACATAATAAGCCAACAATACAAATCTGATATAGTTATGAGCTGGCCAATAGATTTTTACTCTTGCACAGCAGACTCAGGTGACTTAACAGATTTGAAACAACTTGAAGTTGTTGGATAGTGTTTATGGACTCACTCATTGAATCTCCTCATAGAATCATGGCATCATAGAATGGTTAGAGTAGGAAGGGACCTTAAAGATCATCTAGTTCAAACGCCCCTGCCACGGGCAGGGATGCCTCCCACTAGACTAGGTTGCTCAAAGCCCCATCCAACCTGGCCTTGTTGGATTCATCATCAAATTCTTCAGGGTGACTTCAGGAAGCGATCAGCAAGAAATTAAGATTCTTAAGCAGTGCTTTTCCCATCTCATAAAGATGGCTGAAATATTCAAAGTTGTTCTATTTCAAAGCCAACTAAATGAAGAATATGACAAGTTTTTGAATTAATATATGTTCACCAAAAAAGAATTAGACCGATGAACATCAATGGACAAGATATAAACCTGTATTCTCATATTGGGCTTTAAGTGGTGTAATTTTTAATCCATTGTTTATCCATATGAAAACTTTCCTTTTGTCTCAAGACAGCTCCCACTCTTTAAAAGTCCTTGGTGGAATAACTTTGAAAAAATCTAAGTAGACAATGTGAGACAGGTATGTCCTGCAGTCTGCCTATTTTTTCACTCCTTCAACGATTTGCTAGGCATGACTTCCTTTTACTAAACCATGCTGATCTTCTCAATACAAACAATCATTTTTACTTTTCATAAATGTCCATACAATTACAAATAGCCAATTCATGTGTAATTCCACAACTCCTTTTAAAAGATTGGGGCACACTGGCTACTTTCTGTTTTACTCATGCCGAAGAACGTCTAAAAGAAAAGACTGCAGACTACAGATTTTTCAAAGATCAAATGCTTTATAACTCAAGTTAATGCTATCTGGTCCTGCCAATTAACTTTTCCTTTTAATAGTGGAATTCAAGGTATTACCCATAATGTTTTCCGTGCAAAGAAGGGTTCAAGCACCGAAACAACCTTGACCACTTCATTAGTAAAAACACATGCAAAAACGTGCAAGACCTTAGGTTCATGTCATTTTGTACCTTCATCACTTCTATGACTGACTATCTACAGTGGCTTTGCAGCTCTCTGCTAATTTTCCCCCTATTGATATTTTGAGAAAGTACCAATCATAATTATGCAAGCTCTTCGAAAGTTGTTTATCTCTTTTTTTCTCTGCAATGTCTTGGTTATATCCTTTTGTATTATTCTTGAGATTGAGATGATATGCCAATTCCTTGAGGGAAACCTTCTTACTTCTGTAGTCTTCCTTATCCCACAAAGTCATACTACTTTTTATATAGATAGATAGATATGTATATTTTTTTTTAAACTTCCTACAGTCTTTTTTGGTACATTGTTATGCAATTTATCAGTATAGTATTTAAAATATTCTACCCACCACTTGCAAACTTTCTGCCTATTGGCTGCCCCTCACCTCTCTTTATAGCAGGACTTCTCATTTGTACATAGTTCCCTGTTCTAAAACTATACATGTGTTGACTTAAAAAAAAAAAAAAAAGTTGTTTCTGTATGGAGATTAAATCTGAATATGCCACTATCAGTGTAAAAAGTGACTCATTTTGCAGCATTTCTTGCACAATGATCAACTAGGCCAAGATTCATATGTCCTAGGGGTTACCAAACTCTGCCGTATGAAGTGGTTATTTATGAAATCTGAAAATTTAATTTCTGCACTTCACCTCCCATGACATTTCTTGTCTTACCGAATTGAACCTTATTATTATTATTATTGAGATTCCTTCTCTCACAGGCTGAGTTCCCTTAACACGTTGAACTCACTATTGCTGCCCTGTTTCATAGCTGTAATACAGACAAATACTGTTTTCCCTGAAATGTCAAAAAGTCTATGTTACTCACTAACACACTTATGTATCTGATTTTTCTTGGTTTCCATTTGCATTCAGCTTCAGTCTTTCCATCAGCAGTCTACTCAGTGTTTCCCTTATGCTTTGTCTTTGTATTGCAATGTTTCATTATCTTCCTTCTAGCATGTGTGTTTCTAGCATGTATATTATGTTCAGAAATTCATTTAAATCTAGGTTTTCCAATAGCTTTTCTTAGAATTATTTGCTTAAATGTAGATATACATTTACTTCATTCAAAGGATGTAGCAACGTTAGTAATGTGCTTTTACATGTACAACGGCTTTTCCTCGCTCTTTTGTCTTTATTTAATTTTAATGCCAGCAATTAAATTTAATTTTGATTATTCCTCCTGTGCCTACTCCTTTATTTCAAAAAGTTCTCCATTTCCTAATGAAGCTGATTCATTTTCCACAGAGCATATTAATTTCCTCAGCTACATCTTCAAATGCTGCATCTCCATCTTTCTGTCTGGCCCTAAGAACATTTCAGATAATTAACTTCCTAACTGGATGTTTACATTTTAACTCCAGCACCTCTTCTACCTTTTCCTATGTCATTGGCACAACAAATACAAACGCAGGTTGTTTCCTTGTAAGTCTGTTCCAAGAAGAGCCTAGGAATGTCTACATAAGTTTCAGTAAGGCATTTCTTTGAAAACTAGCCTGCCACTTAACAGTGTGAATGCTGAAGTGTTTTTATGATTATTAGAGTTATTTTAATGATTATCATGCACTGTGTGTTTATATTTTTGTCAAATATTGGGAAATCAGTTAAAACAATATAATGCCACTGGGAAAAACATCATTTGTAAAATAATTATAAGCAATTGCCACCAGATGTTCTATTTCTTCAGAATTTGCATTTTCAGTTTTATAATATTTATACTTTTCTTCTGTCAAAATGCTTAAGTAATCATACCTCAAAAAGCTGGATTTTTTCTTTTTCTGGCTTTGGTTTTATGACAATGTAATTCAAAGACAAAGCTCAGGTCATATTACACTTAGTGGTTTCATCCCCTAACACAAAAATAGAGTATCTTTTATTTTAATCATACTTAGTCTTAGAAGCAGAGATAAACAGCATATTTTAACAATACTGTTCTGTTGAACCTGAAGCCAAATGGAATCAAGGAACTTATAAGAAGCTTTTCCTAGATATACGAAAACGTGAAAATTCCTGTCATGGCTGTTGGCTCTTTCTTGTTCATCTGGTTTCACCTAAAGAACTAAAGTTATTTCGTCTAAAGAACTACAGATTTTAATCTAAAATGAAAACTTTTTTTGATAGCGCTAGATCAAAATTCATCTAATCAAATATTTATTTTTACTTGTATGCAGACATGCATGAGAGAGCTTATTCTAAGTTTTAATAATTTTCTTTATAGAAGAAGAATAAATGCTTTCTGAGGTAACAAAATGTTTGGGGTCACTGGAATCCCACAGGATGAGATCTCAAATAGAGAGTTTAATAATTTTTAATTCTTTTTGTGAGAAAGATTAATAATTTAAAGAAAAAGGAAAGGCATTTTGTTTAGATTCAAGTGTTCAGATACATGTTCATTCAGAAAACCTTAGGAGACTATATATTCTGATTTCTTGTTTCTTTTTTATTCTAAGAGTACGTTCAGTCTAATTTTTTATTTATTTTAAGTTTAGAGTGAACAATAAATTTAGCTGTAGGCAAAGAAACGCAACACAGCATGAATTGGCAAGGCCTTGAGAAACACCACGTACCCAGTTCTGCCACCACAGTTAATAAGAACCAGTCAATAAGTATCCTACGCAGTGAAGTCCCAGAGCTGAGGTAGTCTCTTCTTATCTCCAGACTTTTAACTCACACTAGGAAATAAAATTTCTTCAGCATTTTACTTATTCTTTAGCAAGATTCCCTAAATGTTCTTGTTTTACTGTCTCATAAAATTCGATTATTCAGACTGAGGCTGTACAGCAGTTTCTGAGATCTGAGCTCATGCCTTGTACAAATTTTACTGACACCGTCAAGTCACTGGACTGATGGCATCCTTAGACATCAGTTGTTAACAACTACGTATTCCTTGACCACAAGTGAATAGGAAAATAAAGTTAAAATTGGATAATCAGAAGAAGAGATGGTAGAATACTTGAAACATACAGAGTTCTTTCTTACTGTGTCTACTAGTTTTGTAATGTTGGGTCATAAAAAAGCAGAAACATTTAAAACACATTTAAAGCTTTTATGCAGCGTCGAATCCATTCCTCTGTTTAGATAGCAAAAGGGTTTCATCAAGAAAATATTTTTTCTCAAGATTATCACTGATGCAATGCATCTTTAATTTTGAGAATGAAGACAGAAAAAGCAAGATTATTATATTCAAAATATTAGTTAATATTTTGTTTGATGTAAAGCAATACAGAAATGGTGGTACTACCTTTACCTTTTTCTAACATCAAGCATACAAGTCTACCAAAAGAGTTTTATAAAATCCCTAGCAAAGTTTTATTATATATCTTACTCTCACATCAGAACAGATGTGAGAACAATGAGCATTGTCAATTAAAGAAAACAAAGGATATGACAGAAAAAATACAAAACTAAAATGGATTAACTGATCACAATACTTTTTCAAGGTGGGTCTTCTCCTTTAGGATGTCAAATGAGATGATTTTTCAGTGGCCTTCTGGTTGCAATACATTTTTTACGCTCAGAAGAACTGAAAGAATTCTTACTTTCCATCAGTTCTGTGGACTGCCTTTGCATGTTCTCCACGCTGTCTGTGGTCCTGGCTGTGCTAAAAGCTCTCATGCTATATTTTCTTGCAGACACAATTCCTGTTCCACCTTTTTCTCCCACAAGTATTCTTTATTGAAAGTAACATTTATCTCTCCCACAGCTGGGTTCCTCTGATACAGTATGCTGCATCCAGAATAATTCAAACAAAACAACTTTCTCTTTGCTGCTGAGATTTACTGATTTATTTTTTTGAAGTCCGGGTGTCTATTAACACATCAGTACTTATCAACTACTAATATGCAACACTGTGACATTCAAAAGCTATTTGCCCTCAGAATATTATTTAATCCCTTTTCTACCAAAGCAAAAACGTCTCCAAGAGTGAGCCTTGGAAGAAGTCAGAAATCACACTGTCCTCTTGACAGTACGATTTAGCAGAGATTCCATTAGAGATTCTCTTGTGATGGTTTCTTCCATTTCTCAAGGAAAGAAGAAAGAGAAACCCATAAAGCCATCCTACAGTGAAGGGAAATAGACAGTCATATGGACACCATATTTTGAAATGATTTTTTTTTACTAAAGGAAGCATGCCAAGAACTAGAGTTAAATACTTTCCCAGATCACTCTTCAGTCACCTATCACCATATAAATCTATTACTGAGTCTACATGAGGTTAAAGAATTACATGCAACTTGGGCTCAGGTGTGAGTGCAGATGGATTTTAATTCATTTCACAAATCTAGCCATAGCTATATTGGTTTCATAACTTAAAATATGACCTGGGAGAGGCACTGTTGAAAGACTACATCTACTGATTATCTTCAGTTTCCTTAGTACAGTCCATATCATCTCTCTCAGATATCTACAGTTTACATCAAACTAATCAAGATGCAATAGAAAGAAAAAAAATCATTTGAGACCCACTTCTGAAATCTGCAGACCCAGCTGAGACACAGAAATGTCTACCCTCACTAAGAAAACTATTATTCATAACATCTGCCTATCTAGTGCAATGTGAGTTCCTGTCACTCATCATTGACATGTCTCTATACTAGGACTGATACCCAGTCCTAGTCTAACAGTACATTATTATCTTTCATGAGAATATGCTAATTCCTTTTGCATCACTATGTATGCTGATATACAGTATCCTTTGACATCAACATCATGTTCTAGTGAGATATATTAATTCAAGAGAAAACCGAAAAAAGAATATGCAAAGGCACTGGTAAAGGTACTATGTATCTGGCAAAAATTTATTAAACACATTAAACTGTTCTTCCAATAAAATTTTTCTCCCAATATGACAATAGAATTTTTTACCATTGATCCCAGTGGTGCCACGATTTCACCAGATGTCCAGATTTTGGGTTATTAATTAATAGCAAGGTACAATACTAGCTATGTCATACTGTGTCAAGTAAAATTTTTAAAGGCTTTCTATTTCCCTTTAATTTCTACAGAACACTTTTTAACTGATTAGCAAAATAACTTCTCTCTAATTCAGTTATTATGATTAAGTGTATATTATGAGATCACACTACACAGATATTTCTGCCAGGATTTTCAAGAAGCAAGTGACCGTAATCATATATACTTGACACGTATAATTATAACACGTTATTTTGCAGCTAAGAATGAGTCGGTGGGACTCTCACAGTGTATCTTCTCATTATATTTTCTACAATAGATTACTTCTTTTTTTTTTTAATATTTGACTTCTCTGCCCTTCACTGATGTCCTCAATGACTTCCTCCACCAAGCATTTTACTACTTCACCCTACCCTAATTAATTCTTAACTTTAAATTCTCCATCGACCCTGATTTAACTCTCTGTAGATACAAAACCTTTGAAAAAAAGTAAGAAACTGTTTACCAGATAGCTTTTCTTCAAGCTTTTGCAGCTTTAGATCTGATCACACAAAATACTGAACCAAATGCTGGATTGACTAGCACTATATATTGTTGTATTACAAAAGCAATGCCACTTTTCCAAGTACTACTGGGCTCCAATAAAATCACAAAATTAGATTCTAAGTGTGGAGATGCTAGGTACCTGCATCACCTTCAGCGATGAGACTTTGCAAGCAGCTAGTTATCTGATGCATACCTCCTGGGATCAGCCACTCAGAGACTACTGTAAATTCAGTTCTTTTTTCTTTCACTTGCCAAAAGAATCCTCCTCCTACAGCATATGTGTAAGCAGAGAGTACAGAAGGAAAAGTATTTGATTACAAAACTTCAGCGAACAGATTTCTAGTTTTATTTGGTTCTCTTTAAGAAAAAAAAGGGGGGGGGGAGGGGAAGACCTTCAGGTTATGGCCATACGCAAGGCACTTGAGAACAGCTGCAGATCGACACAGTACAGTTAAAATTATAGCAGAGACAAGAAAATTACATCATCCTGTTTCTTTCTCTGATTATGACTTATCTGAAAAAAGCTTTGATGACATCAATGATTATAAAGTATTTACTCTGCATTTAATATTTTTAACCACTGTATTCAATACAAACAGCTGACCTCCTGTAAAGAGCTTGAACAGAGAAAATCAATGCATTTATTTGCATTATTATTATTATATCTCAGAAGAGCTAGCTTCAAACCTGCTGGACTGCTAACAACCATGGTTTTCTATGTACTGAATTCCCATCAAAATAGATACATTTGAACAGCAAATGCAAGCTGTGTAAGTGAATAACAGTAAATTGACAGATCTTAAGTGATATAGGCCATTCTAGACTTATTTTGTGGTTAAATCAAAATCCCACTATTACTTAAGGACACTGATGGCATTCTTTGACTCCAGTTCTATGTACCTTCAATGAACCTTAGTTCAATGGACTCAATATTCACCACTAATAAACTTCCATATTATTGATATTTATTGATAAATGAGCAGTACTCGTTAATTCTAAACAAAATTTCAAGCCCTGGCCACAGTCTATTAGTCCAAGTCTTTTAGTTTTTAAGCTATGAAGTTGAAGAGTCTTTAAATATTGTGCTGATTATTGTAGTCTGGTTTTCAATTACAAGAATCAAAAAAGCATGATGCTAGACTGCAACTGGCCTATTAATCGGTTTAATCTGATCAGAAAGACCATCTTAAATGGTTTCATGGATTAAAGCAGACATTTAAAAATTAGTAAGTTTCTTTGATGTGGAATTAAGAATATTAAAGCAACAACAAGATAAAGGGACAATCCCAGGTAGTGATAGAGACACAGGTGTTTACTGGAGACTAAATAATTACAAAATGCCTCCTTCTGTGCTTTTACTGGCTCAAGTAAAACCCAACCAAAACAAACAATAACATAAAAAGGAATAGCTGTCATACTAAGGGAAGGAAAGAAGTAACATCCAGGTAGCAATGCCACAATGCCCTTTTAAAGAAATAAACAATAAAGCATCCAATAAAGCATATTTGGAACCGTATAGGTACTACTGTGGAGTTGCATGAGTATCAATGCTTTCCTTGGGGCGCTACAGATATATGCAAAATTAAAACAGCACAAAGAAAGTTTTGTTTACATCAAACAAGACTCTGTCTCTGAGCTGGGACTCATACAGTAATAGGCTATCTAGACTAGAGGAATCAATTCATTATTGAAGATATTTGTACTATAGGAAAGGATTCCATCTAGATTGCTTTCAAGCAAACATTGTTCTTTCACTGAATGTACAGCACTTGATATCCTCATTACAGCTGTAATATTATTACAATGATGTCTTTTTATTATGATTTAACCATCCTTTATAAATTTTAACACAAAAAAGTACTTAATTTAAAAAAAAAGGTAATTTTTACCACATGTCCACAGGAAGCCACTTTTTAGAACATCTTTCCTATCTTTTCTGCCACGCTATAGATTATACATATTTACTATAATCCTACTTAATGTAAAATCTCTGTCATTCCTGAATTTAACCTGTTGTACAAAAACAGGCAGTTGAAATTGGAGATAGCTTTTGAATGGCATTTTAAAGACCTTGGAATCAAACAAAAAAAAAAAAAAAAAAAAAAAAAAAAAAACAAAAGAAAACAAAACCAACCAACTATTAAGGCTACATAACTTTATGTAGAAAAATTCCTGTCTCCAGCAGATCACAATTTGCAGTTCTGTAAGGACTGGTAACTTAACCTATATCCAAAGTCAGAGTTCAACCCACACCTAAGGGAACGACAGAACTGTTTTGCTCCCAGTTTGTTCACTGGCCACTGTCATATCTTGTATAATATCTGATTCAGAAATGACATTTTCATGTCATAAAATCTAATTCATAGGCACTTTCAAGTGCTATTTTTAGAGATAACATCCAAGACTAATGAATGCAATACACGAAGAAGTTAATATGAAGTTAAATCAAGCTGTCTTGTCTCCCTGATCAAGTCATTCTTTTCTTGACAATAATATACAATACCAGCAATATTCCTCATACAAAAGTTTATAATCCTTATCTTTGTCTGAATTGTGCTTTCACTTAAACCAATATTTACCACTGACTTAAAAATAGAGTTCTCCTGTGAAGTGTATTGTGTATTTCTGTGTAGTTATCCTGAACCATCAGATCTGTGTGTGTATGTACCATTGTGCAGCTGATACAACCAACATCAGATCAGTCATATTTGCTGTGACTTTAGAATAAATCTTTTAATTCTTTTGGAGGAGAACATCAGGCTGAAAAAAGAAGCACACTATACCAGACTCATTTCAGTCTTTCACCTTTTATAGGTTTGTCCTCACATTTTCTGTGAGATTTCACCTTTTCTCACATTCTAACAGAAACTTTTGTTACACATTTTTTACTTTTTATCCTCAAAGGATTTCAAAAAACCGGAATACAAATATTCTTTTACTACAAGATCATTCTTTGCAATAAAAATAAAAAGTGAAGTAGCTCTACCTCATTTACCCCCACATGGCTCAGATGGGTTTGTGGGCTTCTTTCCTCATGACAACTAAGGTCTTTAATGCTTTCTTTACCATTTATCTTGCAAGTCTTGGTGACTGCATGTGTAAGGAGTCCTAGTGCTTTTGTACACCTCCCTGTAAAGATTCATTACACAGACTGCAAAACCTTTAACAAAAGCTGTTAAACTTTTGATGTGTCAGATTTTAAGGAAAAACATTTTACATATTCTGAAAAATTAAATGAATAGAAAACAATACCATTCCTATGGATAATCTTCTAATGCAGCTTGCACCAGTGTTTTCTACTCTACTATGGCTTGACAAGCCATCCACCTGAAATTGCCTTACAACTTGCATAAAAGAATTAAAGGTATAAGCAGATAAACTTTTCAATGAACTTAATTTGGCTAAACTTAAGCACATTGACTTTTTTAAGTAAAGAATCAGTCAACATAATTATATTATGGAGTCAGGAAACAAAGAATAAACTGATCCTTGTGGAATTGTTTTCCTCTAAATATTTCTAGGACATTTCAAGTGTATTAATATTCATAAGAGCATTGAAAGTGAACCCTACAATCTGACAGCACTGATCATTTCAGTAAGGTAAACAAAATGCAGACTTTTTTTTTTGTCCCACACTGGAAATTTTCTCATCCAGTATCATCACACAAAATAGACATCCTGATGACTTCCATTAACTGATTCAGTGGCAAAAGATATTTATTTGCTCAATACGCATGGCAATTTTCAGGGTGTAGTCACCTTTTTGGAAATAGATGCATGCAAGATCACCAACTTCACAGAGGGCTGTATCTCACACAGACCCACAAAACAAATAGCATCAGCAATGAGCCTGATATATACCAATAGTATTCCTCCACTTTCTTCATTGTCAAGTTTGTTCAAGCATGGTGTATCCACATGATCTCATCTCCATTTCAGCTATCCAAAACAAATGCTTAAAATGACAAACAGACTTTCACCTTACTTAAAAATGCATACAGAACTAGAAGGGGCATCCCAATGGCTCAGATGGAGTCCTGAAGAGCAATTTCCATATGGAAATACAAGGTAGTGATGTTAGCAAAGCTCAAAATCCAAGTCTGCATTCCTTAGTTATTTAATAATTTCTCAAAGACTTCATTAGAAACAGGATTGGGAAAAAAAGGACTATTGAAATGTGACACAAATAACCGTTCTTAGAAGTACTTATCACACATCCATAACAGGATACATGACAAGTGATTCGATAGGATGTCAGAAAAAAGAACATCACAGCTAACTTCCTATTGACCTAGAATATGTTATTTTCCAACAGAGTATAAGCAGTAATTTTAAGTCAAGTTGACAGATCTAAGTCCAAATCATCACAAACTTCAAAAACAAGTATTTAAGGGTTCTATTAAATAGCCTCAAGAGCTCTTAAGCACCTTCATCCCTCTTCCACTCAGCAAACACACTAAGGGAAAATTCTCATAAAAAAGCCTTAAATCTGCACATTCTACTGGTTAAAAAAAAAAAAAAAAGTCATAAGGATAGAAGTGTCAAAACTAGCCTGAGGTCTGGCAGTTGACAATAACAACCTGTAGCAAAGTCAGTTGGGAACCTCTCCAGAATCATTCTGGGAGAGTACACTCATTTTAAAATGGCAATTCACCCTAACACCGTCTAGCTAGTTATACCAGTAGCTGGAAATATTTATTGCACAACAAAAACCAAACAAGAATTCACTTAAATCAACATAAATCATTGAGAACAGTGAAGCTTCCATTCACACATGTGATCTCACTATCATATATATGATTTTTCTGATGATATGGGGCTTACCTTCCTAATGACTCGTCAGGTGCTCCATGGTTCTGGCTTATCAGAAATTCCACCCCTGGGACTGGTTGCCAAAGCGTCTAATAGATTCTAATGAAGTCAACCTTCTCTGTGTTACAGCTCTTCCTTTCTAAAGGTCAGCACCCTTGCAGCATGCTTGTTATGTTATTAATTTGTTAGCATTGCTTTTCATAAATAAACCAATCTCTTTCACACAGCTGTATAAACCACCACAAATAAAACAATAAACAGATAGTAGCACACAGTCTAAACATTTTGGTTCAGCTATTATACACGTAGCTATCTCCAATCTACATCCCCAGCTTCAGATGTCCCATAAAATTACACGGGGTTAATTCTAATTTTAAAAATATTGTGTCTGCAACTGCCTATAGTCTAGAAAGTTGAAGTGCAATGCCCATGTGCTCCCTGCACGACTGCTAGTTCATCACATGAGAAGAAAGTTCCCATGCCTTTGGTTGTTTACCCTCTTAAGAGGCAGGAAGGAGTAGTTTACACTGATAGTCTGCAAGATTTATCTTATTTTATCTCTTTCTAATACCATGTTACTATCCCTGTAAAAGAAAAGAAAGGCCCCCAAGCACCAGGAGAAAATACAGGAAATACAAGTACTGCTTTCTACCTGTCAGTAAAGCCAAAGCAAAGGAAACCAAACCCTTATATCTCTTCCTTCATCTCTTAAGATAACATGTATGGATGTTGCCTTCTCTTCCTTGCTAATTCCCATATCCATGCAAAATCAACAATCCAAGTATGAATTAGCAAAATCAACAGAGAAACTCTACTTTATCTCTTCTTACTTTCCGTGTAATGCAGACAGCTCTGTAGCAGAATAATTAACCATGTGTTAATCAGCTCGCATTACGCTCCAGAATGTGAAATATGATTATTCACTCTAGAAATATAGAATTGTGCAAAGCTGACACAGAACAGATACTTGATCTGGTAGCCTTTTTGTATGTAAGACATCTAGAGGGAACTTAGTGCCTTAGGAATAAGGTTCTGAAACAAGTGGGAGACAGCACCCTTAGAGTTTTCTAAGGAGCTCACCTTCTTTTCAATAGCAGACACACCCTTCTAAATGAATGGACATAAAACTCAAGATCCTCAGTCTTTAGAGCCTTGCTATCTTCTCGCTGTGTTTTTGTGTTTTTATTATTTTTATTATTGTATTTAGAAAGAAGTAAGGATATAAGTAGGGGTGAGGGAGCCATTGTAATAGAGCACATTAGTTTCAGATTACAAAGCTTTCCAATGATGATATAAGAGAAAACTCCATTTCAGTCAGATTTCTTTATGCTAACACAAAGCCCCCAAGACAAAGAGACTTAAATATACACAATTAGAGAAAGAATATGATGCTATTATCCTAATTTGAAAATGAAGCTGTCAATAAAAAGGAAAAACAAATGGGATAAAATCGGACTAAGATACAATAAATGAGCTCTGCATTTGTGTTTTCATCTGCTCTCCTATATGGTAAGGGTGACAATTTATTTTATTGCAGCTAGAAGACTTTGATAAAAGTATTACACTTTATCACATTCTCCTTTTCTAAGATATCCATTCTACTGTTGTAAATAACTCATTTTTCTCAGGTCTCCCCCTTCTACAAATTCCTTACCCTGCATGTTCCTAACAGCTACAGATATAAATGAACATACAGAACTTTCTACTTGGATATGGATGACCAGGTCTTCGTTGTGTTCTATGTCAGCCAACTACGGGCAGCTTTTTGTTATGCATTACTTTACATAAAGTGAACCTACATAAAAAAGAACATTGACAAGAGACATAAAACAAAAACACAGCAATAGAGAATGGGAATTACAGATATTTGTTCTCCTAGGTGCCACCTTATTGCCTGACTATTTTGTACTCAACAGCTTACCCATTAACCCCCTGAAAAAACTGTGTAATAAGGAATTAGCTTTGTGTTTGCCACCAATTACTGCAAGCTGGGAGCAGAAGCCAGTCAGCAAAATCTGTAGGTTTTTTGAAAGGACAAAGCAAAATTGCAGTGGTCTTCTGCCTTCCTGAGATTAGCTGAATCAATTCAGCTAAGACCTTTTACCAAGGTTACCTTAAAAAAACACAAACCAACAAAAAACAACACTGGCTCATACTGTATTTACAGCAGTTTGTCTGCAAAACCAAAGTTAAGTTTACATCAGGTTTTTGTGAGGGGGGTATTTAACATGCCTACTGCTTGCTTGCACCACGCGTATGCATCAATATTGGGCAAGCTTGCCACAAGCAGACAATTAAAAACAGAGCAAACTTGCAGGATCAGCTTACTGTCATCTTAACATTTTAGAGAGATCTGGGTTTGTGCCTGGTCAGCGCTTTGCTAATTAACTGTATTCTGACTATTCTGCAGAAATGATATTTTAGCTTGTAAAGTATCAGATTAATATTACGGTCAAATAAACTTACACTGCAAAATTGTGAAGTCACTGTCAGTCTGCTGCATATTACCCTTAAAATGCTCAGAAGAAGCCAAAAAGATGATTATATCAATATTATGCACATTCTCAACATGAAACATTTGTACATGTACTGGAGTTTATATGTATTTCAGTAATTGAACACCCAATGTAGTCTCAAACCAAGAATATTAAAATACAGGTGCCTATTAAGATATTTTTAGTGATTATCTAAGGACTAAGACGTGAACAATCCAACTTTCTCCAGGTTTCTCTAAAAAACTTCTAGTCTGTTTACTTAAAAAGATGCCTTCTGCTTATAACTCCGTGTAATTCACAAGTTAAAATGCAGTGTTCATTGGACTAGTGCTTGAAGTAGACACTTCAGGATGGTTCTTACTAAAGCCTCATGGTTTTTCCTGCTTCTTCTAGTTTATTGACTCAGAACATAGGTCAATAGATGAGGTATGGCTGTTTTTCTCCTTTATCTGATACCGTCTCTTGATATATTGTAGTCTAATTGTAGAATAATTCTCTGTCACATTGACAGTGCCTACTGGATTTGTCTATCAGGGTTTTGTGCTAAAAATTTAAAATATAAAAGGTGAAAAGAAAATTTCCCATGTTCTAGAGACAGCCAAAACGATCTTTGTGGCAAGCTTGTGCATTCACTGAAAGCAAAAACAAAACCCTGTGACAACACAGGGGATGGAAGCTGAAAGGTAAATTATGCTTGCTGTGTTTTTCTGAATTGAATCCTGCCTGTATGATCAGCAGCATTCAGACTCCCAGCAGGGAAGACTCCAAAAGAGAGGGAAAACTAGGCAGGTGGCTTTAAAGAAAGCACAGAGAAACATACTAAATAAAAATTCTGGTTGAGAAGTGAAATTGTTTAAATTGCCTACAGCATGTCTGTGGAGGAAAAGGATCTGCACAGATTCCCCTACTATGAGGGGTGGAGAGCATGAAAAGCACATGCATGTATGGAACTTGTTCATTATAGACAATTTCTTTATAGATATTCTGTTTTGGAAACAGACAGAATGAAGAACACTCTAAACAAAACACTGAAGGGGTGTTTTGAAGGAATCAGTTAGCAAAAGAATCAGCTGCTAGCAGTGAACACAAGAAGAATAAACTGCATGGGGACAGTAGATACAGCATCATCTTGTCCTGAAACCAAGGATTTAGAAATAGTCATAGGCCTTCACTGGGATGACAGAGCCCTAAGATGCCCCCATCAGAGAATTTACCCAAAAGACAGGAGTCATTCCTGCTTCATCATTACTAGTCAGCAGGAGCTTCAAAATATTCAAGATTAGATTACAAATTTTTAAAAGACAGTTCATAATTTGCAAGTAGGAGGAGTAAGCAGAGCTCAAAAATAGCTACAGAAGAAAAACGAACAGCTGCCCTTTACAATTACTCAAAAAAAAAAAAAAAAGGAAATGCATTCTGAAACACAGCTGTTTGTCTGTGAATTAAACTCAGCATTCACTCAGACACTTATCTCAGATTACTAGTCCAGGCTTTAACACATGTCCCCATCTGAGAGCATTTGTTCCTATCAAAATAAATGGAACCAAGGAGCCCAAATTGCTTAAGCAGCTTGGAAGGTCTCAGTCTATCTTTTGAACAGGAAAACTGTTCCTTCCTCAGTAGCATAATACAGCCTTCCTTTTTCCACATAACTGTGGTTTGTTTCCCTCAGATATCAAGACAATTTTTCAAATACCAGAATTTTAAAACTCTTATCTTCTGCATGCCATAAAAATGTCAATCTTGGGGTACAGCATAAACTGACCAATTTGTCTCTAGGCAATTCAACAGTACAGTACATGAGACAAAATATAGTTAAGGACAGACCACTGAACTTCTCAGATTTGCTTTTTCTTCTGCACAATTTCATTACAGATTATATAGTAAAGATAATGCTTAATCATGTATTGGAAACCATATTATAATTCAATCTATGACACTCACAAAGGGTTGATCTCTTCACAGTGGAGACTACTGTAGAGATAAGAAAAGCTTTAGGCTAGACCTGCAATTCAGGTGTAACCAGCTGTATCCAGTTTCATTTTAAAAATACACAGAACCCTAACTTGTAAAGTTCAGAGACATACCTTTCCTTATTAGCCTGGCTTCTTCTTTACTCTTTTCTTATGTTTGGCCTCTAATAGGTTACTTCATCATCACTAAATATTTTTTAAATGCCTCCCAAAAGATCACTGTGCAAAACCAAGCTTAGATGTTATAAAGAATATAAAATTCATATGCCTTAGCCATAGAGCTTTCACCTACCAAGACACAAAGACAAAAACCCAAAGATTCTATGCTTATATACAAATATTACTGTTTGCAACTGACAAGAGAAAGGTGGTCATAAAGCCTGTTAAATAACAAGTAACTATGGCTTTGGCTTTTCTGTTTCATTTCTCATGAGACTCCCAAGAAGTTATAGTTCTGTACCTAGCCAAAGATAAGGGTTGTCTTTGTGGAGTGAAAGAAAGGAAAAGATAGAGCCTAAAATGCCTAATTCTTTGTTCAGATCATCTAGATAGGTAAGAAAACCAATTACATACCACCAGTGAAATAATGGGATGCCCTCAAAGCTGAACAGACTGCAAGAATTAACTACAGTTGAGATAGTCATAACAAATAGTATTTGATAGGATGAAACTTGCCCGCAATATTATATTAATTACGTTGTTCTGAACACTAAAGAACTAACTAAAATTCTACTGTGTTTGTGGACAATTCTTAAAATGAAGGAAACAAAGTTATTTTTCCAGAATGTAAGTTATTGGACACTGTCTGATTAATGCCATTGAAAAATGAAATTGGCCTTTAAAGAATTACTTTTTCTTCCTTAGCGCATACTACAATACTGAGAATTACTTATAGCCTGTTTATTCACCTCTCCATTTTGATGAAGAAAGAAAAGCAAGAATAAAACCTTAAGAATGAATCACAACTAGGTTCGAATGCAAAGATGTCACCTTTTACAGAAAACACGCTTACTTTTAAAATCAGTTCCTTTGAGGCAAGATAATAGTTTCTAATGACCTAATTCATTTTACACTAAGTGTATTTTGCAAGTGTCCAAAGTTAGACAGCAAATTGCTGTCTCTGCTTTGGTAAGAAATGGTTGTCTCCAAACAGATCTCTAAAACCAATGTACAGTACTTCATGCTGACAGTTTATTCTAATTACAGCTGAATATAATGGTTCAGCTGAGATACCAAATTTCACTGCAAATAACACTTTGCTAGACAGTAAATAAAATAAAATGAAAACAAATTATAAATCCAAGTTATTTTAGCCAAAACCGTGGTTTTTCTAAGCACATAATGCTACTGAAAGGTATAATGTAGCAGATAACATTGTCCAGTGCTGATTCAGAAAATTAAATTTTTATTATTTTTTTTTTTAAGTAAAACCAACAGATATACGTTTATTTATGTTAACACAGACCACATATTATTAATACTCACTTTCTTTTCCTCCCAGCTGTACCAGGATTCTCTGAAACTGCAACAGGAAAATTTATCATCAACTGAGAAAAACTGAGGTATGCATTCTTCTCTCTTTGCATACCTAGATTCTGATCTGTCAAGACAGAGTTCAGGAAGTAGGTTAATTCCTGGTTCAATGAAAAGACAGAACCATGATAAGCTGACTTTATTCATAACTGTATATCATAAGGTCCTCTTACCTATGTTTTAGAAATTTACCAGTACATCCTAGCAACGCACAAATGTGAATGTAGCACAAGCAAGAAATGTAAATGCCTCAGACAAGGTTTTCTTGTAAGCTATAACCTAATGCAGGAGTTTACAAGCAGGTGATATGAAAAAATTACCTAAGTAATTATAGCTTTAGGGCAAACATCAGGGCTAAATGTTAAACAGATTTTATGATATTTTTTTAAATGCCTTGGCAGCCTTCTGCCCAATTAGAAATAAATTTTGGAAAACACATAACAGTAAGTATAAATGGTATATACAACAAAGATGTGACACACACTAAGACAGGGAAAAAGTAGAATTTAAATTTTAAAAGCTTTTCTGGAAATAAACATATTTCCATATGTTTATTAAAAATAAATTTCTTACATAAACACGTTCATACATAAGGAAAAGCAAATAGCTGAACTGTTTTCTTTGCACACTTTTAGGGGCAGTCAACAATCAACATCTGTATTTGAGATTTTAAGTTTCATGGGATTCAAAATACAAAGACTTTGAGATCAACATACAAATCTAGAGACAATCTTAAGTGTTTAACTTAGGAGATTTTCAAGGCAAGAAGTATTTGATTTTACCTAACACCATATACCTCTTACTCTTTTCAATCTGAATCTGGACAAATTTAAAGTATTAAATTGCACATCTACCAGCCACAAGCTCCAAACTTCAAGTCTAAACTGAACAAGAAAGCTCAGGAATGCAATTTGTCAGTATAGTCCAGTTGATAGCATTGGATATGAGACAGTTCTAAGAGGTCTGGCAAGCATAAGCCAACAGTTTTGTCCAAACACTACATGTGTGCATTAGAAAAATCACTGTTTCCTGGATACAATACAAGCAGCTAAGAAATACAAGCAGAATAATGGCATGTTCCTGCCTTCACCCACTACATTAGTTCTTGCCTTCACCTACCACATCAATGGAGCCCTGCTTGGAGATCCTGAGAGAGTCCTCTGGCAAGCGCAGCTATGTGGGACAGGAGAGACCCTTAAACAAAGGAACTAGGACCTTTAAAGATTAAATCTTTTAAGATCTTTTAAGTGATGTCAAGAGACAAACTAATAAGACCGTGCAAAAAAAAAAAAGGAGAATAAAAAAACACTAAAAGAAAAATAAATGTAAAAATATAATTAAAATAACCCAAACCCTAAACAATGCAGAAAATGCAGGTGTATCCAAAGCAACATGGGTTGTTTCTGCAGAAAGAAGTATAGAAACAGCACCAACATATATATTTTAAGTATTTTTAAAATAGAATCCACATTCATTTAACAGTGAACAAAAGCACAAATTCTCTACATTAGAAGAGCCCTCTCCTTTTTCATCCTGGCATCCTGCAAAAAGATTATTCGCCATAAGAAGGCAGAAAAATTCTGTAAGATAATATGAATGAGGCATGTAGTTAATCCACTAAGATTCTATTAAGAAGTGAGATGATGTTCAGCCAACTAATTACTCATTCATTAAAACAGAACCATAAATGACATTTCCAACATATTACAAAACCCCTCTGTAGTAATATTTTCCCATCTACATCTATTCTGACATTTATATTCTATGTCTCTTTCATAATTATTTCAAATAATTCCTCTGACATATTGAGGGGAAAATAGCTTAAAAAGAGATTACTTACCACCTACCAGTTGCTCACAAAGAAAGGAGCAGGACAGAATAATTATGTTGGTGTGTTAAGATAGAGCTGATGTGCTTGTAGTCCCTCATAATCACTACTGGGGATCAACTTTTCCATGGTGAAAAGTTTCCAGTGCTTGAAATTATTTGCACACACATATACTCAGGATTCATCCTCCCAAAAAGGAGCACACGTAAAACTAACTCATTTGATTCAAAGAAAGCAATACAGCACCCCAAAATTGGCAGAAAAAAAATAATAAATTCAAAGCTGGATTCTGCTATTGCTAATGCAACAGCTGCTGCCGGATAAAACAGAAAAGGAAAGTGTAGAGAGGGTTGCACAAACATCTCCTTAGACAAAAAATAAACGTGGTTTCAACCAAAAGAGAACTTGATACTTAGTACGAATTGTTATTTGTTGCATGTTCACTCAGGCATTCCCTGCACCTCTTTGACTGGTAATTAACAAAGTCACAAAAGCTGACAGTGTCCAGGAAATAATACAAACTCGGCTGTTTAGACCAATAAAGAGATCTGCAATTTGCTACAAATGGCATCTTTCAGCACATTTTCATATCAGGGTTTTTATATAAAGATTATTTCTTTGCTATAACACCACCACATATTATTAATTTCTGCTTAAAAAAAATAATATATTTCTTCTTCACACATTGGACCATGTTCTGGCTTCCAAACTGCACATTTTTTGAACAGTCTCTTCCATTCTTCCATTCTTCTTTTTACGGTTCCTGTCCCTATCCCTCTGCCATTATACATTATTCTGACCTAACAACTTCTAATGATATTGATATTTAAAATCCATCAAAGTTTTTGCTGATCCCAGATTTGGTTCCTATACTTCAAGAAAACCTAGTCAAAGGCAGCAATGCATTACAGTGTATATCTGATGAAATAATGACATCTGAAAGATAAAATAGATAAAGTAGACCCAGTGCAGATTTGCAACCCTGCAAATGTTCTCAGTACCAAAAAGATAAAAAAGGTGGGATGCTACTATTTTATCATGTGCTGTTTAGGGATAGATGAAGCTACGTCTCATACTGAAGCTACATCTCATACTACACCTACAAAAGCACTGACCTACATAATCAAGAGAATATCTATCCAGTGTTCAAAACTCATCTCTCCTAAAGATTTTTTTCCTTTTGGTTTATGCCATTACCAAAGTCACGTAAGTCAGAAAATAGATTGGTCAAGCAATTATAATAGCTGACACATCCCCAGATAGAAAAAGTAATCTTCCTGACACCACCTCACCTATGTTGGTCAATACCCAAATGATTTCCAGATGCTTTAGCAGAGCTGGGTGTGGTAACAAACCGTGATGTCACTGCCATATGCCAAATATAGTCTGCAGCCTTGAATAAAGTCAGCTTCCTATTTGAAGCACAATCAACAACATATGAACAGAAGACAGCTGCCATAATACAAAAGGCTCTGGCAAGCACATTAAAAAGAAAAAGCTAACAAGGTATTTAGACGCAAAGGCTGCTAAAGGTTTCACTTAGCAGAAGGAGCAGTGACATAAACTACCTGACTATCTGCACAGCTGTACAGTCCACAATACAGCCATTTTAAGAGAACACAACTGGAGGAGATGGCATCATATATACACTGTACTTTTACAAATATTTAACAGCCAAATATGAAATCTTGCAGAATAGACACAAACCTCAAGAGTGTATAAATTGGAATGAGTTCACTTACTGTCCATGTTTAAAATTAATTTTTAAGGAAACTTTTTTTTTTAAGACATACACATTTAAGAAATCCACACTTGGGATAGCAGCCTGGACACAAACAGATATGAAAAACACAAAGAACATTTTCCTGAATGAAAGGCATCAGGTTTGTCAAAAAGCAAACACCAGAATTTGCAGTTTCCACCAAAGAAGGGTGGCACAAAGACATTAATGTAGAAGAGGTTTGTTTTCCCCGTTTCCATACTGCATGAAATTAGGTGTTAGATTAGTTGTAGCCAAGGACAATATTTTAGTGGTAAGAGAGAACTTGTAATGCTCCTTGATTTCCAAACTCTCTGAAAAATAGGAAAAACAAGTAACCAGCCAAAGCCTATTCCATTTCCCTCATCCAGCCCAGCGGATGGAGATCCAGCACTGAAAAGAGCATTCTGGCTTAACCTGTACAGATCTGAGAAAGACTACACAGCTCAGCACAATCCCTGAAAATTCTTTCCCGTTCACAATCATCCGATAGATTCATGACTACAGACAGCTGCAGATAATTTAACACACAGAAAGAGAACAATACACAGTCAAGTTTCTCAAAAAACTTCATGAAGAAACCACAGAGATTTAAGCAATGCCTCACAAATATCTGGAATATAATTAATCTTACAAACATAGGTTTATTTTTTTTACCCCAAGTGTACTTTTATATTGGCTTTAAAATATTTATAGGCCACCACATACACAAATAATTTATTGGAAACTGTTAGGGGAGTTCTTCCTGTGAAAATGGGGTGATTAGATGTTTATTATATGGGTTGTGATCATCCACTGATGTACTTTCTTTTACTCAGTGGGAAGTTTTCAGAGTAAGGATTTCAGAAAGAAACCTGTCTGCAAGAAACACACTAATATGAAAAATGATCACAATGTCCTAATTAAAACCCACATCATTTAGCTTACATTTTAATTACATAAAATTCTATTATAGTAATTTAAAGGAAAAATATTTTTTTCATATTGTGAACAATTTTTTTTAATGAATCCCGCATTTTAACATAGTTTCACTATGAATTTAGGAAAGGTTCACATCAGAATAAATTGGTGCTAAACAAAATGTGTTTAGTATCTATGTATGAAAGTATATTGTAAAAAATAGAATGTGAGTAACTTGGAACAAATTTTAGAGCAGATGCACTGGCTAGTATTATTAAATAGCAATGCTTTTAAGACTCTTCAAAGCAACAGTCCGCAGGCAGTGGGAATGCAGCACGGAGATAAAATACCTATCAGTGGCACTACGTTTTGCAGCAAAAATAATTGATGAGGAGCTGGGTAGAGTGGATTATAAATCGCAGGGTGCATGCAGGAATTTCTGCTCTAGTCAATGTAGATATTAGATATATAGGATAAAGACTGTCACTGATACAATAAAGGGCAGAATAACACACTAACGAGGCAGATTATATTTTATTGATTGATAAGAGCTAAACCACCTATATTATCCAAAATTAATTTTTACTGCCTTTAAAAAAAAAAATCTCTTTCTGCAAACCCTGCATCAAATATTAATCAAGCAATAATTAAACAGGATAAAGAAAACTGTCTTGATGTCTCACTTGCAATCATTTTCTTGGTGTATAAAATAAGCCAAGCATGACTGAGTCAAACTGTAATACTCTAATACCAGATTTTTAAATTTTAATGTTCTTTTTTATTCTTAAACCCTTCTTGGAAATACTATTCTTAACTGAGTTTTGGTAGCCTATCTAAATATCGATACAATGCCACGAGATCGGAAAGCAGGACCAATACAGCAAGATAAGACTTTAGATTCTTCTTTTGTATTACTTGAACTATTTCACTTTAACTGCATGCTTTTTTTAATACGTTTGTATGACAGAGTACCAAGGTCAGAGAGACCTAGATATAACAGTCCACCTACCTCTCTACTCAGCAAGTGCTTACACACATGCTTAAGTACTTTTTAAAGGCAATAACATTTTAACCAGATGTTTAAATGATTCCTGGCCTATTGAGGGGTGCACAATTAAGCAGTCAAGATGCAATTATGAATTCAGGTTCTGTGGCTTCTGTGCTGGACTTTGCCAATGATTATTTCATTAACTATTGCTAAGTCGTTCCAGGTTCCAGTCGTTCCATGCTGTTAGACTAACTGTGGTTAATTAGAAGGTCCCAACAAAGAGGGATCTTTAAAATGCAATAGAGAAGATAATAAATACTAGAAAAGAATCTTTTAAGAGACACTCTCTTAAATATCTCACTTTCTTTGTTTACAGTACACTCTGCAACCCAGCTAGACTACTAATCATCTGTGATCATCTTTTTCCTTGCAGATTAGCCATCCTAGTGGTGCCTCATTTCACCAGCAGACTTTCAAATCACTTGTACGTGAAGTCCTTCTTATAGGTCCACAGTTGCACACACAAATGTTACACACCTATAGACTGACTTTTGCTGAATTTTTTATCAGAACAAAACCAAAGTATTCATGGTTTCAATTGCAATTTCTTTTTAAACACTTCAATACAGAGAAGCTATAGCTTATTTCAAGTAGGTTGACTGAGACTGAAGCATTCAGCCTGGTAAAGGAGTCATGGTTAGCTTTTCATTTGTACTAAGTACCTGATTTTAGAACTAATTGTATGAGCTACTACTACTACTACCTCTGCAGAATCAGACCCTTAATGTGACAAATACTTTTACAATAATTTTCAAAATTATTGGCACTGAAGAAAAACATGCCATAAATCCGCCTGTTCAATAATTAGTTCGCAATTTGTGTTGCTTTCAGATTACAATTGAAACAGCATAAATTATATCCTGGCAAAGTAGGTGTCATTTATTTTGAATCTTTACCTCTCACTCTGCTAAACTTCAACGTTTTGCCTGTAACCTGAGATGGGATCAGAAACTGAGATTAAGGTAGGTATTGAAAATAGAGCTTTGTGATACACAAAAGCTATAGCTCTGAGAAAATGCAGGAATGGGGAAGCAGTCTGCCTACGATAAGTGACATAGGAATCGATGTTCAAGGAATACAGGACTCTGCTGGCTCAGAAGCTATCGAGACCTACATGGTTCCCCCAAATTTATGAGCTTGGCTCATTAGCAGCCCAACTGGCAGCCTGCCAAAATACTGCATTTCCCAGCTCTGCCTGCAGTCCTCCAGTAACCAGTGTGGAGCTTTCTTGCCCAGAGAATTTCTGCAATTTGTGTTCCAACCAATCACTCTCACTGTGAAATATCAAAATCCTACTGTTACAGCTCTACATCTTGCCTTGCATTATGCTTCATTCCCATCTCTGAGATTAGACAACACTGTGTTTTGGAAAGATTCTTTATAAAATAGTATTATGGCTGCAAACAGATGATGTATATGAAGCTTAACAAAGCTGCACCTGCTAAAGAGATGCACGTGCACTACAGAGGGATTTGGTTTGGGAATCCAGTCAAACCAAGACAATTCCATTATTTCACCCTGTGGTCAGCTGTAGTCAAGCTGCCCAGACCAGAAAAGTTCTCTTAAAAAGATCAGGAAAAGACACACATGGCCTTGAATGAGGATATCATACTTCAAGAAAATGAAAATTATTAAAAATAGAAACCATAAAGTTAAATCTGAGGAAATAAAATACTTTAACTTTGCACAGATGTAATTTAAAGGCTCCATAAGAGACCTGAAATAAACTTGGAGCAGACAGAAAAATAGGGTCTAACCTAGTGACCGTAAGCATTCTCAATCTACTTTCAAAGCATTTTGTTCGTAGCACATAAAATATTGAGCTAAAAGAGAACTATTGATGTACATGTAATGGACGTGTAAGCAAACTTGCTTTTTGTTTACATCTTAAAAGGTAATTTAAAGCCTCATATGTTAGGAATTGCTGAGTCTAATTTTTCGCCTGGAGCAAATTTTTATAGCTAAATAACAAATTCTAATGATAAGGGTTTCTAATGGTCAGACTTAACTACTCTTCTGTGGCTAGGTATTCTAATGGCACACCCTACCTTTGCTAAACCTGGTTCCGCAAGTAGTCCATTCACCCGCTTTACATAAACTCTAAATTTCTAGAAATTGAAATTAGGCCTTATTTGGTTGTGTTTAAATCTAATCTGTTTTAATGGAGAGCATGTGTTCATTTTCTCTCAAATTACCTTTGAAAGGATCACGAGCAAGTAATTAAAACTATTAGTTGACATTTCAGTTCACAATAGCTCTAGCTAGCCTAAAATTGTTCTCTTTAGAAACGGTACACATATTCAAAACAAATAATTGCGAGTTATTAAGAAAATAGAAATTCTGAGTGCTCTGCATTTCATTCACATAAAACTAACTTCTCTTGACCTCTAGGTTTAAAACAACACTTTTTTGCAATTGCAAAATGAAGTACAAAAGTGCCTGTGCTTTTAACCAAATGAAGGCAGAAGTCCAAATACAATTTTGTGTGCTTAACAGACTCCAGTAATCTCATCTTCTGATGACCAACTTAGAAGGAAAATATTGCAATTCTATACTATCATTAATTCAAGGAAAGGAGTAATTCAGAAATCACTCTGTGAAAATATTATTAAAACCTTGTTGCTTATTCCACATGTAACTGTATTCTTCTAATCTTGGCCAGGTCAAAAGAATTGGTAATAAATCAGAGACAAGCCAGAAGCAGTGTTCTGTCACAGCGTAAGGATTAAAAAAAAAAAAAAAAAAAGAAACTGGGGCACACACATACACACATATTGCAGGATGCAGGGTTTCCACAGAGAGTGAGTCATGGCTCTTCCTCATCTATAACTTACCTAGTGTCTTAGATCAGGGGCAAAACAGGAAATAAATTCGAGATTTCATAATTTTCAATTGCGTCACACTCACAGAACCTTCAGAGTGTTGCCAGCCGATTAAGATATTCTTTGAAAGACTCCCTAAGACACCCATAAATTGATGAAAAACATTATACCAGTCCAAATAATCAACTGGCGTAAATTGGAATAAATGTCTTGGACTTGCATTTTTAATACCTTTTAATCTAATCCAATACATTGAGCACACAGAAAATATTCCTGCCTCAATTTTTCTGTTAACTGCTGTTGACTAATTGCCCTGTTATGGTTTATAATCAGCAGAATATACCAAGCTTTAACAACAGTATGACAGAGTAGAGCATTACATCTCCTTAACACTTGAAAAGGTATGAAAAACAAAACCTCATCTCCCTATAAATTGTAAGAGGACTGATAGAATTACATTTTTTTAAAATGGTTAAAATTACAAAGATAAGTGAAATCCAATATTAACTAAACAAATACAATTATTTCAGTGAAGTAAGTCTGATGATTGCAGAATTAATTGTATTTGCATAGTAATGTTTAAGTACTAGAAGCTGCAAAGGAAAAATTCTGAATATCTATTATGATAATTATGATTACAGACTATTGGGAGAAAGGAAAAGATCAGTCTTTTTTCCCTTTTTTTTCTTTAGTATGTGCTTTTCTGTGCACAGTGGTAAGATGAGTGCTCCAGTTGCTATAACAACTTAACTCTCTATTATAATCAACAATCATCTACATTTAATTGCCATTCTGCCCTTCTAAACCAATATATTCAACAGCAGTTGTATGAATTCCATAAATCTTGTTACTAAAACCTATTCAAAAATCTCGAAACAAGCTGAGGTATACTTGCACATCAGAGTTAGTCTGAAGAAAAATAAAACGCTTTATTTTGTCCATGAGAACATTTGTCTTGGGACAGCTATCTCTGATGAACTCCAAAACTAAATATAAAACATAATTGAAACTGCATGAATGAAACGAAATAAATTAAAATAACAATTTTAAATTTAAAATATATCGAACATTAAAATATTATTCTGATAGTATAAGCATCCCTACCTTGTACAAAAGAAATTCCACTTAGGTTAGCAACGAGAGTTAAGCTGGTCATAAAAAAGAAAATAAAGAGCAGAGAGAACAGAACACCCAATGCACTTCAAGATCTAGTGATACAGACACACTAACTACAAAGATTATTACAAACTATATCATGAACTATAAAAAATTCTATTGCTGGCCTCAATAATATTTTCTTTGAGTGATAAACAAACTCATGTTCAAATTAAGAAGATATTAGCATTCTTCAAAAATTCTCTAATTCAGGTCCTGTGGGCTGAGAATAAAATTAAGCCTTGTCATTTACCCATTAATTATGATGTCCATCTGTAATAACATGCCTTGTATGTCACACTGGAAACAGATAATCAGAGCAGAAGAAAAAAATGGAATCAGTATCAAATATGCCAGGGTTAAAAAGAAACTAAAAAAGGTCTGTTAAAAAAGTACAAAAGATAAACAAGTGATGCAGCATCAACTACTATATGTGATTCTTTCTGAACAGAAAGAATGTAAACCCAATATGTACTCAAGCTTATGTACTTCTACCTGTTCCTGCCTCATGCCCTACATCTTATTTATATCCCAGAAACTTGAAAATAATGCAACAAAAGGTCATACCAACACTCAGAGCAGAGAAAGACACCTAACTGTCACGTAAGGTGCACGACCTTACTTTCATTTACAGCATAATGCAGAGCTCCCTGAAAACTACTTAAATGCAATTCTGGAAGCTACACCTACAAACAAGCAAGCCAGAGTGTAAAACTGGACAGTACAAACAATTTAGCCACAGCTATAACTTTTGGCAAACTAATAAATTGTTAACTACACTTCTGTTAATATTTTACAGTAAAGATGCTCAGATGCATAAGATCACAAAGGTGGAATTAGCTTGAAAGTGTGGTTGCAGTTGCAACTGGGCCCTAATGCAGAACTGCCCAGGCTGCGGTCAATGGATCAGCCTCCCTCTCCCCGACTTGCCTTCTGCTCCTTTCCTCATGGCAGAGCAAGTGGGCAAAGGTGGTCTGGGGGGGAGACTGCAGCTTCTGCCATCCTTCCCTCTCTCCTGTAATGCTGTCCGTGAAGAACAGGACGTGCTCTTCAGTGCCTCAAGTGGGAAGGTACTGGAACCTTGGTTAAACGCCGGTCATTACTACCCCAGTGGAATAACAACCTTTGTTATCAGTTAACCATTAGGAAAAGTAACTACATCTTCAACAATGCTATGACAAAAAATTACACACTTTAAACCCAAAACAATCAAATATTAAATCCACTCAGTCATGTTGTTTCCTGTTTGAATATGCCTGGTTTTAGATTTAACCCAATACTTCATTATATGTTGTTTCTCTATCTGTTATTTACTGATTAATAAATACAGTACACCAAAACCCTAAATGAAATAAAAAAAATACCAGCTCAGTATAAGCATTAGGTCAGTGAAGAAAAAAAAATTATAATAAAACCCCCACCCTACAATCCTGTCAGACTGTAGAACAATTAAAAGTATACTGGCATTTAACGTCTATTTAGGCCTTTGTATCTATTATATTTTTCTATTTCATTTAACTATAATGAATACTTACATAAAATATATATACATAAAGCCATGAGAACTTAGTCAGGAAGTGAGACCACTCTAAAACCAAATTGTGCTGAATTTTTTGACAGCAACTGCTTAGTACTTTTATCAGAAATCAATAATTATAAAGCATAGTCATGAAATAAGAACAACTGATAGTCTTTGATAAGGTCCAGTTTTGCAGAATTGCAGTAGCAAAGAAACAGAATAAGCTTTGACTTGTTCCAAAAGGAGCATTTCATAACATAGCGAAATCGGCTTGCTTTTGATCTTGGTTTATTAGATCCAGATCAGAGAATAGAAAGAACTATTTATCTTTAAAAAGTAATTATCTTTTTGATTATATGTCATAGCAAAAATCTTATCTTTGTCTTGGAAGTTTGAGACTAATGACGACAACGTTAGGAGTCCTGTGAACCTTGACAGTAGTTCAGCCAATTATGTGATGAACGATGAAGATGGAGTCTTCTTTACTCCTCTGCGACATTTCTAGAAACCATAATTCTGAAAATCTAAATGGAGTCATTGCTTTTCACCCCTGTGGGCAGAGCCATAATTCTTCAGATATACATTCTAACTGGGTTTTCTAATAGCTCCATTCATTTCTCAATCGTTCTAATAAGATTGCCAGAGAGGACAGCTTGTCTCTGGCATATTTCTCTTCCAAAAGGACAAAATCATCTGAGCTATTATTCAAGCCTTTCAACATCACATTTTGGTCATCAGAACTTGTCAAATTAAACAAACTAATATTGCAATTTAAAAAGAAAAATGAAAAAGACAAAAGAAGACTCTGTGGTTCCTGTAGTTTCCACAGCACACTTTGTAAAGTCAAACACATTTTAAAAGTAACTCCTCATCTCTGAAATACAGAGGGATATATATTAAGCTGAGGCCAATAACTGGCACTCACTATGTGGTGTGAAAATTTTCACAACAATTTAGAACCTAAAATTGTAACCAAGTATTGAAGTACCACTGCACATAGCAGTACTGAAATGTAGAAAATATTCTATTGAATTAGCAAAGACAATTTTTGAGCAGCTCAGCAATTTCTTTATGCAAAACATAAGCCAAAATGCTTTCACAGATACCTTTTTTTACAGTCTTGGGGGGCGGGGAGGGGAGCTTTTAATATCCCCAAGAAGACTACAAGGAAACTAAAAGGACTTTTAAATCAAGTTAAGGGAAAACTCTTCTTGATTACATCAATGATATTACAAGACATAAAAATGTAGCTCAGAGTCGCAACGAGAAATTGCTACAAAATTTTATTTTAAAAAACACAGCAAGTGAGAAGTTTAAGTTTATTTGTATATATGTGAAATATGTACGTCACGTGAAATGTGTATAGCAGAGTTCTTAGGTGATGGAGGAAATTATAGGTTTACTCCTAGCATAATTTAGATTACGGAGTAACCAGTAAATTCCAAAAAGACTCCGGAGAAAAAGGAGAAGTCAGTTTAAGAAGTTTAAAGGAAGCCTGAAAATTTGAAAGGGAGGAGTGCCTTGAAATAAAAGAGCATAGTCAAAACCTGGTCTGGCACTTCCAGACCTTGCCTTGTCAGCAATTACAGGGACTTGTTAAACTTAGTGACCCCCATGCTAACAAGTGTTTTGCTGAAAAGCTGAGGCTTTGTGTTCAAATGGCTTCATTTATACCGAAAAATTAAAACTACAACGTCCCATGCCTCACAGAACTCTAAGTTCAACCCTGAGTGCTGGTGTAGGATTCATGTTTCACTTAATTACCCTGCATTGATAGACATGAACCATCAAAAGACGTTGGTATAACAACTACATCCCTTCATGGGAGTAAAAAAAAGCTATTAGAAATCTAAAGCTGTACAACTGCATTAATTCAGATGTTAACAAACAGACCTTAAGTAGGAAGGATCCATATGTAATTTTTCTGCTTCTCAGTCAATATATACATTATAAGATATTCCTAGCCATTTGATTTTGTCTTATTTCCACCAAATGTGAAAGTTATTAAAGCCAAAGTAACATAGTAACATATTTTTTGCTGTAGTGGTTTCTTCTTCAAGTTCTCATTTGTCAGTGTGTCCACAGTGCATCTGTTTCAACAAACTCTTGAGAACACCATTATACATGTAATCTGCTACCTGCTCCATGGAAAATTTAATTGTCTCATCATTCAAAGATTTAGAAGAAAAGAAATCTTCAGATTTATTGTTCATTTATAACGAGCAAATGGAAACAGACTTTATTTAAAAGACAGAAAATATGACAAAGTGGAAATATTGCAGTGAGTGAAAATAGGGTCAACATCACAAAGAATGTTTTTGTCTTGACAGAAAACGTTCCTTTGAAAACTTAGCAAACAAAATCAAAAGCTTAGGTTTCGTCTACAGATATGAGGCCAGGCTGGACGAGGCTTTGAGCAACCTGATCTAGTGGGACGTGTCCTTGCCCATGGCAGGGGAGTTGGAACTAGATGAGCTTTAAGGCCCTTTCCAACTCTAACCACTCTATGATTGGTACAATCCAAACCATCCCATTCTTTTAATACCGTAAACTCAAATCAGTTGGACTCAGATACAGTGGACTGCAGTTCATTTGCATGACATTTTCTGGCAAGATTTAAAATGAGAACAAATCCTATTTACCAACGCTCAACAATGTCCACAATCTGACTGAACAATAGCATCTAATCTGTAACAGAGTGTACGGCTGTAAAAGAGTTAAATGACAAAAAAAAGTTGTTTTCTACAGTCATGGACCATCACACAAAGCCAAGGAACCAGACAGCAATGGGAGCAGAGTAAACAAACAGGTTGCATTCCCTTTACTAATTTATTTCACATACTGTCTTCATTTCAATGGAATATTTTGCCTTAATGTGGACTTCTTATTTAGGGAAATACTGATTACAAAAATTCCAAAACACTGACCCATTACTTTGTGAGAAGAAATATATTTTCCCCAAAATGGTAAAAAAAAAAATTTTAAAAATTTAAAAAATGTTTAAAACAAACCAGAATCTTTCCTGGGACTTACAGAATAAATGTATTTGAATGTACTTTTTTCTTTCACGCAGTGTTTGCATACTTTTGAACATTACATGTGTATAATTTTTGGACAGTTGGACAAGAGGCAGGAGGGGGCACAGCCAGGAGAGCTGGCCCAGGCTGACCACAGGGATATTCCATGCCACGGAAGGCCATGCTCAGCAGTGCAGCTGGGGGGTAGTCTTTCCAGAACAGCCATTGCTCAGAGATTGGCTGGGCATCGCTCTGCTTGGGGGAGGTGGTGATTACCTTTGCATCGCTTGTTTTGGTTCTGTTTATACTTCCTCTTTCCTTCACTTACTAAACTGTCTTTAACTTGATACGTGAGTTTTCTTGCTTTTGCTCCTCTATTCTCTCCCCAGTCCAGCTGGGGATGGGGTGGAGGCAGTGAGCGGCTGTGTAGTCCTCAACTGCTGGCAGGGGTCAGCCAAACACAACCTCTTTCAGCTCAGAACTCCTGCTGAGTGGCACATGGCACAGTCTATGTTCTTTTGTTGGAAACCTCATAAAACTGGCCCACACAGGCCAATTGCCTTGGGCAAAGTTTTCATGATTTGAGATTCAATATTCATTTTACAAAATTTATCCTAGTGAAATTGAACCCAGGATTAAGTAGTGAAAGTCAGTATATGCAGAATCATAAGGAGACACAGATTAAAATTTCGTTATATGTTCAAATACATATTTGTAAAGAAAATGCACTGATTAAATCTGGAAATATGAAATAACGCTGCCTTTTAGTTTGCTTCACTATATGTATCTCAGTGCTCCTGTATAGCTACTTCACAACTTGACAGCTACCTTCATAATATTTTTAAATAAAATACATTAAATACTTCAAAGAAAAGCTAGCCACCCTTCAACTTTGCAGTTTCCTTTGTTCTGCTTAAGTAACACCAGAAACTGTACACCCCTGACACCACCTTTCCTCGGATGCAAATGAGTGGTTATTTGAAAGCCTCTACCATCTGCAGTGTTTTTCTCAAATGACTAAATCTAAGCTTTTGGTAACTCTTGCCTCCTCTATTGGCTTGTGTTGGCACCAGGAGGGAGCATGTTCAGAAAGAACTGCTGGGACAACAAATGCAACCACATCGGCACAGGCACTGCATATTGTAACTCTCCTTTTAGTTTTAGTCTTCAAAAATAAAGATTGATTCTCTCTTATATTGAATATAGCTCGTCAGCTATAAAGCAGATTCTCTTTTAAAATGAAGATACATTTGATAAATTTCTCTTAAAACTATCTTAATTTAAAAATCTTTATCACAATGTACCACAGTCACCACGAATTCAAGAGTTATATAGCGCAAATTCAGCAAACAGCAAATCAATTATAGACTCAAAGCCCAGACTGCCCAGATCTTTGGTCCCTGCCTGCCATTCAGCCAACAGTACCAAAAAAAGCCATTTAGAACAGAATATTCACCATGACCATTGGGATAATAATCCCCTAATACCCATTGCCCAGAGGTGGAGCAGCCAGTTAACATAAATCCTGGTGAACTGCTTTTATTTTTGCACTTTGTGTTTTGTGCCATGTTTGTCAAGAAAAGCAAAGACTGTATTTCACCTACTGCACCATTCTTTTATATGTGATGTATATTTTCACCAATAATAGTTTAATGAAGTATAGGAATCATTTACTGCTTTCCCATTCCCCCTGCAAAATCTCATGATTCTTAAATTACATTGTTTCTTCACAATGCATACTAAAACCAGGTTAAGTGAGATTACTACTGAAAACAGGTTAAAAATAGATTTATTCACCATGAGAGATGAATTTAAATGTTATATATTCTGAAGGAGGAGCAGGGGGAGAGGGGACTAAGGTCTCACAAGGGGGATTAAACTTTGCTACAATCAATCAAACAGGAATGTGTGGGAAGCACAGTTTTGCAGTACTGCTCTTTTAGGATTTGTTTTCTTTAAAATTTGCATTCCTTTCTGCATCCATTTAGGATATATGTACGTTGGCTTTTTCATGTTTAGAAATGGCTTTGATCTTGACTACTTGAAGGAACATAAAGATGTAAATAGTGTTAGTGGATATGATTAATCCTAGTAATGACAAACATAACAAAAAAAACAAGATAAGCTTTTCTGAATTTTTCAAACATACCTTAGGAAGTTCAGTCTTTAGCTCACGTCAGTCATACAAGAATGATCTACAGAAGAAGTCAGAAATGTACCAGTGTTCAAGGTCCCCAAATACCACTAGTGCCAGCTTATCAAAGATAAGAAACTAGGAAATAAGAAACATCAGCTTTCTGCTCGAGTAGCTGCCACTGTCCTTTGAGATGGAATAGAGAGGAAATGAACATCATTCCTGCTGCAATATGACTATCAAAATAAATAATATGTGATGTTCAGGTATAATAATAAAAATAGTCTATAATAAATAGATATAAGATATAAATAAATAATAAATAAATAAATAGAACTGTAAAAAATACAGTTCTAAGAAACTGTAACCAGTAGTTAACAGGTGCCTCATGGCCAGGATTTGATGGCTATTTATAAGGTGTGAAAATAGAACTCTAATTTATTAGAGGAATTAACTGGACACCTTAAAAAAGTGTCCCTAAATCTTCAGTAAGATGATGTAATTTTTTGCATCTGCGTGAAGACAGCAGTAAAGAAAGATGAGTGGGAGATGTTATGATTAAAAGAGGAAATTTATAAAGGAAAACAATCAAAAGTCCACGAGACATCACCCGTATTGTGTCTTTTCAATGCCAGAACCCAGAAACTCCAAAAGATACCTGTCACAAAACAGTAATTTTCCATGTCCTTAGTATCTTAGGACAGCATTGGTGAAACCTGAGCTCTCATCTCCTCATGGGCATAAAATATATCATTTAGGTATATGCAAGTAATCTGACCTAAATCCTTAACCTACTTCTTTTCAACAGCAACTTTAACGTATGCGGTTGATTATTTCTAGTGATACTACACAAAATTAAATGGAATATCAGAATAAAGGAAAAAGTATTGCCCAATTGTTTCAACAAATTAAGTAAAATTGTAGAGAATTCTGCAGCATTTTTCAGTATTCAGCTGACTGAAAAACAAATTCTCCTTCCTTCCATTACCAGCCACCCAATACTTTTTCACAATACTTTGCATTCGTTGCATTCAACTAAAAGAAAATCAACTTACACAATAAAAACAGCATTATGGCAACAGAGAATAATTAACTAATCAGTGAAAGACACATACCTTTTCTCAATAAAAATGGCAAAGTCACAGAAGCAAGACCATATAACATTATAGTGAACATTTTTTCAGAATTAGTTTAGTAGTTTCACAGCAAAACACGTGAACGAACACAAAGCAGTTTATTAGATACTTTAGTTTCCTCCCTTTCCACTTGTTTTTTGTGTATTCCCCCCATCAATGTCTTGAATTTTCAACAGAAATACCAAAACCAAAAAACCTACACCCACCCTTCATAAGCTAATGTGTAGACGGAAACAATTTCATTTCTTCGAAAAAACTGTTTGTTATTTTAACCGGCCCTATACAAGCTATTAATGAGAAAAGTACTTTCACTAATTGCATTTTGAAAGGAATATTGCACAAAACAGCTACACTAAGCCTTGTTACTAAGTGAAGCTTGTATTTCAGTAATAATCTTTCAATACTAATGATGTTTGTACTCAATGGAGGAGCGAAACCACTTCATTAATTTAACCGTGTAATTCTTAGATATTTCCAACAAATTATAAAGCTTTGATCTTCCAAAAAGCACAACTGATAAATGAATTAGATACTAATATTATACGATCGTTATTTTTAAACCATTTGAGAAAACCTTTACCTACACAGAGTGCATATATATTAGAAAAATGATGCTTAATAGAATTACATAGTTCAGCATCCCATTGTGATTGAGAAAATGCGAAAAGATTAGTACCAATGTTTCACTCCTAGATTACTCAAAAGTAAGGTTAAGTAGTACTCTAAAGTTTTGCTGTAAAAGCTGTTTATATTTGGGAAAATGGGAAGAAGGTTTATACTTAGCATGATTTATCACCAACTATCTCTCTGTTACAGAATCATTGAATCGTTCCAGTTGGAAAAGACATTTAAGATCATTGAGTCCAACCGTTAACTACACGCTGCCAAGTCCACCACTAAACCATGGCCCTCAGCACCACATCTGCCCGTCTTTTAAATACCTCCAGGGATGGTGACTCCACCACTTCCCTGGGCAGCCTCTTCCAATGCTTGATAACCCTTTTGGTAAAGAAAATTTTCCTGATATCCATCCTAAACCTCTCCTGGTGCAACTTGAGGCCGTTTCCTCTTGTCCTATCGCCTGTTACTTGGGAGAAGAGACCGACCCCCACCTGGCTACACCCTCCTTTCAGGTAGTTGTAGAGGGCAATGAGGTCTCCCCTCAGCCTCCTTTTCTGCAGCCTGAACAACCCCAGCTCCCTCAGCTGCTCCTCATAACACTTGCGCTCCAGACCCCTCACCAGTTATGTAAGTGTAATTATTTTTCCAGCTATCTCCCTGACTATGATATTTTGAACAGAAGAGACATTTGATAATAAATCTTAGAAGAACAAAAACCAAATCAATCTCCAAGCTCTAAACCAAACAAGTATGGAAAAATACAAAATTGAAGAGCCAGTAAATTAACACACAAGCAACCAGAATATTCTAATAGTTTCTTACTTTTATTTTAGCAGCTCTTTACTTGGGTCAACAACTGGATGTGCTGACTCCAGCCAGCAGGGTAAGACAGGCAGCAACTGGCCCAGCAATCTCAAACACTGGAAGAAACCTATCTGCCTTTCTGTCTGTTCACAGCATCAGTATTTCTAACTCTCATTGTTTTTCCCTGGCTTCCAGATAAGATTCCTTCTCTATCTGTCCCTACAAAACCCAAAGAAAGATTTGCAACATTATAAAGAGTAATTAAAAATGTTCCTCTAAACAGAGACACCTTCAGGGACCAGGATGAAGGAGAAACTTTCCTATATGACATGCTTGTAGGCAGATTCATCACAAGCACTAAGCTCTCCAAGCTTTAACCAGTACAGGCACTAACAGTGCCTAACAATAATAATAAACCCCCCTTCTTAATGAAGCATACACTGTTTATCAGAGGAATACATAAATTTGCTGACCCACAGATGGATCTGATTAATTCTGCAGACCTATCTATTTATGTGAGTAAACAGGGGTGTAGGTGAATGGTGTTTGAACATACTGTGCCAGTATGATTAAAACAAACAAACCAACCTGAACCCTGCATTTAAGTAAGATGATGACATATATATGCAATTTGTCTGCTGGAAAATTTGAGTAAACCTGAAAGAATTAATGAAATAAAGGTATTTATAAAGTAAGCCTAACAAAGGACAAAAAAGCCACCACCGCCCACCCTCAAAAAAACCCCCAAACCCCAACACATGATATAAACTCAGAATTTTTTCTCTGAAAAAATGTGTTATAACCCCGTTCAGGACATAGCAGAGTGATTTTAACTCGACGGCTGATAACACGTGCAGTGCTATCAGCCTCCATATTGGCAGACAAAAAAGCCCTGTGTGGTTCCTATGGTTTCTCGGTGGGCCTCAGGTTTATGAATTCCCCCACTTACATTCCTTTAATATGTGCATTTTATAGCTTCCAAGATACAAAAATACAGGCTATGAAAAGCAGAGATTAACTTGGTCACTTGTGAAAGGAGGGGTCACAGCATGGATGATACAAACAAGGCACATATTATGCACATGGTGGCTCTCTAACATTAAAAGAAAGCTTCAGAACTATACGCCTTCTTGTTTGTACTCATTGGGCTCAGGACTTCAACTATCTTTTGCAATTAAATCTATCAAACTTCAAGCTTCCAATTAAAAATTTTCAAATGCATCATGCTCCAGGGTGTCTGAAATTAAAAACCACTTTACATGTTTGTCAAGTCCTCTTTTGTAATTTTTACAGTGTTGCTCTTTCTACTGTGATAAGTGCTGCCAGCCCCTTTCCATTTATATGCCATGACAGAAGAAAAAATAAACAAAATTCCTTCAGACAGCTCATTCCTAACTACAGCATTTTGTTTCACCAGTGGTTGCTCTTACCTTTCTCAGACATCTATTCTCACGAGGCAGACAAGGGGGGGAAATTGGAGAATGTCTCTGACTCTTGAAGAAGGCTCCAGAGGAGGAGCCGGAACTAGCACAGCTGGTGCCTTGAAGGCCACCCTTTGTTGTGCTCAGCACAGGAGCTCTGCTGCCACCAGCCCCTATGTCTGAGCATTTGGTTCTGCAATGGCTATTTCCAGTATTGCCTCCAACAGACAACAGCTGATCATAAAACCTGAAAATACCTTTGTAAGTTCACTTCACCTTTTGGTAAAAGAGAAAAAGGGAATGGCTGTGTTTTAGTTCAACATGGGGATACAGTCAGTTCCTAATTTTTCCTATTCACCTGAGGAAAAAAACCAAACAAGAAACTAACGCTAATACTCTGAGAATTCAATAAACCTTTACATTTTGTTTCCCCAACAAACTCTTGTTCTAGACATGAATGCCTCCTATATGATGGTCCAAGTAAATATACCTATGGATAAAAGGGGTTTATTCCTGATATACTACTACTAAAATAAACTGTGAAGTTGTGGTGAGTGTCCTACCATGGAGACAGAAACAAGCTTTGGGTCTTGTGCTCCCCATCTCTCAGAACTGATTCACCAGAAGAGAGAACCTAAAACCAATGTGGTTTTTTAAAGAAGACTGCAGAAGGAGAGATAGACACAGTCAGATACACAGCTCTCAATTTATATGAGTATAAATTAAAAAAACAATGTGATGTATGACACCAACATTGTTTATCTATATGTAAACCAATGGACACTAAATGAAAAACTTCAAGCGGGAGATACCGAATGGGATTGGAACTGCAGGAGCTGTAATTCCTTTTGTCTGTCCAATGGCTTCATTTGCCTACAGAGAAAGTTGAAAGCTATGAAGCCATCTGGATTTCAAATCCAAAACCACTGAGGATGAGAGAAAGAAAATGTTCCAGCTCAAGCCTTCCTTTGCCATGTAATAACATTGAAAGTAACTGTTTTAATTAACTGCTACCATTTCTGTTGACTTGAATTCCTATTTTATCTTTAGAAGGAAAAGTTAGGGAGGACCCCAAATTGTCATTTCCCTGTAAACGTAAAATATATTTAAAATATATTCTATATTTAGGAGACAAATAACAGTTAATACAGAAGTATGAATGCAGTTCATAAGAAAATAATACAGTACAAGTAAAAGTCACATAGTGGGTATAAAAGGAATATGCAGAGTCTTAAATATGAATTACATCCCACGGGTATAATGCGAGGGGCAGATTAGAATTCTTTATTTTTCTCTTTCCATCAATTATATAAGGGATAATTTTTTTTCCAACTCAAGCTACATTTTGCAAGCAATGTTTACAATGTGTGCACTATTTTGTTTACTTAATTTTGCAAAACGTCCTGTTTTGATATTACATTCCTACCACCGGCCCTTGAAAATTAAAACATGTTCAGAGAGAAACGTAGATCTTTGACATTGGTCTGTTAACGCTCTAAGTGCTCCCTCTTTTTTCTCAACCCTGCTTGAACACTGACACTTATACTTCATAAATGTGTATATCTGATTGTTTTGTTCCCTTCTATACCTTGTAAAAGAAAATCAGCATTCTCTGATGAGACAAAGGTAAAGTTTGTGACTAAACTCTGAATTTCTTCTCCTTGAACAGCAAAGATGAAGACATCTGGAAGACAAATAGGAACCTACCCTAAACAAATACTAATATAAGCACCCAGGGAGATATTTCTTATGTTTCCTTTGAAGAAGGAAAAGCATCTCTGATCAGATAATTACGTGAAGGGAATAATCTGAATCACCATTGAGGAACATGTAATGAATTCTTCCTCTTCAAGAAGGAAGAATACTTCATTGTGCATTTCCCAGTATTTTATCTTGGAGTATGAATTACTACTTCACTTTCTGCCTGGAAATATGCCTTCCACAATTCTCTCTGCTTCTAAACAAAATTCTGGAAGGCACCTGAGCAACAGTCCCGTCCCCAGAATGAGGTGATCAAGGACTTGGTTTGGTTTTGGCAAACCTCTATCAATTTTTTGAATCACCTGCAAGATGCTATGGAGCTTTTACATGAAGTGCAAACAGTTTTGGTCATGAAGTAGAACAAGATTCATTACTATTTTTTTGTATTTAAGCAAGTTTCATATTTTCAGAATTACATTGAAAATAATCATATTTGGCTTGTGATGATGTTTTAAAACACACATTATTCTAGGGAAGTTTTGGTAAAAACTAAATGTGTGGGTAATACCACTCAAAATATGTATTTAAGAATATTTAGTTACAAAGTGAAAATAAAATTATTAATCTTTAAAAAAAACCCCAGACATTCCAAACACCACCACTTATTATCACTGTGCTGGACTACCACTCATTCCTGAGAATCCCACTGCATTTCAGTGCTGAGATACATTTTCAGACCTGGCAATAAGTTTTTCAAGTGAGGACGCAAGTAACCATAAGGGATGACAGGACAAAATGACCTGTCAGTTGCCAGAGAAGAACTTTAAACCAAGTCACGCACGTGCTACGTTTATTATGACAAGTGAGTTAATCCTTTGGGTTTGAGGGACCTTTTTTTTTCCTGACACCAAGCTAGACATCTTGTATTTTATTATTACTATAGTGCATAACATGGTGCCCTTTAACTAGTAAGGGATTTCACTTCCTGAATGCAAACTAGATTGCAGAAAAGGTTAATAAGCAGAATAGAGAATTATGTATGTTATATAGGCAATAAATTTAACAATGTGTATTTGTTTTTCTTTTTGGCTCTTATCCAGTTACTACTCTTTGTACATAAAGCCTTGGTCCCCAGCACACCAGTGAATTGTTGTAAAAAACACAGAATGTTCTGAAACCTCATAAAAAGAAAAGCAGCAGCAATTAAAACACACGTATTGAGCCACCTCCTGTATGACTGTTTCTCATAAAAGTCAGTTTTATTTCACTGCTAAAATGACTCAGCCGAGCATAAAATGACTGATCATTGCATTAAATGTTGTTCATAGCACATATTTAAGCCAACTAATCAAAGACAACCCATTCTACATTTTTATCAATATTCTATTTCATGATTAGCAAACAAGCTGTCAGCCTCACAATGTTTTCTCACAGAAGTTACGTTAAACTATGTAATTTTGATGAGACCAACAAAATTCTTAAGTGTAGTATGATAAAACAAAGTATGTAGTATGGTAAAACAAAGCTACATAAAGCAGCAGGGCAATTTTAACTTTGAACTGCCTGTTACAGGAGACAGTACACTTCAGAATGGAAAGCAATGAAGTGTATACATCAATCTGCACCGAGTGCGCTAAGTCTGCTTGGACTAGATGACCTGACAGGTCCCTTCCAACCTAGGCAATTCTAGATTCTGTGATCTTAAGTCCAATCACAACATGCGTCATGACCAAGTCTAACATGCTACAGAGCAGAGTCACGTGTGTACCTCAGTCAGCTCAACTAAGTTAAAGGATGTTGTCGGATTTTTGTATCTTTCCTTTTCTGCATGGCACATAATGAGATCTGACCTGGAACCCAGAAGGAGACGACATGCTCGCCCAGCACATCTCCACACAAAAGCTACAGAGAAAAACAGCAACAAGTTATCTAGTGATCTACACATGCTGTGCATCAAGAAACACAAAGGAACAAATACTTCCCTCTCCCTCTCTTTCTCTCCTTACAAGGATCCAAACAAATTCTTATTATTCCAAGCAGGCAGTTGAGGATTGTTAAAAACAAAACAACAGCTTTTTAAAACTCAAGACATGCTAGGGAACACTGGGGAACTGAAAAGCATCACATCTTGAAGAATGAAAATACAATATAAATCCAAAGCTTAGGAAGAAGAGGACATCGTCAAGATGAGGCTGTCTATTTTAATCTACGTACAAGTAGCTTCTCTCATTTCTATCACAGAAACATCAAAATTCAGTTTTTGAAATGCTTATTTATTTCAAACTGTATCCACAGTTTTTAAATCTCACCTCTTCAGCTGCAGATTTGGGATTTTAGCACTGCAGAGCAGCCAAGTTTAGGCGAGCAAGAGAACAAATGCTTTCAAGACTTCCTGTTCTGCTTGACTTACTCACTTGGAGAAAATTCAAACCAATAAAAGAGAACAAAAGGGTACTTTTTTTTCCCAGGCTACAGTTTCTCTGTTTGACTGATTCCTGACCATCCTATTAAGAAAACTTCCAAGCTTACCAGCAAATGCAATAAACATTAGACACACTACTACTTCAAGTTGTTCTACAAACTTTCTGCCTTAAAAGCTTATCAATAGTCTCCGTGTTGGGCAAAAACTTTTTATTTTCTTTATTTCATGTTCATTGGTGGGGAATTGCTAAAAAAAAGGTAATTGGCCTGTAATTATTGCTTGTTCTTGCTTCACCTGCTTGTATTTGTAGTTTCCTCAAATGTCAAGCTCACTCCTTAGCAGACTACTGTCAATCCGGGCTTTCAAACCACCCACTAAAGGCATTAACCCTTTCCTAGTGCAAAACCCATAATCGTACCCTATTTCAGCCAAGTCTTCAAAGATGTCCTTGCTTTAAGGAATAAAATACAGCTGTTCCAGCCAGGTGCACTAACTGATTTGATCACGTACAACATTATGCATGCAACATATTTTACAAAATCCTTCCCTAATAGTTCTAGTAAGATTTCACCGTAAGAGCACACTCTTCTGTTAGGCTACTAGAATTTAGGAACAATAACAGCAGTCTAGCGGCTAACCTGCAAGCAGGGGAAATTTCCATATACTACTTGATATGCACGGAGTTTTGTAGATACATTGTTAGGAATGAGGTGTTAATGGTCCTCCTCTATGGGAGTTGGAAGCAAATATGTTAACTGATCTCATTTAAATAAATGAATACTAAGCACTCAGATTAAAATCCTCTGTATAGTAAAATCACAAAAGAGGATGCCTGGTGCTACCACCTGAGACAAAGTGGTCAGAGAGACACGTGGAACTAACAGGTGTAATTTCTACATTATTTCAAAGGTGCACAGTGTAGACCAAACTATGGGACAGAACTGAGCAGGACAGCTCTGCACATCCTAAAGCAGACGGACTCTGCGTCCAGTGTACAGTCCTTCCAGAAAGGTGAGAGAAGGAATGCTGCTTGCTTATTTTGTTCCTGCCACTCTTCAAGGAAAAGAGAAAACACTAATTATTTTTTTTTTTACAGATAACTTAATCGCAGTAAGAAAATCCCCCAACTTGACAGCAACCAGCTTACACTTGAATTCAGCTGGTGGTGGGCGAAGCAGACAGGAATATCCCTATCTCATGACTGATTTGAGCCCTAAAACCCTCCTAAGACCCACTAACCTTGTGGTTGTGACTTCCAGCAGGTTCTTTATTGAAGGAAACAAATCTCCTTGTAGCAGCTACTCATCTTAAAGAGCATTCAGGAATTCTCGTTTTCAGGCTAAAAAGTGACATTTGACAAGTTACTCCTCAGTGAAGCATAACTGGCAGGGTTAGTCAGTCAGTAGTGAGCTTGTTCCCTAATTGCACAGGGGAGAAGGTTTACGCTTCTTGAATGACAACCTTGCCAGGCTGTCCAAGATGATCCCTTTCTTTAGGATACAGCCTTAAAGAAAGTACCAGTAAAATGCAGTACCTGATACATGGAAAACTACACTGGGTAGACTAAACTGGTCTAGAACTACATGGTTTTTGAAACCCTGAGTAATTCTTTACCACTATCAGTGAAACATGAAAGCTAAAATCTTTCCATGTAAAACTATTTAATTCATTTTTCTGATAAAAATAAATTATTTTAGCATGACAGAGTTTTTCTAAATAAGCTCTACGGAGAGGGATAATTTGATTTTTGCAGAGGTTTTTATTTTCTGGTACAGAAAAATATCTCAGGCTGTCCCCACCATACTTTGCAGTATTTTCTCTCATTTTGCAGTGGAAACCCACCACGGATACAGTCCTTCCCAGGGACACAGTATATACTGCTATTGCAGGGCAATGACACAGTAGCAGAATATTGCAACCGCAAATGGAAACGAGTAGGAAGAGGGACATAACTGAGGTAACAATAACCTGCTGTGTATTAAACCAGCAATTGAAACTAATAGGTAGGTAGCATTTATTTGCACTATTTTACCTGTTCCTGCTTCTCATTAGCCTGAAAACTAAGACTCTTGTCATTGCATTAAAAGCTCTCATTAAATATCAGCTTGCTATTTTTAAACTAACAATGCCATGTTAAATAAACAAGTTTTCCAAGTTTTAAGAACAAATGTAGCATTCAACTTTATAAGGACATAAAATACTCTCAATTCTTACTTTACATCCAGCTGTCTCCATGCTTAATATTAACTAGACTGCAGTAAAATGTCCATTTTAGATGCTAGGTCAACTGTGACTACCTTTGAAGTTCTTCATGAAGAGTAACAATTTCAGTCTTTGTCTGACTACCAGATAGACTTTTCACAACAGCTATGTCAAGAAACAGACCTCACAATATATCAGTGCTCTTGACTGCGACAAGCGTGTGTTCATAGAGCAGACTTAGAATAGATTCATTTCTTAGAATAATTCAGGAATATTGTTTCATGAGCTGCTCACAGATCTGCCAGAAGAACACTGGTGGATTTATCAGCAACAGCTCAAGACAGCCCCAACTGTCCACCACCCCCTCGACCCGGCTGGCAGGATGTGAGTCTGCACTCCAGCTAAGGAGCTAAGCCTCAACAGCTGATCAAGGTGGGTCTCAGTAGCTGAGAACACTGTGAGAAGGTGATCTTAAATTAGATTATTATTCCTCTCTCCACCTCACACATGCAATACTGGCTGAGCCAGGAAGTTGGAGACAAGCACGTATGATCCAAGCACTTGGCCTACTTCAGCTGATAACACAACTAGCTTTCCTGCAGCTCCTGCCTGCTCTTTACAAGCCTGATAAGTATTCTTAACCAAGTGACGAAGTGCCAAGATCCACAGGAAGAGAACTGGGGGAAAACAAAAAGAATCTATCTACAAAGCTGAAGCTACTGCCAGCAGAAAGCATTAAACATTAGTAAGTTTACAGGGTGATTTACAAGCTGTTCTGAGGAGAGAGGATATATGAAATCCTTCATGTTTTCCCTTCCTTACAACAAACAAATGCCTAAAGATGAACAAATAACAGAAAAGAAAATCTTGTGTGAATTTTTAATTACACTTAGGGTAAGAAATAGTCAATACAAAGTGACCTTTTCTTTGAAAGTTGTAACAGAAGATCTTCCTAGCAGCATATGCATTTGGATCACGATAAGTGATGCACTCAGCACTGAATAGCGCAGGTACTGGAAAAAACAGAAAACCTGTACTCAAGGAAAGAGCCCCCTCCCCCATAAATGTATTTTGCCCAAGTATCACTTCTAAAATATGCCTCCAGGGAGAAATTTCTCACCAATTTCAAAATGCAATTTTCTAGCAAACCTGTTCCCAAAAGAAAGAAAACATTTATATACCCAAGCTGTATTTATTCTCTTGTATGCTCTCCTGTTGAGCTAAAGGATATGCAGAACCGATCCTCTTCATTGCTGATACGAGGTTTGCTTGTGGTTAAAAATGAATTGGTGTGTACAAGGTTGACGAAGAGTTATTAGATGAAGTGTTATGTGACACTGCACAGACTTACAGTAGCAAGGACAAGAGCTATATTGCAAAAGTTTTTACAAAGGAGAAAAACTCTCCCATTTTTCTGGCTTTAATAAGCTTACGTTGCAGCTAAACTCTGCACAGATCAGGAGAGATCCTTGTGTTATCAAAAAAATGGCAATATAGAGGAAACAGGGACTCTGTTAAGAAGCTAAGGTGAGAAGGGAACAGCTACCACACACAGTCCTTAGCTAAACAAATGCACAGTAAGAGAAAACAGAGTCACCTGCTCCCTCCTATCCATATAATCACGCAAAAGCCATTTTGTATCCATCTTTATCCATTTGTGATAATACAGAGCTATCTCTCAGACTTGAACTGCACAGTCCTTGGCTAAAGCCTGTGATCTAGCAGTAGAAGATCATCTCATTTCATTAACATATTGTATCAAAATGCCATATCATTCTTAACTCACATGCAGGAAAGCAAGAGAAAATGCCGCCTGCTGTTTGTGCGTGTTGTGGTGACCTCACCTAGCACCCGTGTTTTGCATGAAGCGTTTACAACTGCATGAGAGTATATGCTAAAAAGCTAAATCCCAGAGCTGAAAAAACCCTCATTTTTATATTATGCAATGTTTGATTTTCCTAATTACATTCTTGGCTACTCTGGTCTTTCTGTATATAGAAGGTTACAAAGGTCCTTGAATCACGATCAGAGACAAAACTTTTAAAGAGAAAATATATCTGCATATTTCCATCCAGTATCAGAAAGGAAGGGACACAAAAGAAAAACTTCCCGCATGGTTTTTTAGAAAAGTTTATTCTAAATGTACCAAGGCCACCTGAATGTCACCTCTGTCCCAAACTGTTCAGGGTTTATAATACTCCTAAATTTCACAAGTAAGCTGGATTACAAGAGCAGTAACCCCTTTTTAACTTTGTACTTCATGTAATAAGACTATTATCTGCAATCTATTTTTGACTGAATTCAAAGTTTTCTGTTATAAGAGCCTTACGTAGCCGAGTCATGTATTATCAGCATTCTTCTGACCCTTATTGCCCTTTTATTCTCAAGAACATTCACTAGAAATTCACAAATAATTTTATGACAGTTAGCAAGTCATCTCAGCACCAAAGTTTTTTTAGGAGAGTGGTTGAAAGAAAATGATAATGGCAGGGTTATCATAAAAGAAAGAAAAGGAATTGCAATATCCAGAGTGTACAAACAATTCAGTCCTAACATCCTAAAATCTTGAGACATAAGATACCAGGTTTGATGCTAAAGGAAATCAGATGAAAATATTTGGATTAAATGGACGAAGAAATTCTAATAAATAAGGCATTTATGGGGAAATTGAGGGTGGAAGGAGGAAGACAAGATACTTTTTACGCTAAGAAACAAGCTACTTTTTGTGAGTGACTTTCCCAGTGTAGTTTGTGAAGTTACCCTCTTGCAAAACCAAAGCAGGCAGCCATCTGCAAAACCTCTTTCTCTGGCACTCAGCTCCCTTCGAGGTGGGCAGGTCTGGGTCTTCAGCCTGTGCTGACACCCCCCCTGCACCCCTAACACCACCTCCTCTCTTTCCAGACCTCCACCTCACCTGGCTGGACAGGAAAAAAAGACAGGAGGTCAGCAGATAACTCTTAGTTTATGAGTGTGATGCAATGTTGCAGCAGAGACAGATAGGGATTTGGACTCAAATACTGGATATCCTGGGTTATGGAGATATAAGTGGGCCACCTGATTCTCTGTTTCATTTGCATCCCTTTAAATAATGCTGTCCCATGCTCTCTGCTTCAACACAGGACTAAAAATCTACTCAAAATGGCTGAGATAAAGAGAATGGTCCCTGCCTTCTCTCTCATGTTGATCTTGTATTAGTTCCTTATTCATTTATTCCCCTTTCTCTCATTCAATCTGAACTAAATGCAATTCCGAGAAGAAAAGTGTTTGCTCAGAGTAAACCTTGTATCAGAAAGTTGGGCTGTTCAAGAGCTGAAAAGAAAGGATGGCTCATAGGAAGTGAAAACAATAATAATTCATTTAATGTGTTCTCCAGATCCTCTCCACAGTGCATTAATATGAGCCTTTTAAAATTCAAGCAATAATTTTGGATGTCTTTTCCTTTCTAGCCTGTGTGAATCATCACCCTCTCTTGGACTAAGAAAAGAAGGTAATATTATCCACACTTTATGGATGAAGTACAGAAGATTAAGTGTCATGCCACAAATCAAACAAAAGTCTTCAGAGGAGCTCCTGAACCAAAGTCTGGTACTTTAACCATATGATAATTTTCCTCTGCCAGGTATTTAAATTTTACCCCAGAAGTTCAGGAGTTCCCATTAGCACAGAATTCATTCCAGAACCTGTCACCAATGAAAATGAAAGTGATTAGAGTTCACAAAGAGGATCCCATCTGTCTCCTCATTATCATACTTTCCCCGTACTGAAGATGGGACATGGTTACCGAGCGCTGCCGAAGGAACTGAGAGTGCAAGTGGAAGGGAAAGAGCAAGCAACACATTGCAGAGGCCACAGCAATTTTCAGAAAACAACAGAGGAAGTCTTTGTAGTTTCGCTTGCCTCTGCCTGACGTAGACACCGGTATGGACCTTGGAGATAATAAATATGAAAGACTTGAGGGTGAAGACAACATAGGACGGGTTTCTGGAGAATTTTCGTTCCATCTTGGCATACATATATTAGGTTTTAAACCAAGGTGACAGAAAGAATTAATCTGTATTTCTAATATTTTTGTAAATAATAATTCATTACTATTCTCATGCATTGAGTTTTATACTTTATGATGATTTGCAACTACTGACTTTGCTTTCCATGTTTGCATTGACACTGCACATCTTTTAAGCTAACACACTTGCCCTCTCCTTAACGTGGGCTTAAGGGAACACGGGCAGATTTTACCCAGATAACAATTTCTCACATACCACAAAGTAGCAGCATAAAATGTAATATTTGAGAGGAATCCTGATAAAGCCATACAAGGGAACCACAGGTCCCAGAATACATTGTCTCATTTGCTCAGAGGCTTTTCTCTCAATAGGCACAATAATATGCCAGCAACGAGGATTATATAGTCCATTTGCAATGCCTCCTTGATACAACAGTAAGGGCTGTCAAGGTGTGAAATATGAATCGTAAGATATCCACTCTCTGTGCATACACCTTGGAATTAATTGAAAATGAACTTAATAGATTTTCTTCAAACCTTTGTCATTAGTATGGTATTGTTACATACTACTCAAATAACGCTTAGCATGTTTCATGTGGATGGAGGAGATGGTGCTTATGCATTTTCCAAAGCAGGAAGCAGTGCTGTGCACTGTACATGTGCGGGTGTACATAGATGTATTTATGCACCATTCTACACACAGTACAGAACTACTAGAACCACATAGTTGGTATTTCGCTTTCTTCCAAGTCCTTTTCCCAATTTTAACCTGTTCCCAATTTTAACCAGATCGATGGTATCTGCCCAGTAAATCCTACTGAAAACCAAAATAGTTTCTGGGGTCAGTACAGGTAAGATTGATACTATACAAATAGATAAGCTTGTGTTTCTGCCAGAAAGGAATGTTCATTCCATTAAGTCCAGTTTTTATCAACTTACATTGATTATTAATATGTTTCTAACGAGAACCTTGGAATGCCTGGGAATCCATGAAAAACAAAATCTTCACAACCTTAGTTTGGAAACATCTTTATCTGTCCTGGGTTTATGCTCCTTGAGTATGAAGTCCAAGTCTTGGCATTCTGAAGACCCCTGTATTCTGATCTTCTGCTGGCCAGTCCAGCAGGGAGATGCTCCTATGTGAAGGATGCAACAAACTAAATTTAATCTCCTAAACCAGAAGATGACCCAGTCCCAAATAAATGTTGAGGAGATCCTGATTACTAAAATGATCTTTTGTACAGCTAAAAACTGTATTTTCTGTCTCGTATGAGCCTGGATATTTCATCTTTATATTAGAGGAATAGGATAAGGACAGTGAATGCCAAGGGTTTCGGAAATGGAAAGCGTATATGAACAAGCAACTCCACCAAATTTCAAAACTCCTACTGACTTCACTGGGGCAAAAATTTCATCTTTCCTCTCGGAATATTCAACAAATGCATGTGATGATTCATCCTGGCTTATCCCAACATGGGCTTTCCTGAACAGGACCCAGTTGCGCCTCAAGCACGCTAGCAACAGCTTGGCTTTTTAGTGTAGGAGGCGTGTGATCTATTTCAGTCAATCAATGAGCTATAGATCAATATGATAGGAAGGTTCAGTGTAAAAAAGCTAAATAATGACTGCTTTCTGAAAAGTCTTTTTCAACTTTAAGTCTCAGTTGCCCATCTCTGCTGAATCTGCGATATAGAGCACAAAGTTAAGCAACAAGAAGGCAAAAATAAAGAATAAAACATTGGTAGCAAGACCAAAAGCAAACAGAAGATCCTACATCTTATACTCAGGAAAAAGTAGTAATGCAATAAGTAAAGTAGATGCAGGAAAAGTATGTTTCTATTTCACAATTTAGTTTTAGTATTTGAAAATGCATTTAATAATTCTCACCTGATTTAAACTTTATGATAGAAAATTAATGTCCTGATTATGTAGGTGGTCACCCCACTGATCACTTCTGTGATGAAGAATTAACATCAGTGTACATAAACATTCAGCCACAGGAGTTTTTGTATTCTAAGCAAAAGTTATTTTCAAGTGCGGATTTATAGACTTTATATAAAAAGGTGATCAAAATAATACGCAGAACTTCAAAATCGCAGTGGTATAAGCTACGCAGTTTAAGTCTAGGATTCGAAAAGTTTTATGTTGTCTTCATAATATATATGACTGTACTGCAATCCTTTGCATATTATGAATTATCAAAGTAAGCTTTTAAAACTTAACAGCAGTGTAGCAAGCGGCGGGCAAAGTAAATTTTATTCTTTTGTAATATTCAGGCTTGAAACTTCGAGGTATTTTGATTTATTGTTGTTATTTTTATTGCAAGATTTTAAGGTCAGAAAAGACTATTATCTCATCTGATCTAGCTGTCTGTCTATCACCAGTCATTAGCTCTCACATCTCAGCCAGATCTCTCTGTGAAGAGCTCTAAGAGGGAGCATTATAGTTCTCACGAAAATGTCAGTGACTGAGCTGCCAGATATGCCAGAAGCTCCTACAGTGGAGGGAGCCTGATCAAGTGACGTGCCTGCAGATGAACTCGCAAATGCCAAATATGCCTTGCCATTACAGGAAGGGACTAAAGTTTAAATTTGCTATTAATCTGGAAAAATGCTTCACCGGCCTTACCTTTCTTTATTTTATTTTTGTGTGTGTTCACAAAGATTCCAAATACAAGTAAGACTTATAGGCAGAACTACGTAAGTTGTCTGTTTAATGAGCACATTCGTGTTGTAACAGACACACACACACACACTCCCCCCATCCATTAAAATTTAACATCTTATCTCAGAAATCTAGCAGAGTAGTACAAACCCCTTATTTTGATTACACCATTCTGATAATAAAAGCAAGTGAAGTTCCTGTTGGCAACAGGGAGCCTATAAAGTCGAGTAGAAATCTCAAGTCTACTTCTAGTGAAGTCATGAGGTTACAGCGTGGCAGGAGACTGAAGGCTCCAGCTCCTGCTCGCTAAGCAAACAGCTGGGGCAATGTAAAGCTGCACTTCCCCCAGCTGTTCACTATCACCGGGACAGATGTTACCATCCCCATAGCGGAAAACAAAACACGTGACATCACCTTCTCTCCTTCAGCACTATCTGGTATTTCAGCACAAAGTTACTCTGTCAACTTGTATGAACTGTGAATGAAACACAGCCCCCCATTTCCCGTGCTAATTCACATTACCAGAACTAGATTTGCTGTAGCTCCACTGTCAGATCACTGAACAGTTGCATTTACAGTAGCAGAGTCTTTTCTGTCCAAAGTTCAGCCACTCACAGGTAACCAGGCAGCAATTTCCTACCTGTAAGACAGCTAACTGCTAACTGCATTAAAACCAGAACTCACAAATGTAATTTTGGTAGATTTCTCTGAAAATCCCGGTCTGTCTGGCTGCATTTAAACTGGTGCACATTACATGTCTTCCCTGCATAGGGACAGCTCTCACTGCTGAGTTAATCTGTTTCAATCCATTTTTATGTCTATGCTAGGGTTTAAGTGAGGTGAGCAGACAACTGTAGCCTTCCTGTAGCATAATACTGCTTCGCTACTTGTTATGACCTCTGAGGGTCTTCGGGCTCTGAATTACAACAGTAAAAATTCTCTCTGCTCCAACTAATGAAAGGGCCTACGTAAAGATAAGACAAGACTGGTGTTATGTGACTTTCACAGAAGTTAGTTGTTTTAATATCAGTCTCCATGGACAGCAGGCAGTAGATATTCCAAGATCAAAGAGTTCTTTTTAATCTAGCAATTAATCATCTTCTCAGCATATTCACAAATAACAAGCATAGTTAAAATCTTAATGCTAAGGTATTACAAAATAGGCTTGCATATATCCCTTACTGCTCTCCCAACACAATCCCAGTCTTCGCAACTGCTTGATCCAAAGACTTAGTGATACTGATAGTGTGATATATCCTCCAGCCTAATTAATACAGATTTCTGGTCCATGATATTCTACCTTTTCCTTGACTATTCAGTACTTAACAGCAGCAGCAAAATCAGAATCTTATCACGCTGCTAGCTGGAAGAAGACAAGTAGACAGATCTTAGTGGCTATTTATTACACTGTTCGTGGCAGTGTCTCCTCTTAAGGAGTTTGTTAAAACCTCAATAAAAGTTTAGATGACGTCTAAAAGGATTCAACAGAGAACTAAATGCCAAAGCCAAGCAGTAGGGTACAATATGTCAAGAACCATCCACAACTGAGAGCGAACTTTAGTCTTTTACTCCTGCCCATGCGCAACAACAGAGCATTGCCAATTTGGAAGTGTGTTACAGAACGAGCTGCAGGACAGATGAATATCGGGAGTTAATCCATGACCACACAGACGAATGCAGGCAGGAGGGGGCTTGGTGAAAGTAACACCATGAAGTGCAACAGGAGATTTAGGAACAAAGAATTTACATGTTTGCGTATACAAAGTAAGGACAACCAAACAAACGGTATTAAAAATGCAGCTTAGTAGATGGGACTGAGGCAGTCAGTAATGGCTTCTGTTCCAAGAGAGTACATTTCAGACTTACTCATACTTAGAAACGGTACCATGCCATAAGCGTTTGGGACTTAGCTTGCATTTACCAGCTTGCTTTACCAAACATTAATGAAGATTCTCCTCCCTCAGAAGGCATGAAGCCTTTCGTGGATAAGACGGTACAAGAGAAAAATAAACATTATGTATTACCTAAACAATCACAGCCGGAGCTGTTATGAATTCAGAGTAAAAATAATTGCTTTTAGTTATAAATAGCCAAGACCTCTTCATCTGCAGTGTTGGGTGAATACACATACATACCGACATCCAGAGCGTACTCATCAGTGAATGCACGTAAGACACGGATGGGATCGCTGAGAGTGGAGAAAAAAGAAAAGTACTATCTGTTCCAGGCATATTAGAAGATGAAACCAGAAGAGGACTGCAAGAAATATATTGCTATATACACCCACAGGCAATTGTTCCAGTATATCATTTTAACACAGAAAATGACAGCAACATCTGAAGTTTTCCAGATCACCACAGAAAATTGCTTAAAAGATATCCTGGTATACTGTAACGAGGAATGACAACATCTTCATTGCTGGCAGAAGTGGTGCTGAATATTTGTTATCCAGTTTTGAGCGGAAATATCAGCATCCCATTTTTCACCTGATCTTAATTTTTGCTGTTGTTAAAAATATTTTTAATACACAAATAAAGATGTAATAAGAAAAATTTCCAGTCAGCATTATTTCTTAATTCTTTTTGCTGTGTACAACCTTGCCCAATGCATTTCACTGTGAGAAGGACCTGAAGATTCTCAGGCAAGGGGTTCTCAAGTAAGACAAAGGACATAATTTTCTGAGAGAAGAACTAGGCTATACCATAGGTAAAGCTGAGATTCCTGCCACGGCAAACAAGCTTGCAGCAACAGAACATGCATTAGTTCCTCAACAATTCTCTAAATATGTCCATAATTCTATGAGGTTATAACTATAGGATTCACTAAGGTATTTTAAACTTTGTTAGAGTACCATCACCAACGAGATTTTCAGGACCTGTAAGAGTTATTTAACTTTCTGTAGCCTTTCAGTCATTTTTATCCCATCTGCTATCCATGCAACCGCTGTTGGACGCATGTATAAAAACCCTACGCTCCTGGGAATGGCTGTCACAGAAACGGTTCAACGCACATAGACCCAATGGATAGTATTAAATTTAACAGCACAAAGGAATAAACAATTACTGGGACTGAAATTCAATTGCCTTATACTATGAAATTGCTAAAATCGTTCTGGTAGAGTTACAAATAAATCCTATATCAGAATTTAGCTGAGACTATGGACTATTCCCTGTAGATATTCTGAGTTTTTTGAATCGGTTCTGGAAGCTCAGTGAACTTGATAGTACGAACACAGGCTGTTCCATGCCTCTGATTTGTTAGTAGAGCTACAGCCTATCAGTCTATAAATGAGGGTAGCAGGAGTGGGGTAATCAATCATAGTAAATGAACGTTCAGAATGCTTGACACGCATACATACATTTTACTCTACTATGCACAGACATGCTGAATGGGACATGGTATATTCAGAGCTAGCATGTACCAGCTGTCAATTGGCTCAGTATGAAGTGCTGTTGTACAGTTGTACAAACAAGCGGCAAAGTCCATTTAATGGAAATGAGAAGCCATCTGAGAGGAATGCTATTTTGCAACAGCAAGAGAGCTGGAAAAACTGTACGCAGCCTTGGAAGCATTGAGATGGTCAGCATGAATAGGCCTGGTTAATGCAAACTATTAATAAAATATAGTCATACGCCATCCTCCATTACTTTCAGCTTTTTAAGGGAAAAATTCTTCCTGCTCTGGAATAAAGTGGTAATTTCGTGACTAGAAGTTTTAAGAACACAAAGCTCACTCTTGCTGAGCCAAGCAGTCTCTTTACAAAAAGAATCACATGTTGACACTCTGCAGTACCTCTGCAGCATATTCTTCTAATCAACCTTTCATTGCACTACACTCATCTTGGCTCGACCCCACATACAGTGAAACAACTACTGGGTACATTTTGGCTCAGATTGCTTTTTCTTGCCACCTTCACCATTGTTTGACAGGGTCAGACATAATTGGGTAAGGAAGAAGCCCTTGCAAGCACTGATGGAATAAGAAGTCAATAAGAAGCGTTATGCCTATACATAGAGCATCTCTTATACTCCAGAAAAAAATATCAGGAAACAAGCTAACCATCATATTTTTAGTTCGAAATGTATGTGAGGTAGGCATATGCTTGGCAACCTTTTGAAAAACTTAATTAAAACCGTCATATAAAAATATACTTGATAACTAAATCAGCATTAAAATAGTTTCTAGGGGATAAATAATTTACAGATTTTCACAGTTAACAATCTGCTTTCTGGAAATAAACTTCACAGTTTACTATAAAATGATCAAAGAGGGATTAGGTAGCTATTCAATTTACTGGAAAAATGTTACACCATATCAATGAGATTGAGAAAATGAGTAAGGAGCAGAATATGTTAGAAAAGATGTAATGAATCTAAACAGTGATAGAAATCACTGTGTATGGAGTCATTAATGTTAATTTTATGAATATTAAAATCACCAAGGGGAACAAATTTGCTGGCACTAAAGCTGATAATGGCTAAACAGTCCAAAAGATTTTATTCCTAAAAAATTTTAACAGATACATTTTCAACTCTAAATTTGGAGATTCTTTGCAACATATGATATAGAAAGCATAAAATAGCCAAGGTTCTTTCACCTTCTACTGATTTGTCTACGGGCTAGAAATAACTTCAGTGGCCACCCAGTACCCTTTGACAGTTAACTAATACAACGGCAAGAGGAAAAAAATATATAGACTAATGTCTTTCGACTGGATGCGCTACTGAGACCCCGTAGCTTGGTGCCCACTGAAAGCAAAGGGCATTCCAAAATCTGCAGTGCAAAATTCACCTGCCAGTGGAAATGTCTGTCTGGCATTTTAGGATTTTTCTGTAATCCTGTGCCGGGTACCAGCATTACAGCTCTCCCTGTTCTTTGGGCAGAAGACGCGGTAGGATCATTTTATGAGACAGTGGTCTTCATCTTCACACAGAATGTCTAAAATGGTGTGTACGGCACACAAATCAAAAGAAAAAAAAGAACAACAGAAAGAAAAAAGCTTTGAATAAAAGAAAGCTTTTGCGGTGGAAGTGAGGTTACACAGAATAATAATGTTCAGTTTTACATGATTGTTTTTTACTATGAAAAATTCTGTGTGGTCTCTAACATGGCCTCAGGACATGATCTTATTATGAACCTTATTTGATCCCTCCTGGCTATTCCAGGAAGAAGCAAAACAGCCAAATGGAACATGTGAATACGCTAAACGTACAGGAACACAAAACAGGATTTGAGATAACACAGACAACTCTGGCCTGAAACAGCTGTGTGAAGCTCACTTTTGAAACAATTAAAATTTCTTTCGTTCTTATTCCAGAAAACTTAGTGTTATTCTCTGAAGCAACAAACAAATAGGAATCCCCTCTCTCTTCTGCCTGGTTTATTGTTCTCCATTCTCTGCATCTTGAAACATAGTAACAGCAGGAGATTTTGTGTGCACACGGTTCACAATAGGTCTTTCACATCTTAGGTTTCAATACTACTTTGGATGCTCTTTTTAATATGAGTCTTTTTTTTATTTTTGAATGTGGTTCTCAACAATAATTTATCAGAGTTACAATGTCTCACATTTGGAAAAGTATGTTTTATCTCCAATTGTTTCTAGTTTCTTTAGGAAGAATGTAATTTTTAGGTGATCATCAAAATCTTACTTGTCACGGTAAGGGAAATTTGCTTCTTGATTATGAAACTAGAAAGGAAGTTACATCAAATTTATTGATATATATTCAAGGTGTACTTGGCAACCCACCTTACACTGAGAAAATGATTTCTTTGGAATCTCAGAGGTCATAAAAAACAAATTTCCAACTCTAAGCTGCAAGCTGAAAATGAAATAAGCACAACCTAAAAATACGGAACCAGAAAATATCACATATCCACACCAATACGTATTTAAGAATGTGTGAATTGTGAATCTTTTCTGCCTAACTTTGGAATGATGACCAGGAAGCAATATGATAAGCCTCAGAAACAGCAACAGCAAATTTATACCTACTAATGAAAATGGACATTCCAAAAAATGCCACTCGCCTCTCCTGCTATTTCATGCTGGACACTACAGTGACATTTCCAGGCAATTTACTTATTTCATTTTCTGTTACAACAGCTGCCACTATCTGTGATCTGAAAATACTACAGGACTGAAGAATCTGACATCTCCTCACAAGTCAAAACTTTGTAATACAGTTTGCAAATGAATGGTTATGAACCAGTTCCCCAATATTTGCCTGACATTCCGATTTATGAACTTTATTCTTTGGAGAAATATATTTCCAGTTTCCATATCCATCTCTCCCCATCAGCTCTAATCACGCTTTTTCTCTCTTCCCAAAGAATTCTTTGGTATCCCCATTAGCAAGCAAGCAAGCAAGTTATTACTATTATTGCTTTCTGAATTGAGATATTTGGGAATTGTTTTTGAAGTTCTACTTCTTGCCTTTTTAAGTTATCATCACTTAGAAACAGCAAGAAATGTACTGAAATTGAAAAGAACACCCACTGAAGTGTACTGTAGCACTCAAAGTTTCGTGTTAAAACTTAAATATTCTAAATTTATGCCACTAAAGTGTCTGCCTGCTTTCATTTTCCCACATCTTCTACTTGAAGACAAATGTGAGAACAGAATAATTAGTTTCTATTGTAATGAACTGTAAAATTTATAGTAGATTATTAAATTGAGAAGCATAGAACAATATTATCATTAAGGATTTATAGGTTATAAAATCCAAATTATATATATTTCATAAATTCTCTCTGATCTTCATAGCTATTACAACTTTCACAAATATCCTTCCTGTTCCTTATTTCCATCTGGCATACTCTCACGGTTTAAGAGAATATTAAAAAAGTTTCAGAATTAATGAAATGGAAGAGTTTTTCACATAGTTCACCAGTAACAGGTATGCTCTTCTTGGTTACTCAGTGTGTTTTCCTGTGGTGTTCTGTGTGGTGGCATGTGAGAACTACAACTCAGAAATAAACATCTGTCCTGGCTACAGTCTGTGTTTAAAACACCCAACTTAGAATATGTCATTTACAGTAATCAAAAGAACAACAACCTTTTAGCACAGTACAGCATATTACTTTATCCCAGAGAGAAGTAAGCCCATCACTTAGAGCACCATTCGTGGAAGCTGTCTGTCCTGGATGAGTTTGCTGACAGCTACATGTTAGAAGTGGGATTTAGTTTTTAGTCCCCTTTACAACCCTAACCCTTCCCCACTTTTTCTCCTCTTGCTACATAAACAGCATAACGGTTCCTCCCCAAAAGCTTTGTAGCTGGCAATACTGACTCCTTGCTGGGAGCAGGCAGAAAGTATCGCTATGTAGTGATCTTCCAAATTGCCATTTTTCTTTTTCAGCTATCTTTACGATATATCTTCTTGATAGAAAAGTGCCATATGAAGTGCTTCTGAAGTAAAGAAATTCACTTCAGAGGGTTTTGGAGATTTTTCTCTATTTTTTTATTAAATTCATGGCTCTAAAAAACACCGACGGTTTTGATTGAAGAGGTTGCTGCCAGCAAGAAAACAGATGCAAAATTGAGGAAAACGTGTGAAATGTTGAGAAGAGTAAATCATCGCTTCAGTGTCAGAGTCACTATTTCATTATTCAGATGCAGTAGGCTGAGCAAAAAAGATGAAACATGTCAAAAGTAAGAATGAGGTTAGTATTGAAGTTCACTGAGAAACCTCAGCATCCAAGGCTTCTGCTTTGTAATATTTATAATTACTCTCCAAAATCCTTGTGCTTCTCTCACTCCTATCATTTTTGATCAACACACCTGAGCATGTTACTGCAGTATTTGTTTCACTTCACTGTAATTTCACCAAACTCAATTGAATTTCACCACTGTAAAGCTAAAGCTATATTGTAATGAACTAAGCCCAACACTTAAAAGTACGGAAACGATAATGCTGAGAGAATGTAACATGTTTAGGAAAGTTGGAGAAAATTAAATTCCTTTTAGAAAAACATCTAAAATATCTTGACTGCAGGAGGACTGGATTTACTGCCTGTAAATTAGACCCCACAGGGCTGAATGTGGATACAGATGTCTGATTATCAGTTTTGGAGGAGAAGACATGTATTCCTACTCTTATTCCTGTTTATCTTTTTAAATTAACAGCATTATCATTAGTTTTGCCTCTTGACAGAAATAATCTGCAGAAGACCAAAGAACGGCTAACCTGAGGACCAAACGGCTAACAACAATGTAGTTGTGTGTGTAGGTGAAGCCAACCCTTAACTCCAGGATACATTGCTGCTGCCTCAACTCAACCCCAGCCCAGCCACGCTGCATCACAGCTAGGGGTCATTTTAATCTAATTCATATTGATCTAATAGTCTTCACTTACTGTTTCCAACAATTAATTCCTCAGAGGAGAGTAAACTACAAACTACCTGATCAATTACATGGCCAGTTCACACCCTGAAACGTTACCTTAGTTATTTGTTGTCTTATTTTGTCCAACTCAGTCTTACAGATGGATAAACCCTCATCTCTGTAACCCCCTAAAAGAAGGAGCTTCATTTTGTTTCGTGAGGGTGGTAACAAAGTTACTTTAAAATACCTTGCAAGTTCACCTCCGTTTTTCTAAGTGTATACGCTGGAATGCAAACACCAATTCTCTTACCAAAAAATCCCAAAATATTTCATTTTAATCTTTTCTAATTACTTTATTACTACATCTTATGCAAGTCATCTTCTCGTGTCCAATTTTACCATCATTTTTTAAAAACCCTAATAATAAAAATATTTAAAAAGCAAAATTGATTTGGTAACAAAACGTCAAGATTTTTTTTTAACTGGCTAGAAAACAGCAAAAATAATAATTAGTTATTTACCTGTTCAGCAGCCTTAACCTTTCTTATACCTTGTAGACTACTTGCAGATACACCTCCATCAACTGAGTCCGTCCCATATTTTCCAGAGAAGCCTCAGATTCAGCAATTTGTGTTTACGGACCTGCTTGGGATTCTCAGAAATATTCGTCAGTATCCAACCCACGACAAGAAGCAGACACTCAAAAAGGCCATATTCTCTGTGCCTCGCTACTTCACTTTTGTGTGATCAAGAGGAACAACAGGATTATGAAGAGCTAGCCCGGAGATGATCTTGCTACTTACTAAACATAATAGCCGTTAATGACTGATTTCTACCCACACATTTTTCTTAAATAAGGCTTCTCATTAGTGTCAATTACGATCATTTGTACTTTTTGTAACATTTTTATGTTTTGCTTCTTATCCAAATCAACACATTGAAGGAGAAAGCCTGTAGCATCATTTTTGAATGATGTCTTCGCTAGGCCGTAGTGGCAAGTCTTCACTAATCAATACATTTAATCTATAAAGCCAAATGCATTTTCCAAGTATCTGTCATGTGAAGAGTTGAGACAGCAACTAGAATGTACATTCTGAAAGTTCTTTTAACTACTTTTCTTTCCCAAATAAGCCTTGGTTATCCTGCAAGATTTTCAGCCTGATAGTAATCTCAATCTCACAGGGGAACACGCTGCTTATTTCTTGCGAGTTATTATAGCTTATGTTGTGCATTACAATTTTCCAGTCCTCACGGTAGATGAAAGTAGTACACTTATCATTTCCAAGGACAATAGTTTTTATTCAGATTGTGCAGGGAAGAACCAGAGCCATCCTAAAATGAGCAAATGACTAGTGCACAGAGGAAAGGAAGATGAAGGCAGGCTTACAAGAAACATAAAAGTCATTTTTAAAACTTTTTTTCTTTCCCCTGATCAATTTCTGTTCTCAAGGTGCTTTTTACAATGAGGCAGGGCAGTGTACTTGGCCCTGTCAAACCAACATTCCCTCAACATCATTTGAAGAAATAGCAATTTTTTACAGGAGAAAATCCTGTAGAAAGGATTCGACAAATAGCCCAGCAGATCTATTTTTCAAATGGGACAGACAGTCCTGCAGTTTCATACCAATTTTTGGAAAGCGGTTTTATACCATGAAAACCAGAGATACTACAGTTCAGATTAAAATTCGACCTCTTGTCCTGGGCAGATGAAAGTAGCAAGGTTTTGGAAAGAAAAACAAAAAGCAACAACAACTAGTAATGAGCAAAATCCAGGCTGGGAGGCTTTAACAGAAACGATAACAACCAAGAAGATGTTAGAAAGCCTTCATACATGGAATATATCCTTTTCTATTCAAAGCCTTTCTGCTGCCTAGGAGTCCCAGATGATGCCCCTTATTTCACCTGCAGCCCTTGCGAGCACAGTGGAAGGAGGCAAGTGCTTTAACAGCAGTACCTGCCTCCCCAGAGCTCCCTCCCGGGGAAGCAAACACCTCCCTTCCTCCTAACCTGCTGTGCAGCTCTCCTCCTGGCATCTTTTCTTCCAAGGCATCATCACAAGAAGAGGCAGATTCCCACCCTGCACTCCCTCCTTGGCAGCTCTTGGAGGGCAGGGGTGAATTGACTCAGGATGTAATTCAAAGGCAGGCAGGTTATTTGTTAGCGCTACCAACAAAGGAAGTGGTTCAACAGCTTTAAACAATAACAGTGCCTTCTACTAAAATCAAAAGCACAAATGAATCAAATAGAATTTCTCACTCAAGCAAGGTAGATTGTCAAAGCTACATTCCATATTACCCCTTCTAAGCCCAGTGAAAGTGTTTCACACCTTGTATAGGTCTGGCAATGAGCACAGCTGCGTGTGAAACACACACCTTGTCCCCAAAGGTGAGGCGAATCTGCAGTGTTATGCACCAGCGATGGCCGGGCAAGTTTTTTACGCTGCCCATGGTGAGACCATTCCCTGCCTGCAGGCAAAGCTCAGCCCATCACTCAGGCCAAGGGAGATGGAGGAAAATGAGGGCAAATAAAAAGCACTGCTTTGCAGAAGTACAGAGCTCCACCTGCTCTCTTCTGTATGATTGTCCTCCTCACCCCAACTCATGACACCGTACTTCCCACCAAACAGAGCAGACTTCCATAAAATCAAACTGTAACTACACATTGCCATGAGTAAGGACTGGCTCTGGGGCTAATTCTGTGTAGCATGTGCACAAAACCACTTCTAGCAGATTCCTTTGCAGTAGATAGTAAACATCACCTCAAAGTTTTTATTTATGTCAAATTTAAGATATATCAAAATATGCAAAGCTTCAGGGGTTAGTAGCACTGGCATAAACCAATACCAGCACATGTACCTGCAAAAAACACAAAAGGGCTAAGGAACATTTTTTTCCCCTGCCAAGCAGTTCTGAAAGCTGTTCTAGAGATGGGGTATCCCTACGTTTGCATAAAGATGCTGACAAATCTGTCTTGTATTTTAGCTTATTCTTGGAGTGATTTTTCTTTAATATATGACCAGCATAAACACTGTGTGGAAAGCTGAGTGTGTTTTGATTGTCTAGAGATGCTGCAAATAATTTAACAAGCCCCCTTATGACGTTTCTTGCTGTAGGCAAAGCATTCGTTTTCTTCTGCTTAAAAGTAATGATTTTTTTATTTCCTTTTTACAACAATTTAGAAAAATACTAAAAATAATGCTTCTAGTATAATCTTCTATGAAACTGACAATGCCAGAAAATTCACTCCAGATCTCATTCTATTAAAATCGAGCTTTGCCAGATGCTTGGCCACCATGGATTGCAAGTTCTAATAAACGTTAAAAAAATCTATTGAGATTTTGACTATTACAAAAGTCTTCAATGCACAAAATTCCCTACATAGAAATATGTAAAAGATTCCAATTTACACTACGCTGTCTTAATACTTAATTAATATTTTTGCTCTAATTAACAGTTACTGAGTACCCTATTTATGATTCTTTTCTTTCATCTGATATCCCCTTTCCCTCCCTGTGTTTGCAGTATCGCACACAGATTTGGAATATTAGCTTTCTGAACACTTCAATAAAAAAATATTATATGCTACATTTTGCCCAACATAACCACCCCAGAGTCACAGTTTCCTAGGGAAATTACCCATCTATATTTTCAGTGTAGTAAAGAGCTTCTATGCTCTGAAGCTCTAAAGGATCAGCAACCCAAAGAAGGCTGTGACAGAGCAGCTGAGCTACGCAAGGTGGAACATACGGAGCCCTATTAAAGGAACAACCCACAGCATCCCCAAGAGTTGTTTGTGTTCTTGGACACAATAAAATTAAATTATTTTTGGAAACATTGCTTTACACACATTCCTGTCCTTATTAAAACAAATGTATGTATATTCACGGTATTGGGAATGCTGCAACTGAAAGTCATGGTCTGACTCTTCTGGAGGCGCAAATCAGTAAACACGCTGAAGTGATAGGAACTATTCAGTTCTAAAGTAAAAGCCTGATGGCAAATGTAGCAACGTAAGTCTGTGGTAATGACAGTGATTCATATGGCTTGTATTTGTTCTTGTTATTTTAACTTTAAAAATCTATTTTGTTTCCATTGACATCTGTTTATATCTGTTTTTATTGACGATCGATATGTAAAGTTTTGGAATCATCTGTAGGGTGAGGGGAAATACTGGTTATGCAGCAGAATGGAATTAAACAGTTTGAGTTCTGCTCCAGATCCAGCATTTCTCCACAGCCTCTGCCCTGATGCCCACGCACAGTGCTCCTGAGATCATATTCCTTCACTGGGGCCAGACCGTTTTCTAGGGCAGGGAATAATAGTTCGCAGTGACCCTCACCAGTACGGAATGCGCACACTAAAGGAAAGACAGTCCAAGTAAATAAATTCAGCTGAACTAGTGCCGTCTTTGTGGAAGGACGGCAAGACAGCATGAACTTTGGAGTCCAAGCAAATGGCCAACAATTTTGTTGTTAGTAGGAGAATAAAACACAAACAAGGAGTTTTACTGTAGTTCCCAAGTTATTTGTGGCTGAGATGCACCTGAAAAGTTGGCAATTAGTAAGAAAATGTGCTCTTTACAAGGCTCTTGAAAGTCCCATTAAGTCTGCATTTACTTAGCATTTTCTCTAACTCCCTTATTAGGAACCAAGCAGCAGCAGTTTCAGAAAAAGTAGTAAGAGAATAAATGCCTGTTTTCCATTCTAATGCAACAGAAGTGGCTGAATTCCAGAGCGCTCAAATTAGAACTGGACAAACCTGGTGACATGCATGCAACCACAGAACACAGCTCCAAAATAAATTCATTACCACATTCATTCCAAATAGAGACATTAATTGCAGACAATACAAACTAGGAACACTCGAATTGCTTCAAAATTTTGGGACTATGAAAGAACTGATAGATTTCAATGTCCAACTCTGTGTGGTTCACTATAGTGATGCAGAAGCAATATGCCTTCAAAAAAGCATGCACGGATTCAGCCATACAGCTCTCATTGATGTAAAACCATAAAGTCACCTAGAAGTATTCAAAAATGCAGGAATATAACTTCAGACCAAAGCAGAGTAATCCTGTTTTCAAAGTTCCCTGATAACAGCTGCAGTCTTTTGAATTTGCCTTGAGTTTCAGTTTGAAGATCTACAAAAAGATATCTATCTCTAAAGGACTCTGCTCAAGAAATGTCAAATTTAAACAGACTTTGAAGGAGTTAAACAACTGTTTCCAGAGCAGCAATGATCAATTTAAGCGTATTTGTTGTTTTAGTTTGATTTAACAACACGGAAAGGAGACCTCAACACAAAGAAATAACGCGCAGTGATGCGGTAGGTTGCAGTGTGATTAGATATTGCTGGGTACCAATATTAATTTTGGTGTAATGTATGTGCGTACACCACTTTGCAGCTAACTTCATTTTAATATGTATAGAGTGTATGTTCTGACAGCTGTGTGTCATAACAGGATCCCATCTTTGTCTGACATGATTGATGTGCAACCCGTGAGACTGCTATCTTTCACCACAAACAGGTATTATGCAGGTAGTTAGTGTGAAAGAGTTATCTTCTGTTGGAGGAAACCAAAGGGAAAAAACCAATAAACTGAAAAGAGTTGCTTTTATTTAAAAAGCAGCAGGACGGGGAAAAATAGTTCTTTAAAGAAGAACCTTTCATCTCACAGTGCAGCCTTAGAAGACAAAAATGCTTCCCAATTTTCATATATGAATATCTAAATTCAATCTACAGACAGAAATTGAAACAAAAGTGGCCTGGTTTCCAAATATACCAAACACTTTCAGTTCTTATGGTCTCTCTTGTTTTTGACATCACGCTGGCTTTTAAGGTATCTCTGTATTGCATATTGCAAGCTCACGCGAGCGTGTTGTACGCTATGGCCCAAGCAGCCAAAGGGAGCCCGCTGCAGGCAGGCTGCCGGCTGAACACTGCTGCTCCACCCCAAATATCAAACAGCACTCAGTGGTGTACTAACTGCACGGAGAACTGAACTGTCTCTTTTAGGTCAGCTAAGTCATTAAATTCCAAATGGTGCCCTGTATACCCTGTATGTTGCTCACGTGCCTCACCAATTAAAGATGAGATTGCAGCATTTTATTTAAATAATGGATTTAGACGAAAAAATTCAGGATCGTAGAACGGAAAATTGTTGTCCTTAAATACAACCTAATGTGAACTGATGGTTATTTAATAACCAAGTGAATGTTTTATGTGGAATTTTTATTTAAAAAAGACAACATACATTCTACCTCATACACACGTGTACGTGCATGTGCGCACACGCACATTCTCAGATTCAGGTGTCTGAAGGATAATTTGATGGAAATTTTGACCTCTAAACCCAAACAATATGAAAGCCACAAACCTTTGAACACAGTTAAATCATCTGGGAATTTTCTGAAATTGCTCATGTTCTTTTGATCACATTCACATCTGACATGATAAGAAGACTCCATGTACACTACAGGAAAATACATGGAAAGGTTCTACCACTTCTTTCTCTATCCCTCCCCTTGAAACTGTTTCTTTTACTGAAAGGAGGAGAGAGAGAAGGAGGGAGACCAGGTAGAGGATGATTATACAGATATTCATGTAGGAAGGCAGTTACGGGTCTCCGTGTTTAGCACAGCAAGACCAGGATAAAGAGTACCACCAAAGAGGGATGGACCAGAGACTACAACAAGCCCTACCAAGGAAGCGCTCTAATCACAACACTCTAAAAATACAGCTTCTGTACCTGATAACCCCTTTGGGCACACAGCTACCAGATATCCAAACCCCCTTACTACTACGAGATGGCCTACCTCTGCTTTTGTTCACTGCAAAGAATGTCTGTGGAAATGAGGAGATCCTGTAGCCTAAGTGGCATCACTACTATTCCCACTTCTCTCCGGTCCAGTGGCTAACTGTCCATACAAGAGGAAGGCATCAGGGTGAAACCCCCTGTCTGGTGGGTAGCAGGTACCCCACAGGGAAAGTAAATTTGAAACACCTTCATCTTTTGCCCAGTAGGATTCATATCCTGGTGAAACTTCTAAATTACAAAGGTGTTGCAACTAAAGCGCAAGGGTAAAGATAAACACCAGGAGACACATTTTATGTACACTTAACAAATCCAGTTCAGAGGAAATAATGAACATGTAATTCATGAATTAAGTGTGAGATATGCTAAGCAACTTAGCACTGTCAGAGCAGAGATACTGTTAAGACTGTCCTGAAGTCAAGCTTTTAACAGTAGGTTACACTAATTTAGAAAAACGCTTTATTAACACACAGATTCTAGCAATCCAGTGGGTTAGGCTGAATGCAAACTGACTCAGAATGAACGGTTGCTGGGAAATATAGACTTTTTTCTTATTTTCCTATTTGAAGCAGCCATATGCCATCCTAAAGGTTTCCCAAGTGTCCTGAAACCATTACATTCCGCTAACAGGTTGACACCCATGAGCACTGCCAGAATTGCTCTCCTCCATCCCTCATTATTCCCACTTATAACCTACCAACCATAAATACTTGTTCTCTAGGATAATTGCTTCACCATAATTCACTATCAACTGTGGCCACACTGGGATGAATGGATCTAATACTAACAGAAATTAGAAAATAAAACCCCCAGAGTGAGCACAGAGGGTCACTTGGAAATCTCTTATGCTTCAAACTCAAGTTAAGGCATCATGACTGAACTGCTACTGCTCACATCACTGCAGAAAATGAAGTTTAAAACCCCTCTGAACATCTATTTGACAACCTCTCTTTGGCACTCGCATCACGAGTAACCTAAGAAAAGGAAATATCCACCTCTAACTGTTAGCAACTTTTTCTCCCCCCAAAAATAGTATTTGCCCTGAAGCTGAGCCTCAGATAGTCAAGACAATTAGACAATCAAGTTTGGTATTGATTGACAAGTCAACAATATTTCTATATTGTTAAGTTATCTCAAAATCAAGAATTAAGAAAATCCACAGTGTGCACTGCTTAAAAAAAGCTTAAAATGCTCCACATGATGACTGCTATAAAAAGAAAATCACTGGGTAGTAAATCAGAAATACTGTTACAGAATGTGCATGTAAAAGCTTCCCTTCTCAAAGAAAAAAAAAAAAAAAATCTCATTTCCAAAACAAGATTTTTTGAGCATATGTTATTTCAAACAAGACAGACATCAATTCTCAATTCCTTGTCTTCCATTGAAGTATGTCAAAGGTCTATTCCTCTGGACTAATCCAATTCCTCCTCGCAAGCAGATCTTCAAGAAGAAATAAAAAACCACCAAACTTTTTTGGTTGTTATTGTTGTCCTGGGAAAAAAAAAGTACACTGACCTAAGGGTGAAGGTCAGTATTAAGCTGGGTATTTTGCCAGTGTGAAGAGAAGCCCAGTGCGCAGAAGAAAACCTCCTGGCTCCATTGCCTGGCTTCTTGTCTCTGAGATATTTCCTCAAAGCAGGCCCAGCAACACCCATCACCTGTTCCCGATCCAGAACAGGACACAGCCTGCAGCGAGCCCGGACCTCCTGCTCACACGGATCTCTGAACTCTAGATCAGCTCCTCTGTCATCACCCTTCCTTTCCACCCCAACACACTTTGTTAGTTACCACATATTACTCCCATTCTCAATTGAACTGTAATTATGGGTGTTATTAACACTAAAATCTCAAGTTCACTATATATTAACAAAGTCAGCCATGGTTATTATGGCATTACAGTATTCTTCACACTGAATGAAGAACACCAAGTACTATTCTTTCAAATTAAATCTTCCAAGCTCATATAAAAGACTACTGCCAATGCAAAAAGCAGATTTGTTTTTCAGCTGACAAATGACTGATTATTATTAGATATTTTGTACTAGACCTGTAACAGCAAACCTTCCCTTTGAGAAATTTTAGAGATCTTTCCCAATGATTCTCAGACACATTTACAGATAGTATATGACTTCTCAAAGAAATTGCACCTCAGAATTTTGTTTCTATGACAAGAAATAAGATTTCAACTCTCTATTTAGTTTCAATAGACATATTGAAGGTCAATATGGTCTGCATATTTAGACCTCCAGAGTAGGCAAAAAGTGAAAAGGCAAGTAAATCATCTTAAAAATACAAGAGCCTGGACATAAAAATCTATTGTTTATCTTTTGCAGTGATGGTATTTTACTTTCCAAATAAAAATCCCAGTTCTCCAATGAACAGAATTATTGAACTAACACTGCATTACACTGTTTTAATTTCAGGTATTTGAAACAGCGATACCATAAAATGATCTGAAGTATTGTTGTCGCATAAATCTCCAAGCACTTTCCGTGTCCTTAATGTTCAAGCCTAAAATTGTTTCATTCTTTAGCTGACAGTGCACATTGTAAAAGTTGCAGTTTATCACTTTTCTTTCATTCTTCTCCAGCAGTTACATTACCACATCCTTTTTTATTACTATTGCAGGATGTCACTATATAAGTGACATCATAAGGGGAGAACAAGGATTTGCCAGGAACAGTCAGAATTGCTCTGCAGTGCTACAGAGCTCGGCATTTCAGAGAAAAGGGGACAGTCGTGCATTTTAGCATGCTGAACATGCGCCCTATCAAATCTATTGCCTGTCACCATAGTCCCTTGGACTGGATAAATTATATCCCACAGTTGGGTAGTACAAAGGTAATTCTGTTGCCATATGTTGTGCCAAAGAGCTCATGCCGTGACAGGGTGCATTATAGATTATGCTTTCCCATGTGAGGCCCATTTTCTCCTTCACCTGAGAGGGATAAGCCGTGCCTCCTTTAAGATTTTAAACTATCACAAATAAAACAGTGCTTCCAAAAAGTTGGAGATGCAAATTCTGCTTAAAAAAAAAAAAAGAAAAAAAAGGCAGAAAAAGCCCACTGATTTTTCAGATTTTGGAAATTACTTGTATTGTCCCCGTACACACCCAGAATTCACTATGCATCAATCCCATGGGAATTCCAGCCCCAGCTCCAAGTTAATAAGTCAGAAAAAAATGGAATGAAGAACACTGAGATCAGCTTCACACATTTTCTTTATCAGACGCTCTGCAGTATTTTTGAGTTTCTTTGGTTGGTTGATTTCAAATGCCGGCATTGGCAGCAGCTCACACGTAAAGAAAAGAAGTATCATGAGAGTAGAAAGAAAATAGGTAGAGCCCCCCAGAGCGTGTTTAAGAGATTTTGCTTGTCTGTTCAATTTATTACTGGATTTCATTATTTAGCAGAAGTGAACTGAAGTGGTTGATAATATGCCACAAATGATTTCAACTATCAGCATCCAGCTCAGTTCAGGAATAATCAAAAAGCCATACACAACTAGAGTTGGGCACCGGAGAGAAAGGAGATCTCTTTGAAGTCTTGTTCCTGGTAAGGAAATGACCATATCATGTATGTCAACTCAGTGAACACAAGGGCTTCATCTCATAGGGCACAAATGAAGATAAATACATTTTAGGCATAACTGCAAAATGTAATACATAAGAGGAAAGAATGGATGGTAAGCATCTAACCTCTCACGTTAGAAAAGCTACCCCTTAAGGTAAAAGGCTGAGGCAGCAAATCAGTACGTACAATCAAACACTTCTCATATTCTTCAAAAATTAAACAAGATACAATCCCTAACACATACCATCATTTGTGCTCATAGCTCATTTGCTTCAGTAATTTATTTTTTTTAAATTCTTGAAAGAGAAAGAGACATTCAGAAAGGACTTTGCATAACACCGGCTTTTGGAATACAAAGGTTTCCTATACATTTGGGGTAAAAGGCTAAGAAAAATCTTTACTGGAAATTCGTTCAGGTATATAGAGTCACAGTCACATTAGTTCCTCTTCCACCCATACATCAAGAAAGGGACTGAGATGATTTCAAGGAGTCATGCAGGAGTATGAACCCCAGCCCACACTACAGTCATCAGAAATGCGGCTTGCAGAACCGGGAATCAAGGAACAGGCATCTTGTCCACCAAAAGCAAGCCCAGGCCTGATAGAACACCGACTCCCACAATGATTTTCTACTCTTACTTTTTGAAACAGTAAGTTTAGATATTTATTATGCCAGTAGGCAGTCTGTAATCTTCACCCCAATTTCAAGGTTACTAGAACATACTCCTTTTGATTTAAGGCCTTTTGCCTTCAGCTAAAACAGAGCTTATTCTAATTATCTTCATTATAACATCCATAATTCGGAGCTCCCATGGGCACTAAGGGTGTAACAAGGATGGCATAAATTTTTACATCCACTGACCTCTAAATTAGTGTAAGCTTATTTCACTGGAAGAGGGTACAAAGTAAAATAAATTCTTTGTTTTCCACTCGCTTTACAAATGTGCGGATGAAACTTTGTGGGTACGTATGTGAGTCTATGTCATCTGCATTCTTGTTTCTCAGTGCTACGCGTAGCTCGTGGCCCAGATGCTGCACGCATTCGAGGCTGGTTTATGTGCTATTTTCATGGCCAAGTTGCCATAAAGCCCAGAAAGGTTTATGGCCACATTAAAGAACATTCTCACATCAAGTCATCCAACTGCTTAGTCACTATATAATAGCTCCTGGACACCGCCCCCCTCTGTAAACTTTATAGGTGATACTCATATACAACCAGAAGGACCAAAAGCATCGAGTGGTCTTTTGCCGTAAGAAAACACTGTGAAACCTTCCTCAGCTTTGTAGGTCTCCATTTGCCCTAGAAAAAAGGCTTTCCAAGACAACAGATTAATGTGAGAATGGAAAGAGTATTCAAGGCAGAAGGAGTAGAGAAGAACTGCTGTTTCTCTTCAGCAGTGAGAAACTTAAATTAAAAGCATAAACGCTGTCTCTTGTTGTGCGGTCTCTTCTAATAATGATACCCCAAGCTGTACGGATTCAGTTACCACAGTGAATAGTGATGGTAATGGCAGAATGGAGAACATCTTGACGTGAAAAAGAACAACTTACATTATGTTCACTAAACATTAACTCTATGATAGATCAACATATACATATCAGCTAACCTCCTGTTCAGTTAGTTAATAGGAATATTTACTGTGTAGAACTTGGACAGAGGTTATTACATTTATTTCACATATTCCATCAAGACTTGTCAGACCACCTAGTGTTAAGAAAATGCTGTAAGTGAAATCTGATCAGGTTTGTTATTTCAGTATTTCTCTTTTTCGTTTTAGCATGCCCCACTAGTTGGCAATTATTTCCTACTGTACAATCTATTAAATATTCATGTCAGATATTATTTGCGTAGAGAAGCTTTTCTCTGATAAAAAAATATGTTATTCGTTCACTGCTTAGAAGATTGACCTAAGGTCCCTACTTTAAACACACAGTTATATTGATTGTGAAAATACACTATGAAAATCATGTAGTTTATATGCATGCATTATTTCTACTGAGTCATCCTGAAGCTTATAATTTAAGCCTCACTGTTTCAGGTAAAATGAAATTGCTTCACTAAGTAAGGCTGCTTTGATTTCAGCTTTGCTCCAAGCTTTGCCAGGCAAGCAGAAAATCTTCATAGTATGAAAGGTCTTGTTCATATAGAATGTATAGTCATGCATTGATAACATCATATGCATTCAAAACACACCATGCCTTTGTCCAAAGATTGTTTTACAAAACCCTTTTTTTATCTTATGTAAATAATCCCATATCCCATATTAATGGAAGATCATCATAAATGAACAATGAATTTAGACTTCCAAAGCACTGCTGCGGCTATTGCATTATACATAGCATAAAGAGGACAAAGAAAACTAAGGAGCTTCCTTCAGATAGGAACAAAATCCCCAAACTAAACCAAAAGAACCCCAAGCAACAACAGAAAGATAAGCTAACTGGATTTAAATGAAAAAGAAATTTATTTCTCATGAGTGTGTCCCCTTAAGGAAGGAGCTCTGAAACACCCCACTTTTTAAAACCTTATCTGCATTTTACTTTTCTGCCCCTCTCACTAGACAGGAACAGTTTAAAAGCATAAATGGGTGCGGGGGGGAAGAAAAGAAAAAGGGAGACAAAAAACCAGAATGGACACGTTCTTTGTCTTCCTTCCTCTTTTGTTGGCATTTTGCTATTTCCTTACAGCCAGCCACCTGCTAGTCTTTCCCAGGTCCCCTCCACCCTTTGTATCTCTTGCCTCCTTACCTCTCACTCAAGTCTGTTCTGTTTTCTCCCCGTTTCAGTTCTCCATTTCAATAGAACACCATCTCTAGTATTCACCATAAATTCACCGTCTAGTATTCATCAGAAAAAAATCAGAACAATGAGGAAAATTCTAGTTCAACACATAGAGGAATGACTTTATCCTGGCAGCGTTGCTTGCTATGACAAGAAATCCATGTCACAATGAAGCCTGTTCACCTTCTAAGTCCCACAACCCAAAGCAGATTTCAGGTTGTGTATGAGCCTTTTGCTGCTGCCTATGTGCAGATAAACTGCAATTACTCTGCAATGCCATTTCAATTCAAAACTTACAAGTGACACTATTGCAGAAGCAATTAAAAAAGCTGAGCTAAACAATGTGTTTGAAGAATGTACTCCCTTCTAAAACTTTGGAATAGGCCCAACAGGATTCATGCTTGTCCAGAATAAAAAGTCCAGGATATGGTATTCTCCTAAATCGTAAAGCCAAGAAACAAGTTCTCTGAAGATGGCTGAAGCTGGTATCCTACATATACATATCCTACATGTTAGCCTGATGAGTACCCCTCTGTATTTCGCCCGATGTCCTCATTTAGCTTGGTACAGAAAGCGAAAACTTTAACCTCAGTGGAAACACTGGCAAATTCCTGCTGAGTTCTTTTACCTGAGAAACTCACTCATGGTACTGCAGGGTTAGGGAGGCTGCCTGGCTTACTTTGCTTTCATTTATCAATTGCACAGTTTTTTTTGGCCAACAATAAAGTTCATATGCAGATATTACGTAGGTTTTTTTTCCTCTCCAAATCCAACTCTTTTCAGTTCTAATAGTGTGTTCCCATACATGCATATACCCTTGTTTTCCTTAACCCCTAGTGATTATTCCATTTCATTAAAAATCTGAATAATCTGGGGAATACACAGCCAAATTTCAATCTGTCTTTATAAATGCAAGCAATACAGTAAAGATTTGCCATCATACTGTGACATGGTAGAAAGCCAAGCACAATCAACTGGGCTGGAAAACAGATGCAGAGGCTCTTAAAAGACTGCATAACATAGTGGATGTAAGAATAACAGGTAATAACATCATTTATCTATTGACATATTACAGCATATCTGTTAAAAGCCTATAATATTGTCTTTTAAATTTTGTTTCAAGTCTTGCTTTCTTCTTAAAATGAGGAGAGAATTAAGCCAGCATTTACTTTCAGTTTGCAGTGAAATACAAATACACCATATACAGTGACACGGTGAACTTAACACATCAGGGCTGTAGGCAACTGTAAATCCAGCAAATGGAAGGATGGTGTGGACCACTTTGAAGACATAAGGTACATGCTCTGCACGCTACTATTTTTCTATAATTTCCTTATATTTCAACAGAAAGACAGATGCAGTGTCTCGAAGATGAAGGGTCTATCTAGTTTTACTACATCTGTAGCAATAGGCAAGACACAAGTTCCTTACGTGGTGCCTTACTTATCTGTAGATTTAGACTAACGTATTGTTTTCAGCATGTTTAACAGGACTAGTTTCTCGTATACTAACTTTGGTGTCCCAACAAAGCTAAGCATAAACTTTAGTGAATAGTCCTAAAGGAATAAGATTCTTCTCAGTGTGGAAAAAACATTCTAACCCGCCCCATAACACGGGTATTGCATTTTCAAGACATGAAGTATTCTATACAAACAAATCGATTTTTATTATACCTTTGTATTTTTTCCACAACACCCAGAAATAGTCAAGAGTGAAATTAATCTTTTGTTACTTTGTGTATAGATTTTTACTTGTGGTCAGTAAAGTCTCTTTATCAAATTGTTTATTAAAATGATTCAGTAGAAGTGTGTCCTGAACGTGGTCATTCAACAGAACACTACACTACACTAGAACTAAAATACTCTTTCTAAAATGCTTCTCCTAAATGGATCTGAGGCTTTTCCACACACATTTTTATGCAAGCACATTTTATAGTGAGAATGGATGTTTCCTACACTGTTTTAGCAATATACAAACATATCTCAAGAATATATTTCTAGAAATAAATCCGTAAGAACAATTCACATGTCACGTCAGTCAAAATCTGGAATAATTCCACTGATGTTTCTGAAATTATCCTAGTGTAAAGAAGAATTAAATAAAAGAAAATACTGAGCCTTTTGTCTCCAAGGTCTATTGCTATACAAATAATTAATTAGTGTAACTGGCGTGCTGCAGGCCTGCCTGTCTGACCACTGAGCAATTAAATAAAGTGATTCTAGGAGCTGTAAGTGGTTGCTTCTAGAAAACATACCATCCTTCAAAACAAGAGAAAAAGCATTCTTTACTAATTCAATTTTTGCATAATTATAACCCAATCAATCTTATATAGACTTTTTGGCATCACTGTTCTCTCATTGTTATAACAATTCATAATTTAGTCTAGCAGTAACAATGTTAACAACAAAATTTGGACACATTCCAGGCACAAGGGCAAGGGACAATTTCTACTAGAAACATTATACTTACATTTTACCATTACTCGATATTGCATGTAAGAGCTACGCATATAGAGAGAAACTTACATTTTCCTTGGAGAAAACCCATAGGCACTATAATCATTAGCTAAATGTCCACCAACTGCATTAGGGAATACATCACCTTTTTGATTTCCCCCCAAAAAAGGCTAAAAATCACAAAAATAGGAATGCAGGATTCTTATTTATGCTCTGCTAAGAGAATAAACTAGAAATGTAATACAGCAGTTAGCACACAAATAGAAAATATGACAACACAATATGTCATCAGCTATTTTTTATTACCCCAAAAAATCGTCGATGAGAAAACTCTAATCGTAGTAGCTGATGGGAGGTTACAGAAAACTGAATATAATTCAGACACCCGGAGGCCTCTCTAACCTTCTCTGTGGATTCAACAGGGCAGAGAGGACTCAAAGCTATCATTAGCACGTCCTATTGATGATTTTACCCTTGTCTCAAGCACACAAACACAATAATAGAGAGTAAGTCTCAAGTGGCGGGAAAAAAAAGACTGTTTTCACAAAGTGTATGGTAGTAATTAAAATAAAATAATGAAAACCTCAGCAGTTGCAGACATTATATATTTGCTTGAAACTGATATCCAGAAGATTTTTTTTCTACTTCAATTGAAAAATTATGTTTAAGATTAAATGTGCTTATTGCAAATCCTACAATACTATATAAATGGGGGAGTATTTTAAATTTTCCATAAGCAGTAGTATTACTGACCAATGCTGATAGTTCAGAAATAAAGTTAAGATTCCATTATGTATTGCACTTTAATTCAATTTGATCTTTGAGCCACAGTCCCCCGCAATCAGTTCCACAGTAGGAACATACGAGCGGATAAGAGGAGAGAGAATTTTTGCTAAGGAGTATCTTTAAAACCACTCCTTTTGTACAGTCTCCATCTGCAAATATGTGAGCAGGGGCCTCATGCGAGGACTGCTGTGCTCCCAGGGAGTCGACATGATGAGATTTCTTGCCTACATGCACCAAAAGTGCCCTTCCAATTGATAGCTGGAAACATTATACGGAAATACTGACTGGGGACAGGAACTCAGAGGCAGGCCTTGCAATGCTAGTGAAAAGTTGCATTTTTCATAAGGAGCTCTGGGGCTGGTCTGAAGTATAAACCCAAGGTGATTGTTAGTCATTGTGAAGAGTTTGTTTTGCAATCACTATTCAAGCAGGCGTTCATCAATTTTGTGCATATTAGGTTCAGAACCTACTCTCCTCGCTGGGGAGTATTTAGTGCAACTAGACAAACACAGATGTTTCCCAGAAATCCCTAAACACTCTTGTGTTCAAAGATTCACAGCATTTTTCAAATCTGCTATGCTGATCTTTGCCGCCCATCAGCTTACATCTTGTCTTCAGCATGATCAGTTATGTTTAAATGTAATTGAAAATTATGGTCATCGCCAATATTTTTCTCTGCCACTGAACTGGTCCAGTCACTCTTTCTAAATAAAAGGTTGGAAAATTTTAAAGAAGTGTGGATTGAAAAAAAAGAATCACGCAATTGTCACTGGTATAACTGAGTAAGCTGCAATTCACAGCAAGAGAGGAGCTTTACTAAGTAACAAGGTGGCGCTGTAATGGAAATACAATTAAATCATTAGGGGAAGGTCTGCAGGTTGATGTCCAGACCAATACTAACTGAACTACTCTTGGTCTGTTTAATGACAGAGACACGCTGAGAATTAATAGGAACCTGTGATGCACCACCCTGGATCTGGGTGGGAGTGGAGCCTGAGATAATACTCCTCCAAGTAGAACTGAACACTGGAAGAGGTGTACCAATTCTGAATTGTTGAATACCAGGTACTTTGAATCCCAAAAAGCATAGTGTACTGTGAAAGAATTGGAGTAGGTCTGAAAAGAAGGCTGCGGTTCTGGAAAAAACAGCAAAAGACTCATTTATTACTGGCTGCTCTGTAATCATGCCTTGTATAAACAAAGGAATGGCCCAGTATTACTTGTAAGGATCACAGAATCCACCGTGATATGTTTTGGCTTGAGGCATGTGTTTGTGGTTTCAAGCTAATCCCTTAATCACTGATGTGAAAATTGCTAGGGATATACACAGACAGGATAGCTAGGGTCCTCAACACAGCCTTCTCGTCTTTTATTTCAAAGAACAAGCACAGTTTGAAGAATAAACAATTAACATTTGATGTTATATACTTAATTTAATTTAGGATAACAGAGCGATATCTTTATAAGATACTTAATGAAAACATAAAAAAAAAGAGAAACACAATGGGATTTGTTCAACTTAGCACAGAAAATACAGTCACTATACAGAGGCTAAAAAGAGGATTTTTTAAAAGAAGCTGTAGAATGAATAGCAGAAGAGCCACTAACAGAACAACCGTAACAACTATAGAGCAATCTGCTCTCCCGTACTGCAGTGTAAATTAGGAGTACCTTCACGGAAGCTAATCATTTGGGCTGTGTCAGAATAACGTCAGAATGAATGAAATTAAAACTCAGGGTAAAATCAGAGAAAATAACATATGCAGTATAAGAGGCATAGGTGAAAGATGAAAATACCTTAACCTGGCAACAGAGAACAACTATATGACAAATTTTTGTCAACATGCCATGCTGAGAATGGCACCAACCCAAACATTCCCCAAATTCCACAAATACTGGAATCCAGATAATTTAAAATGCAACTTGATAAAGAGAATTTCCATATATCCCCTATCTAGCCAAATAAAACTGCTTTGATTACACAGAGATTTGTATTATAGAATATATGCAAATGTATGGTGCATTGATCTTCTGAATTTCTCTCTTCCTGGGTACCTGCAGGACATTTACACAAGTGTAGGGGGAAACATTTTCATGTATGAAATCCACCCTCTTCACAACGTAAAGAGAAAATTAAAAGAAGTATGTGTATCTTGATTCTCCAGGAAGGAAGTATGCCCGCTGCTGAAAACAGAGGCAGCTAGAGCAGATCACCCAGGGCCTCGTCTGAGTGAGTTTCGAGCATGTCGAAAGGATGAAGACTCCACAGACTCTCTGGACAACTTATTCTAGTGTCCAACCCACTCACGGTTTAAAATAATGTTTTTTTAAACATCAGACCACAGCTTCAGTACCCACAACACCACCTGGTTGATTAAACGCAGCTCACTTCTTAAGCTTAGTTTCTTCCTCTGAAACCTTCCTTGCCTCCAATACACTTAGTAAATGTGGAAACCATTTCAAAGCACCATATGCTGGTGTTTTCTAAATGATCATTTTCTGCAAATTGCCATTTCATAGAAGTTTAGGTGAAAACGCTTTTGTTCTTATTTGGATGAAAACTCATTTAGAAAGATGAAGAAATTCCCTTAACATGCAATTCCTCACTTTTAACTATCTCTAGTATGAAATAAAACTAGAAGTCGAGCTAACCACTCTCTACCAGTATATCACATGTACAGCATGTTTTGGAACATCTATGCTTAAAAATTTAACGTACCTTTGAGATTCATCATTAATGTTATACCATAAACAAGTTCATTTTTTGAAAATGGTTGTCTTTATAATATCTCTCCTAAGAAAAGAAATTGTAAAGCCAGATTCTCTGGAAAAAAATCTGTTTCACTGTGCTCCTGTCATAAGGCTTTTAGAGCAAGCAGTCCCAGATTAACTACACCAGTTCATGACTTCTGGTACTTTGATTTCTGCGTTGAATTAATTAATTGACTTAATCGAAGTCTGACAAGCTCTTTGAAAAGCAAGCTTAAATTTTACAGTAACGTATGACCAGTATTCAGAACCCGATTTTCATCTGGACCTTTCCACCCCATTTAAGTGTCCCATTCACTGCAGTAGATCTGCAAGCGCTCAGCACTGCAGAAAGCCAGGTCCATTCTGCGGGAGCAATAGCAGGGTTGTAAAGAAGCAGCAGGAAGGGAAAAAGAAAAGAAGGAAAACAGCAAAAGGTAAAAGAATCAAAAAGGCACACCACATGGAAGACGCAAATAAGCCATGACAGCACTTGGTTAGAGAGTCTGTAATACATTTAATATATCTTTGAACACCAGAAACTCTTTTTCCTCAAAGGCAACAAAGTTACGATTTACAAAGAAAGAGCATCTCCCAAGAGTTACTGTTTTTCTTAGTTTGTGCCAAAAATATATGTTGTTCTTTCCTTAATGTAGGATAATGTTCTGGGACACAATGTTGTTATGGTGAAACTTTTTTCCCCCCCAAGTGCAGATCAATCCTTTAGTTTTCCTTCACATATAAATCAGCAAAGAACAAAAGACCACGAGGCAAATCATGTTCAAAAACCAGACGAAACCTGGTGAGACCATGCTATCACAGTTAAAACAGTCTGGCAATTCTGTTTCAGGTTTACTATTACCCTATTGCTCAGCCTTTTCCTAGTTGCTGAACACCATGACAGTGTTTCCCTGCCTCACAGGGATGTTGTGCTCACAACTACACGAACCATTTTAAGGAGTTCAGAGCTACTGTGGGAGTAGGTGCAAGCACAGCAGACATTTAGATATGAAAGGCCAGGCAAACACAAAGGTTCGCAGGTGCATGAGGGCTATTAATATTTGTTTTAATGTTATTCATGCGTTCATAGGAAAGATCAAGACTTAAATTGTTATATGATAGATAGCAAAAGAAGCAAAAAGCTACGTAAAATACCGAAAATAATTACTGCACCCTTTATTCCTTCAAAGTTCTAACGAAAAATTAACCACTCAGGAGTCATATGGGGAGGAACCAAAACCAAAACACAACCCTGCCTTAAAAGTGCCTTAAATCTTATTGCATATTTTAGTTTCTTAAATTCACCTAGTAGGGGTTTTTTTTTTTCACCTTATCCTTAGGATTTCATTTATCTCTCTGGCCTTCTATAGTGATTTGTTTTCTCTTGTTGCATTTTCCTTAAATGCCGGGAGAATACTACAAATTCTCCATGAGAATGTTAAATGCTCAGTTTCTAAAGTGCCCTTTCAAACTCAAGCTTGCAAATATATATCTTTTTCTTTTGGTCTTTAATTGCTGGATTAATCCATGTGGACGTGCTTAAGCTTTTACCATGAAAATTAAAATATTCTCACTAGCAAACCCAAAGTTTTTCTCCTGTGGACAACTGACTGCAGACAGGATAACTCTTACTGTTCCCAGAAGGACTGAAGGTTGTGGACATAGGGAGGAGGAGTTCCTCGCCCAGCCATTTCCTTCTGTTTGTGCCTATTTTACTCATGACACTTTCCATAGTATTTTAGCATTGAAATACACATTCATTTGCAAGAGATTTATACCAAAGTGGAAGTTTTTTTATCTTTCATAAAAAAGCAATCCCCTTTGATCAGATTAACTTTGCTCTCTATACGTAATTGAAATCGCTTCACGAGTAATTTTTTGTCATTACATGCTTCAAATTTACCCCTTCTCATCCTTTCTGGGTTTCTGTTATTGTTAGCCCTGATTCTTCAAATTCTCTGGAATTAATTTAAAGCTTCAATGTCTCAAGTATATTCTAGCAGCATAATTCGTTTGTCAATTTGTTTCTTTTCACTCAATAACCCCCATTCTCTTACGTGGTTTTATTGACACTGTTAAAAAGATGGCAAGGTCTGAACAAAAAGAGAAAAATGAATCTTTAGAAGAGATGATCAAGACTTTTGTGTTAACATTCACAGGACAACTAAAGCACACCTTCAGAAGCGTTTTAAACCACCATTTTGCTAGTCTTTTCCACGAGTAAACAGGATAACGTTTTGCTCAAATCCTGTATTAACGTTTACACAATCTTTTTAGTACTACAAATAGGAGCAACCAGTTTTTCTTCAATACATCTGGATGCGAGCACCAATTAAGTGATCTCACTTTATCATAGCCTATAGCAGCGACAGGCAACATATACCAAGCAATAGTAGACAATTCCAAAATCACTAACTACATTACTGGAACTAGGACAGCTTACCATTTCTCACCATCACCTTACTTGTACCTACAAAAATAATAAAGAAGCTATCCAATCAGTGTTCAAGGTTTGGTTTTAGTTTTTATTTCTCATCTCATGTATTTTCTGAGTAATATTAAAACCTGAAAAAGCAATTGCTGCCCTGAACTTTGATTTGCAACTCAGCTAATTGTAGAGAGACATCAAGGAGATAAGAGACTTGAAGAGCAACTAACTCTACTTTGTCATCACTTACAGAAATTCTGTTTCAGAGTTTTACCCCTTAATAATAAACCTTAATACAAGGACTTGGACACAAGATCAAATACACACCTATTGGTAATGTATTCTTGTAGTGTTTCATATATTTCTTTTAGTATTTTATAAAGGTAGAAAATTATTAGAAATAAAACTAGGCAGTGTTTTACAATCTCTGTGATGTGTTACTTGTGTCAAATTGGCAATACATCAAATAAGCACACATCTCTTATGATTAATAAATCCTAATATGATAAACTGATAATTTAACGTCAGAACGAAAGTGGTCATATTTGCATACACTAACTCATAGCTTCTGAGCATTTGTCTTTCATTTGGTTGATGTCCAAGAGTTTAGATTTTTCTTAAACGAAAGCCGTTCATTCTGTCATGACAGAGGACTATATGATAAATGCTTTTATTTTTATTTTACTTCTGCAGTTTTGGAAATGCAACCTCTTTTAAATTAATCCAATACTTTCATTCTATATAATCCTCTTAATCTGCTGTATTCTTCTGTTACAGTCAGTAGCTACAAAAGGTTAACACAGTTTATCTATTTGTCTACACAGAAAAGATACTTGTGATTTCTGCCTTCCATTTGTTCATCTCTTTGAGGCATAGTGATACTAAAGAACTGTCTCCTAAATAATCTGAAGAACACTTCTAGAACATGTGTAAATTAGTGAATAACGAATCGACAGAACGTGATCAAAGCCACACTGTACTCGTGAGTAATAATTTCATTGATTTCAGTGCCCTTTGGATCAGGCCTCAAACCATAACAACTGATTTGTTGCAAATACAGCCTGGAAAATACTCAAATTGCAACTGAGTACAGATTTTTAGAGTAACTTAGTTGCGCTCCAGTTTATTATTTAACTTTTTATTATTGGCTACCTAACTTGATTGAAAATTGAATCTGAACATGAAAATTGCACTCCTTTATGATGGAGGAGAAATGAAGAAGAATTAAGCAGTTGTCCAAGATAAGACGATCGGTGAGTCTGTGTGGCTATCATAGCTGAGACAATGAACCTCAGATCCACAACAAAACAACAAGAATATCCTGTGATGCCTTTTGCCACATATTCTGATATTCCTTCTCCAAGTGATAGAGGAGCCAACGAGGAAAGGTGCCATGCTGAACCTTGTTCTCACCAAGAAGGAGGGGCTGGTGGGGAATGTGAAGCTCAAGGGCAGCCTTGGCTGCAGTGACCATGAAATGGTGGAGTTAAAGATCCTTAGTGAAGCAAGGAGGGCACACAGCAAGCTCACTAACTACCCTGGACTTCAGGAGAGCAGTCTTTGGCTTCCTCAGGGATGTGCTTGGCAGAGTCCCGTGGGATAAAGGCCTGGAGGGAAGAGGGGCCCAGGGAGGCAGATTAATATTCAAGGATCACCTCCTCCAAGCTCAGGAGTGATGCATCCCAACAAAGAGGGAGTCAGGCAAAAAAGCCAGGAGGCCTGCATGGATGAACAAGGAGCTCCTGGATGAACTCAAAGACAAAAAGGAAGCCTCCAGAGGGTGGAAGCAAGGACAGGTAGCCTGGGAGGAATACAGGGAAGTTGTCTAAGCAGCCAGGGATCAGGTTAGGAAAGTTAAATCCCTGACAGAGTTAAATCTGACCAGGGACGTCAAGGGCAACAAGAAAACCTCCTACAGGTATGTCGGTGATAAAAGGAAGACTAGGGAAAACGTGGGCTCTCTCCGGAAGGAAATGGGACACCTTGTCACACGGGATAAGGAGAAGGCTGAGGTACTCAACAACTTTTTTGCCTTGGTCTTCACCGGCAAGTGTTCTAGCCACACTGCCCAAGTCACAGAAAGCAAGGGCAGGGACTGGAGACTGAAGAATCGCCCACTGTAGGAGATCAGGTTCGAGACCATATGAGGAACCTGAAGGCTAACAGCAGCCTTCAAGTCCCTAAAGAGGGCCTACAGGAGAGATGGGGAGGGACTCTTCATCAGGGAGGGTAGTGATAGGACGAGGGGTAGCAGTTTTGAACTGAAAGAGGGTAGATTTAGATTAGGTATTAGGAAGAAATTCTTTACTGTGAGGGTGGGTGAGGCACTGGCACAGGTTTCCGAGGGAAGTTGTGGAGGCCCCATCCCTGGAGGGGTTCAAGGCCAGGCTGGATGGGGATTTGAGCAACCTGGTCTAGTGGGAGGTGTCCCTGCCCAGGGCAGGGGGGTTGGAACTAGATGATCTTTAAGGTCCCTTCCAACTCTAACCATTCTATGATTCTATGATTCCATAAATTTTGTATCAGGCTCCATAATGGATATATATATATGTTCCTGGCTCTCAGCCTCCAGCTCTAAAGCTTCTTCTTTGAAAGCTAGCCTGAAGTATTTTCAGTTTACAGATAATATGAAGAATCACTAGAATGACTGTCACTAACGGTTTTCAGGATTTTTCATGCAATGGCATTGTACAGAAAAACTTACTACAAAATTCAATACAATAGGAGATACATTTAATTCATAAAGACAGAACTATATGTTGAGACTACACTTGATAGTTGGAAACAACCCACTGATTTTCAGTTCTCTATTCTTAGCGCATATACTTAGAACTTGAGAATGGCTTCAACCGAGAGGAGCCTCTGAAGAGTAATTTAAATGTTTGGTGGGATGGTGATGTAATTTGATAGCAGAAGTTTTTGTTTGCTTTCTTAATCACTTTTTAATTGCACTGCATTCCTCTCTTTGATAGATAAATTTGCATTATGGAACACAGTAGAACAAGAACCCTGAATGTTATTAGTTTGCTATGAATTAACATACTTTACTTCTAATTCCACTCAACTGCTCAGTTTCTCAAAAATTTTAGTCAGTTGCTGCTTACCCTACACATAGAAGTAGACCCAGTGAGGTAAGATGAACAGGATTCAGACCTTGCACTACAATGAATGTTTATTAATTTTACTATTTAAATAGTTTGACATAATAGAAAGCATTTTTCATTGCTCTTAATTAATAAGAAAATTGCAGTACACACTTCTGTGTGTACTCTACCGGAGCATCAAGCAGATATTAATTTCAATATTTGCTGTCTTTGGATTAGTCCAGATTTTACCAAACCCATTAAATCAACAGTGATTTTAGGTGGTAATTATGGAATATTCAAAGTTTGAGATTTTCATCTGTCAGTTGCCTTAAAGCAAATATTTCTTTAATAAAAAAAAACCAAACAACTATATTCTTCAAACTGTGATTGTTCCAAATACCTTGCTGTTTTTCATATAACGGGATTTCTTTAGTCCAAAGGAAAAATACGTGTACAGGAAGTGCAACCCCATTGAGAGGTTGAGTCATTAAGGCTGCCAAGTACATTAGATACCCAAATCTCTGCAGACCCATCCACTGGAAGCATAACTTGCTTCATTCACTATAAAGAGATACATCTTGCTACTGTTGACAAGTTCCCTCTACCTGCTTAGAGGAGATAATCTCATCAGACAACAAGGTAAATCAGCCTTCGTGACTTTTTTCTCAGCAGCTACCACAGTTGTGTTAAGGGCCATGATGATGCTACTAGATTTCCACACTTTGGGCTATTTATATTCACCTAATGGAGGGATACCTAGGATATCAGATGCCGAGTGTCTGAAATCACTCAAGGGTAGTCTCCTACACAGTATTCTGCTTAGACTGGTCATATCCATGCGGCATAGCATTGGCCTACTATTCCTTGTGCACTGCATCACCCCTAAGTCTCTAAGATACATTATCATTTTTTGCAATGTGGATTTTTTTTCCTGTTCAAAGTGAGGACTGAGTCATAATCTGCCACAATGGCATTTTATTGTATGATGCTGAGAGGATAGCCTCATGACAGATGAGGGGGTCTGCAGGTGCAAAGCCTGCTGGACTAGCATTGAAGGATCCTGCAGGACAGAGACAGACAAATCAGGCTCAAGTAAACTATTCTCCAGAATTCATCTGAGATTTGCGCCTGAGGGAAGTAGTCATCTCATTCTAAGAGGAGCTCAGCAATATGCTAATAAACATGAGGTGTAGATAACCAGGAGAAGGGGGCCGGGAGCAAACCAGGCAGTTCAGGTAGACATGAACTCAATACTCACAGTTTTGTTTAGTTAGCACCTGAGAAGAGTTATCCAGGAAAATGGGACTCTCTTGCAAAATACCGTTAAACACATAAACACTTTGCTGCTATATTAACGGGGAAAACACTATTTCCATTGCAAATATGAACTCTGTTCCATTGACTGTGCTCTTATAGAATGCTTTTTGTATCTGAGAATGCCTCATATCTCCTGGTAGAAGACTACAAAATGCCATCTATTATGATTTCATGAATAATTAAAGCCTATATTATAAACTTTTGCTACAATATTTGCATTCGCACAATTCTTTTGTTCTGAGGTACTGTTTTTTGATATTGTAAAAAGCCTTATTTTAACTATCCTGAATGTCTTTCAGAGTACCGACGAAGGTCAGTACTGTTATAAGCTTTCATCCTCTGTAAGCTTGTAATAGTCTTATGACATTAAGGTATGTACTTAAAGACTTGATTGTTGGCTTTCATTTACTTAATATTTTGGCAAGTTTGCAGTACTGCCACAAAATCTGTTTAGTAGCAAAGCACACAACTGTTCTGCTTTTTAAGCTAGGCTTATTTATATAAATGTATTCCATAGCCTGCTCATCTTATTTTAATGGCCAGATGTTCTTTTCTCTTCACTTCTTAATACACAAATACCCTTAACTAACCAGACATTCTCACAGTTCTTCATCCTAATGGCTTTGATATTTCCACCATTTTTTTTTTCCTTTTTGGCTACTTTCTTCTATGAACGGTTAAGGGTACTAAAAGCATTTCCAACATAAAAATATTCATTTGAAAGAGAGGGACAGAAGTATATCAAACCCCTGCTCTCAGAAGTAGCTTACTTCAATATCTAACTGCAAGCTCACCACTTTTTCTAAAGTGAGCCTGACATCTGTTTTTGTTTACCATTTGGTAATGACATGAATTCATACTAAGAGGATGAAACAAAATTTAAATATAAGTACTCCTTTAGATGCACTGGATGGAGAATATAGCATTTTCAAGACTATTCATCTCCTTACAGTTTACATGGAGGCTAGATGATGGCTTAGTTATATTAGAAACAACATTTGCATTTGCTGCTTGGTTCACAAAAACAATTCTGTGAGAAACATTTCATACAAAAAACCCAAACCAAACCACAAAGCAAACACAAAGCAAAATGTTTGCACTTCTAATGCAGCGTTTTTGACCAGTTTTAGTTCAGAATGTAAGCATTCCTTTCAAGATCAGCAAATGGCTATGTTCTTTACCAATGTTAAGCTAAAATCCACTATGAAACAGCAAAAGAGATAATGTAAAAGTAAAAGATCATGAAAAGAGCACGGACTCATGGCAGCAATCTAACTTTGTGAACCTGTTAACACAAAAGTAGATTTCCCAAAATCCCAAATAAAATATATTAGAAATATTTCAACTCAGGACTGTGTTAGTTGCTATATTACATGTTTGTATAACCCAGGATGCATATAACCTCACTTCGTCTAAATTATTTGGTACTGACAGGATGCTGGAGCAGGTAGGGAACTGAGGCTTTTGCAAAGTCGATCATCCCAGCATTGTCATTCTGCATCTGAAAAGCCTACAGCCATTAATACTCATGATCAGAATTTTAAATATCTATATTCTAAGAGTAAGATGAAAGTCCCACAGTTCTGTCTAAATGGCACTATGAGAAATAGTCTGTACTTAGTAAAGTGTTTTGCCGAATTATGGAAATTTACTGCTGACAACCCATTTGTAAAGTTCATTAAGACAACTCCATTGTAATCTGTTTTATATAAAATTAAAATGGAAACTGAAGCAGCAATACAAAATCACTTTATTTGGCGTGATTTCTCCCGTCCTATTTTACTTGCTCATATACACTGGATATTTTTATAAATAGTCGACAACAACATCTAGACAGAGCTGCACTCATCTGTTCTGATCTTGTAGGACCACAACTCATTTCAAGCTTGTAAAGTGTGGTTTATACAAATTACTCATGCGCATGACTGGCCCAGAGGCAGCAGCAGCACCAAGTGCCAACTGAAAGTCCTAGATTTAACAGTTCAGGCAAAATCCCAGACACAATGGTAGCTGAGTCTGCTCAGCCTATTATACTGAATTGCTCAGTCTTTGAGGTGGGAGACTGCCAACTGTTCGGGCACTAACATTCCTAATGCTTGAGTCATTCATGTGGTAAAGCTGAGAGCCACAAGATGCCACTCACCATTCCTTTCATCCCTTCGGAAAGGTTTTGGCTGCAATAAGAAATAAAAGGGAGGGAAGCACAGAAATAATGAACCATATGCAAAAACAGCAAGTGCAATTTACTCCCATTCTAACACTTTTTACATCAAAAATAGAAGGCATTGTGCACTGTTCTCAAAGGTGCTGATCACAGAGCCCTGAGAATCAAAGTCACTGACATGCTTGAAAGGTATTAAGCACCCAGTTAAAACCGCTGCCAAGTATCTTTTCATGTCTGGGCATCAGATAATGCGGACTTAAGTATGGAGTGGTACCCCTGAAATTAATAACGTTCCCTAACCATAAAATCTCAGTATTGTTATATTCTGATTAATGATTTGGGAACTGACAATTCAGACAGCTGTTCAGCTGAAAAGCAGATTAGATTCAGTTTAACTCAAACTCAAGGAGTGAGGAGAGTTTGTATCACCTGCAATTAGCAAAGGGGTTATTGTGGTATCAACAAAGAGGACAGCAGAACATGCAGTTTTGGGGCTCTGTAGGAAGTTACTTCGTGTAGTCTCTTAAGGGTGTACGCAGCCCATTCATTTTGACAGGAGATATACTATTATTATTTAATCAGCATCTCATAATCTAATCCTGGGAGCCCACAATTACAGAAGCCTTCTGAAGTATGCTTTCATCAAAAATTGGTTCATCACAACATTAAAACTGAAGGCCAAGACAGGTAGAGCAATATGCTCCAAGTTAGCAATCATCCGGAAAGCATTAATCCACTTCCTGCCTCTTGCTCCAGGTTCTTCCAGTCAGGTTTCTAACTAGCAGACTCTCTATACAAAAATAGATATTTTAAAATATTAAGTAGTTCAAATATAACCTCATATTATTTTGCTTATTTGCAGCTTACTAATTCTCCCCTTTATAATCACTCTTGAAACTTTTCAAACAGAGGGAAGACAATTACCAAGGCCCCTAATTTGACAGGAATATCAAGAGGAAAATACCACAGAAGACAGAAAGAAGAATTAATCTATTAGATTTTATTCTCTCTTTTTGACAGCCATATTTAAGGAAAGAAAAGAGTAATTTGAATATTATGCAAAACGTAAGAGAAGGATAATGCAACTGTAGAGGACCTCAAGCACTGATTTAATCCTCAACATTTTAATTACAGATTTTATAAATTAATTTTGATTCTTCCTGAAAAGTTCTTCATGGACTGTGTTCTGAGGTAATAATATCTGATATAATTTATAGTGTTAGGGAAATTCTATTACAACTCTCATATGCTTGCCTTCAGTGATCGTAATTATTCTCTTCTTAAATTTTGATCTACAGGTCTCATTACAAACGATGGCTAAAAGGCTAAAGCCAGGGCTGAGATGGTTGTGTGGGACCTGGACACCAGGAAAGTGCTCCTTTAATCCTACTGAAGCAACCTGGAAATCTTGCAGGGAAGAAAGCCATTTCCAAGTAAGTTTTTAGAATTTCCTGTCTTTAATTCAGGAGAAACAACTTCTCACAATTTGATTGTTCTCCCAAGCCTTGAATTTCTAAAACCAGTAGTTAGATTGCGATTGTAAGAAGGGGAGGGCAAAAATGTTTCATGCTTGAGCCTTAAGAAAATACTTAGGAGTCCTTGGTAAGATGACCACATTATTAAGAACACTAATGACCTTTCTTCCCTTGACACTGGCAGACACCCTACTGCTTGTTTAAATTTTAGGCTCTTCCTGGATCTTTGCAGTACTCACCAGCCTGCCACATTTTGTCCGCTATTTCTGAAAAGTGAGAGTTCAGTAGTATAGACTATTTGGTCCTTTATCTTCAAACTGCTGATGCACAGAAAATACCAGAGCTAATTCTCTGCTTACACAAATTGTCTTTTTTCATTCCTCTGCATCTAACTGATATGAATGTAATGAACTCCATTAACTTTCACAGTCATATTCCACCACCACTCCCACTTTTTTTTAAATATTTTATTAATACAAATGAAAAAAGATTTGGACCTCTACTTTCTGAAGTCAGTGCTGCAGAGAAAGAGGCTAGGGAAGCCAGCTACTCCAGAAATGCAGCTTGCTATTTATGACATTATCCAAACCACAAGAGTTTGAGACGCTCTCACATCAGACAATATACAGTGCGTTTTAATTTAGATGAACACTTGTTTTTGGAAGGATTTAGACTATCTCAATGACTGCTGATTGACACAAAATTAAAAGGGAGAAAGAGCGGCTTTGAAAGTGGTTGTGCATATATTTAGCTTGGTGATGTACTGAGGGAATGAATGGACTGCCTCTCACGACCTGTGTGGAAAGGCAGTAGAATGAAAATGTGGTTCTGCACTTAGCCTTTCTTTTTTAATACCTGTTACGTCTCAGATTTGCCACCTTTAGATGAATTGCTGCTCTTCCCATGCATAGTGTGAATTGTTTGATGTATCTTTCAAGCAGCTGTTAAAACTGGGATACAGTAAAGTCGGGTAATCTATCCTGAGTCAGGGGTGGCATGCCTCTCTGCTGCACCCAGCAGCAGAACAGAAAGATGCAGGATTATCAGTTCTACTTACTATTAGGAAGAAGCAAGTTATTTCACCTCTTTAGTTAGAAAAAAAAAATAAATTCCTATCATATGCCCAACCATTTTTTGTGGCTAGCAAAAATAAAAGAAGGTGAGGTCCCAACACCTACCAACTTACTGGGTCTTAAGGGAAAGGGAAAATATGTAGAATCATAGAATTGCCTAGGTTGGAAGGGACCTTTCAGATCATCTAGTCCAACCATTAACCTAACTCTGACAAAAACCACCCATCTTCCCATATTTAGCTGGATTCAGTCTCCACACAGAGATATACAAGAATGTACTAGAATGCAGCTGTCCGTAAGAAATGTTTTTCTATAGGCAGCAAACTTAGTGCCTTTATAACAAATTCAATTTCTGCTATGGTGGGAAACCCAAAAAGACACCATAACATCCGAGACCATGCCATTCTCCTGTAGAAAGAAAAATGTATGTTCCATTTAAAATAGTCACTTTCATGGTAATTTTGTTTTAATCTACATTTCAGAAACTGTAGCTCTTGAAACAACAGTTCTTGTATAAACGTTTGAGAACAGAATCTAGAATATTATGCTGAGTTATCAATTTATTCTCTGACATCTTTTAATACCTGCATTTGATGTGGGAAAATCCTTCTGACACTAGGGGCAGATTGGATATTGCATATACCTAGTCTTATTTTTAGAGATGAAATATTATATTTCAGTATATTGTAAGTCAAAATGAAATAAGGCTAGAAATTCCGTAATAGTGCATAACAAATATGTAAACTTTATAAATAGATGAAGTTGACTGACACCTGCTCGAATTCTTTTTAACTGACTCATCTATTTTTGCTTTATAAGAAAACAGCCAAAGCAAAACATTGATACATATGACAGACAGGCGCCATATGAGACTTCCTTTGACCGTTATCAAATCCTGCAGAAAAAGCCAAAAAATTCAGCGAACAAATGCTATCTAGTCATTTCACAGGAACAGAAAGGGACTGCACCAGTTCATGTTTGAAGAAATGTTGTTCAGTCCTCTCCGAATTCTACCTCCTAATAGATGGGACATATTTATAGACAGAAAAGACAGTAACAGCCATCGACAGGAACCCCCACCCCATGGTCGCTACATGGCTGGCAGGATGACAGGAAGGTGCCCAGTACTGGCACAGCTGTACGGCTGCCAACGAGGTATGAAGTACATTGGAAGTGATTTGCACTGCACACATTTAAACCCTGACCAAGTGCTTAAACAATACTGTCACTTTCTCAGTATAACTTGCTAGATATGCCCTCTGACACGGTTAGTTTTTCTAAAAACCTCAAAGTAAAAAATGCAGGATGTAGCAATGCCTTCAATGTTAAAAGCTTTAGTTCTGAGCCTTTCATTAGTATACAGAAGGTGAGCCTCTAATTACTAATCTTTCACAGTCTGTAGCACCCTGGGGCTTCCAAACATCCTGGTGAAGGCAGGAAGGATATTTCAGACTTCATTTCAATTCCCTTAAACTTTTGTCAACAGCCTCATTTCAAATGGAAACTGCTCAGTGCTGCTCAGCTGCGCTGTCTCAGCTTCTAAGCTAGACCAGCCCTGAAAAAAACGCCCTCATTAAAAGAGACGGGCATGAAATAAGACTCCGCTTCAAAAATCTCTAAACTACTGCAACACTGAAAGATGAATATAAACTTTTTGGGCTTTTCTATATCACAAAGACATTTGACCATAAAAATATTTTATATACCCCGTGGATGGTAAACAGGAGGCAAGCATTGATCTGGTGGATATGTATGAGGGATGTACCGCTGCTTTCTTCTGGTCCTGTGCTGTGCTGCTATACACACGCCCCAGGCACACGCTTTGGGGCTCACCTTTCTGAAGGCTTCTCCTTGCAGATTTCTGTCACCAGAAGGAAATGCTTCTCAAAATTCAACAATGGCCTATTCTGCAGTCTGGCAGAAAGTATTTCCAAGCTCTTTACCTCTGTGATGTGGGCACTTTCACCTCCTTCCTCTAACATCCTTACAAGGTGGCTTTTGGACACCATTACAAATGCCCTGATATTTCTGTCTAGATTCAGACATACTTAAAGGTAATCCTCCACAAACCAGGGCAAATTTCACTGGCCAAGTGATATATGAACTACAGAAGTATAATTGATGGCTATTCCTACGAAAGACACATTAGATGATTAAATGATATTTCTACTTCATTCTTAATTCACAACTGATTATTACATGTGCAGTTACTCGGGTTGTACTTCCCAATTTGAAAAATGAAGGTAACGAGATTGCAAAACTCTTTAAGAATGCCAAGGAAGAGACATACAGATACTACAGTGAAACCAAGGAAAAGGCATCTGTTCTGATCTTCATGTTTTAAACTGAATGTTCAAAACATCTTTTGTCGTTCCTGTCACCTACCAATGTGAATTCTCAAAATCTAATAGTTTTGTAGCCATTCAGGAGAGACAAATCTCTGTCTTGAAAAAGTTATGATATAGTGTGGCTTGTTGAGCTTTACAAGAAATGCATCACACCTTGTATGGCTGGTGTACCACATTTTATGACATTTTACGAAGATATGTTAATTAACACTGCATAATATTGCAAAATCTGCAAGTAGAATTATTTCGAACTTTTCAATTTTTTTCCTTTGAAAGATAGATAAATATTCCACAGGTACCTCCCATGTAAGATGATATTTGTTTTTTTAAAAAAAGAGCAATTTTTTTTTTATTATTTAATAGAAAAAAACATTTTACGTTAGAATGGATAGTCTCTAAAGTCAATGATCTGGCTGTTAAAGCACCATTGACATTGATAGCACAAGTGAACCGTAGTGTACTATGCTTCATACTTAGTGTTCAGGGAAAACATGATCTGTAGCAGCTCTAAAGAGTAATTTTGATCTCTAGAGAGGAGTCTCAATGATCCCATTAACATTGATCACATTTGAAGAAGTCTCAGGCATAATACATTATTAATATCACCCCTTTCTGTTTTTTTTTAAATGGTTTGAAAAGAAACAAAAGAAATTAGATAGAAATGTCTCCATTAAAATAACATAAGTGGTCAGACTAAAACCCACCAAAGACAGGAAATCCAAAATTAAAAGTTGCTACTCCCACTGAGTGTCTCCAGACATTAGCTGATTTTGCGTGCTATACTTTGCAATATTGAATCTTGGCGTAAGTTCAAAACAAGGTGACTAAAGGATGAGTCACCTCCTTCCTGCAGGTCTATGTCCAAACCTTAATGCATTTTTTGTGTACCATACCAGTAACTGCCTTCTAGTTCTCACTCCTTTAACACATGTGATTGTTCACAGGAATTTCATCTTCCATGAAAGACAAAAGCAGGCTAAGAGTAAAAAAACCTAGAAATTCTCAAGGGATTTGATGGAAAGACTTTACTTAGAATGCTGATCTCCCAGGCTAGACATAACATAAAAAAAAAAAAAATATCAAAAATCTGAAAACCAGAATATATTACCTGACCAACCCTTATTTTTTTAAGTAGTGGAACAGAATTGTAAAGGAACATTCCTGCTATTACTATGTTTAAAACTAGCTTCAGGACCCAGAGGCAACGTTCATCTCAAATTATGCCAGTTCCAAATTTTCCAACAAAATATTTGTTAAGTATTTCAAAAGAAGATGGAATTACCCATCTCCATAAATAGACACCTTACACCATGCAGAAATACGAGCTTGAAGTGGAACCACGATGTAGAGGTCAGACCACCAGCTAGCACTGAGGTCTGCTGAACACTCAGAGGGAGTGTCCTGTTTCCCTGTGCCTGTGAAGCCTGTTTAACCTGGACCAGAGGGACAGGAGCCTTGACTGCTGTGACTGTAAAGTGTGTGAGTATAACAGAATAGAAACCTTAGAACAGAAAGAACAGAAATTTCTATCTACCTAAGTCAACACACCCCACTTAGCAAATAAATTTTAGATTTCATGCCACTGAGTGGCATGGTTCCCTTCTTGCTCATTCCACCCCACGTTCCCTCATGACACCACTTCCTTATCCACAGACTTATGTGAAAAAGTACCTTGTCACCCTGTAAACACAGTTATGAACTTTGGCCACTTCTCTAAGAACAATACATGTCATCTGGTATGTGTGCTTTTAAAAGAAAGTTGTATATTTCTATCACACAGAAACTTAACAAATCAGCAGAGAGCTCTTATGCCCACAAGAGCACATAATCAATCACACGTGACATAGTATCTGACAAATAATTATTCATAAATTCCTATTCTAGGTATACAATAACAGAATTTCATAGGATATTAAGTTATTTGCAAAGAACTTCACAGACCTTTTACACGTGCATGCATCGCAACAGCAGTGGACTCTTGTCAAGGGAGCTCTCAGAGCACTATATAGGAATTCAAGCGCCAGCACAGAAAAGGAACATTGGGAATCCTGCACCGAGGCTGAATGCAGCTGCGCAGAGCAAGATTGATTTTACAAACACCTATCTCCAAAACCCACTTTTGAAACGGATACATATTGTATTGGTTTCTTCAGAACAAAGACTCTTGATGTGCTAGTACTGAACTGACTAGTATTGTTCAAGAGGTAATGTTCTCATAGTAGGGTGTAAAAACTCCTTATGGAAAGGAAAAGGCTAAGGAAATCCTACATGGTCCTCCCCAAATGCTTTTTTCTCTCCAGAACTTAGAATATCCAGGGAGTTGCAGCCAATGGACAAACCTGTTTATTCTACCCATGTTGCCCTAGATATGATACTTTTATGACCTAAGAAGAACAGAGCCCATAATATTACAACAAAGATTTGTAGCCTGGGGTCACAAACTGGAACCGCAAAACAGACTGCAAATTTTTGCAAGCAGCCCACAGTAAAAGATCACTCTGGCATTGCTAATAAGTTTACTAAAAGAGTTTACTTAGCTGCCAAATCAATACAAAACAACAGCAAAAATACCTTTTTCTTTTTCTGCACCAACAGCAAACATTCCTAGTGGGAATGCCACTAGTCACAAAACTGTCTCTGTGCAGTTTTGTGCACAGTTCTGAGCACAACAAAGTCTTCAGTTCACTCTTAAAAACTGATACCATAGGGAAAAGAATTCCCACTTTGTTGTAACATATTTCCTTCTTTTTTAATGTAAACCTTCAAAAGATTACCACATAGCACTTCTGTACTAATGCATACAGGTTAATCGAGTTGTTTTACGGTTACTTGTTACATTAAGTACAGAAATATCATATTTAATTTCAAACCTAACATCAATAACTTTCCATTCATTTTTCATAGTACCCTTTGTCTAATGACAATAAGATTACATATGAAATTATTTATGTATACAATGACTTCATGTAAGTATACACAAGCACACACGTATGTCCATATATATATTTATTTTTATGTATATATATATATAAAAAAAAAATCAAAGAAATGCGTTTGCTAAAGTTTTCTTTCAGACAGCAATAGCAAAAACAGCAGGGGGCAAGCAGCAGCAAAGAAACAGGAAGAGCTTTAGAGTGAATAGCATGAAAAGATCCCAAACATATTAGAAACAGATTTGTGTAATAGTATTTCAGCATTAGGGAAATATCTAGTTATGTTGCCTTTTTAAAGTGCATCCCTAAGCAGTTAATATCAATTACCATAAGCAGGTAAAATTCCAGTTCTGTCTTTGTACTTTTTTGAACCAGATTTCATTCTTTAGGGAAGATGTTTTCTATTTGCACCGACAAAAAAAATGTTAGAAAGAGGAAGATGTAATTCAAACGCAAATGCTTTTGCTGATAAGTAGTTTTATATTTGTTCCATGTATATTAAACTAAATACTACAAAGAGTAGGTACTTCCTTTAAGGAAAACAAAACTTACTAGCCAGCTGAATCCCACAAGGCATTATGAAAGTGCAGAGAGCCTCTGAAATCCAGCTACCAGGGATGATTACAAAGTAATTTGTACTGGTGTTCACTTCAAACAACTTGATTTTTTCCAAAAACCCCATTTGTCTCAAAACAGGGCTAGTTGCCTCCTATTAAATCTTAAATGTTTTTGCGATGCTTTCCTCAAGCTGTTGCCAAGGCTGAGTAGTTTATAGTATAGTTGGTTACAGTATACGACAATCTGTTGCTACTCAGTCAGGTATAGAGGCAGAGCCACGGGCTCAGCTCTCTCTAAAACCTATTGGCAGCTGTGGACACAGCTCGAGAAAAGCATCTCTCACGATAAGAAAAAAGGATAACTAGGGGGATAGGTGGCACAGACTTCAGATGTCTAAGTGTCGTCTTCTGGCTCTGGAAAGATGGCTATTCTGCCCTAGGCAGCTAAGCTCTGAACGGTAGTTGATACATTAATATGGAAGGTTGTCACCCTTTTCCACTCTTCTTTCTCTGTTAGCCAACCACAGAATCTTGAATAACCATTTCTGTTCATATTAGAGTTGAGGGACAGTTCTGCTAATAAGTTGTAAACGCCTTTCTGTTTAAAGGTAGACTAATTTACGTACTTAAAGTCCACACATCTATTTGGATTTTCCTGACATTTGACATTTTCTCTGGAGTTCAGTAAGATTAACATTTCATGGTCAAAGTCATTCAAGTCCTCAGAAAGTAATGCTTGTAATAAAATCTATGCCTGCCTTTATGCTGGCAGATGTTAATCACCCCTCTTCTACAATCTCAGATATCAGAACTGTAGCCTTTTGTAAAACGGTTTTGATTATTCAACACTTATCCAATTAATTTTAAATATTGAAAGTAACACTTTGAAAGGAATTCAGTTCCCGAGATAGCTTCTATGATCTAGGTAAACACTGCTTCTCCATCATCCTACTGCCAAAATGGTTCTTGTTTATTTATGAGGAAGAAAATAACCTAAGTATTGAAGAAGCATCAAAAGCACTCCTTTTACTTGTTAGCAGACCGGGTGGGGGTATTTGTTTCACCTCTGCTGAATTTGCCTTGGGACACAACAGGAGGAAAAGCGGGAGAAACAGAAGATAGGAAAACATCTGCATCAAGATTTTTCAAAAAATCTGAATCATACATGCACACACTACAGTGGAGGGTTGAAAGGTGCTACTCTACAGAAGCGTAAAATAATCCAAGTCAAAGATGGTCTTTTTCCTTCACACTTATCCATGAAGTTCCACCCCTGTCCCAGTCCTGATACCTATATGTATATGAATGGGCCATTAACTGATTAAGACAGCTGAATAGCTAAATACCTCCCAAAAAAAAGTGATGGGAGGAGGCAGTTAGCTGTCTGAGCCAGTTCAAGGTTAACAGAGGAAAAGGAACAGGACCACAGCATCCCTAAAAAGCCCTGAGCTGAGCTGGGTTTCTGTCTTTTTTAGAGCCTCCCTCCAGTCCTAACAACAATTACAAGAATGCTGGAGCCTGGAACAGATTGTTGACCTTTGCCTAGACATTTGGTGGATACACAGTTTGTGCTGCTTTAATTAAATATAGGGCTGATAGCCTGGACCACTGGTCAGAAACTCATTAAAGTAATGAGAATGCCTTTGCAGCTACCTTCCAGGCTATCTTTGTAAACTCTTCAGGCAATATTAGAGATTGCAGGGTTGAGAACAGGTCCAAAAATCTACTAAAGGAATAAATGATGATGGAGGCTCATTATCACATGAGAGAAATTAATCCAGATGGCTGGGAACAGGGATAGGGCAAGTTCAACCTAGTTCTGTTTATTTAAACTAAAATTCTTCCACCCCCAGCATATCAGTGAATTGGGTAAATGTCTGCATAAAATTCCTATTTCTAGTATACTTCGGAACTGTCCAGGGAAAGCAGCTGATGCTCAGATATTGAGATTTAATTAAATTTAAAATTCAGTTAATAGGGTGGACAAGTTTGAAAGATTAGATATGAATCTACATCTGAGCTTTTCCCAAACCTCTTTTCCTAAAGCACCTATAACCAGAGGTTCCCCCAGGATTAACTTCTTGAGTATCCCTTCCCTCACATTCTCTGTCAAATCTCTGTTCAAAACCTCCAAAAGCAAAGCAAAACCGCAGAGCTACAGCTACGAGATTTCTGCCATCAAAATCTAAGAAGATGTCTCTACAGTATTGCTACATAACACACAGTACAAGCACTTGTTAAACTCACAACGGAACTGGTTTTATCAAAGTAAATTGTGAGCAATCTCACAAAAGCCTTTGCATTATCATTTAAAACTCTGCATTGGCAAAAAGGCTTCTGAGCTTGTAGTGCCTTAAATTTTCCGAACAAGGGCATACAGCTCATCAGTCCAAATGTAAAAAGTTTGCCTTGTTGATTTTATTTCCCTTGGCATTTTTCCCTTTTTCTTGATAGGAGACAGCTCCATTGCTATGCCGATAAAAGAGCAGGAAAGCTATATGATACTGCCACCTCCATCAAAAATCACTTCCTTGTCAAAAATCTATATATTCCTGTCGTAGCTGAAAGCAGCTTTGGTATAGATTCAAGGAAATGCTACTGGGACACACTATCTGTGTTTGCATTAGGGCTTTTCTCTGGTCTGGCTAGTAATTGTTTCAGTCAGAGAACCTTTTTTTCTCTGTGCTGTACTTGTCAACTGCTTAGTGGGCAGGCTGTTGGGAAAACCGAAGCTTTGAGAAGTCTGTTTTCAAGGTAATTAAAAGTAAAGATTTTTCCTCTTGTTTTCTTGCTGCCCCAGGATTTTTGCTCTTGAGCAGAAACTCCCTATTGAAGTGAACAGCGCTTTCAAGAGTGACATCTTTGGTCAGTCCAACTGCACTTGTGCAGCAGTGATTTTATTATGCAGTGCTGTGTTTAGCCATCTGAGAATGAGACGACAATTAAAATAAAGCTCTTATAGAGTACCTGCATTCAGGCAGACATATTACGCGCTTATAAGAGATAATATGCCTCAGAGAAGGAGATGGCAAAATTCAGCTAAGATGTAAGCTCTCTTGAAAAATACCTGGCACCGGTTAAATTATGCCTGTGTATACCAAAGCTGTTGTCATCTGAATAATTCCACAATGAGTCATGACAATAAAGCAGAATTCCTACGGCCAAAAAAAAAAAAAAGCAGAGAAGGGAGAGAATTTCATGTTTCTTTCTGTGGAAAAAAGCATTCTAAATAGGACTGTTTTCTATGATGCTACCATTCTTAGCTGAATCTACAAGTTATTACCAAGATATGCCTTGCTGAGATAGTGGGACCTGAATTTAAAATGTTAATAAAGGAGGAAAACAGAAGTTCTTATCTTCACCCCGCACAATTGTTCCCACGTTTTCCCTGGATCTATTCTCTTCTTTCCAATCCTTTCCACTTTATTTTATTGAGTGAAAAACTGGAAAAAGGTGTTAAAATTAAAAAAAAAGGAAAAAGATGACATTAGACAAATCAGTGTGTTTCTGTCCATATGCTTTCTCCAGAATTCATAAGATACAATGAAAATCACTGATACCAGACAAGTAAAATAAATAAAGGCTCTAGCAAAAACCGTAACAGGACGTAAGAGCTGCCCGCATAGTCCATCACTGTTCAGGCCTAACTTTACACTGGTAAAAAAAAAAAAAAAAACTCAACTGAAAAGAGCTGCACCTGTTTAAGAAGATAATTCAGCTGCATGAACTATGACTGCAAGTCTTCTCATAGCCTGGCCCTCTACCCTTCTGTCAAAACACACTGAGCTAAGAGTGACAATCCAGTGGGTAAAGCAACTAATAGTTGCTGCTTCTTTTGTAACTTTGGGATGTGAGGCCAAGGACAAATTTTTCAAATTCAGAAACTGATTTTCAAACATTGCTCTCAAAATTGTAGTCGGCTCCAACTATGACACTTAGAGGTCATTTAATAGGCTTAATGATCACGGATCGTATGCTGAAATGCTAGAATGAAAACCATCGTTAGCTCCATTTTGAGTTCTGAGTAGATTTGTATAAAATTTAGAATTTTTGGATTATGGGAAACGTTGACATACTCATATTTGCTTTGAAAACTGAGAAAAAGTATCTTTACTATTTTCAGCTCTACTTCAGCTACATAAAATGGTTGCAGAAAAGTTTTATTTTTGAATTTCATGCCTTAATTTCAGCTTCTTTTTTTTTTTTTTTAAAGTATCAAGTCATTACATACCAACACAAATAGGAACACTTTGAATTAAAGGTCAAGCTGTTTCATTACAGCCACCCATTCAGAGCAGCTAGAAGGGAATATCTTTCAAACATCTTTCAAGCCATTCTGTATTGCAGCTGCCCTTTGTTGAACTCGCTCAGGTTTTGCTAGGCTTACAGAAGTAGTAGGCAATTTTTGGAGTTTGCCTGACATAAACGAAGTTTGTTATTGGTATGTAGATGTACAGAAATGTATTACTTAGAAAAGGTGGAGGTACAATATTTATTGGTTAGAGGAAAATGACAAACTGATTTTATTTGTTAAATTGTGGCATTTGCCTGCTAATCTTTTTTGGTCAATAAGCCATCATTTATGCAACACAGAATTAGTAAAGCATGTAGACAGTGATAGAATATAAAGTTCCAATATAAATTTGGTGTATATGTATTACGTATATGAATTATATGCACTTAGAATTAGGCATATTAATGTTTTAAAGAAGTAAGAAACACAAATAGTAAATGCTTAGAAGATGAACATACAAAGTAAATGATGTACCACAGCACACTTCTGGAGGTGATTTCTGGAACTGCTTTCCTCGGGAATCACATTGACAGAGCCAGGCTAATGCAAACCAGCACATTGGTGTACCCATGCTTACATGTGAGTAAATATATATTTATATGAGTAAAAAATAAAATTTATGTTGTACTTCTTCCTGAAATAAAGCTGTTATTTCTAGGTTTTTCAGAGTGACTGAGTAGAAATAAACCTACCAAAATAAAAGCATTAACAGACTAGATTTAATTTGAAACTAATCTGATGAAGTGTCATAATGACTTCTAAGATAAAAGTTAAATATAAAATTAAATACTACAATATGTATACTATTGTGCTATGGCATATTACGTGTATATTTCATATGATACATATATACATAAGAACTCATGAAATAGCTCAGAAATTTTTAAAAATGAACCTGTAAAGCACATATAAATCAATATACTACAACTTATAAAAACATAGTAGGATAACGGTGACATTCAGAAAATGAAGTTTTGAAATATTAAAAAGTTCCAGATGATGCTCACAAGAATTCTCACTGAATTTCAAGCATTTTTAAGCATTTTTAATTTTGACAATTTTTCTTCATTCAAAAAAGGACATACCTTTGCAACCAATTCAAATGCTAAATCTGTCTAAAATGCCGGCTCTCATGTCTTAATCATTCCACTGTCACAAAGCTTCTAATTCACAGGAATATATAATATGTGCTTGGAAAACATTCAGAGACTGGAGTGATGATGTCAATGTAAGACGAGAATGACATCCAGTGTTTCAGCAGCACTGTAAAAGAAAATGTGTACTTTCAGCAAGACACTCATTTAACAGTTGAGCTGAACTTAGTTAATGCTTTAAGAAAAAAAGCGTATAAATTAATTACTGACAAAAATCGTAATAAGGGGTTCAATGCTCACAGCACCCTACAGTTTTTTTAGTATTACTAATTTTGATTGCATATTGTATTTGTAGCAATTTAGACCATATCCTCAGGCACTCCCAAATTCTTGCAGTTTCATGGAAATCTGCAAATGTCTTCACACCAACCTGTCCTTGTTGGTGAGCCTAAAATTTCAGCGTGTACACCTGTATTAAAACCCAGCAGGTTAACTTTCAAGGACACTGAATACTGAAGCAACTCATACTGCAGTAATAAAGATCAGTTATTTGCCTATATCAGATATACAAACTTTAATAGTCCATTGTAAGACATCATACGCTATCTCTAACTCCATGTTAAAGTTGACCTGAATCTGATGCTGACTGACATTGGAATATAATACTAAAGAGTTCACGCAGGCTCATTGAGGGACTTGCCCAGCACATCATTTCAGATGTTCTGCCCCTACTCTTTACCAAACATATTGTTAATCTTTGTCTTAGGACCAGACATTAAACTTGCAGTTAACTCTAATTAATGACATTTCCTCTAAGATGACTACCCCATGTTTCCACGTGGTGCCACCCTTACTTGATTTGGCTAAGAAACAGTAAGGAAATCTGTAGTTAAAGACTCTATTGGAGGTGGCAAAAACTTAGAATTCTCAAATTCAGATTTTTTACTTTAGTCCAAATTGGAATAAGAAATCTGAGCTATGCTAACATTTTTCACCAAACTAAATTCCAGTGTTATCTTTTCATAGAATCTAGGAAAAAATGTGTTTTCCATCGCAAGCTTCAATGTTTGACCTCCTTCTTCCCAGCTCCCAAATCCAATCCTCCACTGCAGATCTTTTAACCTTTACTCATCCCAATCTATGACACGCTCTGTGAGACACTTCTATTCCATTGCAATTCATTTCAATTCCACCTGCATTAGTCAAACAGGACAGTAACTGTCCAAAGCTGAGATATTTCTATATATATATTTTTAATTCCCATGCAATGAAGTATGAATTAAAAGGCATCTACAGAGCTCATGCAGTTCTAGAGTGTGGGTAGCTTGACTGATCCGTCTTTGAGAATGGTAGAACATGCCCAGGTATGGTACACATCCATAAATCCAAGTATGTTTTGAGGGTCTGGAGCTGGCTGGAGGACGTAATTCAAGAATTTAGTGGCCATATACTAAGAAGTCTGTACAGAACAGCTAATAAATGAACATTTTCAAAAGTCTAAAAAATGTCAAGAGTTTAAGGAAAAAAACAGAGAGACAAATGTCTGTCTCTGCCAAATACCAACTCCCTATTGCAAAACCTAGCAGTGCCAAGCCTTCTCAAACGTAAGCACCCAGTGGGTTCTTTCTGTTTTTGCCGCAGCAAAGAATACTTTATTTCCTTCCCTTGTTCTTGTACACGTGCAGAACATTTTAGATGATGCTCTGAAAGCAAAATAAAAAGGAAATATTTTCTTGGCCTTGATACTTGGTACAGGGAATTGCAATCTAAATTGTTAGGTTTTTGCAAAGTTAGGATACATGTAAGTTGACATTAATAATGAACCGGCAATTGCCAGCTTTCCTTATACTAACACAGTTAATATAGTTCAATGTAAACATTCCATACTCTAATAACTGGTAAGCAAGGTCATGTTTTGATATTTAAATCAATACTCATTTTAATTTTCAGTTCATCATTTTTAGTTTTGCAAGTGCCTAAATATAACTGGGATCCGCAGACAAAAGCATCAGGAGGCATGTGCTGCAGCCTAGGCAGAAATACATGTGGAGTTCTGAGCCTCATCTTAAACTCCCTATTCAAGCAATATTCCTAATGCCATCTGTTGTTGCATTTGAATGTTGTTAGTCTTCTAACATTAGCTGATTAGTCTTTCCTTGTGCATCTGAAATAATGAAAATGTCTGAAAATACATTTCCACAGTACAGACTACAAAATGGAGAAAAAAAATGACAGAGGATCAGTTCCTTCTAACAAATGGCAAAGGAAAGAAAATAGCTATTTTTGATTTCTTAATTATAAAAAATTTTATTAAATATTTGTACTAAATATTTGTATTAAATATTTGTACTTAAATGAGATGTAATACATCTCATTTAAGTCTTTACAGTGTAATTTTATAAGAACATATCCATCATATTTTAATGTATAGGTTTTACTAATATACATATACATACACACACACTTCTGGGGACCAATCAGGTATTTCTAAGTAGAGACAAATATAAAATGACTCAGTATCTAGAAATATACAAACAAAGAGAACGTGGTAGTTACTTGCTCCAAGGCAGCTACGTTTAGCTTTGCCTGATACCATACAGTCAAGCAGGACTCCCCCGGCAGGAAAGCATGTCCTTCTCCAGCCACAGAGCCTTGTGCCTGCATCGCTGTGGGTGTACTACATGCCACGATGCTCTAGCTGAGCTTGCTGTAATTACCCCTCCCGAGGAACAGGATATATTAGCCTGAGAAAAGTATACTATTAATGGGTTTTTGCTGCACTGCTATTATCCTCCTTTGACAAAGGGTAAAGAGCTTCAGAAGCTGAGAGTGGGCAAAACTTGTGTCCCCGTTCTGCTATGACAATCACATTGTCCGTCAGGGAAACTCACCAGATCGATCCCTTCCAGGAGCTGGGCTATGCCTGAAGCTCCCACACTGGAAGCGACAGAAGTACTGAGAAGCTAGTTATGTACCCAGGAGCTAGAAGTGAGCCCAGAGGAAAGAAAGCATATATATGTACGTACACCGTAAGAGAAACAGTAAGGAAAACACAGATGTAGTATTAGCCCAATTAATCCCTTAAAAATTAGTCCAATTAAAAATGAGCCCAATTAATCCCTTAAAAGGAGGACAGCAGCATTTGGGAAATGTGACGCTGATAACAAAGAGAATGGAAAGATCTGATTTAAAAAAAAAAAAAAAAAAAAAGTCCTGCAGGAAAACTAAGAAGCCACAGCCAGAAGTTACTAATTCTAGCAGAGCCAAAATCTCAGCAGTTTTTAACCAGATGTACTTTGATAAGCATTTGGATAACATGGTCTGGTGTTTTGATCCAGTTCTCTGTACCTTAAAGCCTTCTACACCAGTAGAAACAACCCAGCAAATAAAAAATTAATACCTTTCTGCTGGGTATAGCAAACAGAATTGGCTAAAAAATGGTTCAACAAGCAACAGAGCCAGCATGAAGGAAGGGGTGGGAGGAGATGGATTTCCCTTTTCAGCAGGCTCAGCTGTAATGTGCAGCTTTACTCACACAGTACCAATTTTTATTCTCTAAAAATTAGTTCAGAGACAAGTTTCTGATATCTAGTCACCAGAGTAGTATATTCAGCAGCACTAGGCAAAAGTTGATAATGAGAATACCTACTCACTGACTGAAATTGAAAGGAAAGAACAACCGCGTTGGGACCTTGACAAGAACAACAAGCTTAAAATACTGATTTTACAAAAGCACTGGGTAACATGGAATCAGCCCAAGTGTTGTTCTGTCTCATCTGAAACGTAGGAAGCAGAGACAGTGTCCTTTAATACTATGCCATCAGTAACAATGAAAGGAAAAGAGCTGCTGTGGTAGCATCCTCATCAAAGTCCTGATGCTATTCCAGTAGGGGCACTATGGGTGCTCAGAATTTTTCTAACAATGGTCACCCGCAACTTCCTACGCTCCCCGACTTCTGTTAGCCTCTGTAGACAAAAATATCTGCTCTTCCTCTGAAATTCCTGGTTCTTGTAAGTCTTTGGCATTGCTGATAACTACGTGTAAGTAGGAAGCTCTGGAATATTTTCCTTTCCTCACAATATTTTGAAAGTTTGAATTTGATGTTAGCATCTCTCTGCTGAAGAAATCTCAACTTTTGACTACCTCTGGTTATGAATGATTCATGTTATAACACCACCAAATGCCTTGGTAACAGTTGGTGCGCTACCAAGCTCAGCGTATGTCTCCAGTGTTGGCATCTCCACCTGTGGATCACTTCTAATAAAACATAAATATCCAACCTTATCACCTGAAGGTAAATTAGAGGGGAAGAGACAAACCTGGATGACCAAAGATTTCCTCTTTGTCAACTGTGCATAACCTACATGTAGTTCATGGGATAGTGTGAAATACATATAGGTTAAAATTTCTGTCCAAAATATAAAAAAGTATATTTAGACCTATTATTCATAAGCATTATGATTTTTTTTTAATAAAATGTTACATTATCAGCAAGATTATCATTATTTTCCAGCAACATAAGTCAGATGTGGCCCTTTAAATGTAACTGTCTTGTATTTGTCTTCCTGATTTAAAAGAACGTAAAATGTATTCACATGGTAAAGCTTATTCAGGGATAATGCAAAATAAACGCATTTTCCTAAAAGATCCATTTCAGTCTACTGCATACAGGTGTACTGAAGACAAACTATGCATACTAAATCTCCACGTAAAAGAAATCTGAAAAAAATATTGCTATTCAAGCACTTTCTCCTGTTTCTAAAACTAACTGAATCTGCAGATGCACAGGATACTTAACTAGAAGCAAGGATAATGTATGCATTATTTCTTTTACTCGCTACTTCCTCTCATAGCTCTCAGCATACAGGTCTCATACTATACATAAGAATGAGAGAAAGAAAGAACTTTACAAATTGTGCCAAATAACATTAATTCACTGAAAAGGACATATATTAATCCTCTCTTTTCCGGGATTGAAAGCTAGGTATCTGTGAGCAAGTTTTCTAGAAGCTCCTATTTCATTCCTGAATTGAGAAACCTTCATTAATTTGGGCCATTAATTGTGGAGATTCATTACTGGCATATTTTCGTCACTTTAGTTTCCTTTTAATGTATTCTTAATGAAATGCTTCTATTTTCACACAGGCCGCCTATATCAGAATTAACTTGGGCAGCTTTGCAAAAGCTGCACTATAAAAAAGGCAGATGAATGAGCCACGTGCTTATCATAAAATACCATGATTTACTAATAATGCTAAGTGCACTTCAGTATCAGGCACGACATAATAAAGGCTCTGTATGTTTATTGTTTTCTATACAGTGACAATTCTGCCCTTTAAAATACGTGCATCTGTGAAATCCTGTGTTAGAAGCAGGATTTGCCTATTTGGTGGTAAATATTAGTTTCAGGTGCTCTTTCCCTAGCTCCGTTTTCCTTCCAAACTCACACATAACTTCCAACGACATTAATGGGACACAAAATCTGTGCAATACAGAGAGGTGAAAGGACTCCTGCAGTGTTGTGGCAAGATACCTAGGAAAATCTGGATGAGCTACATCTTAATTATCTACCAGGTACAACCATTCATAAAATATGAAATAAATAATAGGAAAATAATGCTGGCAAACACATGCATTTGGATACAACACACACACACTCAAAAAGTGCACAGCTTCTTCAGGATTCTGAGACATAAACCTAATGTGGTTAATTGGACTGAAAACCCTGCAGCCAAACGATCAACAACTTCTTTCCTATTCTCTGGACCTTTCCTGGTATGCCAGGAAAAGCAAAAAGCCATTCAGATCCCATTGACGGACATTTCATGTAAAATTCATGACTGCAGGTATGTAATATTACTCACCTGTTGCATATTCGCCTTCAGTGATACCTATCTCTTGGCTTCACAATTTTAATAATAGAGCCAGTTTTCAATTAACAGAAAATACTTCTCTCTTTTTTTTTCATTTAGGTAACATCCATTGATTTATTTTCAATTTTAATCTCCAATTCTTAGTTTTATATTTAAATTAGGGAAATAAATATATAGATTCTCACTGAAAATACCTTTGACCGTGATACATTTGACAGATATTTGTTTTCTTTTGTAGGTACTGTAACATATTTGTAGGCATCAGTTTATTAATCGAATAAAATTAAATACGTTTTTCAAACCTAATTCTCTGCAGTTACTCTCAGTTCACACTGGTGCTAGTCCATTGAAAGCAGCTGCAGCTATGCAAATGCTCCAGTGGTTAGTATTTGGAGTTGCATTCAGCAGTCCATTTCTAATCAGTACGGTTTTTAAGCATATTGCTAAAAGTTCACTTGTCTCAATGCCTTAATCACAACCTTAACATTAATTATACCTTAAATAGTTAGTTGGGCAGCCTGCACTTCAGTTTTGATCTAATACTTTCCCAGACCGAAAGGACAGACAAAGGAGGGAGACTGCTTGTGTTCACCCGACTTTGAATTTCATTTCACAGCCAGAAATATGCAGTTTGCTCGTATTGTAACTTAGATTGTTTGCAACAAACAAGACTGTCAGAAAAATCACAATGTCAAATACAATCTTTTTCATTAAAGAAAAGCATTTTAGGAGTTTTGTTGTGTTTCACCTTTGTGACATAATGTTTCATAACGCTGTATTCCTTTTAGTACAAATGTCCTTAAATGTCACAGGCTCATTAGTGCAAGTATACTTACTTCTGCGTATAATTATAGGTTACTTATGATTAATGTGCATTTTTTAAATAGTACCTGTTCCACTGAGGATTATTAAAAACGGATAATTAGAAGCATCTCTTTGAGAAGAGGAGTTAAATATTCTAAAACTTAACCTACATAAGTATTTGCACATAATAATCACAGAGTTTAAATGAACAATTCCAAATTACACGTAATGCAACTTCAGATAAGTCTAGTTTTCCTAATCCTTCCTATCACCTTATGGCAATAAAATAAAAAAATAAATAAATAAATAAATAAATAAAAAGAGAGAGAGGCAAACCCAAGCAATATACAATGCAATAAGACACAATATAGGAACTGCTGTATTTTAATACTATCATGGTTCTGATCAAAGCCCAGGTCTCAGTCCTGGAAGACAAGCACTTTGATCTCACAAAGCCATGTACTGCTGTGGGACATCCCTCCGGTGTCTATTCAGTGAGATGTGTTCTATGTCCTTACATAGGCAAAGAAAACACGCCTTCACGGGATGAAAGGCTTGTATTTCAAGGGAAAAGAGAAGACCATAACTTTCCCAAGACAGAAGATGATGTGTGGGACTTGTTCCGCAACCACATTCACCTTGGGCTAACTTACAGAAAGTATGAAACCTAGGAATACTTATTGTGAAAAGGGCATTCCCAAAGATTTCACCTGAGACCTCGATGAGACCTATCAATAGTGATCTTAACTTCTTGGCTTCTGAAATTCTTATTTAATGTGTTTATTTGATACATACAACCAATCTGAACTGGTAGAATTCCCTACAGCTAATGAAACTACCATCAGCTTTCCCAACCATGGGCTACGTTTGCAATATTTTAATTCTGATAGCACATTCATTCCACCCACAATATGATTTCAGTGATCTATATTTTTCCCTATATTGACAGAGTTGTTTATCGCACTCCTCAGGTATAGGCCTTGGGTCCCATTCTACATTTACCTGCTCCCATTAAGTGGTGTCATTAAAGACATTTCGACAGCTCTCTCGGCACTCTATGAATGTTTGTGACATTAAAGCTTGAATGTCTTCAAATTTCCTACAGCTAAGTGTTGACAAGCTTGAATTCTTATTTATTGGTTCCCTGCAGTAACAAACAGCATGTTCATCCTTGACAGTTCCTTTCATGATGAGCTCTGTCCGCAAAAGGCTTATGTTTTGAAACTACATTTGAGCAAACCCACACTTTCTAAGGGCCAAATTTACTACAGGACTAAAAAAATAAAATAATAAAGATAAATATCAAAGGAAATAATGAGATGTTTAAATGTTATGCTGAATCAGATGTACTTACTTCAGTCAAGCAAGTTCCACCAGAAAAAAACTCTAGCTTTTGTTTCAATACGGGACGAAGAGAGAAGTATCCTCATTCCCAGCTTCGCTAAAGACAAGGCCCCCACAATCATAAATTAGCAGAAGCAGACCAGGATTTTATATCACTGCCCAAATTCTACATACAGCACAGAACTTTCAAATTAGATTAATTTGCTTGTTACTTTCTTTTAGATACATTCCACTAAACGTTAACTAAAGAAGTTTAGCCAAGAAGCTCAGCTCACGTAGGTGCTTTCCCCATTTTCTATTAAGCTGAACGTTTTAAACACTACATAAGGGAGCAGAGTAGTAATTTATTTTGTTCATCTTAAGGAGAGAAAATGGTTCATCTAAGGCATTAGGCTCAACTAATACTTATATTATTAAGAAAACCAAATGAACAAAGGCCAAGTTAGCTCAAATTCAGAATCTCAGTGTCAAGTGAAGCCAATATATAAAGTCAGCATATACAAAACCATAAATTTTCCCTAAGCAGATCTTCAAGAAACTTTTAATATAGACAGTGTATGGGGAATATTTGTTTACACAGAGTCTACAAATTCTGTATATAACAGAAGATAAAAATTTAATGATATTATAGTTTCTACTGTGTACTAGAGATGTCCAACACGGACTAAAGAGAAAGATAATCAAATGATAGTGTAAAAACTTTGTTCTATATTCATTGTTCATATATTCATTCACCCTTTGAACACGGTTGACATGAAGATCTTCATTTCCTGTGCCTACCCATCTCCTTATGCCTCGCACTGCTGTACTCAGTATTCAACCCTGGGTAACATTCTGCAGCAGAAATATAAATCATTAAATCTACAGATGGCAAGGGCAAGAAACAAGCCACCCAGAACCCAGAATAAATAATTCACAAAAGCCATAAGGCCAAGATAGGAATGTGTTCTCCTTATTTTCTGTGCTGAAATACTTTTCCAAAGGTTTAGAAATAGGTATTTACAAACAAGAGTCAAGTGACTTGACTCTAGAAGTCATTTTTTCCTGTGGTATCAGCAGGATAACATTGATTTATTTGGGGACAAGTTCAAGCCCAGCATTTGTTCTTTGTAGACTGCCTCTCTAAAGGTGAAACTCATAGTTCAAATCTTATACACCAAATAAATTCCACTTAAATCTACTTTGATGGCTTAATTGGGGTGTATGACTTGTGTTGGCCTCCTGCAGACTGTTGGATTTCACTCTATATTATTTGACCTTATTGTGAGAACAGCATTGCATCTTTTACCGTTTGTTTTATTCATGATCCTGAGGTGAATACAATAAATAAAAGCTTGAAAATGCATTCTTGAAGCAATTTCACTGTTAGAGGAAAACACTGTTTACCTTACTCCTGGGTAAGCAACGGGACCGCAAGCATCAGCGGTCCTCAGGTTAACTGTCTATTCTAGATACGTGGTTTGACTTCATTTATGATTTTACAAACCCCTCAAAATCCCAGGCTCAGTTGTTAAACTGGCATGAGGTGCATACAATACAGAATACGCAGAATACTCATAAAAGGGTTTTTCCTCTTTACTGAACTATTCCACCTGTGTTATGGGAAATGGTCACATCTAAATCAAGCACGGGGAAAATTTCCTTGCTGATGACCGAGTAGGATTTTGAGATACGTATACGAAGTATATAGTTGCACTATAGCGGTTCCATCAGTGTATCTACTACCTGTTGCTTGCTATGCTGATGCTCCCAATAACTTGCCAAGCGAACCAACATGCATCTAGAAACCACACTGCTTCATTAGAACACTACTGTGCTCAGATTAATGAAGACCAGTATTACTAACAGAGGCTTGTTTTCTGGAATCAGTGTCAAATTAATAGGTTTACATGTCTTTCAGACACGTCTAGCTCAGCTACATCTTGGAGTGTGTTTAACTTGTCCACCCTTAACATTATAAGCTAATAAATGTGCCCGGTCGGAGGAGGCAAGTAAACGGACACTGGAGCATGGTGATGGAAAAAGCACCCACCTCCTGTTGGCACAAACCCCACACCTGGATGGCTCCAGACCACTGAGTTCCTCTCTCTGCAATTCACCATTTTCCCTGGCAGTGCAGAATTCCAACTGCAATTCTGTGCAATTCTCTGGACAGAACCTGCGGCTCTTGCAATGCCTACTGCCTCCACAGCAGCCACGCCATGCAGGCAGAACCAGGCAGGCTTTAGAGAGCAGAGCAAGGATGGCTGGCAAAGAAGGCAGGGGCCCTTGGGTGCCCCTGGTCTAGAGCAGAGAAATGCCATAGCCTGGGGGTGCAGACACATGAGGTATTTAAACATAGGAAAGATTTATTACTGAAACACCACCATGGCTTTTGATTAGAAGGAAAACATTCAAAACCTCAAGAGAGAGCTTGAGTGGGCTTAGATCCAGTCATAAAAATTGCTGTATTAACCTATGAAGTTCATGCTTCCAACATGTCTTCCCCTGTGCAAAGAGAAGCAATTATGCAAATGTACCACGCAGATTTGAAACAAATCTCTCCTACTACCCCAACATTACCCTCAACTTCACTGATCATGGATTTAGGGACCTTCAACACCAAATCAAGCAAGACAAAGAAACAAGGATGCTTTTGGAAAACAAAGGTGACATACTCTTTATGTAAGTAATGCAGCAAATGGCTGTCAAAACTAAAAGTGAAACTACTTCCCTTGGTACTACCTATCACCTGCAGGCCCTTACAAACACTCGGTAGGGAAAGCATAACCTTGAAAGGCTCTAAGTCCCCTGATAAAAACTATCCTCATAAAACAAACACACTCCTGCCCTTTAAAGGAAATGACAGCCCATGACCTCATGTTCCAGGAGCTTTTTGAATCTGTTACATTTCATAAGATACAGATACTAAGTCCAGAGCAAAATGTCAGCCATACATAAACCTTAACAGTTTGAGAAGAACTAGTCTAAGAAGAAAAATCCCCTGACCTTGCAATTTTTCTCTATTTCTAGATATTGATTGTACCAAAGCTCATAATATCCCCTTTACCAAGTGGAGAGGGGCAATAGCAGCAATTATCTGCTCATAAAGAGAAATACAAAAGCTCTACAAGGAACAATGCCTGAAATTAATTTAGGAATAGATTTAGGTGAATTTTTAAGTCTGAAATTTTTAAGGGACTTACAAGTTAAATATCAGTTTCACTAACTATTCAATATTTCACAATATATAACAAGCTACATAGAAAAAACACTGCTAAAATCTCAAAAAATATATTTAATCTTAACAATGCTGACAAATTATCTTCAACTACTCTTTAATACCAATACTCAGAAGCCAAACAGTCTTCAAACAAGATTTCAAGCACTAAGGTAATTTTCAGAGATCCCCCCCCATTTCCTTTGTGATCTCCTTTTATTTTTTTTCCTTTTTTGGGGGGTTGCAAACAGAATTGGATCCAGAAAGCACAAAATATCTACCCAGTATAATATGGGTGGGGGAAGAAGTAGTTTTCTTATCAGTAATTGGAGTTCTTCATATGAATGTTTTTTTTATGACCTATCAGTCTGGTCTGGAAAACATCTCCTCTGCAAAAATCCTAGAGTATATGCCTGCCCTTGCTCCATCATGCTTGTCCCAAAGGTACCTAAGGAGGAAAATATCCAGGACTGTTGAAATTTTCCTTTGGCCAGAGATATTGAATTTCAAATCCTGAAAAATTCTGTAGAAAGGAGGAGGAAATAAATACACTTTCATATCACACATCTTGAAGAATTCCAGTTTAATTCAATTTTCCAGTCGTTGAGAATTAATCCTATTCACATTCACATTGCAGATAGCTCCGAAGAGCTTCCTCCCTTCTGGAAATTATGTGACAACATGTTTTGGTGCCATCTGATGTCCCAACAGCAAGTGAGGAGCTCTACCACATGCCAAACCATTACCCAAGGCCTCTGAGATGATATAGTGCACGGTGAAGTATGAATGTGACCCTTGTTGCTGCATAGCAGATGTCAGACGCAGAGATGTTTCTCAACTGAGCAGTAAAGCACATTTCATTTTAGGCCTAATAATTCATGAGTTTAAAGATTCTAATATATCATGGTTAACACCCAGCAGTCACCTACTCCTTGGAAAGTCTACTGCAAAGTGTCAGAGTAAGTCATATATAAACACATTCAATTCTAACAAGTAGATGCAGAACCACTGAAATCACTGTACCTCAAAATCACTTATTAGTCATACTAATTTAAGGTAACACTCTAAAAATAAACCTCTGCTTCATAAGGCTAAGCTATGAATCACCATAATATATGAATCATAACTTCAAATGCAGTAATGAAAAGACATGGGAAAATAATATGGTTTGTTCAGGAGAGTGCTGATTATTCCATTTCACAGAAGACTGAAAAAAAACAAGTTTCATTATTTTCATATAATCATTCTAAATTGCAAAGCCCTCCACACATGCAGTCTATTTAAATACCATTTTAACAATGTAATTCCTAGAGATATTTCTCTCCATCTTTTTATAAAAAAAAAGCTACACCAGTAACAACACCTTAATTTATTTTCCTATTCATTATTCTAAGGGGCTGACACCTGGCGGAAACTATTTTGTTTATATTCATTCATATCAGGGTACTCAGCTGGAGAAGGCCCAAGTGAATAATTAACTAATCAGTGGAAGAACGGTGCACTTCCTAGCACAGAGGAGATCCTGGAATTCACACTCTCTGACAAAGATAAATCCAGATACAAGCATGAAAGTATCAAAATTTGTCATCTTTCAAAGATGGAACAATAAAATACATGTTCAAACCTTTGGCTATGGTTGTCAATTTTTTATCAATTTAATAGCTGTGAATGAGCCAACAGACTATGCTCATCCGAACGTGTTCAGAAGCAGGGCACACTGGCACAGAGAATTTAATAACAAATCCTATCCCACTTTGGGTACCCCTTTGAAGCTTATACCAGTGCCAGCTCTTGAACATACATTATCCTCTTCACGAATGAGTTAGTGGAACTAACCTTGTGCAAGGGAGGCTACATACTTAACATGTAATATTATGCCTGTTTTTACCACGTTCCTTCAAAGTTCGAAAAGCTTTGCATACATTCTTGATTCAAACTCTGGTTCCTACACAGAGGAATAGAATATAAAATCTCCTGATTTCTAATCTCTCCTTTCAGGGATTAAGTGTCCAGTGACCGGAATTGAAAGTATTGAATTTAACTTGCTTAGACATAACTTAACCCTTCCCACATACTACACAGATATCTTAAGCCTTAATACATACAGGGTATTAGGCTTTCACTCTAGGGCCAAGCACTCAGAGGTTAGGCACTGAACTCAATTTTCAGGTTTCCACATCTTTAACTGATCCAGCCATCATTTTCATAAAGAAGCCTTATGTTTATACATAAGTATTTCAGTAATTGTAGGGTGAAGTACAGCACAAGGCTGTGCATTTGCAGCTGTTTGTGAGCGACAAACCCCTCCAACACAAAGAACTTCTTTGCACATGTTACATTTGTACCCCCATGACATTTTGATTAAAAATGTAACTAATCTTACAAGAAGTCTTGGTCACATGCAATCCATTATACTTTGTCCAAAATGAAGCTGTAGCACCTTTGTGGAAGAAAAATGAGAGGAGATTCTCTATTGATGAATGGACAGAGAACTGTGAACATACCAACTCCATTACCATTATAGACAAATTAAAACTAATGCACTTCTTTGTATTTCCTGAGTTATACTTTTTTACCCCAGAGACTGACTAAATTGGACTTTAAGTCTTCTGAATGATGCTGAAGATGGAGTAATGAGCCAGAAAATTCCCATCATGTGATTTCTCACCCTTTTATAATATGTTAAAAAAAAAAATGGAATAATTTGAATAACACATAAATACGGAACTTGGTCAACATTTACTAGGTGCTAATAACCAAGGCTTTTACCTTTTCATAGTATCATAATATATTATACGAAGTTGAAGCTGATGAAACTACTTCAAGCTAGACAAAAATAATTGATTCACAAATCAAAGTTGTAAAGCACAGTCAGGCTTTTTGCCTCTCAGAAATCATGTTGAACAGGTAGTAACAGGTTGCATCTGAAATTTGTGCTCATTTCTGCAAAAGATATATAGAACTCCACATCCCCCAAAGCTATACTCTGCAATAGCTAGAGCAAGAAATACTAGAAAAGAATAAAAAATAACACAGCAGTCTAGAGATAGTGGCCCAATTTTCTGGTCCAGTCTGGTGTAAATGTAATGTTATTTTTAAAGATACATCAATATATAAAGAGGCAGATCCAAAACACGAGTAGTCCTGTTCAGATTGTTGGCAGTCCCTGTTGCTTATAATAATTAAATTAATAGTCACCTTAAAGTGTATTAGTAGAAAATTACATACTTAGATATTCATGAACCCAGTGAGGCAAGAAAAAAGACTATTCTAGACTAACCAATGGAAACACACAGCGAGTTCAATGATCTGGAGACCCCTGATGTTCTAACAGCACTGCAAGAAGCACTAATTTGAAATCATAAAAAATGTGTGGAATATTCATATAATTTTAAATGACAGGAATTACACTCCTCTTTCTTAAATTAGCTTCTGGGACACAACACTGCGTTAAATAGATGCTCTACCTCTATTATTGTAATACTATGCTACTTAGACTGAAGGTTAATATATTTACTTTAACAGTGCATCTTTTAGGTTTGTCTGTCTGATTGGATGTTTAAGAACAGATTACTGGAAGATCTGACTATTTTGACTGGGTATTTTATTAGCTGGATTTGCTTATGCATAAAAGTTTCAAAATTAATTACCTTAGGATGAAAGCACCACAGACGAAGTATTACAAAAACATCACAAATCTAGCTCCCTAAATTAGAATACTATATTAGAATACTATACTACAAAGCTTCAAGAAGCCTGCTTATTTTTCACATACAGATATATATATATAAGCATCCAGCAGACATGCTTATTTAACATAGCTACTTTCCCCTTTACAGCCTATGTACCTAAGTACTTAGCTGTTCTGAAACATCTTGTTAGACATGGCCACTTGTTAGACAATGTTTCAGCTGTAGAAAAAGTGAAGCTTAAAAGCTGGTTTCATCTGTAATTGTTCATTTTTTTCCCTCATAAGGCAAGTAATGATTGATGGCGCAACTATGAGACACTCCAAACCAACTGCATCGCTGCTGCAACTGCAGTGACCCTGATCATTGAGGGCTTAGGTATTGGGACCCAGGTCCCACAAATGTATGCGATTATCTCTTAAAGTCTATTTGCAATTGCATTATTTTTGCTAAATTGTTTGTGTAGAGCTAAAAAGACATTAATTTCCTCTTTAAAACCTACAGGACTCATGGGAGGGACTGCTATAAAGATACCTAGTTCAATCTAAGGGCATTTACACTCAATATTAAAAGATTATTCTAACACAACTTTCTGAAATTCATGAGTAGCTTCTACACCACAGAATTGGGAAAGGGCAAGAAAGCACCACATACGAAGTGGACTTCTTATGAGCATGAAATCCCCAGAGATCATCTATGAACAGAAAATAAAATTATTTTCTGTTAATTTGCAGAAGGAGTTGCCTTTGAATCCTGAATAATTTTAAACCCTCTGAAATTGGAAGTTTCTTGGAGAATTAATATTATGTTACATGTGGGTCAGGCTTTGGTTTTAACTAGTGAAAGAGAAAATAACGGGTGCTACTTAGTAGACTGCAGTACATTTTCCATAATGTTTAAGGCTAAGTTAGGCTTTATTTTAAAAAATTTGTGAATCTTGAATTTATAAGGAACTTTCAGCTAGGGTAACTTTGCATTGCACATGTAATATACCAGTATTTTGGAACTACAATATATTCATCAAATATCTCTGGTGCCAACAGTCATCATCTGTCAGTTCTCAGTACACGATATTTCCAGGGATGTCCCGTTACTGGGGTACTGACTGAAATCCGTGAGAACACAGTTCCAGAAATAAGGATGCATCTTTCAGGAATGATGCTAAAGCATAACTTGTTGACAGTTTTATAGGTTTTTATAATACTCAAGGTGATGCACACATTGAGTGCATGAAGCATGACTCACATTATTGGCAAGATGTATCCTTTGCCTAGCACGTTTGATATTTTCCTTTTAGTTGAAAGCCAGTGTATTAATGCAAAATGAGAACTGGCCATTACATATTTAACCATAAATTTTACTACATTTGTGATACTAGTTACATTTGTGGTACTAGTTACAGCTTTTGAATCTTGCTTTTTTGGTGAGTATATATAAAACCGATATATTAAACATTAAATCACTTCTCCATTATGCTGAGAGTTCCTTATGCCCTTATAGAAATGCTGCTGTTCTTTAAGACCATCAAACAATCACTTTTTGTCTTTGCTAAATTTACCCAAGTGGAAAGTAGCAGAGAAATCATACGGGTCGGGGGTGGGGGGGAATGTTCTGAATACTTTTAAACTATAGCTAATATCAGAATGGCTTATGCAGTGTGTGGACGATATTCATTTTTTTCTCTATCTTATGATAATCATTGAAATTAGTTCCAACTAGTGATCTGAAAAGCTGGCATTAAGCTGGTTTTTCCTCTTGACTCTTGTATCCTATACTGAGCTCAACTGAACTAGAGAGAAGAGTTATGCATATTACATTTGGAAAAAAGCTGAGGATACAAAACGCAGATCTTTCAGAGAATGAATATAATCACTCTCTAAATGCAGAATATGAATTTGTCTCCATTTGGCATTCTTCTCCATATTGTGACTCTCCAAGTTTAAACTTTTTTTTTCTATTCATAGCAAGATAACCAAGTTAAGCATCACTTAAAAAATAATAAAAAATCCCACACGTGTAATTGGTTTGAGGAAAATTTAACTCATGTCCAAAAGGTTAATTTGGTAAATGATTTGTTTCTGGACACAATTTGATCACTTTGGTCAAATTTTGGATGTTTGTAAGGTCATCGGTGTTATGTTTGCTATCTCTACAACCGACATGCAGAATATAAATACTATAAAAACATCAACCCGAATTTTAAGATAAGTACAGGATCGGAGAAGGCTTCAAAGTTTCTGACTATTTTAAAGAAATGTACATGAGTTATCACAAATGCAGTACACAGCAGATAATACGCTCAAGTTTGGGCTTCAATAACTATAGAAACTTTGATAGATCACAACGGTGTCCATTCCTAAATGTTACAATTGCCTACATAATCTAATACTTGTGGCTCAAACTACAAAAGAAGTAGCTTCGTACTTGCAACAAGTTCAGAAAGTGGAATTTAAAAAAAACGAAATAAAAATGTTCCCTGGATCTTCTACGATTATATTTACATATGCATGTCTTATTAATGTATCATTAGAATATGCTAATGATCAAGAACTAACACTATACTTGGAATTATTCTTTATTATTTTAGGGTTTTTTTCAAATCAGTCTCATAAAAATGATCAGGAATACAATCAGGGAAATTCAAAGTAGGTATTTACATATCAAAAATGCTCCTTTGATGCTTATATTCTGCCTAGTAACAGTTAGCTAAGCTATGTGATACCATGTGTGTTTTGTTATTTATATAGCCAAGAGTGTTCTATGACAATAATTGGTTCATGGTGGAAGTTATAAAAGGTGATGAGCAAAAGACCCCAACTATAAAAGCACTTTACAGACACTTCCAGCCAAGGAGTGGCTGATACCGTTTGTCCATACCCTGCAGTTATACTGCTTTAAGGAATGCAATGAAATACAAAATATACAGAAACATTTTTGGACCCTACATCAACATTTGCTACAATTTATGAAGTTGCAGATCTAAAGGAATATTCTTTGGTACAAAAGCAAGGACATTTTGGTTTGTCTGGATAGAAATGACGAAGAGATCAAACTTTCTACAGCTAAAGTTTCTACTACACAAGGAAACAACTGCTCTGGAGAAGGCAGCTCTGACAATTTCTACGACATAAGGAAGAGGTATGCATAGTACTGAATAATGTATTTTATTTTGGAGACTATGTCTAAATTGTAGAATGTGGGACTCACTTCCAGATGAACATCCCTCTGCATGCTAATGCCAAACATAGACGGAAACTGTATTTACTTGTCATTTTACATGGAAGGTATTCTGTGCACATGAGTTGGAAGGGAACCATGGTTTGGCCTGGCCAAATGCTCAATCTCAGCAATCAGAACAAGAATCCAAGAGGACAGTAAGCAGTTCAACAACTTCGGTGCTTAGCTGTAGCCTCAGTCATATTCTATGCACTTATGCCTTTCTGTTTACTGCAAAGAGAGTAACCATCTTTGCCAGAAGCCCAAATGAGCGAAAACAAACAGTGCGAATAACATCAAAATAGTATGTTTACATGGGTATACATGCATGTGTACACATACAAAAATAATATCAAGGGATCTAAATGACATAAGCACGTTAAATTTTGAAAGGAATTTACGCACCTAATATATGGATACATGCTGTGATTTTATAACCTAAACAGGAATCCTAACTCTGACTAAAACCCATACATCAACTTTTTGTAAAAAGCTGTGATTCAGAAAATAGAGGATACATACCTTCTAATATATTTGTATCCAAGAAATATAATGTTCCATGTCTTATCTACCTCAGAGGAATCTCGTGAAACTTAAACAGTACATATAAGTTTTTCATAGTCTGCTGATAGAAAACAGGTTGTAAGAGGAAGTATAAAGAATTGCAAAACTAATATACAGTTGATATATACCTGATATATAGAACTGATAAATATCAGTTTGTCCTTTGTAGTGGTCTCTAGTTAATATTGAATAAAAACATAACAGATATAGTATAATTAAGAAGCTCTTCCTTGAAAAGTTCAACAGCTTTATGAAACTACCTATGACCGCCCACCCCCACCCAAAAGCTGCAAGTCTTCAGATTTATAAAGCTGCAGTTACATGAGTCAGTGAGCAAACTGTTCAATATCTATCTATTTGTCAAGCACACTGGGCTCTTTCATGCTGATGCCTGTTGTTAGCTCTCCTCCCAACAAATCTGGTGAGAAAGCATGTAGCAACATGTAAGAATAGAGGAAAATAGAAAAAGACCTACGTAAGGACCTGACACTTGGAGCAAAGCTCACTGGATGTCTCCCTCTTTTACTTCCATAAAAAGAGGGGTGGTAAAAGGAGAGAAAAAATAAGGAAAAAAAGTGCCAACTTAGGAAAGAAAAAACATTTTAACCAAAATTTTAACTCTAATTCTGTTCTTGAAAAGAAGAAAAGGGAAAAGAAATGGGTAAATGGGGAACTTCTTCAGAACTTTTCCAATTTTCTGTAACTTCTGTATTTTTTCCCTTTTAATTCTCATCAGCAACATCCCTTGTGAAGTTATTTACAGTTCCTTACTAGTTATGAATAACAAGTAAAAATAAAAGACTACGCTCTGAAATATCTTTCTATTTACATCAGTACCTCTGCAGACAACATTGTTATTCTTTACTCGAGCTATTTCCAATTCAGATTAAAGTGAAAGTATATCCAGTCCTCACTAGTAATTTAAAAATCCTCCACTCATGTGTGCCAGGTTTTATATATTTTGGAACATATGCCAAAAAGTGGCTGCTTAAGACAGAGTGTTTTAGGAGAGGGAATTGTGTGAGAAAGAAAATGAATAAAACAATCACAGAAATATTTTAGTCTTCTGATTGAATTTTTATCTCATCTCATTATCATGCATTTGCTTATTTTTTTTGCTATAGCCAGTGATACAGAATGCTGATAAGATTACGTTGGTGCAGCTCCAGCCCATCACATAATTTAAGAAACTTGCACACACACATTTTAAATAAATAAATCTGTCTTGAGAGTATTTCAGAACTGGGCAAAAGAACTAATCTGAATACTACAAAATACTGTAGAAAACAAAAGTGATTGGTGGCAGATGATAAATTATCTAAAAGATTCACTGTTGCTCTTGGGAAGCTCTGCCTTCATCTGCTGCCATACCTGGGTATTTGTGGGCCACGCTCCTATGGCAACGACCAGCAAAGTCAAAAACAGCACCTTAAGATTGGTCATTGAAAGTAAGTTTACTGTAACAGTGATATGAGAACTAGTGCAGGAAAAGGTTTTCTCATTCAATGACAAAACCTATAATGCACACAGTTATGGTTATTGACAGTGTTCTGTGCTTCTAGAAAGTGAAGTTCACTGCCACTCAAACATCTGTAAAACAAGGAGCAAAGAATTAGAGTGCTTCAGATTTATATGTCTGAAAAGTTATAAGATGTATTGTCAGGATAAAAATTGAAACAACCTTAACTCTGCCCCTTCAAGTGGCCACCTGAAAGAGTCACTGTATTCATTATTGCATCTCTGGGTCATGGAGGGATTTGCTGGAGCAGCTTCCCAGAGCTGCACTGAGAAATGAGATACAAGGACCAATGTGAGGACTGTAACTGCAATAGCGAGAATTCATCTAAAAACTCTGGTCACCATTTTACCTCACTACAGTTGTCTGTGACAAATGAAACACATAGATTAAATAAATGTAGTTGTTTTTTGACACGGATATGGTAAATTCACTGCTTTTATAAATATTATGAAAGTGTAAATAATAAATATTTTTGGACATATTACAGTTCTGGGAAACATGTTAATCTATATACAAACACAAAATGACATTACTACAACTGTATATAAATATCTACTAAGACATCATACGATCTTTCATACTGCTGATAGCAGAAATCAACAGTGACATTAAATGAATTGCATTGTTTCTGTTGGTGAACAGTAGTAGCTAACACAATAATCTGTTTTCAAAAATGTGCTTTAATGTAAATCACTGATTTAACCAGAAGTACAGCTACTAAAGTTAATACTATTGAGAATCTTCTATAAGTAAATATAAGGAGACGCACATTCAAATAAACATGTTTACAACCAGAGTTTTGCACACAAATGCTAAAAATGGCTGAATACACATGAAAGTCATGTATTCTTTTATTAAATAAGAACAGAAAAGGCTTTACTTCTTCAGCTAAAACATTTTCTTGCAATTAAAGCAAATCACTAAGTGATATGGAAAATACTTCATTTTCCACTCACTCCATATTTTCTGCATTTAATTTTCATGAGCCCTACAAGGCTCCTTTAAAATCATACAGTTTCCGTGTTTGAAAGGATTATAAATTTCATGGGTGAAGAATCCCTAACAAACATGCTGGGACGTGTTATTGTCATGTCACATCTTATATTGACAAGTCAGTGATGAAAGCCGGATGTACTTTCCCCAATTCTGATCTACTGCAGTTTCTAAATCAGAAACATGAGAGAGCTCGATACGAGACATAAGTCAAGGTGTGCCGAGACCTCTGAGAATTCGATAAACAAAAACTTCCTCTGATTCTTAGGTATTGGTATTTGTGAGACATTTCTGCTTTATGTTGAAATACACACTATATTATTCGATAGTTATATTACACAGAGCTAAATCCTGACGCTTTTCTGAATAAAATTTATGAGAACTTCGTATAGAATAATTCAAGGATATGATATGAGTTAGTTGAATTATGCTTGTCACAAAAATTGACAGTTGTTCAAAAGACTAGATTCACATCTATTGGAAGATGGGCCAATTTCTACCACAAATAAAAGTGGTCCAAAGTGGTTTCTCTATTTACAACTGTCTGCTCCTGGCTTGGGGCTATTCCATGAGACTGAGATCGCAGTCTGTTGAAATACAATCTTTGTTCACTGCTCACAAGTTCCTGAACTGAGAGGTGTAGGAAATCACAAGGGCTTTCACCTCAGGACCACTCGGATCGGCAAGGATTAGCAGAGAGCCATAACAAAGGTTAAAGAACTGGGAAACTAGCTTGAACGAAAGATTTAAAAGCTCAGACTGTTTATCTCAACAAGGAACATTTAAAAGAGACTCAATGAGAGACTAAGTATCTAAAATATATCTGAGACCAAAGAGGACAAATGCAGAGCTTTACATGCATGCAGGAATACCTAGTTGAAAAAATATAGCCTACAGGAGCAACCACAGTTATTCAGAGCCAAAATTAGATTTTATATTATGCACAACTGGTTCAAAAAGGCAAGAAGTCAGACTGAACATAAACAAGAATATGTCTATACATAATGTGGAGCAATCCTCCTCTTTTTCTAGTAGCTGATAAATCTCAGAGAGAACATCTCACATCAAGAAAAATGATGGGATTCCTGGAGACTAATGCGAGAATGAAGCGCGTGAACATGACTTTTCAGTAAGCATGACAGTGGAAAGCACTTTCAAGTCTAATCCATTAAGCTTGTAAGTAATTTAAAAGGATACTTAAAAGAAGCAAACAAGCAAGACACTCACTTGTAGGTATACTGTCACAAACAAACATGAGCTTTCAAAGAACTGAGGGACCTACGTCTGCAGTTGCATCGCTCAGTGACCAATCGTCTGCCACCCCTCCCCTTTCCCCTATCCTGTCTGACACCTGCAGCCTACGCGGTGATGGGATACCCTCAGGACTCCTAATGGGATGAGAGTCAACAGTGCTGGAAAATGATACTCACACAGTATTAATATATCTTTAACTGGAATTCTTCCCTTTAGAGCAACTCCAAAGAAATACCACCACATGATAGCTTCTGCAGCAGGAAGATCTGTATTTCTGGATGACTTTCATTACTGGGGTCTAACCACTTAGAATCATTACAGGTTTCATTTTTCATAAATTTCATTTTTAGTTTGGCAGGAGATAATAACACCCAGTGAGCTGACCCAACCTCAGATAATTACTATCAAAATTGGTCCTGCAGCTTCAATTGGAAAAAGTTTTCTTCTTCACTTCCTGCCTAAAACTACTGTGCTGCATGTGTGCATTTCAGCAGGGACTGAAATAGTTGCAAAAAAGCGTAAGTCAAAGACTGAAGGCTTAATTCACTGCAAACATCTAAATTTTTTGTATTGAAATATTCAGTGACTATGCTGTGCTTGTATTTTTACTTGCGTTCACTTTGACAACTTATCAGTTGCAATCCTAATATTCAGAGTGCAAATCACAGTATTTTGCCACAGACTTAAGTTGATACTGAAACAACCTAAATACAGTCAACATGAGGACTCTAAAATACTGTATTTTGGTAGAGCTTAGAAAGAGGTTCATATCTAAGCAGAATTAGGGTATTTAAAAGAGATTTAAAAATGTCTTTCCTGAGGCAGAATTTCCAGAAAAAAAAATGGTTAAAATTTTCTTGAGATTGCTGGGTTACTTTAGCATTCCCCCATGGTCCAAGCAAAAGAAGTGTCATTTCAGTACACAAATTCAAAAGTATTTCTAGTATTTGAGGACTACTAGTAATGAAATTTCTGAATTCTGCAGGATGTGTAGCGTTTCTATTTTCTGTTACCTGAGGGGATGAGACAGGTGGGGAACATTTATAAGCACAAATCAGATCAACTATTTTTTCCTCCCATAGTGTGGATGATTATTTCTCTAAAATAAAAAAATCTTTAAAGACACAGAATGATTTCAATATGCAAGAAGGAACATTATAATACCACACACTGTATCACAGCCAGAGTATTTGTGAGTGTAGGTCAAAGAAGAAAACCTATAGAAAAAAGCTTGCTGACAAGACATTTTCTTATTCAGGCACAAAATGTGAACACATTATTAAAAATGTGCTTGCCATGGCCCAAAGAATCTTTTGCATGTCATAGTTCCTTCTGAACAGAATTCTTTCAAAACGCTATAGAAGAAAAATTGCTGAGTATCACTGAAGTTCCTGATGAAACTGCAGAAATAATTATTCAACAGATTCTGAAGATTGCTAAAAAAAACTATGGTTGGAAACAAAAGTAATGAGTCAGTCTGAAATGTTAATACAAACTGGGTAACTCTTAAAAAGAAGGATTGAAAACATCGTAACTAACATAAAAAACGGATGTAGAATAAAATAGTTCTTGGTTGTAACATCCATACAATCCATAGCAGTACAGAGACAGATTTGGATGCTTTTTCAGAAAATGCTGGAAGGCTTGCCACAAAAGCATTCACATATATCCTTATTCAAGTAGATTCAAGGTTTTCTGTCATTTCATCTGAACAGATACTGCATTACTTAAATTTTCTCTGGAACTCACTAGTGTCTGCTTTGAAGTGAATATTAAAACCATCTGCAGATAGTTTGCAATTGCTGTTGAATTTCAATTGTTTTCCTATCCAGGCATCCAGAGTCCAACAGTACTAAGAAGGCTACTTGAAAATCCAGTACAGAAAAGCAGATTTGCATTGTTCATCCTCAGTGTTATCCCATAATGATTTTTCCATGATACTATAAAGCTTGTAGAGGGTGATCAAAACATCACATAATGTTTTTACTTGTGCCAGAGCTTTTGAATAAGAGAATAAGAGAAAAATCTCTTTTGGAAGAGATTAAAATTAGAGATACTCATTAAAGATGGCTAAAGAGCTGATGAAGAAATTGGAAGAGACCCATAATATTATTTCCATCTGTCTAACACTTATACAGCTGTGAATCATTTGACATCATAGCACCAGGACAGATATGACCTCCAGGATCCAAACTATTTGCTTCTTGGAAGGAGCCCAGCTATAGAGGAGCTACAGTATATTATCAACAATGTTAACAGAAATAGCTTTTTTTGGGAAGTCCTCCTACTTCGGTGTATTAACTATTTCAAGAGTGATAGGAAACTCATGGACAGAAGAGGGTGCAAAGTTTTAATTTTAAATCCAAAATTAAGATCATACAGGAACTTTCGGTCTGCTCAGATGACAACAACAATGTAGCCGGAAGATGTTTTCCACTGAGGAATTTGTCTCTATATAACAAAAAATTGAGACTGGAAAAACGTAAGCATGGCAAACTAGGCTCACACTGAAGATAAAAGTTTTTAACAAGATCTGAAAGTTTCAAAGAAAGACAGAGAACTGCCTTTTTCTTATACTCATAAATATCATGATTATATTCCTCACTTGAAAATGAATAGCATTTCACCGCGTTCCTCCCAGAACTGGAAAAAATACCAGGAAACCAGAGTGACTTTTAAAGCGTAGTCAGTCAGTGCAAGCTCCATGAACTGCCTCTCCGCTTTCTATCAAAGCTTGCAGGTTGTACAAAAGCCATTTTTGCTGTGCTGCTAATTTAACTTTCAGTGTGTGATGTCTTGGGTATATTGATGATCCAACTTTTCTTCTCTTTGTTGTTTTATAGAAATAAAGTATACAGTGCTTTCAAAATCCTTTTCCACAGCAGTCCCAGCAAAGGATCTTCATATTCCTCTAAGATGGTTATTCTCCTTTCAGATAGAAGGACAGAATTTATGAGGTGCATGAGCAGCTATCAACACCCCAAGAAAGCTGTTAACAATTTTTGGCAGTAGTATCCGTTAAATAGGTTCTATCTTGAAGGAAGTATGGGCCAAGAAAGCTGAATTGTACTGCTGATAAGTAAGTCTATCCCTCAATACAGACTCATTTTTTTGGCTCTCAAGAAGATAAAGAACTGTTCTCTGGGACTTTTTTGGCAACTTGTAGAGGAATGGTATTTTGGCAAGGATACAAGATATACTTGAACACTCATTTCACTCTGCATGTATCTGGAGATGAGTGGTATTCATCTCCCAAATAAGTCTTTATTGCTATCAAAACATATTTGGCAAAAGTTCTCAGTTTACTTTAAAGGTAAGGATGGCTCGAGCACATTTAAGACTAGGAATAAATTAGGTCAGACAGAGCATTTTCTCCTCAATTTTAAGAACTTCATTTATGAAGGCACACTTATGAACTGTAATTCTTTTCAAGTTTCTGGCTCTGTCATTGAGACATGCAGAATGAAGACAAGAGACAGGAATTGCTTGCTTGCCCCAGTCAGGACTCCAAAAGAAAAATGAATTTCATCCAGAAGATTACTATGCCACAACTCATGAGATGGATATTAAAAAAAATAATAATTAAAAAAAACCAAAAACCAAAAAACAATAACAGAGGCTTAACCTTCCAGTTATTCTAGAAATGAAAAAGAAAGTTCATTCCAAAGCCCTGAAGATTGATGAGAATATTAAGTGTGGCCATCTTTTGAGTAGATCTTGTGAAGAAACAATGTACATCATTTCAATTGAAACAGCCTGGTTGAATCTAAAGGACAACATTTTAGTTTTAGCTTGTGTTTTTAACAAATTTGAAACCATTTTGTTGCAGCTATATTTTTAGTCTATTTATCTAAGCCTAGGAATAACATATTTATAAACTTAGATCTAGTTACTGATTTATCCTTTATCCTCCTTGGGTTTTTGTGTCTTGAAATTTAGCTGACCCTGGCACTGCCCTGTGGAATACATTTCATACACATAAGGGATGGGTCCTACCTCCAAGAGCTAGTGCTGCTGGCTAGGCAGAGGGGGAAGCAAAGACAGAGGAAAGAACCAAATTAACACACTGGGAAAAGGAAGCAGAATCCACCTCCTGATTCTATCTTAGTGCTCTGTGCACTCCAATGCATTTATTTACAGTGCTCTTCGTTCTTGGAATCAGTCCACTTGTCTAGAAAAACTTGCTTCACTGACAATATATTTAATGTTAAATGCTTATAATTGGCAGTGTCCTTAATTTTAAAAAGTCTACAGCTTCTCTTCCATTTTAAAATGTGTCCCCAACAATGAGAGGTGTGAGAGTATTTCTCTCCTTATCGCTAGCAGAAAAATAAATAACTCCATTTGGAAGTGACACAAAGGAAGCAATAGAGACATTTCTGTATCAGGCCAGAGATACACCAATCCTCCCTCACTGGTGCTGCTTTGGGTTGGTCTGGCTCCTGGAGCAGCACACATTCCATGAATCAAAACAAAGGACTTCACTGGGCTTCACCACTTCTGTAACATTGTCCTTTTAAAGAAAGATTGGTCGAATCTGTCCATTTGTGGAACTAGAATCAGCACCACTGTTTCATATTCTCAATTTTTGTCAAGATATGCCATCTCCTTCCTTGAAAATACAGGTTTGTTTTTAAGGTGCTTTTGCAAAGAGCATCTTACAGAGTCTGTAAAGAATTTAAATCTCTTATCTGGTTTTAAAATACACCTTTGATGCTTCAGTTATAAGGTTTAAAGAGTATTTAATTAGAACTATTTCAGGAAAACCTGATCAAAATGAAATAGAAAAGATAAGAGCTTTTGCATTTTATGAAGAAAACATCCTGCTAAGATGAAGAAAAGCGCTTTCCTTTGTACATTTGATAATAAAATAACCTTTCCTTCTTTCATTAGTAAACCATGGCAGTGTACTTTTTCTTAACACTTTTTAACCTTAAATTTTTTATGAAAAGAATTTTATAAATGTCATGGATAGATAGGACCAGCTGACAGCGGGTATAATGAGAGACTGGTGCTACTATAGAAGCTCTTGCATGTAGCCTTGCTAGCGTATCTTTAGTATGACCTATGGCACCTCTGCTACACAGTTCTGGGTCTCCAAAATACAAGACAACAAAAGAAAGTGTTATTTTCAATTTTAAATCTCTCTTCACAGTACTGACCACTACAAATACAAAAAGGGTGGCTGGTGACCTATGGATGTGCTGCAAGGCTAATCTGTCACCAGCAGAGATGAACAAAGCAATCAGTGGGCCACAGCAAAAAATTATATCCTCTGCTTTGTACACTGCTGCAGACACAATAACAGCTGTCCTTAATAGAATAAGACTGCTGGGAGAGATCGCCATTTGTTTTGTGATGTTACTGTCTCCTTCAACAAAAATAAACAGTAATAACAGAGGCAGAAGCTTTGTTGCCGAAAAGTGCACAGGCTCTCCAAGGGGATTTGGGAATTAAGATGTCTTTAGGAGGTCTTCCTAAAACATGGTGGCTCTTGAAACGTCAACAGTTTTTCAATATATGAGATCTCAAAAGAGAGGGAGAGAAATTCTTTCTAGATATCCTGTAAAAGCCCCTTACACAAATAAGAACACTTATACTCAGTACTGAGAAGCAACCGTCCTTGTTTTTTTAAAAACATTAGTTTGCCTATTGTCATGATGTGGCAGCCGTGTCCAAGTGAAATAGTCAAATAGTCGGTAACCACTATTACAATCAAAGAAAAAAATAACGCAGATACAGAAGGAGTAAGAAGTAATATGTTTTAATTTGAAATTTTAGAAAGCTGTAGATTTACAATTTTTAGGAATATATCAAATCTGTACCATCTCTGGAAGACAACCTAAGAATTACTAATAAATGCAAAATAAGAACTATCAAGCAGGATAAGAAACGTTCAGACATATATTCAAGGACTCTGGTGTGAGCAGTGGAGGAGCTTACCAATAGCACTGGGTCTCCCTCTTGCAGCACAGAATAGCTCTATTGTTCAGAGATGGCAGTAAGAACACTTTCACAAGATTGCCAGTCTGGATGAGTGCTCTCCCTAAGGAAAAAATGTCATATAGATTCATGTACTGCACCTGATTCCCTTCTGATAAATTAGATTTTAGCCTGAAAAGCAAAGGAGGAAGCCAAATGCATAGACCTGTAGGTTGGCAAACAAGATGCCCAAAGAAAGCTTCATCTTCTGGAGAATGCCTCCCTGACGTCCAAAGGAGAGCAAAACAAGCTTTCAATGCAGAGTCAATCCAGTGAGGAAGTGAAAGTGGTGTGTTTTTTTCATTGACTTTTGATCAAGACAGCAATTTAAATTAAAACTATACTAAATTTATTACCTTTTCTATCATGTCTAATATACACAATGCGATCTCAGTATCGACAATTTCTCTGCAGTGTCAACAGAGTATTCTTCACAAAATGATTGGTAAACATGTTCAAAAAGGGTCCAGAGTGATGCAAATGTATTTGATGTGGGCATCTGTGTTATTTTGCCATCACTGGAAAACTAATAGTACTACAGCTCCCGACTGTTTGATCACTTTACCGGATACCATGAAGCGTAATTGATAAATGTCAGATCTGCTTTGTACATGAAGAGTTTTTACTGTGAAACATTGCTCTTTGAGCTCAGGACAAGAGTTAATTAAAAAGTTGGTACCAAAGATAACATCCTCAGCAGGCAACACCTATTGATCTCTTCAGCAGCATAAAAGAGTAAGAGTCTGATATGAGATTATAAAATGTTCACATAGAACAAGGCTGATTGCCACAACTTTTCCCCGTCTTACATGCTCGAGACTGAATACTACACAATATTAAAAGTATAAAGAGTAGCAAATCATCAAGAAACAATACCAAACCAACACTGCTGTTTCTCCATGTTCTACTATCCCTTTTCAAATTCTATATAAAAACCACAATTTCTTTAACACGTTTATCTTCCACTTTCCTCCTATGGCTATTAATCTCATTTAGAGATTGGAAATTTATTAAAGGCTTTCACTGCACTGTGAAGCCTTGTATTTCTTCCCACAGTTAATACTCCAAGTCCTGATACATCATTGCATACCTTAGCTTTTCTTTACCTCCTTATCCTACTCTACTGTTTAGTGTGGATCTGAAAAAGATAAGTAGACATAGCAGTAAATTCTTGTAGACTGTGCTGTTTTATTTTCAGGAGCAATTTCTTGGCATTCTTTTGCCCATGAATATTTTTTGTAAAATTCAAAGTGTACGGGTTGCTCACCCAACTTTTATGTTATTTAATTTGGGAACATCTTAGAGATATGAGAAAGCACTTGTATAAACTTTTTTTGCACTGTTTAAAAACAAACATTAGATGTTGATATCACGGTTTCTGTGATTAAAAGTTTGAAAGCTGCAGAACTACTCCAAGCAAGCTTTCAAAAGAATGGATCTTATGATTAAGCTTGACCTCTCAATTTTTTACTAGTTTTTAAAATCTTGCATGTTATTCTGAGGGAGAAAGCTACTCTTGTCTTGTGGTCTCTTGCTGAACTCACTGTTTTTTCATTACACTTAGGAATATCCAGGGCTACTGGCTAGTACCTTACGTGTATCCCCAGCATGTGCTGCCAGTTTTAGTTCTCCTCTCCCTCGGTTCAGACAAAGACTCTGTTCATTCCTGCTGAAACACAGGGGTCTGCTCCCACTGAACAACCCAAGGTTCAAAGACAATGCCATGTACAATTTTTGGAAATACCTTTAAAGACACACTGCCAGCTTATTCCATGCCCTCAGACACTTTATATTAAAGCTCAATTTGAGAGCAGTCTTAGAACTTAGCTTTCAGATATTTTCTGATTTCATTTTATTATCACCCAGTTATAAACCACACATGCTACAGGACGTAAGGAACATGGTTATTAGGTGTCTCAATTAAGACTGGTAAAGAAAGTCCTACAGAAGGTCGTTTGCTGTGTGCGTTTGAATTTCCAGAGAGTTATAACCAATGCTTTTACTTTCTGGGTCAAGCAAGTAACAGTTGATGTTACTTGAATGAGGTAGATCAGGGTTCAAAATAAATCCTTCTTCAGGGAAAGCAAATAGTGCTTTCTGTTAGGGTTCTATTATTCTCTTCTGTTTTAAAGACATGTTGTTGGTATCTTTTAAAAAATAAGATGAGACCTTCCTTTTGTGAGACCTTGTTTTCTGTACTGGCCCTATTTGGTGCTCTATTCCCTTCTGTAGTCAAAAAAAAAAAAAAAAAAAGCTGCTAAAAGCCTATCTTTTTATAGCATATTGTAATTATTTTACATGGCAGGATCTTGGAGCAGGACCATCACAGCTTAGTACTTATATTAATCTAAATTAAATTAGCTATTGAGCCTTCCAGCTGGAAATCCCTTATTATCTGTGACTTCCTGTTGGAATTATGGCGTAATCAGAAGAAAAACCATCCCAGAGCCAAGAGCATTAAGCTTGTTTGGTATATCAAGGCCACGTCAGAATGGGGAAGAAGTGATCAGCCATGAACCACATGGCTAGAGGATAAAACCCAGCCAACTTGATGTTTCTTATAAACTTAGTCATTGCATATTCATGGAATCAGGGGACAAGGGATCAGCACTTTTTAGGATCAAGACTGTTACACAAGCTGACTTAACTCTTTTCCATGGGTTATTTCAAATGGAATAAAACCCCAAAGATATAAACCATCTTATATACAAAGGAAAGGAAACAGCCTGATTGCTGCATCAAAAATAAGTAGACAAACCCATTTTTAGAACATTCAAAATACTGAGGGGTCTCATGGTTTTCAGACAGGGTAGGGTGAATCTTGCAAGGTATGTGAAGAGACAAGCTGGCAAAGCAGATAAAAGGGGTGCTTGGAGAGCAGCAGAGGATTACAGAAACTTTGCTGGGGACAGTGTTTTGTCTAGTTATGGCCTGAAAAAACTGAAAAATCTTTTTCTAGATAGGATGCGAGTATATTTTTCAAATAGGAAAACTCTATCAGAAAGTCTCATAGTCTTCTGTTATCTCATGCTATTACTAAAAATGATGGCTAAGGGATTTCAAAAGACTTTCACACTGATTGTGGGTTATACGTCAAGACAGTCAGCTTTGCTACATGTTTTCTCTGTCCTCTCAGGCAACAGATTTTCTTTTTTTTTTAGTGCTGAATCTCTTGGAAGAACTTCCACAAAATGCAGTCTTTATGGAGTGTGTTAGGATTTTTCTAGTCCTCCTGTCAATGCTCTCAATTAGTGACCATAAATAATTCCATTTTTATTATCTTCCTTGTGCATTTTTGAATTCCCTAAGGCTCTGTTTTGAGTTCTAAGCTTTTGTGTATTTACATGCATCCCAGGGGTGTTATTTTCCAACAACCTCGCTTCAATTTTCATTGTTATGCATATGATGCAAAAAAAAAAAAAATAATTTGGCATTTTCTCTGATCACTCAAAAAGCTATCTGTGCTCACACTTTTGCTTTAAAGCTCTGCCATCCAGCACATCTTTTTTTTCCCCCTTAAACACTGATAAGACTAAAACTTTTTTTAACAGCTCGTAAAGTCTGTTTCCTTCTCTCCTATTTATATTTCTTATGATTTAATATCAACTTAAAGAGCACCTCTGCTTGTGAATGCTGGATTTTCTAGTTCCAGTTCACCTTTTAAGTGATCAGAAAAACTATAATGTATTGCACCATCTCAGCAACATCTTTAAATAACTGTCTTACACATATTTGAAGATGCTGTTGCTTTCATGCATTTGCAAGATACAAAATTAAAGTGATTACTCCTACTTTCAGGTCTTGAAGTAGAACAGATCCATGGATTATAATAGATCAACTGTTTATATTAGGCATACTGAAATCCATTGATACGACTTCAGCATATGCTATCAAAACTTCCATTAGCCTATGCCTTTGTTTTGAGTAATATTTGGGTAGATACATGAAGAGGCCATGGAAATAGGTAATTTCTATCTGTCACAGAAATCCTAGTTAATATTTTACTGCCTCTTAAAGGTGTAATCCATCTTTGCCTACCAGAGATAATGTAAAACCATCAGAAACAGTAAACGTTATCCCTGGTAATATGCATAGTTTTGGTTTTCATCTATCCACAAAATCAAATCTATATTGATTCCATGTCAAAACCTGTCCCTGGCCAATACATGTGGTTCTTTTCATAAACAAAAGATGTACAAATACTTTTACATGGAAATTTCTAATAATAATGAAGGGCTAGATCCAGCATTATGAAAAAAAACCACAATCAAACAAAAAACCACGCATAGTATTACTGACTTCAAATTCTAACACGAACTGAGAAACCAAGTATTAATATTTACTTGCATGATATGGAGCTCTGTTATTAAGGAGAATACCAAGAAAACACAATACCAGGTACAAGCATGTTGAAGCTGAAGATGATTATTTAACCTTAGTGGCTAGCTGGGGCAGCGGATATGCTGGTTGCTAGTATCATGGTGATATTACCAATTAATTCAGAGTAGAAAATAGTAGCTCTGTTAACCCAAAGATAACCCAAAGACAAAGGGGAAGACGTTCTACAGAGCCTTTTACAGTTTCCTTTTTTTGTACTGCTACATTGGACACACCTTGAGTTTACTTCTGCACCATTGCTGTCATGAAATTGTCCTAGATGATGAGTTTTACTATGAAAATAGATATAATTGCATATATCACTGCCTTCTACACATGAAAGAAAAACATTTGTTAGTTTTGGTATGAACTGCTCACTTCATAAAGCACAAAACCGCTTGATGCTGAACTGCAGAATCAATCCGTTCTCAGTGATTGTGCTGTGATCAGTTTGATACTGGATGTACACATCCTACTCAAGGTGTTGCATAATAATCACTCTTTTTAATTCCAACACTGGAAAAATATTTGAATTCTGGAGATAACTCATTTTTGTTTAATTGCTTTTCATATTTCTTTATAAGGTAATTTTTTGCCAATGAAATCTGCCAGGTTAGGAAAACTAGAATAAGAATAGCACTTCTAAAAGTCACTATATAAAAGTGACATCCTCTTAAATATGCGTACCTCATTGTTTTTATTGCATTTGATTCCTGTTAGTTTTGCAAAACCAACATATCAATAGGAAAAATGGGCTGCATTCCGATAAAGACATTTACAGAACTGTTAATTACACTCTAAAAGCAAAATTTTTATTATTTATGAACTGTGAGCCAGAGACAACCTATCTGACTTTGGGTTTGCAAGACTGCCAATTAGAAACTGTTATTATTTTTCCTTTTCAGATGAGAGAATACAATCCGAAAATTACTGAATTACCAGATATTTGGAAAAAATGGCAGTTTTGCAGAGTGATTGCTTCATAGTATCATTTAAATTTATTTCTTTACCTAGGAAACAAGCTAGGCACTGTGTGTATAAACCAGTGCTTGGACAGTGAGCGTACTTCAGCCTGCATGACCTTAGTTGTGAAATTCTGACCCGAGACAGGAATGTCACTCCAGCACTTGCTGAGAAGATTAAAATGTAAAGTCAGCTATCCTAACCCTATACAGATATCAAAACAAGACATTTTAATTGACAAATCTAATTGTTTAGATAACCACCTTGCCAGCAAAATGACCACAAGCTTACACAAGCAGGCCAGACTCTCAAAGGTGTAAAACAGAGCAACTCCCACACATGCTGTGAAGTTATACGCTCATTTTTCACCTGCTGAAACCCCTATTCAGCTTGTAGAACCACCCACGTGGATGAAAAGATTTTTTTAAAAACATGTTTTGTTTTAAAACCTTGAAGTTATATTTTGGATGTAGACATATTTATTACTGCTAAGTCTTGGATATATTTTCCCTACTTTATAAAGGATTTGCAATAATTGCCATTCAGAAAACAACAAGGAAAATACAGCACGTTCCCCATTTCCTCTATCTGTTGCACAATATTTTCAGTGGTCTACCACTGACGATGTACTAATGATAAAAGAGGAAGATTACAACATCAAAAAAGTAGAGGTGCCTATTCTGAGCTGTGCATGGATTTGAAAAGAACACAAAAGAATGATATGTAAATGCATCCGTTATGGCAAATACATTTCATAGAATAAAATTATGTACCAGAAACTATTATGAGGGGTATTCAGAGATGTAATAACGTTTTAAACACCAGGATATACCATAAAGTATTTCAGAGAAATTTAATCCAGCCGTAATACATAACTGGATAAGAAAAGCTAACTGTGCATATATAATCAATAATGTGGTGTGTGCCAGTTTAACAGGATATAAGAGCTTTATATTCTCTTCCAAAGTCTCACTTTAAAAAAAAATCAGCTACTCTCTTGCTAAGCTTACTGAAGTGATCATTAAACACTCTAAACTTAGAAAGATGCCGTATTTTACATAACGTAAAATAATTACTGAATTACTCTATTTTTCAGAACTTCCCCCCCCGCATAATTTGATTAAGCATTATATAAAATGTATTTTGCAATTAAACGTACTGCAACAAAGAAATAATTTGTAAAGGCTGACAAAAATGTACAAGCGTTTTTCTTTTGCCCCTAAATTGCATTCATTACATAGTTCTAGTTATCGTCTGGGAAAACGTCAAAACTGTCCACCTCTCGCTAGGTATAAATTAATACATGGCAGGGCTAAGCATTTAAAATATTGTCTTATGGGACCTCTGCCTCAAAGAGGAACACCAACAGAATACAGGAGCAAAAGTAAAGAGGAAAGACTGCTAAGTTCCCCTGGAGCCTGGCAGTGCTACACCCCCAAGCTGTTACCTACTGAGATGAAAAACTCCATTAGCAAATTGCCAGGCTCCATCCCTACAGGTCCAAGATGCAGGTTAAGCACTTCGAAGTCCATGAGATTCACAACCCCATTCCTAAGAGGAATAGTGGCTAACAGCTTCCTTCTCTTGAGGACTCCATTCCTGCTTGATAACTTCCTGGGAGATATGATGCTTCTACAGGTACTTTGCTTAGAAAAGGAAGATCAAAGAAAATGTACCCCGCTTGATAAATAAGAAAATGTACCCCCATTGATAAATAAGATGGGAGACCTAGTGGGTCCCTTCCAACCCAAACCATTCTATTGTTCTATGATTCTCCAAAGGAAACCAAGTCAGAGATGTCACTGAACGGTTGTGATGCCTATCTGTCCTGCTGACCGCAACTGTCCCCTACTGCTCTGTGGATATGCAGTCTCCTACAGGGAGACTAACTGTAGTTTAAGAATGGCCCTGAGACAGAAAAAAGTATTCTCAGTGGTCTCGTAAGAGTGCTTAGGGGATTTAAGAATCAGGGCGACTTGCGTCAATTCTTTTTGATTTCTGCAGCTAACAGTCAATGCCATGTGCCTGCTGGACAAGAATGAAGTCTACCACACAGAAGGGCAAAAAATACCACTATGACACCACATTGCTAACCTAGTGACCATACTTTTAAGTAAGCTCAAGATGGTATGAGACGCAGTCCAATAATTAATCATATACAGATGCAACGCCCTGGATTATTCATAAAACGGCTGTAGTATGAGCAATAAAGACTGCGTTTTCTGACTACCTTTGACACCTGCATCATCGTCATCATCATCACTATGAAAAGAACGACCTATGAAAGTTTTAGTAGTGGTTAGCAGTTAGATTTCAAGATGCAATACCTTTTAGTATCAGTCTACTATTAAAAGCTTGAAAATAATGGCTTGCAAGTGGCAAAGAAAGGAGAGCTCAGCTTTAGCTTAAATTGGACACAAGAAGTTCACTTCTCTAAACTGAAGGAAAAAAAAAAGGACAGTTTTGGTTGTAAGGACAGTTAGGTATGGGAACACACAGGCTCTGGAATCCCTGGGATCTCCATCTCAGGTTTGAGAACTGACAGGCAATCATCCAAGCTGATAATTGTCAGCACACCACAACAGTTTTGTCAAGGCCAACTAGGATAAAACGTCTGGACATTGTTTACGGAATTGCAAAGGCTAAGAATCATTCACAGTTGGCAATACTGGTCAGGCAATCCTGTTTAGAGAAGAAGAGAGTTTAGCCATCTGGACATATGCCATGCAGTACAATTTCATCAAAGGGCCAGACAACAGAGCCTGTTCTATTTTACATGTTAATACAATTGCAGTTTCTAGAGTGCTTCATAGCCCGATCTTCCAACAGTTCTGTAATATGTTCACTAAGATGCAGTCATAAACCAACATTAAAAGGAAACCCATTACATGAATTTTGAAAAGAAATTATTCAGTTGCTCAAAGGAGCAGAAATTGTTCCAGACAATTAGGCAGAACAAGTAGTAAAGTAGCTTCTTTCGCCTTTAGGTCAACAATTTAAACTTGATTCAGCTCAGTGGTGACTGGAACTCACCACCTTCTGAAAGCCTCGCAAGACAAATCACACGTCTCTCTCAATAGCTCCTCATGGAGAAATGTCAGCATCACTAGACTTAGTATTCTTTGGTGTTATTAATATTACTGTAATCAGGACAGCGGTGAAAGATTTAGTTTTATACTCAGGACTAAACTTCTGGTTGCACCTGCAGTTAGAACCCCATCTTTTCATGGCAAAATAACTTGGGGTCATCTCTAATGAGGTGAGGTCAGCTCACCTTACTTACAGTAATAGTTTATGCATATGGAGATGAAATTCTCACACTTTATTTGGAGACTGAACTACTGTGCTTACTTAGTGTTAGTCCCTCCAGGTTCCAAGATATATAAGCATCTTGGACTATGACTATGAAAAGTTAACAGCATTGCTATTTTTCTGCTCCTATTTGTTTTCACCAAATTCTCTTCAAAATTAGCCTACCTTAAGGAGCCAATTTGAGCTGAAGATCAAATTAGGAATGTAGTATGGTAAACGTTAGGAAACAGCAGTGTTAGTGAAGACTTCAAGAACTGGAAGACCGCTTAAGAGTGGTGAAATGAAGGATAAGGTATCAGGAAAAATAGTGAGATTTCAATTCCTGAAATGGGAGAAGAGTCTGGCTATTTGAACATTCTTTAATCAGTTAGCACATTTTCAAGACTGTAAAAAAGAGAACAGCAATAACTTGAAATGGTAAGTGGTTCAGCCAAGAAGAAAGATCTGAACGGAGAAAGAAAACGCCCAAGGGAAATACAGTGCAAACTTGTTTGTGTTTGAAAGGAGTTAACATTACGAAGTAGAATTTATTTATAAAAATACCTTGATTTCTCCTGAATTTCTTCCTTCCTCCTCAACGAAAGTTGCTGTTGTTGCTGTTTGTTCAGAACTGAAGTACATTACACAATTTCCTTCTGTTTATGTTGAGGTTTTGTAGATATATGAGTAAATATACTGTTAAATGGAAAACAGTAACAGAAGATGAAATCTACATCTAGCACTAATTGTACCATATAAGTCTAATACTGCTTTAAATGAAATAATAGGAACAGCAGATCACAGAACCTGTAACATGGGGTGCTTAAAATCTGGATTTTTATTCTCTTCATGATCTGTAACTTTTTCTGTTAATCATGCCTGCAGTTATGGACAAATTATGTCGTCAAACCTAATAATGAAAAAACCTGTTACTAGCCTGAGAAATTTAGTTTAAAACAGAAGACAAAATAAAGAAAACTCAAGATTTATGCTTTGCTTTGAGGGGGGTCTCTGAGCTACATAATATCACGTTTCCTTCTAACATCCTAAATGACTGGCTGAAAGAAAGGCTTTGGAACTAAATCTTGCTTTTGTTCAGTTGGGCCAGGTTTTCATGTCATTGCAGAGTAACGCTGAGCGATCCATGAGCATATTTCCTGATGTCATGAATAGCAACATGGCTGCAATGAATTCTCAACTCAGTTTACTCTGAGTTGCACATTTTAAAGGCTTATAAAGGAATAAACTGTGTCTAGCTGAATGTCCTGGGACAGTTTGTCCTCCTGAGACTTCTATGCTGAGGTACAAAGTACATGAGGCTTCAGCAGAGCATGAGGATAAGAAAGCACCAAGAACAAGGGCATAAGTGATGCTGTAGAAAAAGCAGCCTCAGGCAAAAGTCCTGCAGTGAGAAAGACATAGCTGGCAGGAGTTCAAAGTATTATCCCTAAAATAGTATAGAAAAATGCAAAATTTCCCATTAAATCAGAGCTAGAAACATTGCTTTTGTTAATGGCTTCTCCCTGAAAGGGAGTTGCACAATTTGTACCCTTTTTTTGGGACAAGAATGAATCCTGTGTGAGTGTACTCAGTAGGACGCACATTATAGTTTAAGTTCCCGAGTATCCTGGCAAGTTAACTTTCAGTGATGGCACTGACTATGGGCCTGAACTTCTCAAGAGGACTGTGAGAGACTGGAATCCCACGCAGCTATCTCTTCACAGACAAACTGTTTAACAAGAACACATGATACCACCTTTGAATAAAGATTAGTGGTACATGTAATTTCCATCCAAGGGGGACCAAAGGTGGAAGGGGAACAGAAGTCGGATGACTGTATTGCAATGCAGTTTACACAGGAGCCACAGGCCAACAATAAAGGCTGTGATAAAAATGTATTTCTGTTTTCACAACACACAAAGTAAGGGGTGCTGGAGTAAAGTTTAAGTACAATACTTCAGGTATTACTGACAGGTAAGCTTCTCCTCTTCTTTCAACTACAGTACCGGCCAATGTGCCATATTCAAGCCAGAAACCTGCACTCTTACCTTTTCTTGGAATCAGACTCAATACAGACTTTTAGAAGCAAATGCCACATTCTTCTACAGGAGATTATTTTCTTTCATATATAATTTCTCTTAATTGATCATATATAATATCCTAATCTTGATTTCCAGTTATTTATAAAATTTAAAAAAAGAAGCAACAAATCAGTAGTATGTAGTAAAATAGTGCTGCAAACTGCCAAGGTCTCTAAATGCTCTTGATATTGCTTGTGCATTATAAAAAACAAGATACATGTATGGTTAACAAGAGGAAGACGTCTTACAAAGACTTTTTTTGATGTATTTCCATCTATTCAAACATTCTAAGTTCACAGAGTTAGAAGAAGCATGGCAAAATGCAGTAAAGAGGATATTTTATTTTTCCTTTCAAGATCACAAACAGGGACAATGCTCCATTATCAACATACTAAGTCTGCATTACTAAAAATGCATGAGGACATCAAATATTTCTTTTCTGCAGGATTATCTGTATTTTCTTTATAGACAAATCCCTCCTGTATCTCGTTTCGTGCTCTCCAGCAGGTTACAGTTCATCCTCCACACAAGCAGAGCAAGATATATTTAATCTTGTTCTCCTCAGAATCAAGAAAAAGTACAAACGTTTACACATTTCATTAAGTTGTGTCCAAAGAAAGACTAAAATTTTATTCCTGCTAATATAATAAATTGTTTTACTTTTATCCATTCCATTAAAGATTTTGGGTTTGTTATATCTATTTCAGATTCTAGCTGGAATAATGTGAACGGTCCTTCATAATGCAGAATGAAAACTAGTCTATTGTCAGATGGAAGTACCAAGGCGCAGGATATGATCTCCTGTAGATCTAACACAGAGAAAGCTGAAACAAAGAGCCAGTGTGGTCTGCTAACTTTGAAATATCGAGTTTTCTTCTCAAAAAAAGTCTCCCATAAGAGTCTTAAGCTCCACCAAAGACTTCAGATATGTGCAACCAATACAGTCTTTAGGGAGATCAGTCAAACTATAGAAAGTAAAAGGTCTGATGTATTATTTATGAACTACAGCAAACACAAAGAGCAGCACTAAATGCTTGTCACCTGCAAATGGACTAGATGACTGCCCTAGATAATCTGACGAACAGGGAAGGACACAGAGTAAGATTTATCATTTCTGTGGATGAATTTGATACTTATGAATTGAGACTGTAATGTTACTAGGCAGATCAAGGCAAAAATGGAGCCAGGCACAACATAAACTTCTTCACAGCTCCTTGCTCCTACACACACCCCTACTCAAGCTCCTGACCTACTCACACCTACTCTTCCAGAGCAGCATCCCTTTCGAGCAAACTGCTGCTTGAACAGAGCCATGTAAAACAATGTGGTAATTCTGCAAATTAAGCCAAACTACAATGGGACCAAATTAATTTTCAGTTGCGTCTCTGTTTTGAGCAAGCATTTGATAATAGGTTTTTAGAAATATTAAGCTAGAACACAACCCACCCATTTCTAGTCTGTGCTGAAAAAAAAAAAAAAACCCAACAGAATAAAATACAAAGTAAAAAAACAACCCAAACGCAGCATAATGAAGAGCCAGAAAAGCTATGTTATATCCTAATGTTCTGAAATCAGAGGTTGCCTTTACAGGAAATTTGATGGGCTATTCTTGATATTGCTCACCTCATTTGTGAGGCTTAATTACTACCTTACTATCCAGCAAAACTGTATCCACTATCCATTCAAGTAGAGAGCAGCAAGCTAATCTAAAAAGAAAAATTACGCTAAGAAAGCTCAATCTGCATCCTATCAACTACTTTTTTCCAGTACAGCCACAAAAGTAGGACAGGTAATTCCAAATATCCTTATAAGCAAACTACACTTACACAGAGACTTGCATACAATTAGACAAAAAGCCAAACAAGCTTAAAGATTAATAGCTAAAAATGGCTGTGTAATATATAACAGGATTATATATAACTTGTGGTGAACTGCTAACACACCTGTTTCTTTAATAAACAAGGAGGAAGTGTCTTCAAGGAGTCACCCACTGAAAAGCAACCATTTGGGCATGCCTGCATGCACACGGGTGCATTGGTGAGCCTGGTAATCAAGTATGATACCATCACCTATATGTTTCTGAGTTCGGTATCTGCAATTCAAAAGCACCTATTCTGCACACACAGATGCTCAACTTGTCCTAGCTTCCACAGACACTGGCTTACAGCTGAAAGACATGTTATTACCCTCAAACCACATCACTACAGGACTATGATGAAAGTACTTATTTTTGCGCACACAAAGCCCAGAAGTTTTTCTTGTTCTGTGCTCTCCTAGACTTTATATTTCTCATGTCCACTTTCTTTTGCTTCCCTCATGTCTTCCACCGTATTTTTCCTTTGTGATCTTTCCCATACATCAGCCAGGGTTTTCCAGGCAGAAGCATATACTTAGTAAGGTTGTTTTCTAAGTCTACACGCTTAAAATTTAAAAAAAAAAAAAGTTAAGGGTGAAATCCTGATTGCACAGAAGTCAATGTCAAAATCCCCATCCTTTGAACAGTTCTTCATCCAAGGTCTTTTTCATACTCTTTTTCATTAATTAACGCAAAGTCATGTTGCAGTGTTTCACCTCAAAAATGCCCTTTCATTCAAATGATAATGTGCAAAACTTGCAAATTATTACAGAAAAAAATGTTTCTTTTTGGCATATACTATATCTTTTATATTGCACTAAGGCAACAGTGATATCATGTTAGAGGTTATACCACAGTGACCATCAGTGTATGACTCTTTCTGCAATTGCAGAAAGATTTTTAGCATTTTTTTATTAATCTTAAAATATGATATATATATAGCTTGTGCCTTTTAACAGCTTATAAACTTTCAATGTGATACCATATCATAGTATATCAAAATCCAACTCTCACAATTTTTTTTTCTTCTTAAATTAATCTTTTGGATTAATCATAAACTGGAAAAAAGTCCTATGAAGGTTTAGCTTCCTAAATACCAGTTGAATGTTATTCTTCCCATGTTCAGGTAAAACTCTACGTTTGTACAGAAATAATGCAAATTTAAACAAAGCATTTTTTAAAACAACTTTCCTTTAAAATTCAAATGACTCTTAATTCTAAAGCGTAATCATCAGGTCTTCCATGGGGATTATGCACCTTTCCTTCCAACCTTATGAATTATGTTTACTATAACTACAATTCATATACAGTTTTTCATAGCACATAACTTTTTCCCCATCACAACAGAATTTAATAGTTTATATTAACTTGTTTATGATAGTGTTCATTAAAGATTTAAATGAGCACTCTTAAATTACAAGTCTAATATACAGAAAGCTTAGAAACAATTATAACCTTCACCAAAAAATTACTAGTAACTAAATAGGCTCTTTATATAAAGCGATTATTTCAAAACATAAACAACACATCAATAACATTCTGCCTATGTCACATCTTAAAGAAAGCTAACTTATATTGATACATTAAAAAAGTCACTTAGACACTTCTCTGATAATTTGAATTCTCTTTCAATTCAGCCATGCTCATGTGCACTTTTACTGAAGTTAAATATTCATTCATGTCCCTCACTGTGAAAATAGGATTCTCAGAGCCATAGAATGTTTTCTATAATAAGCTTCTCCTTTTCAGCAGGAAAGATACTTAAACCTAGTCCTAGTACACCTAGTCCAAATGTGGTATTTGCAACCCCCAAACCAGAAAGGGAATATGCGCCATATGGAACTTAAGGGTGGAACATCAGGGCACCCAAAACTGAAACCTTTTCCCCCTGAACACTATAGTGCACAGGCCCCTTTATAATTTTATCTCTTAGTCTCCTAATTTCCTAAAGATCTTTTTTTCATATTTTATGCTATAAGAAGTACTATTACACTGAAGTGTCTGAAATACATTTATTAAAGTATGCTTCTTGTGTCCTTCATATGGCTTAATGCTATTGGCTATGCTGCTGCATCCTACACAGACTTAAGTATAACTACAATAATGATGTTAATCAATGTGGTCCAATAAAAATGCATATATATATAAAAATGTTAATACAATATGTGACAGGATCACTGTATTAATTGTGGGAATATTCCACATTCCTAACAAGAGAAGCAGACTTTTGCTATGTCTAGAGACAAGATATAAAAATAATTACAAGTAGGATGCTGGGGGTGGTGGTGGGTGGGGGGAAGTATACATCATTCATTTAACTTATTTCATTAATGGGTCTGCTTCTTTATTTTCTTAGGGTTGTCTCCTGAACTTCATTTACAAAACCCACAGGCTACAGCCTGACATTGATTTATAAGTAGAACTCTTCAGGGAAAGCAAAGAGGAACTTTGTTTATAAATGTATGGTGCAGTATCTTTGAAAATGTAGGAAAAGCCCCTGAATTTTGTAAAAACAATGGACTTTCTTATCCAGACAGGATTTGCTCCTGTAGTAGAAAATGAACCCAGAAAATTAAAGGACACTGTAGAGTTCTTTAAATCTTTTTCTCACACATTTCTGATACCTCCAGTAAAACAGATTTTTTGAGTGCTTTGATTAAGTCTACTTCTTATCAATTTCACACAAAGCTGCACATGGATGAGCTACTCTTCTAGCCAAAGGGCTGAGGAAACTCACAGTCAAACCAGACATTCCCATTTCTTTTTGCTTCCAGTTCCAAACTCCTAACAGTAGGGCACAAGAAGCGTCAGACTTAGCAGAGAAAATATGCAGCTCTATGCTGTGCTGGATCTTACACACGTAAGTGAAAAAGAACAAGTAGGTTAATCAAAAACAAAACAAAGAGATGGAGCTACAATCAACTGAAGTGCAAAATCCTGCTGTAATCAAAATGCAGGTGAAATCATGTTGACTGCACTATAGTGTCATATAGGAAGAAATAACTAATACATTCATTCATGCAAAATCAAACACCTCATTCCAACACTGTTTAATAAATAAATTTTCCTGTCAGCCAACATTTACATTATGTATTAGCTGCTAATCCAATCATTCAATAAATACAAAATTTTTAAGCTTGACAAAATGCTTTTTAAAAAACATTTTAAAAAATTAAAGTTTTAACTGGAATTAAATCGGTTTTTGAATAGCAAGAAACCTTTGAGATTTTGTATTTCATATGGGTCCAGAAGAGAGGTTAATTTCTAGAAGTAAGGTAAACCGAAAAGAGAATCTCAGAAGCTAAGAGACTTGGCACCCACTGAATGCACACTGTACCATTTAAATACTTGCTGAATTCTGTGCATTATAGCATGTTGCTGTCCTTAATAGAGAAGAAAACTCACATCAAGCCTCATCTGGGATCATCACAACCAAGGATTTCACTACAAGTCCTGGGGAAGAAAGGGCAACCCGGCATTCATCACACTTGCTCCTTACCAGAAATTTATAGTTTGAAACTTCCTCCTGACAGTGAAAACAGTAATAAATCTAGGAAGAAGAGGAGGAGGCAGGAAAGGGAAGAAAAACAGCCTTCAATATTCTATACTGAGGAAAAAGCAACTATATAAATCAAAAGTCTGACTTATCAGTATAGAGATTTTTAATAGAAAAAATATCAAGGGGAGCATACCATATGGATCAAATCGCTTTCCACATATGTTAGTTTTTTTCATTTGAAAAGTAACATATGTGAGGAGATGCATAAGAAGTGATTTCTGAAGATCTAATCTGGCTTAGTTTTAATTGGAATAATATTAGATTTTCTATCTAACTGAATAACAAACGACTGCTGTTGCTTCACTAAGTATTACTGCCAGTTAAAGACAGATAGATTTGGATTCTATTTTCTTAGAACGTGAAAGCTGGACTCATGAGTAGCTAACATAACTATAAAAAAAAAAAAGAGGAGAATGAAGACTAGATAGTATGAAACACATATAAGCCATGGGAGGTTATATATTTGTATATCACAGCTATATGATTATAATTTTACTGGGCCTTTAGACTCAAAGGAGTTCACAACTTCAGCAAGGCCAGAAGATGCATCATCAAAGATACCCATTTAGAAAGTCACAACCGTACATCTCCAAACACAGCTGCCTGAAGTAATTTTTTGGTACCATTTTATTCCTCCATTCTACATTTCATTATAACGTGTCAGAACTTTGATCGGTTCTTGGAAAACTATGGCTTGATTTTATGATTTTAACTGAGTTACCTTATTCAGTGGAATAAATATCTCCAGGACTGAACTTCAGACACTATCAGTATTATTTTGACAGAACTCAGAAATACAGTCTCTCTGGAATGCATATGCTTTCTGTGTGGTGATTTCCACTACAAAAAGTGATTACATGACTAAAGATGTAGAAGATAAAACAACCAATTTATTGATAAATAAATAAGTGAGCAAACATATAATCAGATTGTGATTGCTTTAATCATATGTAGCCTCTACATATTTTATGTGACTACTCTGAAATGAATGAAATCTTATCATCAATGAATCTACCAGCAGAATCCTTCAGCCTCTAGACCTACAAGTAGGTGCCCCTTTGTCATGCATATAAGAAACTGGAAGTATTACCCGCCCAGCTTCTTCTATCTTTATTTCAATCATATCTGCAAAAAAGCTTATTCTCATTATAAACTAAGTACTTCTCATTTAGAAGTTCATAATCCAGTAATTTCTGCCAAGGGAAGGGTACTCTTTTCAAGTCAAATTAAAGATTTTACTGCTGATCATGATCAACTTGAAGAAGTCCTGTATGTATCAGTATGGTCTGTCCATCTCAAGACGCCATGGGCCTCTATAAAAAGACTTGGGTTCTCATGAGGAAGCCTCAGAGATGCAACTCAGGTAGCTCTAAAAATCTATCATTATCCACAAATTATTTTGCTTTCTGAAGAACAAGCAGGATTCATTTTTAAAGAAAACGATACATATAAGCATTATGGTATAAGGAACTTCTGAAAGATCCTAAGTCAGGTACTCAGCTGAAACCTTAACTAGGACTGACATGGTGCTAAGAATGCTGCCAAGCCACTGCATAACAAGTGGCTGGTTTCTATGAGCAAATGTCTGGGCCAGCTCAGTCCCATTAATGTTTTACTCCATTATCTGAGAGCTGACATCTTTTCAGTAATTACTGCAGATGATACCACCTCTAGTGTAATTAAAGAACGATTATTTAGAGTGAAGTGAGCCAAGATCATCCCCGTTCTCTGTTCAGGCCAAAGCCAAGGAAGGGCTTGTCAAATAAAATGGATGTTTTGCATTAGGGAGCAAAAAAAGGGTGATGTAAAGAGTCAAGTAATTTGATGGGCAACGCTGCAGTGGAATTAATTCAATATGTTCAATATGGTCAGTTCCATGTGTAGTAATATTGGACAGATGGGTATGATAGCTATGTACTTTCACTGCCTTTGCATTAGCGATTCAGTACTTACAAAGCAAACCTCAGACAGTTCCTGGCTTGCTGCCCAGTGACAGAAAGACTGGAAGCAAAACACATTAAATGCTCCTGCAAATCTACATACTCTGCAACCCTTCTAAAAATGAGCCTCTTTCAAAATGACCCTTTGGACACCAACCAAAAAAATAATCATCATCGTAACATGAGCCTATAAACTTTTTGGATTAACGGTTAAATAATAATGAACAGGAACTGAAAGGAGCAATTCACTTTGTATGAATACTAATGAGAGAGGATTTGATGCGTTCTTTGTTTTTGACAGTAACTAGGTATAAGGAGTAATTACATCTTACTTAAAACATAAATTGCCTGTTTTAAGAAATTACTTAACAGAAGAATGGAGTTAATGAATGCATTCTATCAGACCCAGAAAGGCAGAAGATCACAGCTGACCAAAACATACGTTTCCTAATGCATCAGAGTTCAGTGTTTACATAGCAAAGGTCATGTTTGGTCAATTGGAGATAACTAGTTTTCCCTTCAGGAGCTGATGGAAAGACAGAGATTCTCAGATATGTAGGGAATTATTTAGAAACAATCACAGTAAGTTTAGCTCCTTGGATAGTACAGTCATCTTTTCAGGCATTTGCACCACTCCTATAAATACCATCCATAAAAGATGGTTATTCTGAAAACACACCTGTCATTATTAACATTTAAAAAACAGATATAACAAGAAATATGATATTGTCTGGAATCCTGAATGCTGGTGGCCTTGCTAGAATAGTAAGATGTCCACTGAATGACCGGGCTCAAATAATTTATATTTACAGCCTGTTTAATTCAGCTATCCATAACTTCAAGAGGTAAACAACAGCTCAGAAACATTGTTACCATTTGAACATTTCATGTTGGAGTTTGTTAAATTCCAGACCCAATTCCATAATAGCTTACTATTTTTTATTGAATTAATTTTTGTCTTCTGGGCTCCTATGAGAAAAGACACTGTGACAGGGAGTGTGATATTAAGTTATCAAAGTTGTGTCTTTCTTGTAACAAAAGACTGAAAAAGTGGGGTTTGCTTTGCAATTAAGCTTCCTGAATTAAAGTGTGGGCTTCTGCTTTAGTTATGGGACAAAGTATTTTAGAAGTTGATGGAAAAACTTAAAATTATGAAAAACTGGCAGATATCAAAGATGGAAGAGGATATAGTCAAATGAAGAAATATTGACGCTGAATAATAGTTCTGAATATGGAGGAGTATCTAGCTGATTATTAGCAAGTTTGCTTTACTTCCTGAGAGACATCCTCCTTTCACCAACAGGACAAGCTGCAATTCCAAATCTGAGAAAGCCCTGAGATTTGAGGCTGACAAACCACAGAAACTTTTTTCCTGAATGAAAATTGAGCAACCACGTCTGTCCGTTTATCAGACTGAGGTAAAAGCATTAAGACATATTGAAATGTCCTCTGTGAACACAGAATACTGTAATTCTCAGTGCTGAAACCTGAACACATCCTCTCCCTGGTCTCCTCAAACCACAGCATGACCTTTCTCACCATTTTCTCCTGGTCCTATGACTCTGTGATATTTTCACACAGGTAGATGACTACAGCAGGACTGTCAGAAAGCAGCATATCCAGACAGCCCCTCCAGCTTTGTGGCTGGAGCAGGCTCAGAGGAGATGCTAGCTCCTCTCTCTCAGGCAGAGGAAAGAACTGAACAAGTGCAGCCTCTCACGCCATTTTAATCTCTCAGCTATTTCATAATGAGACTGAGAGGCGTCTTTTATGTGAACTTTATTCTGCTTCATTTGCTTCAGGAATGGGCATCAGATTAAGCAAAACCGGTAGAAGAGTATCTAGACTATAGATCCCCATGAGAGAGAGTCATAGCTTTTTAAATGTGTTGATACTCAAACTCTTGCATAAGCAAGTAAAGGACTTAATAGTGAAACTGAAGGTAACTATAGAGCGTATGCAACAGCTGAAGATTATACATTTCTAAATTTGGCCTGTAGAAGTAGGTGTTCTGTCTGGGTGACCTTGTAGACCTTGAATGTATCCTTCAAACTGCGTAACACAACGACTAAGCCATATAGTCTAACAAAAATCTGAGCTAAGCTAAGACAACCTATAGAGGGCCATCACTTGTGGACTAGTACAGTAGACGTTTTCTTAAATAAAATTTATCAAATGTTGCTGCTTGCAGTGAGTAAACAATAGAACATGGAAGGCAAATGAGAACCTCTGGATGACGAACAGGCAACAACAGAGCCGAAGTAAGCAGTTCAGCCTGTACATGCATCTTGTCTTACAGCCAAGGTAGACACAGGATATATTTTCTATAAGACTGTCTCAGAGCAACATTTGCAAACATTCAGCATTCTATGTATATGCTCTACTTAACGTAGATCAAAGTCTAGTGTCAAAGTTCTCTGCATAATACATATAAACAGAATGCCGCATCTTCAGAAGTAACACCCAATACATGTTTCTCTTGCACTTAATATGATTTTACTGCATGATTTACATTTGTTTATTTAAAGAAACATCATACATCTTATTTGTAACAGCACTCAGCAGCACTCAGTAGACAAGAAAAAAAATGTATGACCTCAGCCAAGAAATAAACAATCACAATATTTTTAGCAAATAATGCCTTAGGTGCATAAGAAAATTATACTATCCTGCACAGGAAATTGATTTGGAGATCACTATCAGTTAGTAGCACTAAAGTTTAGGATTACAGTATGAAAACTAAGAGGTGATGTTTCTGAGATGTATGTAGTTGTTCTTATAAAGATGTCACTGTGTTTCAAATACAGAACCAAAATGCAGACTTCAGGGAATCTAGAAGCCTGATCTTTTTTGCCAATTCCATTCCCCCAAATTACCACGATAAGTAAATTATAGCATATATTATAAATGTATGTTTGAAATGGAATGTCAAATCTGAATATTGTTAAAATTGAGAAAGTTAAAATGTTATACTGTAATTATACATAAATTTTGAATTACCATAATCAAATGAAACAAATTATGACAAAATTTAGTATGAAAGGTATTCCAACTCCTATACTGAATTAAGCAAAATCTCACATATATCCTTCAAAGCTCTGAAGATATGCAGTTCTCCAGCCTTTACATATGGCAACAGTACAAGAATCATACAGCTTCATTTGGAGGTATTCACTTTCATGATTTTTTTCTCTAGATGATAGAAAAAGATATCCCTAATATCCCCTGTGATTATCACAGAAATGACTGACATGAACAATTATTCACTGGGAATACTGCTGGAGTAGTGTTTATAACAGAATTATCATCATCCTCATTTTACACGTTGAGAACTGATGTGTACAAGGGATTAAGCAATATGAGTCACAGAGAAGACTCCGCAGTTGAAGACAGGTTGTTCATTGATACGTTTTCACAGTTAACACAAAGACCCTTCAAAAACTGCCTCCCACTTCTCATTTACACAATCTCTGGTAGGGTTTGGGTCCCAGGTGATGCCATGGCTTCCCATTGTAATACAAACACTTCTAGCATCCCTAGTAAGCTCTTATGCAATATTTTAAATCTTTGCTTTATGCCACTTTAAATTGATGAATTGTTGATTTCATGCTTACAGTATTTTAAAACCATATTGTAATTGCTTATTTTGAGAAGGGTTTTGTTCTGGTTTTAAATCAAGAAAATGTTATGTATATGCAGAGAAATATCTGCATTCCGACAGGAGGCTGCTTACTAGACCTCTATGATAAAATAATTTCTCTCTTTGAGGTCACTCCCAGACCAAATACCACCAATATCACAATCATGCATCCATCACTTGCAGGATATCTACGATGACAATAGATGACATAGTAGAAAACTTATTGCAGTGAAAGCGTAGAATAGCAAACAAACCACTGATTATTTTTCTTCCTAGTAGCATATAAAGTATTGTTCCCCTTTTTTTCCTTATTGAAAAAAAATATTTTGCCAATTTTTCATTCTTCTAACTCTCCTCAACACATTTTTGGGCCTTGTTTTTTTTTCAACCTTCCATTCTACCGTTATCTATGATGATTATTTACCTGTGACCATACTTTTGGTACTGCAAAGAAATCAGGTAATACAGAGAAAGCTATTCCAATTAAAAGCCCATCATGAAAGATCTGCACGGACATTTGGAACAGAACAATATGGACAATGCTTTTGGAAGCGGTGGACCTAACAGGGCAAGGCATTTGTACTACCTCTCTACCTATACTACCTACCTTTACCAGGTGACAAAGACCTCCACAGGGCATTCTAGCGCATATCTAGACATCTCTCAAGGGACCTCCTTTGATATTTTGTAGTCAGTTAACTGATTAGCATTACAAAATTTGATAAATATTTCTTATTATTAATATGAAGTTTTGATTTTCAGATGTACTAATTTAATCCAATCCGCAAGTTAAAAGTCATATTCAAACCAGGTTAAATCCTGACCTAGAGTTTTCTAGGGATGATGATTGGAAAGCTTATTTACAGCCCTCTTTTAAGGTTATGAAACCTTTAAAGCACTAGCATTTTAAATACAAGCCTTCAACAGCAATATCATCTTCCACAAGCAAATTTCTGCTTTATGTAATGTGAAAAGTGTATGTTTCCTTAGGGTATGTTTCTTATTTAACTTCATATAGGGTTACACCCTACAAGGAAGTTCCTCTTCTGAAATGTCAGAAAAGAATAGGCTAAGGGGATGACTTATTTTCTGCCTGATGCCATCTGATTCTGAATCTAAATAAGCAAAACCTCAGGAGACTGGTATTTTTCCTAGAAAAACATATGGTGCTTGCAATGGGAAAACATTTACAAGTGAAATGCAGTTGGAAAAGACTGATGTTAAATGCTTGTGTCATTGGAACTGCTTGGATTTGTTCAAACAGTTGTGCGAGTCTAAAATCATTATTCCTCCTTGTTGATCTTTTTTGCAATACTATATGAGGAAGTTTATACAGTAAGCGATTAAAATCAATGGTTTAATATACAGTAACAGAAGTATAACTCTGGCTTATGAAAATAATTTCAGTATTTTAAAACCTTTATCAGAATCAATGCAATCACTAGAAAAGAAACCACAACTGACTCACAGTCATTTCACACAATTTCAACAGTCTGGAATTGCCTTCTGCGGTCACCTGAAGCTAGACTGGAAGGCAGTTGCCTCTTGGGCCTGGATTTGTCACTGTAAATATTAAAAGATTGGGCACTAGGAAGTCTCTGACCGTCCAGGACATTCTCTAGAGCATGTCTCAGTCCAAAGTGCGTAAGTATAGGGGTGGTAGCACAGATGTCAGCAGATGAGTCTTTCTGTGACTGGTGATGACCGGGAAGGCTCTCTGGCTTGTAGGCAGATATGGGAGAGCTTGCCTGAATGCTCTGTCTCAACACAGAGATCTCGATGTAAATTAAGAGACACATCACATACCAGTTGTCACTAACTCTTTCTCGTATAATTCTGTATTGTATTCCATTTGGGTAAAGTCATGCAATAATTCATAGAAGACAGACTTAAGAAAAGAGATCATTCTCAGGCTTTAGAAAATAGTGAAAAGAAAACATTCTGATCAGTACATTCACAAAACCATTAGTTTCCCTCAAAAGAACATATTTGTACATAGCTATTATTGCTTGTGCAGTCTTAAAAATAAAGAAGAAATATTTCCACTATTTTGTGTGCAATGCAACATCACTTTCTAAATGCAAGGTATTTACAAGCAGCTGAATTGCAGTGGTAGTCAGATAATTTTCATGTGAAAAAGACAATTCTGCCCCCCCCGCCCCCCGCCGTGTTGCAGTTATGCTTATGTAAAGAACACAAGTGCAAAACTCTTCCATTTTGCAACCACTTGACATCACCAAGGAGCTTTCACAGAGGAGAGGAATTATGCACCATCTCATGTATTCACAGCATAATTAGTAGCTCAACCTTAATTCCAGTAAGATATTTTTGTGTAAGAGTGAAAAAGCTCGTAGCTTTTCCTGACCCAGAATGTGGTTATGATGCTGTCCCTCTTGGCTGGGAGAGGTTCCTCTCCTGGAGGCTGCAGCTTGCCTGTGGAACAAGAGGTGTTGAGGGAGACCAAAGCTGCTGCCTCCCATTGCTATGGCACATTTGCTCTAAAGCCTAACAGTGAGAATTTAATAAGTGCTTCCCTGGTTACCAACTTAACAGAAATACCAACTGTATTGGGGAACCATTTGTGATTGTGGAATATTACAGCACGTCATCCTCAGTCTGATAATCATCTTCATAGTTTGCATGTTTGTTAAATGCTAGCTGAAGAAAGCAATAGATTTCCATTTGAATGAAAAGTAAAATCTTTAACATTTAACTGCAAACCAGCTGCAGTGAGTGAGAAAGCTATACAAAGTTTTTTGTTTGCCATCGGAAACTGTTTACTATCCAGAACAGTGGTCTTAATCCCTAGTAGATTTAAAATTCTATTATAGCAACCAACCATAAATATACTTCGCAAGAAGCTTCAGAGCATTTTCAATCATTAAATACATATTTTATTTTTTTCCCAGTTGTGCAACTCTTCCAACTATTAAATATTAAAACATTACTTTGCCACTCAGGTCAGTTCAAGAAATCAAGTAAATTCCATAGAAAGTAAGCTAGTGGCTTTTCTGATACAGCAAAAGTCTAATATGACGAACTGAATAGGAGTCAAGGGGTCAGGACCATAAAGATTTTACTTGGATAGTGTTCATTTACTGACTACTAACACAATAAGTATATACATGGGCCTACAGCACTCTGGACGCACCTCAGTATAACTAACTCTACAGAGAATAATCACAGCAAATAGGTAGTAGAGGCACTACGATAACCAAAATTAGTTATACTAATGATAGACTGAATATCAACACCCAAAATTAGCCAGCAACTGTCCATAGGAATGATTATTGTTGGTTTACATCTCTCATCAGGGCACATAAGCTCAAGCACAGAGTCATATCAAGACAGTTACATAGTTTCTGGACTGGATTAACCCACAGCATAAGGTGAGCAGAATGTGCATCTATCTGCAGCTCTTTGTTCCAATATACCTTACCTGGGTACAGAAGGTCGATCTGAACTCTGTTATGAGGATCTACATTTGAAAGTTCAGAAATGTGCCAGTTTGCACTGCATAAATTTTTAAAGTCAATGTCATAGCACTTAACAATGAACTTTAAATACTTAATGTAAAATTCTACTTGTTTTATGTACAATAATTAAATACAGTCAAAAGTTACAGAACAGTGACCGGTTACCACTATTTTTCAACATTTTTAAAGTTCTTTCTAACTTATCTTATTTATTCTGATATATTTGTTGTAATCTCAGTTACATTATCATTAGTGAAATGAAAGCTACTAAACATTATAACTTGGGTGTCCATAAATTGCTTTTAAAAATATTTTTTAAGTTATGTACTTAATTTTTTTTTTTTAATGTAACATCCTACCTCTATGTACCTACCTCAATTTTCTTTCTGTCCCTCTGTTGATAGCATACTCCTCCTTCATACGTATAAGAAAAATATTCAATAGTATCAGTGATTCACAAAAATAGTAAAGTAGCAGTACTACTATGGGGCTCTGCTGTTATCAACAAAATACTTAGTTCCTCAGTGGTGCTTTCCAAGCCCTGGCTCAATTATAGCCCAACATTCAAATGTCTAGTCATTCCATAAATTATTTTTTTTTGTCATCTTCAAGGTTTTACTAATACTGTTTTAAACAAAATATCACAGCATTGGTGTCCTCTGTGAGCTCCAATGCAAATATAAGCAGTATGACTTTCTTCTGGAATACATTTGCAGTATATAATCCGGATTGATATCAGCTTCAAAAAATAAATCAATTGAAAAGCATCAAAGGGGCCCTGTGTCAGATATAATTAAAATTATGCTACTTCAGAGCTAGAACCACCATCTCTATTTCATTAATATATATTGTATTATTGTATTATTCCATGTATCGTACTGTACGAATAAGCTCATTGGGGAAGAACTTAATCAGTAAAACAGTCTCTCAATTTAATTATTTTTAAAACTGGAAGCTGTTTTCAAGTGAAATAGGATGATCAACATGTTATACTGAGGTATTTTCAATATTGCTATTTAAAAGAAAATTCAAAAATACATTGCTCTGAATAGATAAACGAAGGACCATTCTTAACTTCTGTAACACTACTTTGACTTTTTAAATCAAAATGAAAAGTTTAACCATTCCCAAATCAAAACACTTAATTAGAATTCAATTTAGCATTAACCTCTCTTGACAGGCAGCCACAGTGCCCTGTAAGAGCTATAATTTATTTGCCTTCTCCTCCTGTATGAAACGGGTTCTTTGGCCTTTGATAATGAACTGTGGCAATCCGTTGACTCTCTCAGGGTATCATTTGGTTTAAGAACAACCACAACAAAATCAGCAACACATCATGGGAATTCAGCTCTGAACAAAGTTCGGTACAGAGAAGAAATCAAAGGATGAGGATGTCTAAGAGTATGTCTAAATCCAAGAATTAAGGACCTATTAAAAAAAGCTATCAAGTCCCATAAGACTTAGGCAAAATAAATACGGCAGAACAGTGAAAGATACATACAGATTATTAAAACCCAAACTGCTGAGTGATACTGATCAAAGGAAACACTTTATTGATGTACAGAAAGCAAACTGCATATAGCCTAGTAGTTGTTCGGTCAAAATAGAAGTTTTCTGCATATATCCTAAGCAAGTCTGAAAAAGAGAAAAGCACTGAGCTCTTACTATTCTAATTTTACATTAAGTTGTACATGTGAAGAGATCTGGTAGAAGTAAGATAGCAGGGTACAATTCCAAAAAGTTAATAGATGATACCTGATTATAGCAAACCCAAAATAAGATCCTAAAAAGGCCTAATCAAATTGAATTAATGAAAAAGCACCCATTAAAAAGCAAGTTTAAGACATATTTATCATTCAGTCCACCAGGAATTGCATTATGCATTGTGGCTTACACAAAACAAACTAGTTCTTTCCTGAAAGGTGTTTCTCTATGACTGTGTCTCACCTGTGATGATTGTCTGCCAGTTCCAATTAACTTCAACACAGAAAAATGCTAAACTGAGGTTGTTATAATGCATAGCTACAGGTACATAAAATCCTACCCTTGGATAACAGTTTACATTCACTTACATTCTGTTAGATTGCAATAGATCTGTTGGTACAAGATAGATTTTATGGAGACATCGTGCCTGCCAGATCCACACCTAATGAGATCTAATCCCAAACAAAATTATGGAATAGCTGAGATGCAAGAGCCCAAAAGGATACATTCTTGGCCTTCCATTGTTTCACTTTCACTTGGTTAATTGGAAAAGACCCACCTAATCTGCTCGCTGGTAAATGACATGGATCAACAAGGATCAAAAAAGCACTGAACTATAAAGTGGATAGTCCCTGTAACCAAAGCAATCTGAATAGCTTGGTAAAATGCATATAATTATGTCACTTTTACTTTGATACAGCTAAATACAGTCACACCTTTATTATCAAAAGACTGATGATTATACCACAATGGATACTGTCCTGCAAAGTAACAGTTCTTGAAAAAGCTATTGAAATTCCAATGGATAATTGACTAGGATGTGAGATTTCAGCAGGATCCAAAAAGTCCAATGCTCACAAAAAAACCCAGAAAAAAACTCAAGTAAGCAAAGATATTCAGAATGCAGTATCAAAGTTTTGACCGAGCATTAAAAAAAACACAAGAGGGTTCAGATATAGTCCCATAAGAATGGTTAATGCTGGGACCATATGCATGGGAGAATGTAGCGTCTCACTACGCTTTATTTTTCAAAAAAACTTAAGGTCAAGCCTTTGAGATCAACTGTTGGTCCGTAGATGAAAAATTTGGCAATTGGCTAAGTCTACCAGACAGAAATATGAGATTAAATGGCTGGAAGACAAATTAGAAACAGTCAGATATAAGGTTCAATTTTGTAACAGTGCCAGCATAGGGGCAAATAGAAGATTTTTCAACACTAATCATCTTAAAAATTAGGTGGTTTCTTTTTTTCCTGTAAGATCTGCACCAATACAAACAAAAATTAATTCACGAAGTCAGACTAGATGACAACAATACTCCCTTTTGGCTGCATAATCTATTACCTAGATGCTCATGGCCATCAGTCTTGGCATCTTACATAAATATTTCATTTAATGGTATTTTTAAATCTGAGAGTTAGCTTTGGAAAAGTAACTTAGAATAATTGTTTTTCCTTTAATAAAAAAGAATTTTCATCTGTATTGTAACTTACTTGAAAATTTTCTTTTCTTTCAGCTTACAAAATTAGATGTACCTACTATTACAAATGTAATACTTTCTAAATTTATTTTTACTGCTAAAGTCATCTTTTCATGCTTACATTTTTCATCAAAATATCACCTATCATTTTTGACACAACTTATAAAATATCAGCAATACACTCATTCGCAAACACAATTTCTTATTGTGATCTGATTTTTATTTTATCTAAATGAAAAATAAATTATTAAAAATTAAATAAAAGTGATATAGTAAGAATATTTCAGGCAGCATTAGTCTGATCATAACATTCTTAGACTTAATTACATGCTGTTCTTCCATGTCACTTTCACATATTATACTGCCTTATCCTCTCCATTTTTATATGCTACTATTAATATTTAACTATCAAATGTCTTTTACTAGAAGATGTTTAAAGATTAGATGAGTAGGAAATAAGCATTCATGTAGCTACTACAGGCTAAATTGTATTCGAAATTGGAAAGCCCTTCTATCTAAATAGTAAATCTACATACATCTTTGCTATATATAATATTCATTAACAATTGGGTTTAGATATCTTCTGGAACAGCTCAATTCAGTACCTTGTAATAATATTTAAAACGTTAGATATAAGTAGTCCTATTAATTTCACAAGTGTAGCATTAAACATGTTTGAATACTGTGTTGAAACCTAAACCTACCGTGATCTCACATATCACGAGATACCGGCCAGTTATGAAAATCACATTTATAGATTTCAAAAAATAATACTATCTTTAAAAAAGACTAATTCAACACAGGATTAGCTTCTCTGTAAGTATAAGATGAACCGATGTACCTACAATATCTTAAGTGAGGAGGATCACAGCATCATTTTCAGCTGCGTAAATGTTATGTCCTAGCTATTCCATTTATTTAAAATGCTTTGGAGCTTCTGCATGACCAAAAACATACTTCAATTTTTCTGACTAAACAACATGTAGTAACATTCCTCCACTCTTGCAGAGGCTGTATTCCTTGTTTGTCAGGTGAGTGAGATACTGCTGTCGGCCTGATTTACTGTTTGGTGTCTTTCCAACTCATACTAAGCAAATAAATACTAATGAACCCACGACCCTCATCCCTTCTGCTTTAAATGATGAAAGCATTTTCATTTGTTTCATTCTCCTACTATAAAAGTTTGTAGCTCCACCGTGAAGCTATGGCTTCATATGCCAATCCTACACTGCCAATGTTGCAACGGTGACAGAAGTTAAATGGAAGCCAGAGATGGAGCTCATAATTCTGCTAAGTACATTGGAAGCTTCCAAAAGCGTTAAATCAATCAATAAAAACAACAGGACTATAATCTAATTTCAGCAAGATATCATTCGCTGGTTTGTTTCCTTCAGAAAGCCTGTATTTGAAATTACCATCTTCTCAAAAGTTGCTTTTAAAAATTTTAGTGACTTGTGAACACGTCGTTACTTGGCATTTAGACCTAACAGCCTTTCTAAACCATCCGTACAATCATCCATCTAAGCTCTTTTTGCTAATAATTCCAAGCATAATTTACATTTGCTACAATACTGGCAACCAAAAATAAAGCCAGTTTTCTCATGGTAGTATTTACAGCACAAGTAATGGCTAATCATATATGAAATCATATCTTTAACCAACTGTACAGTAGCAGGTGACACAACATTCCTTTGAAAAAAAAAGAAAACAAAGGATAGAACAGATACAAAATTCAAAGGGAATCCATCCTAATTGTGACACTAAAGCTTTGGATTCAAAGCACTAAATCTAAAGTTACCTAAAAAGACAAAGAAATAACCTTTCAGCAAAACTAACACTGAAGTAGTCACAGGATAAAAAAAAAAAAAACGTATTTGCTAAGTACTTTATAGTCATTTGGCTATTTTAAAAAAAATTTAGTCCTTCTTACAATACCAGGCATAAATACTTGCACTTAGCCTAAAACTGATGGAAAAGCATATTGTGTAAAGGTTTTGAGAACCATCTGCTCCCCAGAATTTAAAAACACTTGTGTTTCCTATCTATGCAGTACTGTAAGAGACGCATGCTGTAGAAATATAGTACTGAAAAGGTTTTCCTTTATTCTCCCAAATAAACATTTAAACCATTCAACGTGACAGAAGGTGCACATTAGACAATGTATCCACCACTGAGGAAATGCTATTGAACTAACAAGATCCAGATGTTAGACCAAAAAGAAGTTTATCATCCTCAGAAACCCCCGAATTGTGTCTGATGTTTCATACAAAGATTGCCTAATTTGCTAATGTGCATTTTCTTGCTATGTGATAGAAAAAAGCACACCTGTCAAGAAACCCGTTTTCCACACGCATTGGAATGACATCTGAAGCAGCTAAGCATCAGGGAAATCCAGATGCCATTAAATTATTTTGAACATGTCTTGCTTTATAAAACTTTCTACAGAAATCATCAAGGTGAACAGAATAAATATGCCTAATTTATTTACTTTTTTACAGCATCTATAGTTAGATTGAGCAGAGAAAATTGCTGAGGAAGCTTTTTGAATAATAAACTCATAGACTGTTTTACATACTTTAAATTTGCATCTATGGGAGTTTAGAATAATCTGAATTCCTAGGTGGAGCCACAGGGCTGGATGATCTGCTTCAATAATAAAGTTCAGTATCACTTGTGGCATCTACAACATATATGGAATGGCATCTTCAGAATTTTCCTGGTGCAATACTTTGCTATCATTGTACAAAATCCTGCAATAGAATCTGTTTCTCTATTAAATCTGACACTGTAATTCTGAGAATCTACTGATGAGTCCAATTTTCTCTATCAAAATCTGTCTTATTTCAGGTGAACTTTTCAAGCGGTGTTTTGCAAATTGCAATCTTCAGTTTTAAGGCTTGAGGAGGAGGAAAAGGGGAAGAGAAAACACCATGCTCAGTAATGATTAGTCAAAAGCATACCTCACAGACAACTGGACTACCACATACAGGAAGTACAGCAAAATTTGGCTCTAATAAATCTTTTTATGAATGTATTATGTTATGCTTTTAATCAATTATTTTTATCACTTCTTCTACACATTGCAATTAAAACCATGACCACTGCAGATAGTAACACACATGACTGCAGCTGCTAAGAGCTTATACTGCAAGGAAATGGACAACAGAAGAAAGAAAGAAAGAAAATGACCCAGACACAGTAGATGCAAAAGTGAAGGAAAAAAAATATGGTAAAAGCAGGGTCTTTCTCTTGCCAAGTGACACTTCAGTTGTAAGTGATGGAGCTCTGAAACTTTCAGAACTTCCTTCTCACAGTGGCTACATTTTAGGCTTATTTTTCACTGTAGTATAAGAGAGGCTATTTCCACCAAGATTGTATCTGATGATTGCCACCTGCTTTTGTGAAGATCTTCTCAGCAAGTTTCATAGGGTCTTTCTGTCACTGGTAGCTAAACAGACCTTAATTTTTACGACCCAATACAAAAGTCTGGAGAAGGAGGCTTCTGAAGAAGAAAGTTGATAAAATGCTGGAGTTAAGCACATCTTCTAATTATCATAGGGTATATGACTTGACATACTCATACTTTTCTTCTCATAAAAACTGCTGAGATGTTAAACTTTAAAATGCAATGCAGGTATTGCACAAGTAAATTATTTTACTTATTTTCCATATATTACAGCTGAATAGCAGTTGACTATAGTTATGGTTGAAAATTGCTTACTATTTAATACAGGGCTATTCTAAACTCTCCACCTGCTGACTCAAATGCTTTAGAATTATTATGCTTCAAAGTGGTGGCCAAAATATTGGGTAATTTGGAAAACAGGTTCTTAAGACACAGATCAGCTCCCCTTTCAAATGTATCACCTTTTATTTCACAAATTCAGAATTTAAATGATGGTAAATAGCATGCATTTTCCAATTTTCCATATATGGGAAGAAATACTATAAAATAGTTGAGGTGAACATTTAGAACCAAGGCATGAGCAAATGATGCATAAAGTGAAATGTACGTTTTAGTTAACATAGGAACTGTTCAACTGAGGTTTACAGCTCTTCAAAGTGGCAGAGTAGGTCCTGATGATGGATCCTGGGCGATATGATGTTGCAGTCTATGTATATCGGTTTTCTGAGATAACTGTGTACATACCTTGTTATTAGCCTGAATTCATAAATGTTTTGTCTGAAACTCAAATTTATTACTTTGGTGTAATATTTTAAACACATGATTTACCTCAGAACTATTGTAATGAACATTAATTAGTTATGGAGAAGATAAGGAAATGCAGCCATGTGTTTTGCATAATTGAACTGAGCCTGGCTAAGAGAAAGCAAACATCGAGTCTCTTGGTAAAGTTATCTATAAAACTCAAGCTCCCTTGCTCACGTGAGCTGCTTGGCTTTTGCTAGCTCTTTGATGGCTTGGTGGCAGAATGAGGAATAGAGTAAAAGAATCCAAGAATGATACATGATGAAGCAATAAGAGGCCTGAATTGTTATAGACCCCTTTGCAAAGAACACGTATAGGCTCTACAGCGTGATGGCTCAGGCAATTCCAGGTAACCATTTCTTGTTATTGTGAACATTCACTGTATTTTTGCAAATTCAATTCAACAACTGAAGAGTTTATAAAAAAACTGAATCAACCTGTTGCTTTTCTTCATCATTTCTTGATGAATCAAAGATCACCCATAAAAAGATATCTAGTCTAAAGGAATTCACAGGTGTGAACACATAGCCATTGTGTGCATAAGACAAGCACTGAGCTATCTATGACCTTCCTGCCTTTTATGGCAACAGCATCCACCTTCAGATTTCCTCCTCAGAGCTGACCTACCACTTTAATGATATTATTGAGATGAAAGGGACAATTAAGGTTTGCTGATTCCAGAACTCATATGCAATACATCATTACACAGCTGTGGCACATAATACAGAGCTGTCATGAGCAGCAGAGGGCTAGCACAGATAGAGCAATCAGAGATGAGGGTGAGGAGCTGAGGACAGGCATCCTTGGTACACTCCATGTTCCCTTCAAACACGATGTGGGAGGTGCTGCACTTCCTGCTTTAAGGTTTGATTATAGCTGAGGTTGTGGTAAAAAGTGTAAGACTTCTGCTCATTGATCATAATACTACTTTATCAAAGTTTTGAGGCACTTCATTTGCTTAGATCTTTTTTAACCTCTTTTCAAAGTCTACACAACCCAGATCAACAATCAACTAAAAAGCAAAATATTAACAGAAACAATTCTTACACATTTAGACTTAATTACAGCAATACAATAATAAAGACACCAGTTACACAAAACATGACAATTCACAGCTAACTATGAGGAGAGTCAAGACCCTACTGCAAGGGGTCAAGAAAAAGTGGCAACTTACTAATACGCCACTCTGAACTGCTGTAGCTTGTTAGAAGAATGCAATTCCTAGTAGATCATTTTCTTGCTCTACTAGTCTTAAATTAAACCTTTTAACACAATTTTAATGTAGTTTTGTGATGTGAGAAAAAGAAGTGTCTTATGTCTGAAGAGAAAAAAATGGTTCAACAAATTGTCTGAGCCAATACCTTATTTGATAAGGTTTTTCTTGTTTCTAGTATCTCATATAGAATGTAAAAAAAAAAATACAGAAGAGAAAATGCCTTTAACTTAAAGAATAACTTGGATAGCCAACTGCTTTTTATCTTTGTTAATGATGCTATAGTCAATTACAGTTGCTGAATTATTTGTTTTTGTAATACTACAAACCAATTCTGCTTTGTTGGCTTATGGGTCTGCACTCAGAAAATAACTCACAAATCTCAGAGGATACAGAACCTGTATTATTCCCAAAAAATCCATATACAAGTGACTGGACATATGATTTTTTTCTGTATAAGAAAAAAGAGTTCCCACTTCTGTTTTCAAGGTGCAACAGTATCACTGAAATAAAAAAAACACTGAAACAAGATAAAAACCATGAAAGAAAATGTTATACATGTTTCAGGGACCTTTTTATCCAAAATACAAGAGGGAAAAAGCAAAAAAATCATTATCAAAATAATAAAATGCAGATTTTACAGAATAAATACCTGAAAAAATCTAAATCTATTTTTAGTATGCAATGGCTTTTTCTGACAGCATATTTAAAACAGTATAACAAAAACCATACTAGAATGTTGTATTGCTCTTTTTAGAAACTCTTTCAAAATCATCCTGACATATAACAAACAGTAGGAGTTTGTAAATGGACACACCTACAGAAAACAGTAAAATATAATTAATTTGCTACAATATAGGACTATTTCAGTCTTGGATTTTTTCCTTCGTTCTTAAATCACTGAAAACATTTCAGCATACATCAGATAAGATGAGACAATAGGGGATGAAAACAGGTAGATTTGCTATTATAAACTAAAACTCCGTAACAATTCTACAATATTCCATACTATTTTTTTCAGTAAATCCATGTCTATACATTAAATCCCTAACCATGATGGAGCACTCTTTCAAAAAGTGTTATGTACAGGAATTTATAGTTATCTGTTCAGTTAGACCCTCCCAGTATTTACTGCATTGTTTGCTTCATCGGCCAATGCAGTTACATTCACAATTGTTCTCTGATAAAGGCCTTACTGGTATCCAAACAGGATAGTGAAACCTTAGGTTTATTAATTTCATTTCCTTAATCTTCCAGATTCTTCTATTGTACATGTTCAAGAACACAGAATATGAAAACATAAGAACTGCACTGAAGAATGTAACAACTTAGGAACGTAGCTGCCTGGGATCGAAGCAGAGGTCCTATCCAGCCCTGGGTCCTGTCCTTGGCAATGGCCAAAAAAGGCAGTGTTTGTGGAACAGTACTACTTAAATCCTCCCTCCGTCTTCACAAAGATCTACTGAATTATCTAAATTAAGCCTAAGTCATCATCTGGCTGCTGTGGAAACTGGCGAGAGTAGTTCAGTGCTAGGGACTCCACACGCGGTATTCTGCCCTTGCTGTGGATGCGGGCAGTCTCTCAGGAGAGTGCTCTGTTCTAGGCATCTAGGCATCAAAATGCCTTTGGTCTTTCCACAAAGTAAACCTCAAACATAACAAACTACCCTACCACATTATTTATCCTCGGTGTCCCTGGTGAAAACACTTCGACTTTATTTGCACTTCTTGATCCTTCTTTCTCTAACTAGGAGATTTCCAGAAGCATTTCAGCTATCAGCTTGGCGTGATCCTTTGGGGGAGAAATGAGCTCCAAGTTCTCAGCTAAACCTCATGGTGCTCTGGATGCCCCTTGCCTGGGCCCCATTGGTAGTTATTTAGCTAAGAGGTGTTTTGACAGCTAGAGATGGACATTCCAAGTTTGCAGTTTTACGACTAATGTTTTGAGATTTTTTAGATTTAAACACTCAGATTTTTTATTCCAAGATCTACATCTCTTTACCTTGTTAGTTACTGTAATTGTAGGTTCATATTTTAAAGCTACAGCACTGAGAGGAACTAACTGCTCAGCGTCACTCAAGAAAGATACGCAAAATTTGCCTGCTGCTTTTGTTGTCACTACATGAAAAAATATCACAATAATATCAGTATGATTAAAAATAATACGCAACATGTGAATTATTAAAGCAGTATCGTAGTTGTAGGACAGTAAAAACAGTACTGAGTACTTTTGCATTCCCAGTATTCTAATTTTAAATTTCTAGCCAGATTCTTAGCTACTAAGCACTAATACTGAGCTCCGTAAAGATTCATCGCTTTATATCATCTAAGAATTTGGAGAAAGAATCGTTCTTCAATAGAGCATAAGATCTCACAGGATTTTATTTCTTTTTAATTTCTATAGGAAAATCCATTATTGATGTGATCATCTGCTGTCTTCAGAGCAATTGTATGAGTAAATGACAATTATCTGTCCATGTCTGCATATTATTTAGATAATGACAACTGCAGTATTCCAGTCAAGAGGCACTAATCCAATTGTATTATATACTTTCTCAGTTAACTATTCTACCTGTTTTTGCAAAACAACTAGTAAGAGCATTAAATTGCATGCTGCAGAGCAAAAGGTTAAGTATTACAGAAAAAAAAGTATTAATTTCTCTACCTCAGCACTTATAAGCAATGAATGGAGGGGTAAAAAAGCATCTTTCATCCTGTTTTACTGAAACAAACACTTGATAGTGCTGTTCATTTCCAACAGTTGCTTAAAAAAATAAAGGAGCATGCCTGAATTAAATCTGAAGAATTTATTATGGAAAGAATCTATGTAAGACTCAATCTTGTATCTTTATTCATATTGTTTATCTTCATATACTGCAAAAAATGGTACAAAAATTGTACCGCAACTAAATCTCATAATGCATGTGGCAAATAAGCAGTAACAACATGGTATTTTTAGTGAATGCATTGTATTCCATAGAGTGTTCACTTAATGGAAAAAAAAAAAAACCAAACACAACCACCACCACAAACCTTAAATCATACCCTGATATTTAAAATTTCTGAACAGTTATTGTTAGCTGACCATCCTCTGAGCAGGACGTTGGACTACAGGACCTCTGGAGATCTCTTTCCATCTGGTGATCTTATGATTTAGTAGCTGTTAGGCAAAAAATATTTCTCCCAAGAAGCAATATAATATCAAATGAATTTATCAGACTGAGCAGAAAAACAGAATAAAATACTGATGGCTGGTTCCTGGAGAATGAAGTGACATGAAGAAATAGAATGAATATAACGTAATGTGTTAGGACTGCAGAAACTTTATAACCATTAAGCTGAGAAATGTTCATTTATAGGTTCCACAGCACTACAATGGAACTACAACTCTGTACTTTAGTGACCTTGTGAAAGAGGATGATGATTTCTAAAGGCGTTTAAAATAATGGGAAATTATAACATTTATAAATCATTAGGATGATTTATAATGATATTTTATAATCATTTATTATGATAGTCTATAATTATTTAGGTGTGTTCGTGTTTATCTGGAGTTCAAGTACTGAAAAGTTTCTCTGTAGACTCAATCAACTAAACAAGCTTAACAGCAACTATTTTAAATTATTAATTTGGCTTTAATCTTTCATTACTTTGGAGAATAAACCAGAAATAGAAGGCTTCAACTTAAGATGATCCTCTAAATGATACACAACATGAATTAGTGCCACTGGCAATAAAGCCTTTCTCTCTACCATGAGCACCTTGACAGGACAAAGAATCAGCAGCTCATTTCATCAGAGAAACATGAAGAAATTCAACTAAAAAGTGTTAAGTTAAAAGGAACATAGTAACTGAAAGTTCAGACCTGATATTATCAGCTTTCAGAATGGCATAATTAGAAAAGAGATGTCAAAGTACAAATGTATCAAAACCTTGTTTTGATTGATACTAGAAAACTCCAGATGAAGTTTATTTCACCAGAGAATGTAGTATCTTCAACACTTCCACCACAGAAATATATTGCATCTACTGGCTGATTGCAATGAAGTTTGCACTCATTACCCTGTTTTTGGTAAAATCTCACCCCAGGTCTCAAACTAACAAATAACAGAAGAGTGACATTAGCAAAAGAAGACTTTTTAAAATAAAACACCATCTGTCCCTGCCAGTAATACAGATATGTTTTGTTTAGTCCAGTATTTTTTGCTAAAAATGTATGCTTTCCCCTGTTGACTTCTGGTGCAGCAGTCATACTTGTGTGGACACACTCTGGGCTCTTCCACGGAGAGCGCTGGGCAGCTCTCACCACATAAACACTTCACATTTGCCACAGCGCAAGGGGCCAAGCGGCCATCCTCAAATACACCCACAACATGAATGGCAGAACATTCCACAGAAAAGCCAAAGAATTCAACAATGTATCATACCTGATGAGTTCTATAAAAACACATTCTTCAAACTTTGTAGGTGAGAACATCAGAGATATAGAAACTTTATGATGCTGTTCAGATACTTTGCTGAACACATTCAGGTGTGAAACTAGTACTGTGATGTGAGATGAAACTAATAAATAGAAACGCTGCCTGCCTGAAAGGAAAAGTAGGGACTGTTCTACTTTTGCTCAGTCTTTCAATATGATTTACATCTAAGAGTATCTATTAAAAACCCTGTTGCTTTTCTCTTTGATCTAAAGGTGTCAAAGAAGCATCCATTATAACACACTGCTTATTATTCCAAAAATCAGAATTTCCTTTGATAGGAAAATCAGATAGAATGACATCTTTTTTAATGTATGACAAAAATAGTGTATATTAGGAATTAAAGAGATCAAGACAATTGACAGTAAGACTACAAAGGACTGGTAAATCAACAGAATGAATGAAATGCATGAAAAGGAAAAAAAAATACTCACCATTTTGCTTAAACAAATGTGTCAGACAATACAGTAGGGAAGAACAGAATAAGCCAAAACACAATAAAGAAGTGACTGCACTGTTAAAGAATGAACAACTCTGTGGGTATCAATTAATAGACTAGGATCGTTATCTAAAACTAAATCACAGTATTTGTTTTACTTGTAGGAGTCTAGAGAACAAAAAGAAACCTGAGCAATCCAAAGATCAACAGAGTAAGTTCTTGTAGAACTAGATTATAGGACTGAGTGAAGGTTTATTGATGAAACTAATGAAGAATGGAACACAAGTACACAGACATCACTGTCACTCGCAAACATGCAGTACAGAGGATACATCCTTACAAGCAGTGACAGCTTATAAAGCTTAACTATGAAAACATAAAAACACTCATCAGACTAAATTTTAAACAAAAAACTTAAACTAGAGCTCACAAAATACCGTCAAAACCAGCTTAAAATTCTTCCCTGACATCCTTCCATGTCCAACAGGTTTTTCCAAAGTACCTTAAATGACCCAAAAGTTCAAATTCCATTAAAAGTCACTGGAGAAATGACACTGGAGAAAGGTCCCCATCTCAAAAGCCTATTTCTAACCCACTAAAATTAGTGCAAGTTTGTCACCAATGCAACCTAGAAACAAAATGCACTGAAAGTGACATTTATGTTCTTCGTGGTGCCTTGCGTTTATATCCTTACATAGGGTCCAGTACTGAGATGACGACAATTAGGATTTGAATATCGAGGTGTTCACACTGCTCCCATCACTCAACAGAGTAAATCCTGCATATTTTCAGCTCTACTTCAGTTGAAAAAAAAACAACCCCAAAACCCAGGAATTCACATTCCTCAATTGGAACTGATTTAATTTGGAGGGGGGGGAAGAGAAGCAGAAATAGCCCACTGTGAACACTTTTTATCATTCTCATATTTTTCTATTTGCGTGTGCAACTATTAAGATCAGTCTACGTGAAAATGTGTCTTCATTCCATCACCATGGCTGCCTGACGTAAAGGACAGATATGTCTGTTTTCCACTCATCCTTCCTCCACTCACTTGATACACATGCTCTCTGTCCTCCACTGCTGATCAGTCATTTGGAATGTGACCTAAAATTGAACAATGTTCTTTGAAAAAAGCCTCCCCTAAAGCACACTCACATAAGCAGAAGGAAGATACGTTTTTCTTTCATTACATCAAGACCTGGATAGTTCCCTACAAACTAATAACCATTCTTTCCCATAGCAAAATAAATAAACCTGGAGATACCAGGCAGAACATTCCCAGAATAACTGAAGATTTTTTTCCCTTTTGAACATTTGTCAACAAGCAGGATTATTGAACAAAATAAGTTTCCTTGACAGAATGATTTCAGCTTTTGAGAAAATGTATTCTGTCAACAAGACAGAGTAAGGACTTGACAAAATAATATGTCTGAACCACTGAAGTGTTTTTGAGTTTTCCTCTCAAGCATAACAATGAGAGGTTGCGTGTGCGTGCGCACAAAGTCAAAAGTAACTCTTTTGACATTGTATGCACGTTTTCTCCTCAGGTGTCAAAGTCAAAGATGAGGTCTGGCAACCTCTCTAATGTCTTCATATAATGAGCTACGGCCAGAAACCAAAGTCGTTTACAGAGACTGACCTCAGGACCCTTAGAGAAAGTCCCTTCTAAGCCAAATAATTAGCAAACAATTAAGCAGCAAAACCAAAGGACAGCAACAGCCACAGTATATAAAAAAATAATTGAAAACAAAGCAGGAATATTTGAACATCGCCCAGGCAGAGTCTTTAGGCTAAGAAACTTAAAGTTAAGCCCTTATCCTAAAAATTGTCTGGAGGTAATGGCACTCTTGTCTTATCCACAACTCCATGCTCTGTATCAGAAGCCCTGCTCCTGCAAATCAGCTGGTAAGCCTTCATATCAGTCACAAAATTTCTACTAAAGCTGAATTGCCTTTTATAAAAATATTTGCTGGAAAAGCTATGGGGGAAGAGGCAGAAAGGGGAAAACCTAAACATAGGGTTTCTATTCTTATTGTTTTTTACTGAAGTCAGCTCCTCAGTAAAGGAACTCTGGCAGTAAAAACATCCAGCACAAACTTTTAAATCAAAGCTGAGATTTAAATACTTCATTCTTGTCCTCACTATCAGATCAATAGTGGATGCTGATAATTTATAGATACCGATATAAAAGTGCACTGGTAGAGTCAGCGCTGGAGAGAAGCCAATAAAGAGGTGGGGGAAAAAAGGAAGAACTTTATTTGCAATATGCTTTGCCTGCACTGGAATGCAGTCACCATCAACATTTTTCACTGGGATTTGTGCTGCTGGATATGCTGTACCTCCTCATGAGTTCCAGTGAGGGGAGGAAAAGAATAAATAAATAAAATCAAAAAGCAGGCATTGCATCTGTCAGCTGTAAACAGGATATCCTCCGTTTTCCTACTATCTTTATAAACAAATTTCCAGGAAATTACCTTTCATGATTGAATTACCCAAAATAATTTTGATATTTAATGTGGAAGTTCTTAATGTTTATCTGTGGTGCTACAATGACAAAAAATGTATTTTAAGAGCCTCTCCCTAGACTATCAGTTACTTGTTAAAGGTTATTGATTTCTACACTTCCGCCTTTGTTCTGAAATTAACTATGCATTTTCTATTGGCCATATGTAAACCTGGCTTTAGATTTTATTTAAGGTCTGACCTTTTTTGGCAAGTTCTGTACTTACTAATGAAACACTCAAAAGCAAAATGAAGTATGTTGTTGCAGACACAATCCGGCTGTGGTGCAAGGTTCATTTACGGAGTTCTCACTGTATTTGTCATGTCTTTTATTCTGCTGAAATAACTGGATCAAATAATAAGATGATAACAGGAACATGTGGCATTAAAATCCAGGTACAGCATGTTTCACCAATGGGGGACAAAGTCTCGATATTAATTTTGCTTTCAGCAATCTTAACAAAGCCTACTGCTTGATAAAGTACTGGGACACAATTTTCAAAGTCAGGGACTGACATAAGTGTCTCAACTTTAACAGTTGACTACAATGAAATTAGAAATCTTTCTTTTTGGAGCAAACCATGATAGATTTAAGAATTCTCCAATATAGCTAGTGTTAAAAAAAAAAAAAGTTGATACCAGTAAAATAAGGCCTGACAATATCATAATACTGGGAAATCAATGTAAGCTATATTTTTACAATTGCATATATGATACACTGGAGTAAATTCAATATGTGCGACTTGAACGCTTGGCTATACGAAGCACAGCGACTGTGCAGTGACTTCCGTTGTGGAGTAACTAAACAATGAATGTATTCTATATAGTAAATCTATTTGGTTTTTCTTGTTTTCCCTCTTCATCTGCCTTTCTTACAGGGTGGCAAGTAAGTGGTGTATGTATGTATACGTATGACTTTCATGGTTTTCAGTGTTACTTGTAAGAATCTCTACATATAGGGTTCTTTGGTTGGTTGGTTTGTTTTGTGTTTTCCTTTGTTTTGCCAGGGTAATTGGACCAAAACCAATGCTAGAACAAGAATGTTGCATCAGTGCTCATAGAGGTAAACAGTCATCATTGTCATATCATATAAATAAAATCTAAATAGCTTCCTGGAATTACTTCTTCTATGCTGGACTTTCTTGTAACAAAAAGTTGCAGTTAGGCTTGCTTTGATGACAAAGTATTCAATAATAACTTGCATTTTCTATTGAAAGACTAATAAACCTTTATGTCTCATGCTTCTGTGTTCCCATATGGCATACTGAAAATTCTGCTCATACATCTGGAAGAACATAAGTCACACATCTCTAACACCCACATTTCAACACAAATAGAATGTGAACAGAGAAAAGTTACATTGTCAGCACTGAATGACTGAAACGGTCAAAATGCATAAAAACGCAGGCAAAATAATATAGCCAAAGAAATCAGTGAGGGAAAACTTCAGCATCTCACCAAGCTATTTTTTAGACACTTGAAAGCCTCACGGAACTAAGTGGAAGAAGAAGACTGGAGGGTGTGGGGGTTGTGTGAAGCCACCAGCAAATTAAAAACCAGAAAACAACTGGTCTTTACTGAAGACAACATTTTTGCTCTGATTTCTGCTCTATAGTTCGAAAAAGATCCTTGGGGCTCAACTCTTAAAAACAAACCCAATCCAGCTTTTCAATGTAAGACAAAATGTTACTCCCAGTTAAACAGAAATCTGAATTACTGAAGATGCGACAAGTTCTTAAAAACCAGAGTGTGCAAACGTATGTAAATAAATATATACACTCACCAACTTAAATACAAATAAGTTAGTGTATATATGGAATATGAATTTGACTGTCTATGTACATATATATACACACACACAGAGCCCCCTAAAGCAGAACATATATAGATAGGATAAATGTATATCCAGAAAGGTCCTTTTCATGACTTCGTAATTCTTCCTGAAGCTTAGCATTCTGCATCCAGTTACTTAAAGGAAAAAGACCTGATGAATTGCAAATTCAGTAAAAACACATTATATATTATTCTTGCATACAGGATGTGACATCTGAACAAAAATAAAAAGATTTTTAAGAATGTTTATAACTTTTTACGGAAATGTTTTGAAGCTTGTTAAAATATTAAAGAAATAAATGCCACAGCGGAGCACTAGACTCCTGTGCCATTTTTTGTGTTTGCAAATTTCCCTTGCAGTCCTGTAAGTGGCACTTCGGCAGCCTATGTTCTTAAGGCCCCCAGTATCCTAGAATTTAAGATCAAAACATCTTTTAAAGAACAGCAGGTGCTATAAGCTATTAATATATAAAATGTTAGAGACATTAAAAAAATCCCACCAAAAAACCTAGCTGCTCTTCACCCTATCCAGCTATATATCTCATGAATCCCATGAGCAGGTTAATCTTTGACACAGCCTCAAGCTACTTTTATTGTAAGAAGTTAAGCAAAGAACGGTGTACAACCTGCCACATACCAGTTTGGGATGTAGAGTCGTTTGAAGCTAGACGCAAGCTAGAGTGCGCATTAGGATTTCTATTAAAAATAAATAAGGGCTTCTCAACATTTTTCTCCTTAAGAGAGAACAACAAAGGATACAGACACAAAAGTGAATATTAATCTTCCGGTTTAGCTTTGTAGTGGGGTATGCCACAGAGCAAAGGGAAATAACAAGAGCTAGTGCAATCAAATAAGTTTATACTGGCACATGGGTGGCTTCTTATCATTCAGATCAAAGGATGCGCCTTACTGGATCAGACCATCGGTGTGCGTGTGATCCTCCCTAGGAGGCTGACATCGCCATATAATATACATCTAACCAATTGTGTGCTCTCACACAGAAGCCCTTTGAAAAGTCCATTCTGATTGACTGAACACTTCTAGCTATACATTCCACAGTCTGCATATACAGTGTGGCACTTCTGAGTCTCCTATTTGTTTTCAATTTATTTCCCTTTGTAGTCAAAGCACATTCCTTTGTTTTCAAATTACAGGAAAAAATTTACTCCTCCAGCACAGCACCCATTAAAAAAAAAAAAAAAAAAAAAAAAAAAAAAACAACCAAAAAAACCAACACGAAGAACAACAAAAAACCCCTCTGAATATTATCATTAAAAAAAAAAAGAAAAACAAAAAACAAAACCCAAAGAAACAAAAAACAGAGTAACTGGAAATCTGATGCCGCAAGCCCAAAACACCGTAACAGTTCTCTCTGAAAGTCTTAAAACACACACTCCAGATGGACTGAATTACTTTAAATAAAATATTCACTTCATACCATTGTCCTGCAGGGTAGGTGAAACCATATACTATTGCATAAGGTACAATTTCTCCAATATGTACAAGAATTCCTATGCTATGTACTTTTTACTTTAGTCCACCATTTTGTAGCACCTATTACATGTCCATGCTGCACAGAGAGATAACACCTAGTGAGGATAGGTAGATCCACAGGAGTATTTTTCATTACATGTAAGGAATAAAATAACTGACAGAACAGTAAATAACAAAAATGCTCTCCAATAAAAGACTGTTTTCTCTAAGGTGCTACCAACATGCAACTCAAAGCAGCGGAAAAGAGGACGTTCACTCAAAAAAGGGAAACAGTTACCTGTCCTGGATTATACAAAATCTCTATGTTTCCAAAAGCTCTACATATAGTAGACATAAATCCTATTCTTTTATTGCAAAGAGAGGAACGCTTGCTCCTCACTCTCAACATGACATCCAAAGATACCTATCACTATTTTGGTAATAGTTTTTCCTCTAGAATTTTTTTTTTCTCTAGAAGTTGGGAAAACACCCGAGATAAGAAAAAAACCAATAAAATCCTCTGAACTGTCCTTTAAAAAAATATTATTTTAGAAAGTCTACAGAATATGAAGAAAATGTATTTTATTTCAGTCTTTCTGTTTGACAGCTTTTCTGAGCTGGCCATCTGCATTAGTTCTGCATGCCTGCCAGCTGACGAGTTCTATTTGTTGAGCAGATAATGGTAGCTGTTTTATTTTCCCAGTAACACAATGTCACAAAACACAAGAGCGCTCAGCTTGCTTTAGATGTGTTCTTCAATATACAGAGGGCAGTGAATAATAGTGAAAACTGTTTTGCCTGACAAGCAAAGCATGAATTTGTCACATCAAACACACTTCGTCTTGCTCAGTGTTCCTTCAGAAAAGATAGCATTTAGCCTTCATATTTTACAAGACAGACTTGCAAAAATAGCCGTGAATAGGTTTTATTAAAGGTACAACTTCTTTAAAACTTTTCTTCAGGTTTTTAAAACTTTATTTCTTAAGTCTCTAGAATAAAATAGATAAACATTATAAACTGCAAAGCAATTTGACAATTCAAGGCATTATATTACATCACAAGCAGGCTGTTTTTTTCTGGTCATAAATATTACCCCTTTACAAATACAGCTGCATTTTAAATGAGTTATTTCAATTTTTATATCCCTGGGGATGGTTTTTAATTACATTCTGTTCAAGTTATATTGCTCTCTAGAAGATTTGATTGTTTTGTTATGTAACTTTCAAGGAGTGTAACTATGGCAAATTCACAGTCTGTATTTTACTCCAATAAAGAGCTGCTGGTGAGTTATTCAGCCACTACTTTTCAGAACTGAGGCTCAGAAGTCTTTTGAGTGCTGTTCCACGGTCACTAAGCTAACTTCAAGCCAGGCTTACTACTGACATTTCCCTTGCCCTTCCTTAGGCATTTCAGAGCCTTTGCTTGTGCCTTACTAGTATTTGTACAAGTCCAGATAAACCATTTTAGGAAGTTAAATTAGCCCCCAAATGGTATAATTTTCCACAGGTTAGTTTTCAGATAATCAACTTCCTGAGCCCTTTACCACGCAATGGCATAAAAGCCGGTGCAGCACAAGGCCGGAACACACGGTTGGCAGCCAATGAGAGGACTGGACCCTGCAAAACAGACTTAGATCACTTCACATTTTCAGTTGTAACAAAATCTGATAAAATTATTCCCCATCAGACTGTGAAGTAAAAACTCATTTTTCTAGATGTTTTGAAACTTATTGTTGAAGTACTTAAGTTGAAATACAAATACAGACAGAAAACTGTCTATATTTGCAGAGCACTGAAAAAAGTCAGTCTATTTGCTTCTACTATTGCCTGAGGACCATGATAGAAATATGCCAGTTTCAGGGCAGGAAGGGTGCAGATCCTATTATTTCAAGGTAGTTCCATTGTGCAATTTAAGATACAGGGAGAAAAAAAAAATAGAGAAAAAAAAATATTACCACCAGCACACACATAAACTGAACATCATGGTTTTGTTCATCAGAACAGGAATACAATCAATACAGCATGTGAAAAAGTTACACTTCACAGAACAGATTTAAAGATCATCCTCAATTTGGCATCTCATTATGATGGTCACATCTAACGCTGTATAGAGCAATTCTTCCTTCAGTGTTGGTTACGTGTGATATATAAGCAACATTGTCAGGGATGCCAAGGGGACACATTTTAGATATTCAAATATTAGAATTAAAAAAGAATCTTTAAAAGATGAAGCTGCAAATGCGCCGGGACATTAAAAATTATAATGGCTTGTCACATAAATGTAGAAATCAATAATTATTCAATAACAATTCCATACCCATGGGAATGCAAGTCGTGACCAAAATGCTGCATCTCACAATTTCTTAAAAAGAGGGAGAGAGAAAGAGGATCTGAGGTGTGGGCACTTAATGTGGAGAGAAAAGTAAGAGGAACTACAAGAATCAGAATAAACCGCTGTACATAAATGGTTTAGGGCAAGGAAACAAAACAATACCTTCTTTTGGCTAAACTACATCTCACTAATCTGAGTACTAAGTCTACCACAACACTAAAGATGCTGCCTAAAGCAGCACACAGCAGCAAAAGACTTGATTTACCAGGGTACTCATCTACTTTACACCAATTCTATCCCAGTACACCTTGAGGAATTAATGGGTATGACTGCCTGATTTCCTTTTTGCACTAGGGTAATTTTATTTGCTACAGTGATGCAACAGTACCATTAAAACACAAATAAGATTCATTATGTATAAGCATTTAGGTTTATGACTCCCCTTCTTTCTAAAATCAATTGCAAAAATCATCCACATTCTTCTGTCAAATACTGTTTCACTCAAACTCAGAATTCAATTTGAAATCCTTTTAAGTCTGTATTTTCTGATTTTTTTCTTTGTTAATCAATCATTTACACACCAGTGCTATGCCTTTATTATACGGTTATTTCATCTCCACTGAACAGAAAAGTTCCATTTTAGCTGCAAAGAATAATTGTTGGCATTTATTATCCAAAACTTTTAATAAATAGTTTAGATTTTATTTTTATCAAAATCAAACCTATCATGAGTTAGCACACCAAATACCACATATTATCAATTTAACACTTTAAGGTTAAATCTTGAAGTGCCTAAAATACACACACATGCACCAGTAGACAAGCATGTTTATCACCTGTATATTGGATAGGTCATGAGCCTTCTAAAGAAGTGCAAATAGAGTTGCATTCAGTAATATAAGTTTGGGGTTTTTTTTAAAAAATCCTGTTGAGTAAACAGTGCCATACTATGCATACACACATGCACAAGCACATTTGACAACAGAAACCTTTTTTTAATTACCTTTTTTTTACTTCTAAATTACTTAGAACTTTTCTTTTTGTCTTTAAAGGCAGAAATGAAATAATTACATTGGTTATTATGATATTTGGGCTGAGAAACCAAAAGGAATAAAAAGCCTCCCTTAAGTGCAACAAATACAGGGTTAAGCTTATGCTGATTCTCTTTCCCTTTCTGTGTCTCTCCTCCCATTCTTTGCAAAGTGCGTTACTCTGGTGCAGTTAAAACCTAATAAATTAAGTCAGTGAATTTTATAAAAGTGTCTCCTTCCCAGGAAAAAAAATAGATTTATCTGAATTCTAGAAAGTAAAAGGTGAAACAGCATTAATTGGGAGGAAAATGGACTGAGATTCTGGAATATCAATAAGATTTTTAAGAATCATAGATTTAAGAATTCTTTAGATTTAGCAGGGTAAATGGTGTTTTTAATGAGCTAACACCTTGAATAAGGACCACAATGAGGCAGAAATGGAACAGAAACGGAGATGATGAAAGCCTACAGGGAACTGACAGTTATCTAGAACTTCTATGGAACAAAAATCGCTTCCCTGAGGAAGGAAACATGCAAAACTACATAATTTTTAATCTTATTTTTAATGTTTAAAATCAGACTGTCTCAGCCACCTCTAACAAGAAGAGGCCTAATACAATGGAAGTACAATATTAGCTTAAGACAAAAAACTTTGCCAGTTAAATGCTTGGCTCATAACTAGTCTATATTTATTCTCTTTGCATACAAGAAGCCAAGTATATAGGAAAAAGATGACCTTTCCAAGTAACTAAGATAGTACACTTTAATTGCAGAGACGTATACAAAATTACAGCCATGGCTTTGAAAATTACTATGTGTAATTTAATTGATAAAGACTAGCATTTACTGCTTTAAAATACAAAAGATACACAAGCAATAAAATGTACTTCTATAAATAGAACAAGCATAATACTGCAGCAAAATGAATGTACAAACTAGCACACCACACAACTGGAGAGGGACTCTGCTCAACTTTGACAATGGTAGAGACAGAAAAGGACTTTTACCTCCCTTTTCCACAGCCGTGTAAAAGGTCAATGTTGTTACAAGCACTAGACTAGCCAAGGGGGATGAGCTAAAAAGGAACTGCAATCACACTTTTAGCTCTACCCATTTTCTGAGACAAGAGGAAAGTCTACGAAGCTATTTTCCGAACTATTTCTATGAATACTACCACATTAGATGCTCCTGGCCTTTTCACAGTGTACGAGAACAGAGATGTGTTCACAGAGATGTCAACAGAGATGAGCACCAGTTTGTGCAATATATTTCACCCATTTCAGCAAACACAAGAAACTCAGCTCCCATTCAAAGTACAAGACTGTACTAGAAGAACTGTAAAACTTTTAAAACCGATTTATTAAGAACATTCATACAGTCACAGAAGAAATAAATCTACCAGGGTACGTGCAAAAACGTGGCACAATTACATTATTAAGTACCAGTAATTATTATTCAGAGGCAGCTTTTCTAAAGTTAAAATTTCAATCAAAGTTCTCTTTGTTCTTTGCCTATCATCTTGGAAATATATTTAAAATCTCTTTCTATTTATCTGGTACTTGAAGGGCTGAAAATATAAATATTTGTTTTAAAGATGATGCATATTAATGGACATTTAGCTTAAACCAACAAACACTAGAATAACAGGCCAGCTTTGATTTAAAGCAATACGATAAATAATCATCAGGAGTGAGAATGAGGGCCATGTATTTTCCTAGTATTGGGACTAAAACTTGAAGGGAATAACACTGAGTTGCAATTTATGGGCACTTCTGACTATAGTCAGGCTTACTTTTAATTCACATGTTAAAATCCCAATGTACCCAGAAAAAGTCTCTTGGCAAACCAAACGTCAAACAAAAATAACAAGAAAAAGACCAGAATTTCCTTTTTTCACATATGAATTGTGAATGGACTCTGTGATTTAAGGATGTCTTGCTTGCATGATGTTTTCACAGGTTAATATGAAATCTATGGTGCTAATACTCATGCCTCCTATATACAAAAGCATCACAGTAATACTCTAGTTTTGCCTCATTTTTTTTATATTCTTTTATCACCCATACAGAGCGTAATTGCTGTTACATAGAAATTCCGACATATTTCTGTTTTGCCCACTCTCACAAGTTTTCGGGAATACAGTCAGAAGGTATCAAGAGGGTCAGTTTGTGTTCATGTATCTGTCACACATTTCAGTAAAAAGCTGACAAAAGTTTTCCTTCAGACCTTTCTTAGGCACTTGAACACATGGCTGGGTTTAGTATTTTAAGCTCCCCTCAAAGTTTGGCTTACTATGAGTTAATTCAGTATATTGGACTCATCAAATACATAAGTAAAGCATCACCTGTATGAAGAGGAAGTCAATAGCATATTCAATGAAAAACAGTATTTCTGAGAATCTAATTAATTCTAATTTACTTTGCAAATTATAAATCTAATTAATTCTAGTTTACTCTACAAATTATACCATTAGCCAATATACACTAGTTTTGTGCCTTCTGTCTTTAGTGACTAAATACGGACATTGCCATTCCTCACTTGCCCATAGATACTGCAAACAGGAAAAAAGTACTTCCAGTGACATGGTCGATATACAGAAACCAAAGCATTTCATATACACTGATTTTGTTGTCATTTAAATGTATTTCTATTTTAAATTCATATTCCTCTTCTATATTTTGAGATCACTTTCCCCACCATTTCCTAGAAAATTATGATAAAATGTTATAGATTGTAAAAATTTCAATTATTTTTGAAATACAACATTTTAACTACAGTGTACTGGAATTCTAACACATTCTTTTCCTGTAATAAATTCTTCTTTTTATTTTTTTATTATCATTGCCTTAAAAAAACAAAAAAAACCCCAAAAAACAACACCCTGGTTTCGCCTAGCTCTACTTTGGAAATCAAACATCTTGGTGCATTGCTGTCAGTGATAAATAGTTACTGGCTTACTCTAAACATATGGTAAATTTAGTACAACAGAAAAAGCAGAATTGTGAAAACAAGTGACGATTCTGACAACAGTGAAAAAGTGCTATTCTTTCGATTCTTTGTGATCCAAGCAAGACCTCTTAGTTTCTTCAGGTTTTAAGTAAAAACGTCCTAGTAATTCAAAAAATTCAAAATACAAAACAGGAAATAAAATCTTTTATTTCCTCTCTCCATTTATGCAATACAATTTATTATTCATCATCACAAATGAAAAAAAAACAAAAACACCATGGCACTGACCCAAATCTGTTTGTTTTTTTTTAAGGAAAAGAATAAGACAACTTGTGGGACTTGGTGGCATATCTAATGTTTGCAACTGAAATATTGCTAGGAACTATCACTTTTTTTTTTTTTTTTTTTTTTTAAGGTGAACTGTTGGAGATGATCTATGTCACATGCTGACAAGACTGAATAAAGGAATGATTCTTTTCTATTTTATTAAGGCATGTATACACCTTGAGCGCAGTCTTGTGTAATAACAAGCATCCTCAATATCTAGTATGAGGAATCCTACCATTGAAAGCAATAGCAGCAGAAAGCACTTCTTGACTGCCTGAAGTGCTTCACATTTCACAATAACCGAACCCCAAAACAATCTGCCTTGGTGAGATGTGAGTTTCAAGCAAACTGAATATCCAAACATGGCAACACAGTACTGCATAGCAAATTCTGTATTAAATTATTATTAAATTAATTATAAGTTAAGACCAAAGCAAACGAATATTGCTGCAACGCTATCAACCCAAACATTGTATACTGCACCACAGATGGAAATCACAACCTTTAGAAAACTGTATTTTCAAAAAACAGAATGGAAATAATTTTCACACAATAATTTTTGCTTTTTTTGGATATTCACAAATATTTTAAGCAGCTTTGTAAACTTTACACAATGTTTTCTCTCACCTTACTAATAAATCCTTGTAAAGCAGACAGTGAAAAAGTCAAACCCAATCATTACCAAAGTGCAAAAATGAAGCCTTATAGTTTTGAGTATTTCTAGTTTAGATTGCAGAGGACTTCTGTCAAAATGACTATTTTCTCTGCTGAAAGAAGATTATGATACACAGGTGTGTCTAATCTCTCAAGAGCCAAGAAAAATGCAGGTTCAAGCAACAACAGAAAAATGGCCCCAAAGGTCTCACTATCCTACCCACCCCCAAAAAATAACAAAAAAACCCTCTGAATACTCTATTGTATACAAATAACATGGGAGAATGCGGCTTTCCCACCCTTGGGTAATGTGCGTTTGTATTCACAGCCCGAAATGTGGAAAATGTCCATTCGTATTAATATAGTTTCTACAAAAGACTTTCTGTAAGTATAGCAAAATGGAGATAAGCTGTTGCAAAGAACATGGGATCTGTGCTTTGTTTTCTTTCTCTTAGGCTGCACTTTGTCACTGACTTCTGGAATCAAAGGAAAGATTAGCAACATGTAGAAGGGCATGTACAAAGTAAGCCAGTCTAAGAGCCAAGAACTGGGTCATCTGCTGTCAGCTGTGAAAAGCGCTACAGAAAGGAGGGTAAAAAAAACACTGGTAAGATATTTCCCTGGGTTTAGAGCAGCTGACATATTTGCTACACGGAGAAAACTCCTTAGTGGATTCTCATCAAAAGCAACATATAATCTGATTGAATTCTGTGCAGAAGATGCCAAATTAGGACTTGATTTAAAATTAAGATCAATATTTGTAAGAGATTTGTTTTCTATTTTGTTAACTCTCTTCAGCTGTTTCTTCTGTACGACTCTATCAGTAAGATTTGTGAGCTACAAGAATAGTTTTGAGGTAAGTTGCCCCAAATCACATACATTCAGGGCTGGCCTGAAAAAGATTTTCAGTCTTTCATTATTCTTCTCCATTTCAGATATTCCTTCCTACTAGGGACGCGCTTAAAATGTATTGAACCTTAAACTAAAACACAAGTAGTAGAAGTAAAGCAGAGATTAAAAACCTTAGGATGTTTCCAAACGCTTGGTCTCAAATCAGACAGAACATAAAGCTTGAAACAAGAGCGGGTCAGCACTATTCTGACAAAATGTTTTACTGAACAACACTGTCTCAATGAAACTGAAAACTGCCCTCACAACACCTTGATTCTTCAAATGACCACTATTATTAAAAGCAGGTTTTCCAAGGAAAGCCTGTCCTAATTCAAAGCAATCAGATTTTATCCCAGATTACAAATAGCCAGTAGAAGCACTGCAAAGGTATATTGGCCAAGGCTGAGGATGAGAGAAGTTTATAGTTCCCTGGAACAAGGGAATGTGAATTCCCCAAGTGACTGAAAGCATCACTGATTTTTCTTAATGTCTTTTTGATCTTCCTAAATATTTTTTTTTGCATTAAAAAAAAGCATTACTGTGCTCTATTAAAAAAAAAAAAAAAAGTGACACACTAGTATTCCAGTAAGCCAACAGTAAATAAATATCTTGCATTTTTATTCATGCACTGTCTTTCAGGGGGGAGGGGGAAGAAAGGCTAAACCAGAAATTTGTGCACTAACCCTTTGTGGTTTTTATATAAACTACATATAGGCAATAGGTAATATATAACCAAGGATACGTAGTTAGCAACACTTTCAACAATCCACAAGACAGAGTTAAGGAACAGACCTGGTATATGAATGACTCAAGCCTTTCTATTTGTTTTGTATCATAGAGTAGAAATAAAAAAAAAGCATTTAAAAAAATCATTTTATGTTTTTTTGGGGGTGTAATTCTGTGCTAGCAACGGAGAACATGTGCAATAGCTTTGATGTCCAACACATTCAGTTAATTTCAAACACTTCACTGTTGAAATGAAAACCGCAATTTTTGTTTGCGCTCTATCAGTTTAAAGCATCTGTTAAGCACTTTCAAATTATAATTACACTGTATATTGATTTTTTTAGGCATAATTATTAACCCTTGAGAAGTCTTCTAATAATCAGTTTATACTTACTTAAGCTCTCTCTGACATGTCCTCTAGTATTTCAGCAGACACACTTTTTAAAAGCTACCTCCAACATGTATGGATATCTCAACCTACCGTTGCTAGATATCCACACGCATTTTTTTCCTGATTTTATCACACACATTTATAGCTCCCCTTCACCAACTGATTGGGTCATGTGAGCAACCTGATTGACAGGTTCAAGGGACATTATATAAATTCTACTGCCTAGCAATGAGCTAGAAAAGAAGTAGTTATCAGATCCAGTACAACAGCCCTCGGATTAGACAGCGCTCTTGCACAGCCCCTAGCACAGGAACGGCTAATGCCAAGGTGGTTATTCTCACCACGAGTCAGAATATGTGACTTTGTGTGCACTCACTTTTATTTTAAAAACAAAATTTCTTTGGTTTTAATGACAAAATCCAGGGATTACAGTAAATACAAGTCTGCTATCCTTAATCTTTTAAGTCAACTATTATGTTATTCAGAAAACACTTTCAATGGAATTCAAACCAACCTTTAAATACAGTGAGCACTGGTTGTAAACAAATCTGTTAGCTTCTTTGTTTGAGTCTGCCTATTGTTAAGAATAAACAGAAAATGCAATTTTCTGCTATACAAGACAAGGCATGGACTCCCATGAGAAAATGTGGGAAAAGACAATGGCACCTTTTCTCAGTATGCTTGACGTAGTTTGGCTTTTTCACTTTTACATAAAGTAGTATTATTTTATCATTAAATATTGTCTATAGTTAAAACTGACTCTCAATTTTTCAAGAAACAAAATGGCTTTTAGTGCTGTTTATTATTACTGATTCTTAAAACTCTCACAGTACATTTCACTGCAACACAGACTGAGATTTCTCAAAGGCTGGGAGGGTGCTATTTCACTAAGCTTCATGGTCCAGACTGGGAGATGCTGATGCAACAGTCTGTGTAAAAGCAGTATCTTTTGCTAACTAAAGTTCATTACATGCTCTTTGTCCTGCGGCAGAATAATGAAGACCAGAATAAGGAATAAAACCACAATGTTGACACAAGACATAGTAGGCAAACTCTTCATAGGCTATATAACACTGCTCTCAATTCTTATGATTTGTTACTTTTCGTATTCCAGACAGATGTTTAACAGGAGGATCACGGTTCAAGGCTTTCCACCTTGTACTAGCTTAATCAAAGAGATTGTATTTCATCCAAGTACTACGTTGTATAATATATAGTGTATATAAATTATGTAAAAATATAATAGCTTATATTAGCGGAACTATCCATTGATAAATAACAAATTAGCTTGAAATTACATGCATGAGAAGAAGAGTGTTTCCTTATGATAAACACCAAGAAGAATCTGTTCAACTGAGGATGAAATGTGGCAGTGATGTGAGGGAGTCCAATTTTATCTGTGACCAGGTAATGTCACCTACCTCTCCATGCTGAACTAAAAAAAAATGTTCAAAGTGGCTACATTTTCTTCCATGATGACCTTGGCTCTACTGCATGCAACATATCAGAAGACTGCAGGGTGGCAGAGAGCATTGGATGCCACTAAAGTCTCTGTACCAGTAAGAGAAAAGGCTGCAGCAAAAGCAGAAGAGTGGGAACACTATTGACCGAACACTTTCAATGACCATGCGTCCTCATCACCCTGCACAGGAGCTGCCATTGATTACTAGAGCCTGAAGGCTGGAACAGCACTGCGACCTCACTACTAATTTCCTGAGCCTCATGCATCCCACTTGCATTCTGTAGGAGGGAAGCCAAGTTCTGCTTGCATGCATTTTCCCCCCAACATACTCCATATTTCAGAAATGCAAAGACTTCCGCAGGTAGACCAGGAAACATTGCAAGCTTCTGTCACTCACATATTAAGCTTCTATTATTCACACTTTAAGGTACAGATAATGCAAAGTATTTTGCGTTCAGAGAGTGTAGGATCTATACTGATATGGTTCTTTTGCTCTGTATAAGTGTGTACAGTATTTTCTACTTTTACATACTTTTAGCAGGGCCTGTTGCAATAGGACAAGGGGTAATGGTTTTAAACTAAAAGAGAGCAGATTCAGACTAGATAGAAAGAAGAAAATTTCTACAATGAGGGTGGTGAGACACTGGAACAGGTTGCCCAGAGAGGCTGTAGATGCCCCATCCACGGCAACATTCAAGGTCAGGTTGGATGGGGCTCTGAGCAACCTGAAGATGTCCCTGCTCACCGTAGGGGGGTTGGACTAGACGACCTTTAAAGGTCCCTTCAACCCAAACTATTCTATGATTCTATTCTATGAAATGAAGAGGACACCTCATCACTATCCTCTTTAAGAGTTACTTGATATTTTATCATCAGTAGTTTTGATATTTAAAAATGTAGACTACTTAAAAACCCTGGTATTTATGAAAAGATTACAAAAGTCTTGTCAAATGATGAGAGCTTTGATGAAATAATTGTCATAGTGTTTTGTAAGAACAACATCAGAAATGATCAGATCATGAGAATCACTAAACCAGATGTAACTAAATGCACTTGATAGTTATTACTACGCTTGTGCTTATTATCATTCAGTGTATGGAGTTCCGATTTTCAGCACTAGGAGTTAGTATAAGAGAAAAAAAAATGAAAGCACAGTTTATTAACAGCAGTGAATGAAATCAGCCACAGCCCTATCCCATTAGAAGCAGAGACGTGTAGGACACCACTTTAATGAGCAACAGCAATAGATACCCTTAGTGAAGGCCTCAGTGCTCTGAAGAAAAGCACACTGCACTGCAGTTGTATCAGCATGCTAGTTTCTCATTGTGTGTTACTGGGGAAACCAAAGAAACTGTTATTGAAGAAAAGCAGGAATTTCACCTACAAGCAGAGCTCAAGTTCCTTGACAAACCCTCTCACAAGTGTCTTCTTTCCTTTCTGAAAAATTTCCCAAGGGCTAAACAAGCCCTGTGTTGCCAAAAGTTGCCCCTCGCTGCCGACTGGCAACAAGGAACGTCAGGGCTGCACAGCCCCAAACCCAAGAGCTGCTAATGCCCACAGAAGCTTCCTGGCCCAGGCTGCTTGTTACACTCCCTTCACATGGCACATGGCACCCTAAATTGACCAGCAGCACAGCTGGGACGCTCCTGGTGACACTCCTATTGCCATTGACTTCAAATATCTCTTACCTTCTATTGCTGACATGACAACTCCATCCAAATGCAGTGTCATTGTACTTGGCATTGCAGTTAAACACACAAACAAAAAATAGGATTTTGCCAAATTCATGTGTTGTCTTTTTGCACATAATAGTAGCAAACAGAGCATCCCACGGAATCTCTACAGAGCCTGATCAACGATTTTAAAATTCTAATATTGATGTCAATATCCAACCCTAAGGATACCATTTTAAGAGCTGAAGTAGCCATAGTATCTAAGTCACTTGTATAAACCAGCAAATTACACCCTTCTATACCCATGTAACACTTCACATTTTCAAGAGTCAAACTCCAAATTCATTGTACAGTCCTATATGTTCAATTATTGGTCTAATTTTATTAAGAGGAATAAAATAACCAAAATAGATAGCATGCATTTAATTTCATTTGTCAGACTGGGATCAAAGTTCAAAAACTAAAATTATTTATAATGGCTTTCCAATTATATGTCTTACTTCATATTTTAACTCTCAAACCACACTGAAATTTTGTGGCAGGTATCTACTGATTAGTGTTGTCCTGACAAACTGTACGTGCTACAAACCTTTGGCAAAAGTGATATTCTCAAAAACTTACTCATGGTCTCTCTCTTCGTAGAGAACTTCTCCACACTAGTCTCCAGAAAGAGCTTGTTTGCAGGTTGAGATTTATCTCACAAATAGCAGCTTCCCCTGAACCTGTGAGGAAAAAAATCAGATATATGGATGTTCTTACCAAAATTTATCTTAGAATTATTTCCTTGGAAAACTTAGTTTTGACCATATAAAATTCTATACCAAGACCCACCCTCCCTGTACTGCAATATTTATTTTAAAAACAACAACAACAAAAACCCCACAACAAACTGGTAAAATGCAAGAGTAGCGCCTTTTATTTCGTTTTAATCTGAAACGTATTCTAATTGAAGATGCCTATAAAATTTAATTTGCAAACCATAACTTATATCTATGAATTTTAAAGCAGTCTAAAGAATTTTACAACAGATATAGAATTTTCTATTAAATTGCATGAGTTTTTAAAGTTTTATAGAGAAGACTATTACAAAAATCTTAAAGGGTTTTTACATAAAAAGTAAGATTGTAGAAATTAAATTTCAGTATATTTTTGATTCTTCAAAGACTTCCTCTTGCATATCATTTGAACACGTGCTAGTCCCTTCCAACATAAATTCTGATCCCACGGAAAAAAAGAAAAATCTAAGGCAAACACTATGTATCGCAGTTTTATTTATTTTATTATTTATTTTTTTAGCTACAATGATGATTGAGGTCAGATGGGGTAAATGCTGGCTATATGGTTATCAAGTAGCTGAATTGCTGTTACAATGGGAAAGAGTTTGTTACTACAAAAACATAGTCAATGGAACTAAGCTTATAACCGAGATGACTTATGCCGTTATAATAGCTGAAATGAAAGAAAATTATTGTAGCACATTTGCAACACAAAAGCACACTTTTAAGTGAACACAACATTGATGATGACATTTTTCAGACAGTAATTTAGTGGGCTCTTTCGCTGCAGCTATGTTACTGACAATCATTTTTTAAAATAAGGTAGTATTTGGGGAATAAACACACAGCTATACTTTCCACACAGAGCAGAAGGAACAAAAACAAACACAGTGCAACTTCCAGAAAATCTGCACCAGGGTCATGTAAGCACATGTCACTATTACTATAACTTTTTTTTCTTTTTGACTGGAGCAGCATTAATCCATGCTAAGGCACTGAAGATTATCACACAATTTTGCTGACCACTGCTATTGATTCTAATGTGCAAGTATCTACTTTGAAAATATTTAATCAGTGTAAGTTCTTTTTCTGCAACCTATTGAGAAAATAAGGTTGCACTATATCTGTTCTAATCCTAGTCATTTTAACACACATCTGTCCTGCATGATTTTTGTAGTGTAACAGCTGGCCATACAGTTACTTTTTCGAAAGTCCAACAGAAATGAAAGCATTTACTCTCCAAAAGGCACCTTCTGAGTACTGTAAAATCCTGTGAAGAACAAATATTCCTGAAGAAAATCATAGTACAAATTCCAGAAGGAGGACGATGAATGTACTTCTACTTAAAAAAACAAACAACACAGTAAACATCCCCACCCTCCCCAAACTCAGTGAGTTTAGTACAGCTGGAGAGAACATGCATGTTACATGTTTTTTCAGTTAAAAGAACAGTCCACTGAAAGACAGTCTATTGAAGTAAAAAAATAAATGCAGATTTCTATTTTATTTTAAGCTGACATGTTTGGCAGACATGAGACACATACATTGTGTGTATGCACCATGTATATACACCTACATATACAAACTGAGATATAACGCATTTAAAGATCTATGTGTATGTGTGCATGTTAATAAATGTAGGTAGACATATGTATTAGGGGAAGTTCTAAGGGTGACTCCAGAATGTTGTATCTGTAGGTGTTTAAACAAATATCATCAAGCCTGAGTACTAGAATTAACCCAATAAAACTATTTTCTGAATTGTAGGCAGTAGCTGCTGGATAACAATAGCACAGAATTTTAAAATGAAAGAACTTTCATCCTATATTTAAAATATCGCCAAAATTTTATTTTTCAGCTCACAACAAACCTTTGTTTCAGTGTTCTTCTCTGCTGCACTCATTGCCCCCATCTTCACCTAACTTAATCTTTTTTCTCTTTCCATCCAGGAAAGGCACTGCTCCTTTATTTCTTCTCAAGATATTGTAAATTTTCCATTATATTTATTGAGTAATTAGGCTAGCTGGTGCTGTACTAAACCAGTTGATTGGATGAACAGAACTAATACTTCTGAGAATAGAACAGATTTTTTTTTTTATAGAATTCAATTTCTGTTTGATTGCAGATTAAAATCAATTGTGGAGTTGTTGGGTCCCACAGGAAAGAGAAGTGATGAAAAACGACAACATCTTTTTGAGATTCACAGAAGGAAGCAAAGGTTTCCTCAGCATAACCACAGAGAAAAGAAAATCTAAAACTCTTTAAGACCATCTATCATCGTTTAGGCAGCCAAAAAATATGGCAAGTATCCTAGTATTTTTTAATTAAGGGTGAGTGGTAGTCGTACTTCAAGCTTTTTGAAGGTAGTAGAAAAATCTAGAAAATTAGCCTGTTTGAAAATCTAATCTTGCATCTGTTGACTGCAGGAACTTCAGCCATTAGAAGTACATAAAATGTGGCCAAATATGATGGACTGTGGGATGTGGCCATTCTGCAATGCAGTTCAGCCATGCCCTGACAAGATAACTTCCTCTCATCCCCAAAGATCTCTTCACCCTCAAAGATGGTATCAGGATTTTATAACCAAATACCAACCAAGCAAACAAAAAACTGGGGCTTAGGAAAGGGTATCTCTTGGTCACTCATCTAAAGTTATTTAGTAGGAATCAGCAAGATTCAGAGAGGATATGTCTTAGCATGTTGGGTCTTTCTAGAATAGAACAGGAACATCTATTAACTTCATTCAAGGGAATGAGAAATGAAGGATAAGGGAAAAGATACATCACATAGGATACTTTGTAGAACTTTCAGCAAGAGCAATATCCACAAATTCAAAAGTTAACTGTAACTAGCAAACCTGAAGTGCATTTTCTTTCACAACAAACGGGATGAAGAAGGCTTGAAAATGCCTGTTCTCACTTTTTTTTAGCACTAAACAAATTATTTGGAAAGAACAGCAACTTCTAAGCCTGTGAACGTGAATATGCTTGATGATACAGGTATTCTGCATACACGAATAATACAGAAGGAGATTTTATCTTGGATATTTGAAGATTAGCCACAGCTCAATTAATAAGTCCACTAATCTTCAACATACACTGTCCAACCAATACTAAAAAAACCACCCTCCAATAATGGTATGTGGGGGATATAGTTTTAATACTGTTCATCAAGTAATTTGTCAGTAGAGGTCCAAGTCCATTTTAACATTATTTTCTGTCTTTTATGCTTTTTTCCTCTTACCTACATTATACTCCCAGAATAGCTAAGACCCTCTCTTTGATTCAAACCTCAGTCATTCATTTACAGTTCATAAGCTACTTTCCCTATTTTACTAAGATGTTGCAAAACGTGAGGTGAAGTTTGCAAAAGCACTTGGATGGGAAATCTGGGTGCATAGCATTCCTTCAAGAAACAAAGACCAACAGTCAGCATATGCTACCTAAAATTACCATGAATTACAAATTTAATAATAAGTTACCATGTAGCAACACATTCATTTTTGTTTAGAATAAAATCTTTTCAGAAGGAACCAGAATTATACTGAGGTGCATCCAACCACATCACTGGAGAATAAGTATCTCCCCCTCACTACATACAAGAGCATTTGTCACATCATTACCATGTTATTCTCAGATAATTGTCACTGCAGAAACAGCATACAACCCAATAGGTGTCCATTTGGTTTTGCCCGTATTGTCAATAGTAGGAAAAATACATCACAAATTGTCTAAATGTTCTGACAGAGAGCAATGGCAGGACAGATGTTTAGAAGAGGTTTAAAATGACAGGAGCTCTTTCCGAAGAGAAATGACAAAAGCTCAGTTTTTAATTATTTTATGTAGCAAGCTGTTAAGATTGTTACAGGGGGAGTAGGGCGTAAATAAAACCTTCAATTTTCAAGCCAACATAATGTTGGCTATATATCTATAGAAAAAAAAATCTGGCATTTCATTTGAGACTAATGCTAATTGAAAAATGTGAAGAGAAGAAATAAACAAAATACTAAGAACAAAAATCTACCTACCTTTGGGCTAGGGTCTCATATATTGCAAAAAATTAAGAGTATCCAAAAATTCATGGCTGCCGTCATACAACTGCTCAGCTAAAAACATGAAATGAGTCAGCAATTTCAAGGTAACATGTACTTATCTGGTATCCCCATCACAACTGGCACTAATTAACCTTGCAAAGAAGTGGAAGATATTAACTCAAGTGCAGTGCCATGCTAAAAAAACTCTGCTACTTCTCCATTAGTATAGTTACACCCTTAATTGCCTCAGTAAGCCCTAATTGGGCCTGCAGACCAAATATTGAGGGAGAAACACCAACTTCCCTGTCCATTCGGAAGCACTACTCTTAGCAAGACTTTGAAATGATTAGTACACATATTTGGTCTACCCATGATGAATATGCTTTCTCAATATTGGAAAGCTTTTTTCCTCTATGAATATTATCTAACAACATTTAGAAGCACTAACTCCAGCTCGGAGGTTTCTCATGCCTCTCAAATGAATAACCGGCCATTGGCTTGTGGTATCTTTTTATAAGTAGTGTATTCCTGAAAGCTTTTAAAGCCAGGCTCTGAGCAACCAGATCTAGTGGGAGGTGTCCCTGCCCATGGCAGGGGGGTTGGAACTAGATGATCTTTAAGGTCCCTTCCAACCCTAACAATTCTATGATTCTATGATTCATTTGGGAGGGGATGGGGGTGAAGGGGATCGACTTTCTAATATAATTTTTGTCCTGGAAGGGAGTAGCTGAAAAGCAAAAATCCCACCATTCTCAGAACTGATTCCTCACTCTTTCCTTTTGAAGGCGCAAGTTTTGCTGCATCTGCAACATCTTCCACTCTGATAGATTTTCTCATCTTTCAAGAACTACCAGAGAGAACACGAGCATATCTCCAGACTCATCTCCGTCTCCACACTTTGAAGAGGTAACACGGTCCCTGTTTCTCCTCTACTGCTTACATTAAAGCCAAATGCAAAATTTAATTTTATGTTGTCCCCCAAAATGGTGTCTAATAAAAACAGCACCTGAGGTCACAGATTTGTGAGGTGACACCTCCAGCTCAGCCCCGTGCCCCAGTGAACCTGTATGCAGCCTTGTTGGAGCAGCACCTGTTGCTGCGAAGCTCTCTACTCCACACATCCTCTACTAGAACTGTCATCAACCGAAAATTTTAACACACATTTTTAAAATCTTGTACACCAAACTGTTTTTGAGAAGACCAATTAATATCTATCATTAAACACAACAGCGTAAATTGAGAAGCTTTTACCATTCTGGTTGTCCACGCCCAGGTTTTGGCAGCGGGGGGCTGCAGAGGCCTCTGTGAGGCGAGGGGGGCTGCCCCGGGCCAGACACAGCTGGCTCCAGCCGGGCCCCGCCTCAGGGCCCAGCAGCGAGCCTGGTGGTCTGGGGGAAAGGCAGGGTAGCTTTTGTCTTTTGTTTCTCACCATCCATTTTTAATTGGCAATAAATTACATCGAGTTTCTGCAAGTTGAGACTGCCTTGCCCATGACAGTCATTGGTAAGTGACCTCCCTGCCTTTACCTCAGCTCAGGAGCTGTTTCATCTTATCTTCTCCCCTGCCCTGCTGAGGAGGGGGAGCGAGAGCGCGGCTGAATGGGTGTCCACAAGCCAGCCACAGACAACCCTCCACAGAAATAGAGCAAAACTATTTAAATAAAAAGAATACTGTGCTGTTTCATGGCATCTTCTGGAACAACAAAAATTCACATCTCATCTGCTATTTTTCAGTCAAGCAGTTACACATGGCTTTTCTCAGCTACCCTCACTTCTCCGCCACAGCCTAATGAGGATGCTGCTGCCACAAAAGCCTTCAGACTAAACGATGGGAGAGAGATTTTTATCCTTCCTACTTTGCTGATTTTTCTCTTTCCTACCTTCTTTTTATTTTTCTTTCTAATTTTTGGAAAGACAATTTTACCACCTATCTTCTGATTGTTCCTTTTGTTCAATCCATTTCATTAATACCTTCTAATCCCAACTTTTACAGGAATAAAAAACCTAAAACCAAAATTCATCAACCTGAACTAACTTAGAAGTTAGCCTTGTTTGAGCAGGATATTAGACTAGCTAACCTCCAGAGGTCTCTTCTCAACCTGAATTATTCTCTGATTCTATGATATATAAAAATATATATATATATACACACACACTTATGCATATATAGAGCTTCTTTTTGACTAGAGCATGTATTCCACCTCACACTGCGAAATAAATGTAGGTTCATGGCATCCCAATTTTTGCTGGCCCAGAGAATGACCTTGAATTTTTAACATTAGGCTCTGTTGCCCACTCCCAAACAAGACACTTATTCAGGGGGATTATCAGAATCAGTAATGGCCTTTGCTCCTGCATGGATTTATAGTATTTGCAAGTATAACTTGTGCAGCATTGAGACAGACAGAGTAAACAAGGCTATAACAAAGGAGCAATACCAATGAGTTCAGGTTATCAATGTCAAGCTTCAAAAGAGAAATTTCAGCACTGAAAAGATGAAAATCTGAACAACTGGGACTGAACAGAGTTTCTCATTAGAATAGGAAAAAGTTCAAAGATGTGAAAACTTAGTTATAATGGATATGCTCTTTGCTATTTGTTTTCATGTAGCAAGTTTCTTATGACAGTGGAAAACTAATTGCTTACTAGCATAAATAAGCACTGTGTAGCATGTTTGAGTATTCACTAAGATTTACACAAAAGCTAGAAAGAAAAAATACTGTGCTTTCAGGACATGGTGTGATGGCTAGAGTCTGTCATAATTATAAAAGCTTCTGACCTTACTGTCACTTGATGTCTTGCTTGAAGTAGCTTTGGAGTCAAATTCAGTGGAAACCAGTAAGATTAATTCTAGTATGCACAGTTCATTACCTCTCACAGAAAACACCATCAACAGAGTTTAATAACTTGCTTCTAACTGTTTGTGATGTCTCCAATAATAATTATTGATTATGTCAAAAAAATTAAATTTTATATAAGATTACCGCAGAACACATACAGTAACTAAGTGCCAGCTGATACTTTGCCAATTTGATTTATTAAGAGTTATGTATACACAAGTTACAGCTAATGTGCTGGCTGCCTTCCTGCTATGCCTATTCTATCCTAGTCCCTCCCCTTCAATGCTAATCAGTGAGCAGAGCATAACAATGAGATAATTACACATTGCTGCTATTTGTGCCAGGAGACTTTGTGTAAATATTTTTAATACATTCAGTTACTTTTCTCTGGCTACAAGTAGCATTTTAAGGCAGAAGTTTGGAGAGATGCCCACTTATGCTTTGTTGTTCGATATTAACTTTTTCAGACCATGTTGAAAATGATACTAATAACGCACAATATACATTTTTATAATTTATTTTCTAGTTAGCTTAAATCATATAGGAAAATTTTCTTTGTAGGTAACAAAGCAGTGAAGATAAAATAGCTAAAGGAACCTTTAATACAGAAGTGTCTGAAAGTGAATTAAGATACTACATTTTCAGAGGCCAAAATTTACTCAAGTACTCTGTTACTTAAAATAAGGTATGTGTGAACTAGGAATTTTTATATTTTGTAAATATCCATATGAAAATGACTTGAGTTTTTTATTCTTCATTCAAAAAAAGCTCACAAGCTCTGAGAATAATGCCAATTTTTCTCAAAGTTTGTGCTATGAAAAACTGTCAGAAAATTAGCAGGTACCATTGAAAATATGGATAAATATGACAATGAGCTTAGCTGGCGTAATGTTCAATTGCAGAAGCAGCAATTAACCTCAAAAAAAAAAAAACCTAAACAAGACACTAAAGAGTCAGAGATTATTACTAGATTATTTTTTTCCCCTTTCTTCCTCATTTAAATGTTAAAAATAAGTTAGGAAGCAAATTAGATTCCAAAATATAGCTTTTAAAATTACGATAAACTGTAGACTCTGAAAAAAAATCTCAGAATAATTCATTCTAATTTGTGTCTACCATGAACAACAAAGTCCCTTGGAAACAGACCTTTATATAAAGTCATTAGACTGTTGCTATTTCGATGGGAAAGGTTTTTAATGAACCAATGGCAGCTCACTGATAACAATTAGATGAGATGAAATTAAGCCATGCACACTCTTTAAAAGACCAATGGTGCTCCTGATAACAGAGGCTTAATCGTTGTGTTACCTAATCGGCCGCCTGTCTGGAATTTACTTCACTGCAGGCTGAAATTTAGTATTAAATGTCCATCTAGAACAGTGTGCAAATAAAAATCATGTAAGTGAAGTGACTTAATGTCAAACTAATGAGATTGGAAAATCTGCTTAAAGATTAATATTTTAGCCTTTATCAAATAAAATGCTTAGGGGGAGGGGGCTTCCCTGCATTTACTGGAGCAAGAGATTTCAGTGGTTAATGAGAGGATCAAGGCTAAATGTCAAACTAAATAATATCATAAAATCTTTATTTCTGATGCTTGCCAATTCAGAGTCACCAGTTTCATATAGTCTGCTGTAACAGATTCATTGGCCAAATTTGAACTTCCAGCAATAGTAAAATCTCATCTGTCATTGTTCAGACATTCATCTGAAATCTCAGCATACCAAAAAAGCTTAGTGCAATACTCAATTGCCAAATAATTACACAATGGTCTGAGGAAAACCAAATTCCTAAATTCACAGTTACTAACAGGTTCTTATCGAAGCTATAAGGAATATTTTTTAAAGCTTCAGATATCAACACATACAAATATATTAATGACTGCAGAGATCTACCCGTGTTCTGTATGTGGTGTGACACAAATTAAATTAGAGAAATGATGACTATTATCAGTTATCCTGTCTGCCTGGTTATGACTATAACTTTTCCCCAAACTTTTCCCTTAATGGGGATCTGCACCTGGTCAATGTTTAGGCAAAATACGGAAGCTTACAACCAATTTAGGAATTACATATATTTAGCTTAAGTACTTAGTTTTCTTTCTTTGTTTGTAAAGCATTGCGGTTCCTTGATATTTTTTGCTGTTTGCTAGTTTCAGAAAAACAGTAATTTTTGGAGATTTGTTCATCCTTCCAAACACTCAGGACGGAATTTCTGTAATAGGAACTGTGTGAGCCGATGCAGGCAGGACGCAGGAACAACCACAAAACCATGGATGAAAGGCAAAGAACAAGATTAATCTCGATACGTCACAGACCAGGGAATCTCCGAAGCAACACCCGGGCAGAGGCACGCAAGCAGGGACCACAGGCACCTCAGGGTGAGAGAAAGTCCTTGTTAGCGAGAGAATCCTTGTTAGCAAGAGCGCGCACGGGCTCTCTGTTCTTGCTGGTATTTAAAGGGTTCAAACAGGCATAGTTCTCTCACTGTGCTTTGATCTTCTTCAAGTGGCTAGATAAGGTGTCCCTGAGCCCATCACAGACTTATGTTATCTGAATGCAAGTGTTTTTCTTGCAAGCCCCTGAGACTGAATAACAATTAGTGTGATATATGTGCCTTCCAAAACCCCAAGTGTGGGTCACTTGAACGTATTTACAATCCTCTTTGCCGATCTTCCGTTGCTTTCCCACAGGGACCTATGTGCCATCTTTTGATTTCCCATTAAAAAAAAAAGAAAAAAAAAAAAAAAGAGGCATACAATCAAAAATCAGAAAGAGTATGATGTGACCTAGCTAAACAAAGACACCACCCAAGCAGAAAAGATGTAACTAGCAAAATTAAAAATTTCAGTTGTTTTGTGTCCACTGTGCTATTGGACACTGCCATAATGGCAGTACATGCACTCCATATGTACATATATGTGTATATATATGTGTGTGTATGTTATCTTTAAACTAATTAACATGTTATGAAGACAGAAAGCTTTAATTTTATGGGCCTAAAGAGACCTACGACAGTGCATTTAATGCTGAAATCTATGCCATGATGTCTTCATTGTATGTATTACACAGACTATCTAGATAAAAGCCAGGTCAGGCGTGCTCGTGTGCTGATGTGCAGGTATATCCAGAAACCAAACAAGTGCCCTCAAAATGTTTTCACATCTTTGGATCGAATGAAAAGAAACTCTACAGTGAACCATTAGAAGTAAGGCTACAGTACTGAGAAATATTTTTTTGATGAGGTGAAAGGCTGACTCCCATCTAGAAGATCAGTACAAGGCCTCTCCATCAGTTAAATCTCAACGGGAATTCCAGGAGCTAAGTGGTGCTCAGCTCTCAGGCTATGGGCGACTTCAACAATAATGTGTGATTCCACATGTTTTACTGCTGGCTAATATCTCAAATGCAAAAATGGCCAAACACTTGAACATAAACAACCGTATCGTTTTACATTACTACTGCTACAACTCCATTTCTCAATAATTTTTCAGGCCTGCTCATTTACACTTCAGATTTCTTCTAACCAGAGGTACTACGTGGGACATTTTTAAGGATTAACCCTGGATAAGATGGCCTTTAGAAATAAACATTTTTCTAGATGATCAGTATAGGGGGAGGTGATGAAGAAGAAAGGAAGGAAAAAAGCAACTGTCAGATTAACTTTAAAAATGTGCAGGAAGTCCAAAAGTATAAAAAAGAGGTATTAAAAAATGCTGGGTTATTGCCCTCATGTTTCAGCAAGGGATTCTAAATATCATCATGGGAGAAATCAATTTGCAGCAGCTGTGGACAGCCTTAAGGGCTTGAACAGCTTAATTGGAGAAATGTTTTAAAAGTTAAAAGGCCAGAATCATGTCAAGTACATGAAGCAAAAACTCACAGATGCTTCTAAATGTATTCATTATACAATATTACAAAGGACGGCATCAATGTAAGAAAAAATGTTCAAAAAAGAACATTAAAAACTAGTTTTATTGATGAATTCTAATCAAATACCAAAAATATTAATATAAGTATGTATATTATAGTTTAATCTATTCTAAAAAGCTGTATTAGTAATTTTTAAGAATTATCCTTTAATACGTATTTAATGTATAGAAGCTAAATTTTCAAGTACTTAGAAACAGACGAGCCACTTAATTAAAGTCAGGATTGAAATTTAACAGTTCCCTTAAACTACTCATCTCCTAATTTAGTTTTCTTCTTTATGTTGAATTCAGCATTCATGCAGGGAGACAATCTGACTTTCATGAAAGCTGAAGCCCAAATGCATAGAATATGAACGGGCAGAAAACCTCTGGCTTTTAACTTTAGAGCAAGAATGACTATTTTATCCTTTAGCTTAATTGCACTTGGAAATAATCGTGCCTTTAAAAGCACCTGTTTGCTGAGTACCTCAGACCTTCAGGATGAAAATAGCACAGGAGGAAAATAATGTCCAGATAAGATGCAGCAATTTTACTGTTCATTATTACCTCCCTTCATTAAACATGTGCATTTTACTTTTCCCGTCATCATCCCTCAGTGGTGCTGCTTAGGAAGGAGACAACAATGTTCATTACAAGCCCATCACTCCCAAGAAGGAGAGGTTCTTCAGCTACTGCTCTCTCCAGTGAACTACGATCTGAAATGTGGATAAATTAATAATTCAAAGAAAATGCTACTGTCTGGAACTACTGTAAGCATACTAGAGGTAAAGGAGGTCACAAAAATCTTGATATCTGGCCCCATTCTCACACTGCAGCTCAAATCATTTCAATGTACTATCGCAGATTTGCAATGGAGCCAAGTGGCAGGAAAAAAAACAAACCTAAAGATCCTCGTTTACTTTTTAGCAGTGTAAATTTACTGCACCATAGAAAAAGCAACAGCTGAGCAACAATGACGTATATCTGCATCAACATTAGTAATATAATTTCTGAATAAATACGCTGTTATTTATCATACAAAAAGGTCTCACATAGATTGTTCTAATGATAATTAGATTTATACAGTATTTGTAGGTAGTTTGAAAACACTATCAAGGAACTCAGTTCAAAGTGGTATGGACTGTGATGCTCTCATTGGTCTAATTACAGTTTCTCAACCTAGTGCCAAGCACTCTGGTATTACACAGGATTATTTTTTCAGCAATGATTCTAATATTGATTTCTGTGCTATACTTCCATGTATTGAGTCATCCTTGAGGCACCCTTCTGCTGGAGTTAGTCTAGAAGCCTGCACCGCTGAGGCTCCTTCCCCAACTCCAAACTGTGACACAGGAAAGCCACCCAAACCCTGTTACCTTCTGGGCGTTCTCCACATCTCCAAGAATTATTGTCACGTGCTTTTGTATAAAAATCAGCATACGATGCTGACACAAACCTAAAGCAAAAGAACCAGTCCCAGTCACTGTAATACAGAGCCTGTATCTTTTTAACAAGTAAGGTCAATAATTGCTTTACCTAAGGAAATCTTCTATAGAGGAGCCCATTTCTACTCAGGAAATACACATTTAATCACTATTTAAGTATTTGCCTAAGTTCTCTTTCCCCATTGTAGCAAGCCAAATTTAAGGTCGATCTCTTTTATCATCTCCCAATCCATCTGCTTGCCAACTAGTCTCTATCAAAGGCTAGTAATCAAAAGCCTTTGTTGTTCTTTTATGTTGTACAATAAATAGCTCTGAAGCTATCTGTTATAAAAATTATGAACAGTTGTGAAGCTATGACATACAAGTCCTCTACAAGAAGAAACTAGAGTTAAAAGATGAGTTTGTGTTCTAATTGAACTAATTATTGGGAAAGGAGATTGCAGGAAGCCCATAACATTGAACTAATTCTCTGCGGAATGCCTTCTGGTAAAGAGGACATGAAAGGAGTCCTCACCTCATGTCAGCAATTATTTTGGAGAATACGGAGATGAATGTTCCGTAAATGTCCAAGAGTCTGCTTGTTTAAAGAAATATCTAATTAACAATAATAAAAAGTCCTGTTGTGTAGAGCTGAAGTCTCAGCCTTTTCCAGAGACACCATCAACTGCAACTGTGTGGCCCATTTTCTATTCCAGAATATATGGGCCAAACTCAGTCACTGCTACAACTTTACACCTACAGTTAGCACGAGGCTGAAAAGATGTAGGGTGGGAAGCAGGTAGTGCAGAGAAGCACCATTCCATTATTTTAGAACAGCTGCGGATATCACTTTAAACCATTATTGATAGATATATAGGCTACATATGATGTACCTGAGCCTCTGCTATTGCTACTTCAAGTTTCTGTCCTTGAAATTTCTTCTTCTAAGTAATTATTTTAACAGAATGACAAGACTAAAGTATCCCAATTATATCAATAAAACCAATGAGTATTTCCATGCTGTATGTGTACTGTACATAACTGTTACAGTCTCTCCATAGCTAGTTCCAGTACAAGTCCACAAGCATGTTCACAGTCAGAAATATCCCCGAAAGCTTTTTCCCCCCAAAGAACACTTTTTCTCTTTTCACATTTCATTCTAAGGAACCTTGAGCATCTCAAGCTTTAGGGGTTTTTCTGCATTTAGCATTCTCCTTGCTAAGAGATGCTACAAAATATAGCATATGCAACCTCAGAGGTACAAGATGCTTTTGCTTTTTTGTATTCTGTTCATAAAAATCAGAAAAAAACCCCCACTCCCTGCCTCTTGCTTGAGAGATATAACTGGAAACAAATGGTTATGTTTACAATATCCATCTTTCTGTATTCAGACTATTAATTGGAGTGCACAGTCCTGTCATTCTTATTTAGCCCTGACTAAGTTTGTACTCTTTATTGCTTCCCTAGGCAGCAAGTGCTTTGCATAACATGCTGGGGGCAGTCCTAAATTCACAGCTTCTGCTGTTGCAGTCACTGGCAGGTGCTGCCTGATTTCCACCAAAGAAGAGAGTAGCTGTGCTGCACGCAGCCTGGACAGTCTGCCTTCTTGCTCACAGCAAGGACAACTTTCTGCTGGGGCAGCAGCACCTAGCAGGAAACGTACGTGCAGCAGCACTTCCAGAACTGAGAACTGATCATTTTAATTTATTGGTTGCTGTTTTATTTACGTACCTTCAAATTTGTTTTATCGTTTTCATTTTCTACTCATAATACACACAGGAGGAAAATGAGTCAAAAAAGTCATATCAAAATAACCTTTCAGGTTTTTCGTAGGTAGATGGGATATTCTGATATGGGAGTCCATTATTTTTCCATTTAGGCATTACAATATCCTTTAACTTACTCCCATTTTCCCTGCCTAATTTGCCATCTCTTAGATGCCAAGAATGTATAGAAATCTCTGAGGGGCGTTTCTCTCATCAGCAGAAACGGAACATTGGAATAATGACTTTCAGGCACTGGTGGCAAGCATTGTATTCTCAGAAGCATAAAATCAGAAATGGAAAAACTCCTAATAGGTTACCTAATCTATCTTTCTGCACAAACTGAGTTCTGCATAGTTGAAATATCCTCAATTTCATTACAAAGTCGCCTGCTTGGGATTCCATACGCAGATTTCTTTCTAGTAATACAGTAATATGCTCTTCCCCATGTCCCCTTTCAATCTCAAGGAGGAGCTGAAATTCAGAATATATAAGGAATAAAGGATGAGAGAGTTGTTACATTAAAACCACCAATTTAGCTTGACATAACCCAGAGTTTTTGGCTTTTTATTAACAGGAAAAAAAATATTAGACTGGCATAACATTTCTACAGCAATAATTACTTTTAAATGTACTGGAATAAATTTAGTCTTGATGAAATTCCATCTGATGCCCATGCAGTGACTACTGCCTCTCTAATACACCTCTCTAATTTTCATATCAGGAGGATAAGATTTTGAAATTCCTGATTAATGAACTTCCTTACACAGTTAGATGACTATCAGTATCTGAAGATACTCTTTGCAGTTCCTCTCAGTAAAAATAATGATCTGTTTGCAAAAGCTAATAGGTCTATATTTGCTCTCTGCTTGGGTCTGCAACTTTCCAGTTACACCACACCTTATTTGTGCTACTGTAATAAGAACTTAAAACATTAAATGGCCTCTGAACTGGACATCTGTTTAATCAATTATACTATTCAACCAGTTTCACCAGCAGAAGTTGTGACAGAATATCTACCCACATCCATATGGTGTTAGCAAACATCTCTAGACCACAGATCACCAAAAGGTATTAATACTGTCAAGAGTTCTAGGCCCCAGCCTCATGCTACCAGTGGAACAGCGCTTATTTTTTAATGTGCCTTGAGGATGAAGGAATGAACTGAGCGTGAAGGAACTAAAAGGCTTATCTTTCATTCAATAGCTCTTCGGTGAATCTGGAGAGAACAGACACCTCACATGTTCAGCTGAGTAGCAAACAGTCACAGATGGATGGGAAGCTGACCTTCTACAGCATCATTCAGCAGAGCTGAATTAGCAGAAAGGTATAAATAACCAGCTATTAGTATTGCAGCAGAAGCAGCGATTCTGTCTTACTGCAAGGCAAGACAACCAGATTTTATTATTTGCACGTAATCACCGTTGCTATGGCATAGACAGAAGTGAAGAGAGACAAATAAATTATAACCTTTTTGCAAAAGTAAAATCAAAGTAGTTTTGTGGAAGCATTTAAATCAATAAGAGTTCTTCCCAAATGGGGCTTCTTGTATTCATTTTGACAGCAAGGGAATTTTTCTCCAGATCACATAAAAGCAAAAAAGAAAAAGTTTCTGTCATAGCTTAAGCCAATAGTTTTCTCCTAGAAATGTGTTTACAGTTTTAGTCTCAACAGGGAGGCATGTTTTGCATGTAAATAGCAGGTGGTTATGGAGAGTTACTTTGACAGCTAATGTCTTGAGCAGCCTTGACATCTGTGGTCTAATAGAGTGGCTCTGTAGTAAGTGAAGTTCCTGATGAAAGGCAACCAAATTAAGTGGAGTTTTTAATCTCAGTTTCTATCTGGCTATACCGTGGCCATTCAAGAGGGAATGAAGAAATGATTACAAAGAGATTGCACTCTGGCTCCAGTGGCAACTGACATAAATGAACTTGAAAAGACAAATAAGACGACACTAATTTTAAAGCCACAGTGGTTCTTCTCAGTCAGCATCACTGGAAATTGCATTGCTGAAAGCAGAGGTGGTCTGACTCTTGCCCAGAAAACAAGCAACATCATGCTGTGGCAGAGGGGGAATGTCAAATGCACCCCAAAGAGATAATTAAAGTCTTTGTCATATTTATTTTTCTGTGTAGAGAATTAATAGCTACGGTGTTCATAATGTCTCCCGACTCCTGTGCTTAGGCTTAATTCACATTTTCTTTCCATTTCCTAAATTATAATCTGAAAATTACATTGCGGATCTCAGGAAGGTACACGATTCTCAATAGTAATGTCGCTGTGCCAAAGAACTGAGTAGGCCATAATTTTTCCACACTGCAATCATGGACTTTTCCTTTCCCTATGATGGCCTTTTCCATGCATCTTCTAGAAAAAATTGTGACTTATGAGTCCTACAAAGATGCTTGGGCAGAAGTGTAGGGCAGAATATACTCATCAGTCAAATGTATTCAAGGAGTGTTAGAAGGCTCTCTAATCTACAAGGCTCTATGAAACTACATAGAATGTACAACTAACCCATCCATAAAGGTATTTGCTTACGTTTCTCTCGTACGCAAATTAAGACAAGAGGTTTGCAGGCATTTCAATGATTCCCTGTTCAGCTACCAATCCATTCAGGTCCTTCTGACTGGATCTTTGCATTTAACTGTGTGGCATTTTTGTAAAAACAAAACTTACTCTTCAAAAGCACTTAGGGTAGGTTTGCTGCTAGAGCTGCCCAAGACACATTTTAAGCATAAAATATTCCTGAAAAAAGCACAGCTTTTCGGCAAACATGGATGATTTTTTTTCTTCTCAAGGAAAGGTATTACCAAGATATTGCTGCTGTCTGATTTTACCGTAATGTTTCAAAACAGAAAACTAGATGTTTAAGCATTATTTTTTTTCCTCAGAATTTTAGGAATTCTGGATGTTACATCCTATACAACTATGAAATGAAAGGGAGTTCATGGAGCAGCTGCTGTGTTGCAGCACACTGCTCACATTCCTAGGGACCCCTCTCTCCAGAAAGCTTGTGAAGCCCAAGGTATGAATGTGACCATCTCCTCGTAGATTTGCATATTTCCATGCCACCAGACGCTGCAGTGGTGTGAAATATTCTTCGCAAGAAAAAGAAGAGTGTCACTGATAATCTGTTTTCTCTGAAAAACATCCCAGTTGAACAGGACCAAAGGTGAAAGCTGCATTTGAAACATGTAGGACACATCAGCCTGACAAGCTATAAACAGAATGACAATCCTAAACATTCCTTAATTATTCTGATTCTACTTTGCCTTCATATTGGTTGTTGGCAAGTACACTCTATTTTGCCCTACAGTTGTGCCTCAGAGAAAATCTGTGTTTGTCCTGCCTCCGCTGTCTGTCAGAAGGATGCCACCATAAACATGGTGGTCTCACAGGATGTGTCTTGACAGGTAATCTATTACATGATGCATTCTGAGCCTACATCTGCCTCTTGCCCCAAAACACAGGTAGAACGAGAAATCAGAACATCGTACCAGCTCCTTCTTTTTGTCCCTGTGTGTATCTGTTTGCATCAGCTGTGTTATGGCCAGGAGCATTAAGAAGCTATGTACATGTAAGGCTTAGGATCTGTGGGGAAAGGAAAAGAAACACTGATTAGATTAGACTCCACAGAAAATTAAAATACTGAAGCTCCACAACCAAATCTTGAAAATCAAATATTGACAAGAAGATAGTCCATAATAATCTCTTAAGTGTTTCTGCTCTGCCAATTATGCGCTAAAAATACTAAGAGCCCACATTTCACTTGAGGTAAAATTACCATGCAAGTGACATTTCCTCCTTTTGCATCTCATGACAAGACTTTGACGTAGAAGTCACAAACAATCATAAGACTTTGTAAAATCCTTGACATTTCCGTTTTACTCTGCAGCCCTGACATAACATCATTAGAATGGTACCACTATAAATCCATTGCTCAGCAAAACTAGGTAACCATGTACCTTCCAAAGAGCAAGAATTCACAATGGAATATTTGAATGCAGGGAAATAAACATGCTTGAAAACACACTAACAAGTTTCTGTTCTGCTGAGAAATATAGAGGAGGCAGGAAAGTTGCATTTAGGAATTCATACAAAGATGATACAGCCCATGCGGTTACACAGAAACCATTTCTGGGGCCTGATTTCAGTATTGCAATGTGCTTCCTCCCAAGACAGCTCCTGCATTGATTCAGATCCTGCTAAGCACTAACACTACCGCCTTCCACACACCCTATTGCCCTTCTCACAAATCTGGCAATTGTGCGTGTCCTATTCAAATTCCTTCTCCAGAAAATTATATGAACTTGACTGTAAGGATAGATTCTGGATCCCATCCTTCCTGAACTGAAATAGATTTGAATGCTCCCCAGGCAACAGATCTCTATTGATTTTGTAGGAACAGATGGCCTTTGCTTTGGGGTCATTTGTTTTCTTCTCATTGGATCTAAAAAATCTAATCCTTAACAGATCATTGTGAAAATACTTTCGTATGCTTTGGTCAAAAACTCAGTTATAATCTTACACAATTCCTCACATAATAAGCAGTATAGGATGCATATACAATCATGTCTTTCCAGGTCATAGTGCAAGTCAGATTTTAACAGCAAAACAGGATCAGTAGCAGAACGCTGACAAGCTTCTCTCACACCACTCTCTCTCAAAAAAAAAAAACAAACAAAATAAAACAAAAACAAAAAGCTGGAAAAGCCAGGGTTCACAGAACTTATGCTTCCAATCAAAACTAAAATATTATGATTCATTTTAAATATTAGTACTCAGAAATACAGACCATATAGACCAGTATTCTGCCAAAAGCCTATCACAGTCACCTTAAGTAATTTTAATATTAAAAAACACTAACTGCTGTAGGATATTCAATAAGAATTTATAACTTACTGTATTCTTACCATTTTAAATTAATTTTCTCATTAATGATGAAACAAAAAGTATAATAGCAGAGCTACCAAAAGAATTCTTTGAGATTATAATAATGTATGGAAAAATACATGTATGTTAGCTGTGTAATATACATCTCATGCATAGCTGCAATTTATTTATTAGAGGTTAGCCATTTATCAGTTAATGAAAATTATCTGTTTAATGAAGGAGCAAAGAACAGTATCAGACAGCAGGAAATAAAATAGAAAATACTACATAAGAAATCGATAACTGTTGGTAACAACTTAGTGTATCTAATCCAGAGTAATTCCTTTGTTAAACTATACTTCCACTTTATTAACCAATACTCATCTTTGTGCCAAACATGCCCAACAAAACCAAATAAAACCAAAATGTGTATGTTGGAAAGAGCAACATAAAATACTGAATGAACATGTCAATGCAAGCATTTAATTTCTGCAGGGCAAAATCAAGATCCAGGTGGTACCAACTCTTCTTTGACATGCACAATAATGTTCCAACAAAGCAATGATGTGCTTATACTAAAATAATTTTAGAATTCTATTTATTTTTAAAAATGCTGTGGAAAAGATAGGATATTGAAAAAATGTAGGAATTTCTTCTTCTGGACTACAACTGCAAATATTTGTCAGTATAACACTGATTTAAAATCATTCCCATCTAGCAGCAAATCATGTACCTGGGAAAGCGAGCAGACTGAATTCAGTCTAGCTCTGAGGGAATAAAAATCTGTATCAGAAAAAATCAGTTCAAACCCACGTTGGACATCTCATTAGATAGGCTGAGGATTAATGAGGCTAGAAACTAAATGCACTTTTGTTCCTAGAAATAGTCTTTGTCTGATACAGGTCAGACATATTGACAAAACAGTATATAAAAATTATATAGGTATTGTCCTTGATGTTTCTGTTTCCTGCCGAGAGGACTTCTGTGCTCAAGTGCAGCACTCAATAATATTCACATGCAGTTAAAATTAATCTTAAAGAGGTGTGACAGATTTTATCCTTCATCACTTTTAAGTTTGTTAAGATTAACGAAGCACATTTCCAAACCTTATGATGTATTTACTCTTTACATCAATGTGCCAGATTACTAATAAAGACTACATGTATTTATTGCTATTACTATATACTCTTGTTATAAAACAAAAAAATAACCCTTGACTGGAATAGTTGGTTGAATCAAGATGTTACCAACCTTTGAAGTTTTCACATCTTAGACCTCTGGGTTGGTTGGTTTGAACAAAGAGCCATCAGGATAGAATGTAGTTTTAATCACCTCAATGTCATTGCTTAATTAATGCTGAGTTAAAATGTAGCATCTGTTGCCTATCACCAGTGTGTGGCATGTGTTCATCATATAGTGTAGAAGATAAAGAAATTAGTACATGCAATTTTTTCCATAATGCACCCTAGATACTCTGACTCTCTCTCTCTCGTCAGCAGCCCAAACGAAACACCAAAGAGAAGACAGGAATGAGTAACTGAACTGAGGCCAGCCTTCAGCTTTTCACTTGGCATACTTTGCTCTTTCTTCATATTCCTTATGAAGTTAATCCATCCCGCAATCACATCATGTTTAATTAGTATTGACAATGATTCTCTGAAGTCCATTTTAAAATCAGAAGTTTCTAGGATATCTCTCCACATTCTGACCATGTGATCTACATTGATTTTCCTTTACGCTCCATTTATTAAACCTTGATACACAGTCCATCAAATAATCCAGAGGTTTTCAGACAGGAAACTTTTTAGGTCATTATCAATTTTTTCATTATTTAGTCAGAGTTTTATATCAGATACCTGGTATTTTCATTACTATTGCTCTGTCCTGAAGAAAAAAGTACCAATTTAACCCTGCTGATGGTTGGTAACTACCAATATCATCTTGGATTCAGCCTTAGGAAGCTTACTTTCACACCCCAGGCATTAGGATGTACAGTGCTGGTCCTTTTGGGTTAGATGAACGAAAACAAGACAGCTGATTACCATCAACGTATCACAACTATCTTAATCAATGTCTCCTTCCTAGCACCTTCAACTGCTCCATGTGTAAACTGTGAAACCTAGGACAGCCCTGCTTATGAAAGCTTTGTGAGGCAGAACACAATTACTGAACTTCCCTCTCGGATCTCCTCTGATAAGATCAAATAAATTAAGCTCTGCTTTGTGTACTGGGTTATGATGTCATCAAGAATTAATACGAGAGTAACACCACCTATAAAGTCAGCTGCAATGCCAAACGAATTGCCACAAGACAACAGAATTCTTCCAGTTCTTTTTTTAAGAAAATCCATTGCCATTTAGTAATCGCGGTTTAATTGGATGCAGCAATCGCTCCATGTGGACTTCATGACAGTTAAAGAACATTGTTAACAAAATTTGAATGAAGCTGTTGCCCCACGAGGCCTGCAGAAAGGAGGCCTTTAATGGTGCTGGTAGTAACCTTCTCTACAGACTAAAGCAGGATCCCTTTTGTTCTTTTTCATTACGTGTGTGTGCAGCAATCACACAGTAGGACTCCCAGTCCCAGCTGTGGGCTTCTACTACTCCAAGATAAATAAAATATGTGATTAATAATACACGCTAGACCAACATCAGTACTTCATAAGAAAATGGAAAATACACTCCTGGAGAATAAGCACGTACTTTACAATAATTCTACTTAGCATTCAGTTTTTCTTCTCACTTATAAACAGCAGCAACAGGACAAAAGACGGCAATTTTAATTGTAAAGCAGCTTAATAATTTTATAAAGGGAGCTGTACTCCTGCTGCACATCACAGCATAATGAATTCCTTTTGAAATAGGAGAAGGAAAGAATAATCCCAGAAGCTCTAACAGATAAGATGAAATGCCATCCTAATGCAATCTGCATCTTGTTCCTGCCATAATAAGTAGCTATTTTTGTTTAGCAAATTGAATGCTGCATTGCTCCCAATAACCAGAACGAGTATGGACAGGGAAGAATCTGCTTACATGGGAATAATTTTTATGTAATTATTAATGAAGTCGTTTATTGTTCACATTGTCTGTGCAGCCTATAAATGTCTATACTGGACATTCAGCAGAACTTAGACAAACCATTAGTCTAATTAGAATAGTGGGAAGGGATCAAAGAGACCAGAATATAGTTTCAGCAGCTTTTTGAATTTTACTTTAATCCAGTGGAATCCAACCTACAAATCTCAGGTGATTTGACAGACTGCAGGTCTCTTCTGCTTATGTATCTCTATCTGACCTCATAAATCCTTCATATATTTCTGCCCAAAACTTTAAGACTTATACCTTAGTATATGCCTTTGGATGAGAGTTCTTTATGGCTGTCAATGTTCCAAAAACAGGTTTAGTCTGAAAAAAGAGACTTTCTGGCAAGACAGCTGAACTGTGAATGAGTCTTATGGATTTCCTCCTGATTATAATTTTTAAATGCAATATGGCTGTAGGTGTGATAGCTGAGTCTAATGGTCCAAACCATGCTTATAAGCAGAAACTACCTGAGAAGAAAGCTACCAGATTCAAAAGAGTAGATGGCAAAATGAGCCACAGAAGAATCCTGGGTTTTCTGAAGACCGCTAGCTGAGATTAAAAAAAAAATGTTCTACTGTGCTACAGAATTGAAACATGACTTGAAGATGGGTGCATTTTTTCTTTTTCTGTATATACACATTACTTTTTTTCACATAGGGTTTAGTGGTTAGAAATTTTATTATTAAGTTCATACGTCAACTGCTTTCAATACCATATTCTCCAGAAAAATAGCTATTGATCACATGACTAAATTAACGTTCTTAACAGTAGAAACATCACTTCATCAGTAGTGAGATATAAAAAACAACAGTGGGAAGTTTACGTGGGGGAGAAAAGCTGCACTATGTATCTGCTGAAGAAAGCACAGGAGCATGGGCCACCAGGTGAAGATGTAGGTGAAGACTGGGAATCTTACAAGGGTCCCATGATTTTAATAATACGCTGTCAGAAAAAAGAATGATGGATGCCATCCCAGAGCTCAAAGAACTAGTAAGCCCATGATAAACATGAAAGCCACCAGAGTTCAAAGCACAGATGAAAATAGAGGGATTTCAGAAGCAACACCAGTTATAAGTGTTCCCTTTCCACCTATTTTGCAGAGGTTTTATTTATTTTGTTTTAACTCAGATGAGTTTGCTCATCCAAGTCACAACATGACTCCATAAACAGTTGTGTTAGTATAACTGAGGGAGCACTATGCTGCAGCATGGCCCAGAAACGAATGGCTCTGGATGTGATGGGAGCTCACGCTGAAGAGAGCTCATGAGATTGACAATCATGAGATTGTCAAACGAGGGCTTCTCTTCCACCTCAAGGGAAGTGCAGCATTGTTTTCATTGCCTGTGACATGTGTTTGATCCAGAATAAAGGGAAGCTGCAGCTTCATCTAGAGCTGAAAGGTACTCTGAATTTAAACCCCACCATGAGGACAGAAGCCAAAGTTTGAAAAGAATATAGTCAAGCTGTAACATAACTTCAAGTGTAGTAAACCAATTTGGATTATGACAATAAAGCTTTAACCAGTTATAAAACTGAAATTGTCTTACTCTCTGACAGTGAAAATGCAAGCGATTCTGTAACAAGTGGAACGTGAAGAGCTCCTTGCCTCTTATGTGACTGTCACAGAAACTGTATGCAGCATTCGAGAAGGTGTGAGTAGGTTCATTCCTTGCTGGTCCTCAAAAGGAAACCGAGTGCGTTACCAAATGGACTTTCAGCCATGGCTCACCAGCACAAAACCTGTCTTTAGAGATCTGCCATATCTTATAGGTACGTGCACAATTCCTATAGATTTTGGTGGGAAGGGTATAGGCCGAATTTAAGAGACAATAACATCAGCACAAGTATTTCTAACATCTATGAAAAGGTAGATTCAGCTGTACTTACATTCTCAGCTCAGTTACACAATGACCTACTGAAGTTATAGAATCGCTTGAAATATCAAGAATGTTGAAATCCCGAACTACAAACATCAGCACAATTTACAAAGTGATCTACAAAAAGATAACAGAAGCATGGGATGTAACATGCCCTTGAACTGTTAAAACATCTGCAGCGAAGCACGTAAGAAATAATACCAAAAAACATAATCCATTTCTCCTTCTTCTCACATTCTGTTTTTTTAAATACAGCAACTTCAGTCTGCATTAGAAACTTCTTATTTCTCTTCCCTCAAATTACCTGCCCAGTGCAGGTGAATTTCTTAGACCCAGTCTCAAAATTTTCACAACTTCTATTGCTGATGGTTTTTATAAAAACATGCTTTAGTTCCAAGCCCTAAGCAAGTGTTTTCTGATCCAACACTTCTACTATTGCAGGATGAGTTTCCATGGTTTGGGCAACCTTCTTTTCTACTGAGGCTTTCCCTGCAAGTCTAAATGAGCTTAGACTTCTGATAAAGAGTTTATCCCTATTGGACCCATACAGGAGCAGGTGTTCGCAGAGACAAAGAACAGCCTTTTCCAAATGAGCTGGCATTGGAACACACTATTTTAGTCAATTGGAATACACTATTTTAGAATTCTTAGGTTAGAATAGCAAAGTACTGAAAACTCATGATAACAGACTTACTTACCTCTCTGCTTCACAGTAGCCATAATTTCCCCAATTTTGCTCCAAGCAGACAGTTCCAAGCTCAGTCCTGGAGCAAACGGTGCCAGTTCAGTGGCCCTGTACTGTGTCCCACTGACCTGGAGCCTTGCCAGGATACTGGGAGCTCAGGGTAACCTGCAAAATTCACCTAGATGCAGGCCGAATTACCTGTGCTTAGTTTTGTCCTCCCATGGCCAAGATTCCTCTTGGCACCAAAAGAAAAGTGCTCCTAGTTCATGCTAAAACTCTAACTTTCTTGCAAGAGAGGGACCACAGAGAGCAATTAAGTAGCAAAAGACTTAGGTTAAAAGTCTAGAATTCAGACAAGATTTCACATTTATGAAGCTCAAGTGGATCTTCCTGTTTTGCTCATTTGTTAGTTCATTTAATAATTTTCACCTCATTTAGAATATTTTAATAACCAACATGAAAGAGACTAATGGTTTGCATTATGACAAAAATATAAAAAATAATATGCATCTCTGGTTTTTAATGTTTAATTTCCATGATTTCAAAGGCATAAACTTTGTTATAATCAGCCAAGACTTCATGGGATATTTTAACCATCTCAGTTTTAATTGCAATTAGTTATTAAGTGATAGAATTATCTTTGTATTTTCCTTACTGTCGTGGCAAAAATCATCCATACATTACTGAATAAAACAAAACATTTTCAGTTTAGACCTCAAAAGAATAAATAATTTGATGTTTTAAATTCTTTCAAGGGAAACAAACCCTCAACGAATCATATATTTTTCACCTTTAAATTGATTTTCAATGTTGTTCCGCTTTATTTGCTCTCTCCACATGGTTTCTTCTGTTTCCTCTTTCTATTGCACTTCTTTTTCTGACATGTAATTTCCCACTTGCTTTTATTTCACTTATTCTACTATTTTTTTTCCATTATTTTTTCTGTTATTTCAACTTTCATTCTGTTTGTCAATTTTATGAAGTTTTTTTAGTCTGGCTTGGTGTTTTGACATGCCTTTATTGTTGCATTTATTTTTATTTACTTTTTTGCTTTCATTGTTCTATAGATGAGACACTATGCCAAGTCAAATCCCTTTTCAAATTTTTTTTGAATAAAAGATGAGCTGCTCTGGAATCATTCCAGATGTAGCTGCCAAAATGAACTGGTCCAGCACAGCTTTCTTTGGATTGTATTCCATGATAGTTTCACTACTGCTCTAGCTGTAAGAGGAATACAAGGACTTTCACCATGAATATCTTTTTCCCTTTCCCATTTTTGGTACCTTTAATTATCTCACTCTACTGTATTTCAGACTCCAAATGGAAAAAAAAAGGCTTTCTTGTGCTGACTTTTGACAAATACCTACTGATGGAGACCTTCAAAAAACAGTACTTGTGCGAACAGTAAAAGTGAGGAAGACTGAATTCTTGTAGTTTTTGTCTGTTGGGATTTTCCCATGTCTATTGCTTTGGGGCATGGGCTTTTTGCTTGTTTGTTTATGGCTTTTTTTTTTTTTCCTTTGTAGCACTTTTGTTTCTTACTTGTACAACCTGAATATTTTCATATTTCTGCCATTGTTTCAAACCTGTTTAAAATGTGACAACAGATTCTAAAGTTTTGATTCAATACTCTTCTCGCCTTAGCCAGTGCCTAATGGCTGGTAAATTAACACTCCTTACATTTGTACACATACGATTATTTTCAGTCCTGACTTAAAAATTCAATTATTCCATTTCGGATGGGCAGGATGGACTTGTTTATTCTAAACAGAATAATCTCTCCAGTAGTGTTAAAAATACACATAGCTGTATGAAAAAAAAATATCTTTATTTCTTATGGAAAAGGTCAGATCTGCACCTACACATTTTGTCTAATAATTGTAAATTACCTGTGAAATCTTATGGCACCCCTGAATGAAAATACATTACTTAAATGCTTACTATTGGAACGTGAATTATTAGACTAAATAAAGCTACGACAAGTACAAGATTTCCACTGGGCTTCTGAACATCTGACATGTTGATGGATCCCTCTGCACATACCCAAACTATTTTATCTACACAAAACCTGGATGTATTTACTGCCTGCGTACAGATAAATTGCAGAATTCCTTTAATGCAACTTCTTTTATTGCATTGTGTCTGATAGGCATAGAAATCTCTAACAAGATGTTTCTGCATCGTGAGCCTGCTGTAGATGTCTGAACTGGCATGAACCCAGCAGAGTAGCACTGACCCAAGTGGGAAGTGTCGAACACATCTCCCAAGCATACTTTATACTGCTTATTTGTGCACATGGAGGGAGTCTAACACTTCTAAGCAGCTATTCAACTGACTTTCGCTTCGGCAGAAAATACAACACATGCACAAGTGCCAGAATTACTGGGTGGGCACAAAACAATCACATACAGATGCCACGGGTCATTCATACAAATTTTTGTCCCAGAAATTCTGAACTAAAATGCATTAGTTGTACAAAGATAAGTCTGATTTGTGTTCACAATCAACATCTTCTGACACAACCCAGGTATATGGACGTGTATTGCTGGAAGATTTTGTGGACGCTTGAACATCAAATCCTATGTGGCCTCAGAAGCATAGCTCAGAAATAAAGAAATATCTGAGCTATTTTTGAGCTGTTCTCTTATCAAGGTAAAAAAACACCTCACAATGCCACAGTAGCATTCCACTTTAATTCTTAAGCATGTATCACTGCAGGTACAGGCCCTGCCTTGTTCACATCTAGCACAGTTATTTCTGCATGGCACCACACTGACATAGCTTTACATCCTCACGTTATGGAACATTCAAAGACTGATTTCCAAACGGTGTAATACAAGCTAATTACGTTTTCCTTTGCTGTACTTTCACTGCAGAGACAATAATTTTCTTCTCTTTTGACTTACTGTTTCCACTGTGGAGGTATCAATTTACATCAGCTCTATCTTGTGCTACATCATGTTGTGCAGACTTCAACTACCATCAGCCAACTCCACGCCCACCAGTTAATTTATCAACAGGACAAGTGCTCTTGGATGAACTGTACATTTAAGGATCAAGCCACTGGTTGCTCTAAACCTGAAGTGATAACTGGTTTTTAAGAAAACCAAAAGCAATGCATTTGAATCCTACACTAATTCATTTGTACCTCTGCCATGCTTGCGCTTTAATACCACTGAAAGCCACAATGAAAATTAACTGGTAACACTCCATCACGAATGCCTCCAGGTGTGAGAAACAGTACTAGCATAATGTCATTCCCAAGGTACTTCAGGAGAATAACACCACAGCTAGTAGTCAGTACAGCCAAATCTCCACAGTATTTAAAAACACGTATTTAGATTTGGCATACAGTTTCTTGGAAAGGAAAACACCAACTGTACTAGCAGCTTGCACCTGAATGTTTCTAAATCTATTCGGCCCACCTATAATGAATAAAAATGTCAATCAATATATTTGTATGTTAGTTTTTGAAAAGCAGAACAGAGAATAAAATCAGATGCAAGACAGTATTATATTTATAAATGCAATTAAAGAACATCTATATGCAGAAGGTCATCACGCATCAACACACAGCACTGGCAGATACGAATTTGCACACATGGTGCAGTGTGATATAGAAATGAGTAGACACAAGCAGAAAGTAAAACAAATGCAGTGAAACAGAAACAAAACGTCTCTGCATTTGATTTTCAATACTAAATCAAAACAAGGCGTATGTCTACATGACTTGAGGAAAAACACCTGGTAGCTTGCTTTTAGTCTGTTCTCACCAGTTCTACCACCTTCTCCAATGAAACTCACAGTCTCCCACATCACCAAATCCTGCTCTACTCCTGGAAAATTTCTTCCCTTGGAAAAAGTACTTTTTGTATTTATTTTTTAAAAGAATGGAGAAACAAGTTCATCAACTCCAAGAAATATGAAAGAAAGAAAACTAGTCTGTAAAGGAAAGCTATGTAACACAAAAAACAATGAGTACTGTTGTAATTAATTGCGGCATTTAAAACTGAGGAATTTAATATTATGTTCTCAGTTAAGTTTTTATCTAGAGGAACTCTGAAATTTTCTCATTCATTTTTTAAAAAGTTCCCTAAAGCTTTAATACTAGAAATGTCCATTTCAATACTCTTATGTTCGCAATTGTGCATGTATTTTAGATGCCAGGTTCAATGCAATGAAACATGACAGATGCTGCCACGTTAGACAGACAACACACTTCCAGCCGCAGGAGCAGAAGGGACAAAACCCATTTGTGTTCTTCATTTTTTTCCGCACGTGAAAGACACACTTTTCAGAATGCAAATGGATCCTGTCTTCTGGGCTTCCACGTCCCAGATGTCTTTTCTTTCTTTGGATTCAAGACAATTGTTAAGGCTTTCCCACTGCATACAAGGAAGAAACTCTCATTCTTTTACATCATTCACTTTTTCATTCTTTCCATTATACCTCTACCCAGCAAGTAGTTACAGATAACGCAGGTTAGCAGACAAAGTTTATTCTTATGAAAATTATATTCTTCTAAGGCCATACTTCGAAATATTGTTCATTTGTACCGTTCTCTAGATCACAAATGAATGCATCATGATAGGGTTTTTGTTGCCATCTGAATCTGTCCATTAGAAATACTAATTAAAAAGAAATATGCTACAAGATAAATGTTGTAATTTAACATGTTTCTTTCTACAAGCCAAGTATTTGAAGGATAGGTCGAGCACTTTCCTACTTACAGAATTTGACTTATGGGACTATCACGTCCTGTGATATTACTGAAGAAAGAACATATAAAATGGTCTAACAGATTTATATGAATTTTTGTAGTGGCTCTGGCCATTATTGACATTCTTCAATTATCATTGACCTTTATGTTCTAGGACAAATACTATTCCCTGGAGTAGCCACTTAGAAGAAAATCTAATGTGCTGTTCCTGAACATGTCATTTTTATGCTCCTTTAAAAAAGAAATGCTGCTTAACCAGCTAATTGCAGAAATTGCATGTCATCTAATGATAGCTCGTCTCTCTAGGAAACCTACAGTAAATTAGCACTGCAAATGAGATGGGGCAATTCCACTGTTTTCTGGTAGACTGTAAATGATAGATGTTCCTGGCATCTAGAAACATTTTTACTTTGTTTCCCAAAAGCCGTAAACTCATTAGCATCTCATCATATTCTTGAATGCAAAACCCCGCAGCATGCACTGGACATCTGGGAAAAGCTGCAAAAGCAGATTAATCACTGCCTTTTTGTGATATGATGGAAACACAGGAAGGATCTTTTTACTCCCAGCAACTATATTTTTATTCTATTCTTCTTAATCTTTAATCCCTTTCTCTTTTCAAAGTGATGTTAACAGGATGCCTAATTTCTCATGCAGGACACTTTCCAGGAAGAAGTGAATTGATCAACAGATGTTGCACAACTGAGGTGGTGACTTTTCCCTTTGTCACCACTGTATCTGCAATGATTTTTTGCTAGACATGACCAGTCAGGTAAGGGCCTTCTTTTGGTGTAACTACCTAGGGTACGCGTAATCTTTCTTCAAGGGACACCCCATGTCTTCATCACTGAACAGAGGGAACTCACTTGCCTGCCATAACCAGAATCAAGTTCCTGGAGGGGCATTTATTTGTCACCTTTAATTGCAAACGACACAAGCATCAGAGGATTTGATTAATGAGGAGTATAAGGCAAAACCAATGCTGAAGTGTTAAGACAGAATAACAGCTAATAAAACTGTCTCTTTAAACACACCTTCTAGTCTGTTAAATGATATACCTGCTAGTAGCAACAGATTTTTAAGTGACTTTTCAAATGACACCATCAGTTATCAATGAAAAAATGTTAGAAATTGCAGATATGAAGAAACTTTATCTGCTAGATCCTGTCCACTGAACTTTGGGTCCATTTCTGTATCATTTGCACAGAGAGTTTCTTATCAGAGGACCATACCACCTATTCCATTTCTGAGTCTGTATGCTGAAAGTGTACACCACACGTTAATGTCCTTCATCTAAATACAGAATTTTCATTGTCAAATTATGCTCTAGATGGTCTTAAGAAATTGTGAACTGGTTTCTCTTATGAAAAGTCACAATATATTAAAATGTTACTGATGGGAACCATGCATAAGAAGGAAAAGCTGGGTTGCAAGTTCTTTCAAAGCCTATGCTATTTTTTGAAACGTGTCAGACAATACTTGCAAATATATCTTTAAAGCGTATTTATCAAATTGTGGACACAACCCACCCAAATATACTCTAAAGCTCTGGGCTATGCCAAGTCAGACTTCCGGGACAGGTTTAAGATCAGAAGCCAAAAAATGCTATCAGTTTGTACGTGTAACTGGGACCACAGGGAATTCACATATGGTGGAATCATATGGATACATACTTTGAGGAGCAGAGGCCTGAATCTTTAAACTATTAAAATTTCCTAGGAAACATTAAACAAAACAGTACCAAATATTATTTATCTAGTTCTTGATTACAAATATTAATCACAAAGTTCGTAAAAATGCAAGGAAAGCCTGGTGGAAGAATACGAATATGAAACGATCCGTGGTTTTTGAGGAAACTATAGAGAGCCAATATCCCTATCTAATTTATGCTAAATAAAATTTTACCAAATCGTTGTTTCCTTACAGTCAAAACAGTTCACAAAAGTATCTCTTGGAGAAAGAAAAGACCCCCTCATTTTTTGACATGTTTATCTTTAAGACTTCAGCTTTATATGCAGGAGACTTAATTAATTAAGTATCTAGAATTAGACTGAGCAGAACTTATAGCCCAGTTCCTCCCACACACTACTCCTCCACATGAATCACCAGACATACCCTTTCAGCATACACTTATCTTTCCCTAAAGCGAACTTTCTGAAGGTATCTGTTGTTACAACTTAAGCTGTACAGCCAGAGCGAACGAGAAGCAAATCTCTAAACCTGAGAAGTTGACACTGTTGAGGATCATCCTGGTATCATCTGCTTTAGTTTCAAGGATTATCACATTATTATCTGCACTAGATTTAGTCTCAAAAATACCTGAAAGAGAAAGCTAAGAAGAATCTTTGATGCTTGGGACTTAGTGTACGTAATACAAAAGCTTCCTTTGGTTTTAAAAAGGAAAGGAAGAAGACATTCCAGATGTGCTAAGGCTTCTTTTCCACTGTGGAAAGAAAAAGCAGAAGACGTCTTCCCTCTCCTGAAAAGCTGCACTCACTGCTCAATGGTTAACATTGGATAGACATTAATTTATTTACCTAAATGATGGCTCACGTCTAGCTTCCTCTGATCAAATAATAGCAGTGTTCATAAGCTGGGTTTCTTAAAGTGGAGTGTTCTTGGCCTCTTTTTTCTGCAGTAAAACAAATGCTACACTTCCAATACATTGCTGAAACCCCCTGCTATCAGATCGCCCGTTTCTGCCCCAATTATTTAAATTAGTCTTGCAATTTGAGGTGATGTAGAAGTCTTCTATGATAGTACCAATTAAAAAGAGATAAAATCAGCCAGATCCAAATCCTTGAGCTACACCAATTCATACCGGATCAATGTCTGACCTCAAAACATGTTAGATCCCAAAGCCCTGTTTATCTGTTAGAGAAAAATTACACAAATCCCTGTTTAGTCGGTATGGATATGCCCAGCAGGTACTTTAAAAATTAAAATACCAACTTTTTCAGGAGATAATTTCAAAGAAAGAAAGCCACTGACCAAAGAGATTTTCACTCAGTTTTACCTACTCCTCTCCTTTCATACGTGCAAATAAAAATACAAAATCAACAAAAAACCACACAAGAGTGTATAATTTTTAAATTACTGAAGAGCAATTTCATATAATAAAATAATTTTCAGAGATATCCTGATGAATAATTACTGTCATATTTCTACAATGCAATTCAAATCAATAATATTACTGGAACTATAAGCCAACATACTGCCCTCTGGTCATGCTAAATGCAAGTTATTTTCCAAACTGCTGAAGTCAGAAGGACAAAGTTATTCCTTTATTGAAAGAACCTATTTTTACTAAATAGTGGATGTAACAGCACCTGATTCTCATGTGTGTCTTTTGAAGTAGAGAACTCTGATCCTCCAACAAAGTAAGGGAGGCAGACACTGTAATCATCAATTACATTGTCAGAGAGAGCAAATTACATATTAGCGACCAAACCCAAATAAGATGAGGAAAACTGACACAAAAAAGGAAACTGCTCCCTTCACTTGCTTCCCCTGCTACACAGATAAAACAGGAACTGATCTTTCATAATTTAAATCAAAAGTAGGAAGAAGGGAAAAATCATGACATTCTGGGAACATTCTCCTTTGACTTGGATTGTGCAAAGGATTTTGCTCTCACATAAAACAGAGGTCTCCTTCTACAGTGGTAATATTTAAAACATGTTGAACACTTCATAAGCACAGAGAAAGCGATGGCTTAGGCAAGAAGATTTAAATAAAGTATAAATTGATGGAAAAAAAACAGAGAGAAGAAATATAATATATACTTGCAGAGGGAAATACACTGTTGCCTTTACGTTATGTATTTTTTCATTCCACAGACAGCTCCATTTAACTGCAAAAAATTGGTATTGCTCAGATTGAATAAATGATCTCAAGTGAGCAGTATCATCATTAGTCCATGTCTTACCTTCTTCCATTTTTAGACTACAGGTCTTATATTAGAATCAATGAAAGCAGTGTGGATTTCTATGGACTTTGGATCAAGCTAGTTACACTAAGCATGTCAGAAGAAGGATGCCGGACTCCAGATGCACCACAACATAGCTTTTGATGTAAAATTCCAGTATTACTGAAGTCTGAAACATAAAAATTGTCCTTTCCCCAGCCCCAATCACCCTAGTGTTTCCCTATAGAGCATATTGCAAGCATTAGATTGTACGTAAGAACCATTATTTATGCTACATATTTAAATAATTAACCTTGAACTCTTGGCAGAAGCACCAGAACTTATATTTTATCATGCACTAAACTTGCACGAATGGCAAGTAACACTTGCGTGTTGTAATGCGCTTCTCCTTTCCATACCTCTGCAAATCAGTAAATGGTGGTAAATCTTCATGATAGCATTTCAAAAATATACAAATATATACAAGGTAGCTTAAAATAACAAGCTCTTGAAAAGAAAAAAAAAGTTATAAGCCTAGACTTTACTAGAACATGGATTCATTTGTTGAGAAACTGTGCTATTTGCAAGCAGCTTGACTCATTGAATATGAAAAATGGAGTGGCACTTGCTATCTCTGCTTGAATGAGTTTCTTGTAAACAAAGCGTGATGCGTACAGGAGACATTCCTGTCAGTGCTTGAGCTCTGTCTACCTTTTGGAGCTTTTTTGAAACCTGGAAGAATAAAGAAAGGAAGGACTTACACTTGAATGCTGAGTCCTATAGGCCCAGGGAAAAACTCATTGGGGAAAAACCCCATGCTGTTTGCCAGACAAATGCCAAACGCATAAAATGCAAGTATCCACAACACTCATCCCTGGTACACAGAGTCAGCCTCCCCACTGTTATTTATCGTCCTGCTCCAAGAAGCTTATAAAGCTCATTCCTTAGGGTATGGTATTTCCTTAATGGGCAGCAAGTTTTGCCAGACTTGTGCTGTTACCTAGTATTTTCCCTGGCATTATGTCAAAGAAAGGTTTTAAGGCTTATGTTAAGAAATGATGTTTAGAATGATGCTAGGCCAGGCCCTGAGCTGCTCTTAATCCTTCATATGTCTGTCAACTCCCACAGAGCTATGCTAATTCATACCAGCTGAGCAGCTGTCCCACTCAAATAATGTTTTATCCCTTAATCTGATGAAGGAGTTCTTCACCTAAAGCCACGTGGAGTCAGGCATGCATCCGTAGGAAATGGGAAAGTTAAATTCAAGACCAGGAACAGAACCTTTCTTCACTGTGGCATCATCAGACTGCTCTCCCAGCTCACACAGTTGGCCATTACTGAACTCCCTATGATAATTTCATTTTGATGACACGAAGAAAATCAGCACTTATCTCCATATCAGAATAACACACATAACAAATACTTGACAATTAATTTCAAATATTTGACATGTCAAGCATAATATCAAGACCTGCAGGCCCTGTGGAGCCCCAAAGTCTGGGTCCAAAAGGAAGTCTCAAGGTCACCCAGATGAGCTCATGGGGGGAGAGCTCCGCACACGTGAACAAGCCAGCGTAACACCCACTGTCACCACTGAGCGTTCTGCAGCCTACCTGAGACTTGCTCAGATTACGCTGGCCCTGTTCTAGATGCCTGTGATCAATAAGCTGCAAAAAATTAAAAAAAGAAATAACTGAATTTACATTTCAAAGGTTTGAAGCATTTACTGGAAGTCATGGCATTGAAAAACCTTTAATCCTTCCTTTCTAGGCTAAATATGAAGAAATTCTTGTCGTGAGCCCTGTCGTGTTATGGGGTGAAGTCAGTGGAAGGTTCTAATTGACTTCAGCTGTAGAATACATCAGGACTGACGAAGCCACTCAAATGCTACAAAGAAAACTGATGAATACTCTTTTACAGATTGCATAACAAAAGGGTTTTGTGAAAAATCGTCTCACATCACCCTATAAAAAGAGAAGAGCTCAGAAAATATCCCTTCTCTTAGTAGCAACTGAATATTTGTACCAATAAGGAAAAGGAGGAGAAGCCATGTTCTTTCTGATATATTAAATCTCTTTGACCTTGGGCACGCCACCTGCTTCATCTCTATCAGTCCAAGAAAGCCAAATCTATTTCTGTGGTGTGGTTGAGAATGGAAAGTTTTAAGAATTTTGAGATTCCTGCACAAAAGCCACTATAAATGACACTTGATACTCTCAGCATTTTATTAATTAGCTATTGATCAGAAGGTTCCAGGCTTTATGCAGCAGAAACTCACTGAACCATGCACAGCTATACACCGAGGGAACAGTCACACAAACATACAGAGCTATTGGGTTTCTCCTCTCTTGGCTCCTTGTCAGAGAGAACTGGTTTAGGAATTTAAAGTTACATTATAAACCTTATCTTCTGAGCTGCAAACCCAAATCATTTTACTAGAATTAAAAGAAGTAATGAAGCTATCACATAAGTCTTGTCTTTTTGCAACTGAACTTGCAGGACAGGACTTGAACTGTAGGTGCATAGCTCCATATACAGAAACATAGATTATGCAGGCATATATTCAGAAATAACGGGAAGGAGTTGACTACACCCTGAGAATCATGACAGCTAGGGACAGGGAAAATCCTGTCTTTCCATATGACCTACACTGAATATACTGATGAAAGTTTTGCTGTAGCTTATGATATAGGATAATGTTTATTTACTCAAATTATACTGCCCTTTAACAATCTCTCCTATTACATTTAAAATATTTTAAATCAAGTAAATATTTTCTTTTAAAATTGAAGAATATTTTTTCCTGAACATTTTGGTATTTTGCTCTCTCATAAACTTAAGGTGCTTCATACTAATAACATCTATCTAGAAAAATAATAGAATTTTTTGACACATTCACACTCATTGTAATCAAATGTAAGAAAGTTTTGAAACAAAAAAAAAAATCTGGGTTTTCACAAAGAAATACCAGATCACAAATGTTTCTCAGATGGCAACGCTTTCTGCCTATGGAAAAAAGGAAATATCAGCTCCCAAAAGATGTCTTCACTTTTGATAACTGCAATCATTTAGACTTAAAGTGGCTGACCAGAGATTTTGTGTGCGTGTGTACATTGCTACTGTTGTTTTTAAGCACTCAAACCCACAGATGATTTGAGCCAATATTGACCTTTAAATATCAGTTATACCACTTTGAGATAAATGAGTGTTGCTACTTGAGAGCTGTGTGAGGCACACAGCAACATGGGGAACGAGTGGCTGAGTTGGTAGCACAATCAGTAGTAGCTCTGATTAATGAATAAATACAGGTGGGACAAATGAGAAATAATTGAGGTGTTTGGGGTTTTTTTAAATGTCTCAGTCTACAAAAAACAGTGGGGACAAACAGTGACATTTTTAGCCTCTTTTCCATTATCAGGAATCACTGAACAGCGGGCTCAGCTTGTCTAGCATTCAGTGCAGCAGTAAAGCCATAATGAAGGTGATGAAGAGGATTTTTACTGCTGTTATTTTCTCTATTGCATTCTATCATGAATATTTTGCCTTTGGCCATTGACCAGGCTTGCTTGATGCCTTTGTCAGCCTTCTCCTAGGCCTTCTGGGACTGGCCCCCCACTCATGTGGGCAGCATGAAAAATAACTGGCTCCTGGAAGAACTGGGAATCAAAAGCAGTTGCCTTTCAGTGCCTGTGGTGGTCTTTATGCCACAGACCCACAGGCTGTGTTCCTTCAGCACACGTCTCAGGAACACTCAAATTAAATAAGCCATAGATTATTTCAAATTTAGTCAAAGCGTATGAGATCTTGGATTTTCAACATGACTCTATTCTGTATTTCTATTGCCCGCACACTAATCACCCTGGTTTCATTACTCCCTGCATCTGAGTTATTTTTCTGGACAATTGCTGAGGCATTTCCTAAAAAGGAATTTATTTTAAATGTGAAAAGAGGTCTTTGTTTTATGTTGTGCAAAATTAAGCACTGGAATTTTTTCTACTACTAGAACAAACCAGCAACACTAAAAAACAAAACACGGCATGACAACCAAAACGAAAAATATCTGGACTTCTAATAGCAAGGAGTTTTCCAAGACTCGTTTTTTCCCCAATAAAATGTTTGTAAATGAAGTATATGATTATTCAGAGTATCATCAATCAGCAACATATTTGAGGAAGAAATTTACCATCTGGGTAATGGGTGCCATTATTATTCACTTAAGAATTTCTTGCAGTTTTCTGTAAGATCTCTGGTACTGTCGCTACCAAATGGAATATTAGATCAGGCCGATTCCTCAGCTGATCTGGCCCAGAAATTCATTTATACTTAATAGCTGTATATTGTGGTGACATATGGTAAAGTACAAAGGTGATCACAGGAACGCAATTAGGAACTAAAATCTTCCAGAAAAAAAAAAAAAGGCTAAAAGTTAATTGTATTTGTGAGTAGGAAGTATTATATGTAAAGTACTCCTACTGCCATTCGCACTTTAATTTTAATATAGTTTAAGGTCAAACCATCTTTAATGTGATGTGATGTGTGGATAACATGAAAATTCTCTAATGTAATGTTACAAGAATACACATAAATATTTCAAAACTAAGTGGAAAGACAAACACAATTCATCTTGTCTAAACACACATTCTCTTTTCCCTGCATCATCCTCAGTAGTTAAAGACTATGATCTACTGTAGATGTTTCCAAGAATATAAATCATGCAGTAGTTGCTAATGATTCTCCAGCAACAACAGAAAAAATAAGAAATCTAGCTTTTAAAACAAATTCTATGAATGAAATGCAAATTCTGTTTCCTTAAGAATCAAGAAAGTGCTTCAGAGATATGCCTGGAAGAAACAATTAATAGCCCTGTATGGAAGTAATAGCGGAAATGTTTTATTACTTATACAGCATTAATTATTACTATTGAAATGCGTACCTGTAACAGGCCATGGAACTTAGTTCATATACCAAACTATTCACATAAATCTTCTACCACTTGTATCCTACTCTTGAGGACCATGTGTAAGAGAAGAGCATATGCTGACATCTCTGATAAGAGGAGTTTGTCAGAGTTTTCATAATCATTAAAAAGCAAATATTTACACACTGAAGTATTTAGAATTCTATGGAAATCATTAAAAGCTACATTCACATTTCCTAATAGTTACGCTGGAGATAAAACAGAAGCTATGACAAGTAACAGGCTTCATACTGCAGGTATTGCAAAATGTAATAGCATGGGAAATGGTGACAATCTCCTCTGGATACGAGTGTACACCATTGATGGTTTTCGGATTTCTCTTTTCCTTCACAGTTTTCAGTAAGATGAGAATAGTGCATGGAACTGAGTAGGCACAAGTACATTATGTTAATATCACAGACTACTTGCACATATTTCCCAGGCAAACTCATTAGCTGGGAAAACACAATGAACAGTATTTAGTTGATTTCCATCTATTTTATATCTCGTACTTTCCCATGCCATTCTTTTGAAGGTGGGGGGCGGAAAACCCCCAAAACTGTAAAGTTACATGCAAAAATTCAACGTGACCCTGATTTATAAAGAATATATACCAAAGATGCCATGCCCCACACACGCTATGTTTTCTACTTAATTTAGAAATTTGGCACACTCAACAAAATGGACTGTCACCATTACACTAATCCAACAAAATGAACAAAATGAAGAATATTCCATTCACATGAAATTGTTTGATTTGTGTTTGAAAGTGCTGTCTAAGAGACATAAAATTAATCTCTCACATACAATAAAATATCTCTCACGTATAATGCTAGTTTTATATATATTAGCAAGTATATGGTACTGTTATGAATTCAGGGGGTTGTAGATCTCTTGATGTAAGTCCTAGTCCTATAAGCAGGAGTGAACTCCAGAAGCATCTAACAATAACTAATGCTAATGTGAGATGGAGGAGGAGAACATAAACTCTTATACTCTCTTCCTAACTCTTCTTCTATTTCTCCAAGAACTAATACAACTGTCACCTTCTCATAAGAAGAGAACAGGATCTATTACCTGCAGCTTATTAGCACTCCAAAGACGGTTATTTCTTTTTTGTATTTCAAAACAGAGGTTCACTTTTCAACTATATGGGATAGAAGAGTGATGGTTATCAAAATCTTCTACTTAAGATGAAGAAGGAGCTGCTGAATAGATGATAATAGGTAAGAGAGAAGTACTTCATCTGGGGGCTCAAGTCAGGTATCGAGATCATTCAGGTATTTCAGTTGTAACTAACATGCATTACAGATGCAAGACTGTATCTTTTCAGTAAACCTCTATTATTTGTGGGTTTTAGGAATACTAGTATCTGAACGCTGATATTCACATCACGTAACTCGTTACCGCTGACTGATTAGCAAAAGTAAGGTCATACAAATAAGTGTATCTTCAAGCCATTTCCAGTAGAAGAGTAACAGGTATCGTGTCACAGGTACAGGAATACGCTAGAGACTGGAGCAAGACTCCCAAACAAAAAGGCAGTGAACATCTTTTCCAGAACAGCCTTCCAAGACAGATAGCGGAAATAAAAAAAAAACAAAACACCAACATAAAAGAAAACCTAAAAGAAACATTTTGGAGTTTATTAAAGAACTTACATGCCAAAGGTGTTTGCAATAAATAAGACTGAACTTGATGGCCAGAAGATTTCAGTAAGCCTTATCACATATGTTAATCTTTTCGTTCAAAATGTAATAAACCTAAGAAAGATAAGACACAAATGACAAATGATGCACCCCAAAATTTATATTTGTGCTTTCCCCAAAAAAACGGTATTTGCTATAAATTACATATCAGGTATTTGACAGAAGACAGCTGCAGAAAAGGCTCTTCAAGGTCTCAAATTATACTGAAATAGAAATAATCTGTTTTCTTTGTTACTTGCAATCCAAGCAAATCTCATAGCTTCATGATCATTTTATTTTCACCAATAGCCTGAAAAGCTGACAATCAAAATATAAGAGCCTTGTACAAACAGGGAAAGGATCCACCTACACCCAACTAGTTATCAGTATTTGTAAATGTAGTAAAGTGTCTACTAGGAAAACGAAGGCATTAGCCAAAAATCTTTATTGAAGACATGAAAGAGCTTCATATGGTTTAAAATGACCATTCTTAATTAATCTAAGAGTTTATAATTACACTGATTTTGGGTTAATATCGTGAGATCTAAACTGCTCCATCTGTCAGATAGTTGAGCAGAGCACCAGTCATATCATTTTTCTGTTCTTTAAAGGTTTCTTTCCCTTTCCTGCTTGCATTTCATTTTTTCAGCTCTTTCTTCTATTGCTGTTCAGTTTTTCTGGGTTCATTATGTTCATCATAGCTATAAATAAACAAACAAAGCACAATACTCACTGATTGCTATTTTAGATGCTAAAATTCTAAGACACAGTATTTCAGAGACAGAAAAAAAAAAAGCCTGATCTCCAGGATAGTACTTGTTCTATTTCTGGAGTAATCACCAATAGCAAAAATCACATTACAATAACAAAAGCCACATTTTTTCCAATGATCGTGAAGAAAGAAATATTCAAACTCCTCCTAATAAAAAGTTTTCTTAAAACTGCTTGAGCCTTGTATTGCATTGCCAAAGAAATCTTGTACAAATTCTCTGAGGAGTACTTATATTTCTAGAGAAAGTACACACAGGCCAGAAAAAAGAATCACACTGGCTCACCTTCATCTTTGAACACAAAAGATCCCCAAAGTTTTTTTAACATTTTCACCTCTTCTTTTCTCTAATTATATATAAGAAAATTACCATTGCTCGCTCTGGCCTCTCAACCTTTTGGTCAGCGGTGGGATCTGCTGAAGAAAAGACGGCTGCAGTTTTAACACATTCATCAGATTTCATCATTAACAGGCCTGGCTATTTTTAACCGCAATGGTCATTGTTGCTCAATTTCTCAAGCCTGACATCCAAGTCTTGCCCAACCATTGCCTGTAACTTAGCAGCTTTGGATCCTCTCCCAGGGGAGCCTATATCTGCACAGCTCTCCAGAGTGGCAATTTACACACCATTTGGTGATGCTTCTCTAAATATATCTAAAATAGCAGGATCTAAAATGCATCAAAATATTGCAACTGTACCCAATTGAGGAAAAAAGAAACCATATGAACCCATGTAAGACATGCTTCAAAAGGGATCAACAATGCAAACGTCAGAACTCAAGGAGAGTTTAGAATGGATGAGTTCTCATGGGGACCTGAGCTGGCCCTCTAAGTAACTGCAATCCTTCCCCCAAGCCCCTCCTTTTCCAAGGGGCAGTCATTACTGGATACACTGCTGGAAAGCTTAGGAAAGCTTAAGAAACTCTGGAACAACCAAAACAATATGATGGTGATAGCATTTTCAGTTCCAACTATGGATGATGTTTGGAAGGCAAGTGATAAAAGGCTGTATGTGGTGAAATTCTACCTCTATAAGAAGCAATAGCTAGTATATCAAAAATACCATTTGAAGATTACGATGTCATCCTAAGTTTATCATGTGCAAAAGCCCTGAAAGCAGACTCTGATTTCAGGTTTGTGCTTAAGCAAACCTCAAAATACGGTGATGCAAACCTACGGCATTTTGTGAAAAACAAAAAAAAAACAAAAAAAAAAACCCCCAAAAAAAACAAAACAAAAAAAAAACAAAACAAAAAAAACAAAACAAAACAAAAAAAAACAAAACAAAAAAAACACAAACAAACAATCCATAAATACTTTTTTTGCTTTCTGTTTTGTCCGTTATAAACGTTTTATGTTCAGACCTTGATACTTTCTGGCTTTTAAAATAAAAACTCTGCTCATAATACCAGATCAAAATGACAAAAATTTAGGAAAAAGACAAAAATTTAGAGAGTGAAAACAAACTCTAAAAAAATTAATAGCCTCTTTGCAGCAGTATCAAAAATGTAATTCCTTGGCCTCTGATAGTGTTGTTTTGATATGTCACACGCTATTACATCAGTCATGTTCTGTTACGTTAATACATTGAGATGAATCACAGTAACGCCACAGCAGCCAAGAAATGTCAAACACCAATACCTTGACACTAAGTGAGAAACAGGCCTTATGTATGCTTAGGCCTTTTGACTCGCCATCTTATATTCCACAAAAAAACATAATCCAAGTTCCATGCACTTACTGGAAGGAGAAAATGAATATTTGTTTTCCCTTCAGATGGATTTTGATTTAAGTAAAAGAACTGTAAAGTTGAAATACTGTAAGATTTCATCTTCTTAGACTATCACCTCTCCATTTTAAACATAGGTATATTAATTTATTCACCCTGTTGTCATGAAAAAGCTAGTCATTACAGTAAGTAAAGAAGGGATGATGGAAAGTCACTAAAAAAATGCAAGCATGTTTTGTTTCCGTGATGTAACACAGAGGTTTTGTTGCATCTGATGAGGTAACAAAACAATGAGTGTGAAATTCTCTCTTCCATTTTTCCTAATGGATTATCAGCAACAGCTAAAGCAGAACAGAAATTATGTGAAATAACGTATTCAAATTTAGGTGACAAAAGCATCTGTAATTTTAACACTGAGTAAGGCCACTGATCCAGCTTTAACTTTTTTTCAAGTATCTGCAAAAAAGACACCCACGGAGAAACAAGTGTTTTGTGGTTTTTTTGTTTGTTTTTTTTTTTTTTTTTTTTTTAAATAGACGGGCAAAGCAAACAGACTTGTGATTAATTCAGGGACTACAGTTATTTTTCAATACCCAGCAACTCTGCTAAGCACAACTGTCCCTGATATTACAACAATCCTGTACTGACACCACTTCTAATTTAAATATCTATCAGAAAGTCTAAAAGAAAGTCTTCATTTGGTCAGTTTAACAGATGATTTACATCTGTAGTCAAACCACCCCTTCATTTTCCTTTAGAGGACGAATACATTCATCTGTATTTTTATCACCTCTTCTGGTAGACCTGAAGCATAATTTCCCTCTACCCAATTTGAGTATGCAGCCATGTAGATGTTATCCTCCTTTTGTAGCACGTCTTCCAGGAAACCAACCAGGAAGGTGTCAGCGGCAAAGACTCTGCGATAGCAACTTCATGGACTCTTTAAATTATTCCACTGCAAGTGTTAACCTCACACTACATTTACATTTGGAAAGTTAGTCCTCTTGAACTCACTCCAGGCATTAAACAGACTCAGAGGGCTAGATTTAATAAGAACAACTTGGTCAGAGTAGCTTAAATTTATACAAGTACAAAGGGAAGTCGTTAGAGATGCAGTTCACATAAAAGCCATGCATTTATGCATTTCGATTCTGCCCCTTTTTCTACTTTGGCAGAAGAACACGAGGAGAAGAAAAAAAGGAGATCAAAAGCTATGGAAGTTTTGCAAGAAGCCAAGTTAGTTCATAAGACCACAGAACAAAGTAATGTTATTTCCTAAGTTGATGTGGCCTTAAGTGTCTCAAAAATGCCTCGAGCGTGCCAGAGGCGAAGAACTCCTGCAGACCATCCTACTTCTCGTCTACTTTTTGTTCAATCATTAGGAGAAGTTTTCTGTGTCATCTCTTACCTACCTCCGTCTTCCCCCTGCTCTGAAAACGCTTCAGTTACTTTGAGAGTACATCTGGAAAATATGCTCTCACTGCCACATTCACTTCCCGCATACACGTGTACGTGCACATACCCGTGGACATGCATCTTTTTTGTATAAAAATGGGTTTTGTTTAATCTTTTCTTAAAAATTGTTGGGATATCCTTTGCCTGTAGGTTTGCTGTGCTTAACAGAATTACCAGCTGTCACTAAATTGATGTGCTGTTCATAAATCTTAACTGAATTTTTTGGACAGCTGTTCATCTGGGCATAAACACATTCATTCTAATAGCTACATTAGCTCTACAACTTTATTTGGTTGTGGTTTTTTAACTTTCACTCAGTATAATTACTTCTGACATTTCTCCCATCAAATAAGTTTTTTGTGTTGAAAGCTTTCTTACTTTCATTTGTTTTAAGCCAATCGACTACATATTTTTTTTCATAGCAGATGCTGTAACATGATGGACAGTCTGTCATAAACAGATGGACTTGGTCTAAATCCATCGTCAAAAAGCCTCCCCATCAAGAATGAAGAGCTTGTCTCCTGGGAGTATCAGTCACCGCTCAGCACACCTTCCCCAGCCTTTAGTCAGCACAACTCCTGGGTGAATTTCAAACAAGCAACGACGGGTGTGTCAATAATAAAGGGAAAAAGCAGCAGTATTTCACCAAAAATACAGCAGTCTGCTTCTCTTCAGGCATAAGCTATCCATATTATGGGATATTGATAGCACAACAGATACAGCATGGAGGTAGAGGTAGGATAATATGGAAGGGAGAGAGACAGCAGGTGGGGACAGGGTTTGGATCACAACTGCTAGAGTCAGAGAATAATTCAGTAAATTAAATGTCTCTGTCTCATGTACCTATAAATCCAACGCCAGCATGAAATGGTAATCTATATTCAGCAGAGAAGACATTCTTCTCGGTGCTAAGGGAATGGGGCAAATTTCAATTCTATTGACTCACAAAGTGTTTGCGTGATCTTCTGAAGCAGATTGCCTTTCACTTCTTCCCGAGGGCTGCTATCTTTCATTGTTCCCCAGACCAAGAATGACTAGCTGGTATCATCATTGGCAGACAGCACAATTAACTACTGGCCACAGTATAGTTAAACGACCTGTTATTTGTTTTGTCTGAAAACTCACTAATTTTTGATTCCTTGAGCTTATCATCACAATTTGATCATAAAGCACCCATGTGCTTTAATCCATTTCTTTGGATTTATGGGTATCCTGAGCCTCTATGAATCAGATCCGATGTGCTTCAACACAAGCACACAAAATAAATTCCTGTGTATTAAAGCACAGTTAACTTCTGTGTGACTATTTATGCACTGCTATAAAACATGGTACAAGTTCATAAAGTAGAAAAATTATCAGTATTAATCATTATGTCAGTCAGACTGCAGCAGAATGGTTAGGAACCCCTGGTTTGGTGCATCTTCCACTTAAACTAACCCGAACAGACAGAAGGATGAGGGGGGAAAGACACAGAACACAAATGAAATCTTTGAAGTATGAAGGTTGGCTCACATTTCTGTGTACTTGTTTCAATGTGATTATAGAAGCAGGCATAGATTAAAGAAAAATGAAAGTGGGGAAGCAGAAAAAGGAAGAGGGCAATGAAATGGATAAAAGAAAGGGAGAAGTGAATAATAGGGAAGGATGGAAGACTGGAAGCGGAAAATGCTAGGAGATGAAGGTGGCAGAACAAAACTGAGAGGTAACAAGGATTATTCATCACATTTATTGCTTTCTGGTGATATGGGCCAAGTACAGAGAAATGCAGAAGCATCTGGCAGATCAAACTATATCTGCAGGTCCTCGGTGTACAGCCTTCCTAAGAAGAGGTGGTATATGAAGTTTTACACAATCACCAACGGTTTTGAAATTCTATCAGAATTGATCCACTAAATAAGATTCTCTACTTCCCCGAAGACGCTAGTGACCTGTAGTGATCTGTTTGTCAGCCGTTGCACTCTATTTCTTAAGCTGCTTTTACCAAAACTAATAATGTTCCACTAGATTGTGTGAACTAGCCACAGTTGAACAAAAAGGCTCAATTGTTTAATAAGTATTTGAGATTTGATCCAGATAAGAACACTAGCCATGCTAGGGGTAGAGATCATGCTGCAGCAATTGTCATTTTGCATACGCGACCGCCTTGGCCCTTAGAAACAAACAATGGCAGATGAAAGACTACTGTAATCTAAAACAAAATGAAAGACCATGCTCTTTTTAAATCTCAGTATAAGGGAAAATAGCATTATGTAATGTTTATTCAGACGTGATCAATCAACCTGCCACTGGATGTCACTGTTCTTTGAGAGCTGAAAACATTTTAGGGGAGGAAAAGGAGGAGAAAAAGAATGAAAAAACCCACCTGTTTTCTACAGACTTAAGATGTAAAACATTCAAAACTCTTAGATTAAGAAGTATTTTTTACATTCTTCCTTTTAGCTTTACTTCCAGAACGGTTCTGTTTAGTAGGTGGATATCTGAAAAGAGCTCTGCAAATTGCTTGCATAAAGCCAACCAAACAACTGTAGTGTAAAAGCATTCCTCTGGTATTGCACAGACATTATCTGAAAGAGACGGCACAGAAAAGAGCAAGTGGATTTTCCATTATTCCAATGCATTTACTATGTTCCGATAGACTGTTGCGATAAGGAGGATTTGGATCAATTTGGATTTTACATTCCATTTAATTGCATATATATTGTAGTATTTTGGGGCTTTCTGTGCAATCTGAAAGCTACCATCAGCACAATAAAGCTGCTTCTATCAGTTGCCCCACCATAACCAATTTTTCTAGGAAAGATGTATCTTTGCATCTGGGAATCAGAATAGAATTTTTGGTTGAAGATTGCTAGGGTTTGAATCAAGATCCACTAGACATTATAATTAAAGCCTTTTTTTCTAATCTGCCAGAATGAAGTGGCTTAAAGCAGGCAGAAATCTTCCCTTGTTAATACAGAGATGAAGTAAATGTACTGCATCAGAGCAGAATGAATTTTACAGTATTTCAGGATTGCCTGCCACTGTAGTTATGCTTTGTTTTACTCTCCAGGAAGCAAAGCAATACAGAATCTCCTGTTTTACCAGTGAGGGATCTGGCAGCCATCTGCACGGTTCCAGAACAGAGCGTGACTCACACAAGAGAGATACATAATTCATGGGATGTTCCAGGGCTGTTTCCATTCTCTTGTGTAAGAGGTGAAAAGCTGTGTCAGCAAGGGGGGCTACTCAGCAAATTGAGTTCTGTGTAAAGAGGCGTCGTAGCAGAGATGTGGGTCCTTAGATGGAGATGCTAACGCCGCCAGGGGACTCGGCAATCCAACAGTACGCAATGCTCCGCTCCATGGAGTAGCAGGTTGCTTAAAGAAATGTCATCTTTCCCTGCGAGGTATTCCTAGAGCACTCCTTATCACCTCTATGTTTCAAATATAAGTATCCTGGTATTTTATGGTGTTTGTAGAGTCAAAAAGATTCATCACTGATGCTGCAGATCGCTGAAAATTTAAAAAGAAATGTAAGAGGCAGGCAGGGAGAGGTGAGAATCATGCTGTCTGTTTCTAGTCGCTTTTTTAGGTCTCTCCGCAGGATAAAATGCAAAATAGAATGACTGTGTTCCAAAAATATGAGTTATTCATACATGGTAAAAGATGTAGTGTATTCAAAAAGCCACAGAAGGAAGTTCTTGAAAGCCTCCTTCCCTCTTCACTGGGGGAAGAAGAGAGATGAGGATAGCGAATATTGTCACTAAGATAACTGCCATTATCTTCTAGAAGTAGCTTTAGCTTTTGTAGACTCCTGTCTCTCCCTTAATGACACCAGCTACGCACCATGCATTCCAGGACTGCAGCAGAGGTGAAGTAGCAGTAATTATTTTGCTGTTGTCAGCCCTTAGTCTCATAATTCCTCGTGGAAACTGGCATTTCATGTTCCAACTACCGAGAACATAATTTTCTAACTATCATCAGCTCACAAATCTTCTTCAGTAGAAGAACCTTTCCCAAAATTCCACCATGGCAGTACTCTAAAATATCCCTGGGTGACTGATTTTGTCAAGTCTAATCACGTTGGCTAAGATAGCTGAGATTTCAATTTGCTTATATCTGGACTAGAATTTGCTCAGGCATGAGCTTTCAACACTAGGGAAGACTGTGTATAAGGGCATTGTGTTGACTGCAAGGGCTTGGTGATTAAATCACCTTTTTCAGGACAATTTTCCACTTTGCCAGGGAGACTCCCTAATCAGTGATCCATATAATTACTTTTCCATGTAGATTGAACTTGGGAACCGTTCATTAATGCTCTAAATATATAGATGTCATTGTTTAAATACCCACAATATAAATACTGCCAGATGCAAAAATTTTAATGGGTTTTGTTTGGATAGAGCGGTGTAAAATATGCAGGAATATAAAGACAGTAGAAATCAGAAGACTCCTCTGCAATGGAGAGCACATATTGGTGGGAGCTATGGTACTTGATTTCTACAGGGGACTTAAAGTTCCACCCACACACACCCCAAATGAATGCTCTGGTCACTGCAGTATTGGTTGTTCTTGCCTCAGTGTTTTCCAATGAAAGGAAAATTATGTCACAAGCATAACCTATAGGAAGTAAAGTACTAAAATAATTCCAGGAGAAACTGTATAGATATAATAAAATCAGCAAGAAAAAAAATCTAAAACCTCCAAAGTTTTTTCTTTCCCTGGACAGATAACTTCAAAATGTCACAGGCTGCCTTTGCTGAGCCCCTGAGACAGAACGGTCAATCTGAGATGCCATAGTAGCAGCCCAACACCACTCTACGTCTTTCATTTTAGAGCACTGCTTCTGAAAAACCAATTCAGATATGGAATAACATAAAAATGTTAAAAGCTTTATGAGAGATATGTCTTTTTTACGTACATTTTTTCTTACTTATCATCTCAGTAAAAGAAAGAGCAACGACACGAAACATCAGACTCTTCAGTACTGCTAATACACCTGATGATTGTATTTGTGCATTTATATCACCCAGATAACTTATTCAACCCTGTGGCCAGTATTCATTTTTATCTGTACCTAAATAAGATTTTTAACTTGAGAAATAAAAGCCTCTAACTTGGATTGTTTATACTGTGCAAGATTATCAACTGGTAATTGATTTTTTCATGTGATAGGGACCTCACAGCATATATTAGTCAATGCTCAGTCTGAGACCATTTACATGTTTGATGTGGTATGCAGATTAAACTGTGGTATGTCTAACACTTCAAATATTCTAATATTCCCCAATTCACAGGTATTAAAACAAAGCACACAGAAAGCGCGTACTCCTCTTGAGGGATGAAGCCACATTAGCTCCAGTCACAAAAACAGTAGAGAAAGTAGTCCATGACTGTACCCAGGCTGCTAAACTATGCCTCCCAAGGCTTCCAGTTCTCTATGCGAGCTCAGGGATAGCAGCACTACACGCTAAAAATACCCAAAGCAAACTGCCTGAAGGCACCTGCGATGTTCTGTACCCAAACATCCCAACTCTACTCAAATCTGCCGAGTCCGAGCCTAACAATCAAAATAAGACAATTCTTCTGCATTAATTCTGATCTTTGCACATATGAACTCATCAGTGTGGGAATCCCACACAACTATTGTTTCTTTGGCAATATGAAACTTTGGTGACACAGGGTGAACCTTCAGAAGCTTCAGCGACACAGGGTGAACCTTCAGAAGCTTCGGCAGAACCACTATTTCAGCTTATTGGCTTGCTCTTCTAGCTTTTACGTGTGCAAAGTAATAATACGACGCCATCAAGTGCAATTCTAACATACCTTGCAATTATGGCACCAAGCTCTAATTACACTGTTATTGTCATTTGTTATGATGGGAATTTCATTTTTTTTGTTGTTTGTTTGGGTTTTTTTACTTTAAGGGAATAGGAAACCACACAGAATAGCATGGTTGTGGATTTTAATTACTGAGCCTTAATCACAAAAAATAGTGAGAAAGGGAATTAGCCAAATACAGTGTAGCAGAAAAAATTACTCATATCCATGCAGTTTGCCATAACGACATCTGGGACAGTCAAAACTGTCAGTTGAGCCTCTACAGCATGAAACTTTGAAAAATATCTACATTCTGAACTCAGCTAAGTTTAACAAGTTTTCTGCACTTCTAATTCTCAATACCAAAGTCTTTGCAGTAGGTTGTAAAACAAAATACCCACCGCCCCCCCAAACAAGGTTAGAACTTCAGCCGACAAAAGTCCCCACTCCACTGACTTCAAAGGATCATATAAAGCAAGTAAAGATTCAGCCCACACTATTAAATATGGGTTTTACCAGGTAATATTGCCCTAAATTTGAGATTCAAGATGGGAAATAACTGAGACACTATGGTATTCCTAGAAGAAATCACATTTATACAAGAAAGGGTTCCCTTTGTGGAGATTTAATTCATTCGATAATGCTTTTTAAAAGCATTTATATTTTTCTATTTTTTAATGTGGTGAGCTGCTTTCTGTGAACACCAAAACCTGAATTTAATTGTAGTTACAGAAATGTAAGTCTGCACCCGCTATTTCTATGCAGCTTGTCACTTCCTATTTTTTCCCTGTTACATACTGAACTATACCAAAATTAATTTTAGGATTGTGCACATTTTTTAAACAACATTTTAAAACCTTAACAGCTGACAACAATAATTTAATTTCATTTTCCACATCTTCTAAAATGCTAGAGAAAACTTAATTCAAAGTCCGTTTCCTGAAAACTGTACCACTGACTTTTCTCACAAGGATGTTTTTTAGAAGCAATCTCCGTGGTACTGTTGAGATTTTCCTGTTTCCAGAAAATTCTCTGCAGAGAATTCAGAGCAGATTACAAACTTCAAGAGGGGGGGGAAAAAAAAACCAAAACAAAAAAACCCAACAACCAAACCCCACAGTAAAGACAAGGAGGAAACAATAAAAATGAAGCCAAAAAGGCATAAAGTCAAGCATTTCAGAAATGACTATAGTTCCTGCGAGAGAGATGTTCTCCAGATGGTTCAGTATTGAAGGCAATACACTACTATTTAGATGTGTTTTATGCTTCCTCAAGAAAAGAAATCAAGTGTTTGCCCCGTTTTGGGCATTGCCTGTTTCCCAAGAATACTGCTCCACCAGAAGTGCTCTCAGCTTCCCAGACATCCAGAATTGGTCCTCCCTCCCTCCCTCCCGCTTGCATTCCTCTTCCATACAGCACATTACCTCCCTAACTTCCAACCATTTACTGACTCATCAAACATGTTGTCAAGCCTCATAAGTCTCACTAGAAGTAAACTATTTCCTTAGTACTCATTCAACCTTTATTGCATGAACTGTTTTTGTCTTTTCTTTAATGACTTGAATTTGGAGACACAGATATTCATGCTATTGTAGTATACATTATTTCTCTAACACATTTTATAGGTAACAGGTGATTAAGTGCTGGAACATTGCTACATAAAACTGCTAAGAGTTTGCAAACAAGTATTACTACTATAACCATAATATCCAGGACAAAAATGCCTTAAGAAATTTTTTTAGTTAATTGTTTCACAAAAGGCCTGGATATTTTTTTTCTAATTTTATACTGTAAAAGGAAAAAAAAATGAATTATGCATCCAAACATTCTTTACTATTAAAGTCATTAAAAGGTATGTTGGTTTTATTAGTAGTTTGACCCCTTTCAAAGATTAGCAAATACTGAATTTTTCATGAAATTCCTTGTCATCTTACAGTATGTTAATAGAGGAAATATTTATTATTTTCTGGACCTGTCAAAGGTTCTGTATATGAAAAACAAATACAGGTAAAAGAGCTCTCACCTGGGAGGTGTGAGCTGAGACAACAGTACTTGCTGGTGAAGCCCGAGTTGTGAACCTTTATCTGGGCTGCTGCTATTTAGAGGTTGTCTTGTGTATCTTGAATACTTTAGTCTTCCTTACTGTATTTTCCATGCATACATTCATTAAAACTATTTCACTGTGAAGAAGTCACTGATGCTGAAGTCTTCTGTCTCTAGCAGACAGTGCAATCTATTATACACAATCTTTCCTCATGCCTAAAGTTTACTCATGAGACAAAGTGCAGTCATGATGTAAGCTGGTACACAACCCTAAAATCAAATCTATTTTCAGCTGCTTACATGAGGGATGAATTGAAATCCAAGTGTACTAAAGTACAGCTAAAGAAAGCTCGTTGGGCAAAATGATCAAACGATTTCTTTGTATTCTTTCCTAGATAACTTGGCTGATATACTATTTCTAACCCAACTCAGTCCATTTAATTTTAAGTTTTACTTTCGGGTCTTAGGAATAATAGGAATAATAATATATTTGTTTATTATTGTTAAGCTGGACTCAGATCTACTTTGAGCTTTTATTTCATCTTCTGCATTACTTTGCTACTTCATTGTGCAAATTTAACAGTAAGCCAAATGCGTAAAGTTTCAAAGACATTAGTCATATAATTATATATCAGAGCATGACAAATCACACAAAGATCAGAAGAAAACCTCAAAAGAACTCATCTGAAGGAACACAGTTTCCGAACTTGGCAGTATTTTACATTACAAGACAGTACATTGATAACGTGTTACGGGTGAAGTGCCGGTGAAGAACTTAGATTGAAGGGTTAATAACATCATTTCCACATCGTATTAGGCAACCTCAGCCACTTCAGCTGTGCTTGTACAGCAACAACAGGTCAAGTATTTTAGTTTTTACAAATAATGAAACACGCCCCGAACCCTGCTCTTTCTTCCTCTACATAGGAAATTCTTAAATAAAAGGATGAAGTATTTCTTATGGCTAACGAGGATATTGTGAAAATACAAAATTGTGTCTAATATTTCACCTTCTCTTTTCTCATAGCCAATATACTAACAAACTTCTGAGTAAAGGTCTTTGCACCTAAAGACATATCTCCGTGGGCTATACATGATTAAGAAAAATAGAATCTACCGTGTGCTACATCTCTGAAAGAATCCAGAGGTCTAAAACAATTATGCAATGTAATTATTGTAAAATAGGCCACAAAGGGCACCTTCCAGATATAGAAAGTGATTTCAGTACAACGTGGGGGTGGGCTTCATTTCCAGTGTGATGGTACTTTTGCTGAGAAGGACAAGGCTTTAGAGAACTGGACTTCGTTCCCTGACCCTCATATAGTTTCAGTGCCCTTCAGGGGCCAGTCCTTCTGATCCTGCAGGTAAGGCCACGGCATGGGACAGCACCCACCTTGCCTCCTGTCTAAGCTCTGACACACAACCATCACCTGATAGCTCATTTCTCTGAGCTTCAGCCCTCCCACCGGAGAATGGGAGTAAGGCTGATTTACCACAGAAAACGCCACGTTACCAAATGATTACATCAAAATCTCAAAAGCAAATAAAACTAATCTCATAGCTAACTTCTGTATTACTGCTTTTAGCCTGGTGATTATAGCCTGCAGGGTTAGAATAGGAATTGTTCTACCTCACATCTTTAGAGACAATAGCAAGCTCTAGCCATGCTCTTACTAATTTCCAGATATTTATACTCCATTTCTCAAAAAAAAAAAAAGGCATGTAATAAGTACCTGGGCTTCAATGGACCACAGTCAAATTTCAAGCTCTATAAATCTCAGCACAATTTCTACCTACTTTAATTCAAAATGATTTTATTAGGTCAGTGGACTTCCAGTCATTTACATCAACTATAAAATGCTGAGGGACAAAACAGGGAAAGATCTGCAAGGACCTTCAGTAAGGACACAGACACAGCAAGCCCGACGTGCTATATGGCCTCATTGCATTTTGAAAAGAAAGAGGTTAAATTAAGTCATCTTAACATACTTACCAGGTCTCTACTAAGCAACTGGAGGAAAACAGTGTGAAGGATCACATTAGAAATTGTTGGATAAAAAATTAAACTGAAAGAGTATCTTTGCAGTAGCTCTATTCTAACATGGCGCATGGAAGATGAACGCATCATGAAATGCTAGATAGAAGAAGTGGGGAATATGTAAAATAGTTCTTCAATCAAAATAAGCAAGCTCTGCTGTTTTGCTGGAAGTACTCCAGCAGTCATGGTGGGGTTTCCTGTATCTGATGCCATAGCAACAATAATCCATTTTAAAAATTGTAGTAAGAAGGTAATATATTATCATGACAGCTGTGTTAAATGACTGCCTCTCCTGTGTTATGCTCTTGACTTTACACAACAATGTTAAGATGTTTTTTAACCAAGTTTTCAAGATGAAAATAACATGGTGTCAAAATATTTTTTCTAACCAATCAGCACTATTGAAAAACATCACTGAGCTTTGCGTTTCCATGACAACTAGTCTCAAATGTTACAAAACTGCACCAAATTTACTTACAAAGAAGGTTTCTTGCACGAAAAATTGGTTCATGTGACATACTATACCATAAAAAATTATGTATGTAATGTATGCTCATAACAAAACCTGTATTGGTGATCTTTAAGTTCTCTAGATCTACATTTCTTGTAGGAACTTTTCGTATTTGGTATGGATATAACATATTTTGTTTCTTCTCTAATAAAATACAGATTTAGCTATGGATCACGATTAAAAAGTAGCTGCAAAACCTATAAATACAAGAATTTGAAACCATTACTCATCTCCATCAAACAGAGCAGAGGCATTTTTGGCCTGCATGGACAGCTATACAATTAGAAGAAAAAAAAAAATATATTATTCTATAGTTTCCCTGTGTTTTTCCCCTGGGTCTTTGCACCACCACGAACAGCTGAGAAACTCGATTTCATTGCTTCTGCTAAAGACAGCTCATCTTGGGATTCCAATGATTTGTGGTTAAGGAAAATAATCCCCTTAATATACGGACAGAGGTGCCTTATCAAACACGGCCTGCTATGGGATTAACAATTTATTATCAAATCTAAAATCACTGCGATTAGTGGCATAGTGTGATTAGTGGAATAAACATCATTAGAGTATTATAAACCAAAAACCAAATTTCACTTATGGTGGATTTGCAAATAACCAAATACAAATTACAATCCATTTACAATGGATTATAGCATACTTCAAGAGGGATTTTTTAATAACAGTTGGACGGGAAAGAAAATTGGATTTCCAGTACTATTCCACCTACCTTGTTAGTAACAAATTCTTAAAGCACACAGAAAAATAATAATGACAGGGCTTTAATTAGGTATCTTTTGACAATTAACTAGAACTTCTAATAGAGTATTACTATCCTTTCTCAGTAACCCTGCTATATGCATGTTCAGGGACTCTGAGAACTACAAAAGGAATCAGAAAAAGGGGGGGTTATAACCCGTATGAAGTGAAGTGGAAAGTCAAGGATTTAGAATAATGATTAACTTTTAAATGGTTATAGAATATTCTTCTAACTCACCTTTCTGCAGATGTGACTTTCTTTTGATTAAAAAAAAAAAAGAATTTTGATGTCACTAACAAATGGGTTCAAAGTCGGTCAGAATCTGGGTTTTAATTGGTTGACATAACCCAAGCTGGTACTTTATTACAATATGGACATCTAATCAAAAATAAAAAAGATGTCAAAGAGTTGCTACGTACTTGATTCTTTATTAAGAGACTTTACTACATCTGTCATTCTTGTGACCTCTGCTATAAATGATAAAGAATAGCATTTTTCATGACTAAAATAGAATGAGAAAGCTCTGGATTTCTGAGCTTTATCCCGAGGTCTATTTCATGACTGGTATTGCTTTGAGTACTGAAATCAGTCTTTCAGAAAGCGCTTTAGAAAGTGCTGGTTAGATTGTGCTCTAGCAAAGATTGCTGATAACCCGACCCACATCGCAAAGCAACAGCTCAGAACAGTCATTCCAAATGATTTCTATGCAAATCATTAAATGAAAAAAAGATTACCAAATCCACACATTTTCAAGTGATTTGTGTGCCTCGTTGGCAAGTTCTGGTGAAAGACCATTCTGCATCAAAGAACAGGATTCAATGAAGCACACTTTGATCAATCTAAATGAAGCATGAAACAAAATTTCTCTGCATTGATTTCACTACATCTTGCAATCATCAGTACAGCCTCCTTGACTGACTCTTAAAATGACAGCAAACATTTTTTAGAGTGACATGTCTATAGCATCAAATACGTTCTGGCACAAAGTACCTGTTATTAAGTATCCTTTAGAAAGTGACATTAAACCCCCATAAAAAAAGACCAGATAAGACACATTCAGGTTCTGTCTAGATGATAGAAAGTAGCAACAAACCAACCCCCACATAGAATGAGGAATTCTGAGGAAATTACATTGTTTTGTAAGGATAAAAGGAAGAATCTGCTGTTGTAACTCAGCTTGACAGTTACTTGACTACTGAATCGGCCTCTGTCAGATGTCCATGAGGCCCCAGTACTCACTCTAGGCAATAGTTTTACAACCAATAAGAAATAGCATTAATTTCCTTCTGTTTAAGACTTGGATCCACAAACAGCTCATTATTTACCAAGTAATTAAATACTAGAACAGTCACTGTAAGTGAGATAACTATAACCATACGTGCTCTACAGATGGAAGAAACAGGTAAAGAAACGTAAGCATGCTTTTTCACACCACAGCAGCATCAGAGAACAGTGAACTTAGTTTCGATACTCCCAAATCTGAAAGAATTGTAGTGAAAACAACTTGAAAGTTTTGCCTTTTTTCCTAACTGCTTTAAATGCTTTAGATGCCAAAACCAAACGAGCATGGCTTTTCTTTGTTTAGATGCAAAAGCAACCTCACTCACTCCCACGCACAAGAAATCAGTCAAGTGTCAACACCAATCTTTCTCTAAGAGTTCCTGAGTCACACTCACAATACACAGTTTCCATTTTGGGGTTTGAAGGGATAGCCAGTAACTTCTGAAAAAAGCTTTTTGAGAAAGCAGAATTGTTTGGGGTTTAAAAAACAAAACAAACACAAAGATCCCTGATACCGCAGCAAGAGCTTTTAATCCTAAAAGTCCATCTCAATTATAAACAAACCGTAAAACCATGCAAAATAAATACTCAACCACTGAAAAAGATAGGAAAGTAACAAAAACTTCCGCTAATCAACTCAGCCTTCTCACTGCTTTGCTAGGGCATGTGTTGATCCCATTAAAGCATACCGAGGGCTGTAATGTAAGCACTGAGTCAGACTGCAGGTTCCTCTGTTCTCTCCTCAGCAGGGACAAACTGTGGATACAGACAATTATGTGACACTGCGGCTGCAGAACAAGGTAAGTATGCAGTGACATTTCTCTAAAACAGGTCTCCCAACCTCCAGGGAATTGCAGGACAAGGAGTTTTTGAGCCAGAAGATATTAGTTAGCTCTGAATAGATTTTTCTGTGTTTGTGTACACCATTTTTGACCCATGTAAACTTTCATCATGTTCTTGTGGCAGAGTTCACCGGTTTGAGCACTCTTTTCTTTCTTCTGAGCCTGGCACCTCCTAATTTCAGTTGACTTGCCCTACTTCTTGTCTGAAGAGAAACAACGAATGTCATTCCCAAGAGGTCTTCTCTATGCAACGCATGAGTTAGAGACCTCTGTTGTGTGTCTCAGCCATCCTTTCTCCTGTCTGAAGCATCAGCCCTCATATCAGCCCAGTGTGTATCATCAGCCCTCATATGGAAGCCTTGCCACACACCAGAACATCAATTTCAGCTTTCTCTGCTGCTTTCATTGTACTATGCTCTTTTTTAAATGGCAAGCAACAGAGGTACATGAATTATTCCAAATGCAAGTACCCCACAGATTTACACAAGAGGTTAATAGTGTTCTCCATTTTATTTTTTAAATCATTTTATGATAAATCCTAATATTTGAGACTCTTTTGGGGCATTTTTTGAGAATTGAGCTAAAGTTTTCCCAACGTGCTTGAATCAGTTAATTAATTTTACTGGGTTAATGATTTCAACAACAAAAACGTCATCCTCCTGAACCTCCTATGGCAACATGGCACCTATTCTCTGCCTGCCCTGCCAAGAACAAATGTGTTGATGGGTTTATTAATGTTACCTGAAGCAATCTGTTGGCCTCACTGCCTCCAGCAAGCGGGCACACAAAATTCACAAGAGAAATAATTGTTTTAATGTCTTTGTCTTGATTTTCATCTCAGTAACTGCCACCGCAAAATCTGAGAAATGAATTTAACTCACTCACTAGCTTAAAGAAAAATTCCTACTGTTCTTCCTCAACCTTTTCAGTAAGATATTCTCTACCTTCACCAATACATAAGCAAACAACAAGCTTTATTAAACCCCTTTTATATGTGGGCCATTTAACTTTCTTCTACGTTCGTCAAATGACTTCACCCCACCTGCACCCTTCCCAAACAACTAAGACAAATTAAAGAGGGAGGGACACATTTTCTAGGAGACAGTTTAATATATTCTCATCTTTGTCCTATGCATTAGACTTTTACCACCTTTTTACAATTACTCTTTTAATTACTAAGACAGGAGCAGAAGGAAGGTCTAGGGTTTTTTTTGTCTCTACAGACAGCACTGCAACCTTTTTTCATCAGTTTGGCCAGAGAGCCTGGTATCTGGGAGGACATTTCAAACACGATAATTAATTGCCAGAATTACAACCACAGTGACATAAAAGGTAAAGCCAGATGCTCCCTTAAAAGTTACACACAGAATCATGCTCATTGCTATCTGCTGTCCAGATTTTTTACAAGGGCCTGAGAGGACTCAGGTGACTGCCCAATGCCACCACATGGGAGCTGCCTCATGAAACTTTTGGAGCACAGATGGAATTCTGGAGAGAAATGGAAGCACACATGGAACAGGCTGAAAGTTCAAGTTCAAGACAATGACTGTGTGGCTTTTTATGCAAACTAAGCACTTATCAGGGTTGATTAAAGCTGCATTTGTAGAGAATCCATAGAGGTACTCATGAATAAAAAACAATGCTGGCCTTTGGTGTAGAGCAATCACTGGGTCTCTGGGAAGACAACTGCAGTAGAAGCATGAATGTTCCGGAATATCATATGTTAAGCATCTTAAACATTTTAAAACTCAAAATATTCTTAATCCCATGTGTAGAATCAAACCCACACTGAAATCACTCTTCTGGCTTTCTTAGGCCTTTAAATATGGCCAGGCAATTGAGAGAAAACAGTTTCAATTAGAGCAATTTTTACAGGCAAGTGATAAATCCCTGAAACCAGGAGTTTATAATAGCAACACTGACATAACTGTAATACAGCATCACTATAATAAATCAGTTGCTTGTCCTGCAAGTCACATGGTCTATAAATCAGAAATTTGGAATGTAAATCTCAGCACTTGTTCATAAATCAGCAATACTGATCAAGAGTAGGAATAATATTTTGGCAGTAAATCATATTTGGCAAAGATATTCCCCTGTGCTAGTTCACTTAAAAATTGCTTAAAGTTGTATTTCAGAGATTCTCCCCACGAGTCTCCTGAACGTGCCTGGTGTAGATGCTGTTAGTGCAGCTCTGGCTGTTCAGAGTAGTTAGAGTTAGTCCAGAGGGATGCTTTGTAAAGACGTTTCTGTTACTAATATTAGTGTTACAATAGCAGTTAGTACCCAAATAGACATCTGAAACTCTGCATGCCTACTTCAAGATGCAGAGCTCTTGCTGAAGAGCTGAAGGCCATGCAGCCCTGTTCTCACCACACTTAGTGCCTGTGCAGCAACGGGAGGTACATACACAGTCTCAGTCATGCCTCTGCTGGTACTGCAGGCCTATCCCAAAAAATAATTGCTACTTGAAAGGTGGACAGGTACAACAGGCATGGACATATATAGGGAAATGCACGTAACATGGTAAAACAATGAGGCTGAAAGACAGCAATATGCTCTTACTGGTTTGGGCTCATTAGTTACTACCCAGCTTAATGCTACAGCTCTTGTAACCCCATCTCTTCAGTAACAACTACAATTTTCAAGCACAACGCAAAAGTTTTGCCTTAAAAAGGAAGAAAACAGCATAAATACAATTATTCTGGTTTATTTTCTGGTTTGCCAGTGCAAATTTGCCAATGGTTTTCTTTAAAACAAACAAACAGAAAAAACCCTGTGACACTGAATTTCAAACTTGTAAAACCTTTTCTAGTACAGTGAGAATGGCACTTTCTAGATAACACTTCTTCCTAGCACATGCGTTTAATGTGAAGCATATTTCTAAGCAAAAGCTATTTATCTCCCCAGTGCAATCAGTAAACACACACATGCACATGTTCGTTAAGAGCAGTTTTAATGTTCTGTGTTTACTGAACTCAGGAAGGGTCATCAGGGTTCAAGCGTAACTTTTCTTTCCTCCATCCTTTGATACTCACAGAAAACGAGGGAAAAGCTACTTATAGCTTTATTACTTGTTCTCTACTACTGAATTTCGAATAATTATTTCTGAAAAATAACATTCTGCATCAATAACAATGCAGAATGAAATAAGTTTCTTTCCGCAGCAGAACTATTTATTGCCTCTAATAGAAACCAGTGCTATCACTGTTAGACTAACTTTGCTTTCCTACACTATACTTAATTCTAAAGTTTCTAAGGACGTGAGATGGAGATTTCTCCTGTGGAAATATGTAAATTCCAAAAGGCATACCTGATACTGCTATAGGAAATAATGTGCTAGAAGAATACAGTTTCTATTCTTAACGCTGTTGTTTCTTCAGTTTACAGGAACAGCACCCATATACCGACTTGATAACAGAACTAAGTTACAAACTCAGCTCATCTCCTCTCCATCTACTTGCAACTCTGGTGGCTAAAATGAGAAAAGAAATTAATGCCATTAAAAACACCCCTCCAGATCTCCCAGGAACTTGGAACATGCAGAGTGGGATTCCAGGAATGACGAAGTGTTTGCCCTTGAAGAGCACTCTCCAAACATGCCTGCCACTGCCTCTCCCAGGGCACTACACATCTAACTAAATGAGCAAATAAAGGGCAGGGGAGAATCTGGGCAGACATTAATCTTAATAACATGGTCTTGTGCAGTCAACCAACAACCAAGAAGGCCTGATATATTCCTTTTGCTCCAACACCTTCTTCCAAGGCCTGCTGTACAAGCACATATTGGGCGTAATATTTCACAGCAGTGATCAGAAAGCAGGAATTTAGACAGTAAATTGCAGCTGCCCCCCCCCCCCCCCCGCCCCCAAATCAATGTAGGTTCATGTTCTGGAAGCAGGAGAAGCATACTTCCGGGGGATTATGGACTATGAATTACAAAACTGGCTTATCCAGAAAATTAATACACAAAATAGAGAAAGATTAATTAACTAGAATATCATGTAGAATCCTTGCGTAATTACAAGTTCAGCTAGCAAGACTGATACGAAGTCCCTAAATTAAGCAGTATTTTCATATTGGATTTTTGAGTAGCGAACTAGCCTAGTATACTCTGTTTAAAAGAAAAAAAAATCCTTTATTTTTTCTCAAGCAACTTTCAGACTTTCAGAGATGTGGTTGAGGTTCTCGTATTTGTGATGTTTGTAAGAACATTCTTCCATAATGCAGATTGCCTCTGTTTGAATGATTTTACCTTCACAAACTGAAAAAAGGGAGTTATAATGGGAAAGATTAAGCAAATTTAGCACAAAGCTTGCCATGCTATGATGAAGTAATTATAGAGTATCTATAGTTTGCCTTCACAATAAGCAATTTCAATCACAAAGTTTGTGATCTAACAGCTGCTGCTGTCTATTAATTGCTGAGAAATATTTTCTCTGATTTTGCTGGAACTTCTTCCTGGTGCACATTGTTTTATGGAACCTGTAGATGGAGAGATGTGGAAGAGGAGCAAGCCCTGTAGCAAACATGTTTACAAAGCTCAGGTTCCTCCAAAATTTTATGATGCATTAGCAGTTGTGTTTGTGTCTTTGAATCATTTCAAAATATTTTGAAATGGTATTAAAATCTCTGCCAAGCAATGTATTTTAAAGATTCACACAGTCTGACAAACTGTAAAAAAAGCATTCCGAAGAATAACCTTTGATTCCAAAGGGAATTTGTAACTGTGCAAGGAAATTGAAAGTATTTGATAGTTATTTGTAAAGAATTATGTCCAGACTTGTGAAGGATTTTAATAGCATGATATAATGTAGATAAAATATTTCTGCCATATAGGTATATCCAAAGAATCTCTCAAGGATTCTTAGCCAATCTCTAGTAATTGAAAAGATTATAAAACTGTTTCTGAAGTACCATTGCAAACTGTTAAATGCACGCAACTGTGAACAGGTAAGGCAATTCCTTTTACCAGCTTATTCCTCCAACAAAGGTACGGTTGCTCCAGTGCACACTGTTTTGACGCCCCAGAGGTGACTTGAACGTAGCACCTAAACGAACCGAAGTTTGCATGTATTTGAAGGAGAGGAGAAAGAGGATAACGAAGGATAGGTAAACTCATTGTCACCAGTGTGTTAACTTCACTTGAGCTCATCTTTTTTTCTTGCACAGGTGATTATTTTTGCTGAGTTATTCCTCCAGTGGAAAGGAAAGCAAAACAAAACATGGAGAGACTACAGTTTTCTGGAAATCAGATATTCACTTTTTTTTGCCCATCTCTCCATGGCTTCATTGTCCAGGATACATTAGGCTTTTGAAATATAATCACACAAACAGATAGGAATTGGTAAGATCCAATCTGGAAGTTCAATATTAAATTATAAATAAAAATCTGAGGCAGATGCAACTCACCTCCTTCTCTGAATGTAAAGTGGGATGGGTAAACATTGGTAAATGTTACGTATTTCAAAACACACAAGATTTAATCAAATTAAAGCTCTGTTTCACATTCTTTGGCTCTACTTCCAAGGAAACGTTCCTATTCTAACTAGCTGTATATTTATTTTAATATAGAACACTGCAAAATATCATCTTACTTCTGTTATTTGCCTGAAGGAAATTCATTTCAAATATGAAACTTTTACACAATATTTACTGTTCAACTATTGCAGCTTTTATTAAATGGGGACAGAGAGAATGCCGAGGGATTTAAAGAGAGAATTAATAACAACCATTGCTAATTTAGGCTTATGCACTTTATTGCAAAACCAAGGATGAAGATAGGAAACCAGGGATAATCCAATTGATACTAAACATCTTGAACCTATTAACTGTATTTGAACGAAACATAAAAAGAAGGCTACATAGCTAAAATAAGACATATAATCCATCAGAGACGGCATACAAAATTAATCTTTTCCTTTTTAATTTGCGTAAATATAAACAGTATGCAGATCTATCTTCCTCACCTTCATTATGATCTACCATGATTTCAGTGAGATCTCCAATATATTAAAATAAAGACAAATGAAAACCAACTGTAATTCACGGAAGCCCAAGAAACAGATTTCAATTAACAATTCTTTTAAAGTAAGAACACTAGAATAAAACCAGGACCAGGAGATAATTCAGACTGGAAGGGACTTCAGGAAATCATCTGAGTCCAACCTCCTGCTCAAAGCAGGGCCATCTCACAGATGAAGTTGCTCAGGGCTTTATCTAGTCTGGTTTTGAAACCTCCAAGAAGGAGATGGCACAACCTCTCTTGAGCAACCTGTTCCAATGTTTGATTGTCCTCATCATAAAAATTTTTCCTTAAATCCAGTCAGAGATACAAGGACTGTAATACAGGTAATAAGGACTATAAATTTCCAAAATAAGATACACTTCATTTATACAACCAGCTGGGGCGAGATATGAGCCTCTGGCTTCATTTCACAATTTAATGAACTAGTCTGCTATTATAATAATTGTGTACAGAAAACAGGAAAGGTGAAGAGAAAGCCTAAGCTATTGGAAATCCATAGCATTAAGGTCTCTCTTTCCTTTTCAATAGACAGAGTGGATGCACGCTTTTTAATCCAACATGTACATTCTGAATTCCATCCAAACTCTATTGACTTATACAACAACCACTTTGACTTAACTTATTCTTTCCCTAGAGTTACCAGTAATTCGTTAAGCAAAAAAACAATTTTGTTTCAGCGACCATCACAGAACATTTCGTTCAAAACCAAGAGAGGACAATAGATTAATCTAATTCAAGTATCTCATGAAAGGAATATGTGAGTCTATTCATGTCAGGAGAAAAGAAACATTTAGTCCATATATGAATTTCAGCAGTGCTCCTTACCATATAAATGACACAGTAAAAAAATTTTTATACGTAAATAAACAAAAGGTTATGAAAAATAGATTTAATAGACTTCAACCATCTATGTTTCATACTCGATTGTTGTCTTTGTTCTTCAGCCTGTCTGTACAGTCCAAATTTCAGAACAGAAAGCCAAAGCAAAAACAGAGTAAGAGGAGGAGAGGGAGTTTTACTGAAGCATTCAAAAAAGCACTCAGGCATCTGCAACATGAATGGATCAAAAATGTTGTGATTTTATGAAAATAGTGCCATAAAGAGAAAAATATTTCTCATGCAGTTGGCACTACAAAGATTCTTCATGAGTTTTCCTAATTTAAAAAGGTAATATTTAATTTAAAACTTTCAAAGCAACCTGTAATGGATGTCTTAAGTGAATAGTAACAGCTAGTTCATTGATACTTAGCATAGTTCACATTATGCGGCTAATCTAACAGGGTCAGTACTGCTGACATCATTTCTGAGAGCATCTTCCACATATATAATTCTGCGTATAAATGCATGTTTTATATACACCTTCCAAGATCTTCCAAAATATGCTAACTAATTAAATTTGTAGAATTAAGCACTCAAAATTTAGTGACAGAATTACATTGTTACTGCAAACGTAACAGTACAAATTATTATAATTTGTCCAATTCCATGATCACACACCATTTTCCCCCACAGGATTCCTGCCTCACTGAATACAGAGTTATTCAATATTTACTTTTAGCTCACCACACAATCCTTGCTCTCCTTCCCAATTAATTGCTTGCTATCTAAAAACTCTACTTAAATACAAGAAACATTTTCTCTCCTAAGGTTACCTCTAATATTCATCAATGTAGCATCTGAATAGTTTACAAATAACTACTTAAGTCATCTTCATAGCACTCATAGTCCATTTTAGAAATAAGAAACTGAAGTACAAAGGTACTACGGTTACAAATCTTCACTCATTTCCTGTGCTGCATTAGTGGCACCTAACTGTGCAGTACTGCTGCTACTCAGGATGTGCAAACCAGTCCCACTGGCCTGCACTGCAGAAGGGCCACCTCCACACCAGCCTCCCAATGAAGCTGGCCACCATCACCTTTAAATACCCCTTCTCTAAAGAGTGAAGAATACTACTGATGGGAACGGACTGTTCAGACACACAAAGCGTGTTTTATACGTAGCCTGAAGAACAGTGCTGCTTCAGCAATTCATTGCCTTTGCACCTCCTACTCCTTCCCAAGTTTCTATCCTTGTGCCACTTCTTTACCCTTCTATGTTTAAGTCAAACCATTCCCTCCAGCAAAAAGAGTGGAAATTCCTTTCTTTTAGTTCTCACACTTGAAAGTGTAATAGCCTCTCACGTTTAATGGCTTCAGAAGACAACATACAGGCTAGCAAGCAGGAGTTTTGCAGGACTAGAAGGTGCTTCACACACATTGATTTTTGAACAATCTACTTTTCACTCACCTGATAGAACACGTGTGTGAGATGTTCAAAGATGTGCTAGCAAATCTGCATGACTCCTTATAGGAACAGCAAAAGGCACAGCCCTACACTAGAATAAACTTATGACCAAGTTTCAAGGTCATTCTGCAAACCATGATTATTTTCTGCATGTATCACAGTATCACAGCAATGTAACACTATAATACCGGAAAGAGGTTCATTTCCTAAATTCTCAGAATCATGTATCTCATCTATCTATCCTATGATCCTCAAAAATATTAGATTAAAACCCTCAAAGTGGTGATTCCTATACTTACTATGGAACCTAAACAGAATATAGTAATTAAAATTTTCCCCTCGTATTCTGTGCAAGGCTTTTCTTATGATAAAAATAAAATAAAAAAAAATCCTGCAAGAACTTAAAAATAAACTTCTATGGCAGACTCCTTGCCATAAAAAAAAAAAAAAATAATCAAAAAAATCAGCATGACTTTTAAAGCTAGCACCAAAGAGGGAAACCTATCACAGAGGGTGTTAGGAAATCTTCACAACAAATGGAGTTACAACTCCTTTAGAAGCAGCATGTGAACACAGCAGCGCACGTACAGGAGTCCTATGGCTATTCTGTGGGTGATTCACAGAAGCTCTATAAAAACTGACTGTAATTACTGGCAGATCAGCAAGACAAGACAGACAGACTTTGCCTTCAATTGTGTACTTCATACAAGGCATTTCCATGACTATCAGTTAAACAAAAAGGTGGAAAAGAAAACTTAACCCACCAGAGTGACAAGGTACTGAACTTCAATGGAATCTGAAAACTTATTTTTTTAATTATATGAACTACATGAGAATATAAGTGGCTATGCTTCTTTCTCTCTACTAACAATCTAAACAGATTTAGTAAGCAGTTAGAAAAGGCATTATTAATACTAATTATGTATCTGTTCTTTGTTATTTATAATGCATAGTAAATATGTAACGTAATATATTGCAAAAATACACAGAAGAAATAAAAATATCCTTGCATTAAATAATTTAAAGATTACCATCATCATAAGTCTAAACAATGATCAACAGAGCATCCATGTAACTTTGTGATAAAAATCTTTTACGGAATAGATAAATCTTATGTATTGAAAACCAGAACAGTGAGTTTTATAATAAAGCTATATAAAATTAACCATAGTATATGACAATGAACTATATTAACTATTAATGGTTGAGTGTTTGAAGCCTTAATGAAGGCATAACAGATAGCCCAAGCACTAGGAGAAACAGCAGCCTAGACACCCATGGTTAGGAAGAGCGGTGTGAACTGCTCAGACCTTGTTTTGCAGAAGAGCTGCACAGCACTGCAACCTGTCAGAGTCTTGGCACTAAATCTGTTATTTGAGGCTTCCGATCTGTCAAATCTCAATTCCTGCACTGGTTCAAGGAATCTCAGTTTTTATAATTTAGAAGTCAGGTTTTAGTTGCTCCCATCTTATATAAAACCTATTCTTGGGTAATTTGTCTTTCCCATTCATCTTCCCAGCTACCACCCCATTTTTCTTCTCTTTTTATCCCCTCTACTCTTTGAATGAGCTATTTGCAGTTGCTCTCTGGGAAACAAACTCTCCGACTCCGTTCTAGACAGTCTCCAATGCAGCCTCTGCTCCCTGCACTGCACTGACACTGCTTTCAACACAGTCTCTAATTACATCTCACTGCTTACACTTCAGAGTCGATACTTGTTTTATCCTAACTGACCTGTCAGCCATTTCTGACACCCATCATCCCACTTGCTTTTTCATGATATCTTATCATCATTAACCTCTGTGTTTCTATCCTCCTGCTATTCTTCAATCATTCCCACACCAGTTTCCTGAGGGCAATGAATACAACTCTGGATTTTGTCGCCACTTTTTCCCTGTACCCTGGCTCCGGGTAGCCTCTCAAATGAATTTGCTGCTTTACATGACTACTATACCCCCAAAATTTCACTCCTGTGTAGTAGGGTCTGCTCAAACCCCATCATCTCTGTATCACATTTAGTTACAGGCATTATTGTCTTTATGTACTTAGAAAAATTTCAAGCTCTCCAATGCAAATTGGCAGATGTACAGTCAAAAGAACAACTTTAGCTTTTCTGAAGCTGAGTTTTCATTGTTCCCCAAAGCTTCTCCAAATACCTAGCCTTTGGCGGTCACTGTGCTTTCTCTCACTGCTGCTGTTACCCTCTGGTTAATGCTCCCCTGTGCCACAGACCCATAGCACCAACGTGTTATTTTTACAACTCTATTCTCTCTTCATTTGCAGGGCCCTATTGACTATTCTTCTTCCATGGCACCAAATACAAACCTGTTTTCACTAAAAGTCTTACAGGGTAGGAATAACTCTCAAAAAGCAAGCAGCATGCTAAAATGGGGAATGCTGAGGAGGATGAAATCATCCTTACCCCACTGTTCCACCGAGAGGCTAAGTTATGGCACAAATGGCACTTATTACACAGAGGGATAACTGACCTTTCAAAAGATCTGCACATTCTCTCATTTTTCCTTCCTCTTGATTAAATGGCAGGAAGGTGTGATTATTCTTTTGTAATACAAACAAAAAAATCATCCTAATGCACAAAAGCACATAAAAATGCAGTAGAGGCAGGTAGTCCTCCGCTACAATGTAGCAAAAAATCCCCCAAATCAACCAAACAAATAATTTCCCAACACCAAACAGACTGGATGATTCCACTCTCCCCAGCAACTGCTAGTTCCAAACACCGCATAAGAGTTAAAAAATAAAATAAAAAATACGTTAAACTACACCATGAACCACCGTAGGGAATGGGGAGCCCAGGCCTCCTCAGGGCAGGGACTGCAGTGTGCTCCTTCTGTAGTGCCATTTTGTGCTCCCCAGACCAAGAATTTTCTTACGCGTGTATGAATTTCCATATGCAAAGGAATTCTCTAGATAATACAATAATCAAATCATACCATAATTGAAATGGCCAACAGCAATTATAAAACTCTTCTCTTACATTGCCAAGCCCGTTCCACAGCCTCACTTCGGTTTTGTGGGTTTTTTTCCTAATTAGACTGAAAAGAATTCAGTTAAAACTGATCTACTGTTCCAGTGTCCCCTTCCCAACATGTTGGCTTCTGGTTTCTCATGCAAAAATGTAGATCTTCAGGATGATTGGACATTTTCCATTAAAAACGTATTGTTGTTTAGTGTTCAGTTTCCTTCAAGAAGTTTCAGTGACAAATTTTAAGCGGTTATAACTGCAACTAACTCAGAATAGGAATGGAACATGTTCATTGAAGACTGGTAACTTGTTTCCTTGAAAACTTTCTAAAAATAACCTGTGCCGGTTTTCACCATATTAACACTAACAACAATACAAGAAATTCATATTTCTACAAAAATACAGAATTTTTGGTGATTAAAATATTTTCAAGAAATAGTCTTTACAAGCGTAAAATTTCCTTCTTTGATGATCTTCTAGTCTGCCACCTCACATAGATAACGTTAATAATAGAAGTTATAATGGGTGGGATCATATACTGGTTTGAGACATTTACATCTCAGATCATGAATCAAAGTGCTGGCACTCTATAATGAAAGATCAATAGTGTTTTTGTAGAAAGACCCTATAGAATTTTATAAATAATGAGCCTTTAGTGGAATGTGCAGGCAACAGAACAAATTACAATTTCTCCAGAGGGGTTTTTAAAACCACACCTCAAATGTGATAAATGTAGTGTGATGGAAAAGACTACAAATGTTAATATGCTGTGCAGCACAAAAGTGTTCAAAAATTAGAAGCGGTGCATTTACTTTCTCCTGGTTAATGGTTAAGCAATCATTTCATCAAGACATTTTCTCTTGCTACTGTAGCAGTGGGTCATAGCTAGCATTTCTCAAGATTTTACAGATGGCAGCAAAACATAATCATTTCTTTTTTTTTTTTCCACCCCAAAGGTGTTGATCAGGATATTTTAACATACTTGTAGTTCATTGAAATGCACTGCATGTGATACACGTAAATATCTTCACAAATTCATTACACTTTACTCCTAAGTAATGAGGCAATACAGTCTTCAACTAAGACACCATCTGTAAGTCACAGAAATAACTTTTATTTCTGAGCTTAACTTGCCGCTGTTCGGCAGGAGGGCTGTCAGAGCCACGGGCACTGAGCCAACTGCCCAGTACAGCAGGGTGCTGGGGAGCACCTCTTGCTCCTACCGGCTGAGGAGACAGGTTGACCATCCTCCCTTATTTCTAATCCGTAGCTCTCTGCTGTTGCCAGCATTGCTGCTGGGAGGTGTTTGTGTTGACCATAGGCCCAAAGGGCAAAAAGCTCATCCTTTCTGCCTCTCTCCTACCTCGCAGGCCTCACACCTCCTTCCTCTCTCTTTCCTTGGTACAAAAGAATCAAGCTCTGACCTTGCTCTGGTCCCTTTTCTCTCCTCCCACTAATGATTCAATATTCCAGCAAGGGAGTACGGGACAGAGAGAAGAACAGAGCTCAGCAGAAACAGGGATAGAAGCAACAGCTCAATTGCTTCTTCACAGATAGAAAGTTCAAACAGCAGTTATTCATTACTCTTGAAATGATCCCTTGAATCATGAACATTACCAAGAAGCCTGGACAAAACACCCAGGTATTACAACCCAGGGCTAAAAAACAAAGTCTGAGCCTCCAACTTGGGCAATAATGTCTGCCTTAAGGAGTTTTCCTTCAGTGTTTCCCATACAGCCATCCCAACGTACCAGTAAAACTTACTCTTACATTTCTTAGAAAATGGTCTTAGCAAATACTGAAGTACTCAAGAGGGAAGGGAACGCTTGGGAAATAAAAAGGCTCTTCTACCATTTCAATGTTTGATTCAGACACTTGTTCGTTAATAGTTTAGGAATAGAAGAGTTCTCTCATATTCCCTTCTATAATCTCTTGCTTACTCTAGAAATCTAAGATCATGTTAAAAGGTACAGGCCACTTGGTAATTACTGCGTGAGATGGCTATTTGCCATTTGCTGCTTTCCAAGCCTACGTGGCTTTGTCTCTCTCTCTCCAACTGCGTGCCTCCTCCCCATTCTGCAGCAGGAATCCCAGGCCCCAGTAAACAAAGCTGGACTTGTTTGCTGAGCACACATTAATACCAGGTCACTGACCCCCAGGACAACCTTTACAAGTTCACATTTTTAAATGGCATTTGGAAAGAACTAGATGTTCTCTTTGAGCAGAATTTTATTGGAGAAAGTCTTAGTGGGTTATGCGGGGCATGCAATCTTATTGGAGTTTCTTTTCAGAGGTATGCTGTCAATCCAGTCTGGAGTGCCTTGCTATTTTAAATACTGTCAAGGAGGTTCAGAGTAAATAATGGATGCCTTTCTATGCCACCATATATCAAGGCAATGAATAAAAACCATGCTCCACTTTATAAAGTTCTTTATACTCTTCTAATCAATTGTAACTTAGAAAAATATGAATGCAAAGACGAACTCCACGTCTAACGCATCCAGAAGATTTAAGTGGGGAAAAAAGCAGTGGTAACCAATAAACAAGATTACCCGATTGCTGCATGGCATGTTATTTAATGCACATCTGTGCTTAGAAGCTTAGAAGCAGCAGGGAACATGGCATTCTTTTATTGGTTCTGTCAAGGCCATGATAGCCTTTTATGCTCTAGACAGTAGTAGCCCAAAGTCATGGAGTTAGTTTTAAACTATTGCAAAACATTGATGTTAATTCATCTAAAAGAACACCTATTCATTTTGATTTATTTCTGGAAGCGACTTAGCCTATTTGGAGGCTGCAGTAAGTCAGTAAATTTCATCAGCGGCTATAATCTCTTGGCATGGACTGAAGAGAAGAACTGACAAAAAAGTCAGTAAAGTGAAGGTGCTAAGCCAGTCTTACAAATCTGCCCATCTACCTGCCTCAGATAAAAAGAAATACAGAGCTCACTTTAGCAGTTACGAATTTGGGCATCTTTGCTTTGCTTGTCACTGTAACTCATGGGACCTTCTACTCTCCTTACATTTCAGAAAACATAGCAAGCCAGACGTAAAATTCAGGAAGTTAATGAATTTTAAAATCAGCTAATCCTAGCATGAGTGTTTTATATCTGTATCTCCCCATGTATATTGACATGGGGAGATAGATATGTATGTAAACACACACACTTAACAATGAAAATATATAAGTGAACAGTTTTAGTTCACTTATATGAAGTCTCAAGGTTTGCTGTCTTCTTATGGAATAAATTAAATTTTACACAATGAACAATATCAAGTTACTTGGGAGTTTCTGGCCACATATTGGCAAATTCAACATTTTTCTTTTTCCTTTTTCAACTTTTTGTTTTAACAACAGTTGTCTGCCAGTCCCAGGAGTTCCAATCTAAGGATAAAAAGTCTCTTCTTATGGGTGAGAATGAGCTGAATACTCTGGTTACTTATCAAGGGATTTTTCCTCAGCCCTGGCTCAACCTACTCACTCTGCTTTGATCGGAATCTCTTTGAGTCGAGTCCTCATATGATCCCCAACCAAACACGCAAACAAAATTTCTCAAGTTGTTAATAGTGCTCAGTGCTATTCTGTGATACTCATGAGACCAAAATGCTATTTTCCTGTTATAGAAAAGAAAATGTAAACATATCTTCAGTTGAAAAAAAACAAGCAAGCATAAGTGTGGTAGTACTAAGTTTAGCGAAGTTCAGGTTTAAAAACTACAGACTCAAAATCCCGAACCCTTCGAATGCCAACTAGACAAACAAAGTAGCTTCTGTGATTCTTCTATTTACTATGCAAACTGCACACACTTCTGCAACACTGCAGGCTAAATTGCAACAAATCCACAGAAGATACTCATTCGAGCTAGATATCGATAGAGACTTTCAACTGTTGCAGTTATTATAATGCTTATCCATGTTCTGTGACAGAAAATTGACTTTACCATCCATTAAGTACTGACTATCTATTAATGTTTTTGATTCTTAAACCACTACCACTTAAGCAGGTACCAGATGGATATGTTAGACAGCGTTAACAGAGATGGTGTGTCTATATTCATGGTTTACAAATGCCATTCTCGAGGACTGTCATCTTCAGCAAAACAGGAAATCACATTTGTTTAATGGAAAACGAGTAGTAAAGGCACTAAGAAAGCAGTAGGGGAGTGTCTTTACTAATGCTGCTATTACCAGAACAGTACTCAAAGAATTTGGGGAATTTATTTAATTATGTCCTGAATAATTTAGTTGAGAAGAGCATGCTCACAAACACACACACACAAAAATCATTTCATATTTTTAAACAAAACCAATATGAATACAATAGTGCACAGGAAATTCTTATCATTGTTATTACATAGTTTTTTATATATATTATTTATTTTATTTTATCTTTCTGAAGAGCCTGCAGGACAGAATAGCATAAGAAAGGGTAGAACGGAAATTAAAACAGTTATGCTCATGGGCAATAAAATTCTGTGTGGGAGACTAAAATTCCATTGTTCCACAGAACAAAAATGTTGTTTAACCTAAAAAGCAACAGCCTTTGCATATCTCATCTCGCCAATATAATCCAGGTCTAAAAGACCTTCACATTGTGTTCTCACTATACAGGCCAGATTCTTTGCCAACTTAAGAGCACTTTACATCCATTTAAATCACTTTATACTACTAAGTACCTTTTGTATTTCTAGCCAACAGCAATCAAATAATAATAATAAAAAATCTTACTGAGATTGTTAACTTACTGTATCTACTGTTCCAAGTTACTAAGGTTGAGAAAGACAGTTGCAAATGAAGGGTCGCAAATTTTTTGTTAAGATTAGAAGCTGTTGTACTTAGTACACAAAGCTAGAATTATAGCTCTACTAGCCACAGTGAGTTAGCAGTGGAAACAAGGTCTTGCAAGTAAAGACAATAATAAAGACAATAATATAGTTCTTCTCCACCTCTAACTTATTCTCTTTCTCTTTCTTTCTTGTTCCAAGCCTTTCATGAACAAGCAGACCCTGGGAAAATAGTATCTGGAAATCATCTGTAATTTGTGGTAATGTTGTGATTCTACTAGCTGAAAAAGTACTCTTTCTCCTATTTTCAGGGCAACTGTTCCAATATTTCAGAAAGCACTGCATGAAGACGGGGAAAGTTTCACCTCTCAGACAAAAATATGGCTCACATTTCAAAGCTGTCTCTCTCCTGTAAGTGGCGAGTGCATTCGTCACTCCTGAGAGTGCAGTAAAATTCAACAAAATCTATGTGGCTTCATATTAATAGTAGAAAAACAATAAATAGTCTCCAATTACTAGTATGTCTAAGAAATATATTTTTTTCCAGGAGATACTTTATCACTTAAAGCTATGAGAAAAAATTTAAAGACATTTTAGTATGTGGAAGGAATGGATGTATAACATGCATGTGGCATACAGAAGAGTTAATATACAGTAACATACATTTAGACACTAAAAAATTATCTGCTTAGAACAGGTAACTAACCTAGTAATTATACACACATATTTAGGTTGGACATTTAGCTTTCAAGTTAATTACCAGCAAAAAAATTAACCTGGGGTGTCAGCAGGAAATTAAAAAAAACTTGATGTGTTACAAACACAAAGCAGAGCAGTCTGCTTCAAGGCTCAGATCAATTTAATTTTTTAATCACTCTCTCACACATTCCTTCTATTATTCATACCCATAATTTATTCATCCCAAGATGCACTTATGAAACTGCTAGATACTGAAATTTTGGTGTATTAGCTTTGGAAAAGGTGCAATGTATTTACCTCTGAAAGTCGATGAAAAATAAATCATTAATAAGTTTATCACTTCTGATTTGAGTGGTACATAGCCTGTGACCACCCTGTTCAGTTTTAGCTTGCTATACTGCTATCAGATTATATCCATTCTATTAAAACCTTTAATCACTGGTTTCTGAGCACACCTACTCAAATTTACTGAGTACTGTATCCAAAGCTCCTGATATTAAAAGTTTTCAGCTGTCTTTCCATCAGTCCCTGTAATCCATAAGCATCATTAACATTTTATCTAAGTCTGTCTCTCTCAGAGCAACACAGGCATTCCAACCCACTTACTTCAGCTTACTGGGGTATAGTTACCTTCCTCCTCCTATTGGACACAGCATAAACTAAATAGATTCTGAGAACACGTACATCTCTACTGGTTAAGTTTGCTCCAATGCCTTTGCTTTGTGTTTGGAAAAAGATAGTGAGATGTATCTTGTGGCACTTTCATTTCCAAATGTATTTGGATTTAGAAACAAGGACACATGTCAATGAAGTAAAAAGACAGGCTAATTAGGTCTTTAACCCAAACTAATCTCCTTCAAGTAACACTTACTTTTAGTCCCAAGATTCTCATATAATGTGTTTATGCAGCAATCACCTTTCCCCCTGTCCCTGCTTACGGTCACAATTCTTCAAATCACATGTCACTGTAGCCTGTATTTGGGATTCTCAAAGGTGTTCTGAGAGCAGTTTTACAAAAATCATGCCAGGGAAAGGCTGAATGCTGAGAAAGGTCTTCTCCACACAATAGATTTTGACGTAGATCAAGATCATGCCTATGATTTTTTCTTTACTCCCCACAGAAGTGGGAGATAGCAGACTCCCACCTTATACGCATAACTGGTCGCACTGTCCACTAAAAAAAAAAGTTTAAGCTTCTAGAATTTTTCCTCTAAAAAATAACTTCTGAAGAAAATTATAAGAAATGTTTATGGTTTAAACATAGTAATTTTCATTCAGCTTGTAAACAAAGGCCTTAAAATCACTTGATTTTGCAGCAGAAGTATGCTCAGTTCAGGAAATGCAGATCCATCTGAGACAGGAATTAGGAATTCTTAGATTCTGATCTTATAAAAATTTTTGATCTCCCAAAGGGGACATAAGTAAAAGCTTGGAGCAATTTGAAAATGAAGAGAGATTAAGTGTAGTTAATGAAGTCTGGAAATTCTTTCATTTCATTGCCACATCTTATGTTTTGTCATTTATTAATCTTGTCAACTAAGTGAACCAAATTACTGCTTTTTCCTTTTTTATTTGATATTAAAATATTTTGTTATGCTGACACAGGTCCACTGCAGATGGTTACTTAGTTTCCAAGCATTTACTGAGCAACCAAGACGAAGACCGCTAGCAATGATGCGAACAGCTTAACCTACTGCACCCTAACCTACTGCAAAAAGCAGGAGAAGCAGTCCTCTTTCACTGGGATCTTACTACTACACAGTGCTCTTGCAGAATATGCTGACAAAGTTTAAAATCTTTGATCTGTAAACTGTTTAGGTACCGTCATTATATAATAAAGCAGAAGGCACAGAAGTTTAAGGAGATTTTGCATCAAGTTCTGTTCAGTCAGTCCCCTTTCTCATGTACACTTTCAAATAAACGTACTTTCACATAAATGAAAATAACTGCGTCTGGGTACTGTGGCAGCCAGCTCTGCAAGTTCTTCTCTGGGAGAAAAGGAATACAGGATTACAAGTTGAGATGCTATTTCACTGACTAGTGGTACTGCTAGTTTCTCCCAAGAAGAATAAGGCAGAGAACCTACGAGACTGAACCCACCAGAGCCCAGCAGTTCCCTTTACACAAGTCAGCATTGCTGTCCACACCAAATATTAAGAGGCAAAAACGTGGCCAGAGACTATTCAACTCCAATTCATTGTCTCAAGCTTTGTCACACCTGCCACATAAACAGAGCACTTAAATTAATAATTTTAGCTTTCAAGAGATTCTTTACTGAAACTACAATGTCAATGACAGACCTGGATTCTTCATCCCTCCTTCCATTTGTTTGGGTTTTTTTGAAGGCAAGGCAGTACATTACAATTTTAGATTACAACTTTGTATTATTGAAATATGTTACTCGGAAACTGGGGTTAGGACCCAAGATATGAAGGTACTAATTCAGCTTCATAGCTGTAATTAAAATGCTACAGATGCACTACTCCATTGAGAGCACAGAAGACTGTACGTGGAAAATGTGTTATTGAACATTCCAAAATGGGATCTCCAGCATTTCAGTGCAGTGAAAAAGGTGGGAATAACAGTTTTCCTCACAATGTTGTGTTGTTGTAAAGAAACTTTAAATATATAAAATAAGAAAAAATTAAAGTCATTCTTACCATAGCAGAAGTATAAATTATCTTTCACTTTGTTCACTGTTATTCATCCTAAATACTGAATTTCTTGAATGCAACACACGCGTTAAACAACTACTCCATTATTGTATTTATCCATTACTGTGTGGTGACACAATTAAAAGCAAATTAAGAGTTACTGAGTTACTAGTATCCAGAAATCTATATTAAAGGAAAAGTATACCCATGATTATCACAGATGTTTAACACATATGTTCATCACTCACACAACCGGGTTCAAGAATAGTTCAAGAGACACACATAGTGCTTGTTCTACCTGCTTAACTGACTTGACTTTTGAGTGCTTTTAAAAATATCGGCTTTTTTATTCCTTGGATTTTTTATTTTTATTTTTTTTTCATAAAGGTAAACCTCTTCAGGAATCAAGGGGCTGAATCATTCACTACACGACAAAAACTAACATACAGCAAATTCTTCTGCCTATGTAGCAGTGCATAGAAATAGGTCATGTTGAGGTGAAGGCTCAATATTCTATTATAATAAAATAACACCAATATTTAGTATGGCCTTCCATCTCAAAGAATTTTAGAAACAATTATTCATCTTCGTACTTTGCTATGAACCTGCATGGACAGGTATTTTTTTCTTTTTACATTTTGTATGTCTTCGAATAAACTTAAAAATAGTATTAGTCTAGTGGAGAAGTAGAGACCGTAAACTAATAACAGGTATTATTTTTAGAGGTATTCTGGATCTTGCAGCTTTTATAGCAACACTACTGGAAGGTCAGAGAAAACTTAAGGTAGAAACAGTATTCTGTATCTTGTTCGCCTGACCGTCCTATAGTTTTGCTTTTAAATACTGAATTATAAGTAAACTAATCCTAAAAATGCCAGCATACTTTCTCAATCCTCTAAGGAAATAAAAATCCTGCAAAAACACCTTCTTATTGGCGGACTTTAAAATATATAGAAAATAACTTTTATTATTCAATAACTAGGAGACTGGTAAGGATAGCTTACAATACCAAAATGACCAGAGCTTTTTATACGAGATTCCAAAGACACTTCCACATTTTGAAAATAATTAACTGAATTTTCTTCACATGAGAGAACAGGCAGCAGTAGTTTAATTTCCCCGAACTGTAACAGACACACACCCAACACCCAAGCATTATATTTCAAAGAATTTTAATTAAATCTATGTAACAAAAAAGGAGTGTTTCACATCTTAATTGAAAAATCGCCAGCTAGAGAACTGAGACAGTGAAACAATCTGGAAAGCACTGAGATATAATTGAAGAAAAGAGTAGATGAGACTATTTCAAATGGTCTCACTAGTCAGCAACTAATGTAAATACTGCAATTCAAATAACGGCATTCTAGTGATTAAGAGAAGAACTAATTTCTCTTCTATTGCTCCCTTGCTTTGAGAAGTATACCTCATCCCTGAGAATCCCTGACTGAACACAAACTTTCGTTGCATACCCTACGGAAGCAGAAGGCTTACTAGTGATACAAGCAGTTTACATGATAGAGTAAGACATCAGCCTACAAGCACTATGAGATAAGCAGGTATTTGTGAGCACTTTTTCAGCTTTTACCTGCATTACAAAAATCATCACCTTATGAGGGGCCTTTTGGAAGTATTTGAAGAGCTAGGGAAAAGAGTGGTATTTGTGGGCTCTGTATCAGGCCATGCGTTCTGTGCAGTTACACCAAGCAAATGCTGTAAGAACGAGGTTTCAGTTGAGCTTTACTCCATGATGTGAAATGAAGCGGTTAACTTGTAAGATTTTGACATGGGAAACCTGCCAAGGCCAGATGGAAATCTCAGCTGTCACGAGCAGAGGTCATTCTGTCCTTCTCAGCACAAGGTGTTGCTAAAATCCTATGTACTATTCATGCAAGTTCATCATACCTATCCTTTGAATTAGGATCTAAAACGACATATATGATTTTCTAGTTATTCATCGTCTTGTCTTTGTTTGGTTCTACTTTTTAATTAAAGAAGTCCACCAGAGCTGCCACCAAGGTAGCGCTGATAATCTAGGTTTATATTTCTAAAGAATTTGTTTAAGGGAAGCTTGGACTCTTGGATAAGCCTTTGTTCTTTCAAATTATTTTATCATAATGCAGCATTTTCAGAAAGGGCAATTCTTGCTGAAGAAAGAAAAGGTTTATTGATGACACTTTGATAGTGAAGTTTTAATGGAACTGCTTCTAAAATATTTTTACAAGGTCTATTTAACCCTCTGAAACTATCTATAAACAACTCTAATTACCAGACATGCTTAACGTTGATAATGTCCACCAGAGAAGCATACAGAAATAACTCTTATATAACTAAGCATTGTAGGGTGGTTTGTACCTTTTCTTTAAAACATAAAACACAAAATACAAGGTTTTTATTATGACAAGCTGAGATAAAAAATGAGTACCAATAACAGTTAAAATTATTCAAGTGCTGATGAAGCCATACGTATGTAAAATGATTTAGAACATTTTAGACAATACCACAACCAGTGGCACAGTACATGAAATAGTGGATTTAAAGGACAGCAAAAAATATTAGCAAGAACATCAGAAAAAGTATTTCTACTAGAAATAACTAAGGAATAACTGAACCTGATTTAGACCTCCTGAACAGATTACACATACTGCTGAAGTACATTTAAGTCCTACTGTCTATGTTCAGCTACATGTGCAATTGTAAGATCATTCCTAGATTTGAGTTTTTTTTCCCATACACTTATTTTCCTCTTGACTCCTCTGTAGGTACTATTGTACAGTAAAATAAACTACAGTGTGACAGTCATGACATGCTGCCAGATATTAGAGTTTAGAGTGAAACCTATTTAACAAACTAACCAAATAAAATCTGAATGAGATTGAAATTTCAAACCCAGATTGGAAGAATCTAACGTTAGTTCATTTTGCTTGCCCAGGGGAAGCATTTTGTAGGGTTCTGCTGTACAAAATCACTGATGTTGTCTGCAGGGGTTAGCATTGACATTGCATACCTTTAAGCCATGTCCCTTAGATGAAGGCCTTCATCAAAGTCTGTCAAGGCAATTATGCAGATGTAGAAAGAAAGGTCCCTGCATGGAAAGGCAAGTGGTAAAGACAGGAAACAGAGACTGGGAGTTTTCAGAATGAAGGGAGGACAACGTGGAGTTGGTGGTAGCTGAGCTGGGGCCTACAAATCATTTAGGGCATGGAAGAGGTGGGTATGAATTGGCTGTTCTCTCCCTTTCAGTAGAGAATCAAGAAGGCTTCATAAGGTAGCAAGCAGCACCCACTTGGTTCAAAAAAATAATTAAACTAATGGAAATAAAAAAAGCCCCACACCTACAGAAGAGGGGCTTCTTCACACAAGTACCATACCTGACCTCTGGTACTTCTGCTTAAGGATACTGCAGATGCTACAATTCTACACATGTCCAAAAAGCCTAACTTCTATTTTCATAAAGTAACTAAACACACAGAGATGAACTGAAGTTCAAAGTTAGGGAGGTGAAGTCAGATGTAAGACAGTTGGTATCAGGTGAACGCATCATGTATGCTTGTCCTGACCTCCCTTTCCCCTAGACTTTTATTTATGGCCACTTTCAGAGCCAGGATACTGAACTAGATGACCTATGGTGACATTCCTGTTGTCAGGCTAACTTCAAATATTTTTGCACAAATTACTTATCTAATTTAAGTACAGTTTTTACTACTTCATTTTTAGCACATACAATCTGCAATTACACTCTAACTACTATCTAGAGCTTAAGCACTGCAAACACCATACAAGGACTCTTTCTAGACTAGCTCCAGCACTTTGATGACACACGCTTGAAACAAAGTACAACCCATCTGAACCCATAAAGTGTTTTTTATGTTCTAAATAGTCAGGCCATTTTTCTCAAATTTCACTAAAATTATTTTAAATTGCACTAAAACTCCTTTGCAACTTAACATATATTTACTTAAAATATTAGAAATCACTGGACACATAACGAATGCTTTGAAGCACTCTTAAGTCAGATTCTTGGGTTGTCAAAAATCTGAGACCAAGTAAAGTTGATCTCATATTTCATTAGATAAGACCTGAAAAGTTCTAACAGTTCATTGTAAATGACAGGAAAAAAAAAATCCTGCTAAGAAATTAATTATTCGCTGGTCATTGATGGTGATATATTTACCTGATGCCTGAACATCGTCATATGAAATCACAGTGTATCCCCTTCCAGGTGTAAAGAAACACAAACCAATGTTGTCTCCCTCCTGCTGATGAAAGGGAAAGATTTTGAAAACCCACTGGGTCAAAGGAAAAAAGGCGATTTATCTATAAGAACCTAACCTGTCTCTCCTACCACCTATTCAGTAACATCAAAGCACGTTACTAATTACAGTATCAAGTAAGTCTTCATATTATCATAAGAGGAGGAAAAGGAAGAGTACTTTGTACAAATTTAAAAGCACTCACCCTGCGTTCTCCTATTTTTAATCATTTTTTCCACTTGCCTTCTCTCCCTAACCCTGCATCTACAGCTCACCTAGTTAGGAAGGTGCATGGTTAAGTGCCTGACGTGAACACGTGGATTCATGTTGGTACTAACAAAACGTATAGCATTGAAAAAAAAAATCATAAAGTTTGAAACATACTATATTTCACCTACTAAAAAGAGGAAAGGGAAATGACCTCAGTGCAAAACCTCCTGTTAGTATCAAATTTACCAAACAGTTTATATACTTAAATCCAGCTTGTACCAATTTGAATGTGCCTGATGGACATCAGGCAAGAAAAGGTAAGAAATTATGTCCGTGATCATACTTATCTATCACACAGTCATCAGTAGAGTATCATACCAGAATGAGAATACATTACCTTTAGTGTAAGCTTAATATTTTACCCACTATTAGTTTCATACTTTCCTGTTTCTGCTTCCTTTCCAATATGAACACATCTGTTAGCATTTAAAGAACATAATATTTTATATTATTTCTAAGTCAAAAAAAAAAAAAAGAGAAGTCAACAGACCTCCTTGCAGACTAACACTAAGTAACATTCTGCAGAGGGCACCCTCGGTACAGTTAGAACAGATCACCTTTTTCCACTGCATCTCTCCTACTCCATAACTAACTACATAATATCACTTTCACAATTGTCAGAAATACACAATAGGAAAAAGGCTTTCTCTGATGTTAGCATTACAATGTATGATGTAGACCTGTGAAAGAGAACAAAGTATACCTATACAGAGTACAGTCACTTTTCTTTTCAAATATCATCAATGCTTTTGGGCTTAATAACTTATCATGAATTAATTTGCTGCCAAGAACTACATACTAATACTAAAGACAGTGTCTATCTGCTATTATTATTTTTATTCCGTTTTCTTCTGTATTGTTCCTTTGAAGGCTTCTATCTATTCAGAGATACAGGAAGAAACTTCTACATTAAGTGATAGGGGGACTGCAAGCAAACACGGTTATAGCAGCACATATCCTAGGTGGCATAATATTAAGACTTTTCAGTATTTTAACAATGAGCTTTCATAATCAAGACAGAAGCTACTGTCTACATTGGAGGTGCAAGGAAAGGCTCATTTAAATGTTATCTCAAAGTATATTCTCTCTGTGTTGTCTTACTGTTCAAACCGTTCATAGCCAATGCACTGTTCTTTCTGCTGACACAGCTGCTTCTTTTCCAACACTGCTGCTCATATGACCTTTTTTCTCTCCCCACCCCCCCCTTCAGAACCATTTCTGGGCAGTTTCACAAAAATTTTGATTGCTGTTGTAAAGTTTACATCATTGCCATCTGACAGCTGTTTGCTGGCCTTTGTGAAATGAGTTGATGGTCTCAGTTCATTTCCTAACAGGCAGGTGTTCACAACTTAAAACATCACCTCCATTGGCACAAAGACTTTTAGCCAACAAAGAACGTAAGCATATGCTCACCAAGGGGTAAAATACATGCTTAAAGTGAGACTCATTTTTAAGTGCTCTTGTCGGGGAGGCTGAATTTTGCAGACAGACTAAAAACTAGCAGAAAATGAACTCTGGTAGATAATCCTATTACAACAGATCTGAATGATACTGGTGGATGACTCATGCTTACTACAGTGAAGCCAGAATTGCAGCGAGAGTGTATGTGGTGACAAAGCTGTGCTGATACAGCTCTATCTATAGATAGACAGTAAGACTGCTCGTGAGCTGGGGAGAGGAACATATGCAGAAGAACCAAAACTTGAATACTCAGTGTTGTGAACCTTTACCTTGCTAGCTACTCTAAAAACACTTCACTGCAAATTAAAAAGTGTCCTATAACAAAGCAATCCATAAGGCTATTACATTTTCCCCCTACACATTTCTTTATTGATTTAAAGATCAGCTCCTTTGAGAAAACAGGAAAATGTTAGTTAAATTACTTAACTTCACTGTGATAAGGCAGTTTACAGATGGGCACATTAAAATCATTTGCCATTACGAAAACCAACAAACAACATGTGGCAAACATTATTTAAGACATTTATTAAGAACATTGCAATCTGAATCTTTAAATCCAATTAAAATCTGACCCTTCTTTCGGAAATGGTCGGGGTCAGATTTTAATACCCCTATAAAACCACTAGGATATGTGAATTCAGATGAGAAGCACGATTTGCTTATGAGATACAACCATTTAGTACTGTATCCTGACTCCTTTTTATTTGAAAATGAAAGAACTTTACACTGACTGCAGAGCATTCTTCTGAGAGTAGCTACTATTACTCAGTTGTAGTTTTTGCATATTTTTCTCAGATTCAAGTAAATTTACTTGCTCTTACATGTTGATTAAATCATGTCAGCAAGTGTTTTAATTTATGTGTTTTAACTAACAAAGTAGAACACAATTTTCATTTTTGGGCAAGGATAATCATAATTAAAAACACATTAGGCGATCATACCAAACATCCATTCTAAAAAAATTTTCTGCATCATGATTTATGATTTGTTAGCTAACACGTTTTGAAATTATACAACGTTGTACGCTGATGAATGATTTTGATAATACCCCAACTACTCAAAATGGGAAACCTAAGAACAGCCACTAATAACTCATATTTTATGGTAGCCAGATCAGGTTACAAATGCAGAGAAAAAAATTCCATAAACATACAAAAATCTAAGCTAAAACCTTTGCAAGAACTAATGAATAAGGTTTCTGATTTCCATTAATAAAAACAATTCCCTGTATTTTCTACAGCTACTGTTACAAAGTTTTCAGGAGAGGAAAATATCTTTGGTAAAGAAAGCCTGCACTTCTCAGTTAGGGGTTTGTTTTTGGAATTCCAAACAAGTTTGGAGTCACTTCTCATCTTTAGTTATAATTCAATTCAGCAGCATTAGAACAGTCATGAATCTTTATTTTTAGACATTCCTGCTTATGTTAATTTACTGTATTCTTACTGTATTCTGGTGCCTGTGCCCACTAGAGTGAACAGTGCCAACGCTGGGAGAGAAAGAACTGCATCTGTAACGCTGCTGTGCCATGTTGTAACATCAGATCTCTAAATATCCCAAGTACCAGGGAACCTAGAGAAATACAAAGTTCTTCAGCCTTTATGTAAAACAAAAGACTTGAGAAGCATAACTCAAATGAATTGAAATTCTAAAATAAAGACTGAAATACTTCGAGGCTTGGGTGATGCTTTGTCGTCCAAGGATGAAGGAATCTCCTAAAGGAGACTCAGTCTTTTCTATTTCTGTATGGCAAAAATATCTTACTGTTATAATAAGGAGCTTCTTCACAAATCTACTCACTTGATCTCATGCTCAAGTTTTTGACATCTTCCACAAGCAAACATATCCCATCTAGGATGCATTGCTTTAACAGGTATTCATTTTACTGAGCTCCACTATAATTTGTTAGTCTTACATGATGCCTTAAGATGTTTCACACATTCTAAAAAGGAAGCTAAAAGGGAATAATTTGCATATATTACTTAAGTTGTACATGCTGTAAATATTGATCTGCTGATAGAGAAGCAAGGGAAAGAGTTGTTCAAAAATTAGCACTTGCATTTCTATAGTTTTTAAGAATCATTTTTCAGGAGCAATTTTTAAACTTGGTGAAAAGCTTACAGCTCTGCTCACCGCTAAAGGCTACTTGATGCTCCACTTCCAGTGTGTGACATTCAATGTATATTATGGTAATTTACAGCTCATGAAAACTCTTACTTTCACTCTTTCGGAGTTATTACCAATTCATCACAAATGGTTGAAACCTCAGCTGCTGCTGTCTGTGTTACTCAGAGAGTGAAGCTGCATTTCACAATTTTGACCTGGTATTTTAGCCAACTCCCACCGACCCTCTCAAGGATGATTCACAGATACCCTTGTGTAATGCTCTGAATACCTTTGAAATCTTTTCTCCCCTCAGAAGTGAGAAGCTGCAATTTATCTAATGCCTTAGAACAAAAAGCAACAATGAAAAAAGCCTTTATCCTATCTTCATGCCAACCTCCACAATCACTATTCGTTTTGGAAAGGTTCTGGTAGAGAATTACAAGTCTCAGGAAATATAAACAGGATTCAGCTAGAGAAGTGATCACGGTATATATTAGCTCAGAATAAAATGCCAGTCACTTAAAAAGCCTACTGTCAAGCGTGACAAATACATGAGGCTTGGAAGCACACGTTCTTTCCCTTTCACAAGCACGCAGCACATAGAATTGTCAAGGCCAGTGTACCATTCTGGCTCCCAATGTAACTGGCAATGGTAATAGAAAGCACACTAGATAAAATGTACCAAATACTCCACGGATTGCTCACACTGCATCAATATCTTAATCACAAAGCACGCAAGAAGAAGGTGAAAAAATATCTTCAGGATAAATGTGTATCTCCCAAAGGGTAAATGGCTCCTCACCATCAGCCCATGCCTTCCTGTCCCAGCACCACATACTTTTCCTTTTTTGTCCTTCTTTCCTTCTGTTCTTCCCATAGAATTTCCTGGCTGTCCTCACACTTTTCTATGCGCTTCTCTCCTCCTTAAATGACTGCCTATATTGAACTTTCCTAATACCTTCACAACTCCCCACAAACCCCCTTCTTGTTTCCTCATTCTCTGGTAGGCGCCTTTTCCTAATTCTCTCTCCTGGCAAAGGCAGCTACACAGAGTGGGAGAAATGCTACCACCAGGAGAAAGAGATTAAGTTTTGAATTTAAATCTAAAAAATCATATTAAAATCACAATCATGATAACCTTACTCCACCTCTGGCAGGACCACACAAATAAATTAAAATAAATAAAATGCAAAGATTCCAAGGAAGATTGAGTGCCATTTCAGAAGACAGAAGCAAGTCACAATGTCCTGAATTCAAGGGATTTACCTCAACTAGAACTAGATAGGTCATTAAGGTTCCCAGAAAGAAGCTGAATCACCTTACAATTATTCACTACACAGCCCCAGAAAGGACTCTGATCTTACTGGCATATCAGGTGCCTGAAATTAGGTGTGTGATTCTGTATGCCTCTTATCTCTTTTAAGCACACAGATAACCCCCATGTGAAAGCCTGGATGTTTTTACCTCCCAAGAATTGTCTGTACACCAAGAGTTATTAGACGAATACCATACCTTCCTCTGCAAATACTTGGATTTGTCCAATTTGATGAGAATGTTAACATTATGTCATGTATTACCAATAATGAAACACCCTCAGGAATAACTAAAAGTTATGACTGATTCAACTACAGGGTTGGACAGCTGTTGCATATAACCTTACTTTTTGTTTTCAAGCTTTGTTCAAAATGCATTGCCTCTTTGCTGAAAGTGTCCAGTGTGCTATCTCACATTACAACAGAACAAAACACTTTCTTCTACCAGCGAATACTGCTGGGCCCAATTTTTCATTGCTAGGATTTTTATTTTTAAGGTCTTTCCACCCCAGCAAATGCTTTTCCTCTGAGAGCATTTAATAACAAGTTTGACCTTGGAGTGTCTAAGTTTAAATGATTTCAGAGTACGCTGCAGCAGAAAATCAGGGGCCAGGGATTCTCTTCTTTATTTGAATTTTATTATTTTGGGAGAAAGGGGAATCCCTCGTTTCACAGAAGAAATTACTTTTGAGCCACAGTGTGAAGACTTTTTGCATGAGTGCATGAAGAGCCACAACTTCTTATGCTTACTGCAGTTGATATATGATTGTCACCATTGCCAAAAGTAACTTAGCTACCTTCTCCAGGGAATATCCCTGCAAGTACAGCAAAGAAAGCTGAGAAGAACTGGTTTGTATTTAGTGTGGCTTGGAGAAGGAATAGTATCCTAACAGGTGGGAACAGCTTGAGCATTGCCCCTTCCTGACAGTCCTGTGGGCTGGTACAGCTTAAAGAAGCTTTGTGAGGCTCAATCCACCCCTTTATTTTACTGTTGGATTCACATCCAGCATTCCCTATGGGGAACCCATCCTCAGTATCAAGCATCATTCCCAAGAAAGGTATAGGTTGTAATGAAGAACTAGCATTGACTACAGTTTGCTGTATTTTATGTGTGGATTGAAACATATACAATTCTTTGTATCTGAAGGGACAAATATGCAAGTATTTAATATGGATGAATAAACTTCCAAAATTGATCCTATTCGCAGATTTTGGGCTTTTTTCATTTCTCAATTTTCTAAAAACACCACACAAACTTTGAGAAATATTAGAGACATGCACACAGAGTAACTATTTCATTTTAATGCTAAGTAAGAATGAAAATTAACTGTTGCGGCTGAAGAGAAAAAAGCTACTGTGGTTCAAAAATACTGTTTGATATGTTTGTCTGAGTTATTACATAAATTCAAAGATTACATTATCTTTGGCTAGAGTTGCATTACTCTTTTTTCCCCCCTAAAATAATACCGTCCCAACCACAACAGTGTAGATTCAGTCGGACACGGTTCCTGACAGTCTAAACACTGGTTCATCTAACAATACTCACAGGGAGTCAAAATGTTCCTGTTAAATCACTGCCCTTCCCTATTCCAAAAAGCCACCAGGTGAGCTGTTTCAGAGGTAATAACAATGAAAAACACCACAAAAGAATGTACTGTCAACAGATCTGCAGAGAAAAGCTACACTGCAGATACCATATTGATTGCTGTAGGAAAAAACATTTCAGAAGTACTCTGCATTAGACCTATATAAATCCTCTTATGTAATGTGGAATAATGTTACATTTTATGGACATCCTATTTTCATGAAAAAATGATCTCTAAATTTACAGGTTCTTAATGTTCTCTACTGATCTAAAGCAATTTGAATGCACATGACATGTTCACTATGCTATTATACAAAGAAAAGGCACTGATCTCCATATAGGATTCCCTTTCTTCACAAGTAAGCACAAAAGTATATACAAATTCTGCAAAAAATTGTTTTCTTAGTGAATCATACAAACTCACAAAGAGGAGTGGAGAAAAAGAGAGAAGAAAAATAAAAACAGAACCAAAGACAAAGACAAGTCAAGTAATTTGACCTTTTTGTTCTCTGTCCTGGAAAATAAAGATGATGAAAGAAATTAGACTCCCTTTAGTTGTTCATAAATCATCTTCTATTTGATAATGAGATTTCCCATTCAAACCTCTCAATAATTGTGATTTACATTCAGAGTTACGGTTTACCAATGACACTCATAAATGGCAGATAAAAACATCAAATTTATAGTGACCATCACTAGAGATTTGTTTCTAAGTATTGCTTAATAAAAATTCAAATGCCTGTGAATTTAAAAATATCAACATAATTACAAAGAAAAGTCATAAATGAAACAAAAGGCAACAAAAACATTGCATTTAATATATACGTTTTTTAATTGTGTTTTTAACTCACAATCCTTGCAAAACCCACTAAAATGCACAAATGATAACTAGAAGCTTTTCTCCAAGGCCTGACAGGGAAAAGTGTACAAGGGTGGGCATCCTCCACATATCATTATCCTCACCCAAGAGCAGATGCCTTCTCTCCATTTGTTGTCCACAGTCTCCCAGATTTGATCTCAAGCTAAGAGCCCCAAATACGTGTACTGTCAGGACCTGACTATTCCCAAAGACAGAGAGACCTTAACCTCTCTGGGCAGCCTGTTCCGATGCTTGGCCATTCTCAGCCTAAAAAGGCTTTATCTAATGTTTATATGGAATTTCTTGTACTTCGGTTTAGTCCCACTGCCTCTTGCCACCCTCATCTGTACCCAATTTGGGATTTATACACATTGGTAAGATCCTCCTAGAGCCTCCTCTTTTTGATGTTAAACGGTCCCAGCTTTCTCAGCCTCTCTTCATACAACAGAGCCAGCCACAGCACACCAGATGTGTCTCCCCAGTGCCGAGGGGAAGAATCACCTCCCCTATCCACTGGTAAAGCTCTGCCTAATACAGACAAGGATGCTGTTGGCTGCCTCAACTGCAGGGGCAGATTGCTGGCCCATAGACCACTTGTCCACCAAGACTCACTCCCAGGTACTTTTCTGCGAGGCTGCTTGCCAGACAGTCAGCATCCAAGCCTATACCGGGGCAGGGAATTGCTCCTTCCCAGGTACAGGACTTCACGTTGCCCTTTGGTGGCTGGTAACATCTGTGTTTGCCCATTTCTCCAGCCCATCAAGATCACTCTGAACAGTACCACAACTACCTTAATTTCCAAAACATACAGACAACATAGAAGCCTATGACAGTAATGGCACACAACTTTATGAACAAGCTTTTCATCAAATAAATATTACTTTCTGCAGCAGAGAATTTATTCTTTGTGTATAATTGATTTGTGCCTGCACTTAACAATTGTCTTTTGAAATCCATATTATAACTAATACTGTCACATAATAAAAAGCAACACTTTTAATTTAAAGTTAATTATTTTCCATTATTCAATGTTAGTAGACAAGGCAAGAACTCTAGCTTAGTGCCGGAACATAAAAGAACTTCTTCTGAACTTATAATACACGGGTTTAACAGCTTAATGTCAAGAAGCAATACTGTAAATTAAAAACTAAGTAAAAGGATTATAGTATCTCATATTTAGAAATTTCACATGACTACAGATAATTAAGGCAAGTGAAATATTTTTGCAGCATTGTCCTTAAATCTGCAATTATAAATAAAGTATTTTTACAGCAGTCGCACAGTATTCTGTAATAACACTTTAGGCATAACATCACTGTGGCATTTGAGACTCTCACTGCAATATACTGCTGCATTTTTCAACATTTTGTAGGAGGTATTTCTGTTTCTTTCTTCCTTTTATCATTACTACAAGACAGCTCCCTTCACCTGGCACATCGAAACCACAGTTGGAATTGGTACATCACAAGTATGCCAAAGAAAGGCAGTCTCAGGCACTGCACCTATATAAAGGTGCTACTTTTGAGACCTCTTTTCAAGCAACTGTTTCAGAAATAGAAATCACGTGTGGGCAACACATGATTCTTTGTGGCTACTTCAAATTTGAAGAATAAAAACTCTTCATAAGACACGTGAAATAATTTGAGTGTTAACTCCGCAAACGCAAAAGGTTTTCAAAATGAACAAAACACCTGGAAATGAGCACTACCTCATTTTGAAGGTATTTATCCTCCAAAGAAAAATCACCCTCACAGTGGGCTAGAAGACAACTATTACTAAACTTCAGAGATGGATAACTGTTGTCCCTTATGGAAATTATAGAAGAAATTTAAAAGACAGTTTTCCAGTCTTTTTGTATTCCTTATACCTCAGAATATGCTTACTCAGAAACCTCTTTCAAAAAAGTCAACCACAGGAAAGAGCTCCTCCTGGGAAGTTCCCAGAGAGCACAATTAGAAGTACTCCATGATCTGCAATCTCATGTAGATTTGGATTTGCACTTACCCCTTTTCCCTTACCAGCTTGGAAAATATTGGGCTAGTCTTCGGAGTTGTCCAGAAGGCTTTAACATCCCTACCTCCTCCAAGAAGCATTCTGTTCTTTCCTTAAACAGATTTATCAGGCACTCTCCTAATGAAAAAAAACCAAACAAACAAACAACAAAACACAAACAAAAAAAAACCCCACAACACAAAAAAACAGGTAGCTTCACTCACTGGGTTATGCAGGCATGTCCCCTGTCTCAATAAGATGTACGATGTCACTCCTCCCTCCTTCCCCAGGCCCATTTGCTACTTTTTGGCATGTTTCACTGGACCTTAGTGTTCTCTTATCAGTTTGAACATTAAAGACACCCATGACACTTGTGCATAATCGTATATACAGACGCCTCATTACTGGCTGTTATCTGAGGAAAGACATGATGGCACTTCACTTTAGGCTGCCTGATTGTATAGTTCTCATAGTATTAAGGGATATTTAAAGAAACCAACTCACATTTACTTCTGCCAAAGCACAAGCCTGCAAGTCCCCAAACCCCATGATGTAAATCACTACGTTCGTGGCATATGGTTACTTTTTTTGACAGAATGTGTTCATATCTATTCAGTCACTCAATCAATTCTCCCTTCATAGTGCACAGATTGTAATCATCTGATAGCCTCATATTCTACATCTAGTATACCATAACTGCTGACTAAAACAACCAACTCCAAGTGATTTTCATCGTATTTTAAGAATACACACACGCTGCATATACAGTGTAACATCCCAATGGCAATATATTTAAAAGAACTTTCAATCAGATTAATTAATCACAAATAAACAGTACAGTTATATGCCTACGGAAGTCATATTATCCCTGCACACAGACAGATGAATCATTGCATCGAAGTCCCTTCAGCAGCACAGGAAGTTTTCAAAATAATTGCCCTTTAGTCATTACAAGATTACTTTTATTTTAATGGATGCTGGTGTGTGAAGGAGAATATAGAACAAAATTTTATTTCTGAAATGTCTGCATCGATAAAGGTGCCTAATTAAGGTATTCATTAAAGTATACAAAGTTAACAGGAAAAATCTAGAGAGTACTATTACATTTCCCCATTAAACTAATTTAATTTGGTTATAATGCATATTCTAATGAGATGATATTATTAACTAGTTCAATTTCAAAATGTCTTATCATGTTTATTTTTATTATGTTACTAAGAGTAGCAATTGGCTTAATTTATTCTATTAAATAACATTTCTCTATCCGTTTAAAAAGGGACAATGGCCTATTTCTTGCCTTAGACAGCGTGCTGCCATTTTAACCACTACGTTACAGTTGAGGTTTTCACCAATTTCAACTAGCATTCAAAACTGTATACTTTATTTACTCAAATCAGCTGCTTGGTCTGCAGTTATATCGCTTGTGAGTGTTAATATCTATTGTCACTTGTGACTAGGGAAAATATCTGCATTTCAGTTGGTCACCTGCCCTGTTGGTTATTTTTTTCTTTCTTTCAGCTTTTACAAATAGACAATATAGACATTTCCACCATGATTTAAAATCATTATTAAAAACTACAAAGCTAAGTTTAATATTCCTCCAAAATGTAAAGAGAAGGAATTTCCCTCATAACAAATCAAGGTAGTTTCTGACTTTCTTCCATGATGTTATACTCAGAGCACAGAAAAATGTAATATATATGGTTCCAGTGGCAAATTCACAATGTCCTTTTCTAAAATCTGGACACAGCTGACTGGCATAAAATGGTTATGTAAAGTTATGCACAGTTTGCTAATCCCAGGGCTTCAGGCTGCTTCACCTAACCGCAGGAGTCCTTCAAGGTATACTGTGTGTGCCACCAACAGTGTCCAAAGCAGCATTCAAAACAGTGACCCATGCAGAAACGCCATTCCCAGTGATGGGAAGCACCCAGGCACCACCACAGCCACTGCAATTGCATTACCTAGTAAAGGGCATTATAACCTTGTCTAAACACTCTGCAGCAGGATCTAATACTGAAACCACAAGAAAGAACATGCAGAAAACTGTAATCCCTGCAAGCCATACAAAATAAATCCTGAACCCGCCTCTGTGCCTTGGCAGTGTTAATTATCACCTCCCATCCCTCCATTTCTTCCCCTCTTGCTATTAGCGTATTCCACCATCACTTCACCTGCAGTTTTTCCCTTGCATATCTAATCTCTCAGCCAGCTCTGCATGCAGCAGCTTCATCCTGTTCTCTGTACTTGACCTCATCTGATCTGCTAAATATTGATCTATTTAACATAGTATATGCATTAGAAAATTCAATACTGACAAAGTTTTAAAGTCCAATCTATTGATATGGTTCAAAACCCAGACTGTTAGCAAGGTTATTCAGTGTCAAACTAGGATGTAAGCTAGTAAAAAACAAGCTACTTCTGTCAGTAATGGAGAAGTCATTTTCCTCCCAAGACCTTAATCAAATAAACAAAATAAAGATTTTTCTAATAGCTAATACAACATAAATGTATACTTCTTGTTGAAAAGTAAAATATAAAAAATATAAATAAGTACAGAAAAATGAGTATTTGCATAAGCCGAGGTTGTCCACTATTCCTACATTTCTGTTTAGTTCGGTACAGAAGATCTCAAAAATAAACATTTTGGTCACAGAGGTCATATCAGTTTAAAAGCTTCCATCTGCTCTGCCACATTGATTTTCTAATGCACATAACATGTTAATATGAATGTAGTCAATAGTTCAGCAGACCAGACAAATCAGAGGCCAGAAACACTGCAAAGATTATCTTGATGCTTCACCAATCACAAGTATGGCCTAATGTCAGGAGATTAAAGGGATTTAATTGAATGTCAAGGGATTAAGTTTTATACTTTATTACAAGTTAAACACTTCATAAGCGATTATAAGCAGTGGAATATGCCAGGAAACACATAAAACTAAAAATAACAATTTTGAGAAAAATGGTATTTTAAGTTGGAGAGTGTGAATCAATAATTAAAATCTGGGGCAATCTGACCTGCATCTCCCCTATTGTGGCAGGCAAACAGGGAAAAGGCTAACAATGTGAAGATCTCACCAGCACAAGATCTCACCAGGCTTGTAACAAAACTCCTTCAAATTCTGTTCAAGGAGTCAGACACAGTATTTCTTGATAATCTGGTACATTTTTACTGTGGTCCATGCAATACATTTATTATTTATTGTCAGCATTTAATTTCTACAGAAAAATGTAAAAAGTCAACATTATGAACATGCTGCAGCACAAAGTCTGCAGACAGACCTGTTTCTATTATAAAATTATTTGATAATTTTAAATCTAAATAGAAATATTACTCAAAACGGGCATTTGCTTGTTTGTTCGTTGATTTTAAGGAAAAAGGCTGCCAGGACCAGTGTTTATGCAAACTAAAACACAGTGTTTGCCTGGCACTCAGACATGAAGCACTAGAACACCTCCCTCTGAAAGCAAAGGTTGACTTCAACAGGCTTAATCAGCCCGTCTGCATAGACAATTGTCGCAGCTTATTTGCATATAAAAGCCAGAACAGGAGATTTCATAGTAGTATTTATTATCAATTTAGTTTTGCAGCTGTGGGAAACAGTTAAGACCTTTTCCCCAATGGAAGTTACACTTTTTAGGTGTCTTTCCCCTATTGTTACCTAGCTCAGAAAAACATTATAATGTAAACCACACTTCTCTGAAATAGTGGTTATCTGATTACACAAACTTCTCATATGCTTCTTTAAGCAAAGACTCCAAAACAGCAATATAATACCATAACCTACAAAGCATACACTGAATCAAAGTATTTGGAGACAATGAAATTCTGCAGTTTCAGAGACCATGTCCATTTTAAAAAATGCAATTCTTTCAGCATATGATCCTAAGTCCTAATTTTGGAACAGTGAAAGATGCTTTAAAATTCAGAAAATCGTGATCCAGTTTTGCTCTTAATTAACTCTCACAGTATATGATGACTCTTACAGTACCTTCCTGCATTTCTTCTCATGTATCCTTGTATGAAAGAGTAATGAGAGAAATTTGCTTGTTGATGCATTTATCTAATAGTTCATTATCATCATCAGGGGTTCAAAATATTAATCACCCTCATGTATTAGGAAAAGAAAAAAAACACTAGTTAACATAAAGTAAGTGCTAGTAATTAGCAACACAAAGACAAAGTACATGGATATATAATGAAACAGCCTCTTGTTACACCGAGACACACATGTAAGTATCATAAACTAGTACCTAGCTACTGAATTTAGAATAAAGCAGAGCAAATTTAAAATAAACTAAAGTAACTAGAATAAATCCATGATAGTAAGTTTAAAATTAGAAGTGTTATTAACTAAGAGCGGCTTATGTTATGTATCTGGATAGTTATATATCTATCTGCAGTTCTAGCACTTGTCCTACTACTTCAAGGCAGTATTTCTAAACTCGCACAGTTTGCTCAGCCTGGAAAAGAGAAGGTTCTGGGGAGATCTTAGAGCCCATTCCAGTCCCTAAAGGGGCCACAGGAAAGCTGGGGAGGGACTCTGGATCAGGGAGTGGAGTGACAGGACAAGGGGGAATGGTTTTAAACTGGAAGAGGGGAGATTTAGATGAGACCTGAGGAAGAAATTCTTTGCTGTGAGGGTGGTGAGCCCCTGGCCCAGGTTGCCCATGGAAGCTGTGGCTGCCCCATCCCTGGAGGTGTTCAAGGCCAAGCTGGACGGGGCTTGGAGAAACCTGGTCTGGTGGGAGGTGTCCCTGCCCAGGGCAGGGGGGATGGAACTAGATGATCTTTAAGGTCCCTTCCAACCTAAACCATTCTATGATTCTATGATACACTGATGCAGCGGTCACTGCAGATCCAACTCATTTGCTTCTGCTTTTTTCCCCAATAGACAAGCGATCCAGAATTTGAATTTACTTCAGAACTTGTCATTATATATCTGAATACATACAACAAATAAATTGCTATTTTACTCTGTTGTTGTTGTTCACCTCTGTGTAATGCATGAGGAGGACTTGTTTTTAGTGATCTCTGGTAAGAAAATACAGCCTTATTTTAGTATCGTGTACGATCAAGACTCCAATTAGTTTCACTGATGCAATCTACATGCTCATTTCCAGGAGTGGTGGAGCGAAAAAATTTCCTCACAAAAATTCATTTGTGTGAGCCAGTGATGGACAACAGCCATCCATCACAGTGCTAGATATTTAAAACCTTAGAAACAAATGGCAGAGTCTATAAAATAATACAACAAAGTACTGGTAAACTTTAACACTAGAGTACTGCAAATGCTGATTTATTTCCACAGAAGGCAAATTCAACATAGAATATAATTCATTAAGTAAATGCAAGGCAATATGAATGTTGACCTTCCAAAATACACAAGAACACAGCCAAAAAATGGAGCCACTAGTATATCTTAGTCAGAAGGCTATAGAAGTATCAGTTCTACCTGGATCCCCACTCCGACCTCTCAGTAACATCAGCAGGACTGGCAGAGGTGCCCATTAACATCCCACTGACTCTGTACCAATAAGCAATCAACATAATCTGTAAATGAGGAAAGCCAACAGACTGTCTGGAGTATACAGAGGAAGAGACTGGCTATTACCTAATGAAATAGTAGCAGTAGTAATAACAACAACAATATCACTTTTCTAAGCCTCCTTAGAAATTTTGCTTAATTGTATGCTGTAGATCCAATTCTGATTTAGAGATGCTGCTGTAACTCAAACATTTTCATTTGGTATAACACAAATGCAGTTTACATTTACATTACATGCACAAGAAGCAGATTCAGTGTGTTTACAAAGGTTGTTTAATGTCTTCACTGTTCTCTTATGAGGGCTCCATTCTGCAAGGCCAGTGAATGTCTTGGTGAGTCGTGCTGGGGTAAGTTGCTTGGCAATTCCAGTTTCTTCCTGAAGTACTTTAACTGGTTAAATAATATATATTTTAATATTCAGTTGGGTTTTTTTGCCTACAAAGTATTTACTACAGAGTTGTGTGGGTTTTTTAAGTATTTATTCTCAAAGTGAAAAGAAGCCCAAAGAAATGGCTTTGCGTGCAACTGAAAAGAAATGATCAAAACATCTAATCTTTCCCTCAGCATTCTCCCTAGAATTTTTCCCTGCCCTTATGAGTATTGGAACTTGTAACAGCACAGAAAAGATTTTGTTATTGTTGAATAGCTGTCAAGATTTCTCAATAAAAAGAAATAATTTTATCAAAACAAAAAGTATCTTTAATGAAGCTACCCACATTGGAAACTCACTTCTTACCCTTTAGTGAACAATTTATTATGGGGACTTCATGCTCCTGTCTTCTAATTGACACATTTTTTATCTCAAGAGTGTTTTTCTCTTTCTTTGAATATATCCTGTCATGCAGGACTTACATACAAAATAAAATTAATTTGGCTGAATCTCTAATTTGATTCTGTTGATAAAAAAAAAAAAAGTATCTGTCAAATGATTCAAACCATTCTATCAACAAAACATCCCTGGCTACTTTCAGATCTTTTCTGCAGATGCAATTTACAAAAGAATATCTTTTCTGGAAAATTAATTCATAATTTTAAAATGTATAGTTCAAGAGCCTTATCTTCTGAAGTACTGAATGTCTTTGTTGACACCTCCAACTTCCTCTGAAGGCACAAATGTGAAGGAAGTTGTGCATTTTGCAGATTTATATTCTAAGCCATCATGTGCATTACAATTTGCTCTGTCACACACTGTCTCTTAGTCTGTCTCTGGCATTTCTGTTACTATATATCCTAGAAAAGGGTTTATCACACGAAAGAGACACTGGTTACTTATTGGTGGCATTCAAATAAAAAGCCAAATTTACAAATGAGATGGGTAAACTCCCTTCCTGATTTTTAGAAGAACTAAGCAGTCTTGTAAAATTTTATAGAGACCCTTTAGCTCCTCAAACGAATTGCTGTGCAAGAGAATTAGCTTTGGGCAAAGCAGCAATTCTTTGGTATATTACTATGATTAAGAAAATTTACAGAAATGCACTTGCAACATGTTTTATGGAAACATTTTTTTTTTTCCAATTTGGCTTTTATTTCTGCATCAGGAATTCACATTTAAGATAGAAAATGATAGCTGAGATCAATGTTATGGTCATTTCACAAAGCCTAAATATTATTGGAATTAACAATTTTGCTGGCTATAGAGGAAGAGTCTGAAAAATTAAGTTAGTTCGCACCCGCTTATACAGAGCTACGGTGTCTGCTCAAGACACTCCTCATTCAGTGACTCTTCTCAATTTCTTTTTTTTTTTTTTTATGGTAAAGGGGGTAAGTTTGAAGGAAATATAAAAAGGAAAATTGACTGCACAGTGCATTGAAAACCTCTGCAAGCAACATTTGTAAAGGCTCCAAGGTTGTTTTTTAACTTTATTTACGCCTATAGCATTTTTTTGGCACAAAAGGTATAAGTATATAGAATATATATGTACCTTACATAGTTTCTAAAATTATTGTTTTATTAAGACTTATAGCTGAATGCCCTATTTTATTTTTTTTTTTTAATGCTCCTTCTTTCGCTTAAAGTGTGACAGATACAGCTTAATTCTGGCACTGAAAGGACAATACATTACCCTCCAACAGCAATTAAACTCTTAAATTAAACATATGTAGTCAATTCTCATTGGCAGGTATTATTTTTCTTGTTTTTAAGAACAAAAGGCCCCTTTACACAGTATAATGAAACCACGTACACCTGCGTGCACGTACACAATAATATACCTCCACATATTTACCAGCACAGAGATTGTCAAATAATTCTCAAATTCCAAATTCACGTATAAGGAAAGAGAGAATTATTTCAATCAAGGCCATCATGATCTCCATACCTGTTTACAATATAGATTCTATGCATCATATTAATGACAATACCCCCTGTTTTGTTTTTTTTTTTAAAAATGCTTGGCATTTTTGTTTTTAAAAGATTTCTGTTGTTATGGTTCCTAAATGATTAGCAACACAAGTGCCATGGCTTTCGATGAGGCTTCCATTCGTAAGTCTGTGGACTTATGGAATGGAACTGCCTCTGCAAACTACACATACTAGAAATTTCACATTCATGTACAGCTAGTTTCTGTCAGCATAACGAATCCTTCAATAAAAACCAAAAGTCAAGAGAAAAAAGGGCTATTGAGATAACAGTGCTACGTAAATCAAAGTAGTCCTAATGAATTCACTGCAGAAAAGCCAGCTCGGAGAAGCTAAAGATCTGTCCAAATATGTTGAACAAATCAATCAAAATTGAGTGCCATTGTTTTCTTACACATCATAATATGATTTTAAGATCAGCTGATCTATGTGGTTAATTAATTTAGCTATATCTCAGCATAGCACAAAACATGTTTTCACTGGGAAAATAGTACAACTCTATTGATCGTGAGATGCTGAGATATTGCTACTTTGACACCCCAGACAGAATTCTGAAGGACAGTTTATATTCTCCTAGTTTCATGAAATAAAGACATCTCACGCAATTCAGAAGTTTTCTTCAGGGCTTTATCAAATCCCTAGATCCCCAGCAGGGCCAGGCCCCAGCAGAAGATACTAAGGCTGAGAAGAGGGATGCACACAGCCCTTCCCAAAAAGCCCATTCACTTACGTGTTCTGTCTGCAAGGCAGAATAGTGGAAAATAAACACTCCACGGAAGCCAGTTGTGCTGTCCTCTTTAGCCTCATCATGACTTAGAAAAAGACAACAGTAATACATGGGAAATCTGTCAGGAATTCTCTAAAGTGGGATCATAGCCAAAGATAAAGTCTTACACAACTTACACCACCGTCTGTTTCTGGCCTACTTCTGAGAAGCTCAATGATTGTTGTACCAGTGTCTATGACATTACAGGTTCAAGGTAATAAAACCAGGAACTGCATGATATTTCTTTCACTTTTACATCTCTATTCAGGATTCCTTAGGATACTTTATCACTGCTTTAAAATGTAACAGATCTAGAATTATTTGGACAACAGTAACTCTTAGGGTTTTGACCTCTTCAGCCATTTTTTCAAAACTTTCTCCAAGAACTTATTAAAAATATTTTTTTATTTTAATCAGGTTTAGAGTTCTTTGCTTTGTCTTTTTTCCTGTATTTTAGCTATCACCATCATTAACCACACTAAAAATGTATCATCAGATATTACGTAATTGCAATATTGAGTAAATTTAGTGCCATGGCTGTGCCGTAAGTCCCTTCTTGCACAACAGCCACATTTGTAACTGCGACACTTCATTCACAGACCAAAGACTACACTCATGAGAATTTATACCTTCACATGGCTTCAATTTAAAAATAAGGGATCAAAAATGGCAAGCATTTCAGTAAAAGATTCACAAAATACCAGTCAAGATTCCTCATATTTCTTGCATTTATTGCTTGAAGCTTATTTTTCTCTCAATTCTGGGATGCAGAGAAGGGCAAGAAAAAGTAACCTCTCTGTTCCTGGGAAGAACTTCTCACAGCAACAGAAACAGCTTCAAGGGTTATGGCAGAGTTCAAAAGCTGTAAGTGTAGCTCAGAGAAATATCCTTGGGTTTACAATTTCAGACTTCATGACCAGAACATGTTAACCTGAAATACGGTAGATAATCTCACTGGTAAGAGGCTAAACCCATTTACAAGCAAAAAAACTGTCAAGGAAAAAAAAAAAAGAAAAAATATGAAGAGTCTTCATTTACCATACAATCAAAATGATTTCTATTCACTGAGTTGTGGGAATAGAACTGTTTAATTACAGTGGTGGAAAAATTAGGCACAAGAGTTTTGATTTTCCAAGACTCAAACTTCGGGCATCGTTTATTTTTGTTCAAATTGGGTTTGAAATGCCCATCATCACTGGATCACAGAAAGTGCAGGAAGAACTAGGGTTTTACGTATATTTATAATACTTTAAATATTTAGGCATCAAGTCTATTAAAAAAGCACCTATAAACGTATTTAAAAAAAATAAAGGAAAAGCAGTGAGGTAGAAAGAAAAGAAACTAAAAAGAAACATTAAATTTTACAATATAGGAAATCTTTACTTACTACAATGATTAGCTGGATCTAACTCTAAGTCACTTTTTAACCCAGAATACCAGAACCATACAATTTAAAATAGTTTCTAATCAAACAGTGACTTTGTATCGTATATAGCAAGATAATTCATGCTCTGTAGAGTAAAAAATGTAGGTCAGGACCCACAGGCTATAGTCTAGCTATGCTGCTGTGAGTTTAACGTATTATTCTTTTGTGAAAATAATAAAATAATTCAATTTCACACACAAGCCAATGATCTTCAAACATTCTGGTTTCTGAAGAGTAAAAGGAGACTGACACCTAACACCTGACTGGTATGAAAGTCACCCTACCAAATGCAAAAAGTTTTCAGTAGGAAAGCAAGTGGAAAATATTAAAATTTTGCCTTGCTTGTAAATGAAAGACATTACAATGGATCAGGAAAACTGCAACTTATGCTGAAAACTGGCAGTCAGTTCACCTACCTGTACATTTTACACACCTCCTTTATGCTCTAACAGGTCTGCACTCTACTGGTTTAACGGAATGGCTCCTAAAGAATAACAAGGCTTACCATCATCTCTTACTTCATCTAAATCATCTTTTCTTCTTTCAGGGATCTCTAACTGCAGTGGTCTCACTGTGTTTTGTATTCATTTAGCAAATCAAATAATTAAGGTTATAAAGAGTGATTGAAATAAAAAAGAGAAGGGAGGCCAGCAAAACTAGGAAGTCCTTTTACAGTCCAATGTATTGGTTTAGTGTACACTTGACTGATCTATGTTGTATGTTGGACACATGACATTTAAAAAGTGTTGGAAATGTTACTTGTGATCTTACCTCCAGTATCTCACCTCTCTGACAAACCTCTCAAACAATAAGCACAGCAGAATTTGAACATGGGTCAGTCTGTGTTAACCTTACCATTACAGGAAAATACTAATTGCTTTAAATAAGTTTCTCCTGGAAAATTGGTGATGTGATAGTGATTGATGATACAGCAAGCCCTGTACTACATAACCAGCTTTGACAGGAAGGATGTTGCTCCATCTTAAATCACGCAATTGTAGTCTGATTTCTCCAGGGATGACAGCTCAAGGGAGAAAACATCAAGAACAGGGAAGTTTTCATGAGAATTAGCACTGGGACCTGCATCTGAAGTTCTATTTAAGGTTCCTCTCTGCCTACCACTCACACTGAATATTTCTTGTCCCTGTAGAGATTTCAGGGAGTAAAGGTGTACACATTGCAGAGCTGCAGGACAAGTCATGTTATGTTAGGGAAAATATTTTAAAGAGCTATTTTACACTGTTCATGGCTGCAGCATATTTAAACACAATACCCAATATTAAATAACGTATCCTTATTTAACCAGCACTATCCCTGTACACAGCCAGAACAGTATCTATAGTATCTGTTCCACTACATCAATACATAAAGGTGGCAAATAACATTTTGGGTGTGTATTAGTCTGTAATATCCCCAATGCTGCTTGTGCAAAATTAATTTAGTCATGAGTTATGGTCACATATTTAATTTACAGTTTTGTGCAACCCTTCTGGACATCCCATAAATGAATTTTGTGAAGGTTCAAAGATGTCTGTAGTCTCATCTGTGGACAACAGAGATGATTCTTACTCAAGCAAGACTCCCACTAACTTCCCAAAAACACTGCCACACAAAGGCCAATGAATAGACTCATCAGGGCAAAGCCTTTCTGAACATGACCTAGTACTTCACCGACTAACCTTAAACTCAGCAATAAGGTGCATTCACTACGAAGCTGCAAGCCGGCCTATGAGAAGACAGCCTGCAGTGCCAAAACACAGCACGATCTTGAGAGTTGCTAAGGAGTTGCAGGCATATGCATTTCACACAATTTTGGACTACCCAAAATCAGCAAGACCAACACAAAACACACTGCACACAAACTTGCAGCCACACTATTTACTAGGAAAGCTTCTTTTTGGCCAGAAAAAGGCTATTTGTCAGCCTTTCCTTCCTCCTAATACCCCAAACTGCTTTAAAAACTAGTGACAGTTTATGGCAGCACTCATACAAGTTGAGCCATACAATAGCAATCAGCTCAGAAAGTCAGGGCGTTAAGAAAATTTTTGTTACACAAGATCCATTCGGATCCTGATTCATATTCCTCACCTGAATCAAGCAGATGTACTGCAATCTAGACAAGCTGCCTCTTGGTGAATGCTCAATTTAATCATCAGACTATGTATTGATAAGAAAACCCTCTTCAAAAGACCTTACCCTCCGTTAATTTCTGATGGAAAAATTAGCAAAGAAATTGAGAAAGACATAGTGAACCTAATGAAAAAGGTCAGTTTGAATATATAGATTATAAATTAGGTAGTTGTTCTGTGATGATAATTATTATAAACTTAATGGAAAACAGAAATCTGTGTAAAAAGTGGAAAATATTTGAGTTCAACGTTCTCCCATCAACAATAAAAAATTATCTATTAGCTTTTCTCAATAGGAATCTGCAGAAAAACACCTGGCTACTATAAGCAACTCCCAACTTGATAAATCACAATTTTACAAGTAGTATAGGAGGTGGTTTAGTTCTTTTTAAATCTTCAATGATTTTAAACATGCTTACTCCACTTGTAAACTCTTGCAGTATATTTCATTGAACTTGAGTTCACATTAAGGCTCATGATCCGACTGAATTCACATGTTTCTCAGGGATCCCATAGGAAAGAGAAAGGAAGAATATCTGAAAAACAGATGGCCACATCTCTTTTTTCCTCATTTAATGGTTAAATTCAGGTATCTTGGCTCTGTGATTCAAAACTTTTGGGCACTTTCATGTTGCAAGTGCCAGACAGTATGGACTGGCTACTTAGGAGACCATGTCACACCGAATATAAAAGGTTTTCCTTCACACCGTTCAGTCAAATATTGCAGTACATTCTGGAAATCAGATCAAATTAAGCATACGGCTATTCAGCCATTACAACGAACAAGCTTCCCAATCTATCCACTCAGTAATTTAAAGCCACTTCATTACAGCAATGCCTTTTAAAAAGTAATAATATTATGAGTGCTTCTAGTTAAACTATTAGGTTTGTCTTTTCTTCCAATTAAATTTACTCACTTATAAAGAAGAGATGAGCATATCTGAAACCAAAATTGTCCCCATCCTAAGAACATTTATGCAGTTCCTTTTCTGAGAACGTATTTTAACACTCCAACAAGAAAAATCTGCTCATGTGAAGATAAACCACAACAGCAGAGCAGCATAAGCATGTGCAAGGTCACCGTTCTATGATTCAGTCAGAGCACTGCAATTTATGTCTGATGTGCAAATTGTTGAGTTGCTAATAGGGAGATTCTTAATGCTTTTAAGCACTGGAAAAGTAGATGCCCAGCTTCCCTAGTCTACAAGCCACAAGCTGCAGTCAGATCGTTTTCTTGTATCCTTAAAAATTTCCATTACATATACTTCAGTCCTCAAAACACACCAAATGTTTTGGCCATTTGCTGAAAGAACAACTTTTAAGAAAGGTTAAAGCCTCAAATTCATAAAACAAAGACTATAAAAAGAAAAACAAAAAGAAAAAAAAAGAAGGAGGAACACCTGAGGCACTGTTTTCATTCTGAAAGATTAAGGAAGGAGGCAGCTCTTACAATTACAGAGGAGGTGACCATGCTCTCACAAATAACAGGCTGGACAGGCATCAACTCCATTTTAAATCTCCAAGTCTTCTGCTGTTTATAGTAACAAAAATACCTTAAAAATATATTTAATATCTCTGAGAAAAAAACCCTTTACTTCCCCTACTTTTATTAGTCTTGCCTTCAGTCTTATTAAATTACACCAACCCCAGTTTAAATACTTTTTTACATTTAAGAATGCTACTTAATCATATTTCATTCCTAATACAGGTGTGCTTTTCACCATATATATTGTGCTCAACAATTAGACATAAATGCATTTGCTCAAAATAGCCTCAATTATGTATATGTATTTATTTAATATGCGGAACACAATTAAATTCACAGAATAACTTGTTAAAAGGATAATCACACAAGAGCTCCAAAAATTAACGGTTACTACCTGAAGATCTGACAGCATAAATAGCGAGTACTACTATTAGGAACGTAAGTATTTTTTTTAATGATAATTTAGAATGCCAGTAGAACTCCATGCATTCTGTAAAAGACATAACTTTTCTTCCAGTATTTTTTCAAAGCAGGATTAGTTTCATTCTACAGCAAAGGATGCTGACATGAAGGACATTACACAACCCAGAAAATTTCACATCACTAGTGAGCAACAGAGACAGAAACAGAATCCAGCTCTTCTGAACTGTAAGCTCCTATTCAAAATAGCCAATTTATCCCTCATGACCATTAAGGGGAAGGGAAAAAAAATTTTAGAAATCAAGCATTAAAAACGTAGGCAATAACAAATAGGAGAAATCACTTTCTCCAAGGGGCAAAAAGCTTCTGTCTTGACTGAAGATAGGATTTCATTCAGTGTATTTGATTTATAACACCCAGAAGTTTGCCTGCATCCATACATAAAATAAATACTATATGTTACTGTAGAAAAGGTTCAAGATACAGATTGGCATCAATATATGGAATTGCAAATAGTGAAATGTACAAAATCAAGTGGTCCCTAGCCCTCAGTCCTGAGCGTTGTGCAAAACGGAAGTCCTACATTTTAGGTAGTCGGCATAATGAGTAGATAGATGTCAGTATTTCAAGCCTTAAGGAAGCACTAGCAAATGAACTGATAATTTTATATATGCCACATTTGTTCTTTCTGAACATGTTAGAATTCGAATACTGGGGAGGTGGAGACAAGTCATCTACAGAAAATTTTACTTTGGTGTGGCCTAAAAGCTTACAGACAAGTTAGCTGTTGATACAAAGAGGAAAGATGGGCTGACTGCAGCAGTTTTGTCTATATTCATTTTATGTCTCTGTAATTATTGTCTAATATTATATAAATACCTATTTTTGTAAGCAGAAACTGTGATTCTTAGTCTCACAACTCCTTTCCTCTCTTATTTATAGGATCTACTTATTCTAGCTAGAAAAGAAAAAGCAGACTGACAATCAGTTTATTCCAAGCTGTTCCAATTATGTAGTCACTCGATTTCAAGCGTGAATAGTTTGAATATAAGAGAAGTGCTGGAATGGAAATAGCTGTTGACAGGCTCCTACCTATGGGAAACGGGAAACATATCTACTGTTTTAGGGTATTGTCATCAAACAGCCACTCAAGTCTCCAGAGACCCTTTCAGGATTGCAGGGAAATGTTAGAAAGCTCAGACTTTCTCTTCTCCAAGATTTTTATTAGAAGAAATTCATTCAAATTCAAAAAACTCAAAGAAGCAAGCAGAGCTAGCTACAGGTCCTCAAGGTACTACAAACCAAGTGAGTGTTTAGTGTATCTCAAAACGATTAAACTCAGCATAGATGCATTCTTTATTGCAATATAATGCTTAGTTACTTATTTTTCTGCAATGCTATGAAAACCTTTGAACAACACATGCCCTAGAAATTTCTGTTACACAATAATCATTGTCAAATACTGGTCATTAAAACCCCATTGTGGCTAACCAATTACAGTTGAACTTTAGCTGTACTGCTCTATACCATTTACTACTCCAGACACTTATGACCAACATTAATTTAAGCAGCTATATACTAAATAAGTATGCTGAATCGGATTTCTTTAACAGAAATCTGGTCAATGTTAGGCATGTTTTGAGGCAGGGCATCCATTTAGTTTCTAGGCACACACACACACAAATGTCCACCAAACAAGTATCTACACGTCGGAGGGTGTTTGGCTGTACTGAAATATGAAAGAAAGCGTAGAAATGCCTTTTAAACGCCTTCAGTGTTTTTTCATAATAGACTGCAGCTGTGGATTGCTCAAGAACTACACACCACTTTTTAACCCTGCACTGGAAACATTTATGGGTAATGATCCTCTCTGCCCGTCAGATCACTGTACTCGTGCAGGAAGTAGACTGAAAAGCATTTTTTGTGGCCACTCCATTTTTTATTTCTTAAATCCCAATAATGCCAGCAAGCAAATAAAGAAGAAAACCTGGGAACAAAGTATCTAAGCAAAGTATCAAGGTGATTTTATTCACCACATGTTGTTCCTTTAAAAGAAGAGTCCTAGGCAGCCAACTAAAGGACTGCCTCCTTAGTGGCCTTGTGCCTTGAGGAATACCTCAAAAGGCACCAGGATTCTGTCTCCCCACCCCAGAGCATGGCCAGGCAGACACAGCATGGGGAAAGCAACAGGGCAAGGGCAGATCTGCAGCACAGTAAAGGCAGTAAAGAAACACTGTGGAAAGGAATCTGGAGCCAGATGCATGGGTAGTGCTCAAAAGTGGTGGAAAGAATTTTCTTTAGGCCTAAAAGAGAATATTTATGCAATCCACAAAGCCACTGGACGTTGCAAACCTGGAAAACTGGGAATTAGGGAGGTATTTAAAAAAATACAATTAAAAAAATTAAATTATTTCTCAACCTTTTCCTTTTATTTTGACACTCTAAAACTTGCAGTTCAAGTTTGCAACTTAAACTTCAATCTGAGCTTTAGCTCAGCCCTTGAAACTCAAAACCTTTTGGTGTCTTGAGGAAGCTGGAAACGGGGAAACTTTTGATCTCAACACACTTAATTTCTAACTTCCCCGCTCATAATAGCTATGACACCGGATAATCAAGTACTATATTTAGAGTGCAAGTATGCTTTTACCTCCTCATTTAAAACTTGCTCACTCTAAAGTTCACCTACACCTTCTACGCTAACCAGAGTGAAACAAAACAAAAGAAAACCAAACCAAATCTCCAAAAAAAAAAAAAAGCAACAGATGCATCTCAAGAAAATATCCACAGGTACTAAAATGAGGAGCTATAAACCTTATAACAAAAATGCAGCCATCAGCACCATAGTCCATTCTTTGTACAGTTTTTGTTGCAGCCACTGACATGCATCAAACATTTAATTCCCAGTTTTGTTCCACATCCTCCTGAGCAAAAGGGCGCAGCAGAGCCACTGCTCAAAGTGTCACTGTTCTCACCCTGCCGGCTCAGCTGAACCCATCAGGAAAGCTCTATTTGAGAATTGCCAGACCGCCTCAACTTTGCAGCGCATCCCAAAAATGAACACGCTAACTATAGCTGTACATTACATTCAGATCTCCAGAGAGCCTAGAGTAGTGACTTCTGTTTTTCTAAACCAAGAGTGAAATGTAAATACAGCAAGGTGCCAAACTCTGCAAATACACAGTTGTTTATTTACTGATATATAAATGGCCTAACTGGAAGCTGGTACGTAAGAGGCTAAATGAGCAACTAAATCACTTCTCAGAGTATAGTATGATGGGGGCAGGGAGGGTAGAAACCAGACAAGAATCAGGAAGTAATCCGTCCACAGAGGAACATCATTTAAGATACACATTTTTTAGTTTCTGCTGACAGTTGCTCGAAGGGTTTTATTTTTCTGGAAGGGGGGAAGAAAAAGGAAAAAAAAAAAAGAAAGAAATAAGATTATCATGCTCTTTGGCATACCAAAGAGGCACAGTCTGTCACTCGAGCGACTTTAGTGCAAGGAGTCAGAGTTGCCCACTGTGGGGCCAGGGAAGGCTCATCACAGCACTGACACAGGACTGGTGGGGCTGTTGACTCTGTAATACTCCATTTTATCTCTTTTGCAGGAATTTTGTAAGGAACCATTTCTCTGCCCTGCCAGCCAGAAGCATCAGAGCTACAACCTCACCCAACTGCAGTAAGAACAAAGAGATGTTTTAAAGAAATGGGGATACAAATTAATAGGCATAGAAATAAACAACTGAAACAGGCATTAAGAAAACTACTTTATAACCAGTAGGACACTTTGCTAATAAATAAATGTTTACTGTCCTACTGATTAGAAAGCATCTCTGCTGATGTTTCTTTTCAGTTGCTTATTTTTTACTCCACAATTGTACAATGTCTGGCACAATGGGGTTCTGAGCTCAGCTGGAGCCGCTCAGTGCTATCATCATAGCCATCTAAAAAATGGTGACAGAAATGTTCTCAGTATCCGTAAAGAATATATGGCTCTGTGTGTGTGTGCATATATTTTTTTTCCACTTTCCTGAACCTTAGTGACCTACTCATCTTGATTTCCTGAAAAGACAGTATTTTAAAAATGCTTATTTATGAACAAACCCCCAATTGTTTACATTTAAAAGACTTGTATCCAAGGTTCTCAAGGTATCAATAAAAATGACTCTTAAATACATTAATGAAGTGCACTAAGAAGGAACCACTAGGCTGTTTGGCAGGTGGATGAACTTAAACAGAATGCTTTTCCAAATATTATCAGTAGGACAGATGGAACCATGAAACTGTTTCTATTTGGGAAACAAGGCACATTGAAGTTTTGCTTTTAACTATCTCATATCTTATTCCTTATTAAAAAATTATAAATATGCAATAAATGAAAAACGTTTTCACATATAAAATCAAGTTGAATTAATTAGAAATAAATATTATACTGATTAAGATTTATGATGTAATTCTTTTATTTACAGTTTTCATAAAAGATTGTTTAAAAAATTCCAGTTGATACACACTGTTGTATTATTTCAATGAGTTTTTCACTAAAAAAATTGCATTGACATAATGAATTCATAAGGGTAAAGGGGAATTAAACTTCTTTTGGTTTTGGCCTGAAGTCATAAGACCAAACAACAACCTACAGCCAGAGAAAGTGTTTTAAATCATATAAAAAAGTAAAAACATTCTTTATATAAACCCTCTTCATCTTAATTAAATCAATGTTTATGAATTTGCATAAGGAATCTTCACGTAAATAAAGCTTTTTGCAAAGTATAGTGTAGTATCATAGTTAGGGATGTGCTGCCCTGTAGGCTGCAGCTTAAGTAAGTATTAAGGAAAAAATTGGAGCTAATTGAGTATAAATCTGAGCTATGGTGTCACATGTCCATGTCAGTTCAAGTATCTCCACAGTCCATCTGCTTGAATGACAAATATTCAGAATACAAAAGTGCTGGCCAATGAGGAAATCATTGCCACCAGCTGGGAACCTGATCTGTTCTTAGGAGAAAAAACTAGAAATTAAAGAGGTAAACCCTGATCAAATACATTCGAAATCCAGAGAGCGGGTGTTTGCCACAGTTGTGCCTAAACAGTTATTACTTCTCACCAAACGAAGAACCAAATGAGCATGAAGACCAGCAAAGCTACATACGTGACAGACAACGCTGGACAGGGATTTTCTTCATGCAGTTTCATGTTTACTTTAAGGCCCAACGTCTAGCCCAGGTTCTCAGGGATTACCACGTCCTCTGCAATTACTACAGTCAGCCTCCAATAAACCAAACGTCATAGCAGCAGTGATCTGACAGTACAGATTAGCTGCTGGTTCTGGCTTTTAAGCTATGTCACAGCTAAAACTAGCAGTGGATTAGAGAGAGCCACAATGGTGGGACAACAAGAGCCTCAAAACAAAAATACGCTTCCATATAATGCCATAATGACGCAGTAACATGCATTGACACACTGGTCACAGCTGCACTAAACACACAGTATCCCACTTCTCTTTCCTCAAATGATTCTTTCACTTGTTGCTTTCTGAAACCTTAACCCTATGATTTGGCTGGTCATCAAAGTTTTTATCTTTTTAAAATTTCAGGCAGAGCCCAAAGCCAACTGAAGTCATTTGTTATCCACAAAGACTTTCTCAAGTCTTGAATAATCCCCTTTGTGGGCAGTTATTCATTTTACATGATACTGTTCTGAGGCAACACTGAATGAATGATATTACATCCTAATATATGCTGGACTGAAGAAAGCTGGCTGCTTGAGTCAAAGAGGAGGTAATGACATAAAAGAGAAACCCATGCTGCAGGAATAAAAGTCAGAAACTCAGGAACTAACACTGTATGAATTCCAATACTGGATTTCAGAAACTGAAGTATGGAATACCTTGTATGTGGCTTTTCTTTTGCCATTCCACAGAAGTGTTTCTTATTTTGCATAGATTCATATTTCTCTTGTTCTGTCTAAAGTAAAGGATGAACAGTTTAGCAAAGTCTGTCTCTTTATGGATTTAGCTGTCATACAGCCCTGCAGAGGACAGACTCTAAAGGAGAATATCTTTTTCAATGTGTTTTAGCAAGTGGAAATCTTGAGAGAATTGTAATCTTGTGCAGTAGTCCTCTGAATCATAAACTTCTATGTCAATACTCAGGAAGCGAGCTGAGACGGGGAAAATGTAGCACCTGTAAGCTGGCCACAACTTGGGGGCCCAAAGCAGATGTGATTTTTGGATTATGGCACAGCAACCTGGTGCTAAAACCCAGAAGAGGAATCTTTATGGTATCTGAAATCTCTGTATTTAATATATTAAAATAATAGGCACACATCCATCATTCCTCTTACCACATCAGGAAGCAATATCGGTTCGTTGATCACCTTGCAAAAAAAAAAAAAAAAGCCAAACTATCACCAACATAACTCTGATAAGATAAATATATTCCAAATACAAATATTCAGACATTGATCTTTTACCACTAAAAGTTATAGACGAAAATTCAATAGTCCAAAATGACATACTCTAAAATATTTGTAAAGCACGTTTCTAATAAATGGATGCTGGATCAGAACACCTAGAAGCCTCACTTTTCTGCTTTTTTACTGATAAGGTCTGAAGATTACTTTCACAGGATATAACACTGACTTCTTGAGTATACTTGAGTTTACTCACAATAGCCTGTCCTTTCATTTTGCACAACCAATTCCATGACAATTGTGCATCTTAAAAGAAAGAAAAAAGGCACAAATAATTTGATGAAGTCCTCTAAGTATAAAGCCTGCAAATTCAAATTACTATATATATGCATAGTAAATACACATATATAAAAAGTATATGAAAACAAAAGATTGATACAGATAAATCTAGACTTATTCAATTTAATGACCATTTACTCTATTAGAAATCAAAATGAATACTCCTAGATTTTGAGTACTTCTTGAAGTACAGAAGTTGAGAAGTTCTTGAGAACTTCTTTACTTTGAGAGTGGCAAAGCACTGGCACAGGCTGCCATGGAGTCTCCATCTCTGGAGACATCCAAAACCCGCCCAGACGCATTCCTGTGCAACCTGCTCTAGGTGAACCAGCTCTGGCAGTTGGACTAGATGATCTCTAGAGGTCCCTTCCGACCTCTATCATTCTGTGATTCTGTAAGTATGAACATCATAGTAAGGCTCTTAACCACTCAGCGATATAGCAAGTAAAGCTCAAAGCAAGTAAAACTTAATATCAAGATCCACATAGATTCCTATACCATACCCCTTTCGCTCAAGCATTTGATTTCAAGCAATCCCACACAGTTCTGCTTCCCCTTGTCTTGGAAGAGCCCTGGCAGAAGCAGAGTCTGTGCCTGGCAGGACAGGCTGCTGCCACCAAATACAAGATACAGCACCAAGTTTGAAAGGGCACAACCTTCCTATGGGTTAGTGTCCTCTGCTACTGGAAACTGGAAAACAGAAAATCGATCTTCTATGAATGTTTATAAAATGATTAACATTTTTTGGTAAAATTATATACACTTCTTTGTTATTTTAAGCTTACATAGGTACACTAAGCTTTGCACCTTAACTGTGCTGGTATCAAACAGTGTGCGTTTGTTTATAGTGAACTGCATTGCAAGAAACGGCATTAACCTCCGAATTTCAGAGGAACTAGAAATAAAAACTGGAAGACTTTTTTTTTTTTAAAAAAGTTGCTTGAATAGAACTCCTGCACAGAGACATTTTTTCCTTCAAATTTCTTCCCCCATGGCCACATACATGTTTAGACTGCAACCAGCTGACATCCTTCTTTCTGATTGCTCCTTGTTAGCCATCCCTGTAAGTCTAACTCTCCCACTGTTACAAGTAATCTTTATACCCCTTTCTTTGGTTATACAGCACTTGTGTATTACATAAGTTAGACAAGGAACAATAAGAGCCTCCTGGAATGAAGCAAAATTCCCTAAAGCTTGTTATTATAAGAGTATTGTATTGGAATAACTCAAGATGTGAATCCAAACCATTACAGCAAAACTAGCACAAAAAGATTAAGAAATTTTCATAGTTCATCAGGAGCAGCCTACAAAAAGATCGACCTACACAAAAATTAGTAAGTCTCATACAAAAAAAATAGTGTGCCCACCTACACGTATTTGTTAAAGTCACTTACTGCAATACATCAGTCCACAACTGGCATGTAGTACCTAGCTGGGGAAAGAAGTATGCGAAGGACATGGCTTATTGAGATTGATTCAACCAGGCTGGAGAAACAGGCTACGGGGCAGCTCAGGAAGTTCAAGACAGGTCAGGGCAAAGCCTGGCACCCGGGACAAACAGCCCCATGCAGCACTGCAGGCTGGGCACTGACAGGAACTGGTGAACTACAAGTTGCTCATTCTCTCTTCATTGGTCTGCAGTTCCATGTAACATCTGATTTTTCTCTACTAGATACTTTTCCTGTTCACTTTGTTACCTCTAAAACTGGTTATACTCTGCTCTCCAGGTTGCTTTGATTTAACAACCAGTCATTGACTGTAAACGTGAGTCATTTATAGCCCTGAGGCCTCTGGTATCATCCTGTGCTTGATAATGGTCAGCCCAGAGTGTACCATATTAAATGTCAAGGTACATGCAGCACCCATGCCCTCAGATAACCATACAGCAGAAATAAATCTACCAACCCACAATTTCAGGCAATTTCACCAACTTGAAATGAAGCTTTTTTTTTTTTTTTGGAGCATCTCTGAATTCAGCCTTAAGCTACAAATGTACATTCAGCCACTAAAGAAAGTTTCCCGGCCCAGGAAATTAACTTACTCTGGCATCATATTTGAGGTGATGCTATAATCATTCTCTTTCTTGAATAATGTGTACCTGATTACAAAGTCCTGACTACAAGGGTATGTGAGAACCGAGGGCACTGCCCACCCTCATGCGCCACAGCCAAAAAAAGATCTCTTCTAAATACAAGAACCTGTGAAGACTAATCATGTCCGAAGAACGGACAAGTCTGGCTGCTGTAGATAATGAGAAGAACAAAAGTTACCTAAATCAATTTCATTAAAGATACTTACAAGAACAAAACACTGCTTGTGAAAGAAATGAAAAGGGAACATCGGAATGTTGCAAAGGCAGAATTTCAAAATCTAATTACTAGTGTGAAAAAAGGTGAGGGGGTTTTTTTGTTTGTTTTCTCCAGTTTTTCCCAGAGCTAAGAGTCTATCAGATATAAACTACCCCTATAGGAAACCTGAATCATCAACACGGTATTTTGTTGCAGGAGATGCCATCGGTAAGATTTTCTCTCATCTACCTTGGAATTGAAATTTCTGTCAAGAAGAGATTTGTGTAGTGACTTGGGATCTTAATTTGATACAGTGTATTCTAGAGGCAAAAAGATTGGGCTGGGTTCTCCATATGCTAGGATAAATTTCTTACTGGCTTTAAAATTGCCAAAATATAAGGTGTTCCTGAAGTATCACGAAGTTATTTTTAGTCCTCCTCTAACATAATAGAACTGACATGATCAGTGTTACGACTAGAAAAATGCATCATACATGGGCATATGCATTCATCTGTATATGTGAAGTACATGTAAAACAGATTGTCACAATTTCAGAATTATCAAAATTTCATAACTTACAAATGTTACGTGACAGCTTTCTTGCATGTGAGGGAGAACCAGCTAACTCTGATCTGATGCTTCTTGTGCAAGAACTGTTTATCATGACAAAAAGTCCTATTTAAAACAGTAAATAATTTACCCTCTAAGGCTTAAAACAACTATAAACAAGAGCTTTATTTCAACAAGAAACAGAATCCCATTTCTCTTACCTGGGACTGTAAAACAGAATATTATGCTAAAGAATCTCTTTTTCAGTGAGTTTTTAAAAACACACAAAAGCATTCCTTTTTTCTCTGTCTTACATAGCGACAAAACAGTGGGACATACTGCATACTTAGTAAAGGAATAGGTAGAACAAACACTCCCATTGAAACAGGTACTGTTTCTTCCTAAAATTGGGGAGGTTTGTTGGTTTTCTTTTTTTTTTTTTTTTTTTAAATAGACAGAATAAAGAGTGAAATATACTGTAAAGCTTTTGTCAGTGCTTGTTTCAAATGACCCGAATAGCTCATCACGGCTTTGTCAGTACTAAGCAGCATACCTACTCCAACAATTTGTTAAAACTCTTTATATTATACAGCACTATCAGGCATTTTGTATAGACCACCTCTTCTATAAGTCCAGTTAGTAGATAATAACTACAGCTTGGTGAAGGTAACAATGCCTTTTTTCCTGCCATATGTCTGTGAAGGTAACAATCCCACTGGGCCAAATTCCACAGGAACTATGCCATAAATAGCCTGCAAATCTCACTATTTTAGCTCTTCAGCGTACTGGCTTTCTTTAATAAATTCAGAAGTTCCACACCATTTGTGTCAAATGCAATATTTCAAAGGAGCCCTGCATTACAGCACAAAGCTCCAAAAGGAAAGCATACTTCCCCGTGTAGATAGGAAACCAAGGCTGCCTAGTAGAGACTGAGCTGTACTTTGATGTGGCTTTATGCACTCCTCTCTCTTTCGTTTACCCAAAGTTAACCAAGTGATAAACAGAAAAAAATGTATCCAGGAAACCAAAGATAATTCACTGGGGAGAACAAATTACAAAACTGTTTTTCATGCCCAGTAATCACTTAAATCACAAGCCATTATCAGCAATCACATTGATCGCATAAAACAACTTGCAGCCCCAAGAAGCAGCTAACCGTAATCCTCTAGAATATAGACTATTAGCAACTGTATGATTTAGTATTGCTAATAGATAATGATTCAAAATGGCTATTAAAAGATAATATCAATAGCCACTTTACTATGAAGCTTTGACCTTTCACTACTGAACAAAATAGTATTTTAACTAAACCACTTCAGTGAAGCTCTTTTCTTAGATAATGAGGGTTTAAGAATTTGGTGTATACATACCGCAGGGATTTTGAAGAAAATCTATCAAGTGATTATAATAATTTGTACATGAAATGTTCTATTTGAACATCACAAAATACTAGTGATCAAATCACTATTTAATTAACTGCCAAGATGTATACACATGAAATTGCATATTACTTTCAGAATCTCCAAAAGCCAGAGGATACGCCCATTGCCTTCATTTCAATGGTATAAAGAAGTTTCTTAGGATTTTGATAAGTATCCAATGAGATCCTCCTCAGACATCCTTGAGAAATTCAGAGTTTCACTGCATTACTGACTTGTCTTTGTGTTCTTTAAGTTGCTGGAATAAGGAATATATGAAGTATCAAAAAAAATTATTTTGATTTTTAACATAACAGGTGAGAGTGTTTGCCTATTCTCTACCTCATTCCCCTGTTCCAGATGCCCATAGCATCCATCTCTGCAGTAGGTATCTATGCAAGTACTCTAACTTAACAGCAACACACTTGATCAAAAAGGAAAGCAAGAAAATGGGCCTCAGGATAAGCCAACACAAATAAGTGCAACTGTAAGTGAAAAATGGGAAAACGAGAAAAGGACAGAAGAGAAAAATAGCAATGACTGGTAAGCACCACAGTATCTGGAACCAGCTGATATAACTACACAAAACATAGCAGTTTCCTTTGTATTTCTTTGAATACTTTAAAGCACTTTAAATTAAGGTCTGGCTTTCCTGCAACCTACCAGATACAGATGATCTGACATCATTTATTAATATTGTATTTCATTGCTACACTCAGACATATATTGATATGAAAAAAACAAAAGATACAACACATGAAGTTTGAAAACCATAGAATAATCTTTGATGGTAGGTAAAAAAGTAGAAACCAGAGGTTAGATGTAGGAAATTCTACAAGTACATAAATAATAATCATAAGAATCAAAGTTTAATTTAGTATCTTTGACATTTCTGTTATCTGATCTTGGTCCTAGACTGTTCTACACAAGAACAGAATTTAATATTAAAGATAAGACTAATAGCCTCCTATAACTACATTAACTACATTAACCCGAGTTAAATTGATATTTCTGTACTTCCTGGTACGTAGCCATTTATTACAGTAAGCAATTATAAACACACACAGCTGAATAAATTGCATTCACCGGCCTTCGTAAGGCTGGGAGAACAAATTGATGAGAGAAACAGCTACCCACGTGCTTCATCTGGAATGTCCCTGGCATGTGTGAGCTGGCGTGCAGGATGGGAAGGGAACCCTGCCACACAAGTACTCCAGACAAAAATGCCCTAATTCACCTGCCCCAACAACAGCACCAGCAGCCAGAGGAGAAGCTATTTTGGGAGAGCATGGCAAGCCTAGCTAGCTGCACTTCCTTTCCCTCACACGCTTCCCAAGAATTGGTAATCACTGGATTAGGGTTGTCCATGCCCATTCTTTCCCTTTAGTATCTGTTCATGGGCCACCTGTCCAGGAATTTCTCCAATCCCTTTGCAAACCAGATGAAACTGCCTCCAAAACCATCTATACCAACAGATTTCCAAAGTTTTCTGTGTAAAAGTACTTTACAGCATCTATTTTAAATTGATCTCACCAGTTTCAGTTAGTGCCTCCTAGTTTTAGTACAAAGACTTGGTGAGTAACAATTCCATATTTACTTTACCCACTGCCTTTACGATTCTGTAATTCAATTTTCCCCCATTTCAGCCTTTTTAGCCTCTACGTACAAGGTATCCTTCTCCACCCTCCTGATTATATGTGATCTTCTATACCCTAACTCCACTGTGTCCTTTTAAGAGTACTCAAGATATGAGCAGGTTTTAAATAGCATTTATCACCTCCTCAATACTTTTCCTGATAATGCCAAAAACATTGAGAGCTTTTCTGAGACAGGTATTCACTGAGCCAGCAATTTCAGAAACTGTTCGCAATGACTCCAAGTTCTGCTTTCTGAAATCTGTCAAGATCTTATCAGGTTTAGATAAGATTTTTCTCCAGATACACTACATTAAATTTATCTACACTGAAACTCATATGCCACTTTTTCCGCTCATTCGTTACATTTTGTGTAGTCCGCCTGGCACAGCATTAGACTACCCAAAAGAGCTTGTTCATCTGCAGTCTTGGCGACTTCACTGCATACAGAAATCACTAGAATTTAATTTTCAACTTTGCAATTCACAGTCTTCATCATTTTCCACAATAGGCACAATTATGCCTATGGATTAAAATATATTTGGATTGGAAATAACACTTGAGCTATCTACCTGTTATTTTGGCTACTAAAACTATCTATAACTTGTTATTAGCTAACATTAAATGCCACAGATAACCAGATTATTTTAGAAAACATCTCCTAGTTCTTAGTTTGAACCTCCGACTATGGAGATTAACGACATGAAGATGCGTGCTACTGTCCCACAGGCATTCTGTGGCTGAATTCCTAGTGACAGCAGGGCCTCAAAATATCTGAAGTTGGGTGCAGGCAGAATCTAATTATTTTGCTGAGTATCTAGAGCACGTTGCAGCTATCCAAACCTCTTCAATAAGGAATTCAGTCAAGGTATGTCAGCATGTTATTTTTAAGGTACAATTTTTGCTGCTGTTTTCTGGATATTTAAATACCTTTATAATGGCTATATTTAAGGCTGGAGAAGGTAAATAAATATACACACATATTTGTTGAGAGAAATTTCAGCATTTTGAACAGGATAACTAAATCCTAACAATTTCACTCTTTTTCTCCTCTCCATGCTTGGATTGTGAAACAGCTTCTGATTTTATTTTTTGTTTGAGAAGGAGAGTTTATTAATCATGTCCAAGTCACACTGAAACTTAATACTTCAAATTTTTTCACTGTCTTTGTTCAGTGAAGGAAGAGGAGCATTACAGTGAAGATTTTAGCTCCAGAGACATCCTCAATTGTCAGCAGTGTTCATGTTGCAACCCAGACCAAAACCAACATCTCAAAACCTAATTCAGTCCACTTCACAGAGGGGACTCAAGTCCCTGGATCCCTAAGTGCCTTTACTCTTATGATCACAGCAGATTTGGGAATACAGTCGTGTTGCTTCCCTTGGACTACACGTAAACAAGCGCACAGAGAATGACAGAACAGGCAGCCAGATAACAATAACTACATGCTCTGCCAAGAGCAGCAACAACTAATTAAATAAAGTTCCTGGTGATCAAAGTTCAATAATAATGCTAGGTGACTTTTAACTTATTCATATTAAATCTTGGTGAATAAATGTAGTACAGTATGCATCTCTTGAAAGAGCATATGCACGTGCCCTATCTTCATTTTGCAAATTGACAACAAAGCTTTCCTTAATCACAGGAAGGCAGCAAGAAGACTTGTGCCCTTGGAAAAACTCTCCGTAAGATACAAAGCAGCAACAAACCTCCTTACCATTACAGCATATTGCATCTTCTCAGAAGGTTATTTTTCATCTTTTGGATGCTGTAAAACTCTCCTGTGCAGAGCAAAATGCCCTAAAGCCCTCAGACTTTAGCAGTGATTCATTCATGTGGTACAGCTTTGTTGTCTGTGACTGCAGAATCATCCAGCAATCATTACTGCAGACAGCATCTCTTACTGTTATTATTTTTTAGAAGGAATGAGGCTTATCCACCACTAAAAAAGGCACATCTCAAGCTACCTGTATAAGAGATTACGCTACATTTGATGTTAGCATTCTGTGCTAAGTTTTTTAATAGAAGGTAATCATCCTTCAATTTAAGAATCCAGCTGTGTGGCTACCAATGAAGCAAAACCAATACAAGCATCATGCATTCATTAAAATAAAGGTAACAGCTTTACGTCAGTACAATGCAGTCACAGTGCTATGTACATTTCTGTATTTTAGGACTTCTTTTTTTTTTTTTAACATTGATAACAGACAGCTTCTTATAGAAAACAAGCAGTAGACAGTAAAAGTTATGTTTCTTCACAGCTGATTAGTTTCATGTAATTCTATAGTTCTACTCTAATCTAGAAATACTTCATCAAACCACCACAGCAGCAGATGTTTCCACCCAAGTCCCACTACAGAACCGTGCACCAAGTCATAAGAAATCTTAAGACAGCCATTAGGACTATCTGTGTACCCAGGAATTGGGCTGAAACGCTGCCTAAATCATGGAAATCGGTATCAATTTTGAAGTCGTTACAGGAAACTACCCATGGATCTTACTAGCCCTGCTCACCACGGAATCAGCAGAGCATTTACTGTGAACATCAATAATGAAATAAAGTTGACTACAAAACTCTTCTCTCTGCGACCACTATCTTCTGGAATGCCTACAAAGCACCACTAAACTAAGCACAAATATCTGAATTAACCATTGCTCAAATTATGCTAACACCACTGAAAAGTGCAAAATCTGAAGCAATAGCTTAAAAAACTAGTAAAACGTAATGTATAGTCATCATCTATTCTTCGCAAATGATACCAGAACCACATACACAGGCACCAATGCTATGAAAAAAACCCCACCAAACTTCAGAATCAAGACAATTGTAAGATTTAAAAACTGGTCTTCACACTGAACCTCAGGAGGCAAAAAAAAAAAAAAAAGAAAACAACCACCAAAACCAAATAAACACTTTTAACACTTTTCAGAACAATTAAAATATTTTTCTTTTAGAATCCCATATACTTTCTTAAATATTATATAGAAAGTGTTTTTTCTAAAGTAAAATTGTAAAAAAGCAATACCTTCTTTCCCCCTCCCCAAAACAGGTTTCCAGTAAAATAGATATAGTTATCACAGAACTGCATGTTCTGGCAAAGTGGTTTTATATACCTCCCCCAGATCCACAAACAGTCAAACATTAGATTAGTCAATAGATGTAAGACTATAAAATCAACAAGAGAAAGCTCACACTTTCAAAAATATGTTTATTAACTACATAAGGTGGGCAAGAATAATTATTCTCACAGGAAAAATTCATTTTAGAAGGCTGAAATCTAATTTCTTTCCCCAGAATCTAATGCACTAAATCACTGAATTGCATTTTGGCTCAGGGCTAAGTTGCAGCGTAGGTGGACACTGCAATACTAGTTCTGTCCTAAAGTGCTTTTTTGAAAATTCTATATAAAGACTGTTAATTTTTAGGCAGAAGTTCTAGAAAATGGGGGAGAATTTATTTAAATCTCACCTTACTGCAAACTATGATGAAAAAAAAACATGGTACGTTTCAAAGACTTCACTGTACATTCACCAGAACATTTCTAACTACAGTTGAGACAACTGGTAGAGAATTACAGTCAAGATAACTGCAGACAACTCGAAGTCAGACTTGTATTTATAGCCTTCCCTCAACTATTGCTCATGGCACGACGCCTTAACCGACTATATAAAGATCTCATTGCTGGAAACAATTCCCTGAAGCTCTGTATCCTGTCAGCTCTACTCATTCACTGCTGGGAAGGAATGGAGGAACCCACCTTTGCCACAGCCAACCCCAATTCTTAACACGGACTTAACTGCAAGGCTTAGATAACTGCTACGTCAGACCTTTTATAACCTCTGCTTCTAATTTTACATTCTACTTAATGGCGAAGTCCTTTCTTACATCTAGATCATAAGCGCTCCGTGGAAGGTAGCGCTGCCCATGGAGCTTCTTGTAAAGGACACAGTACAATGATTCCTGTGGTCCTGCACGCTACTACAAGCACAACTTCAAATCAGAAATCAGGGTGAAAGTAGTTATAATTGCTAATTTTGTTCTAATGTTTCTATTAGAAAAGTAACTTCTTAAATTCTTTTTGGCTACCACTGCAAAGTGGCACTTGCAGTAACTCATTTATTAGCATCTCTCAAGTACCATTATACGGCTCATAGTCCAACAGCATTAAGACTGAAGCCAGTGACAGTCCAAATCTAAATGGGTTCCCACTGACTTCAATGTGAACTGGGTAAGATCATATTTTTCAAATTGCTTTCATACGTACTTTCATCTCATGGTCAAAGATGAAATGCCAGGCAAAGTATATGAAGAATACTCTGTTGCAGAACCAGAAAAAAGTTTCTGAACTCCTTTACAGAAAAGACCTTTCAGGTGCTGAAAAAAAACGGGGCTCAGTGTCAAGCTAGTGTTTTGCACAGATTGAAATGGATTTTTTCATTGGGCAAACCTTAAGGCTTGATCAGCACCAAGAAGAAGTGATAAGAGAAACAGAACTATGGCTAAATGCTCTTCCCCTTTTCTTTTGTAGATTTTTCTATTATTTTTAATTAGGCTTTAAACTAGACAATGATCTTTTTTATCTTTTCCACTTTTTTTTCCCTTGTGCGTAACTTTACATTCATGACAGGAGTACATGATACAAATTAAAGAAGATAACAACGATGAAAACAAAGGAAGAAAGCATCATTTATAAAGCTATGAAGTTCCATATAAAACCTTCAGATCTTACCATGGAAGGTGATATTTCATCTTTAGGAAATGTTAACTGTATCAAACATTGATTGCTTCATGGATAGGATTTTACGGCCAGCTTTATTAGAAGTGTAAATGAGTTGCAGTAATGGGCAGGCTGGCTTTGGAGGGGGGAAAAAAAAACCCCATAAAAATCTTTCCTTGAAATCTGTGCAAGGAAAATAACTCATACACAAAGAGAGTAACTATTCATTTGGTGATTTCTAAAAAATGAAAGTACATAAAAATGTTGGTTCGGATTAAAATGAAAATTATATGTTCAACAGCAGGAGCTTGTAACATAGGCAGGGAAAACCACCCTTATGCAGACAGGGAGCCCAACATCAAGCTTGGCAGCCTGCAAAGTGCAATACAGCACGCAGGAGCACCAGCAGTTGCAGTGCTAAGGCAGCAGAGTCACTTGCCATTATCTCTGCTGGCTCCAGACTTGCATTTTAACCCTTCAAAAGGAACTCAGCAGCACCTCGCCTCGCACTGGGCCCAAGCCACCCTCCTCGCACTGGCTTACACTCCAGGAAGGAAAAAAGCAGAAGCAAAAATTTACCTTTGGAAAACACATTCAAAGTTTGATGCACATATTATGTGTGCTGGTGCATATTTAAGTTTGTCAAATTGACTATATATACCTAAGGAGTGTTTAATATTGCTTACAGGGTTTTTTTCAGTAACATTAGCATTGGTAGAACACAGCTTACGGACCATGGATCAGAAATCTCACAAGCAGAGTCCGTGCCCCAGGATCAAAACTGGTCTAATAACACCGTCTCATTGTGCAGAAGTCAAAGAGTACCAACAACAACATGGACTAGATAGCCACGAGATAATTAATTAGGTCTAGATAGCTATCCAGACCTAATTTAGTGTCTATCTGCAGACAGAAGCATCATGATTTAATGTCCATTTTGTTACCACAAAATTTTGCATCCCTATTAAATCTCATTATTAAAATCAGGCAGGGGACAGAAAAAAGGATGACTGCAGAAAACCCAATCAGGGTAATTAAAAAAAAAAGGACATTTCCTTTGTAAAGCACATATTCTCTCCAGCTGTCTTTCCTTCTGTGGTGCTATAGTGTGACAGCACAAGACTCCCCATGTTTGGAGAAAAAAGAAAAGTGAAGGGCTTGCTTCAAAAGATCCTAACAGTTCTTGGGGAAAAAAATATGCAAGGAGGAGGGTATGGAGAAGATTTTATAATTTTATTCAGAGGCTAATTTAATCTCATCAGAATCAGCGCATGAAAGACTCTCCTGATCATGAAGACAAGGATACAGAATCATAGAATCACAGAATCATTTAGGTTGGAAAAGACCCTTGGGATCATCGAGTCCAACCATCAACTCCACTCTACAAAGTTCTCCCCTACACCATATCCCTTAACACCACATCTTAATGAGTCTTAAACACATTCAGGGATGGTGACTCCACCACCTCCCTGGGCAGCCTATTCCAGTGTCTGACCACTCTTTCTGGGAAGAACTTTTTCCTAATGTCCAGCCTAAACCTACCCTGCTGCAGTTTGAACCCATTCCCTCTCATTCTGTCGCTCATTTCCTGTGAGAAGAGACCAGCACCAACCTCTCTACAGTGTCCTTTCAAGTAGCTGTAGAGAGCGATGAGGTCTCCCCTCAGCCTCCTCTTCCTCAAACTAAACAGCTCCAGCTCCTTCAATCGCTCCTCATGAGATTTATTCTCCAGGCCCTTCACCAGCTTCGTTGCCCTCCTCTGCACTCGCTCCAGCACCTCGATATCTCTCTCACGTTGAGGTGTCCAGAACTGGACACAATACTCAAGGTGTGGCCTCACCAGTGCTGAGTACAGGGGGACAATCACCTCCCTACTCCTGCTGGTCACACTATTTCTAACACAAGCCAGGATGCCATTGGCCCTCTTGGCCACCTGGGCACACTGCTGGCTCATGTTCAGCCGCTTGTCAGTTAGAACCCCCAGGTCCTTTTCTGCCGGGCAGCTCTCCAGCCACACTTCCCCAAGCCTGTAGCGATGCATGGGGTTGTTGTGGCCCAAGTGCAGGACCCGGCGCTTGGCCTTGTTGAAGCACATTCCATTAGCATTGGCCCATCGGTCCAATCTATCCAAGTCTCTCTGTAGAGCCTCCCTATCCTCATGCAGGTCAACAGTCCCGCTTAGCTTCGTGTCATCTGCAAACTTGCTGATGATGCACTCTATGTCCTTATCAAGGTCATCAATAAAGATGTTAAACAGAAATGGTCCCAACACTGAGCCCTGAGGGACACCACTTGTGAGAGGCCGCCAGCTGGATTTAACTCCATTGACCACCTCTCTTTGGGACCACCCATCCAGCCAGTGCTTGATCCAGCAGATCGGATGCTCATCCAGGCCATGAGCCGCCAGTTTTTCCATGAGAATTCTATGGGGGACAGTGTCAAATACTTTTCAAAATAGACAATGTCCACAGCCTTTCCCTCATCCAATAATTGGGTCATCTTGTCATAGAAGGAGATCAGGTTCGTCAGGCAGGACCTGCCTTTCCTAAACCCGTGCTGACTAGGCCTGATCCCCTGCTTGTCCCTTATATGACTTGTAATGGCACTCAAGATGATCTGCTCCATGACCTTCCCTGCTACCAAGGTCAGACTGACAGGCCTATCGTTTCCTGGATCCTCCTTTACGCCTTTTTTGTAGATGGGTGTTACATTTGCTACCCTCCCCAGGTCCCCATTGGGACCTCCCCAGTTAGCCATGACTTCAGGTAGATAATGGAAAGTGGCTTGGCAAGCACGTCTGCCAACTCTTTCAGCACTCTTGGATGTAACCCATCCAGTCCCATAGACTTGTGCGCATCCAAGTGATGTAGCAGGTCGTAGATCACTTCCTCTTTCATTGTGATGACCTCATTCAGCTTCCCCTCCCTGTCTCCTAGCTCACGAGGCTGGGTGCCCAGGGAACAGTTAGTTCCACTGCTAAAGACTGAGGCAAAGTAGGCATTGAGCACCTCAGCCTTTTCCTCATCCTTTGTGACTATGTTTCCCTCTGCATCCAATAAGGGAGCGAGATTTTCCCTAATCCTCCTTTTGTTATTAATGAATTTATAGAAACATTTTTTGTTATCCTTAACAGCTGTAGCTAGGTTGAGCTCTAGCTGCACTTTGGCTCTCCTAATTTTCTCCCTGCATAGCTTCACTATATCCTTATAGTCTTCATGAGAAACCTGCCCCCTCTTCCAGAGGTCATAGACTCTCCTTTTGTTCTTGAGGTCCAGCCAAAGGTCCCTATTTAGCCAGGCTGATCTCCTTCCCCGCCTACTTGTTTTTCAGCACACAGGGACAGCCTCCTCCTGTGCCTTTAAGACTTCTCTCTTGAAGTATGTCCAGCCTTCCTGGGCTCCTATATCCTTCAGGGCAGCCTCCCAAGGGACTTTGTCCAGCAGTCTTCTGAACAAGTCAAAATTTGCCCTCCAGAAGTCTAAGGTGGCAGTTTTACTAATCCCTCTCCTTGTTTCCCCAAGAATCAGAAATTCGATCATCTCATGATCACTGTGCCCTAGATGGCCACCAACCTTTACTTCCCCTACAAGTTCTTCCCTGTTCACAAGAAGCAGGTCCAGCAGGGCACCTTCCCTGGTCGGCTCACTTACCAGCTGTGTGAGGAAGTTATCTTCCACACATTCCAGGAACCTCCTGGATTGTTCCCTCTCAGCTGTGTTGTATTCCCAGCAGATATCCAGGAGGTTAAAGTCCCCCACAAGAACAACGGCAAGGGACAGCGGGATTTCCCCCAGCTGCTTACAGAAAGCTTTGTCTGCCTCACTGCTTTGGTTGGGAGGTCTATAGCAGACTCCCACAGCGATATCTGCTTTATTGGCCCTTAACATAATCCAAACACTCTCCACCCCATCATCAGTATACTTGATTTCCAAGCTCTCATAGCATTCTCTAATATACAGGGCCACTCCTCCACCTCTCCTTTCCTGTCTGTCCCTCCTGAAGAGCTTGTAGCCATCGATTGTGGCACTCCAGTCATGTGAGGCATCCCACCACGTTTCTGTGATAGCCACTATGTCATAGGTTTCCTGGTGCATCATGGCTTCAAGCTCCCCGTTTGTTGCGCATACTGCGTGCATTGGTATAGATGCACTTCAGATGTGCTAATGACTCCAGCACCTTTTTGTGAGTGTGGGCCCCATTTCCCACCAGACCCCTCCCAGGTGCTTCCATGATTTCTAAGCATCTGTCCCTTCTCTCAACTGAAATGTCAGAGTGAGAGTCATCGCTAGCCCACCATCCTTCAAGCCCTGGCATGCCTCCCTTGGATTTATTCCCGACAGGCCCAGTTGTCTCCCCTTCCCCCCTCATATCTAGTTTAAAGCCCTGTCAATGAGCCTTGCTAACTCCTGCCCCAAAATTCTTTTCCCCTTCTGGGACAGGTGCGTTCCACCTGCCACCACCAGCAGGTCAGGTGACTCATATAGCAGCCTGTGATCAAAAAACCCAAAGCCCTGCCAATAACACCAGTCCCGGAGCCACGAGTTGACCTGTTGCCTCTTCCTGGTAATTTCCTCATTCATGATTGCCACTAAAGGGATAGAGGAGAAAGGTATATATAAGGGTAGTTTCTCTCAAGATAAAGTTATTTTTTTATGAATGTTCTCCCTTCTCAAAAGGAAAACGTAATCTTACCTGATATTAAGAATTAGAGTATTAACAAAACAAACAAACAAACACCAAACAAAAAAGAACCTAAACCAATTAAATATTGCTAGAAAAAGTAATCACAAAAAATAGGAAGAGCTATTTTACATGCTGCAAACAGAGGCTAAGCCAAGACTCTCCTAACCTTGACTTGAAAAGATAATGATATCACAATACTAAAGTTATTCTTAAAACGTAAAAAAAGACACAGATCCTGCATGGATCACTTGTGTCACTCTTGCTTCCCATGCTGGGACCAAATACTATCCAGAATTAGTTTCACAACACTGTAATTTATAAGCCAGACAGTCCAACTGTGATCTCTCTCTTGTGCAGTGATTACTTCAAAAGTCAAAGCAATTCTGCTGTGACATAACAGAAGAAAATGATCTTCACCAAATCCATTCTAAAATTCTAAGTGAAGGAGAAATAAACACCAGTGGCGTTGTTTGGGAATTATTTTTCGAGAGGCATGGAATAGTAGGAGTTATACCGGCTCCTATAAGCCACTCATAATGACCAAGCAATGAAAATAAAACTGAACAGCTTCAGTGGACTTTACAATGCACGCTCCTCTTCCCATCCCCGAGACTGTTTAATATGCAACTGGACTATAATGTTTCTTGTTAGGCAGACAGCTTAAAATTAGAATTGTGGGAGAAGTGATTGATGATCTGAGTTCCCACAGCACTTTCAATGAAACATATTCCATTTCCATTTCAAAATATGTTTATTATGAATTATTGGTTTGTCATTGGACTTGATGAAAGTGAATTTACATGAACAACTCAGACCTCTGCAAGGGGAAACACTTTAATCAGGGAACCTTTCCCTCATTCTTTTCCATGCTTTACAGAAACAGACAACCTAGCTAGAATTTTATTCTTTGCATACAGAACCAGTTTATTGATTGAGTAATGTTTCTTAGTTTGGAAGCCACTTACTCAAAGTCAAAAAACGTTGTGACCTCAACCCCTTACTCTCAGAATAAATCATTAACATCAGTGTCTCAGGCAAAGCTTTATACTATTTGTGCAAAATGATGAAAAAGCATCTGGATACTGGATGAGAGAAGAAACATCTTTTCAAGATGTCCTTATAAGAATAACATTTTCAAGCAGAATGGTCCTTTCAAGTACAACCCAATGGAAAACTTTTGACAAAATACGCTTCAACTTCCAGAATTTTGGTTTTCTAAGCAGCTCTAGTTTGAGCTTTACTAATCAAACCCAAGACATGAAAAGAGAACATGCCCCTGTGAACTACACAATCATTCTACAGCTTGCAACTGCTTAACCAACTAGTATTCCCTAGATTACAGGGACTCCCATCATTCACGATACAGCTCGTACACTACCTATGTTAAGGAAGTAATGACATAGTTGAGTATGGCCATTGTCATCATCTCAGTCACAAAAAGCAGCATTTTATCAACAAAAAAAAAGGTTATGGAAATGTTTTCCCCTGTCCTTGTGCAGCACTTGTTATACTCATTTTTTTTAAAAAAAAAAAAAAAAGGACCAATAGTTATCACTGGTCCTCTGCATAAGAAGCCGTCTCTGAGGGACAGTCAATGACAGGGTGGTAACATTCAACACACAAGAGCCCCTGCAGCCATCGTTTTAAAACCCTTCCAACTCCTTGACATCAGTTGTTAAGTCAGCAGTTCAGCTGACCATAGAACTCATTTAACGTAGAAAGCATTCCTTGCCAGAGTGTGATGAAATGATTGCAAGGCCTGTAGCAAAGGATAAATTAGATTATAATTAAAAGCATACAGGAATGAGTAAAATGCTCCCTACGGAGAAATTAAAGGAGCTTCTGAAGTCTAAGGTCATTGCATAGTATTGGTTGAAGGTCCATGTCAGCATAAACACTGACACATCCTCATTTTCTTTATATGTTAATACAGGCTTCTGAAACCTCCCCATTCACTTTTGACCATTATCAGAAGGAAAAAAAGGATGGAATTCCCAGGGCATTTTTGTAGAGGACAATGCTGCCATGTTCCTCGTTTCACTAACTGTAACAGTAGCACCTCAACTGCAAAGAAAACAACTTACATTTGGAAGATTAATGCTGGTGTTGCCACTAGTTACCACTTGAAAACAACAGCAGAAATAGCAGAATTGTGATACATCGCACAGTATCTTTCACATAGGGGGATATAATTTACATCAGTGTATCAACATTTCCATTGCGCATCACAGGTTAGAATTTAAATCCCAATGTCAGAGAACAAAACAGAAGGCCAGGGTTACGCTTGTTATTAATTTGGTGCCATATTTAATACATCTCACCAGTAACTGCAAAGTTTCTCAATCCAGTCTACATACCTTCATCTAGTTTTGCCAGCACAGTAATACCTAACAGCTTGTTCAAACTGGTCAAATTTTTTCAGTAAGATGGCTCTTCAGCGGTCACTCTCATTTTGAAAACCGTACTCTCCTCTCACCTTACCAGTGAATTCATTCTAACTTAAGTCGGACTTCCGTTCATTTTTCTCTTTTTAGTTATGTTGTACTGCTCTACTATTCAGGGATTTATGCAAACTGAGTTATATATCTCAAACAGGGTCATGTAACATTCTAAACTTCAGACCAGTAAAGGCAAAAACTATCTCAACCCATTTGACTGTCCTTCTGATTAACATAAAATTGATAGCGTAACAGATGTAACAGTATTAAGAATAAAAAATTACATTAATGAGGTGTTAAACACACTTAGTAGAGACCTTCAAGACCCAAACCATTCTTCCTCTCTTTGCCGATTCCTATACCTGGGGCAACTTAAAAACTAAACCCATCGTTTCTTGAACCTGAAGAATTCTAGGTCCAAATCCAACGTCTGTCTGTATTTCTCTTCTCCTTACACATAACTGGTTTATGTATATAATATAAATATACATATATATGTATAAAAGTTTGTTATACATAACAAACTTTCCTAGTTTTGTGGGATATCATGACAATCACAGACAAACCTATTCCACTTTATTTCTCGGTAGTCTTCCGATTGTGAAGCCATTATATATACTTCTACTTAATTCCTAGATAGGTGGCATCTACAGAAATATATTATTAAATATAATAAATACAATTAAAGTAGAAACACACCAAATGTTTATTACCTTTGGTAGGAAATACTCTAGAACACCACTGTTGGCAAGAATACACCAAGCATACAGGAACAGCAGCAGTATCTAAGCTCCTAGCAATAGAAATTTTTCCTAAAGAGTTAATTTGGACTTTAGTTTCATTAGAACTGCATATTACAGTTTCTGCTTAGAGTTGATTTGCTTAAGCATACACTAGAGAACAGCCAAGCCAAAGAACAGTTTTGAGAGAGCTACTAAATGGTTCAGTAATAGTTTGAATACTAGCAAAGTGGACATGATATACAGTAAATAGGCAAGCACTTATTCTACAAACAGCATGACTTTAATTTTGTAAATCATCATTTCTGATATGAAAAGAATATGTGTCTTTATTCACTGACAAACAGCTGCTCTCAATTAACTTAACAAGTATGTAGCATGAGTCTTCTGCTTCTCCATTACAGTGTAAACATATAATCAGACTGATATTTCCTAGAAAGTCTGCATCATTCCTGTAAGCACTGAAGATTGCTTCCATTTCCCCTCTTTGTTTAAAGCGGGCTTCATAGTGACAGCCTTTGTCCAGATAAAGCCCCATTCACACTCAGGTAGTTACATGAGAAGAAGAGCTAGGAAAAACTGGAAATGATGATCAGACAGGTAGCCAAAATTTCCTTGTTCCTTTAATTATTCATCTGATTAAAAACATATATATTGGCTGGTATATTTTGAATAAGTGCTCTACAGGCAAAGTAGGGAATCTAAGATTTTGTCTGTCTCTGTATTATTATGTACCACTAACATGTTTGATTTCAGCCATCCGCACTCCTGGGTTTTTTGGCCAGAAAGTGCTTGTAATCTGATTTACTCTAGAGGGCGATTTGTAGACATCTAATCTTATTTATCTAAAAATTGCACAGTGTGTAATTTTATCTTCTACACTGTATGCCAGTAAATGTACAACTAACCCGATATTCCATACTTGCATATAAGAGCTGAAATCTGTTAATACATTACATGTAAAACTACCTGTTCATTAGAGAATAGAGTTCAAATGATCTTGGTTCCAAAGTCTATCTTCTCATCATTCACCCATTAGAGAAGCATGAAAATGAAACCTAAATCTATGTCATTATGAAGTAATATAAAAACATTAAGTAAAATATAATGGTCAAAACAAACCCATCATGTTAGATAGCTACATACATGTACAGATATGCATATAGTTTAGCTCTACAACGGAATTTTCCATTTAAAAGCATCAATTTACCTTGCAAAATGTAATACACCTTAGTACACAAACCTCAATACTAACTCAAAATTAAATAAGCATTGCCTTCCATTTTATAATCACTAGATGTCAAGACGGCTGAGCTGATCAGTTTGAGAGCCAAGCAAGAACAGCATGCATATTACAGAATGCCTGCTGGACTTAAGTGCTCAACTTGACCAGAGTTGCTTAAGTTGGACACTTAAAAATGAAAACATATGGCTTCCAGACATTTTCATTCATGTGACATGGAATTGTTCAAAACTGTGAAAACGGAGATTACAGATCTCCTAGATTCCCCACACTCTCAGAGGAAACTATTTTTGCTATGTTGTTGTTCTACCTCTAGTCAAGGTTAGTCAAGGGTAGAAGTCAACCAGAAAGATGTTAATGAGTCAGGAAAAGAGACACTGTATTTCACTCTATGATTTTGAATTTCTTATAAGTATATACTTATGTTGCTTCCAACATTGCAAGATTCTAAAATATTGGCTTGATTTCAGTTTCAGGTGTCAGTTTTAGCAAACGTTTTTTTCCTCCAGATAAGTAGAAGAGTAGTAGAGCTACAGTGCAGTGTACAATACAAGAGCGATTTGATATTCTTGAGAATACTATAATTAGAACAAAGAAAACACACTTTGCCTCCCTGTTTTTTCCTCTTTGGCACAGTGGAATAGCTATTAAACAGATTTATTGATGGTCTGTATGATTATTTCAGCAGAAATGTGAGGGAGCAAGGGATCACCATTCACACCTCATTTCATGCCACATCCCACCAGAACTGATGAACTCTCCCCGCAGCATACTCATCTGAGCAATGGTACCAGATAATGAGAGAGAATACATGTCCAAAACAGAGGTTGGTTTTTTTTTTTTTGCTTTGTCACAGATAAGAGCATAAATTCATTTCACATATGAAGACGTGTTTGTTTGCTTTGAATGTCCAAAGCAACATTGCCACAGTTAACATCTGCCACTTCATCAAGGGAGAGAAAGATACAGCTACTATGTTGGGGTTTTTTTTCCTTTTGTTTTGATTTGCAACCTTTTTTCATGGATTTCATGGAACAAAGTAAACTTACATAATATAAACTAATACTAAGCAGCTTTCCAAGCAACAGTGAGCAACACTTTTACTTTAAAGGCAGCCTGAGCCTTTCACAGTAAAACTCAAGTCTTCAAGTAACCACTGCATCTCAAATGTTCACATGTAAAAGGCACCGGCAGTGGGACAGGACTACTGAAAGCTTAAGTAAAGAAATGACACTGCCTGGCAGTGCACACATCTGCATGCCCATGGACCACCCAGCCCTGACAACAATCACATGCACACCAACTACCAACATGCATCACCTTTGAGCGTCATCTTTGAACAGCACTGACATTTTCTACACCTGATCAACGTTCTTTAGTGACCAAAATGAGAACATCTCATAGGGGAAGCCTTGGACCTTAATGCGTATAGGAAGTGTTGTACACTAGTATTTATGTTCTGTAACCTATAGAGTTAATTAGAAGAGTTATAAAATACACTGCCAGCACTGAGAAAGTGTATTCTAGCTGTAGAGAAGGGCTTTTGGATTATAAGCCAGGTATTGCTCAATGCCTGACAAGAAAGTTTTATTTATTTTTTATTTAACTAGTCACACCTGTTCAGTCATGAAGTATCACCAGTGCTTGATATGATCTAACTAGTTACAGCATGCTTACAGTATGTTTTTAGTATGTCATATCCTTACTTCTTATGCAGCATCACAATTCAGCAAGTATTGTAAAGGTTTTGTCCACTTTGTTCATTTTGTGTTCCTTTCCCTCTGAAACAGTGTCCTTTTCAGACACAGCAGGGGCTGAGGAGCAGCATCATTCCCCTAACCACTAGCCTTTACTAGACAACAGCCAGCAACACAAGTCTACTAACATAAATACTAACATAAAGGAATTGCACTTTCTGGTCCTTCAGGGATGCTACTTTTCGTTGTGCTTTTATTTAAAGCATTGGTTAATTCTGTACAGTTATCTCTACCCTCAGACCGGCACTCTGTTTTGTGGGGTTTTGTTTTTTGTTTGTTATTGTTGGGTTTTTTTAAAATCAATGGAGGGGAGATGTTTTATCCCCCATTATGTTCTTTGAGATACAAGTATTTAGAACGGCAATGCTGTGTATCAGCACAGTCTGATCAAGATGGTATTTTAATTTTACAGATTGTCTCTTCCTAACTTTTTTTTTCTTAGTACCAGGAACTCTAGAAGCATTAAAGCTAAACTAAAAATCACACTGAACCCAATGTTCCCTCCATCTTCTGGACTTTCTCTCATTAGGGAAAGTTAGAACTGAAGGTCTTTGAACAAATTAACTTTCCCAACAGGAACCGCAACCATGGAGATAGATAACTAATGTAAAGCATCTTTGTAGAGACAGATCAAAAGTAACTTTATCATCAGGGCATCAGCCTAGGCATTTGAAACATAGGAAATCAAAGAACTGGTAATTTGTGTTTCTTTCATATGTAACTGACATCAGTGAACTGAATTATTTCATTTAGATAAGCTTTCAGGAAGAGCTGCCCCCAGTCTGAACAGCGGCTGTCTGGAATAGGTCCCCAAAGAACCTGAAGGATGGTTTTAGGAAAAGTAGCAGCATTTTTATGAAAGTTGTATCAGCTACAGCATGGAACTGTGCTCTGTCTTTAAGAAATGTACACAACCACATGTGAAAAGAAGAACTGTGATGCTTCAGAATAGGTTTTTCATCATCCCAGCCTTCTGCAGGGACATGAAGGACAAGAAGTGCACCTTGCCTGGACGCACTAACCTCACACACATACCCACCCTAATCAAGAGTAAGGAGACAACAAAGTAGTAGTTTAATTTTTTGAGTGGTTTCTACTCATAATAGACTTCTGCCAAAAGTTTTCCTTAAAAAGAATGCAGAATTTCTCCCAAGGGAAAAAATTTAGACATCTACCACAGTACCAGCTTCATTTTCACCCTCTTAATCTACACCCTTCAGGTAGCCCAATCCATTAATTTCTTTTTTATATAAACATTTATGTAGTGCATATCTCTCATAAATGAAATCCCAAAGAAATTATGAGCTTGTTATAAAAATAACTTGATATAGATGATTATTCAGCAAGGATACAGCCAGCAAAATAAAACCATCTTAAACCCAGCATTTGGCAGTGGCTATCAAATCCAGCTTGTTACACAGTGTTACCATCATTTATAAAAGTGCACTCTAATTAAGGTAAATGAGGTAGCAAGAACACAGTGACATTGGTAACTTAATGACCCATAGCCAAATTATTTGAAACTTCTTTGAAGTTCAACTTAATTGTAATGGATATGATATTGAAGAATTTAAAGAAGCTCTGGATGCCTTGTAGAATAACCATAATAATCATTCTCTCCTCTCCTTTGAATTTTGGCATTTGTGTGTTTTGAACACTGCTTATACTCCATGTATTTAGTATGGAAGTGAATTCCAGTTTATAGCTGGTGCCATCCGCACAGTAAAATGACATCCATGTTCTCCAAACCAATTACCATGTCATATTTTAAACTAATAAGGTACAGGAACTTGGCAGCTATTATGAGGAAATTGAGTTTTGATAAGATTTCAATTCTGTCAAGTGAGATCTTGACAATGCAAAGGAGGATACTTTTACAGATTCTAAAGGCACTCTTTTTTTAACAATTTAAATACAAAGCACACAAAAAACACTTTAAATTAATTACCAACATAACTGTATTTTGCCTTGTTCTAGAGAGCAATCTCAGAAGCACCACAGCGTATTGTGGGCTTCCAACCAAAACAAACCCATTAAAAAAAACGCAGCTTTACTGCAAATGGCAAGTTTAAGTTACTCTAGAGATTGGTAGTGAAATCCAGCGTACTTATTTTTCTTACCTGAATTATGAGTGCATTGTTTCCATCTGCAGAGCAAGACTTGATGTCTAATATGAACTTGTTATAAAACAGAAATAGGAAGAACGATTTTTTTTATTTTTTTCAAATTATTTGATTATGAGCTCCAGAAGGACAGTTACTTCCCATAAAATGCAGAACAATCAGATCTGTTCAGGACCATTGGTACAAATCACGGAGATTTGGAGCATTCAGAAGAGACGTGCAAATTATGTTGCATTTCCATACTGGTTATTAGACAGTAAGAAAACAATCAAAAGAACATTTACAGGAAGTATAACACACAGAAAAAAACCAAAAAACTTTAATCAGCTAAGGCTGCAGCCTTTTGGTGCTGGACCGCAGTAGAACTACTGCACACAGCAAGTCCATCCACTAATGAAAGGCACTGTTAATTAGCACATATTACTGTTATAGACAGGTTTTGCACGCCCTTAATACCGTTAGAACGATCTTTGTTTCGCACAAGACAATGAAAAGATCCACTACTATTCACAAAATCCCTCTGTTAACTTTACTTTCCATCTTCAACTATAAATGCCAAAGAAATTAGTCTAAATGCTTTGTAATTTACCCACCTGCTACATGATGTGGGTGATGATTTCCTAAGCTGTAGTTGCTGCATTACCTAATCACCCTGTGCTTTGAATCTCAGTGTAGTGTGCCAAGCACACGAGGTGGGGGAGTTTTAGCTTTAATTCTGAGCACAGGCCTATTATGCAAAGCTGAGTTCTACAGAACAGGATTCAGAAAGATCAACGATAGTCTATACTTACAGTTTCATCAGTTACCACTTTCAGTCCTGTGTCATAGTGCAAGTTTTTCATGCCAGGTCTTGTTAATGAAAACATCTTCCCCCCCCCTTCCCATTTTAAAGTTTCTTGAAGCATCTATATTTTATTTCTAATCGGATCTTATTCCTGAATAACTTCAACACAGCTCAAAAACATGGAACTGCATAGCAATTTTCCCCCTCGGATTCCTGCAGAGCAGACCAGTGGATTATAGGACAAAAATATTAGTAGCGAAAGGGACTCCCTGGACCAACAGATGGGGACTGTTAGTAAAAGCAGTCATATTACTTAGAAATTCTGTAAACTGATCAAACTGTGTTTTAAAACTAGGTAGTTGGGTTTTTTCCTCTCACACTTCTAGAAACTAATATTCCAGCATTGTCTTTAATTACCATTATTTTGCATGACAGAGTTTATTTTAATTTCTTCTGAAAAGTGCAAGCAACATGTGCCATGAGGACACAGCAGAGCAAATCTCAGCATAGCCTGTACAACACACCAAGGACTCTAGATTTGTACATGGGTCACTGAAGTTCCCATTGCTCCATTATCACATATTTACTAATGCTAGCTAAAGTGGAATTAGTTTGGATTTGCTTACTTACCCTGCTAACCATATTTTCTTCAATACACTGATAGATGATTAAACTGAGCCTTTTAAAGTATATGTTTTATTAAAACTACATAGCAAATACCAGGGCAACTGGCATTTCCAGACAGTTGGAGATTTCAGTCTCTTGCCTCTGTCACACACTGTCTGGGCAAATAGTTAAATTACAAATCTGTTCTGTTCAGCAAAATGGGGCTCTGATCTCTGTGGAGCTCCTAAGCCTTCACTTCACACACACAAAAGGACCAACATTTCCATGCACCTCATGCAAATTTTCACATATAACTACTAGTGCTACATATACAAAATATATTAAAATACCACACTGGCTGAAGGAACAAGTAGTATTACCCCATATATCTTGTTAAACTCATCTGTTGTTTTTCTTTGTAGAATACCGGGCCATATATAGCCATAATTCTACTATTACTTACATGATGATATTTGTGTGTGCTCTGCTTTTCTCTCTTGCTAATGGCAGACTTTTGTTTGGAACAAAGTAATGTGTTCCCTTGGAACCATTATAATCCATTACATTGAAACTGTCTTCAGACTTTTACAGGCAATGGGAATAGAAGCCAGAACCAGTTGTCAGCTACTGCAGTTCTGCATACATGCAAGTCTTCACATTAAAGGTTAGCTAGAAATACCACTGACTGCTGTTCACTTACTAAAAAGCCAACAATAAAAAACTATGGCATCATACTATTAGTTGAACCATGAAAAATGATTAGGACTAAAAGCGGTCCAACTGGTGACCAAGATGTTGCTCTCAGTCTATGGGAAGTCAGCGTGGTTTAGCTGTTGGATTTGGATTGTTAGCTTTTTTGCCCACCCAAGGAACAGCGTTAGAGCCATCAGCCACTGGTACTGATCTTACAGCCCATACCAAAGCTTCTTCCTCTGTGGATTTGGTTATGGTTGATTCACAAGCTTCATTTTAAGCTGATTTAATGTTTTCCCAATAATAAATCCCTTCTCATGTGGACTGTCTGGTGACCAACTATTTCCAAGTTCCAGCTTTGGCCTTACCCTCACTGAGAAGAGTGTGAATTTCCTCTACAGAAATCTATTTTAATGAGATTTGTAGGTATTTCAAACTCAAGCGATCTCTATTCCTCTGCCTAGTTCTGTTGAAATCAGTTCATAGCTTCAGTAGTTATTAGAAGCTTTTCTAACACACGCACACACACACTACATGGGTACCCTCATCTTAGAAAACTAAGCTGAAAACAGTGTTGGAAAGCTACATGTTTAGAAATAACATTGATAATGCCTGTATAAATTACTGACAAATGAAGAAAAATGAATTCTGCTTGCTTACAGCTGTGAATGAGCTGCCTTTCAAAAGCAAAAAGAAAATAAAAAAAAATTTCTTGCTTGCTACTGTAAATTTTTCCCAATGTTTGGATGCAACATATGGAACCTTCCCTTTGCTATACGTTGTCTCATTTTATCGGTCTATGCTGGTTTTAGCTCGAAATTTAACATAGAAGTTTTGCATGCTATTTGCAGATTAATATAAACAGATTTGTGCTGCATTAAGAAAAAAAAACCAAACCCACACCAAAAAAAGCCCCACAAACCACGATACAAACAAAAAGGCAACCCTACCGGTTTTGTGTTTAGGATTTTCAGGTTTTAACCACACAGTTTTCAATCTTTCTACAGTCAATTCATCAACCTAACAGATATTTACCTGTATTCTCACCAATATCGTTTCTCTTTATTCAGACCAGGTGAATTTTCTAAAATGCCTCTGTTGGAGGAAAGCTACTTTTTTGGAGCTGCTTCTGAAATTTTATAGAGACAAAGTGCTTTCTGAAGAGAGAGCCCTATTGTTAGAGGTGAAAAACATGACAGCCTAATAATACGTTGGGACTTCAGAGACAAAAGCAAGCTCAAAAAACTACTGGAAACAACTTAGGGATTATTTTGCTTTTACATTTTCAACACAGATGGGAAGGTGCTGTCTTGCTAGATGGCCTCATTCTCTTTTTAGCTATTTCAGTGTTATTTAAGGAGTAAATACAGAAAGAGGGATTTGCCTTTTCAGAGACTCTCCAATGCAGTGCTGTCAGCTTCCCTCTTACTGTCTTATAATAGTTTTTGTAATTTAGCATGAAAAAGCCTTATCTCTTGTAATTTGGTTTTCTATTATTGTAACAAGCGTGAACTCTAAAGACTGGTTTTGATCAGATAAGTAACTGCATGTAAATAAATGGACTGGAACCCCAAATTCTCCATAGGACAGCAACTTTATCTAAAGAATCAACGACCAATACTTGAAAGTGCCTCTCCCCAAGTGAAAGCCATTCAATTCCACCAGCCGAGAACTATGTACCTCAAAACTGCTGCTCTGAAGTAGCAGAGAAAGCGCACAGATATAATTTGCATTCTTAAAAGCCCCTCTATCCCCAGGGCCAAATACTGTACATTTACATATAGGTGTGGATGCGTATGTAGTACAGCAACAGTACAACAGGATGTCAGAAGATTGAGAAAAACACGTCAAAAGGTTACAAGGAGAGTTCCCATTAAACCTGCTCCTGGACATTCTTTTCTACAAAGCAGCAGCACACAGAGACCTGCAGAAGGGCTTCTGTGCTACAACCATCAGCCTAGAATGCAAGAAAGCCTGCAGCTCGCTGTCAGAACCGGCCACAGGACCTGATAGTGCTAGCCATGAGAGGTGAAAATTGTCTCAACGCCAGCACACAAATTCACTGCAAGAAATTTGATCTTCCACTATCTAGTTACACTGAAGTATAAACTTTATATTGTTTATGCACTCTGGAGTGTTCAGACAGAAAGCATTGCCATTTATTTAACTTCTGAAGCTTGTGGAATAGTATCCCTCAAAACAAACCCATTTTGCTTTCCTGTTCAAATGGTTTGGACTTTTCAAGACTCCTGTACCAAACAGGTTTCTATTATGCATTTACAGTTTATTTGGTGCTATGCACGGGAAGAAAGTTAAGACTGAAGACCAGTTACTCATTTCCTTGAGCTGTAAGAGCTGGGTCTGCTAAGCCACTTTAGCCACCCTTTTGTAGATATTTTAACTCCAGTAATGTTGTTTCTATGAAGATAAAAAGACACGCTGCTCACATTCTTTAACAGGTAGTTGGATAGAGAGTTGCAATTTAGTTTGTGGAGTACCTATGCTGCACAGGGCAATTCATTGCAGATTCCCAGATCATGTTGAAGCACTTACGATGTGCTGTAATGTTTAAAAACAATAAAAGACTTGAGGAAAATTAATCAGGTTTCTTTGCCTGTGATTTCAGATTGACTGTATCTGAATATTTCAGTGTGATGACATTTCAGTCCCTGCATCCAATACTAAATATTTACTTCAAGTCTGAAAATTTTCCAAACCATTAGGTTGATGTTCAATTAAGAATCATTCAAAACAAAGAGTTGAGACAGTGACAAAAGCAGAAAAGACTGCGTTTAGGAATTAATAACAAAAAAAGTTAATTACTGAAGAAAGATTAGCATTTATGGTCCATGCACCTTATACAGAATAACTCCAATTTTTCAGTAAATCCTCCTCCCAAATAGTTTTTGGATAAGTATGTCAAAATCCATCAATATTAATTTATAGCAACTGTTGGAAAATGAGAAATTCTAGAAGACACAAATGTTATGACAAACAAATGCATTGGTATTGATGTATTCAGTACTGAAACGGAATTTAAGTGAGGATTTGGGGCATTTAGCTTCTGCACATACGTTACTTGTCAGTAACCGTAAGTCAGAACTTTCTACAGTCACAATACAGCAAAATTCATTGCACTTCAGCTTTTGCTATTCTGTACACAGAGAATGATACAGTGTGTGAAATATACATTGTGACAATGTTTTAGCAAATGCCAAAATATTGACAGTTATCACTGTGGAATCTCTTGCAGTGTGCAGCTGGTGTAAGCCTTATGAACTGGTGAAATGGTGAAACATTTATTTTGACTTAAGTTAATTAGCATTAGGTAAGGCACATGAAAGCAGTTACAAAAACACTGCAAAAAAACCGAATAGCCCAAGTTTTTGAAAGAAGCATTTACACCATTGCTCGTTCTTCAATCAATCAGTTCTGTCTTGAAAACCCACAGTGACCAAACAAAATAAAATCAAGGCAGAACTGCTGTGAACTTGAGTACTGCCTTCACCGTCTATTCCTTTCCCATTGAACCTGGCATTTCAATATCCCCACGGCAGAAGGGAGCAAAGGGCTCCCGATGACTGAATGAAACTCAGGGAGCATTAGTGGTAACACATATGCATTTGCACTCTGATTTCTAACATCACAATCTATTCCTGCTTGAAAACTCTCACTTTGAAATACTCGAGAGATTTGTTCTCCTATTTCCCTGAGCTGGTATGAATCAGTGTTATTTGTTAGTTCTAAAATGCTCTCTCTGTTGTAAAACCTTTTAAAATTTCACACTGTATAACAAGATTTATTTCATATTTCTTAATCTACCTACTTATTCTGCCTCATGATTCATTTTGTTAAACATGCTAGTTCCCACTCCTATTGCTGGATTTTTTATTATTTCCTTTTAAAATTTCCTTTAAAATTCTAATATTCCTTTATATCACGTGTCTCTGTAACCAACTGTTCTGTTCATTTAGACAGAAGATACATTTAGGGGAATGTTCCTTTTTAACTGAATGCCTAAGCAATCTTTTGTCTGTTTCCACAGTAGGATACCAGCAAAAACATAAAAGAAATCAGAGACAGAAATGCATATGGATAACCAAAAACAAAAGAGGTAAAATGTAATCAATGCTTACTAACTTTCATATAGGATCTAGAGACTTTTTACTTTAAATTTGTTTTACACTGACATTATAATTGGCTTCATTAGTCTTGAAAATTGTCACTGCAAGTCAGCCAGGCTGACTGCCTGGCTCCTGCAGTTAGAAAATAACATTAGAAAATGCTAATTGTTAAATGAAATTTCAAGCTAAAATATCCCATATAGAAACACATTGTGCTTTAAGCACACAGATACAGAGCAGACAAGCAGAACAGAGGTTTAAAAATACAAACTCAAATCATCACCAAAATGGGAAATGGGGTGCATTATAACTTTTAAGATTGAAGCTTATTTGAAAAAGCACACACAATATACCCAGAAAGCACTAAAGCTTCTAATGAAGTAATTCAACAAAGAAACAAGCCTTCCATGCTCTGCTAAACCGTTTATTCTGCACTTCTCACTTTTCCTAATATTTGTTAGAAACACCATGTAGTACAAGTTTCAAGAAAACTTTTTGATTTCTGTTTAAGACAGACACTGTGGAACAGCAGAAACATAGAAAAAAAAGCTTTCTTTAAGTACTTATTAGTAAGAAGTCTCACTAATGCTTTCATACGAGGCACGTCTATTGGGAGGAATGAGGGAGGACGCAATTATGAGATCTAACTAATAAAATGGTTTTGGTGAGGTCTGCCTTATGCAGAGATTTAGATCTTCATAGATTTCCACTATTTTAATAAATATTTTATATTAAAGTTTGACTTGAATCATTACCATCTTTTCCTCAGTACTTCTTCATTAAAGTATTAGCACAAGTTGAAAATGTTGGTGAAAAAACACACTGTCTCTTATACACAATGGTAACTCTAAAACGGGCTCGTTCGCCTAATTACTGCATTAGGCTTCTTCAGACTACCAATACAAAATTCCTGTAAAGTAGCATACTAATAAAGGCACTGAAAAGTTGAAAGATAACTACCTCCACATGAAATCCAAAATTGATAAAAAAAATTACTTTGAAACCTGTCATTTACTCAGTTCTTCAGTCACATATGATATAAGAGGAAAAAAAATGAGGAGAGAGTCTCCTGATCTCTCACAAGGGAGAAAACACATGTTAGCCAAGAAAAACTTCACAGGTCTGCAAAGCCGGTTCATAAATCTTAACAGACTTTCAGGGCTCTGCTTCAAGTTCCAGATGTAAGTGCCATGACAATCCTGTCTAGAAACTGACACTCAAAAATCTGCACAGAGCAGGATTTTATTAGGGTTGAAATCTAGAAAGTGGCAGGAGAAATTAGCGAAAGAAACAACATTCCTTACTACTCCTCCCTCAGAAATGTCTGAGGAAACATCTATAAAGAGCATTCCAATAGACACCCATCTTTTCAAAATGCTGCTATATACCCCTAGAGCCCCACACCTCTTAGCAGTCAATCTACTAACACAGCGTCACCAACTATGGAATATTCAGAAAAACACAGATGCAGAAAATACAAATTTTCTTTAAGATGTTTTATGTGGAAATTCAATTTGGAGATAATAAAGATGATGCAGACTACAGAACACCTTTTCCTGCTTTGCTCAAGTCCTCAAAGAGGTGCCAGATTCTGCTTTGTCCATCTGCAAAGGATACACGACCAGCAGAAATAAGTGCTAAGGGTTTCACTGGGGAGACAGCACTTTTCACTATACACTCAAGGTACACCAAGGCCGTACACGAGAAGAAGAGCAGACAAGATGTACTAGCTTCAGAATCCAGATGGAAAGACCAAAAAAAAAAAAAAAGGATTTGGAGAATCAGATTCTGGCAAGTTTTGTAGCAGTTTACAATATCTGCAGTTGGCTACCTGCTACATGCCCTTCCCAGGAGTTAGCCTCTTACCTCCAACACAGGCAGGTATTACACCAAGAACCAAACCGAGAACTGGGGCACAGCTGAAGTGCAGGAATGTGTTCCCGTACCACCACAGAACCGAGAAGGGAAACTTCAGCAGCCAACAAGCCCCCAAAGATACTGTCAGGGGAGGTGTCATCAGCACCCTCCCATCACTCCTCAAATTGTCACACTGCTACCATTCAGCTGCCACCACTTCTAAGATGACAGGGAAAGAGTGGGTTTTGGTTTGGAGATTTTGTCCCTAAATCTTCTTAAAACAGGGAAAACTTGTGCCCCAGTACCTGCAGCTAGTGAGGACAAATTATATACACATACATACAGAGAAGCACTGGGTTATTGGTTACTGCTTAGGCTTAAACATAATCAGAATGCATTTATCTGCTGGGAAAAGCTATCAAGCAGTAGCACCTTTCACACTTCTGTAATATTCTGTGTTCAAAAGATCACAAAGAAATTCACTTTTATATAGTATGTAACACAATAATCCAACAAGATGTGTTTTTCCTGTGTTTCTCCATGTGCTTTGTAAGAGATAACAATTACAAATGCTATTTTCTCTTGTAAGGCTAATGTAGTTTTTAAAATAATGTTTATGTATTACTACCAGATATGTTTTCCTGCAATTGCTCAGATAGCTACTGGAGACAAAAAAATATTTTTTGCTTATTCCAAGAACCCCATTAAAAAAAAAAAATCATCAGCAGTAGACCATTATGCTGTGCAAAGGAACCACTCTTTTTTTTCTGCCTAGCCTTAAATAGTAACAGCTGTACTTTGTTAAATCAAAGTTCACTGTAGCACCATAGAGTGTGTAGCACTGTAGTCTCTCTCCTTTTCTCCCCACTGTGGCATAAAGCAGATGCCTACAGGCATTTGTCTTGGGACAAAGCAAAGAATATAATCATTTTTCTCCTCAGATTCTGTTTGTGCTCACAAAGTCTGCGCTAGAAATGGTCCGTGTATTAGCTCTCACTTCATTAACCTTTTCAGTCTCTTACTGAACCCATGCAGAGCTTTCACATCCACAAAAACCTGCAGCCGGGAGTTTCATAGTCTGTAAATTCTTGAAGTTTACATGGATTCAAATCATTAAGCACTCAATAACAGACCCTTAAAAAAAACCTGCTCTAGAGTTTTTGGGCTTTATTCCTTTAAACTATGTTAATGGTATAAACTACAGGGCTTGAAAGAAGTGTCTTAAGATTCAAGGAAGACTGTTGTAAGACACAAATACAGTGGGGTTTAACATTTCCATTTGTGTGAGATAAGGACTTTGGTAGTTAGCATCTTTATTCGAGGGAAGCTCGTTTATTTGCTGCTACTCTTCATGTTTTATTTGAATGTAAGGTAGTTATCAATGGACTTCATGGACTGGAATAGGCATTCCTTTATGTGAAAATAAGAATATAGAAACACTGATGAAGCTCTGTTCTAACTGAATTCTGTCATGGAATTAACGTCAGCAGGCAGGAAGATCTTGCAGGAACCGTAAAAACTTCAGAGCCTGGTGAGTAAAGTTGTCTTTGTTTCAAAGTATCTGACTAGAATAGTGTGATAATTCTAAAACTAGTAATTTAGGCATACTAAAGATTAGTAACAAACACCACAATCTCTTTAGAATGATTAATCCAAAATCTTTTAGTTTTATTTATTGAATTCTAGTACTCAAACCCAATGCAACTACGACTATGTTTTTGTACTGCCAACATAACGCAAACAACAGTACATGTGAAGATGAAAAAAAAGTGCTGACAGTAAAAGTTAGAGATTTCAATCAGTTAACAGCTGACTACACCCTACTTGTGCAGAGAAGTCATAAATCCAATATTCTGCTGATATTTAATAAATCAGAGATTTAATAAAGTTTGATGAAACTGCTACTTAACTTGAAGTAGAGCAACAGGTAACCAGAGAGAAGCAAACATGATCGTATGCTGTGTAACTGCTCACTGTTAGCATGGGAGACCTGTGGGATTCTTGAGGGAAGGCGGAGCACTGAGCAACTGTCTGGACAGTCTGTAATAACAAAAAACCCCAGGATTCCTTTGACACAGGGAAGCAGTTGAGCCCCTGTTGTTGGTTTAAATGCCCTTCTGATTCCATCCTCAAAAGACGTCCTTGAGGATACCACTTTACTTAGTCTGATGTCTGAAGCTTCAATCTTGATCTGCAAATGGCTGCTTCTCTTGGTAGCTCAAGGCACCTAGCTTGGAGTAAGTCCTAAGGAAGTTAGAAGCTTTTTGAAAGGGAACTATAAATATGACACGATTAAGTACAAATTTGATCCTGAATTTAAAAAAAAAAATCATTATTGAAAGATCTGAAGTGTTCATTAAAGATATGAATATAGAACACAATATTTAAAAGCCTTCCTAAGCAGAGCTGTGTTCTTTCCTCCTGAGAACATTCAGTGCCCCTCCTGTAAACACATTAGGCAACAACACTCACAGAACTGCAGGGAATATTTTCTTAAATGTGGTTTAGATGCAACTTTACCAATTCACCACAAATGGGATACCACAGAGGTAACCATGAAAATTTTAACATTTTAAATGAAACGGATAAACTTATGTGGATAATTAGAGACTTAAAAGCACAGAGATATGCAGTCTAGTTATTTAGGTGATTTGTCATCTAACATGATTGCAATAGATACAAAATAAGAAGCAAAATGAGTTCTGTGTAACTTAAGGTTAACTGTATAGCCTAAAATACTTGCATGAAAGGCTGACCAAGGTTCCCTGCATTCTTAGTGAACCATGGTAAGATGTACATATGTCACATCAAATCTGATAGAACATAACAGCTCCCAGCAACAAAATCCACTTTAACCTTAAATGTATGCATTGTCAATTGCTTTATTAGCTTTAAAAAAATATTTTTTTTTCAAAACACCACCATAATAATTGTTACAGTCCTTCTCTCAAATTTTACCCTCTGGGGTAAAGTGCTTTGAACTCCTATCATGTCACCAATAAATACGCCTTGCACTGCCTGAAAAAAAGAGGCATTGTTTTCCCTAAGAAAAATATTTGTCTGTTCAAAGAGCGCGAGACAAACAATTGATGAAAAACACACAAAAAAATATTTTCTAAGCAAAAGTTAATAAAAGAAAAAAACCCAAACATTTAAGTGACAATTCCACTTCCAAACAGGATGTACCAAATTTACTCGGTAAAAAAGACAAAGAACACTGCATTAACAAAGACCAAAAAAAAAAATATGGCAAATCCTAAATTATGAGTTGGACAGGTAAATGAATATTGCTTTACGTGCTTGCAAAGCCACATGTTCTCTAAATGGGCTCTCTTGTCTTCCACACATCAACAGGAAATTCACAATCCTCAGCCCGGCAAACAGTTCAACTTTGCAAACTATGAAATTCTACTATTCATATTCATGTCAAATAATACACTTCTTTGAAGAGATCAAAGCTGCATCATATGGAGAACTCTGAATCTGATTCAGAGTACTTGGTTCTGGAATGACAATAAACAGAAAAGTTTATTTTGCACTTAGAATAAAAATATCAAATGATAGACCAAAACAAATGCATTCAACTTTAAAAATAAAATATTTTTGAGAGTAGGTAAGCAGCTGGAACCATACAGTTTGCATCACATTTTTATACCTTTTTCCATTACATAGATGTTTCAATGGAACAAAACAAGTACAGCAACAGGGAATACATTAAGAATAAAATTGGGTTGGTAGATACAGTCAGCACAGTTCAGTCAATAGTTACAATCTCAGTATGCTTTCAGAGGCTATTATCCTCACTTCAGCATTCTGCTTATTGTTTTAGCCCATCTGCAAAGCATGAACACTTGGAAGTATACTATTCTTTTCTATCACAGATTTTGTTTGCACTTAAACATTGCCACAATTGAACAGATATGCCCTCTTATATCTACTGTAGATCAAAAAGTTTGTCTTACAGATGGCTCTTCCCTGTGAGGGAAATGTAGTAATTATAATTCACATTTTCTGTCCTGATTACACGGTCTCCTTCAGTTTACTAGCTGTGGGTTTTCAACACAGACACTGCCCATTTCCACAGTTTTCAGTAAGATGCTTTATGCTCTATTTTCAGTTTTAAAAGGCAAACTAGGGGGTACTGTAACACTGATCAGGACATAGGGAAATAAGTTTTCCACTGTTGCAAGCACAGAACAGTTCTCCTTTACTTAAAAGCAATCACTGACACTCAGCTTATTTGGTTCCTAGTTCCTATATCCCTTATAACCACTGGTGCTCACCGTGGGGTACTTAGAAAGGATAACTTTGCCCACTGCTGTTAGTCACATCACTTAATAGCACGTCTGAGGATTTCAGATATAGCAGCAATGAACTGTGTATGTGTATATGTACACACACATTATTTGATACAAAATTACTTGATCATGAAAACTCCAAAGATTCAGAAGAGTCTGTATTTGTGCCAGGCTTGTCATTCTGTCACAGATCTTTCCAGTCAGTCAGACTGCTTATGATGAAAGGAGAATGCCAAGGAGAATTTTGTTTCCTTTTAGTGTAGAAAGCCAAATACCGTTGCATTTTCAGCCAATGGTACTTTAATGAAATACCGAGAACCTAATCTCTTTCAGGCACATAAAAAGGAAGATATCAGACTTGACTGATTTCTCATCTCACATTCAAATGTGGCATACTGATATGCTGTTCGACTACTAAGGTAACAGGAGATACAGGTTTCAGAGTATGAAGTAAATAGCATTGAAACATTTGGTAGGCAAAAATAATCTCATAAGTTTTAAGTACAGCAATTAGGAAAAACATCTTAACTGACAGCTGTCAGACCCCTATCCAAACCTTGAACCAAATATTCTGGGAGGAGAGTGAATAGAAGAAAGAGGTCACAGTTCAGTTCAGACTAACCTGTATCACCACCAACACAGAAATAAAGCAAGCTCGGTGGCATTTTAAAGAAAGGAATTTAATTTAAAATTTAGTTGTTTCGCCTAATAAGTATTACAAATACAGATCTGTTACTACCACAACTTTCAGAACTGTTTCTCTGAGGTCACTGTTCTGTACGAAGATGTTATATTAAGATTCACTTGAAATAATAAACAAACTAGTCCATTTATTAGTTATCTGCCCAGTTTTATAATTTCTTGGCTGTATTAGAACTGGAGGCATAGCCTACCCATTTCCTGAAGTCACATTGTCCAGAGAGAAAAGAGTGAAGGAAGAAGAGGAAATAAGAGGGCAAAAAAGGAAGACATCTACACGATTCCCAGTTCAACAGAATGCATAGGAGCAAAAACTCCTACCATCACACCAGCCTTTCCTCAGGCCTTCAACTTCTCCACAGGGATCTGTCCCACAAGTAAAGATTAAATTCACATGGTGTTCACTGGACTGAAAAGGCTGTAGAGAAGCAAACAGGCATAGAAACTCTGCCCCATCTTTTATCCTAAGCCAGCTGATTAATGCTTATTGTCAGCTACAACTGTTGAGGTACCACAGGAGGCTTTGGGGATTTTTTGTTTGTTTTGTTTTCTTCATAAACCATTGCAGACTTTTTACCTCCTGCCTCGCACTTTGAATCCACTTCTCATTAAAACATGAGAAAGAGGCCTGATAGCAGGTGGTTTTGAGACTGGGTATATTTTAGAAGACACACAATCAGACTGTGGGTAGTTGAGGTTTTGGGGTGTGGTTTGTAGGGTGTTACACAAAAAAACAAAAAGAGAGGACTTCCTCTTCCTCCAGAGGTCTTCCAGCAACTGAATCTTTTATTTTAAGTATAATTTGGAGGTAAAAATAAAAGTTAAAGCTATAATCTAAACTACAGCTGAAAGTCTCCTCCGTAGTGTTCGACTACATAATCACCTTCGTATTTTTGTTCCTTAAACTGAAGACAATCAATGCACAGCATTCAGCAATTCCTCCTGCTCTGGCAACCGAAATAGTAGTATCATTATTAATGGCAGAAATCCTAATCTGCTACCCCAGCAACAACTGTGGTGACACAGATCAAAGACAAACCTTAACTGACAAGGAACTGGAAATAAAAAAGGTCTACTTTAGATACGACACAGCGAACACTAAACAGAATGCAGTACAGAGGGGAAAATAATGTATGAAAACCCAGATCAAATCTGTTTTCCGAAGATTCTTCACACATTAATCCTTAAACTATAAGGGTAAATTACAACCTGCTGGTTTGAATCATCTGCTCAAAACACATTTTAATTTTATTCTTTTCTTTCTCTTCACTGAGAAAGAACTGTGCTCTGCACTTTGCTTGTATAAGCAAAGAGTTATCTGACACGATCTGAATCCTCAACTCCTTTGAGAAGACGGTATCTCTGTACTACATACACATGGGGTAGCCGGTACTCTGTTCTTCTCTAGCTTACCAATAATGCAAGATAAATTATGAAGCTATCCAGGTCACTAAGGAATATCTTAACAGAGATTCTAATCAATGCTAGCATCCTATGCCCCCCCAGCCTCTCTCTATTTGGTAGCTGCTGTGCATGGCATACCCTTCAGTGTAGAAGCATACACCACACACTTAGTTGCGGATGCTTCAGATTATTTTTCCATCACTACAGCAAGCGCACAGTCAACATTCCTCTATTCCCTGTGCAGCTTCTACCAGGGGCAAGACTTCACCTGCACCTTCACCAGGAAGTTTACAGACATGATAGAACAAGCAGGATTTCAACCTTAAGCATATAAGCAATATCTCAGTTTTGTTTCAACTTCTGTTCTCCCCAAAGTATGTATCAAAACTAACAACACTATGTTTGGGGGATTTTTGGTTCTTTATTAAATCTTTGAAAGGCAGACACAAAAGTAAATAAAATTTCACAAAAAGAGATCCATTAATGATTGCAGCAGGCCAAAAGTTAAAGAAACAGCCTGTTGTTTCTTGATATAGTAGCTTGATGTTCATATTCAAATTTCTGATTAGTTCTGCAGACTGTGTGTAGTTTTAAGTATTTATCAACATATTCATTATATTTTTGCATTGATTCTATACCTTTTGTCTTTGTAACAGAGAGATTTGCAACTGTGATAGGAAGGAAGCACAACAACTTCAAAGCTTTGCAGCATTAAATACCATAAGCACTACCTGATGGCTCTCCAGTCATTAACAGGAGTATCTGTAGGGCAGTGAACAAAACTCCTCACCTGCTACCCAGGCACAACTGCTGCCATTCCACTGGAGTAGACAAACAGGCCAAATGCAACATGGTCGCCTGTTTTATCTGACTTTGTGATCATTTGTGATCCAAAAATACACAGAATCTTTCCAACATAGACAGAAAAGCAGGCAAGCTTAACCTGTCCTTTACCTGAAGTAGTTTTTGAAAGTAAGATAAAAATCTCACAAAGGGTGCATGGACTAAGGAAAAACTAATTCTCAGCATGAAATGGGTACTTAAGCACAGAGATGAAAATTCCTATCACAATACCGACAGCTGTATTCAACAATGTTTTCTCGCACAATCCATTTTCCCACAACTTCACAATACTAGTCATTCTGTGGTTGTACTGACACGAGAAAGGCATGAAAAGAGGCAGTATTTTTGTAACATTCAATTATATGTGTACGTAAGGTACCGTAACTGGTCAGATTCAAGGGAAAGAATATAGAAAGAAGGGAAAGAATATAGAAAGAAGGGAAAGAATATAGAAAGAAGGGAAAGAATATAGAAAATTGTAATTAAAAAGACATCATAGAATGTTTTGGGTTGGAAAGGACCTTAAAGATCATCTAGTTCTAACCCCCCTGCCTTGGGCAGGGACACCTCCCACCAGACCAGGTTGCTCAAAGCCCCATCCAGTCTAGCCCTGAACACCTCCAGGGATGGAGCATCCACAACTTCCATGGCCAACCTGTTCCAGTGTCTCATTGTGAGAATTCTTCTTAATACCTAATCTCCCTTCTTCCAGTTTAAAACCATTACCCCTCATCCTATCACTCCACTCCCTGATCAAGAGTCCCTCCCCAGCTTTCCTGCAGGCCCTCTTTAGGTACTGGAAGGGCCTATAAGGTCTCCCCAGAGCCTTCTCTTCTCCAGGCTGAACAACCCCAACTCTCTCAGCCTATCCTTACAGCAGAGGTGCTCCAGACCTCTGATCATCTTTGTGGCCTCCTCTGAACTTTCTCCAACAGGTCCATGTCTGTCTTATGTTGGGGTCCCCAGAGCTGGGTGCGGTACTCCAGGTTGGGTCTCATGGGAGCAGAATAGATGGGCAGAATTACTTCATGTGATAAAGTAAACACGTATTTGTTTACTTCTAACGTAGTACATTACATATGTAAAGCACAATACCAGTCAAAGCACTGTATCAGGAGCTTGTAAAGGCTTGATATCACACACATGGACACAGAGGGAAAAAGGCACATTTTGAAGTACTCAATTTTCACTCCTGCAGAACTCCACAAGTATGAATAATGCTATTAGGGCCCTTACACATTTGCAGCATCTAGCACTTCTAACTTATCTCTGTATTTTACCAATTTTCCTTTTGAAGTGAGCTATGCATATTCATAGAGATGAAGGTTCTTATTTGTCCTTCTTTCCACACACTCTTAAAAATCTATTATTTAATACCACTCCAGTTTTTATTGCAACAAAAATGATCAGCACTTACAAGCGCAAGTATGTTCTCAACTCCCTTTTATTGCAACAAAAGTGACCAGTATCTCCAAGCGTTAGCATATTCTGTTCTCCTTTTTTGAATAATTTTCAATATGTACAGAATTGGAGCTACTGACTAAGGTAACAGGAATGAGAGATTGCTCGTCTCTAAGACTTAAGGCACAGGACTGCTGCTGTGGAGGAAGATATTAGCACTACAGCACACCACGTTTAGTCCAAATAGGTTGTATCACCCAGTAATAAGAAGTCTTCTGAGATAGCGAGACAATGTAAGCAACTGAAAGATCTTATTTGGCAAAGGGAGCGAGACACGGTCAGGAATGCTGTGCTACACTCTGGCCATGGTTTCAGCTCCTGCAGAAGCTTCGTGTTCACTCACAACCCCGACCCACAGTAATGCCAGACTTACTTCCGAAAGACAGGAGCTGATAAGCCGTAGATGATCTTTGCTCAGCCTTCCATTACAGTCCTTTCCCTATACATGGCTTAACCCGAACAGATGATCAGCCCACACTGTATTCACTGAGTCTACTTACTACCCAGTTGGTGAGGTAAGGTAATGGGGAAATTGGTTTAAGTGAAATATAAGAACTTCTGATAGCACAAGTAACTTAATACTGCAAGAGAACAGGGTAACCTGATTAGCAATTTCAGATGCCCTTAGAAGCTGAAGAAAGCTATACAACAGAACACAAAACTGGAACACAAAGTTGTGCCTAGTACAAATGATAGACTGAAATTTAATTTCTGGCAGTGCTAACAAGTTTAGGAATTGCCTATTACTTACTGCAGCTTTCTCCATTTTGTGTGCAAAACAGTGGAATTCAGTTCAGAAAAGACCCTAGAGAAGGAAAATTAAGCACCTTGCCTAGCATAACATCTGTTACTGGATTACTGGTCAGTGATGGGAGGGTTTTCTAGCCACAGTAGTCTGCAGTCAGAATTCAGCCTACCAAAGAAGCTAGTGATTTTTTGGGGCAGACTGCACCCTGAAAAAATAGGGTAGTTCATGTTCAAGTGAAACCAGGATTCTGAGGCTAAGGATCTAGCAAGGATCAAAAAGACTATCAAGTTCTCCATATTACTAGGAATAAGTCTGGAATCATCTGTGAATTAGGAATTAAATAATTTAATAGAATAATGAATTTTCAAAATGCAAACTTTCTAGACCCCACTTTAGGTTTTTTTTAAAGAGTTTTAGTGTTCTGCTATTTTTTGCTACCACCAGTAGCAAGTACTGGTAACAAGAAATTTAACAATAAGAATGTATAGGTATAGCATTATATTCTAGCAAAGTCTTTGATGTAATCCCATTTGGAAAAAAAGTAGTATCATTTCCACTTGAAAAACAGAAAATAGGAACAGCCAAAGAAAAAGTTAAGGCTATACTATTCAAAAGCGTATATAAATATAAAATAACAAGTGGTACAAACTCTAATGTTTTTGGCTTGAACCATATTAAAATTTGGTACTGAAAAATCCTGATGCCCTAAATCAGCAATTCACAAATTTTAGCCTGTGCAGCTGTAGAAGATTAATAGATGATGGCTGTAAGAAAGTCCTTGTCAAGTACCACAATGAATTTGGGGTAGACAGTACACCAATGTATTTATTTCTTTTACTGGGACAGAGTCACAGGTAAACTATTTCTAATTTTATTCTTATAATTTGCCACCTGAATTTAAAATATATATTTTTAAAAACCAATTACTTTCCATATTCTAATAGGATTCTAATAGCAGATTTGCATTAGATGTACCTGACGTATCTATTAAGTGAATATATTTGCAGCTTAAGACACACTCATAAATAGCAGGCTCCTAATTTTCTTTCAGAAGTGACAAGTGAAAAATAGGTAGGATTTTATCAAAGCATAAAACCTCACAGATAAAACCCCAATCCTTCCATTCCTGTACACTGACTAGAAATTCCTGTGAGAAGCAGTCAGATGCAACTGTAGCAAAACATCAATCCAATAACTGCAGTCAAATGATTCCCCTAGTTCAGCCTTTGAATTGCAAGCATGTGGTGATCCTTGGGTTCCAAGCCTGTTTGTTTGTGGGTGTTTTTTTGTTTTGTTTTGTTTTTTAAAGGTATGTTATTATGTCTCCATGCTTAATTAAGCAGAATGCAAAACATAGAGGGTAGGAAACTTGAAGGATATAAACATCAATGTTATACTAATTTAAGCTGAGGACCTAACTCCAAAGCATGAATCATTGCTACTAAACTTAAACAGAATTTCCTCCAGACAACACCAAAAACAAGCTGCAAGTTCAAGTCCTTTCACCCTCTAAGTCAATTAAATGAATTTTGCAAATACATCCTGCATGGTAAAAATGAGTAACAATAATCACATTAAACATTCCAGTTATCCCTCTCTGTTTATAATTTAAAAGTTTGTGCCCTACATTTGGTTTGGACCTTGGGATTTTTCCAAAGTAAGAGTGAATAGGGAAAGAGGGCTTTTTTTCATATTTCTAGATTACGTTTTAAGGAATTTTCTAAGAAAGGGACAAGACTTGGTACGGTATGTCACGACTGTCCCACTCACTGTAACTATATTCTTTGTTTTAGAAATAATGAATTAACCACCAGATGCTTCTTCTACCCACAACATGCATAGGGACAAAACAAGCCTCTATGTAACAGAACAAATCACTTCATGTTTTTTGAGACTCAAATAAGTATTTTTGCTTCCTTCCTAATAAAATGTGAAATTGATTCTAAACTATTTTATCTGAACAATTACATAGATTTTTACTTGGCTCAAATCTCAGCTTGAGGCCTCTGGACAAACTGTCCCGCACAAAAAAAAAGTCAGACCTCAGAGGAACTAGAAGCTTTATATTCATTATACTTCAGAAAATCAACAAAACTTTTTTTTTTTTTGATTTGTGGTTGGTTTTTTTTCCCAGAGATTTTATATCAATAGTTTTATGTAAAACAGTAAATAGTTTACTATTTTCATGTTACTATTAAGAGCTTCCTTAAAGCATTATGGGAGAACAGTAACAAAAACACTGCTGCTTGTCACCTGGAGTTGGCTCTTCTGTCATTTTGGAGATTGCTACATTGGCATACCAACAGAACAGAAAATTGTCAAATTACTACGCAGATAAAGCTACAGGAAATAAAATGAGAAAAATCTAAGAAGTGTGCACTACAAAATAAGATAATGCAATGTACAGAAAAGGTCGTCATTTGAGATAGGTATGTAACACAGCTTGTAGAAAATACATAGAAACACAGCAAGTTAGATATGAACTAGCTTTGAATACCTGCGTGTCCACGTACATGAGAAACAAACAACTTCTCCAGTAAAGACTTGTTTGATTTGTCCATGGTTTTCTAATGTTAACTTTATAGTTATGCTTTGGCTCCAGCTACACTGTGCTTCTTACCAGATCTGAGAACAGAGTTCCTGCATTTTTCAGTTCTCAGGATTATCAACAGTACATTCACTTTGCAGTGCTGCTCTGATCCACCAACTTATTACGAGCCCTGATGACTTTGTTCACCCAGGTATTGCTGGAGCATGGCAGCACTAGTCTTGCCGTGCTTCTCTTGCTCATCACAGACAGAAATCTCACAGCACAGACTACGTGTCCTACTGGGGTCTTCTGACACAACAATTAACTTTCAACATCTATGCTGTAGCACTGCCTTATGCCACCACAACCTTGGAATGGAAATACACTAGAAAACTAATTGGTCTCTGTCTTAAAATATACAGCAAGGCATTCAGCAGTCTTTGAATATAAATCACATTATACAGAGAACACAGCACTGTATTAATTCTTAATCCAAAATGAAAGAGACTTGTTCCATATTATAAGAGCACAGGTGCTTTTTAAAGGGGGAAGATAGGCTTAATAGAGCTATTGTGCTTTTCCCTGATACCATAAATAAAACATACAGCAGAATACTGACTTCAATCAAAACAAACCCCAACAGCAACAAGCACCAGGAGTTCCATGTGTTCAGCCTGGCATGCAGGCGTCTTAGATCTCTGCCTGTACCAACAGAAGGTCTCTGCTGCAGGGCTGCAGGACACGAACTCCCTGGAGCAGGAACCTCCAACACCTGTGACATGTCAGGCTGGGGTTGGTCCTAGGCTCCATTTCACATGTACACAGTGCTTTTGCTTCAGTTAATCAAGTCTTATCATAACATTTGAAGAGAAAACTAACCGCATGAAAGTAAAATTGAAGGGGGGAGGGTGCAGGAAAGATGCAAACATTTCCATGAAATAAGGTGTTCTATCAATATTATGAGAAGCCAATATTTAAGACAGAACACAAGGTAGAGACGCTACAAGTCATAGCTTAGTTAAGTTTCTACAAAGACATTCAGGTATGGTAGAAAAAAAACAATTGTTACATCAACATGACAAACTAACTCTTGCAGGAGGAAATTATTGGCAGAGGATGCCAGCTGAGACTGATACATACCTGTTGCTGTGCAAATGTACTTTTGGGATTCCTGATAAATAGATGATAGGTAGATGGCAAGGATGCCCAGAATGCTATAGACCAACAACACGGAAGAAGACAGGCAAGGGTTTCTAGCCATCTCCCCTTGTCTTTCCCCCTATTATTGTACTCAAGTCTCATACTGAAAGATTTTTTGGTCTCCCTAATATGGAGAGTGCTTCAATGGTAAAGGCAAAGGCTTTTTTCCTTTGTGGATGTAAATTGGTAGATAGCTGTATTTGTCAAACAAGCCACAGGAGGCTCTTAAACACCCTGCCAATGGCCAACTTCCTACACTGATCACTCCTAGGTGGTAGTCAAGTTACTGCCAGATGCAGACAGTAATCAATACAGAGATGAGAAGCAAAGAGATTTGTATTTCTCTTACTAGTTTTGTTTCCTAGATTAAGGTTTACATAAAAGATCTTCCTTCGAATCCTGCATTAAGCAGCTAATTGTACCAATAATGAGAGGGTTTACACAGTCAATGCAGTGGAAGGAACTAGAATTCAAGAAAATAATCACTTTTTATCCTCCTCAAAAGGAAGTATCAAACACTGTCAAATGATACAAAATATATTCCTGAGTTCCAAAATTAACAGAGAAGTTACAAATCCAAATACTCAAGGCCAGGGTAGATTTTCTACTGATTTTTATTAAAACAAGGAGTGTGTACACACAGTACTCCAGAAAAGCAAAACACGCATCACACAAGTTCGGAATTCACAGGTCAATGCTTCGCTATGACCCACAAAGTTAGCACATCTGATGAATGGCATATTGGGTAGCTTTACATTGCTACAATTAATCAGTAAAAATGTCTGTTAAGAGTCTTACACAACAGTAAGGGTCTTTATTTAAACATAAAGAACACCCCAAAACTATGAGTTTCCCTTTAAACTTAAAAACGAAACTCAAATGTTATTGATGTTTTTACCACCAACCACAATAGCATATGCAGTTCCTACCCTCTGGGCCGTTCTTCCCTTATCATCTTCTCATTGTAGTTGATAACAAACACAGTGTATAATTGGACTCTGATTTTGTGTAAACTCGTTAAGATGTAGCCAGTGGGTGAGTCAGTCACAGTGCTTTTAACTCCTTGCAATGTTTTAAACCACAAAAAAATTCGCAGCTATCAATGAAGAAAATAGGTCATACTGGGGGAAAATAAGCAAAACCCTTAAAGTACTGAAAAGGAACACTAGTAACCAACCAGAATTAAAGGATGACCAAGAAAATTATTGAAGTGTAGTGAAGAATAATTCCTCCTGGATGTTAATCACTCACAGGAAGTCTGTAGAGAAGAAATCCTTGTCTGCCTGTGCAACAAGTGGGGATTAAGATGTTGCAACTATTGTTTGCATATGGTATCCCAGATAGTAAATTAAACAGTTTGTAATAAAAAAAAAAACCATAGTAAAAACCACCACATGACCTGGGTGATTTAAAGGTCCCATTTCCTCCACACACAATCAGCTGACAAACATGACAGAGACCTAATGAAAACTTCAATAAGAAACACTCAGGCAGGGTGGGGTGGGCATTTGGAAAGTTACAAGCAGTACAACAGGCCTACCTGAAGCCCTTCAAAATACCATAAGAACACAGGAAAAAAAAACTATAAAGAACATTAGAATTAGAGTTTCAGAGCTAAGACAGAAGGAATTACGTTTGAAAAGCTGTGAACCTAATTCCCAAAATGCTTTCAGAAAACTACTGCAAGGAAAGCATGTGTATAGTTCATTATTTATATATACTCCTAGAACATGTATAAATATATATACTGAGGAATACTGTCGATACTGAGGAAAGACAGGAGGGTATGCAGAAAGCCATGTGTATCTGTTGGTGCAATACATGCTTAGACAAAAAAAAAAAAAAAAAGAAAACCACACACAACTGAGCTCCCTCTCTGGACATGGCATGGAAAAATCTTAAGAAAAAAAGAAACATGAAAAGACTTCAAACTGATACAGGAACTATACTGTGAACGTCACTTCTCAGGAGAGAACAAAAAGGTTTATATGAGTCTGCCCAGAAACCAAAAACACAGGAGCAGTGACTGAACTCCAGACGGACTGAGGGGTGCCAACTGACAACAATTTACTGAGTTAAAAAAAAAAAAAAATGTTTTCAGCATTCTAAGGGTACAGTAGGATGACATTTATTCCCCACCCCCTGCCCCCAGTGTCCTCAGTGTATCTTACTTAATCTGTAAAGCAAAGTTATGCATACAGTTTACCTGGAACAGCCACAATGTTCTTGCGAGAGGGAAGAAATTGTCTCTCCTAGAGAAAAAACATGTATGAGACTCCCTGGAATGAGTCATTAAGCATGACATTTGCAGCATAAGTACAGAATGACAGACCCAAGGATGGGGACCTTGAAGGCACAAGGACTAAACCAGAAGCCTTACTCATCACAGTGAGGAAATGAAGTAAAAAATGAAGAGAAGAGACTTTGTGCAGTTTATTTAATAAAAACCACTGAAAGCTTCCGGGCTAAAAAGCAAGACAAGAAGACAAGGCTAAAAGAATATGCAAGTACCCAGGTTGACTGCTTTCCAGCTTCCTTTTCTCTCACACATTAGTCTTCCATTGAACATTCCTAAAATATCTAAGTTCTTGCTATTTAGGCAGTTTCTATTATGGGGAAAAACAAAATGAAAGAAAATGATACTTAAGACACTGGAAGACTTTCATATCAACTGGCAAATTAATATCCATCAAATAAAAGTTACAGGTTCCAACTTCAGTCTGGCAAGGTGCTGTTACACTTTAAATGTGCTTTAATAAGCTTTCACACTTTGAGAGTCAGATAGAAATGTGAATTTGCACTGGTTTTCTAAGTATATTTAGAATTGGCTATAAAGTACATTTTGTCTGACTGCTACAACTTGATTCCCAGCAACATAAAGATTCTGATGCCCCCAAAATATCACAGCAATTTTCAAAATAACAGCTGCTGGAATTTGGCCAGTAGAAGGTCTTGCTTTTCATGTTGGGCTTTACATCCTTCCATTTGGGTCTCGCTGTAAACAACAGAGACAAATATGCAAGAGTCAACCCAAAGTTTTCCTGCATTCACTCTTATATTTATTGTAAAGTGAGTTTTTATCCACATCTTTTCTGACTAGCAAATATCCTTGCTACTTGTCCACCGCTAGCTGCTGCCATCTGGTCACTATGTGAACTACATCATACATTTTTATTCTTAAAATGGCAGATAACGGATAAGATTTATTTTAGATTGATGCTGCAAGAGTTGAGTCACACTTGTTTTGCCCTTCTACAATGTCTTACCAATTTTGTTGGAGGGTAGGTCAGGTTTTTTGTGTGGTGGGTTGGTTTTTTTCTGTGTTTTGTTGCTTTTGGTTTTTTTTAAAGATAATTTAAAGATTTGTTCCTATTTTGAGATGTGATTCAGCAGCATTGTGTAAAGCTTTTCAACAAGTGAGTTTGAATTCTTCCATCCCTTTTTAGAAAAAGAAAGAGGCTGTGTGGGAAGGCATGTGGAAAGTGTGGGAGTTCAGAGAACGTTCATTATGAAACTCCTCAGGGAACAGAAATTCAAGAAGCCGGGGAGAAGCCAGAGGGAGCAGCCAAGTCAGCAGTAGGTAAGAGTAAGCTACTGCATCTTCAGAGGTTTTAAGTTATATGTCCTCCCTCTCCTTCTTAACAAAGCTATCACTTCCTCAGAGTGAAAGCCAAAAGGGATCCTTAAAAATCCTTAAGCCACCACTGAAAAGTTCATACTAGCCAAACACGACAAGTACAAAATTATCCCGAATATCTTGCATTAATCATTGAAACTACTGTATGCTTCTCCATGCTGTCTGCTCATCCTGAGCTCACTTTATCTGGATATGCACTTACCGTAATTCCAGGAAGTCCAAAACTCTGGAGACAGTTTCACAGAGATCCTAGTTTTATAATCTGAACTGTCTTAATTATAGCAAAGTACAGTAAAGCTGGAATGTGTAAGGGATCCTTATCAACTCAGAAACCAAGTGAAAAGTGCCAAGTGAAAACTGAAACGTTACTAACTTCACATACAGTGGAAGAAAGTTCCTGTCTACAGGAACATTTACAGAGAACCCAGCAATATTCCTGGATTAATAGACTGAAAAAGCATTGACAATTGATCTGGACGAATCCAGCAACCTATGGCCCCTCAGCTATCAAGTACTCTACATTTAAGCACAAAGACTACTGTGTTAAAAAGAATGAAACGAATGAAACAATCTCCTCTTGAACCCCAATGTGCAGTGAAAACAGTGTATTTTACAGCTGTCATAATATACTGTCTCAAAATAAAATATTTTTGATTGCCTACAGAAGAAGTTAACTTTCAGAAAAAGCAGCAGAATAAATCACTGAAAAAGAGTAGAATTTTCTCAGTAATTATGGTTTGTAATCCTGGAGGTCTTCCACCCCCTAGAATATTTCAGTTATCACAAGCATGTTTGCATGTCACTTCTGTGACTGCATCTGGAGGAAAAAAAATTAAATCTTTTTTTTCCATATTGAAAGTGAAACACATATTTACAAAGACACAGGCTGAAATGTCTAAATAAAATACCAGTGGCTGTTTCCTGGAGCATCTGGTGCTAGAAATGCCCTTGACAATTGTATTCCTTGCTAATGTTTAGCTCACACCTAAGAAATCCTCATAGAAATATTACAAGTCTATCTCTAGCCATCTTTATAAGTAACTGCGGAAAAGCACCAGCATCTTGCACATATACAGAAAGTTCCTGAAGCCATGCTCTTTCTGTATTTGGGCTTCTAGAATTGGACAGGCAAAATTAGATGCATCTCGTAAGGTACTGCTAATACATTATACTCAAAAGTGCACAAAGGGGAAATCTGAAGATTGGCAGCACAAGCTCAAGGGCGATATTTCATATTCAGTGGGAACAGAAGTTTGGGGTTGGAAATTTCCTTCTTAGGATATTTTCTACTTTAGATAAAATAGTGGAACCATCCTGTCTACGCAATTAGGCTTAAAACAGCAAAAATGGACTTTCAGTGAATAACTACCGTGTCTTGGGAGCGTTTATCCCAAAGTTTTTCTCTGATTTTCTTCTGTTTGTATGTCTTCACTTCCTGGATGAGTTCTGATCACATTCCAGGCCTCAACTGTGCTCCCAAATACCCCTTTCCCCTCAGTTATTCCTTATGTCTTTCTGTGGGTTTCTCCTCCCTCTTAAATATTTATGCACATTTTCACACTTATCTTTCCCTCCCCCCTCCCTCACACAAGGTTGCACACAACAGGAAGGGAGCTGCCTTTTCCTACATTTTTCAAAAGATGAACACACTGCATCGTTCATGTTTTTCTGACAGCTTCCAAAGAGTCACAATACACGTTACAGGAATAATCATCATTTAGTATTTCAGCCACTGAGTTTCACAGTTACTACTGTTCTTACAGCTCCTAACAGATGTACATTAGCACTTGGACTCTTTATTTGCCCTCTGGCAAATTGTAAAGGCTCAGCTGTAGCAGACCATGATTGATTTTGGTGCGATGCAGTGCTCTATGGTTGAAGACACTGAAGTGTCAGCTAAGTTCTTCCCAACAGGGTTTCTGCCTTCTGTAGACCTTTATATAGAAACCATTCCATTAGCAGTGCAAATGCAATCTCAATGGACAACAGTTATAGCAAAGACCACCCTGTACACAAAAACAACAATCCACACATAACTGCTAAGTAAATTGTACACAATTATTGTTCCTATTGTGCTAGTTCTAAAGATGAGAGGTTTCACTTATCTATAAACTGCATTATATAGTAGTGTTTTAGTGTTTTCTACAGAACTCATCATTTTCAAAACAAACAAAAAAGCAACCAAACAAAAAACCTCACACCACCCCAAAAAGTGTACAACCAGGAGATAATGCTCCAATAACCACATTTTCCTTTCTCCACCTCCCAGCCCCATATAAAAGCCAGAACTTGAAGGCAGTTTTTCATTGATAGCAAATTGCATCTGTAACCGGTTCTTTTTTAAAGATTCCGACATACAAACCGGAGCCCACATAAAGGAAAAAAAAAAAAAAAGGGTTAACTCTGCTTTATTATGAAGCCTTGCTATAGAGAAAAAAAGCAGTGAACTCAGCTTTATTGCAAAGCCTTGCTAAGCAGTTCCCAGATGTCCCAAAAGTTACTTCAGAGAGTCTTACCACCCCATAGATTGTAGTAGTACCGCTGAGCAGCGGGATAACAGGGAGCTCCATCGGTACGGCAGAGGGGAGGCAGGCACAGCGCTTGTTCAGAGCGTCCCCTGTATTTTCAAAGTGCGCTCATGTCTCTCCATCTCTCCGGCCCGAGACAGCCCCCTTGTATCCTGCACCAGATTGAGTGGCAAAGTACAGGCTAGAGTCACTGCATGCGTGGTCAGTACATGCAACAAGCCTTACCAGACTCATGATCCAGCTTTGCTAACAGCGGCTGTCTGATACCTGACGACCTTGTTGTACACCCTTCTTGTTACCTTCTTTGAAGGTCAGGTTCTCATGGATACGCACATAGTTTTTGCAGCAACAGTACTGAGGTCCTTTTCCTCAGCACATATACTGGGTTTGGTTCAACTAGTAATTTTCCGTTGTGTCTCGCTTGGACCATCCTCTATTATCCCTAACAGCGCATCCAATAACTGGTTTTCTGTGTGAGGTGCAAACAGTGTATAAAAATCACAACATTTAATAGAAAACTTACTCTGGCTCATTTTGCCAGCACAAACAATAGTTGTGAGAGGTAAAACACTCCATTCAAAATGAAACAATTCACTTTCAGCACTCAAAAACAGAGAAAATGCAGAAGTATATACAGATAATGCTGAAACAGAGGATGGGTGGAATAGCTCTGTTTCCTTCCAGGAGATCAAGCTCCAGAGTTAGAACAGTCTTAGCAACTGTGAGCTAATTCTGGCTTTTCTTCCATTGCCAGCTTAATTGCAAAGATTTCAATCAACCTTTCTCACACAGGCAATCAGGCTCTGAAAGATGCTGAACTGACCTCAGTGTCAGGCTTTGGGGTGCACTGATGGGATACTCCTATCTATAACAGAAAACCTCTGCTCCACTTTGTATTAAAACAGGTACATATTCATGGAATGAAAAAAAAAAGTATGATTTTCCGATGATTCGGACACTCATGTGGGAAGCAGTGGATTGTGGTTGTCAATAAGTGTTTATACCAAGCAGAAAAGAATTAACAGGAAAGAATAAGAGAGAGAAAACCACTGAGCATAGAGGTCACAAAAGTGACATGAACAGAAGAGATTAACAGCTCAAAATTGTTCGAGCAGAGAGAGAAATGAAGTATGGTTCTCATGCTTTAAAGGACTGCCCTAACCCATGAGTGATAAGAGAAACAATCCCCACAGTCCAACACCAGTGATTCTAGTCATTTCCCTAGAGAAGAGCTGAATTCGCGTATTATTTTCGTAGAAAAACAATGGGAAGGCAGGGACAGAGTCCTGCATGCTGTGATGCAGAGTACCTCCATCAGAATATTCCTGCTTTTGCAAATCTATTGACTTCCCAGATACAGCTAAAAAAAAAATCAGAGACACTTATCAAAAAGGTATGGAACAGCTCAACTTTTCTGCCAGTTATTTCAAAATTTGTAGAAGCTGTTGCTCTTGAAGTAGTAACATCTTTTGGTTTAGTTTTCAGGTGAGGGTCACAACTTCCAAATCTTCATTCATCATTAAGGAAGCCAACATTTTCAGAGTAATTAAAAAAAAATCTTTTCAGAAAAAATCATTCATAATATAGTAATGTATAGGGCATACAGCAGGAGAGTGCTGTTAGCTTGTATTCTAAATGTATGAAAAACTTTCCTAGTAAAAAAATTATCAACATATAAATGTCTATGTGCGTCCAATGACTCAAGAATATTTAGTGGAGATAAACTCTTCAGGCATGTAGTTGATGTAAACAAATAGGCACTTTATTTGTGTTTATAGAGTTTATGTCTATCTATTCATAAATGCTGAGGAAGTAAGTTTTTCCACATTTTTATATACAAATATATAGAGGAGTTGCACAGTTTGACTACATGCATATATAAATTACACATGACTACATATACATGATACACTGTGCTGCTAGATGACTTTCTATATTCACCTTTTCAGAGTGGACTCATCTTTAAAGTGCTGGAAATGGAAGTGAGTATGGAAGTGTTACCTGTTCAACTTATGTTTAAGAGAAATATGTACCATATGTAACACCTTACTCAGAAGAGGAATTCCCCTTTTTTTTCCCCTCCAGGCTAGGATCTGACCTACAAATCTAGCAAATGGCAAAGGGGTAACTTCTCCTAGAGCTAGAACTCAGGTCCTGCTAGAAGAACCACATAGTTTAGTTTGGGAATAAAGCCTAAATTCAAAAATGCATGTCATTATGGGAAACAAACCTGTACACAAGTGAAAAACAGAAAAGCTACATGTTTCCAAAATGAAAGGCAAAAGGCTTGTATTGGCAGAGGCATTATATGTATAGTTTATTTTGATGTTAAGTGTCTAAATGCTAGAGTACTATTAACCATAACAGTAAAACTCAGCTCTCAGATAGAAAGAAAAAAATATACTGGTCTTAAGCAAGTACGTGCACAGAGTACATTGTAGTAGACAATTTGTTGGGTTTAGATTGTTTGGATGAAATTCCCTTCTTCAGAAGAAAAAGAAAACACTCTTCTGCTGCACCTCAGTACCAAATTGCTCTTCAGTTAACTGAATCGTCACCTTCCCAAAAGAGCAATACAGGTAATTGATTTCTGCTGTTATTAATTTATAAGGATTTGTTCTCAAGTATTTTGGTTTGTAGATACATTTTGTGGCTTGCCACTGAACTGCTACAATCCAAGTGAAATTTCAATATCAGCTGGTCTACTGTTGGGCAGAAATGGATTCACAGGAAAATAATGACTGCTTTACTTCTGCCTGCAACTATTTACACTTCATGGTATTTTTCTCAAAATGCATTCTGGAGTGCTTGATCACTCTTATCGAATTGCATTCAAAGATATTCTACTGCTTAGTTCAATAAAGAAACGTGTGCCCAATGAAAGACTGCGCTCCTGAACTGCTTGTCCTGATATACATAAGCTCATCTTTGCACATACCAGAATAGCACTTCCACAGAATTTGATACAGTAGTATCCTAGCACCCGGCAGCACTAATGTAATTCGGAAGAGTCACTTTATGCTTATTTTATAGGCAAAGAACTGAAGCACTCAAAGATACTAGAACTTAGAACCACAGCAGTACACAAGCACCAAAACCAACGGTTATGAATAGTTTCTAGGGAGTCTTGAAACCATTAATACAGTAATTCACAACACCCAATTTTAAGTCAACTAGGTACAATGTCTGAAGCTGATTTCATCAGGAAGTATCTGAAGTAGCTATGTTTATCTTTGTGCACACTCAGATGCAACTCAGTGTTTATAACACTTAACATGTATCCCCTGCTGGGATCAATGAACAAGGTAATCCTCCTTCCTGATCCCTGAAACACACCCATCATAACAGGCTCAGCAGATAACATAGCAGTGACTGCTCCTACAGAAAACAAGCTATCCTTTTCCAGTTAACTTTGCCAAAATATCAAAGACTCAGATTAAACCTTCAGATTAAGACAATTCATATTTATACTTCTGATAAAACTCCTAATCACACCGTGACCATGATCAAAAGCTGATCAAGTGACTGAGCAGCACACAACTCCTGATGACAGCCACAAGACACACAGCTCCTGCTTTCCATATTTTGTATAAATAAACAAACACACATAATGCTTGCATCTCTACACCTAAGAAAACTACCCGAGAGTCTTAAAGACAAATGCCCATTACACAAAGTGGAAATACACTGCAATTCAACAAGAATTCATCTGCTGCCATAGATTTCATTTTTGCCTATTTCTTTTTTGCCTATTTGACAGTGTAGGCAGCAATAAAGTTCTTAAATCATAGTTTCCTTTTAACTACCAGTGGGGAAAAAATAAAATAAATACTACAGACTTGCTCATCTATTTTTTAAAGCTAAATACTGTATTAATTTCAGAGACACTTATTCAAAATAAGTAGATATTCATATTAAGCATAAATTTAACAGAATCTCTGCCAACCAGGAAAGTAACTTTGTATAGTCCTTCATAATACTATCAGCCATTGTACCAGAAAAGCATGATGTCCCTTCTTGAGCATTTAATAAATATGTTAATGTGTGAACTGCTGAAAATAGCAGTTTAGATCTACTAGCTTCTTATTACGTACTTACAAACTTCATTCTTATCAGACACTAGACTTGCAGTGACAGAATGAAACCTGTCAGAATTGTTAAAACTCTCAAACATCTGTTAATCTTAAAACCTACAAGTACAATCCTTATTTTCTTAGCAATAGGCCACAAAAGCATCTTTAATGAGTGATGCAACTGCTGAACAGTAAGCAGCAGTTTATTAGTTTCACAGAACAGCTGTGCCAAGAACAGCAGCCTTCCACAAAAGGTAGAATAGCTTTCTGATACCTTCTTGTTCCTCTGATGATAAAGCTGGAAAATAATGAATTTGGGCCATTCACATATGACCCAAAATTAACAGAAACATGACTGCTTGGTGGCAGTAAAAAAAAAAACCCCAAACTCAAAAACCTAACAGTGATGGACATACTGCATGAAGGATAAGAAAAAGCATACAATTACACAGGAGGATAGCGTAGCCTAACTCTGAGGTGCTCCTGAATAGAGGACATCTGAAAGGACATCCACATATGGAATACAGTAAAGCAGCAGGCAGTAAATGAGAAGAAAGTACAAGTTGTGGGTAAGCCACTCACAGAAAGATGTCTCAGTTTCTTTCACTAAAGTCATTTTAGAAAAGATTGTTATTATGCATTTGCTATTAGAGCCCAAATGTTTATCTAACCAAAGATAAATCAGGATTCTTTGATTCAAGCACAAAAGACCTCTCTACTCCAAAAGTCAGTCTATAGGGGCACTCCTCAGTGAGCTTTTAACTACAGCTATTATTCATCTCTGAGCAGTTTCAGGAGGTCACCAGCAAATATGGGGTTTTAACGTTTCTGCACAAATATTACAACATAGGCACAACATTTGTTTTGAAGATCTCAAACTGAGAAGCCTTTCTGTGTTAAATTGTTATCTAGCTAGTATTGCCTAACAGTTGGCAGCAAACAATTAAAGTAAAATGTCAACACCTCTATTTTCTTGCAATGTGTATCATGGCTTTAATTATACTGCTGATTCTTCTCGCCTTCTTCAAGAAGATGAAGGGGGAAAAATATTCAAAGGAAGAGAACAAATGGCAAGTCATTTATTTGAGACCAGGATTTCACAGTCAGCACAGATTCACAAAACCGTAGCCGCAATACTTCCAAGTTAGTTTATTAAGCTGTGGCAGAGTTTCTTCTGTGTCTGTTTTACCTTCCACAAGTAACTAAGCACCCGTACTCTTTTAGGTGCTAATGTAGCTACTAATAAATCACAAAGTTAACAGCTTTTCTCAAAGACAATAATCAGAAATGCAGAATAATGAACAGAGAAAAGTGAATAGAAAAAATACATAACGTAATGACAATGATCTGTCTCAAACAGCAATTTTTCATCAATATCTATTTTTCATGCAGTAATTATAATGTTAATCTGTTCTTCTGTGACAAAAAAGCACCTCCAAGTTATTAATGACAACTAATATCTGTAATATTAATTTTAAATAATTCATGCAATAATTTATATACTAATAATGTAATTAGACCAAGGTTATGATCTCTGAATAGTAGATCAGTACTCAGTTCATGTTGGTATCTACTTTTTCTGACACAGTGTTTCTGGAGGCTTAATTAAGGCCTGCAGCACGTTTCAGCCTTTACTCATTATATAAATATACTACCTATCTAGACTGTTCTTCCTCCCTGCCCAAAAGGACTATATTTAACTTTATGGCTGGACAATTTGTAAAGTTCACTAGAAAGGCAGGGGCATGTCCAAGAGCTGTGCAGAAGGAAAACACTCCCATGTCCTATGAACAGCAGACTGTTTTCTGAAACTGTTTCCTGAAACTTTTTCAGGAAGTCTTCATCTTGTATAGTATGTTTGTCGTAGAAGACTTTTTCCCCTGACTGCACCAAGTCTACTGCAAACTTATGCAAGGCACAGATAACCTATCTAAAAGTCAGACAAGTACCAACAGATACTGTAGAAACAAGCACCACATACACCTACAGTAACCACCTCTCCTCGATAGGCTCTCACAGTGCTGTGAGATCACCTGTGCCAAGATGCCAGTTTACCGCTGAGCACTAGTAGGACAGTAACTGCAGTTTAAAACACAGCAAAGTGCTGCTTTTCTTCACTCTAAACTCATGATGATTCCCAAAAGTCACGTACGTTCCTGTACAAAAAAATCTGTATAGCTCCCCACTGACCAAGTAACCTCTCCTTGTGAAACAAGTCAGGGGGAAAGAAGAAAGTTCTTACGTTTTCTCCTTTTGAAATACCTCATTTTCCAAAACACGGGGCGGGGGGGGGAGGAAAGGACACTAGTAATAACTAGTGTCCTTTAGTAAAAACTTAGTAAAAACTAGTGAGCCTTTAAGTTACCTTTTCTTAGAAAAGCACTTCAGATCTTTCTCTACTCAATGCCATTACCTAATACTTGTCCTATGGACAAATCACATACCTGCTTAATCAATTCAGGTTAAAGCTTAGACACAAAGACCATTGTACCAAAATGTTTTCTCAGTAGGCCATAATGGTTGTACTGCTTTTCCCTTCCCAGACTTGTTTGCATATCACATAACACTGCTATTCCTCAGGACCCATCTATGCAACTCAGACTGCAATGAGTATAAACGAGGGGAAAACACTAAACTGTTTTCCATTCTTATCTGTGTATCATCCATATGCTTACTGGATAACTCTTGGCTGATTGTTCTCCTCCTGGTTCCCATCAACAGGAACCAGATAATGCGTCTGCTTTTCACCCCATGGACTGATCGGGGAAAAAAAGTATTCTTGATTGGCTAAGAGTATCCCATTGCACTCTAATAATACAGTCATTTAGATTAATTTGAAAACATGCTTTCTATTACAGAGCTCCAATTTCCTAGGAGAAATGTCTTAAGCGTATTAGTAGTATGCTGTTCAAGACTGCTCGTCACAAAATTTGTCTTCTTTCTACAACTCTATTATAAGAATTTATGACAGACATTTGGAAGATACTTCATCTTTACAAACAGTGAAATCTAAATAGTAAAGCCAGAAAGATTTCATGTTTGCTGCACCTCACCTAGTATTAAAGGACAATTTCACAGTAGTGGCTCAACCAAGTCATACAGGAAGTTGATGCCCGTAGTAAGGGAACTACTGAATCACTTCAAGTTGTCCTTGTAAACGCCATTCATTTTTCAAGACACACAATGTCTTCTTGCAAATATAACTCTTCTGGACTAGCAGCCTCTTGTGAACATTTCTGGCAACATCTGGATGTTTCTCTGACCATCTTCTCAATACGACCACTGTCTCAGTCTTAAGACCACTTACCAAAACAACTGGCAGTAACACAGTCGCAACTACACCTAGAAAATCTGAAAACTAGCCACTGTATAGTTAACACTTTTTTTCTTAGATTTGCAAATCAGCAAGATGCTATTCAATAGATGAAGAGAAACAATATAAAGAAAATCTTTCACTGAGTTAGTATGACAAAATGTTTGGAAAGTGCAGTTCATTCAGAAATATTGTACGTTGACAAAGAAACTCCTGATGTTAGCAATGATTTAAAAAAAAAAATCAACCACATTACAATACGCCAGTGCTTCTGAAAGGTGCATGATAGTTTGTCATTGGTAATTAAGTTGTCCATTTTTCCTGAGGAAAGGTAGTACAGAAACATATAAAGGAAGCAAGCTTTGAGAACAGTTCTGGCACACTAAGAAAGGGAAAGTGATGGAGCTGGTCAATCCATCAGTGACAATTACTGATACTGTGTCCTGCCAGATCACTACAAGACATTAACCCCCTGCCTGTGATCTGAGATCAGCTCTGTACCACAAGTCACGGAAAACAGAATACAGAAAGAAACACGTAGTAAGCTAGAATAGAAAGATAATCATTGTGTACTCAACTACAGAAATTTACTGAGTAATAATGAGTGTACAGCAAAATCCTGAGACCTCTGAAATCCTGACTCTCTGAATAGACTATGACAAAAGGCATCTGAAAGGAGTAGTGACAGAACATCCCAATCAGCATATCATATTTGTATGTCAAATCTGAAACCACCTTAATTAGTGCTCTCAGTCCACAGTTACCTTCACCAATATGGAAGTTACTCATGGAGATGAGGTAATACTCGTATCAGCAAGGGAAAGTTATGTGATAAGCTGCAAAACAGCCAATCACACTTACCCTGAAGTCGCTATATATCTTACAATTTCTAAACTAATTCAACAAACTCAAATCCACCACTTCTGTTGACCAAGAGACTGTATTTTATAAAAAAAAAAAAAAATAAAGTCAAGCTACTTCATGTACTTTTGAATAAAGCTACATTAATGTTTGGGGGCCAAAAGGCATCCCATTATGCTATGATTCCAGACTAAAGTTTAGGACCCTCCCTGTAAGAAAAATCATTTTCATGCAAACCAGAGTGTGAATGAGAAAATGGACAAAAATAACTCATGCAGGACTCATCCAAGACTATTGTCCTCAATGCCTTTAACGTCCACATATGTTTTGTGAGCAGAGATTAAATGCCAAGAGCCTTCCACTACCATTCATTGAATTCAATTCTACCGAACCACTTTCAGCTCAGCAGAACTGAACTTCCACTAGCAGAGCTTCCATGAGTGGATCCAAACTTGTACTTATTTCTAAGACAAAACTGAGCGCTGAATCATACACAGATGGTAACTGCTGGTGTAGTCTATAGCACTTGTCACTCAGGACCTTTGCCAACTCACACCATTTTCAGACAATCCTACACACCTGTACTTCTGCCTTTTAAACTATTTGGTTTGTCATGTTCTCAGCTTATTCTATCACTCTATCAGACTGCAGGTGCTGGCTACACCAATCCATAACTAGAAGCTTAATTTCATCATTATTTATCTTTTATTCCGTAAAAATTAGCAAGGAAGCAGCAAAGAAAAAGAAAGCATGTAACACTTCGTAATCTCCCAATGCCCATCGGGCAAGTCTCTTTCCTGCCATGTACCAAGTCCACAGAAAAAGATGCTGCTGGAAACTATAAACACCATTGTTCAAATAGGATACTTAAAACATAGAGTCAGGATCTCAGCAGCTTACTGAGAAAGAGAAATCCATTCAACAAAAAATCAAAGCAACTCGTATTAATCACTTGTCCTCCATTAGCTGGAGTTTTTAAAAAGCAAGTGAATGAAGACAAATGCAAAACTGTACCCATCTTTCACAGCAAAGAAATACACTCCTAAACATGTGACTTCAACTCAGGAAAACACTGAGCTATGACAGAATAACCTCAGAATTCAAGTCTGCTAGAACTAAAATCATGGTAAGGCTGGAAAAACTGTAAAACATTCAGCTACTCATTGAGGAAAACCAGGCTTCTAGTTAGTGTTTTTGACCATAGTCAGTTCTAGTTGAAGAAGCAGTAACGGTCTTTCACATCAAGATTGAATCTGATAAGCTATTAATGCTTTAAATTATTTTTGTTTGGTTTCCCCTGCATTAAAGGTCCATTCTACACTCATGGCTTTAGGTTTGTGTCTCCACCACACGCAGAAAAATTATGCACACAAACTAACCCCTCTTTTCAGAGGCCAAGTAATGAAAGGGACCTGCCATCCGTTCCAGGAGCTCCCCTGCGCCTTCACGACTCGGGCAATGTAAGCACAGGGCACACTGGAGACCGCATCTGCCCAGCAGCACAGACACAGATTCCAGAACTGCACAGAAAGCTCCAAACCCACAGGGATCAAATACTGCTGGCTGATTGTAGATCTTAGTCAAAACTGCTGATTGTGCTTACCATCCATCATATTTATGTCATTACAAAAAAGCCTTTCCATCTTTCTTAGTTTGAGCCAACAAGCCAGGCCCATCACAAAGTACAAAGATTCCATCCGGCAGCTACTTTTCTCCCCTCTTTCAATATCATTTAATTTTTAATGTCAGAGTATATTTGTCTTTTACTATTCAAGCAAGATGTAACCCTTTAACTCCCTTCAGAATCACATCTCCAGTTTTCTCAGGGCAAATAAAAGTGACTTATGTTTTGCAATACTGTTGTTCTGCTGCTTTTGTTCTTGTTTTCCACTGTTATTAACAAATGCCTCAGCATTTCATTAGTGAAGAATTCTCCATCAAGGAATAACTCAAATCCTTTAAATTCTAAAGGGCTGGTGGAGGCAAGCATGTGTGTGATTTAGGTACAGGCAAGGAGTTTTGAAATGTAAATACTATTTCTAGAATACTAATAACTCATACTAAGTTATACTCAGCAAACAGCCAAGGAGCAAACTGAAGTACCCTAAAGTAAACTGCTTATACAACTGCAAAAAATACACATGGCCTTAGTGGCAAGGCCTATTACCATTCTGCTGTGCAAGGGATGATACAGGGAAGCAAGCAGTTCGGGGAGCAGGGGCACATACATCTTCTACAGTTGTAGTGGCAATTAGAAGTTCTTGGTGGACTCCCAGATTAAAGAGGAATAGTATATTCACATCCTGACTTTGGCCGAAAAATACAGTACTTCAACCATTTGCCAGCACACACAGTAAAGGAACGGTTCTATCACAGCATTTTCATATACAAGGGATTAACATTAATAGAGTCTTTGAAAGCAGAGCCTCTAAAGTTGAACCCCACAATACTCGTACACAGCTCAAGTATCTGAGCTATCAGGAAACCTAATCCTGGATGCTGTTTGATAGTAAGGAAAACAGTTTCTCTCTTGGATAAACTCAATGGGGGGGGGGGGGGGGAACTCAAGTTTTCCCCACTGCATTAGGAAACTATCCAGCAATTTAATTCCTAAAACTTGTTAGTTGAAACAGTTCTTTCTTACCTCCAAATAGTCCTCTGTAGTTTATGTAAACACAATTTCCAAGGAGGCATCTAGTAAACTGCTGAGTCATTTCCAATTCATTTTTCATTTATATACTTGGGAGAAAACCTTAATTCAAAGTCTTCTATAAATCTTTAATAGGGAAAATTGTGAAAAAAATCCCTGTCATGTCAAACATGGCAACAATATAGAGGGCAAACCAACAGTCCTAGCTATAAAGTTATGGTTAAAGAATTATTTGTTTAGGAACATCTACCGCGTTAGTGCAATTGAAGATTACTTGCTTTTATGACATATAGAGTAGTTGAAAATCTAGAATAGTGAATATCTTTCCTGATTAATTATAGATGAAACAAGCTTTCTGAAAGGTTGTAGAAGTCACTATCAAGTAGGTTTGCAAATACGAGTACATACTACTTTTCCAGGTAAGAAAGCTTTCACTTCAGAAAGTAACAAGAAAAAAAGAAAAGAAAAAGCCACAAACAAAAAAAAACAGGCCAGTTAGGCAACACAGTAGTCAGCAATCTACATAAAGTTACATCATTACTTATTGACAGTGACAAGTGCAACATTAAGGGTAAAATATTACATATTTAAACAAAATGAGTAATTGCTGTACACATCTATTTAACACACATTCGAGAACAAGGTGAACAGAGGTCTCTTTCTTCTAGCTAAAAAACTCTATTAGCCTAATTTACAATTACCCACACACTAGAAACAAAGCTGTCATGGCATAAAAATGTCACTGGTGACAGTTTACATTACACCAGTACTCAGATCACAATGGAACTGTTAACATCAAGTTACAATCAACTCCAAGAAACACAGGAATACCATAGTTGCAATAATGTAAATTAATCTTCCAGCAATTCCAATTTTTTCCAGATGTTTTAAAAACATTATGAAAGGTCAAAAGAGTCACACAATTCTAACCCATTCTGTTCTTAAAGAGAAGTCTGAGAAAATTTAAATATTCTCTTGGGTTTTAGTGCTACAGTAAACATACTGGGCACATTTATAGGGCAGTCTTGCACAGGACTTCCTAGGAGACATTTTGAGAAAGAATTTTATTGGCTTAACCTGCAAAATCCATTGTAATTCTGCCTTTATAGAAATGCTTAAATCTATCTAAATTAAGTATCTATTTAGATAAATGTAGTGTAGTCCCATTTTCCTTTTCCCCACCTTTAATTATTTGCTTGTTATGGTTAAAATTAATGATCACCTTTTCCTCTTGGGAGTAGCGATGCTTCCCAACTGCCTGTGGTGAGACAAGGCTTTTCCTTTTATATGATACTCCTGTAAAATACCATTATCAGGTATGCTCATATTTCACATTATATTTTCAAGAGGAAAAAAAAATAAAAATCACAGCTTGCTTCCACTTCTAGCAAAACTATATTGGTATCACATATAGAATCTCCTTGCAAATCTTAAATTACATAATAGCCAAACCAGGCAGTCAATAAACAATATGTTGCATTACCACTTTCAGAATATCGCTGTCTAGTTTATGTCATAACTACCCTACAAGGAGATATTAACAGAGTTAAGATTTTAAAAGTTATGAATACTTACTGAAAGTTTGCTAATATGTATTTTAAGGTCCATTTTAAGAGTTCCTGAATAGTGAGGTGAAAGTCAACTGCCAGCACCAATTTTCTAGTGGAAAATTTCCACTAAAATCTATCATTCCAAGTTATTTAAGCAACTTTTCTGTGTTTCAGCTACTGAAATAGTACAGCTAACAACCACTATAGCTAATAGAGTAAGTCAATTAAGACATTCTGAACCACAGAATTCATTGTTAAAGAGATGCTGCTATGTCAGTGAATAAGAATAATCACAGAAAAGATCTACTATGTAGAAGAACAGGTTTGTGGTGTGGCAGTATTATAGTTACCGTGTTTTATTCTCTATACACATGTATGATCAAAGTTACAGAAGAGAAGCAAAACTTCAAATATTTTGAAAATAATTAGCCACAGTAAAAGAGTGAAGGGACTTGCTATGCAGGCTATGGAAAAAAGGTAAGGATGAAAGTGACAGATTTTGTGAATTATAAGCAGCAGAGAGAAACTGTCATAGCAATGGTACCCATTTTAAACCACAAAAAAAAAAAACCACACACCCCACACCATTTCTTCTCCCCCAGTTTACATTCTCTCTGTGCCTTTTTTTTTTTTGTGGGGTGGGGGGGTTGGGTGGTGTGTCTTTTCCTTTACTCAGCTGAAGGAATTGTTCTTTCATCATTCTGAAAGCAAATAAATGGTTAAGATGGTTGTTCTAATCTTCGCTAGCAATAAATACATTCTAAGCTCTGGGGTGATCTGCCACTCTCAAGACCATAACCCTTAACAGCTTCATTGATCCTGAAAAACTTACATTTTGGGAAGTCATTAGCATAAAGAGATATTTGTGAGACACCTGCTACCAACTTTGCAATTAACATCTAATTGTTGACTCAGCACTGTAGGAAGCAATACTGTCTCAGCAACTATCTTTGCAGTGACCCACCCCAAACCATTACAAAGTTTGAGTGTCCTTTAATACAGACTTTTCTTTGGAAGTCACAAAGAAAAGACTGCTGTAAATAAGTCTAGGTATTGCTTAATAAGAGGAAGTATCTTCTAGATACTATAAAAAGGGTGAACTCCATGACAAATCTAGACAGGTGAGGTACATACCACAGAGTTATCATAACATCCAGCACTAAAGCATCTCTGATCATCTTAATATACACATTCAGGATTGTTGTGACACTGCCTCACTTGGATGTGGACACAGTGACACGGAAAAGAATGTCCTGAAGTATCCTGTTATATTTCTCTCTCTCCCAAACCTCAGCAACAGATGCTTTTTACCAACGGAGGGTGAGATCTACCAAGGGAGGGAAAAAAACTACTCTTAAACCTGCCCCGATGTAGGTTTGCCTGCCCAGTATGCAGTAATAGGGACAGTGTCTGAGGTTATCTCAGCATGTCACAAATTCTGAAAAAATAATGCTCACTGGGACATTCAGTAGTTCCTGCTTTGCTAGGAATGCAGCTAAAATACTTCTCTGCCAGTCCCTCTGGAAGCCTAGTCTTTTTTGACAGGACAGGAAAATGAAGTGTAAGGTTTTCCCCCTCTGAAAGAAGCAGCTATCCTTAAACTTAAGCATATTACCTATAAGTATATTATATTTAGAAACAGTGTATCTGTATTTCTTTCCTGTGAAGAGGTACTTATGCTTAGAACTCTTAATCTTTGTTTTCTGATCATTACCAAAATCAGTGCCCCTAAGTCTCAGCTTAAGAAAGCACAGTATGAACATATCTGCAGCCAAAGCACGTGACCCACAGAGCACAAGAACATAACTTCAGGAGCAAGTGTGACAATAAAGAAAATTAGGAAACTTGGTTTGCAAAATAGGAAACTGCAATAAAAGCAAATGGATTGAAAGTCTAATGGTGGGATAAGAATTAAGTATTACAGCCCTGGGCATAAAGATCAAGAGAGTAACAGCCTTCTTTATCTAGAAACAATCACTGCAAAAGCATATCTAAAATGGGATATTTATAAAGTAGGCTAGTCACAAGTCCTCTATAGCACTACCTTTTTCCTTCAGGCTGTTCTGACCTAACTACTGTTAACAGAGTATGCACAGCTATTTTCCTTTCAGCTATTCCAATGTATTTTATTTATATTCTTGGTGCATAGCTCCATTACATAACTTGCAATTATCACCTGCTTGATGCTCTTTACAAAACACTGCTACTCCATGCCTGCTCAAAGTTAAGCAGCATGTGTTTGCCATGGCATCGGCTTTGCCTTGACCTGCAGCAGCAGCTCCCAGCAACCAGTTAAAGCATTGGCTGTGGGCGTTAAGGAAAGCTTCTGACCTTTTGGACACACAGCACATTTGAGGAATCCAAAGCAGAGCTGAATGACAAAATACCAGTCTCTTCCCTTTGGTCAAGCTCAGAAGAGTGGAAGTTGACAAACTAACTCCTTTTGACATTTAATTACATGAGGGTGTTAAGTGCATGTTGATAAATTTAGGGGCAGGTAGTGCTTTTTGGTGTTGGGTTGGGATTGTTGGTTTTGGGGGGTTTTTGTTTGTTTTTTTTTTTTGATTTTGTTTGTGGTGTTTTGTGTCATTTTCCTTATTGCTTTTCCAAACTTGGGAATGGATTTCAGCACTAACCACTGAGTCAGCTGCCCAGAGGCTTGCATGCCACTGGAATACAACTCATTTTAAGATAGATTCTTCCCCTCAAAGCAATCACTTAAAGATGGGCAGGTGCTTGATAATTAAAATGGAAGGGGTTGCATTTATTATGTTGCATATTTGTTTAGTCAAGGGGGAAAGATGTGCACTGATTCTTTTATTAAAGATGCAAATGCTCACATCTCCAATTGTTTAGTCAGCTACTAAATAAAAGCTGTCCTTAACTTCGTCCACAGTTCCCCTCTGATTGAGGCAGAGGACAGTGTCAAAAAAAGTAGTACAGACTTCAGAACTGAACTCTGAACTATCACTAGGAAAAGGTTAGGAATAAATTTATGTTTTATTTGCCATTTTTTAACCAACTTCAGAGGAAACAAGATGAATTAACACTTATCTTAGCAGTCTGGAGATTTGGTAATATTCACAAAATTAAAGAACTAAGTGGCAAAACAACTCTGCCAAATGGGGGAAGTACTGAGTTATTTATAACACTCATTTCACCAGGCAGTTCCCACTACATTTAAGGCTGTGGAAATATTTCCAGTGTCATTTAATTGCTTTCAGTTTATCATCTCATTAAGTAGTCTCCACCTTTTGTACTGAAATTATCTAACTTTTTTTCTCAATAGAAGACACTTCTGGAAGTTTTGGACAAATTAGTCTACTCACTTGGAATTCAGAAACACAGAAAGACATTTCATTGTGTGTGTAATTTTAAAAGCATTTGACTTTAAGATTTTAAATAACACTTCAAAATAATATATTTATTATCTTAAAGCATAATGCAATTGCCATCACTTTAGACACGCAGATTTCTACATTCACAGAACAGGCTTGCTGAGAAGTGATTGTTCATTGGTTTACTCTGAGATGCTCTACTGCAATCACCCCACCTTATTCCCCCTACATTTTTGATGGTGGTATCAATCAGGTAAATAAAATAATTGCATAGTTTATCTTCAAGAGATTTTGCATGAGGTCTAGAAACTGTACATATGAAAATATATGTATTGTTTTTCCCATGTAATTACAGTTGAATTACTTCTATAGATACCAACAATGACTTCACTAAGGTCTTCCGAAAAGGATCCAAACAAAAAAGGTATTCCTTCTCATCCCTTTAAGGGAGACCAAGTTTCATTGAAAGAACTTATTTCAAAATGTTATCACTGAACATGAAAGCATCCAGAAACGAGGACAGAACAAGATTTAAGTTATACAGTCATAGCCAGATTTTTTTGCAATTATGTCTGATAGAACAGCCCAAGTAGTTGAACTTACTGCTTTTTCCATTTGATTTCTTCTGAAAACATCACTAAAAAAAAAAATCTAACAGGCATTCTAATATATCAAATGTTCATGAAAATCACCAGTATGGTACATACAGTAAAACTTCTGTTCTCAAGACATTGCCAATCTTGTGGTCCAGAACAACAGCAGAAGTTTACATACATGTAATGTTCTAGGACACCTAACATGATATTACAGCCTTGTTAGCTTTCACTATTTGCCTTATCCCATGAATTGCACCTGCAGAAAGCTATGGTGCTGGCTGACAAAACTTCTAGCATGAAGCTGCTAAGAAAAATATTAAAATATGTAACTTAGAGAAACTTAAGATATAAAAAGAATAAATTAAGTCAATAGGGATATACTGAATTATCATGACCACAAAAGCTGTACAAATACTCAAGTTTCAGAAAAAAATGTGCCACATTACAGAATTAGTGACATTAGTACAGAATGAGGAATAGTGGCTGATATAAGATGCACTGCTATAGAAATGATGATTTTTGTAAAAAGCACTAACATTCACAGACACAGAAGGGCAGGGGCAAAGTTAGACCTTTGCTTTGTTATTTTAGTCCCCTGTGCTCTACAATTAAGCTTTAATAGCCATGCAATATTTTTAGCAGTTTTGAATGGACTGCTGTTGCTATTTTTACAAGTGTCACCATTAGTCTGCCAGAAGTGTTGATAAATAAAATGCATTTTTACTTCTACTACTTCAGGTTGCCTCTTCAAACTACTCGAATATGAAGCAATTAACATTAGAGACCAACTTTTACTGGTGTTTTAGGATTTCTTTCATTACATTTGATCACTTACGGATATAAAGCTAAATACAAAAGGAACACAATAGCTACAATGTTGAACCCCTTCTGGGAGGAAAGAGGCAACACAGAAGTAATTAATAAATCTGGGAAAAATCTGTTCTTTGCCCAAAGAACATACCACACCTTGAGATATTGGCAAGGAAGCAACAATTCCAACAAAAATTCATTAGTTAACAAATATTAATGAAAAACAAAACTTTATCAGCTCAGAAGCAAAGACAATAGAATGTCAAAGATCAACATTTGGGATTGTTTTTTATTTGGTTGGGGTTTTAATATTGTTTTTAGAATATTTACCATGACTTTTTTTTTCTTACACTGAAGAGCTGAACAGCCTTTTCTGCCCTACAATCTGTTCAATTGTTTCAGTCTACTGGCACACGTTCTCCATTCCCCCCAACCCACCTTGGTGGGCCTCTCCATTCTCCTGCTTTAATTGCAGCATTCAATGCTACTTGCCATGTAGAAGTAGTCCTGTCCTACTAAGACTTGTAACTCTGTACATTCCCATTGATTATTATTTGTCTTTTCTTTATTACTTTTCCTCCACATCTACTTAAAACTCCTGGACTTTCTGATGAGGCAGGGCTTTATGCTGCTGTCAGTGACAAGCAAAGGATCCTTCTTGATCTCTAAGCACTGAAATAATAATGAAAATACTTCAGCCCATAAGCCATTGGTAGAACACAGTACTTCCTCAAGGGATGTTCTGCCACATACCTTAATTGATTATGGTAGCCCATATTAGAAGGTTGCCACATCAGTGGCAGCATGACTACCTGACCATTTCCTCAAGCCCTTATTTCTCATGGGAAGGTTGTCAGTTCAGCAAAGAAAAGGATTGAATCTGAGACTGCAATTCAAAAGTTGAAGTCACCATTTAGACTGTACCTAACACTCTAATCTAGTCTAAGAATTATATAATGTTCAAATATTTAGAATATTCCAAGATACTAGTTTACCAAAACCACAAGGGGAAGTTAAACAGAAAAATTTCAGGAGATGATTCAACCAATATGAAATATATTGTGCCCAAAACTGTATCTTTTACAAGTACCTGGCTTTGCTTATTAACACTTCAGAAGTGTCCTACACATTCAAGGACCACCACAGTATTGAAATAACCACAGGTCACCAACTAAGATGTATGAAGCTATACATCTACATGTTCTACAAGCTACCGCATTAAGAATACAAATGTATTGCATTTTTCCAAGATTCAGGGGCTTATGAACATGAATATTATTTTACAAATTTAAAACAACATTTCTGACCATCTCTCCTATATACACTTAAAGCTTAAGCATCTTCCTTCCCTTCCACCCCTGTAAGGTGTAACACTATTTGCAAACTCCAGTTTTGCCCTTTGTAATCTTGGTAATCTTTACTAAATTACTTCCTTTGCCTTTTCTGTACCTTTCCAGCTCAAGAGACTTGGATCTCTTTGGTATTATCCTGTCTTTGGGCAAATCATTTCAACACTTAGTAGTATAGTGCAGATTTCCTCTGTCCAAGTCTACCAGCCTTTACAAGTTTTGTTTCAAGCTACCACAACAGTTCTAATTTAGGATTTCATATCAGAACATGGGCAGTTTGATCCACCAGCTAGAGGCCTAGATCCTCAGAGCGTTCTTTTTACAATGACTTCAGTTTAGAGTTTGGCTGGAAGAAAAAAGTGATCCTGTTTATAGTCATGGTTACGCTAACAACTGTGGTGTTAGTCACTTCTCTCAATAGCCTTTTGCAAGCCACAGCATACTATTAGACCAAAATACTTCTTATTCCCTGAGAATCTGTCTCTATGTTGTATTTCCTTCTACTTACTATGGTTTTAGAAATGAAAATTTCTACCTACTCTATATAAAATCATTCATCATAACACAGGGTTATGCCCTTAAGTTGTTGCTTCATCTAGCTATTCTACTTAAGGGTGTTATTCACAGCCTACAATAATTTTCTTTTTCATGCATTCTGACAGTGTTTGTAACTTTCCACGACTTATTCTGAATTCAAAATTACATCAGGAATCCTTTCTTGTATTTCCACTGATAGCACTTTAAGATATGGAAGCTTTTTACTGTCAAAATGCATGCAGCAAGTAAGTTAGTGGATTCCACATATTAAATGAAGCAAAGCTTTGTCTTTTACTTGACACATAGTGAGTGCTTCCATGAATCCAGCACTGCTGGAGAAACACTCCTTCCTTTTTGATTGACTGAAAACAACACTTCAGGTGCTTATCTTTGTGTCATTTAAATATGTACTTTTCAAAAGAATTATCAATAACGTAACACCAAAAGTAGAAATCTGTTCCTGTTGAGACATTATCCAGAATTTGAAGTTGATCACATCAGCAGCAGCTCTATCAGTAACAATATTTGTTAGTCAAGGAGTCACAAGACAGCAATAGTTTTCATAACGAGTGTACAAATGTACTTAAGAACACATACTTTTAGGAAAAAAACACTTTATGCTTGAGTGCCATGAGAACAATGGTTACTGTTCTGAAATACAGCCTGTGCTCCAATACATCAATGAGATCTTTTGGATCAGTCTTCACTTCTGAAGAACACCTAATATTAGGACAAAGTGATAACACAAGCAGTAGACTACTACTGGGTTTTCTAAGGTCATTTCTTCAGGTAAAGGATGTTAGGAATCCTCCAGAGGAAATATGAGGTTTCATGCTTGAATGATACATTTAACAGATCTACTTTAGTAAAAAAAATATTGAAATTATTTTGTAAAAAAATACCATTAGTCAAACTATTAGCAAAGAAAAACAAACCTTCAGGGTTTGTTTCTGTTTTAAAAGCTGTTCTGTTATCAAGTTTTTCTACTTCTCAGACAGTAAATGCCTGCAGTATTATGTAAGGGAAACTGTTCTGCAAAAAGGCACCAGGTTGTCATCAATGCAATTGGCAGTGAAGTTTGACAGACTGAATTCCTTCCTTGAAGTTATATTAATCATGCATACTACATCACGCAATTGGGTTTCTCAGGACTTCAAGTGTTCTCACAGTATTACATACGCTTTGCTGACTTTCTAACACTTCGATTATTGGCAAGAATGTTCACTGAAGTCTTGAATTACTAGCAAATGTTCCTGAAAAGAAAATTTGTAATTTGCACCTGCACCAGAATCCTGATAGTAGGAGTTATGCTCATCCCAGGAAGGAATCTAAGCATAAAAGTCTGTCACTAAAACCTCTCAAAAAAAGCTATTGTTAAATAGTGGCAAGAGTAACAAACTATCACCTCAAAAGGCAGACACAAAGACTGTTTAACATGTAACAATTGTTATTATGTTTTCACCAACAGTTTACAAATTAAAAAGCAAGCTAGCCAAAAGTTACCTAACACAATGTAGAACTTGTTTCAATCATTTATTCAGCTATGACCAAGTTTAAGACTTTGTTAATTAACAATGATACAATTCAATATATGCCACAGTTATCTTCCAAGTGTTCTCTCTGGTAAAAAAGCAACTGTTAAGTACAGTAACTCTGAATAAAAAGCTTATATTTAAGGTGTGCAATAATTACAGAAACAGAACTTCTAGACAACTATTATTATTTCCATACAGACATACATCACAGTATTTTATGAAACTCTCCCTGCAATAGAACAGCAGCAATTCTAAACATTTTCGCTTATAAAGAGAACACAGGGTGGAAGGACATTTCTTGTGGAATGGAACTATTAATCCACTATTATAGTTTTATTATAGTTCTCGTTTAGTTTTTGTTTAAATCTAGCTTGGTTCTGTCAGCATGAGCTCCAGATCCTTTCTTTCCAAAGGGTTTGGTTTTTTGTGTTTGCTTTTTTTTTTTAAATATGTAAAACTCCCCATTATCAGTTCCTTGGGCACTTCTACCTCCGAGAATAACTTTAAAACAAGATTCACTGCAGCTTAACTGAAGCTGGACGTGAAAGGTTACAGAAAAAAAAAAAACTTATATAAGTTTCCAGAATGTACTGTAACTCTCTCCCTCCAATCCCAACTGAAGCTTCTCAGCTATACAGGTAAAACACCTTCTGCTGGACTGCACAAGACCCTGGAACAATCGGTGCACTTGACAACAGAAAGACTATTCTTCATACTATCCTCATGGACATCTCTTTGAAAAGGAAATGTATAAATTCATTTACTTCTGCACAGCTATAAAAGGATCAAGTCAGCGGTACCTGCCAAAGGAAACACTGGGGTTTTTTTTCCCCAAATTTTCTGGAGTTTATTAACTCCAGGAATATTTTTTTTGCATACTGCAGATGGATGATATTGTAATTAGTTATGACAGGCAGAGCAGAAAGGTCAGACAGAACGCTCAGGGGAAGGTAGACTTCTGGAGAAAGAGATAGAGATTAAAAAACAGGGGGAAGTAACAGCCCACCCAGTGAGATCTTCTAAAGCATCCAACTGATCATGAAATGTGAATCCATTTTATTTCCCACTGAAACTGATGGAAATAACCTCTCTATTCCTTAACTTCTACAACAATAAAACTGGCTTTTACAAAGATAAACTCAAAGAACTTTCATTGCTTTTTTAAAAAGCCCATTTTAGATTATTTTCCCTCTTTAAAATTCAATCCAGAAAACTGAAAAAGCTAGTCCAAATGAACACCGCACAAGAAAGTTTCTTTCACTGAAACACATACATGTTCACAGAAGCTGGTAAGATGGTGGGTATGACCAAACACTCTGCTACTACTTTCCTTTATGCTATTCCTCTGTTTTTTCTGTGTTTGAGAATAGATGTGCTTTTAGCTTAAAAAAAACAAAAAACAAAACAAGAATAGCAGACCATCTAGTTTTGTATTTCTTTTCAATAAAAACTGCCAAAAAAAGCAAAAAAGGTAGAAAGTAAGAAGTTTAACATAATTAAAATGTAAGACAAAAGCAAAATAATTTAAAATTAAAATAATTAACATGTAAACCAGCAGCATTTTACAGTAAGCTTTCTACTACAGAGTTTTACATAGGAAGCACTTAATCCAATCAATACATTTTTTTATGACATTAACATGAATTTTAGAAGTATGTAGACATTCACAATATACAGTTATAGATTATGCATACTTTATAACTATATACATACACTACTATTACTACATCCCACACAACACAAAAGGCTAAGCAAGATATAAAGGAAACTCACTCATTTTCATTTGAATTAATCTCTCTGCCGGTCAAAGGCACTTCCTAGTCACCGCAGGCACTGCTGTAACAGGACTGGACAGAGGAGTCTAATCTGCTTCTACGGCAATTCCTATAAATAAAGGATTTCTAGAGGAGGAACAGGAACCCAAACGTCCCACCTGATGTGCAAGGTGATGTAGTTAAGATGTACTGTTTCTACTTCAGTGACCAAGTCTTTTCAAACTGGAACAATACTAACAGGTTGGGGAACATTTATTAGAACATCGAAAAACAAGATATTTGGTAATCCTATCTCAGGAAATTACAAATGAGGGAACCCAGTAGTTTCTCATGTTTTTTAGAGGATGACCATAAATACTCAGCCCTTGAAACAGAGCCACTACATCAGAACTACTTATTTGTGAATCTGTCTTCCCTTTTGATTTGTGCTCAGGATTTAAGTATTTTAACTTACTGCCAAATGCTTTTCAAACAAATATTATGGCACTGCTCTTACCATATCAAGTTATTTTACATGGTAACTCAACTATCTCACAGAATCTGTACTTGCAACATATACACAGAGCAGATGTGTGTTGATTTAAGGATTCCTAGGCCTGGTAGGAATCGGCGCATTTAATCTGGAACTCCCACTTTCACTTTCGCATGGAAGCTGCCAAAAGATAAGAAAAGCTGTATGGGAAGATCTTGCACCATTGTTATTGTAGATTCCATTTTGTAGGTTAAAAAAATAATCTTATAATCACCTCTACATCCATAAGCACACTTGAAGAAAATATAACACATCATTTAATTTAAAGCTACAAGGTATGTCCGAAGTTTTTCATATTCTTTTGTTCAAAGTCAAGGGTAAACCTATTTTCTCACTTTATGGGCAACGGATCATCCTCTTAAATTTCTGTAATTATACTTATTGAATTGGTGAATTTCTGTTTCTTCAGTCTATACATTTCTAACCATTCACTTCAAACTCCAAAAGTCACCATTCTCAGTGCTACCATTAAATAACTACAGGGGCTCAGCTAACATTTAGGACTATAATAAAATGGAGGGGTGGTAAAGTCAAGTCAATAGGAAACAGGCAAGATAAAACAATACTTTTAGCTACACATAATTGTAATTTCATTCGCCTGTAGAAAGAGTTATCAACATACTAAGAAACCACCCCCTTTAATTGAATTTTGTATTGCATGACTCCTTTAATCTCTATTGGGTAATTAAGTGATCAGTTGCACTGCAGCATCCAAAGAAATACCTAACTGTTAAAGTGTTGCAAAGCTCATTTGAGCCTCCAGTGGGCAAATATATGCATACAAAAGAAGCAAAACAACGTGGGAGGGGAGAGTCAGTATTGAAGAGACTAAAATTAGTTCCACTATATGGCTATGTCATGTTCAAAACAAAAATGTATTAATTCATTTTCACTGAGTCAATACATCATGAAAGTCCACGTAGTCTCCGCTGTAAAATACAGAATTTTTATAGGTCCATTGAAAACAAATTAATATTAAATTCAAAATTAATTGAAGTCCTAAGGCCCAAAGTTGCTTCTTCAGTACAAGGTATGAAGCACCTACCAGGGGTCTGAAAGAGAAAAACAAAACCTCACAAAGCAACACACACAAACTAAGCAGATACTTTCTGGTTCCCCAAAAGCAGAGATAAAAAGAAAAAAAAAATAATTCAGACTGAACATCCCCCTTCCCACCTCATTCCTTTATGACGTGTTTTGAAAACATACAGTCAACACAAGCTTTTTCATGCTTAAAACAAAAGGAAAAAAAACTGTCAAACAAAGGTATGAAAATAAAAAGAACAGTTTAAAGTTTTTCTAAAAGGGGAAAAAATTCATCTATATGATTTTTATGTATCAGATCACAGAACTACTCTGGAAGTCTAAGCTTCCATTCAGTTTTCTGGAAACTCCCTCTTTTACCCCAGAAAAATCTCCTTAGCCTATCCTATTGGACTGTTGTACTTTGTATAAATAAAATAATCTCTACATAAGGAGTAAATACCAGACAACCTTCCACACAAGGGTCTTCAAAGGCAGCCCTGAGGTGGTGTTCTTATTGGTATACTTTCTTCTTACACAGTCTAAAGACTACCACTCTAGTCCGCCCCACTGGTGTCAAAAATAAATTAACTGAAATCTACCACCTTTCAAAGCAGTCACCCACCTTAAAGCTTTCTGAGGTGGGTTATCTTCAGTTCTTCTCAGAACTGTGCTACTTGATATGAAATACATAAATACTTGTTGATCCAGAGGACTAGAAAATTTGTTTAGGATTGCTTTGTTAAAATGCTTGTCCACTCCCTTTCAATTCAAATTTCATCAACAAATGCCTAGTTTATTTCTGCTAATTAATAACTAAACAATTAATGCTCAAGTATATTGAAATGTGAAATAACCACCAGAGTGAGGGCAAAATCCCAGCAGTGCAAGGATATTGTACATTCTACTAATAGCAGGAAACTGAGGTTTTCAGCCTTTAGGACAAAGTGAACAGAAACCTAATTAAGGTTATATGAAACATATGTGATATAAACCTGTTTACCAAAAATGTCTTTCGAGTGGTCTAATTAGTATTACTTTATATGCCTACTTGTTATAGATGACTCTGAACTGATTCCAAGGACCTTACAGAGCTATTCCTTGAGTGGTATCTCAGTCTGGAAAAAGCAGAGGTGAAGTGCATCAGAGAATATCAGGTCTAAAACATACCTAAGTAATATTAAATCTTTAATAATTCGAGAGCAGGAGGGGATTTAATATTTATTCTAAGACTACTTCACACTCATAACTTTAGATAAGCCAAGTCACAATTGGTTTTTTTTCTGTTTTGTTTTTGTTGTTTTAAAGACCAGGACAAATGCAGTTTTACTTTGAAAGTAATGACTGGGTCTCCAGAAATGTAGGTTTCCATTTTCTTCACGACCTTAATTCCACTAGGTATAGCTTAATATTTCCGTATGGATCCTTGCAAGGAAAAAAAAAGTAATAAAACCCTCTAAATACTGATTCATTTGTAGAAATAGCCTCATATGGCTCTCATGGGATCACAAGGAGACAGTACAGCTTAAGTAAACAATCTCTATCAACACAGCTGAAGCATTTGCTGCCCATTCTCTTTATACCGCAAATGTCTGCGGGTTTATTCTGTTTGTGTCAAGCTGACACCAGATCTGGCTATCTATACTACTATTTCCAGCCTTTTCTTCCCCCATCCTTGCCTCCCAGTCTTTTATCTTCTATATATTTATCATCTTACATTCTTCTGTTGCTATGACAGCATAAAAATACTGCTACTGATATATATTAATATCTGAAGATACAAAAACCAGTGTTTGTCACTTCTTAAGAACTATGGCCTCTCAGTTACTATTACTAAGGAAGATGCAAACACCCCATCATGATCTTTTATTTTTGTTTCCTTTGCTGAAGCATGGACTTTTTAGTTGCAAATAATCAGAATTTATAGATTAGTGCATTTTTATGACAAGTAGAAGTAAGCTCTTAATCAGTACTCAAAGGAGCAGTATCAGATTGTGCCCCACAAAAAGAAGTAGTATTCCACTTCATGGACAAGTGTAGAGAAGCTTATGCTGACCCAGACTAGCTTTTCGCTCTGCTTACTAAAGAATGGTCTCTGTCTTTAGCACCAACATGACAATTTTATTTTTTTTTTAAAGCAAACTTCAAAGTTACCTATAAGTGACACAGGTGAGACCTAAGAACAAAATTCACCACCATTAAAAAAAATGAGCAGGAAATTCACAAGCAGAGGGTTTGGTCCCTGACAACTGAGAAGTTTAGAAGTATACTTTATAACTCAGACTCTCTTGCTCAACAGGCTTGCTTTCTCATCTGTTTGCTTACAGATTTGCCAACTCATATGGGCTTATTTATTAATAAGCTGCACCCAGCATCAACACCCAGCATGTCTCTTCTGCTTTGTTTTCAATCATCTTTCCCAATAAATTAACTAATAAAGATACAAAACATCACTAACTAAGGACCTGGAAATGGAAATAAACAGCACTATTCTAGAAACCTGAAAATTTAAGAAGAGACTGAGAAGTAGTGGAGAAGATTAAGTTAATGAGACTATCAGCAGGGTAGATCCTGTACTGCCTTTGTACATTTTCCGAAGGATAGAGTCTCAGCAAATGCAAAGAGACAGAAATTTGCAATGCCAGAAACACTAAATGGTGTTATGTTCTTTATAGAAGACAGATGTATTCTTGCTGTTATCTCTAAAATGCTGTAGCACCCACAGTTAATTATTCATACAGGTACAAATCTGTTGGCCACTGGAAAGGGAAAAACATATAATAGTATTTTTTTTTTACTTCAGTTATGTAAGTGGATTTCTGATCAGGCAGGTACACAAAAAAATAGATCAGAATCACACTCATTGTCGTTTACTGCATTGATCATATACAGCAGTTTGTTACCAAAGAGAATCTGAAATCTAGTGTTCATTAAGAGAATTACCAAAACTTCTATGAAATATTTCATGTTTGAAGCATTTAACTGTAGCAAGTTTGGTTTTTTTTTTTATCAGCTTAAGTTTTTTCTACAAAAACCAATACAATGTAATACAGGTAAATTAACAAGAATTTCTCATAAGCAACATGATCTTTTTTCCCTAACATTTCTTTTTTCAGCTAGGTAAGATACTTCGTTGCCTTCAAGAATAAAAAAAGCTATGGATATGACAAAGACAACTACAAAATGAGGTGTCTAAAATGACTTAACCTAAACCCTGTTTTCAAAGGCATTTTATACTTAAAGCACTGAGCTTTAAGTCTGAGCACTACTGAAAGCCATTAAGATTATGGTTCTTTATGTTACATCTATTCTAAGAACAGCTCATCAATATAACAACATCCTCTACTGCCCAAACTGTCATGTACAGGGATGGTCAGTGCATTTCCTACTCAAACATGAAAGTACCTCACTGAAACTGCACTGCTGATACCATAACTGCATTTATCAGAGCATCAAAAGTCATGTTTTTTGATGACAGGAGTTCTGTAATAACCCCACTGAGAAAAACAAGAATAGTAACTATATGTAACACAGACCTGATCTAAAACATATTCTTCACACTGCAGTAACAACCAGTTTATCAACGCTGGTAAGGTAATGACAGAATCTGAAACACTGAAGCTGTAATAGGAGAGGAGGGGATCATTAAGACATCATGCTGCCTGAAGCCTTGATTAACCAGGGCTAAACTGCTTCCAGAACTTACACTGTTTGGACTGGAAGCTGTTGCACATTTCCATATAAACTTATCAGCTACTAAAAGCTAGTTTCACAGTTTGTATTTCAGAAGCTTGTAAATCTGCTTTAGAGCTTACTAACAGAACCTTGCCTTTACCTAGTCCTGTTCAGTAACTTTTGGGTAATCACATGATTTGCAACAAAAACTTCAAAGAACTCACAGGTGCCTTGACCCCAACTCCTGCCAACAATCAGTTAACAGTTTTGGTTTTAAGTTATCATTTAGAGATGTTCATACATGTTTTTCACATGAAAATAACCAGGGCTGCACCCATTCCCAAAGTGTGGGCTATACATGAATAAACACCAACACAAATATTTTTCCATGAGATTTATGAGAAACTAATCAAAGTCTGACTCAGCCTGAGGCTGAGATCTACACATACACAAACATTTGGAAGACAGCATAACCATATATTTTTACATTAAAAGTACATGAATGCCTGTTAGAGTCATACTACTAAAGCTTTAAAATTATCTTTTGTTTAATTTTGTCTGAGTCCCTATCCTACTGTCAGATAATGGTTCTATCACATACTTGTATTACTTGGGGAAAACCAGGATTCAGGTGGGGTGGCGGGGAACAGTAAGTAGATACAGACTCCCTAATGGCTCAGCTTGTCATTTTTTTTTCCTTGCCTCAGACACATAGTTACAACTGTGCTGCATTATCAAAAAATTAAATCAAAAATTAAAACTTCAGGGAGCCTGAATGTCTGATTCTAGTGACACAACACCTAGTCAATATCATCTTCTCAATTTGCCAGCAGAGCTTGCATTTTACCTCAGCATTTAATCATTTCTGTGTTGAATTACATCTGAAGTATAAAAGGCCAAAGCAATAAGGCTGCTTTTTAAAGCAAGCTTTGCATCTCTACACCCCTTGATCCACATAGATCAATTAGACCATCAATAAATCAAGTGAATAACATTAATATTTCTTTTCTTCATTAAAATACTTCTTTGTTGGGGGGAGTGGGGCAGAATTTCAGATGGCATTAAAAAAAGCTTATGGTACTACAAAAAGGTCAACACAGATGCAGATGAAAAAAATGATACTTGATTGCCCAGAGTAAATTTAATCACAGTAACAGAAGCTTTAAAAATTACCTGCATGGTTCAGTTAAGCATTACTCGTTTTGTAAAGCACTAAAAGCCAAGACAAGGCACTCAGCTCATGGTTTGTCTCCTTCCTGGGGTGCTGCAATTCCACTGCCTGGTAGGAATGAGTCAGTCCCCTGCCAGCTTCACGCTCCCAGCACAGGGAACAGGACAGCGAAACACACAGCTTTCTCTGATCTTCTCTCACATATGCACACACACAGAATGTGAAAATTCTCAATACATATGTAAAATAAACATAAATTGAAAAGACTACATAAGTAATGTGAAACTAAAATTACCAAGTAAATCTAATGTAAATAGTAGTAAGAGGTTCTAATCAAACTTTTCCAGAAAAATACAGATTTTCTACGCCTCCTGTTTGTGTTCAGTTATACACATGGCAAAGATAAACTCAACCGTAGAGTCTTATGCCAAAGCCAAGGGATGGTTTTAAAAAGAATTTTAAAATGGCTCCAATAGGCCACCTTCCTCTGAAACAATTTAAACTTATGTTTTCAATTAATTCATGCTTTCTGTGATATGTAATTGTTCCATATGCTATTTTAACATAAAGAGTCTACTAATTTAGTTACACTCTACAGTTCTGCTTGCTAGCAACAAGCCTTGTGTGACCTATTAGTGCCAGAAACTCAACTATCCCAGAACAGTGATGTAATGGAACACGCATACATAGATTTTACTTTTTCTGAACACTGTTGAATCGGTGAAGACTTAATACTCAAAAACTGTAGTCATACAAATTATAAGGAACTACCTTTCTATATAGGCTTGGACAAGTCAGTTTTTGTTGACTTCAATCTGCCATATGTGACGTGCAGCAAAATGATACCTAGCTATTTGACTAACACACACATATCTAGGGATAAAACCATGACAGAATAGCAAGGTCTTCCTATCCTTTTAACTTAGGTCTTTTCCAGCTATGATGATAAACTGTTATGGAAGCAAAAAGGTGAGAGACAAAAGGGTGGAAAGTAAAAATGCTTCACTCAGCCTGATTTATAGATTACAAGTGACCTCCAATCACAGTCAATCACCACAAACTAAAACAGCCAAATCCACCCCCCAAAAAAAACCAAACCCAGCAAATATCAGTCTTGTGACACAGAATAGTTATACAGGGGGTGGAGAGGAAGCAAATAAATTCTACATTTCTCACTTTTTATGATTACTTAAGGGCAGGAGGTTTTTCTTTCATAAATTCAGAAGTTTTGTAAAGTACAAAGCAGTATTTCAACTAAAATTTCCATATAAACATTTGAAAGAACACACTTTTACCTTCTAATGCCTTAAACACATTGAAGTACACAAATATATTGTTTTCTATAGGTATGTCACATGATTTCAAAATGAGGTCTGTGAAGTGCAATAATGTGCATTTAAATGTATATGAGTTCACTTTTTCAAATACAGAGTGTAGTCCTAAGGCTTTGCCTAAGTATCAGATGAAAAAACACATATTCTAATCCAGTTTATACAAATTAGAGGGGCATTTCTACAGTTACGTGAAATTAGGAATGTCACTTGTCATTTATAGAGCAATAGACCTCAGTGGACTTCACAATTTTTTTGTTTGTTATAAGCAGGGAATGGCTCTGACCTGCAGCAGACAGACACTTCCTGACAGGATTTGCTCCTCAGCTCTCTCATTTGGGAGCATTAGGATTTTAAGTCTATAATAAGCATGTAATTCTCGTAAGAATCACTGAAAAAGGATGTTTCAGGAGTATGTTTTCTTCAAAACTTCTCCTCTGTTGTCCACATGCACCTGTAACTTCAAGTTACTCGTGAACAGCTATGAATTATTTCTTTTGAACACTACAACACTCAGAGCCATGAATAGATTCAAAACAAGTATGAAGGCTATGTACTCAGGGACAAATGAGGATGAAGTCTTTGAGCTTAAAGCACAGTATCAATAAGAAAAATCAAGACTAGAAAAGGAGAATAGGTATTAAAGGAAGATTATTTTTTTCCTTTATTTCACTATAAGCAAAAAAATACTTAACAGTTATTATCAAAACACAGTATTTTTTATTCAAGGCAGACGTTCTGCCTAAGCTTGGCTTAAGCTAAATGCATTCAAACTTTCTTATTTTATTTCCAGATTAGAGCAATTAGGAGGAATTCAACCTTTTAACAAGTTACCTTCAATGGTTTTAAATAATAATAATAAAATTCATCTTTTGGACTTCAGATTTTAGAGACTATTTAGCCTTTATTGCTCATTTCTTTCCACTCTTAATTTGCTGTTTATAGGAATATAAATAACAGTTTCTTCTCTATTTCACCATTACTTTTTACAAATGGTCTAGGAGTATTCAAAGCAAGATTTTTCAGTTTCCTCTAGACTAGTGTATATAATGTACATAAATTCATCTACAACAGGATGTAATAAAAATTGCATCGCTCACACAGTTTACACATTCAGATCAGCATTTATTCAACACTGAAAGTGTGTTAAGTTAAATACATGGAATCTTTATCACAGGATCTTACTCACTGTCCATTTGATTCTGCAGAAAGACTCCACACAGTTCAAAAGCCCAAGATAAAACCCAGTCTTTTCATAATGCTGTATCACTTACATTCCCTGAATTAACCACTTAGTTGGGAAATAACAGAATTACCATAAGAGTTTTCTGTAATTGTATATTGTGCAAGAACTTCGCATGTTTTAAGAACAGACTTTAGCTCCTCCATTCTGCTACCATATCTTTGTGGAAAGAGATCATTAAGCAACTGCATTCTTTACTGCTTATTCTTCATCACTTCAAAGAATGAATTTCTGATGCCATCTGAGAAAGGAAGACAACACTTTCACTTGCCTCAAATTAGATCATGTCTATTCCTGGTAAAAGCCTTATGATAACTTTGGCTACTTGGGTCACTTATCAGGTGTTGAAAAACCAAGGCTGGCTAAGTTACCAGTAAGAATACAGAACAAACACAGGTGTCGGTCTTTACTGTTTAAAGAAAACCCAAAGAAACCAAATCACACAAGATGCTTCAGGTTTATGTTACAGATCACCTGGCATCCACAGAACTGCTACATTAGGCTACTTCATGGGCATTACAAGTCATAGTGCATCAGGGACTTTGGGGGTCTTTTTTTTTTTCCCTTCGGAAGTACAGAAGATAAGCCCACCTGGGTAGTACAGAATTTCACTTGGTCTGCAACAAAGCATTATCTTGAAAAACATGCTAAAGAAAACTGAATATTTACTGCTTTGAAGCCATAGCTAGGAATATTTATTCAACATATTTGTTATTGGTAAAACAGTATCATGGCTTATAACTGTAAGCACTGAACATACAGAACAGACTGATGTAGATCTGTCCCTGTATTTGAAAAAGACTCTTTCTCTATTCAAGCTCCCCAAACCACTTTTCCTCCTCTGCCGGTATTAGTGGTGTCATAAAATGGTCACCTATGCCTTACTGTAGCCAGGTACTTTTTTTTTATTTTTTTTTTTTAATTTAAAACTGTCTGCTTTCTCTACAAAAGAGATTGTTCTTTACTTGTAATAGTCAGCAACCCCTTAAGCTCAACATAATTTTTACATTAATATTTGACAAAAACTCAGCAATGAATTTATTACAACAGAAGAAACATTGTTCCTGCATCTTTATCTTGGGTGGACTTCATTAAGCTTTTTCTTTTTTTGATGACTAGTTCTTGGAAGCTTAATTTCGACTGAATGATCCGTAGTGTTCAAATGCATTTAAGAGCATCTTCTTAGCTGGTATTATGCTAAAGGGATGGGATGCAGTATGTGATATTACAGGAAGCTAGATGTCAACAAGCCTACAGAAGAGCTTTAAAATACTACTTAGGTCAAGATTCAAATAAAACTTTAGTTAACATTTAATTGTTTATCATGGATTCATTTTTTGGAACAGAATGTTTTGTTATAATGTGAAAAGAAGTTTCTCAGAGACTTCCGGTGCAGAAGTCCTACAACTTTGGGGTTTCTAGAAAATACAGAAGAAAAATAGTATTTGTATACAATACCAGCTACTAAGAAAAAATTGCTACACATTTGTTGTAATTTAGAGAATACAATTCTGGAAAGGTTGGACTGACATTAATAATGAGAAAAATTCACAGACAAATAGTACTAGAAACCTGACCCAAAGTTGTAGAACTAGAATCCATCTTAAAATAAAAAAAGGAATAAAAGCTACACCTAATATGCATTGACTTTTAAACATATTCCATACAAAAATAAATTAAAATAAAAACTTGGAGGGCATTTTCTGTCACGTGAAAGTTTTTACATCAGTGTGCCCATGCAAACTGTTCAACTGTCATCAGAATCTCAAGGCTGTAAAATTAGCTGAAAAATTCAAATCTGGCTGGTCAGGGCCATTAAGACCTAGAGCATCCAGTGTTCTGGCTGTGGGCAAATGACTTATTTAAGTAAAATGCTCTCCTAAAGGACCATAATTCTTGTGCTGGAGGGTTCACGCACACAGAAAAGGAACATCTTGGCTCAACATCAGAAGTCACAGTAATTGGAAGACCTCAGTTCCTCAGAATCCTGATCAACTACACAAAGATTTAAGAATCACAGCACTCTTGCTAGGGCTTGAATTACTACTGAAAGGAAGACTGCTTTGCACTGAAGAACAAAGCTTTCTCTAATATTCTCAAACATAACTTGTGTTTTTACAAGTAAATGATCAGCCAAAATAATAAATACATCTATCGGGCCTCATGCTGGGAAAAAATAATATAAAAAACAGTTCAATCCTGGATAGGGCTGGATGTCCCCACTTCTGCATATACAAAAGATGCTGTAAATCCAATGTCAGGGATTTCTGTGGAATGTCCTGGGCAGACTCTCGCCTTTGCATAGTGTTCCTGGTTCTTCTTTCAGTCAGGCAGTGGCATACTTTGTGCCTGCTGAGAGCACAGCAGGAAGGGAGGGGTTCCTTTGCATCACCACTGACTGTCTCCAGAGCTCCAGCAAAGTTGCCTGCAACATGTCTGGATAAAGACCTTACCCTTTTCAAAGGGAAAGTCAATGTCAATTACAGCCAAGCATACAATTTTTTTCCCATAACAAATCAACAAATACTGGTCATCTGGATTACAGAAGAATCAGACAAAGAACAATCCACCAATATTTTTCAGCAGTGAATAGACCAATTAATCTTTCAATCCATGCAAAAAGTCTTGCTTGCTCTTTGCTCTTCATCTTAAATCTCTACTTCATGTGACTTGGCAGTATGCAACAAAAAGAGGCAGTTTTGTAAGGTATATACTATGCAGGAGTGGCGATGAACAAAGACAGACATCACCTGTCCAACCGGAATTTGAGCTAGGAGTGGTGTGGCAGAATGGTGTGGTAATATCCAGCCCAAAGTTTGAAGAGAGGCTTGTGGGGATATCAAGATTAGGACAAATGAAAATCCTTAATGCAGTATTAAAATTGGAGGGGTTAGATACCTTCTCAGACCTTGCTCAGAATAGTTCCAACCTATCAAAAGAGCCAAACTGATACTTGCATGCTACTGTACTTGAAATAAGGCTGGGACTTTTCATTTTTATTATTCCTACAATTAATAGATTTTAAATGTACATTCACTGGTGAAGTTTATGTACAACCAACAGTTAGTTTTCCTGATCTATATCAAGGTTTCAGCTGATGAGAATCCATTGGAACTGTTAGAAGCACATTCTGTTTATTTAAGTGTATATATAGAGGATAAGTTTCAGCTATATTGATGTGAGATGCCTTAGACAAAATATACAACCCCAACAATAGGCACTGACTAACAAACAGGCAATAAACACCATTTAATAATCACACTTTCAAAGACTTGGCAAACAGAAGCAGCCTTGAATTACCTCAGTAGGGTTAGTTTCTAGTTGGAGTTTCTAAACTTACTCCTTGCAACATGGTATCATGCCAAACTGAAGACAGTAATTTATTTGGTTTTTCTCTAATAAGACTATTTGATCATTATATTTGCAACACCTTACTCAGCAAGAACTGTCACTGTAATCAACACTATGACATTCACGGTGAGGTACTGCATAGAGGCTAACACAATGAGACCAACAGCACCAGATCCTGGCTGCAAGTGAGGGCTGAAAAGGAGTCTCAGGAAATTCAACACTGAGGTATGGTCTTTTTCGTCTGGTCCACATCCCCCCCCAACACACCTCCTTAAGAGCATGCCTGCCTCTCATTACAGCCTTTAAGAGTTACGAGCACCCACACTGAGATTAGAATATGCCCCTAAACCCACAAATTCTCCAAGTAATGAACTGTAATGTGAAAGGGGCAACAAAAGGTAGAAGCTAATAGCGATTGGACAAAAGTTTGCCATAACAACCCATGCTTAGCAAGTTCTCTGCCAAGCAATTTAAATCCACAAGAGGTACATTCCATTTCCTTAGCCTCCAGTGTCTTTTAAAGTTAAAACTTCTTTCTTGCTGCAGTTTATGGCACATTTTTTACTATGTGTACTTAGGAAGCAAGCAAGGCTGACTAAACAGATTTCCTCCATGACCTTTACTACTGTCGGCTGAAAACAATTTAGTCCATTTTAAGTCATTTGAGAGCACTGTAAACATTATCCGAGGGGCTTAGGAATGACCGCCTAAACCATGACCTTTCAAGCTGACAGATGACAAAAAATTCTCCATTTAAAGAGATATGATAAAGGTCTCTTATCCTGTTGAAACAGAAAGGAATTTTCCTTTTACCGCTACAGAATAAAGATGCTTTTTGTTCCATTTAAGAAATGAAATCTTTTTTTTTTTTGAGAGGGGCGTGGAAAAAAGAAATAACCTACAGTACTTACATCCTCTCTCTCGATTAAAAGCTCAATCCATTCAATTAGTATAAACTAAGATGTGAAACAAAAGGGGTAAGTAAGCAACAGAGACAGTTAGGCCGTGGATAAGCTAAAAACCTTAAACTTTGGCTGGAAATGAAGACAGGAAGGAAAAAAACCTCTGTCCAAGACAGTTTTATTAAAATTTTGCATACATACCTGTGTTTTTTAACTCATTCATATTCAAGGGAAGCTAAATGTAACTTCCTATCTTGTCATTCTCAGTTACACTGGAAGTCAAGTGGTATTGTGGTAGTAAATCCAGAGCTGCAATCCAAAAGCTACTACGTTGTGCTATATTTTAAAAGTCAAAAGAGTTTGTGATGCTGGCTCTGTCTCTTGGCCCACTAGTAGTATTCTTGACTCTAATAGTATTCTTGATCCAGAAGGACTCTGGATCCACACTCTCTCTCCCACCAATAAACAAAAGCACATTCTTGGCACACTTTTGGGACAATGGCTACCATTTTAAACTCCCTTGAAAGTGTAATGAGTACACAAGGTCTCAGGTGTAGCACGTCTTGGGCTTCACAAGTGCTTAAACATATTTTGTTCTAGAGTTTCAACCACAAAAATACTCTGTATCTAGCTTCGCTTGTGATGAAAAGATAAAAGGCAAGGTATATGATATACCTCAAATCTTGTCTTTAGTGCACTACAGACACCTGGACCTTGCCCTAATCTCTCAGTAGGATCACAGGGCTTGGACCAAGTCACTACAGCACCCAGAATTCCTCTTCCTCACTCAGACTTTTCCTACACTCCATGACTTCCCTAGAACTGACCTGCCTACCTCCTACACTGATGAAGCAGAGCACAGCCATGTGCTCTCTATTGTCTCAGATTCAGCCAACTGGTACTGCAAATTGTTTTCATACAGTGATACACAAATGACTCAAAGGATCCCATTTACAATATCAGCCAGAGTTTACTTTACATTGTAATCAATTCAAAAAGGATGCTATACTGTCAAATGAAGGCATCTTGTTACTTCAGTGAACTAGCACTGCAGCACATGCTTCACAGAATTTTTCTAAATACTATTAAATACTTGAATTTACTATTAAACATAACTGATACACTAGAATCCTCTGGGCTCAGAAAGGGAACTGAAGAGCCTAAGACAGATTTAACTAATATTTAAGTAGAACAGAACAAACCTACAATGACTACGCACAAATTCAAGACCTTAAGGGCAAAGCAAACCAATAGGTGGTGGAATCAAAATAAACAAAAGGAGATTTCTTCACAGGTAATTTTAAGCTATGGTATTATAAGGATGCCAGTGAAACAACCTTCAGATGTAAACATGGCATTATGTGCAATATCACAAACGGAACAGATCATTCATATGGAGACTAATCTGTACATCTCTATGTACAGAAGCAATGGAGAATAAAGCCAAGAAATCCCTCCAGAAAAGTCAAACACTGTTCTCCAACATCAACACGCCACTTTTCAAATGCACATTCATTGCATGGAATACACAACATGTACAACTAATACAGCTTCTCCATCCACTGCTTTCCTATAGGAACCCAGTCACGCTCCTGATGACTGGAGTTAGTGTTTGTCTTGAGCGCAGTTTTGACTAAAAGTTTACATTGTCAGTACAAAAATGAGGGTCAGTAAGTAACAGTGCCAAAACAAAAGTCCATCAAAGCTGTAACATCAAAAACTTCAGTCCTTCTTCAAGCATGGTGGAAACCAGTCTGCAGAGTTCATGTTTTCTTTCTTGACTTAAATAATCAGAAATTTGATAGCAGTTTCGTTTCTTTTTTCTTTTTTTTATGTTACTGAGTCACAAAGTCTAACTGGTGGCCCTTCACATCCAGCTAAGGGATGCTGCTCTCCAGGTAGCATCTTTAAATGAAGAAAATCTGTGTTGTGGGAAAAGACTACATTTTAATATTTTGTCCATATCAGAGCACAGGAACACACTGCTCATGAACCCAGCTCTATGCAGAAGGCAGCTTGACTTAACAAAAGAATCAGAAAGTATGCTATGCAGAGGAAGAAACATACAATATATGATTCCATTTTATTATTATACATTCAATAGACTTGAAACACAGGTGTATGATGTTCTTAATACCTCAAAAAACCTCCAAAGGTCAGATTCAGTGCCTAGTTGAGCTAGTAGAAGTTCCAATAGGAATATCAGTAGAAATGGAAGCACAGCACTTCCAAAGCATAAAGTGTATCCAGCATACAAAAGAGGTGATAATAAGCAACACATTTTTCTGCTTGAGGATATGAAGACAGGTAAAATAGGGAAGTCTGAAATTGCAGAAGTTTCACTTAGAAACAATGAAAAATGTCTCAACTTAAGAGAAAAGGGGGCAGATGATGCTGTGCCTTGAATCATCTTCTCATTGAATCAAGCACAGTAATGGCAAACAGACACAAGGGATAAGTGCCCAAACACAGCATTCAAGCAATTCCAGGACAAACTGTCCTCTGAGACAAATCTGGAGGATTTTTGCTCTTCCTTATGTTTTGGCAATGCTAACATACTTGTGTCATTGGACTGAATTCTCTTCAGCCGTGCCCAGATAACACAGTAATTTCATCATAGCATTCCTGTATAAGCATTACACTAATCTTCTGCCAAATAGAGAGAGTAGAACCACCAGAGCTGGACCAGTTTCAACACATAAATCCCTGCTCAGTATTACTTTGACCCGCATCAAAGGGCTAATTCAAAAGTGGAAGACACTGTGTTGGTCAGTGACAGAAATCAGAAAAAACCTCTTGAAGTGTATGGAGAAAAAAAAAGTCTTCTGAAAATAAACCTAACTATTGCCATTTGAATTTGACACATGTCAAATGCTAGGGTAAGACTTTAAAAGCAGGTAAGCAAATCAGCTGAATCACCCCTGGGAATTACTCTAAAACCCCCACCCTTTGTGGTATCATGTTAGTACACCACCTCAGCAGTGGTTCCTGTGCATTTCTTGAGTACCAACAGATGTGGCACTGCAGCAGCTACTTAAAACCTGCTAAAAACTGACAATTGTTGTAAACTGGATTGCACAGAACTGATGTCTTTCTAAAAGAACATGCATCCTTTTATGACAATGACCAAAGACTTGTTCAGGGAAAGAGCACAATACCTAAGAAAACACAACTGCAAGAACATAATCCACATATTTTTCCCCAATAGTTATAAATTCTTACAGATTATCATACTAAAATCATAACAGCAGGATAGGTAATGTATGCATTTCCTGGATACATATATATGCCCATAGAAGTTCATGAGTTTTGACAGAATTGCTCTTCTTTCTAATAGCCAAGAACTTAGAGAATTAGATATATATGCACTTTACAAATCTTACTACTGTTAGCCAGAATGATCTTATTTTTGACAGGTGAGATACAGAAAATGAATCATACAGCCTGACTTCACTACTTGGATTTTATTTTCAAATAAAATTTCTAGATGTCTTCTGCAGTAGATTCCTCTGAGGCACATGACTGCTTGTTGCCTCTCAGAAAATTTATAACTACAGCTAAGACTACAGTTTTGGCAGAGAACATAGAAGAATAAGCTTGCTGTAGACATCCACTGATGATGAAGCCTTACGGATCCCAAGTTTGTCTTAAGGGTTTACGCAATTTTTGTGAACTATGATTACTTTTTAAATAAGTTGTCTGTACTAGTGCTAATTTTCAGTAAGACACACAGTAGACACAGGGATTTCTAATGAAACATCTAATAAATCAGGAAACAAGAGGAAAGAATTGCCTCTTTTGACAGCCAACCCCATGGAGCAGCCCAGCACATTACTGTTAGACAGGGCTGGTGTGCCTAGGCACAATACAGGGCTATTCAGAACTCCAGCCACCATGCTTCTTACCTTACAGATGTCACGTCTTGAGAATAACAGAGCCCAGAACCATTCGCTTTGATTTTCAAGTGTTCTGATTCAACTTAGGGAGGTCAGCTTTCCTGTTTTACTTAATTTTAGGCTTCAGAAAAGATCATGGAAGTCAACAGCTTTCAAACTGAGGTTTTCCTTTTCCTACTCCCCTCTACTACCCCAAATGCAAGTTATCTTTCCTATAATCTGGTCGAAACACCAGAACACTCTCTTAAGAAGAAAAACACACACCCCCATATTGTCCGTTCTAGAAAAATAACAGGTACTTTTTTTGGTTCATCATTCTAATGTTGTACATGCTTTTCTTGTTTTTAAACACAATTACATAAGGAAAGAAAAAGTTATTTTTACTTTCTTCATTGCTATTGCACCATTCCCTAAACATACAAATATTATGCAAGTCAACACTCAGGTTTGCAGCACTTCAATGACCAGCACTGGAGAGGCACATAAATTCAACAAGAAATTGGTAACCTTTTTGGCACTTTTTATACAGTAAATCGCAAAAAGGAATCTCAAGACACTAAGCAAACTTAGGCACTGATAAATCTCTTCCTAGTGAAGTAGTTTCCCAGATTTCTTGTTTTCTTCTGTAGGCTATATTTTGGTTTTACATAAGCAGTAGTTTGTATTTCCATTATGGATGCTAAGTTGAATGATTCAGTAGAGAAACAATCCCAGACATCCACTCAACTAAAATAAAAAGTTTTCAGTTATGCACTACATGAGTTTATTTATATATTCTGAGACTGTTTAGCAAATATCATAACCATAAAAATCAGACTCCTCTGTTTTATTCTTTAAAAACATCCAACAATCTACTGCAGCTACTTATGTTACTAAGGCCTTCCAAAATTACTATGCAAGCCCAGGTCAAGCTTAGTCAAAGATACAGTGACATGAAAATAGCTGACCAGCTATGCTTACACACAGAACTAACATCAGACTCACAGCCCAAGACAGGCTAATGCATGACTGCCTCCTTTCTTTCACCTGGAAACAAACCTATATGTGTACCACTATATAATGTACAGTACTAGAACCACAGAAAACTAACTGTTCCTCTTACTCCTTCCAAAATACACCCTGGTTTACATAGCCCAGTTTTTCAGCTCTGAAAAGCTTACACTGCACAAATGCACTGAGATTTAAGGACAGTAACCTCAGTTACAGGTTAAGGAGTGGAAGAACATACCCACAGCTACCGGATGTCTAAACCCATTGTGTTCTGGGTCTGGCTTCATCACAGTTAATAGTTGTGGAGTACTCCAACTTTTCAAATTGAGATCCATTAAATAGGCATGGCAGTGGCGTACCACACTTCACCCTGAAACCCCAAATTAAGATATACTGATAAAGGTAACTAAGTTCTTGAGTGGAAGGATGGCAGGATCTCCTCAAAGAGATCCAGTTCTGCTTCTGTCAGCAGTTAACTGTGAATTAAAGCAAGTTACTCTATTTACAAGAGAATATATAATCCATTTGGAAGGAAGCAAATCAGTACTTAAATTTAAAGCACTTCATTATCTTTGACTAGAAGTACATATGTAATATAAAAGGATAAGTATTAGTAATCAGAACACTTTGCACACGGCATCAAAGTCACTCCCAATGTAGGGAAGCATTGCTTTCCATTTTAGATTAAGAAACACAGCAAACTGGTTAGCTGATCTACTAAAGCAGTAAAGGCAGCACAGTAACTGAGATAGAATGAGTTTTCATACTCCCATCCTAATATGGGAACCATTAACCAGACTCAGCTTTGAAGGTCCATTTGTTCCATTTAAGGCCATTAACTCAATAAGGCATATAAATTCACATGCATCTAACCCAACAGAAACCTACATAAGTTTTCAACAATGAGTTAAACACCGTCACAAAAACAAACCTCTTTTGGCTTTCATACTATGACATTAAGGCAAATTCTGAAGAACATTTCAACTGCTGCCCTCCCTTTAATTACTGCACTAATTCATGTTCTTTCCAGACAAGCCTACTTCGGTTATCTTTACCAGACACCAAGTGGGAACTCTTCACATCAATAAAAAAGGCACTAACCAAAATATCACACTCATCATTATACTACTTATTTTAATAAGACATTGTTAAGTTACAAAACTCAGACACTTGCAAAAGCCAGAACTTAAGGTTTGTTTAATGTTTCACTGGTATGATGGACATATACAGCTGCCATTAAAAAGAAAGGATAGCACCTTTGGCTAATTAGTTCAGTGTGCTGCCATGGTATGCTATGCTGACACCTTGGGACATAAAAACTGGAAGCGGCAGTTTCTGTGCTTCAGGGCAAGGTGGGAGAAGCAGCTCAAGATAAAGACATTTAAGCTTAACAGAATATCAGACTGAGATCTACCAGGTGTTGAAGGTGCAAAGCTCTTATCTTTGATGTCACTGAACCACCCAGCCAATGGTTAACAAGGCAAAATGCACAACAGAGTATTAGGACAACTGAGTTATGCATGTATAATGTCCACAAGGAGTCTCTCCAGCATTTTAGCAAGGCACTGTTTTCAAGAAACTTTGTCAGGTACTGATTTTAAGGAGGCTGCCACTATCATGGCTTGCTAATTTGATATAATTTGTGATATTCTTAATAGTTCTTTAGGTTTGTTTGTTTTTTTTTCAGTTCCTGACTAGTTCAATTTGCCATTCTCTACTTTGTATACAGACTTTTGGATAAACCCATGCATTTAATGTTATTTTTTCCTTTTTCTTCACAAGTGTGTACTGCTTTCTTTCAAATTAAAGAAATTAATACATAAACCAAGTAAAAGCTGCGTGTGTTTGCAGCATCACTTCATTATATTACAATATTAGATAGGTATAATAGTTTTACCTAGAGTAGGAGAAAATTTTTTTGTTGCTTGCCTCTGGTTCATATCAATTCACTACTAAGTGGATGATAGCCTAGAGAGACACCCCACTCATTAAAAATAAGTGTTACAAAAAAATTATTTATTGAATTACATGGCATAGCCATTTGATCTAGTAGGAATTAGTCTGCCAAAGTTTGACCTTCTAGTTTCTGACACGTAATCATAATGTAAGTTTTTTTAGTACCTGAGCCACAATTTTCTGTCCCCAACTCAAAAAAAAGAATCAGAGTTGTACCGTGGACCTAACCACTCAAGTGAGGCTTTTGAAGTCAGAGGGTAAAAATTTCACAAGCTCTTCAGTCCAGAAGTGACACAGTCATCTAGCCACATTTTCAATGAGCCCTCTAAGTATGTAAAACAATTTAAAGAAAACCACAGTAAGAGACATCCAATCTGCATTCCCAGAAACATTTTCATAATGTATATTAAGTAATCAGCCAGTACTGAAGAAAACATTATTTTCAGCTCAACTTACTGAACTAGCTGAAAACTATGGGTAGAAAACTCCATTCCAGAGTCAGACAAAAACATACAACAAAACAACATACACAATGTAAACTTTGATATCTGAGAGTCAGATAACAAGGCACAAGATGTGTTAATGAGAAATCTGACTGTACAAAAATACAGAAGGTCAGCAGGATCACTGATAAAATACCACCAGTGTTACTACAAAGCTAGTGGTTCCAAGTATGATAAGTTTTATAATGATTCCCAAAGTCTTCAACACGACTCCGAAGGTGGTACAGAGAGCATGCTCTAATCATTTTCACACTATCACACAAGAAACTGGCACAGTCACAAGCCTTTGGAGATGAGGAAGATCATTAAGTTTTGGCATGCAGAATTCAGTATAACAGGTTCTGGTAACAGGTAAGGAAAGTGTAAACTTATTTCCATCTCTGGCATTAGAGCCACCCACATACAACAGAAGTAACATGGATGGGCAGCAAGTGCTGCAGCTGTATGAACTTGCAAGTTCCCAGATGCATCAAAACCAAATTATATTCCCTTTTCTCAGTCTGCCATTTTGTCAGACTCAAACTCTACCCAGCAGCAAGTACAAAGTGATATTTAAGACTACTATTCTACAGGTCTTTACTTGAAATTTTAACAGATAAGCAGGAAGTAGCTGTCCACTGGTTCAAATTTGGTCCAGGTGTTTGATTTGTCTGATACTCTCTTCACAAAGAAAATGCCTTGACTTTGAACCACATTGGAAGTTCTGAAGCAGAATACTCATTAAAACTAAATACATCTGATTGAAAGCCTTAAAAACATAACAAGTCCCAAACTAAACTATTTCAATAGGGCCTTAAGTGATCCAGTACAAAGGATCACCACAACGATGGCCCCAAAACTATAACAGCTCCATGTTTATGTAAATTAATCTAATGCTTTCTTGCTATTATTGTTTCCTGAATAAACTTGCAAGTATAAATGAAATGAAATGGATTTCAGGTTACATAACACAATGAAAAGGATTTAGCATTTATTTGATCTTCTCATCTCACAGGAGTAACACCAAAAAATTCTTATGAGTACTACATTCTATCGCTAATTTTAAAAGAGTGTATGAACTTCATGACCAACAGTTTATAGTTACCCTGCCTTCCTTTAAAAAGAATAATTTAGTGTTACCACTACAAACAGGCTGGAAATTTACAATAAGATACTACTTACTTCCTGTGTAATTGCAACATAAGTTGGAAAAGGAAAGGCCAAAAATATTGCAAGATTCACTGAAATTCTGCTATACAGATTTACTTGGTACTCTGAGGTACCAACTAACACATAGTTACACATTATAAAAACCCCTAACAGAGAGCTAAAAAAATAATCCCTATTTAAATCATCTTGTTCCTTTTCATGTTACTTAGTTTGATACTGTAACAGTCTTTGTAGTAGCACCCTGTTGTGTGTGCTGTCTAAAATATTCTACTGTAGCCTAATCAGCTAAACACTCTTTGTTTAAGTCCTAATCTTTTCCAACTTTTTCCTAACTGCTGAACACCTGCAGAGAGCTCCCATAGTTATCTTTGTGATACAGAAACATAAAAGATGAAACATGGTGCGTGTTATAGAAGCTATGCATACAGGACAAAAACCTCAAAGGATTGCCAGACTGCCCATTTACCACTGGATTCTTCCTGTAGCTCATCTTCTGTGCAAGTAAACTCACAATATAGCATAGAATTGTTGTTTTATTAAGAGTTCAGTGATCAAATCATGTCTCCGTTACTGAAATACAGAACATCATTTATTTAGCAGTTTAAATGTAGGCCAGAAAGGAATACAAATCTACATCTACCTGTCTTTCACTAATTACATACATAATTTCCATTGCATCACATTTTTTCATGTTTTAATTCCATTACCTTTCTCATACTGGGCACTGCTTCTCCCTATGCTGAGATCAAACTACTTGAATAGAAGTATTCCACCATAAAAGCGGAATGAAAACACGCACTTCTGTAGAAAAACTTTATCATCTTGCACTTCCTCCACGTAACAGTGGATTTGAACAAGCCAACTTACTGTTACAAAACATTCAGTCCCTTCAGGACTTTCAAAAGCACGTTCTTTCCTCATGCCATATCATTTTAAGCTATTTTGTATCTCCTCAGAAACAGCACAAGAAACTTCCCTTTCCCCGCCTCCCTCTTTTGACACATCAGCACTACCAGACTGATACCTCTACTTCCTGTGCCCCCAGGGATGAACATGGTGCCCTGAACTGCTCTCCATACTAGTGCCGGAGGAAGCAACAGGAGCGCACTGGACACAGATAAAAGAGCACAGATACACAAAAGTGCTGCAGAACACTTAAGATACCAAACAGTTCTGTGAGTGTTATTCTGCAAAATGACTCCTGTTTCTTTAGACAGCTTAAGACTGATTTACTTCCACATTAAGGAATCAAAACCACTCTGAAATCATTATAATTCCTTCACTAAAAAATAAAATTCAGATTTTACAGTTTAATGCTTATTTGTTTCTATTGAATTCAAGATGACATTCTCACCCATCACGTTAATTTCTTCAAAAGTAAATTCCAGATCCTAAATACAGCCTCAGAAGGTAGACAAAGAGATTCTATTCCCATGACGCTATAGTTTTCTACCAGGTCTTAGTAGTCTTGCATGCAGAAATGTTATTACGATTGATTTTTTTCCCTTCCCCTTTCTTGCTTTTTTGCCCAGGCATTTCACATCTCTAAACATATTAAGTTATGTCAACCACAGAGATTTTCTCTATACTAAAATTCACAGGTTTTGAGAAATCAAATGAAATCTACAGAAGTTCCAGATTACAGATGGGAACTGTCAGTTTTCCTTATGCTTGTAAATATACCTTTAAGGGAAACATTCCTTAATCAGGTTCCCTTTGCTTTGGCCATTAAGTCTCTGCAATATTGCTGATCTGGATGTCACCCAGGAACTCCACTGACAGGAAAAGTTTATCCTCCAAATAGAAAGTGGATTTCTTTTTACAAGATCCTGTCATGTGAGCTGTGCAATATGAGCTTTTGCTTGATGACAGGACCTTTACATTGCTTTTGAACAACTTTTCAAGAGACTGCAAACATGATGTTAGAAATAAGTTGACAGGGAAGGGCAAGAAGATGGGCTGCTCCAAGAGCAGAGATAAGCCAGGAACTGAGGGCAATCACAGCACAGGCGAGGGCAGCCTCACCAAACAGGGGACACAGTCTCACAAGACCAAACTGGGCCAGGCTGGGAGAGGGACAGCTTCCACAGGGTCCAGACGAGGCAAGGTCCAGGGTCTATCCAGGGAGGTAGAAGGCAGGGACAGAGACAGGACTTGGGTGCAGGCTGCAACACAAATTCAATCTTCCTCCTGGAGATGTAGCCAAAGATGAGACTGGAGAGGAGCTGCCCACAACAGGGGCTGTGCAGGGCATCTGAGTGAGAGGAGGCCCCAGGTAAGTCTGGTCAGGGCAATTAGGGCCCATTAGCACAACCATGGGCCTGACACAAACCAGTCTACACTTTAGTTTCGAGGGCACTGTTTAATAAAAAGTGTATGTGCAGCAGTGTCAACTATTTCACTGGCTCGCACACTAACATCTGTTTCAGTTTAAGCCTGTATCAGATTCCATTATGATGATTTTAACCTGGAGCTCTTTGGTAGGGCTCAAATGGAGCATACGGAAACTCTTACCATACTTTTAAGAGCAGACACTTGATCAATCAGAAATTAAAATAATTTACAAAACTGTACAGGAAAATAAATTCTAAGCATTACAATTTAACCTGAAAAGGTTAACACAGTCGTCATCATGTACCAAGGGAAAGAGGAAAGCATGATTCACTCTCCACTGATAATATCCGAAGCTAGTATTTAGGCCAAAGAACCACTGAGGAAGCATTTAGTCTGAAAATCTAAACAGACATACTATTTTAAAATAATAAAACTATTAACTGCCATTGACTAGTCATGATATTGTTTGCACACACATCCAGTATTGGCTTTTCTACAGTACTTTCTGTTCAATAGTTATCTGCAACATAGAATGATATCATAGAATTGTTGGGTTGGAAGGGACCTTAAAGATCATCTAGTTCCAACCCCCCTGCCATGGGCAGGGACACCTCCCACTAGGTGAAGTGGCACAGGTGTGTATCCTATTAAAATATTCATTGGATGTGCAAATCCATGAATTTCTCTCTTCTCAGGCAGAAAAGATACATGAATCCATGATGACCATTTTAAAACTTAGTTATTGTACTAAGACAAGAACAAGATGGTTGTAAAAAAAAAAAGAGGCAGTCAAGAGGATATCTGGGTACAGTAACCTACATAGTATACATAAGGAAAGCACACAATATTCATTAACAACTGCAGCTGACTTGGGTCTTCTCAGTAGAGAAGGTAGTAACTAACACAGCCCCTAGTCACAGCACAAGTGCCAAAACAAACTGAAATTCAGTGGTTCCCAGACAGATTCCTTTGCTGCAGACTCTTGCTGTTCAGTTAACAGGGTAATCCTTGTCTTCACAGGAACCTACTTCTGAGCTTGGTGAAGCAGGAGAAGCTTCCTAGCTGAAGTCCAACTCCCTAACCAAAGCTCTTCCCCATATCTCCCTTTGGTTTCCCTAACTTTACAGCATACTATAACAGTGTTAGACTACAATAGCCTTTTCTCACAAATCATTCAATTGCTTCAGTCATTAATAAACAATATTAACAAAGACATTTTGGAGACTTAAAGGGAAAAGATACTTTATAAGAAAGATGCAAGAGAAGTAATATAGTTTAGACACTCCTGCAAAGCTTTAGAGACAGACCAATATAAAGAGCAAATCTACAGAGTTACATTAAAATATCTGAGTTACTGGAGTAGATTAATAAAAGTAGATTTCAAATCAAAGGAGAATTGCAAGTGGGAATAGTTTTTGAAGGAGTGCAGCAAGTACAGGAGTGCCACAAGAATCAATATCAAGATGAACACTATCCTTTTCACTATCTCCTAAGACTTATACAACACCACACGGACTGTAGTGACAATATTCACTTCAAGTGCAAAGCACAGGCAGTCAGCATTAAGCAAGAAGGTTATACAATTCACATGCATAGAGGGCTCATGCTACTATGGAGGGGACAGATATGAAAAACAAAGAGGAACATAACATTTTAATGAGTTATATCCTATAGAGATGTGCAGGAGAAAGATCTGTTCTCAGAAACAATTGTATCCTTCTTTCAACTTGAATATCTGGTACAATTATTACCAAAGGGAAAGAGCATTTTGTGATACATTTGGGAAGTTGCATTTATATAACTAGTTTCTTTGTTTAAAATAAATAGATATGAAGTCAGAAACACATAATACAAGAATAACAGGAAGTAGATCAATTTTGTAGAATACCAAAAGTTCCCTAATGACAAGTAGTAAGAATGAGTTTTCTTAATGAGAATGCAATTCATTTATGAATCAAGCCAAGAAAACAGAACATATGGACAAATACCACATGTCCTGCCTGAACATTATACCTTGGGTTTAATAGGCATTTGATGATTGTTGTCACCCTGGACAGGACTTTGCTTAATAGTCACAGCTTGTGGAAACCATGAATTCATGCCCATGTTACCAAGTACACTGAGGGGTCCATATAAAGACTTTTGAACAACTGCCTTAATTGCATATTTAACATACAATGATACACACACAGAGTGAATAAAGTGAATCTTCATCTTTTAGAATCAGAACTGTTAATTACCTGAGGTCTCTCACCAGTACGTACACCTCATTTTCCACCATCACACATTTTCTTTCACCCTCACTACTTACTGCTCTTCATGTTAAATAATCTCACCTGTTCAGCATAAAAAAATGCTAATTTATCAGCTCCATCAAAAAACCAAGTAGCTAAGATCACAGATTTGTAAAATTCACCAGTAACATGAAAAACCTTAACTTTTAAACCCTATTTGCTAGTCAGTAACCTTTTTAGCTTCTCATCCTTCCAACTGGAATTTCATTGTCCCAGATATTCAGCTTTATTATAACATTTCACTGAGACACTAGTCCCCATTCAGAAAAGCCCAGCCTGCACACTTACCTTGAGGCACCTGTTTAAAGTCTACCAAATTCAACAGTATTGAAGCATGCAGTAATTAGAGACACAAATACATAGGCATCTAGAAAAAAAGGAAAAAAAGAATTTTGTATATAGTTAAAAGTACAAGAGCATTTTACATGACATTACTTCACAACTTAAAAACTAAAGGAATCATTTAGATGTCTGACACACAGCACAAATGGAAAAATTTACATTAATTTAGACATTTTGATTGTGGGAACATGTGAAAAAACCTCACACCCAATCATTACCTAGGAAATGTTTCATAAAAGAACAAAAATTCTAATTAAAAATTACCAACTCCAATTTCAACCAATCTAATCCCTTTATTTGTCAACCTTTCAAACACTGCTATCAGCCACAAATGACACCTAAGCTTGAGAAAGCTGTAATTACTGTTGTGATTTTGCAAGTATTTCAGTTTTCAATTAAAATTTAAGGAAAATGGCAATAATTCCACAACATACTAGTGATGACAAAAACACGTCTTCAGTTTGTTTTTCTTTTCCCTCTTACAAAGTGTCATGTTTTCAATTGGTGTGCCATGGATGATGAATTAGACAGAGAAAGCCCTTCCCCTCTCTAATGTAGCTCCTGTTTGAGCAAACATGTCATTTAATTGTACCGTGGAAGTGATCCCACTAAATAGCAGGTAAGTAAACTGTCATTTTGGACACAGGCGGTATGTGAGAACTACCCTACTGTCTTCTGACATGAAGAAAAAAGTTGATTAGCAGAACCTCACCCTCAAATCCTATCCCTGTTTCATTAGCTGAGAAGACGAGGGGAGGCACCACCAGAAACAAAAAGGCCAACATCCAGCAGCAGCTGAGCACAGTGACCCACAAGGGCTCGCCTGTGACCAGCCAGAGGCTGGACACATGCATGGTCATTAACAGGGAAGAATGTTGATGGAGGGGCGGCGGGAACCACCACACAGACAGGTACCATGAACAAGGTGGCCCCGGGAGGAGGGACACAAATGACTGTTGGTGACGAGCTGACTGAAAGACTTCGGTCAGGCCAACAGGAACCTGCAGGCCCAGTGAACCGCACCTGACAGGCAAAGGCCATGTCGGCCGTGACATTGCCGCTGGCACAAGGCCAGCGGCAGCAGCCCCCAGGCCCTCCCCTGCGGCACAGCATAGCCCCCCTCACACCGCGGGATCGGGCTGCCGCCGCTGCCGCGCTCCCCTTACCTTTCCCTGGGGCAAGGAGCCACCGGCCGCCCAGCCACCTTCCTGTGCATTGCGATTCCGCCTCAAGAGAAAAGGCGACGACCGATGACCGGCTCCCGTTCCCCCCACCCGCCGCCGCGGGCAGCGCGGAGGACGCGGCGCGGCCCCTGCGCTGCGGCGGGAAGCACCCGCGCAGGAGGCAAGCTGCGCGTGCGGCACCCCTGCCTTCCAGAGGGTTCTGGAAGGCGACGAGGCCTCCCCTCACGACGACGACGACGACGACGACGACGACGACGACGACGACGACGACGACGGCACCACCGCCCGCGACCGCCACAGGCGCCCGCCGCCACGGCAAAGCTCGGGCCAGGCTGCAGCAGCTGCTGGTGGGCGGTTTTAACAGCTTCCAGACGAGGGCGGCGCCGGGTCCTCGCACTGACAGCGGCACAGGTGAGGAGAAGCCGCAGATCTTTAGATATCTGTGCGTCGGCCGCCTTCTTGTCCTGATCCCCACACAACTGCTGCATTCTCCCTATTGGAGCTGCTTTTAGTCATTAGTCAGAAAAGACCTCCCTTCCCAGGATGACAGAAGGTGATTAAATGTGTGTGTTTAGGATCAGTAAGTTTCCTGCCAATTAAATGTGACCATTGTAACCTTTTTCTAGTGATAGGCTTTATGTCTTTTAATTATTTATTAAGTAGGAATGAGCTAACTAAGCCAGATGTTAATGAGATTCAGAGCTTGTGAACTGTGGTGCCTGCCAGGTTGTGAATACACAACATACTTTAACGCATCCACAGAAAAGTGAAAGCAATGAACACCCTTGGGTTTGTGCTGTGCTGACCCTGACCTTGCCTTTCAGGCCTCGTCTCCCGGCTTCACCGTGGACCCACCTCCTCCTCAAGAGCTTCACCAGCCCATGGCTGACATGGCCACTGTCCCTGACCAGCTCCACTCACCTTGCCTGGCTCCTCTGCGGCTGCAGCTTGTTCTGAGAGCCCTCAGGCTCCCCGTGGCAGCCCCCAGCTGTGTGGGCCAGCCCCCCACGTTGTGTCTTGGTACCTCAGTGACTGTAAAGCTGCTGGGCAAACTTTCACCCCCCTCCGTTGGACAGCTTCACAACATGAACTCAACTTCAGCCATCTACCCACCACCATCCCAATGATCTCATCTTTTATTTATCCTGTAAGTACTACCTTTATTTTTGGGCCTATATGTATGTGGTTTTGGTTTTGTTTTGGTGTTTGTTTTGGTTTGGTTTTGATTTTTTTGTATCTGGCTGTATTGTAATACATAGTATTTGTTTGAATTCACCTCAGTGATCTGGATCAGTGACCTGGCCCCTTCATTATCTACCTTTGTGTAATCCACAGTAATTATCTTAGATGATTTGATGTTTTCTTCTAGCTCATTGATAAAATATCAAGCAGTGAAGGACAAAGAACCGATTACATTAGGATCCTATCAGAAACACTTCAGCTGGATGACAATTTCCCTCTGACTTCTCAGTTATTAATCCCTTAAATGTATTGTTTTAATTTCTTAATACATTATGACCTAGAGTATCAGGATTCCTTCTTAGAGTATTTTTCTCTTAATTAAAAAGTTGTAACCTTTACTTATTAACTACTAGGAAAATAATTTGCTTGTAAGAAAAGCATTCTGATTTTTAAGCCAATCATGTAATACTGGCAGGTGAAAAACTCAGTTACTATGTTTCTTATATTTTCTTTTTTATAGCTAGTTGCAAATTGATCAGGCATTTCATACTAATTGTGAGAAGCCTGTGATTTCTAACACACATTTCTACTTAGTTATAATTAAAAACATGTATTACACTATATAGAAGTTTGCATCATTTATTATTTTAACAGAAGCCTGACTATGCAAGCTAACAAAAGAAATTTCCAAGATTTTATGTAAAGAAAATGTAAAATAAAAACATATTTATTCCAGTTAGTAGATAATCCTTTTTAATTTGGACTGAAATGATTTGATTTTCTCTGATTTTAGCATGATACAATACAGTTTTACAAGGAATAAGGGAATACTCGGTTCATAGCCAGTTCTGCGTTCAGACACAAGGGCATTATTTTAAATAAAGTCAGGCAACAAGGTGGGCCACAGCTCTGACCTAAGCAATGCACTTGCCCTAATGTTGTACTTCAATAAAAATACCCTCAAAATCATTGTTTAAGGGTTATTTCCAAGTTAGCAGTTTTACCTTCCCTGAAAGAGTCTTATCAGTGTCATCTATAGAAAGGGCCACGATCAACTGAAGAGTTTCTAAAATGAGAGGTATAGAAAGAACACATTGGAAATCCCAAATGGACAGGAAAAAGGGATGATCATGAGCCTATCAAATAGCTTCACATTAGAATAATGGAGAATTAAGTAAGATTTACAGCTGCCCTTATAGTTTCTCAGGAATTTTGTTTACTTACTTCTGTAGAAGGTGATATTGAAGCCCATCTTGTGGAGCTCCATAGTTATTATCTCATTTTAAGAAGGTCAGCTCTGACACCAAGGTAGACTTTCAAATGAATCCTGCAGGGTTTTTTTTCAGATTAGGTAATTCTTTTTCAGATAGGTAATTTTTTTTCAGATTAGGTAATTTCAGATTAGGTGCTTAGAGACTGGGACATGTGTGCCACATGTCCTATTTCGTGCAGTTGTCCTGACAGTAGAACTCTGATACCTTCAAGCAAAAGGTACACAACCAACATTGTACATACACATACAAATTTTACATATGCTTTCATGTATCATTTCTCAATGAGTCAGATATTATGGACTGTTTCATAAAAAACCAGTACAAGTTAGTCTTTGACTTAAGAAATTGCCTTAAAAACCAAGAATGTTAAACCACAGTGCTTGTCCTACTTCTTCTTTAATAACTATCCAGTTATTTCCTAATCTTTAGCGTAACAGTCCTTCAGGATGAGAAATTTTTTTTTACTGCACTTAAGAAATTAAGGAATTTCTTTTTTTGATTGATTTGGCTGTACTTGTTCTTAGTACAAACCTACTTTTTGAATTTAACTTCCGTTGATTTAATGGTGTTTTCCTGACAATACTGCCCTACACCAACACTGAAATACCTTTATTTATATTTTTCTGTCATGGGGAGCTGTAAAAACTACTGATTTTTTTTTTTCTTTTTCTGACACAGCCACACCATATAATCAGTTTAAAACACAGTTTTCTGTTTAGTATGTAAAAAATGTATATAATTTTTAACAGATCAGAATAACCAGGTATTTTAAAAGAATCTTTCTAGAGAAAATGCTTGAAAGTCTATTCCCAACTTCTGTCAAGTGTGTAATTCATTATAACAAAAGAAAAGTACTTCACAGGACACCCTGACGGACTGACACGATCTCTCAGTGCCTTCCACAATGATGGTATGTGGAATCCTGTGTAATGGTTTGAACAAGAGCAGGAACTAAAAAATAGTACTGTTTAATCTCAGAAGTTTGTAACTTACATCCACACACTTAACAGTCCTTTGTTATATTCCAGTTCCTACGATAAGATAGGCAACATACAAGTGGGTAAACAGACTGCATCAGTACCAAGCCATCAAGTAAGTGCAATAATACATACACTCTTTTTTTTTCTTTTGGAATGAATCACTTTTCAAATGTTTCATGTTATTTTTTTTACTCAAAAATTAAAAAGAAAGCAAAAGAAAAAAAACACTGAAATCAATAACAAAGAAGCCCACACCAAATATTGCAACTTCCAGTTCTTAACTAACTGCTCATTTCTTTCTACCTTGTATACAAATGTTGAGCACAGCATTTGCAGGTGCCCCACGGGCTGTTTTCTCAACCACTTCCCCATAGAAAACACTTTGCAGATTTTCATTGGCATGAGTAGTTTTTTCTTCAGGCCCAGAAAGCCTGAAGGATCAGACCTGTTATCTGCTCAAAAACACCATTTGGTTTTTTGTTTACAGGGGCAAACTGTGACATGAAAATACTGGGAGACAAAAACATACCTCTGTGCAGTCCCTTCAATCATTCACTGCAGGCACAAAAGATGGAGCAAAGGTTGGGCAACTAGTGTCTTTTCCACATTTCTCAGGCATAGAGCAAAGAGATGTGAAGAATTATTTCCTACCCAAATGTGTCAGCCAACAGAAGGGAATGAATACAAATTTAATATGCTTCTGGTCAAAGTTCAGCAGAGAATTTTGTTCTGTTCTGCTAATACACAGTGATCTTAGGGTACTCAGCTGTGCAAAATAGAGAAAGAAATTAAAGGTACAAAGTCTTACAGCTTTGTTCTTCTTTGTCGTGATACCTCCAACAATTTTTAAATTAATTTCAATGTCTTTCTCACAGCATCATATTTCACTTTGATTCTGCACTGACTTTGAAATTAAGGGTTAACCAAATTACTTGTAAAAACCCTGAATTTTATGTAGAGTACTCCCTTCGAAATGTGTTGTAATTCAGAGTCTGTTCTTCACTGAAGACTGTATATTAGTATTTACTTCATTTTTTTGGTAAACAAGGAGCAATGTTTTTAATAATCAACATGCTTTTCTTTACATTTGGAAGTGCAAAAATACACACAGTAATAGCCACAAAGTAACAGCAACCTTATTTGAAGAGAGTGGTGATGAGCCACCTTACATTTATTCCTTACTGTTACAAGCAATACAAATTGCAGGCGTTTGTACTGACATTTGTTTAATGTGAAAATATATTTCCAAGAAAATATGCACTATCAGGCATCTTTAGCAGTCATTCTCACATTTTTCTTTCAGATTGTAAACATGTGGGTACAGGCAAAGAAAACATAATTGAGGTCATATTAGGCATCATTTAAAAATGGTTTTAAATGATGATGATGTTCTTTCACATTTTCTAGAATAGGTTGTTGAGTAAAAAACTCGATCAGTGCTGTTCACAGCTGGCTTCTCTCTCTGTTTCTGTTTTCTTTATTCTTCCACTCCCTGCACACCTTTTACACAGCCCCATGGCAGTGCTTCTTCACACCAATATGATGCGCCAAAATTCTCTCTTTGTTTTACAGCACACAACCTGTCGTTGTGCTACACAGCCTACTGTGGCCTTCTCATTTCCCACATAGACTGAGATTCAGGTCTCAAGTGATATAAAAAAGCAAAGCATTCCTGTTCCAATTTCATACAAAGCACTGTCTTTCAGACATATTTTAACATAGAAAGCCAAAGAGGAAGTTAGCAGTTTACCACAAGATTTTACTGTCATTTCAAAGTAGTAACAATGAGTTCTTGACCCATTTTTACATCACATATCATGATTAAAATGTAGCAGCCATTTAGTGTAGTGAAGTATTTTTTAAGTATTAGCCCATGCAGCCTTACAGTACAAACAAGGGTATCTGTGTGATCAGATTGTAAGTACAATTCTTTGTAAAAATTGTACCTTGGGAGTGTAACCCTAGATATTTCTTTACTGAAAGATACTATGATCATTTTTTTTTTCTCTTGGCTGTACTTATTTTGTCTTGTCATCTGTATCATCGTCTTTCCTGAAATTCCAAATCTGTCTCGTATCCTAGTTCATACTTGATTCCATTTGCTGTCTGTCCGTTTACTGGTCCTGTTTGCCCTTCCTCTATATTTTCATTCTCTTCATGCTGTTTACACGCATTTGCTTAAGGTCTAGCACAATCTCCATCTTTTAGCAGGAGAGCTAGACCCCAAGCGTGTTTAAATCACTCTTGAGCATCACACTTTTTCCTCTGAAATGAGGCATGTTTATTTAGAAAAGTTCTTCTTTGCTGTCCTGTCATTTACATTTTTTTCATAATTATATTTAATAAATATCACATTATAAGGAATGAAAAAGAAATATAGCCTTTGATGCAATGACAAATCACCCACTGTTGTTCTTAGTTTGTAGCTACAGAGATACACACCAGTCAACCTCTCCTTCACAAAAGGGCCTGGTAAAAACAAACAGCTCTCCTTAGTGCTATTTATCTTTCAAGATTCTTCTCCATAGTGGAGTTGTGGCAGAATTTTTTGACAGAGAGGGAGAGAGACAGTAGCATTTTTCCTATAAAGAAACCTTTATTGGATTGGGGGAGGAGAAAATTTGGCTGATACACATGATTTGGAGATCTCAGTGCTCCTTTCACAAGAATGGAAGATGATAACAGATGAAGGGACCTTTGAGGGACTCCAGAACTATGCACACCTCTTATTTTATGTTAGTCTAATAAAAGTGTAGCTACTTCTACATTCAGCTGTCTAGTTCAGTTGGCAAGAACTCCATTTTTCAATAAATCATTTTCAAGCCTCTTTTGATATCCATTCCCTTGTGTCAATGATAGGTTTCTGAAAAAGCAAAACCAAAAAACTCTCCTAGGCTGTTTTTCAGTGGTAAGTACTAGATACAATGGATCCCGAATGCTGTCATGCACTTACAAGCAATCGTAACTGTATAGTGTGCTTATAGTAACAGAACTCCCAGTACTGTCTCTCCTAAGTAACATGACATAGTATTTGAGGTACTAGCTGGAGCATAGGAACCTGAATTGTGTTCTCAGTTGTTGCTCTTCCTCCCTCATGTATGACCCAAGCATGTCACCCTGGGCCTGTTGCCTATCCTGTTCCTCATCTGCTTTGTTTGAAAGTTCTTCAGAGGACAAAACGTGTCTTACCGAAGTGAGGCATCATTATTTGAGAACTGTGTACTACAGTATTACTACGTGGATAAAGATAGATCATTCAGTGCTTTTGTACAACATATGTTTCTTACGTACCCTATAGTACAAAATAAAGCTAACTGTTGGCCAGCCACCAACTTTTAATGCACAGCCCTTTGACCTCTTCATTACAAAGTTTACCATCTGCCCAAAGGGTAGCAACTATAGTGGCATTTGTGACATCTGTCACTACTGCAAACTTTTCACCATCATATATTATCAGTGATCACAGAACTCAGGCATGATGGACATTTACCTGATGTTCTTTTTAATCTGATACAGTTTTTCCCCCTAACTTTGGCATGAGAAGGTTATAGTGAGAGATTCTTTAATTTGTAATAGGATTTGCTTGGTTTGTACACTTCTATCATGTGTGGTATCATACATGGAAGTACGACTCGAGTATAAGGATCACACATAAAGCCCTTGATCAGGTTACTTCAACCTTTTTTATCTACCTGTACATAAAACACCTATCATATTATGCCTCATCCAAGAGTATTTCAAGCCTTAGCATATCATAAACTTTAAATAAAACAGATCTGTAATTGTCATTATTGCTAATTACTTTACTTGGTCTTGTAATGCCAGTCATGTAGTCCACTCATGGAACTTTTGTTTAGTTGACCCAAACTCATGACTTAGTAAATTACATGACTTTCTAAAGAAGAGTATGTAAATAAAAGTATACAGTATTTTGTATTTAGAATAACATAAATGTGCTGTCTTCTCACCAGTCAACTAAGTATAAAAACACTTTTTACACATAAGCTTTAATATGTTAGGCATTTTGCTGCCTTCCATGCTGACCAAGGAGTACATTTACATGCATTACACGCCACATTCATTGCAAGCTAATGCATTATACAAAAATAATTTTAAAAAATTAAATATTTACGTTCCTTTGAAGATTTAATACCAGATATCCCTAATGGCTGCATTTTCTCAGTTCTACACTTTGCAGTAATTGCTTTCCTCACCATGTAGTCTTCGGTGATTTCCAATTAATTGTCAACCCATCTGACAACCTTTACTCTGTGGTTTTTTTCTGGCTTATAAAAATCACGTAGCAGATTTAAAAAACATCATGGCAAAGTTTTTGACTGCTTATGAATCTGAAAATGCTACACAGACATTAATTAAGTCACATAACAATATTTATCACATATTACTATGGTTGATGCAGGTACTCTGTAGACTGCATATGTGTAGGCAATTCAAAGCACAGTCTCATAGGCATTCCCAAGCCTGAGTTTCATTGGTAAAGTCCACTTAGCAATTAGTGAGAAATTTATCTTGTAACATCCAGAATATGACACAGCACCCAGAAAATAGCGGCAGAAAATGCTGGTCTCCATCTGGAGGCGTGGGTTCAAACTGGAAGAGGGTAGATTTCGCTTAGATATTGGGAAGAAATTTTTCACTATGAGGGTGGTGAGACACTGGAACAGGTTGCCCAGGGAATTTGTGGATGCCCCATCCCTGGTAAGTGTTCAAGGCCAGGCTGGACGGGGCTAGGAGCAACCTGGTTTAGTGGAAGGTGTCCCTGCCCAGGGCAGGGGGGTTGGATGATCAAGGTCCCTTCCAACCTAAACCATTCTATGAAAATCTATGTCTGACAGATGTTAAGTCGTACCAAAAGCTACTCATCCCATTGAGTCTTCATATCCTTTGTACATACAGACTTTATAGAGGGTTTAATACTACTTTTTTCTCTAGAAAACAGGAGGTAGGGTGTCTTGTGCCACAATGCCTTTGCTGAAGCAAATAGTAACGAGAACCACTGAAAAGAAGAGAAAACATTACAAAACTTAGCTGTACTGGCTCTGTTTGGTAGAGTTTCATTTTAGGCCCTAATCACAGGAACGAGACTTGTTCTAAATTGTTTGCATTTGCCTCTCAATATCTGGAAATTTGCTCGTTAAGTGTTCAGGTGGAGGAAAAAACCTTCTCAGGTGCAGAAAGAAGTAATGCTGTGCAGTCAGTGGAAAGAAACATTCAAACAATTATACACCCTACTGCTTGAAGTCATATTAAAACAATCTATAAGCTAATTCAATGCTAACACAATGTCTCATAAATGGTAAACGGGCCGGATGAACATCCTGGCTGAGCAGGCTGGATGAACAACTTTCCAAGTTAAGAAATACAGTATCATTGCGTTGTTCAACAAGGTTTTAACTGCCAGTTATCCTTTTATACCTGGTATATATAATCAGTGTTTCCAGCACAGATTTGCTTCCAGAACGTGTGTCAGACAGTTCAGAAAAGATTACATTCTCCAGCATTTCCTGTAATTTTCACAGTGGTTCTTTAATCTTTCCAGTAAAATGTACATTTGGACTACTTGTCCCTAGTTCTAAACATAGTGCTTAGGAGAAACAGATCGTAAAGAAAGGAAAACTTACAACTAGCAACTAAGATTCTGAAGTTTGACAATCTTTTACCTGTCTTATTTGATTCCTGTATTTTTTTCTGGTTAGTGGAAGATAATCAAATGGATTAAAATGGAGGTATAAGACAGTTCCAGTACAAGCCTAACCCCTGCTCCCTTCTCCTCACCTCCACCAGCCCCAGCCACAATTTATAGTCAGTCCTGTGGGTTTGGTGTCAAACATACAAAACTTGTGCAGAAACACTGAATTAATGCTAGAAATAGCTGGGTTATTTCAAAACCCCCCCTCATCTTATTTAAAGTCATGTTCCTAGCTAGTTTTGGGTAACTAATTAGATGTTATTAAAAACACAAACCAGCACCGATATCATTGCATAACAGCACCAATTACATTACAATTGTAAAAGACATTGAATAAATATCATCACTGAGGTGATTTACCCAGAGTCCTCACTACAAATAGGTTGCAGCTTATACAAACATGGAATCCACAGTCTCACCTCTTTCACTGTCCACAGTCAGCCAGTTTAGGCCTAAAGTTTTATCCAAATAGGAAGTAAACAAAGAAAGCCCTAAATAAATAATAGGGGAATAGGGACTTTGAGAGTCTAAGATATCTATCTAGGCAGTAGAGAACCATAGCAGAATCCTGATAAGATCTAAGAGAGCAAGTTAGCCAAATTTTACTTGAGAAACAGAGAACAATATGATTAAAAATTAGAACTGTACCTCATTCTACTCCAGTTCTAAATGTTGAAGTTTTTTATAATTTCACACAGGGCCATGATAGTATAAAGAAGGCAACAGAGTAACCTGCTACTGGCAAGTGTGACAGTCACAAATAATTTTGGTTGAGCATTGTAAAACTTTGAATTGCTGGATTTTGATGTTGATAAAGGAAAGAAAAGCCCTTTACATGGAAGATAACAGGGCACAAACAATCTGGATACTGATTAAAAACTAGGTGAGGAAGGAGAGGAAAGGCATTCAGAAGCTGAAGATGCTAGTTGGCTCAAATTGTCAAACGAGGTTTACAGGGACCAGCAGTACAAGGTGTAGGAACTCAGCTGAGAGTCAGATTTAATGTGGTTAGTCTATTTAAGGAAGGTATTCTTGATTTTCTTTCTTTTCCCCATTAATTTACTAGCAGTTAGCTATGTGAATGTTTAAAGGTTTGTTTTTGAGTAAGTACCTTTATGTTTGGAGACAAAAGATTGAAAAAGTGAACCCTGAGATCTCAAATCAAAACAATCCAAGTTGTGTTCTCTTAATTCTGTAACATTTTGGGCCCTAAGTATGTTTTTTGCTTGCTTGGAAATGGCTGTGGGATGTTGTAGAATTGCCTGTCATAGAAGAGGCTGCCTCAGAGTTTAGCAAGCGGCTAAAACAAAGATCTATTAAAAATAGCAATTTGTAAATCAAATTACTGTAGGCCCTACTAATGTTGTCTCCTATTTTTCATTTGATGGACTTCTGATTGACTAATTTCCTCATCTCCAAGTGTCTCCTTCCGTGTGAATCTCTCTTTTGTAAGGTAACCATGCTACTACATGGGCAAATTTTTTCAGTATTATATGGGCAGAAAGATAGTTTTTATAACTGGCAGCTCTTTAAACTGATCTTCGAACGTGCAAATCCTGATGAGCTTTTTTTTTTGGTGTGCTTTGTGCTTCGTTGTCTCTAATAGTAGCACAGCCAAGATGTCTCAGGGAGCATCATTAAAAATGTGACTGTAGGTACTGTTTCAAACTAAATATTCTGCCACTGCAACTCATCTAATTCTTCTGTTAACATGGCAGTTAAATAGAGCATTTTCTCACAACTGTCTTGATTCTGTGGGGTGAAAAAGGGTAAATAGGGATTATCAACTTTCTAACTTTTTTGTTATTTCCTTTTTTCTTGTGAGGCAAAATTGTTGAATCTAATCTTCTTCAGAAAATTTTCCACTTAAAGAATAAACACAAGCATCTCATTGCAATTTTCTTAAAGAACTGATAGGAAACTGTAAAATTTGAAGATGATGCTTAATGCTGCCTTGCAGGCTTAGCAATCATTGCTTACAGGTCTTTCAGTTGAAAATTCAGCTGGCTGCCTAGTCCCTGAGATACTTTTAAATTAATACAACTTCCAAATACTTTTTTTTCATAATTTTTCATGATGTTTCTATTTGATGAAAAAGTAAAGCAAAGCAAACTGTGGGGATAAAGTTAAACATGAAAATCATGAATGCTGTAAAGCCAGGGAACATCAGTGAGGGATCTCCAGTTTGCAGATGAAATGACAGCATCATCTTTCATATCCTGGAGTATCAGTAGGATCAACTGTAAGATTCATTAGCTGGGATATTCGAAGAGAAGTAGATGAAATAATGCTCCTGGTGCTACTTGCATTAAATTATAACTTCATTTTAGTAAAAATGGAGTAGTATTGTAGATTTGAAAACCTACAGAGCTAATAAATATTTTAAATACATTTAAATATAAATAAATAAATATGTAAAAATAATGTTGGAAGAATGTTTAAATATTAGAAGAAACTCTCAGCTTTTTCACATTGCTGTCTGCAAGCCAAAGTAAGTTCATTTATCTCTTTTTTTTTTTACAAAATTATTTTAGGTCTGGAATATATCTGGAAAAGCCAAGACAAGAAAAGACTGCCCAAAAAGACAAGGTGGTACATACCATCTGTCATGCATCCCCAAATGTTAATTACTTATGAGTAAGATTTAAGATCAAAATGGGAATGAAAATGATCTTCAAAGAGTAACTGAAGAGCCATGGCTGTAATTCAGCTCTCTGTATGTCTTGATCCTCTTTTTCTAACACTTCAATTGAAGTATGATACTTCGACTTTTTACGGATTCCATATTTCAGCACATGCTACTCAACTGGTAAAAATTTTTGCAGCACTAAAGGGCATTATCTATTTGGAATGAATGTTACAGGAAGTTTTGTATTTATACAAAATTCAGATTGCAAATAGGGGTCTTTAAACAGGTAATTTTTTCCCTTTTGGTACTATGTAAAAAGAAATAACAGTTAATTACTTCATATTTCATCGATATTATTAAAACTACAGAATGGTTGGGATAGAAGAAAGTAAGACAAAGCTATTAATCTAATTTGGAACCTATAGATGTGAATTGTTGGATCCAAAACAGCTGAGTAATTCTGGTTCCAGGTTACATCCAAAACTGAACAAAGTATATTCTTTTACCCTTAAGACATAGAATAATTTTCTGTAATAACTTCTGTTCACTCAAGATTTTGCCCTGAGAGGAACAAAGACTGCACAAAAATATCTAATCTTCAGAGGTTTCTGTACCTTACAAGGAAAAATTCCTGCACAGAGAATAATCACTTGAAAAGAACTTATTTACTTAGCCCTCAGACAGAAGAGTTTATGCACACACAGAAAATCCAGATAGTGTCTTAAACAGTCTTGTATATCGCACATGCAACCTCTATTCACTGCTCAAAAAATGAGTAACAGAACTTCAAAATAGCTGTACGCGAGCATCTCTCTGGAAGGAGTTAAACCTAAGTGTATCTATAAAGTGTTTCCCAAAAAGCCTAATAGCACTTTATAGTATAAGAATGGAAATCGTAATGTTCGGATTTTCTTCGAAGAACTGTTTCTTTGTATCCTTTGCTCAGAAAAGGCAAACTAGCTGTTCAAAGACCCTTGTTTTGCTTAGGAATGTTTTTGTTGTTACTGCCCCACAGTGGCTCATTGGAATATGTATGCCGGGCGGTTGTTTTTTTCTGCTTGAGCAGGCATTTGAAGAGAGGGAGGGTTGCCAGGGAATCTTTTATTTTCACTCAGTCTGCCTTGCTAATGATCTACAGTTATAGGCAAATACAGCTATAATCCAAGATCACATTTTCTTTCACATCCTTATTAAAAAGCTAATGTATTCCTCTTCGCAATGTATAGATTATATTTTCCTCTTACAAATGGTTCTTTAGATTGGATGAAATAGAAAGATTTAGTAGATAAATGGGAGACTGATTCGGAGAACAGACATTTCATTGAGTCCTACTAGTGACAGTGGATCCTGCAGTATGCCATGAATGGTAAAAACCTCAATGAGTGTAAATACACATCCGTGTATGTAAATACTCTTTTTTCACACACTGTTCCTCTGTACATACTTTTCTTTAATATGACTTATTGTCAGAACAAAAATAAAGCTACCTTACAATCTCAATAAATGTTGTTCTGTATATGTATAATTAAGACACATGTTTAACAATCAGGAAATCATTTTTAGGTTAGCAGTCTGATTGTTTCGCTAATATTATGATTTGGCACAGCTAACACATTGCACAAAGAACCAGACTCTCCTGTGCGCTGGGCTTTGGACTGCTCTGCCAGCATCACCCATCTCCCAAAGCAAAGAGGAGGCTCCAGTCACACGCATTCTTATACCAATGCAACACTTTGCTGCAACTGTAGTCAGCAAAATGAAGGGTTAGCCTAGGGTATTACAGTGCCAGTTTAACCTCCTGGCCCTCTTAGCAGTGAACATAGTACCTTAGTTCCATACAGAGACACTGGCCTTTGTGCACGGAAGCATCAGCATCGTAGCAATATAAGAATAAGTAAAAAGTTACTTTTTTTCCATTATTTTTCCTACCACTTCTTGCAGATTTGAGTTCAGATACACTTAGTTCTGTAGTCAAATACATGTTCAAATTCAATCAGATTTAAATAGGAAAAAGTACCCTGGAATTCACAACTGCTTTCAGTCAGTGAAGCAGGGAGAATGTTACAAAATACTAAGTCACCCTTCATTCTGACCTTGATTTGCAATATACAATTTAGTGTGTCTCACATCACATCAGATGTTCATTGGGTTAAAAAGATCAGTGAGCTTACCTGCCAGTACATATGTAGCTTACCTCTTTGTTTTGAGTTCAGCTTGTCAGCGTACTAGTGATCTGTGCTCCATCTGTACATGGAAGCAGAAATGTTCCGTTCTCATAATACATAGGCTAGCAATGCACTGTAGTTCCCAGTTCAGCTGAAGAATGTTTATGGGGCTGAGCATACTTGTGCTGTCATCCTAATTTTTCTACATTGTTATTGTACCAGCACAAAGTTCTTGCAATGTGTTGTTTAAAATGCTGGCTGCTCAGCAAATGATCTAGTGCACACAGCATTGTAATAATACAGAAATCTGCATGCTGAATTTCAATTATGCTTTAAAGCTTTCTAAACAGAGTGCTTACACTTCCTCTTCAACATGCAATGAAATGTTAGTCAGTTTGGGTTTTTTTCTTTTTCTAGAAACATCAGCATGGCAGGGCACTAGAGAGCTTCCTTCTGTTTAAATGATTGTTTACTTTAGCTCCTGTGCCCTATGGAAAGCCTGCGTAGTGAGTGACCACATTATAAAAGAAACTCACTCTGTTTTCAAATCAGTTAATGCATTATATGCATTATCATATCATGAAAGAGAGAAAATTAATTCTGTGAAATGCTTTTTACTTTGCAGTGTTTAAATAGCCAGTGCAGTAATGCATTTTGGGTCTGGTACAGACTAGAAGGGTGCCCTATTATGAGATTTATTTTCAGAAATTTGTCACTGGTGCATACAATCCGATAGGGATTGACTGCTTAGCATATGAAATAAGAACAATATTTACTACTTCAAACTGAGGTTTGCAACTCACTAGCAATTATCCTTTTTATTCTGGGAAACATTTGGATGTACCACCCTGGCAGGCTAGATTTCATTGTCATAGTGCAAAAAGAACACCTTTAATTAAAATATAAAGGGGAAATAGTGCAAGGCTTGATTCAGACATGATGGCAGGGAGGAGGGAACAGGAAAGGATTTGTACTGTAGCACAGCATTCTCACTGTCACAAAACATGGTCACTATAAATTTAACCCTGGAATGTAGTAAAGGAGTTCTCACAGCCTAGAAAACTGAGACAATGCAGCGGTCACCAAGTAAGTAGGTAGGTCTGCATGTCATAATGCAGCAGTGTGCAGAAGTACAGGAATAAAGCCTAGAAGCAATATAATCATGTTAGTGTGGCTGAATATAATCATGTTAGCCCAGTTTGAAAGGCAGAGCTAATCTGCCCAGCTGCAAATTGTTTTGATGAAGCCATACTGCTTCAGGGATCTCTGCACTCTACTGCACTGGTCTATGTAGATAAGTCTATGATCTGCCAGGTGAAGGTGAAGTAAGTTGGGTTAGGATAATGGCATCTTCTTCATTAGTAGCAAAATTACAGGCTGATTTTAAAGGTGGAAACTACTACAGGATAAGCCAGAACAATTTGAAGTTTGAAAAAAGTGTAAAATAAGAAATAAAAGAAGCTCTTGTTTCCCTTCTGTAAGAGCCTAACTAATGCCTTATGGTTCTTCAAGATAATGGACAAAGGAACAATGAGAACCAAAGTTCTCATTAACAACTTCAAAGATAAGAACAAGTTGTAAACTCTGAATAACCACTTCAATAACCTCACTTACAGAGGGGTGCAGTTTAAACCCCGCTACTGGTTTACAAAACAACATAGGCTCAAAATAAAGATAAAGCATGTAAGTGTCTTCTTGCAAATAGTTTTAAGAAAATAGAAAGGAATACCATGAGTAGTTGGTCTCCAAGGTGAAAAAGAAGCAAGGGGTGGAGGAAAAAGTGAAGGAAGTAAGATTTTAACTTTCTTCTTGTGCAACATAAATTAAAAATGTGAGTACTGTACTATGAAAAAGGATGTAAGTACATTTCAGGGACCCTGGTGACAGAACAAACCACTTTAGCTCTGTTTTTCCAGTTTAGTATAATGTCACCAAAGTCCCTTGAGATGAATAACTTTATAATCCACAGAAACCTCCAACACTAATTCTTGGTTTATGCTTGCTTGCATTCTGCTTTTAGAAAGCAAGAAAGCCAAGAGTAAAATTTTTGATTTTTCGTAACTGATGAATCCAACAGTAGTCTTGAAATACTACAACAGATTATGATCTGTATTTATTATGCTTTAATAATTGCTCCATTGACATGGCTATGATGATGATAAGGGGAAAGAACTGGTCCCCATTGTCACAAGACAGGACCTACAAAGTTTGACAGTGAATTGTGACAAAGCATCTTCTTACAGTCAAGAAGACAACAACACTGCATAATCAAAATCGTTAGAATTACTATTATCTGATATTTTCAAGTAGAACTTGACTTCCCCTACAAACATGGGTGTTAAAACAAATGAGACAGAAGGAACTCCATTTTGGTAGCAGACAGATTTTAAGTTGAAGTGACAATGGAAGAACATCCTCCAAGCCTAGACCCCACACAAAAAGGGACTAGTCTACCCAGTAGCACGTGGGTAAGAACAGAACCTGGTGTCCTGTGAATACGCTCTGACAACAGAGCTGCTTACAGCAAAAGGGCAAGTTTTCTGTGCTATAAATGCCAAAACAATGAAAAAACTCATGGTGACAATAAGCCTTAAAGAGGGGCAGAAATTCAAGATACAGTGTTACGTTTTGTGTTTCTTCACTTAGCATGCTAATTTTTGTTGATCCCATTCTGCGAGTGTAACATCCAGCAAAAGACTGTGTAAGAAGCCTAGGCTTAACTTTACCCTTTACCTTTTTTTTTTTTTTTTTTTATCAGAGATAAAATTAAGTTCAGTAGTACTTTTTGGTGTCCTGTGCTATTCTAACAATGTAAAGCTGCTTGAAATTTGCTCACTGTTAAGCCAGACATAGATCTGTTTGTATCAATTGAACAACATAAAGCAGCTAGAGCTGGCCAGTCTAATCTCAAGACTCTTTTCTTCTGAGGCACAACTCTGGTTTTGCACATGTGTGTGTAATATGTACAGACATCTTCAAATGTATTATGAGACTGCATTTTTATTTTAAAATAATTAAGGTTAAGAAAAATATCTGTTAGCATACGGTATTTGTATGACTACCTTTTACATGTTTCACCACTAAGAGATAGGTGAAAATGGATGAGAGCATCTGAAGAACAATTCTGGCTAATTTGTTTTTGTCACCACTACATGTATATGTGTCAGTGGTTAGTGATTCATTTTTGAGGAAATCACTAGTAAATACCAGTCCAAATTGCAGCAGGAAGTAGTGGATAGACAGGAGGGTAGCAATTTCTTGTGTATTACAGGGTTATAAAAGCAAGTTAATGTTAGGGTTTTTGAGTGCTGGAACATACAGTGTTGCAAATGGGGTAATACTTGTTTTTGTCTTATTAGTAGGCAAATGCTGAAAACATTTTAGAAACCTACTAAATAACTCTAGAGGAAACTTAACACTAGTCTGGAAAACACTCAGCTTTGCTTTCATTTCATATTAGTCATTGTGAGAACTGTCTTCTGAGGTACTGAAGGTATTATCATGGTTGACTACGTTACACTTAAAACCCTCAGGGTAGCACTACGCTTACCTGTGCATAACCTGCAATCAAATATGAAAAATAAATATTAAGGCATATTTTGGAATCCCTGAGGCCTTGTTTGAGTGGCTTATGCTGTCAACTTTAGTTTATATCGTGTTCTAAATTTGGCAGACATATCAACAGCAACGGATACTTTATTTTCAGTTCAGATAAACCATTTTGTTTAACTATGGCTACAACGTGCCCTGAATTGCACGGCAGTACAGATTACAGGTTGAGCTTTTTTTCCTTCATAGAGCAATGTGAGACATTTTTAGTTCAGGTCTAACACCGATCACAGCTTCTGCCTTTCATTTACAACATGTTGCAAGCAAATGAATAGATACAGTAGATACAATACTTCGCCCTTGCCTTTTTATATGCTGACCCATGGCTGTGGTCAGGAGAAAACAGTATTCTCTAGAGAGATCTACGGTCTATTTCTCTGTTCTACATACTGAAACAGTGCAGAGCTCATTGGGAATTGTAAAATATGGCGATATTTAAAGTATAGTTAGACAATGCTGCAATGTATGTGCTTAAGTGGTAATCATCAATCTGGCATTTATTGCTGCCATGCCAGTGTGTTTGTGGATTAGGACACAACTGCCCACAGCATAGCCAGAAACCAGGATATCTCTGACTTGGGTTAAAGGATAACCCACAAGAACTTGGAGGTTTTACTGAGATCAGCTTCTGGTTTTACCACATCCAGTAAGTCTGACACATAACAGACATTCCTATTATCAGTGTAGGATAAGATTTGGGCTTGATCTCATTTCAATTTTATCAGCATAGCTGTTGATCAGCTGTTGTTATTCACACATCTATCCCGATTGTAGAGTTATCTGTTTAACTGCTCTTGTACTGATGCCAGGGTATGCCAGTAGAAACATTTTATACCTGTGTAATTGGATCTACACTAAAGCGATTGAAATAATGATAAAAGCAAAAGCTGGTCTTGTCTGTGCAGGGAATTTTATGAGCAGAAATATATTGCTATAAGCAGGGGTTCAGGCACACAAGTGACTACAACAGTAATGCGTTAAAGCATAGTATCAGCTTATCCATGGCAACTGCTACCTGCGTGGTCTAAACCATCGTAAATGCAGGATGGGAGCGTGTTACAAAGTTTAAGCTACTGTAGTTTACCAGGCCCTTGCCATGGGCAGAGGGCACTGACTTGGTCAGCTGCGTAGTTCAGATGATGGATTATCTTGTTAAACTTCAATAGCCTGTGAGCAAGTCTGAGTTCCCTCTTCATATAGTTATAGCAATTTAAGTCACTCTGTTATGAAGAAAGCAGCTTTTTTCTAGTTTGCCTTTATGTTTATTCAAGGCATACAAACAAACCTCATTCATTCATAAATCCATTTCATCAAGAATGTTTAAAGACTTTAAAATGTTTCCAAAGAACACAGCTAAGAATATTAACAAAAAACTTAGCAGCATGTATCGAAATCTACGAGCAAATGTTTGCAGAGGCATGTTCTCTAGAAACGTATACTTCAAATGCATCAAGTTTATTGGACTTGTATGATATGTGGCATTAGTATTTTTTTTTGCCAGTCACTTGATTTCTAATTTCTTTGTCAAACAATTCTGAACATCAGTGATGATTTATCCTGGCACTCTGTAGTCCTGTTTGCATTTTTTAGTTTATTTTCAGAGAGAGTGCATGAGATTTAGGGTGCTTTCATGCTCAAGTTTTGCAATTTTTACTGATACAGTTAAAGTGACAAAACCTAAAATTCATTGATTAATTTCAGTTTTAAAATAGTTATAAGAGTTCAGGAGGGTGAAACCTTACTCACATAAATTCTGTTTGCACCACATCAGCTACTAGAGTTTTTATTACCATGATTATGTCTGTAAAAAGAAATCACAGCCATAAATGCCATAGTGGTACAGCTAATTGCACCTATTTTTAAACTGTATATCTAAGCCACTTAAGAAAATGTCACCTGTGTATTTTTTTGTCTCATGTTCTTTTCAAATAATAGGCGTTAAGTAGCCATCTTTAGAAAGCAAGCTGTGCTTCATTATTAACTACCATATGTACAGAGTCATTTTTTTCTTTAAATTATATTTATTATGACACTCTGGAATGGAGTACACACTGATTTCACTGGATAAATGGAAATTTAACACCCGTAGGCTATATTGGTAGCTACTGGTTATGAAAAAGAATAGCCATGTGTTAAGAAATACAAACAATAGTTTGTTGTCAACTGTCTTACTAGAAATCAAATGCATTATCTGGAAACTGTCGCTGTGTAGTTCTGCATATTATTTCATTGTATTTCAAGGTTACCAGGAGTAAGGATAAGAACAATTTTTAATCTGTTCTGGTTTTCCTCTCATATTTTTCACTTTTGAGAAATCATGTGAGCTAACAACTTGTTTTCAACATGGAAATCGTCTAGGACAGCAAATACTCCATTTTTTCCCCAAAAAGCATTTTCTTTCTTCAGCAACAACAATACTGCTGTATAAAACTCATTTCCTTCTACTGCACTGAAATCTACATTTTAGACCCAAAGGCAAAGGAGGCCTAGGCTAAGCTAAACTAGCCAAAGGTGCTCAAGTCTTATTAAAACTGACTGATCAATGTATATATAACTGATTTTTATTTATATCTTATTTTTCTTTTGCTGTTTGCGCTGAATTTCCTGTGGGTATATTATCAGCATTGTGTCTGTGCTTTCTAATACTAATTGAGAAATATGTTAATTTAAAGCCTTATGTGGGATGTTTATCTTGGTGGTTTGCTGTGGTTGTTAAGCAAGATCATGATTTGTGATAGGTGACTTGTGAGGTTCAAACAGTTTCATAAATAATCAGTAATGAGGCAGTGAAATTAAATTACAGTAATGAAAATTATCGTGTATTTTTCCTGCTAAATATTATGAAAAAACCTTTTCTTATTTTTTAGTTGCAAAGCTATTGGAGATTGTGAAGGAGTAACATTGCCTATGACTCCCTCTAGTGATTCTGCTATGGGAAATGCAGCCAACTACAGATGCCAGCCACATGAAATCACCCCGAATTCTTCAGTAGATAACTTCTTCATGTCTAAAATAAGTTTTTGATAATAGCAGTTGAATTCTCAATAAATTAAACAGGTTTTATAAGCAGTGGGATAAAGTGCTGCAGAACATACACTGTTTTGGGAAATGATGTTCTGCAGCAAATGGATATTTTCTGGTGTGAGGAGCCTTTCTTCTATTTAATGGAGAACCCTGATTAGCCAATAGGTATAAAAGCTTATATGGTAAAAATGAATAGTGCTAGTGCATTCCTAGCTTGATATTGTTGAAGGCACTTAGTTTTTAAAAAAAAGCTGAGCGCTCTTCTTGGGATAATTGGGAAACTCCAACACAAAAATTACTCTAATGCACTCACTGCATCACTTTGTATATCACTTTTTGCATCAGTTTGTGATGCAGTAAGACAGCATGTCACAAGATGATCACCGTGCAGCCACTTCATTGTGTCTAACGGTAATTTGCATTCTCACTAACATTAATATTTTAGAGTCTTCTCTCCAGTTCAAGTACTCACTAACCATTACCAGCAGTTTTTCTTGGTATTAAAAAAGAAGAATGCATTTTTTCATTAATCATAAAAAATATCCTAGAAATGAGAGGAAGTTACTATTGAAAAGTGGTTTGCTATAATTCAATAATGATTTGGGGGTTGGATTGGTATTTTCTGCATGCAGGTATCTTGTGGTTTAATGTTTATGGGTAGTTCAGTGAAGCATTAACAACAGATGTAGTTTTGATAAAAAAAAAACCCACCTAAATGCAATTCCAGATTTTGATTGGCAGAAATACTTTTTCAGCAAGTAGATTTAGAGTCCAGACCTAATCACCAAAATTGAAATGAGCAAACATCATGTCCTATCATGTCACCCCGAAAGCCAGGTAACACTGACACGTTAGTCTATACTGAATCCCTTGTTTTCTTGTCAATAAACCGCCTCATGTTCCTGTTGTGAAAGGAAAGTCTAGTATGTTACATAATCTGTGAAAAACTTAATAATAAATATTTTGTTATATAAATTGAAGGAAAGGAATCCATATCCCAGTGGTATGCATTTCTGCATAACTCTTTCTTCCAAAACAATCCCAAGCATTTTCAAAATGAACAGCTTCACTCACCACTGAAATACAGCAGTCTTTGGAATGGGAATTACTAAGCGCTTGGTAGCGTTGCACAGCTGGAAGCATTCATACCCATTCGCCATTATTATTTTGACCCTGCAGCAGATGTTTATTCAGAAAGTCCTATCTTATAATTACTTACTGTTGAATGAATAAAGGTTTTGATTGGGTCCAGGTTAGTGTTCTATCTTGGAAACTTTGTTTTGCAAAGCAGTTGCTCCATTGTCTAGTACACAAGGGAGGAAATGCTTCAAAGTTAGATTCAAAGATTTTGAGACTATGGACACAAGTTCCTCTGTTTCTTTCCCAAGTCCTATTATAAAAACTGATATTGATGAGCATTTTTGATACTCGGATTACACAGCATGAAAAGCCAGGGAGAATCATTCCCTGCAAATCATGCATCAGAAAGCCAAACAACCTGATTTGCACACCTCTCTGTACTTGGAGAAATCAGAACTTCAGGAATCTTTTTTCAATGAGGCTTCATCAAATCACTATCTCATTAACGGACTTTTCCTAACTACTCAAAGATTCTAAGCACATATGCTTATTGGAAGAGTCTCCTTTTTTTAATTCCTCTGGATATTAATTTGAAAGTAGGCCGATGCTGTTATGCTGATCTTACATTGCCGGTGTTACTGGACTTCTTTTCTGATAATGATTGCCAAATAATAACTTTGCTCAGGTATGGTCTGGACATGCCTTACTGAATCTACTGGGAACGTAGTCACCTAACACAGAATGTATCTTTTGAAAAACAATACAGCTGCTATGGTTTCTGAGTCCAAAAACTGCTGTGTACTTTGTTTCCCACTTTTACCCTTACTGTAAAATAGAACTAGTGAGTCCAACCTACAGAAACATTATACCAGTTCCTATTGCGCCATTAAAAAAAAAAAAGTTGACTTGTTTGGTTCTTTGGCAGGCTTCAGCACCATCACAGTCTATTGGGTAGAAGGAAATACTCCTGCAAAAACTCAACTATAAACATGTGGTAGCCTCAAGTTTGTATATGTACTTAAGGTTGTATGTATATGTACTATGAGGTATGTACAGTGTTGCAGACATGTTCTATGACTCCTTTCCCTCACAAGCTTACTCTCGTATGACTCGGTATTCCATACATGCTAATTTCAGTGAAAAATTAAAAAAACAAACCAACAATGACACAGGCGAATGCACTCTGAGCTTAATGCAGATTCCAATTTGATTTAGATGAAGTCCTGAGTCTCCTGAATATATACACTTCAAGGAAACTTTAGACATCTAATTTTTTGAAAGGAACTCTCTTCGGTATTATATGGCCACCAATACCATTAGTATTTAAGAGATGCCAAAAAGGATGTCTAAAAAAAATCGTATTACTAAAGAGTAATGTTTTTCCCTTTTGTAAAATGCAATATAGTTAATAGCTTAAGAAATCCAGGTCCGATGAAGATTTAAAAGCACTTTATTTAAACAGGTCTTTACTCTCTCAGCAAGACAATACAAATAAATCTAGGCATGTAAAATACTCATGAAATCAATTACATTTTTGAATGTGAAAAATTTGAGCTATATCAAGCAATATATCAAACAATATATGTATATCTTCATATCAAACATAATTTGAGCAATATTTAAGATATTTCTATTATCAAAGTATTACTTTTCATATTTAATAAGGATGTGACAGCCACAGAAATTAAATGAGTTGCCAAAAGCCAGACTGAAGAGAGTACCTTAGTAGAAAAGAAATATGGGTTTTCCAAGATCCAGATTAAGATCTGATTTACTGCACTCGTGTTGTTCTCCAGCTTCAGGTGTAGCAAAAAAGCATTCTAAGCTCTGGGAGAAGCAAAGGAAGGAACTGCACTAATCCTATGGCTTGTCAGACAAGAATGGCCAGTTTTCTGTTAGAAATACTCTTGAAAATGATTCATTTACAATCTTACCTGTGATAGCAATGGGGCTTTTCTTCAACATCTTTGTTACTACGTATGAATAAATAACCAATGTGTTATAACTGATAAGATACATAGCTGAATCAAGGATACTTTCTCAAAAGTTCAACTGAAATCTTCGGTTTATATGCAAAGTTTGTGTCATTAGCGTCCTTAAAACGGTGTCTCTTTATGTATAGTTGTTGTGTCATAGAATTGTTTCTCATCCATAAGCCAGAGGAATAGTTGTCAGGGTAGGTATCTACCTGCTTTATTTTCACCCTGCATAACCACAGGGAGAAAAATTGCTTACCTTGGCGTGACCACTTCCATCACTGCTCTCCAGAATAAACAGCTCATTTCTATACTCATGGCCATAAATTCAAAATCTCAATCATGACTCTAGCTGATTATTCTTTAATTGCACACACAATTCAGCTGAAAGGAGAATAAAGAAAAAATATTTATTTAAGACCAACCAATATTTGAAGCCCTATAATGAATATTAAATAGTATTTAATAATGTTTGTGTGTTAAAATGGGTTAAACAAGCCACTAAAATAAGGAGGCAGGGGAGGGGGGGAGGGATGTGACTTTTCATAACACTAAGTAAAATATCCTGTAAAATACCTGGAAGGTTTATGGAAATAGTTGGGTTTTTTTTTACTTTTATAGGAAATCACTTATAATTGCATTAACTTGGAAGGAAATTTATATTTATAATGGCAGGTAACAGAATAGCCTTTTAATATCTTTTATTTTGGATATTTGAATAGATACACAGTCCTGTTAGTGAGCATCATTCTGAAATTTATAGCTTTCCAGTACAGGCTAATTTAAAATAATGAAAAAAATATTGTTTATTCTAGCATTTTTGCATGTCTAGACTGCTTCTTAAACACAAGCTGTGCTGTAAAGTACAGCAAAAGACACAATATATTTCAGCTTTCTTAGTTTGTTTCTATTTTGCAAGACATAAATCCCCAAACACTCTTAAAGATGCAGAGAACGGCACAGTGTAACACTTGTTAAGTTTACAAAATTAATTTAAATGAACAGTTTCTGCAGACTTTTATTAGTCAAGTAATTTCCTGTTATCAAGGACAGATGACATATTTATTACACAAAAGGTATTTCATTAATTCCTAGGTTAAAGGCTCGGTCTGACTTTTATCTTATTTAAGTAATTCTGAAATGATAGTGCCTGTATTGCCATGGATATCATAGCTCCTGGCACATGGAATCAGGCAGGGAACTGGGTCCACAAAACCCTGCTTGTGCACCAAGTTCCATTTGGAGTCTTTCTAATGTCTTGACTTGTGCACCCGTGCCAAAGCCACAGCCTTTGGATATGTGTGCGTGAACCTCAAACTGTGCAGTATAAAAATTAATGTATTTTTTACATAATTCATTACATTAAAAAAAGCATTGTCACTTGACAGCTGAGATGATAATAAAATTAGTATGTTCTACCTCCTGCTGTTAGGTACTGGATTTCCAAAGCTCCATATTGTAATCGTTCTGGCAATAGCCTTGTAAGCCGATAAACACCACTGGTGCCTGGCTCTCCCTCAAAAAGGTATGTATTTAGAAATCGTGACCCTTCTAAGAATAATGCAGTCTAAACTTCCTTCATATTATCAATAGATGTATAATGTCTTCGGTCTTGGAATGAAAGGAATAGGTACCATATAGTCATGTGACAGTGGTTCATTTGATTTGTGGCTGTAGTTTTACATTTCTGCCATTTCTAATTAATACTGGGTTTGATCTACAGTGATTTGACCTGAAGTTATGCCAGTTTCTTGGGAAAAAAAATAATCTAGAAATAATTTAGAAAAACTGATCAGCCATTGTAAATTATAGCTTACTGCAAAAGGTGGGACTCTGAGAGACCCACTTTTTGTATGCGCTGTGAAGTCTGGATACACTATCAACTGGCATTTATGAAGCACGGTGCAACGTAGATTAAAATTTCTCCTAGGAAAGATAAAACTTGGGAATTTCCATCATTGAGACACAGGACTAAAAACAGTGCTAGTGCTCAAAGATACCAAGTGGGATTTATTTTACATTTCCAGTAAATGGGGATGAGGGAAAAATGAGAGAAAGAAACTACTGTTCGCATTAAGTGTATGGAGAATAAAAGTCTTACTTGGGATTGAGGCAAAATCCTAGTAAAAGGTGCGATACACAGTAGTTGCAATTTGTTTTCTGAGTTCTTCTGTTGCTCTGACAGGAAAAAAGGAACAAAGCAGAACTCTGTGAGGCCTTCAGCAGAGAGAGACCTACAACCTTATCTGTCAGTCTGGTGAAAGTAGCTCCTTTTTGTTCCCTGCCCCTGCCTCCGCATATACCCCATGCCCAGTAGTGAAGGAAGGGTTGTGTCTCCTATTTTCTTGCATAGAGACATAAAAGTGAATTACAATCTCCCTTGGAGACTGTCATCTACAGTGGCCTCTCCATGACTTATCTCAGTGACCAAAGTAAGGCTACTCAAGCAATATATTTTGTGTGACCTTTGTAAAAATGCTGAGAATTCGTCCTACAGGCAGTGCATTTTTATTAGCAGGTTATTCCACAACAACTGTATAGCCAGTAGTTGTATAATATCTATGAAACTTTTCTCCTTACATTTTGAGAAGTTTATAAAAAAATCAGCATCTGTGGGAAGAGAAACCACGATAATTGCAATCAGGGAAAGGCAGGGACAGCCCCCATTCAGCAAGGCAGCAGCCTGCCTGCAAGCCAGCTGACGACAAAGTCACAGGGACCTGCTAGTACACAAATGGCTCTAAATCAGCCACAGCGCACCCAGCACCCTGAAGAATCAGCAGAAGGTGCTGTATAGAAACCATATTTCTGAGGGTTTTTCTGTTAAGTGCAAGTTTTACCAAGGAAGCAAGCTTGACCTTCACAGTATGCAAAACTTTGGCTCTGGTCCTAGCTCTTTTCACATGTGAATAGTTCCTGTGGGGCCTCTTCATGTGCTTAGAGTAACAAACAATTTCAGGATTTAGACCTTGATCTGAATCAAGGGTAGCAGCAATACCTTCTGATTTGCAGAAATATTTTTGTTGTTAGTAACGTAATGCATTGGCTGCGTGGACAGAGTTAATCGTACTCTTGTCTTTCACTCTTCATTTTCATGATGTAAATGCTTTGGTTTCTAAAGGGGTTTTGCCCTTTTCAGGGGTACCAGTTCACCCCCATTATCGGTTAAATAAGCCATCTACTCCTTCCACCTTTGTTGGGCTTTTTTAATGAAATAACAATTTTCACTAAATTTGACTTCCAGCTGCGTATTTCAAACATAGTTCAGGCTGAACTGCTGGACCCATTGTAGCTTACCCTTAGACACCACTTCGCAAAGCAGGCTGGGTCATCCCCCCCAGACATCAGACATGCTGTGTGCTTCCCTCTCTGGAATGGCTGATGCTATCGCAGTTGATCGCTCTTGCACAGGACAGACCATCCTGTAGGTCATTACTGCTCACAGTAATATTCATAATTCTTTCAGGTTTTTTTTTTCTCAAGTAATCATCTTTATTTTAATGTAATCTGAAACCAGGAGGACAAGAACATGACAGTGTACAAACAATACACAGAAATTCCTTCTTCAATTGCCTCTTCTGAGGTGTAAAATACAGTTATCTGTTAGATTATGCCTTTTTTGGACTTGGCTATTTTAGAAATCCATTGTAATGACAGCTCAATGAAATAGGTATTAAAAGGATTGTCCACCGCTCCTAATCTGTATGCCATCAGCGTGATGTAAACCAAATGCTCATAGCTGCGTGCTGCTTTTATTTTTTGTCCTTTTGTTGTGTATATATGCTTTATTTCACATTTTATTACAAAATTTTCAGAAATCTTGATAAATAAGTATAACTGCCTGGTAGGCATTACTCTCAGCATTGTGCTGCACTGCAGCTGGGACATGAACTCTAATTTGTGGGTAATGTTCTGTTTGTACATAATGAGGTACCTCTGCTCTCTGTTATATGTACGGGACAAAAATAATGAAGTCATAACTTCAGTAAATTCATAGAATTTAGCACCCAAAATGTTACAGTAAAATACAATGAGCATTTGGTCAAAGTCAGGCGACTGAAATATGGTATGGAAATATAACCTAGAAGAAAAGGAATTACATCTGTTCTGTAGTATTTTATCATAGTTAATGACCATGCAATTGTTCTTTCCAAGTCCATATTCAAAGAATCTCATTGAATATATGAGTTAACAGGTAAAAATGGATACAATTCACTGGATGACTGGGGATTTTTAGAAGCTGTTTTTAGAACTCTCTCATCCTCTCTCTTATATACCTTTATTTCAGAGAAATGGGGGCGTTTAAAGTATATTTAGAGATAAAAGTAAGACATCACCTACATCTTGCTATAGTAAAAAAAAGGTAAAACAAGTCTTTCACATACATTTTCATACTATTTTTAAAGAAGGACACATGCAAAAATGTGTGCTGTTAGGGTAAGTGCAATTTCTTTTCTTGTTCATCAGAAAAGAGTTTAAAACCATCTCTTCAGCCAACAGCAAAGTACAGAAAAAATGCTAAATTATTTACTAATAATTATTGTATTCACTGAGAAGTGCCTACTGCAGGCATCTGGCAAAATACTGCAAATAATTCAAGATACGCAAATTATTAAAATCAACACCACAAATTAACTATTAATTAAACTGTATTTTCACGCGAGCATTCATAAACAGCTGAACTCACCAGCCCAGCCTCACTTTGCAGTCACTGATCTGCACATACACTATACTGACTTGGCAAAGGCCGGGCTCCCCCCCGACCCCGCGGCCACCGGTCTCCTACGGCTACAGACCCCGGGGAAGCGCCGTCGCCTCCCGCCGCGATGAGCGGGGCCCGGCCCGGCGGCGATCCGGGTCCGGCGCTGCTCTACCAACCCGCCTCCCCCTCGGCTGCTGGTCCCCGCCTGAGGTTGCGGCACGACCTCCTGCCTCCGTCCGGGCGCCCCCGGCTCGGCTCTCCCGGCCTCCCCGAGACCCCGGCCCCGAGGAGCGCCCACCGCCCCTCGTCCCTGGCGCCCGACACCCGCCGCCGGGGAAGGCGCCGCTTGGCCGCTGAGCCCGGGGAGCGCGTCCCCCCGCGGCGCCCCCCGCCCGGCTCCGCAGAACCTCGGCGTGGCGGCCGTTCCGCAGCGGGAGCCGGGCTCGGCCGGCGGCTCCTCCATCCCCTTCTCGGGCTCCGCCGAGGGAGGGCGGAGGGGGCTCGGCCGCACCGCCGAGGTCGGCGGCCCCGCAGCGGGGCGGCGGAGCCGGGGGTGGCGGCCGCCCCCGCGGGCACGGGCGCTCTCCCGGCCGGGGCCGGGCCAGGCGGCGGAGGGGGCTCCCTCATCTCTCCTGCACTCCCCGCCGCCGCGCGTGAGCAGGCGGGGAGCCCGGGCGGCGGGGGCAGGGGGAGCCGCCGGCACAGGGCTGCCCGCTCGCCCCCAGCTCCGGACCGGGGCCCGAGGGCCGGTACTCCGCGGCCCCGGGCGGGTGAGCGCGGGGAGCCGCCCGCCGGGCCTGTGCTGCGGGGCGGGGGGCGCCGGCGGGGACTGGGGCCGCCCCCCGGCGAGGCGGCGGAGCGGCCACGCTGCCGCTTTCGGGGGATTCTCCGAGATGAACAGGCAGGGCGGCTCCGGGAGGGGGAACCCCCCTCGGCCCGGCGCTCGCCTCCCGCTGTCGCTCCTCCTCCTGGCGGTGATGTCAGCCGCGGGGAGGGCCGGCTGGCGGCGGCAGAGCGGGGCGCGGGCGGCCGCGGCAGAGCCGAGCCGGAGCCGCCGCCGCCACCGCCGGGACAGCGCGGGCTCCGGGGCGCCGCCGGCAGCGCAGCGCGCCCCCCCAGGGGTGCCGCCGCGGCCGCGCCGGGACAGTGGGCAGCCCAGCGGCCGGCCCGCCGGAGGAGGGCGAGCGCCAAGCGGCGGCGGCTGCCCCGCCGGGGGGACCTGGCGCTGCGCTCCCCGCAGCCGCCCGGCGAGGGGGGTCCGCCGGGAACTCGGCGGAGCGGCGCCGAGTTCAGAGTCCCTCCGCGCAACTCAGGTTACGCGGTAGGACCTCTGCGGACTGGTGTGGGGCTTCCAGGGCGCGACTGCCTTTCCATCCTTTTGCAGCGGCAAAAGCAAATAATTAACTAAACCCAACAGAAATAAAACAAACTCAGGCTTACCTAAAAGTTAGGATACCTTTTTTTTTTCTTTTTTTTTTCTCCCTTTCTTTTACAATTTTATTCCCTATGTGGAAGTCGCTTATGAATCGTGCTCGGCACACTGCGTGGGAAAGAAACGGCTTGTGTTTTGGATCGAGGATTTGCTGTTGCAAAGCGGTCTAACTTCCATGCAGTGGGGCAGCCTTCACTACTCTAAACGCCTTGATGATGTGCTGAGGAGCTCATATAGATTGACATCTTGTGCAGAGAAGGCACTGAAGGTAAGAAGGGGGTTTGGGGAAAAGAGGGATTTTCATATCCTTTTATATGCTTTTGTCCAGCATCCCCCTTTCAGCAGAGCATCAGCAGTTCATCCGAAACAGTATTGATAGGCTGGAACCGAACAAGTGAAATGAAAGTCTGCTCCTGTGAGAAGTACACGGAGCTCACAAGTGATTGCAAAAGATGTATTTATTTTTAGTCTGATAACACAGCACGTTTATGATCTATGCTCGCGGTGCGGACAGTGAGCTAACTCACGTAGCTCAGGAATGAGGAGATGTACGGTCTCCGTCTCTGATGGGCAGTTTGCATTGGCTGTTGCATTTTGTTGAATGTGTGCCCCCCGCTACCTCCCTGGAGCATCCCACCATCCTGTTTGATTTGGTGGGGTTTTTGCAGATACAGTGCCTGGTATTAATGAGAGAGGGAGAGGGATGGAAAAAAAAAAAACCCCACATATGGAACATTTTATTGATGTGATCGTAATCCTGTAATGGAGATTGCATTAAATGAGGATTGCATCAAAATGCCTAGCTGCTGTGGAGAGACGAGAAAGCAAAAACTATGCTGGATTGTAAATGAAGTTCTTTGACTGAAGGATTTTCTTGAACCATGAAGGGATGTCTGCAAGCTTAAAGTTGCTGTATATGTGGGGTACTGGAATGGGATAAAAACCAGATCAAGCTGAAATGTATTTTAATTTACTTATGCTTTGGATGCAGTTAGAATTGGTTAGAGGCATTGCAGTGATGTCCAAGGAATTCTTGGTTTCAGCCATGGAGACCACAGAAGGGCAAGGAGAGAGGAGAACACAGAAAGGCAAAGAGGGAATTTTATCGTTTGGGGAAGAGAAGGATGTTTCATTTGTGACTTTTGCCATAATGGCACAAAGCTTTACAGCCTTCTGGCTACGAGCAGAAACCTTATAGGCAATCTGGAAAGCAGAGGATTTATCTGACTTTCCTTTTGCAACCTCGGCATAGTTGTCTGAAAGAAGTAGCTGCGAGGTGTATGTCAAGAGGCAAACGGGGACTTATTTGCCCCTCTTGGACACTGAAAGAAACTGTAAGCTCGAGAGAGATGCAGTGGAGCATCTGATCCTGGCTTTCTGAGCTTGAATTGATAATACATTTTGAGTAATTGTTGCTGCTTATCTCAATTGGCAAAGGAGGGGAGAAGATGTTCAAGTTTATTGAACCAGAGCAGAGCTGAAGACAGTAGATATTATCAACTCACCCTTGCATTCTTTTTGTGCTATATTTTATTCTGGCATAGAGAACTGAGCCACAAAGAGCACCTTCTTCAAGCCTTACTGAAAGGAAACCTAAAGAGAACAAAAAGATTACGCCAAAGATAAATTTTAACTTTTTGCTTGTCAACAGTAGAAGTAACATTGATGTGTCAGATTACACAGGTCAAAAGAGGTAAGACAGGAAAAAATGTTATGTATTTATTTACTAACACTTACACACACACAAACTAAGTTGGCATACAAATAAACATCACAGAGTGGGAAAGAACCATTTCTTAGAACCACCTAAGTTATGACTGATGTAAGTAGCAGAGACATTCCTGTAAGAACACTCAACAGGATTTATCTGTAACTGCAAAAGAGCTGGTTAAATGCAAAATTATACAGAATAAACCAAACCTCTCAGAAGTAATCTGTTTTCCCATTTCAGTTGTGTACAAAACCTGAGGAAATAGCTCCACAGTCCAGTCTCTCTCTTGCTGTGTATTTGTCATAAAGTTGGGACGGAAACACTTACTTTAAATAAAATGAAGAAAAGCAGCATAAGCGTATTGAATTCCTCTTAAGCATTTTATTTTGTCAAAAGATGACTTTTAGTGAATTTAAGGGATGTGTTTAGAATATTCATGGCTAAACTCCAGGGAGCTTAGTGTTAGCTCAGTAGGCAGAAGGTTCTTCCTCTAAAGAGAGATCTGGAAAAGATGTGTTTAAATTTCAAGCTATATTCAGTTGAGACTGTTGGTTTCCACATTTTAAAATCATTTGTTATGCTTCTTAGGGGAACGATGCTTAATCTGGAAAATAAAGCAAGTATTCCTAGCTCAGTTTTTTAATAGAGAGAGCAAGCAGTGTGCTTTAATTGTACTTCTGTATGTAGAAATGTTCCATATTTGACTCTATTTTTTATCAAATAACAGCTGAGGAAAAATTTGTCTTTCGAAACCATGGTTATCCATGCAGATCTTGGTCTGTATTTTTGCTACAGAAGAACTCTGTTTCATGGCTGCATTGTTCATCCTTGCAGCATTTCTTTAAATGTGAGCCTTGCTATAGTTAAAGGATAATTTATATTCAGTGTAGTACTGTCTGCTCAGTGGAATTGGCTTTATACATCACAGCCTCTGCAAAAAAGGAGATCAAAGATCTGAACCTGTGGTCCTGTATTGCATTTGTATTCTACGTGGACTTGAGTAATCTTATACTGGAGCCATTCACGCTCCCATAGTTAAGAATATGTCAGTCTTTCCATTAAAACACCCATTTGCTTGGTAATTTAACAGCTAGTTTTAAAGATGGGCTCTAAACTTAAGTTAAACACATTCATACAGTAAAAAAAAGATATCCTAAGCAATGAAATATAATAACAATTGGCATTTGCTAATAGAGCACTGCTAAGTTGAATTTATAGAAGGCTTAGTAGAAAATAACACCTGCCTGAAAAATTTTGAGATTAAAAGGGAAAAAAAAAATCCTTTCAGATTTGCCCCTTGTGGATGCAGGTGAGCGTTTACACCTGGATTACACAGGGGCCTGTGATTGTTAAGCAGGCAGTAGGGCTTTTCTTAAAGCAGTGCATTGGCTCCAAACAGGAACCAGCCAGGTCTCAGTTTAATGGTTCACTTTTAGATTACATTAGAACTAATGCCTTTGGCGTTATTCCAGTTAGTTCTCTTGAGGGTTAAGTTACAAGAACAAAATCAAACCCCAAACCTTGTGTCTTAACCAGTGAAGTTATCCTTCCTATGAGCTAAAAGGAACTATACATTTTTAAATAATGTGGATTGTCTGACACAGGTGTTAAAAGCATTTGGGGGCTGCTGCTGCTCCAGCACGCCCAGGTGGATGTGGTAATCAGGCTTTCCATCACCGGGACAGCCGGTGGGACTAATGGCCACTTGACACTTAAACAGAACCCTTTCTTCTAAAGCATCCCCAAATCTTTTACAATTGCCTACCTCAATTAGATAGCATCTTCTAACCGTGAAGTAGCTGCTCCATGTCCGCAGACAAAGTATGCGAATGCTTATAATAACTTTGTGCATATTTCAGGTTAGAAGCTAAAAAGTCTAGAATTAAGAATACATGTGGATTCAATGTTACAGTTGCATGTGCTCTTCAAGTAGTAGGTTCAAGATTCAGCTTGCTGTATTGCAAGTATTTTGGATTGGATGAAATATATGAGTATTGTTTGAATGAAAGTTTTTTTCAATTAAATAAAAATTCTAAGGGAGATAAATAGCCTTCTGTCCTAATTACCTCTTGCTGCAATGAGATCACCGAGAGGAAATTTGTAACGGTTGTCTGTCTTCAGTGCGGTGAAGTAGTGGTGACCATATCTTTCTTGGGTCTTCTGAAAATTCCCTCTCCCTGCAAATACACAGACAAGTAATATGAAACAGGAAATTTAGGGTGTAAATGGGAATTTGATTATCCCTTAAGATCTGTGGGGAGATTCCCATTCTCATTATCCAACCGTAAAGTAAGGAAAATAGGTTTAAAGAAGTCTTTTTCAATTATGGTCTCTAAATTAGTAGTGTGACTTGCCGGGAAGCATAAAAGCTTCTATAGCTTTTGTACATTTAAAAACTCCACTGAAGGAAGAGTTTAAACCGTCCTTAAATTTATCTTTAAGGTGCTGTATTGTGAATAAAAGTGGCGTTAGTGGCAAATACATTTTGAGTGATAATAATAGTATTTACCACCTCTGGCACAAGTGAATGAAAGATATATATCTATTTTAATTTTCAAAAAAACTTTTGAGAAAAAAAATCCTGTTTCCAAATAAGAAAAATGATAAATATTTTCACAATCATGCAGTAAGATTTCATATTTCAATGAAAAAAAACCAAACCACCAACCCACCCCACTTGCACAGGAGGTTTCATGAAGGTGCAAGGAAAGTTAATGTAAAAATTAGAATACAGATAAAAAAGACTGGAAGTTAGTCTGTAGATACAATCAAATCATGGTAGTTTTGACAGTAAATAAGAAACTGTAAAGACTTTTCTGTAACTTAAACATTCTTTTTATTTGAAATCTTTTGTCATTGCTTCTATATATCTATAAATATCATGTTGAAGTTACTTTATTTCAGATGTGCTTAGAAAATAAGTGTTTTCCCATAGATTACGTAAGATTTAGCCTACTTGATCCAAAATGGCCTGAGCCAAAGCTTCCTGCAGTCTGTGAAAAAATTCCTGTTGGAACAGGGCTTCAGTAATTGCTTCTTGCTTTACAGAATGTACATACTTTAACTTCTGCCACTCCTTTAGGAGCTCAGCGTGTTGCAGGGGGATAGAAGGCATCGCTATGGAGGAGTTTGGCTTGCCAGGCTGGCAGAACGTACCCTGTTTAACAGCAAGTGCTTTGCTAACTTTTCAGGGAAGTTCTTTTGAAATGACTGTTGTTTTCCTTCAGTTTAGTTGCGCTCTGCTCCGCAAGGATTCTATAATTTCAAGGGAACCTACATCGCCAGATATGTTCTCAGAGAGACAGATGAACGTTGAAATTGTTGGAGACTTCCAAATTCAATAGTGAAATTATAAACAGAGGTGGCCCACTGTATTTAAAACCCATCACCGTGGGGTTTAATATGGCAGTTCGGTGTGCTAAGAAACTCTGCCCGCTTCATTTTCCTGCCAGGGGAACATCTTGTGATGTGTACTACTCTGATTTGATATGGTTGTTTTGGGGATGATTTTCTTCCTCCAAGCTGGTCTGGAAATAAGATGTCACTGGTGAAGTAGTCTGTTTGTATATCAGTGTTTATCTGCTGCATCCTTAAGGACATAGTTTCATTATTTTTGTAAGAATTTAATTAGTAATTATGTGCACTTTAGGCTGCCTACTGAAGTAGCAGGAAATATATGCTAAAGGGAAAAAAATCCAAGTATAAGTTTGGAATGCTTTAGGCACAGCATGTTTCATTTAACCAACTACTTCGACCATCATCGTTACTGCTCTGTGTTGTCTTGTTAAACAAATAAATGTATATGTCTGCAAATCTGTGATCTACTGGATCTATGATCACATACATGGGCACACGAAAGCCCCATCCAGTCTTGTTTCCAGCTCTAGTCCCTGGCACATAAGATGCATATGTGCCCACCAAAAGGAAAGTGAAAAATATTTGGGGGATGACAGAACTGCAGGTGCCATTAAAATGTAGCGTAGGGAACAGCTATAAAAAAGTCAACTGCCTGTTTTTAGCCTGTAACTCCAGTTTCATTAGAAGGTCACATTTTTTGATAATCCTGCTGAGAAAAAAAGTTTCATGACGTTGAGGAGGAACTGAGTTTTACCTCTCCTAATGGAAGTCATCGTTTAAACCCATGTTTAGTCATTTATGCGGGTTTTGTGATTGCTTTTGTAATTATAAAAATCTGTATCTTCCTGTCTTTTGACAAACAGGTATGAAACTGCGTGTCCTGACAGGCACACGGTGACCTGGATCATTGGTTTCACGTAGGTGTGCGGGTAGCTTTCTTCCTGAAATGGAGGGGAGCTTCAATAGGAAGCATCGTGTCAAGGTGCAAGTTGGATTCACAAACTGGAAAGAGATTTTCTTAGGACTTGTACGATGTCTATGATGAAAGGCTTGACTTGTCAATGTTAAATAGCTGAAGAGCGTGCCATAGCATTCCCTAAAGAAAAGCGCAGAGGAACTCTAGTGTTTTGAAACTTCATTAAATGGTGACTCAATAGGAACTGCAATGTGCATGTATACCTCTGGACTCAACTAATTTGGGACCTCACTGCAGTAGTTTGTTCAGATTGTAGCTGCTGCCAGTAACTTATAAATATATGCAAGATATAAGGCATGAAACTAAAGCTGTCATTAAATGGAGTATTGGCTTTACTTTGTCAGTCATTTCACGGACCCTTGGAAAATGTACGTGGCAATGTGTTGTAAATTAAGATCCAGAATACAAGGCAACACAGTAATAATTTGGGGGATGAAAATTGGGAATGAAATGCATACAATTAATTGTCTGTTCATCTCCCTGCCTTGTCTGCATGTGAGCCTTTACCAGAATGAATGGATTCCAGCTCAGGGTTTCATAGTAGTTTCCTGTAATCGGGACTCTACTACAGATCTGTTAAGTGCTTGTCAGACAAGTGTACGTTCATGTCTAATTATCAGAGAATTCTTTTTAAAATTCATGACCAAGACATCTGTAATTTTATGACTTATTGAAGAAAATGGGATATAAAATAAATCAAGGATTTTGTTGTCCTAGTTACTTTGTTATAGTTTTATAAGTGAGATTGGCCTTTTCCTCTGGCCAACTAGCAGCTGCAGTAGCAGGTATTGCTCCTTATCTGCTATGATTCCATCATAAACTTAAGGGGAAAAAATCACGTATGTGTATATGTATAATTGTTTATGGCATTAGTTAAATCTGAAGAATGAAAGTCATAGAAGGGACCTTAGATACTGAAAAATAAGTATATTTTAATTGTATGTAATCAATCTGGAATAATGATGACTACAAAATGGAACTACTGTAACATTTTTGGTATTCACATATTCTTCCCATACCCTCTTGTTTTTCACATGTAAGCTCCTTAAAAGACAATACATCTAGGAGAACATCATAAACTACAGTTTCCTAACAAAAAATGTCTTTAAAATACCTCTTCAAAAGTCTACATAATTGTGGGCCATCAGTTATATTTATGTTTTGACAATATGTTCAGTCAAATATCAGTTAGCTAATACCTTTCACAGTTTAGCTTTATCTACAAATACAAATAAAACTATTTTCAAGAACTGCTCTGAAAGTACCCTAAAGCATAATACAAAGTATGTTTGATGTGAGTTCATAGAATATCAACTCAAGGATGTTTCAGGCTACAAAGAGGGGAGAAAAGACATTTGGCATATCAGAAAAAAAATGTTGACCACTTTAAAAAAGCGGATGCAAGTCAGAAAGCAAAGACATGAATAGTCTGTGTCAAAGAAATGTATCACGTGTGTGTGTGGTCACAAACGGTTGTCGTCTTCACTGAGGAACAGGTCAGGATGTGTCGGGTGTTGATAACCTTATGATGAGCACTGAACCAGTACCATCTTCTGGCTATCATGCTGTGCCCGTATGGAGCCGTGAGCGTCACTGGGCGATCTGAAGCTTGTGTGCTAAAGGAAGAGATATTCTTGGTGACTAAATACCAGTGACTTTCTAAAGAGTTTGGGTGTTGCCTGTGTCACTTTTGAATGTTTTCAGGGAAGCGTTTAAAAAATCCTGCTTAACTTCTCTTGTCCCTGAAAACAAAGCAAATTGAATTTACCCGGTGCCCACTCTTTCTCACTTCTTAAATTTGACCAATTTGTTTATCAGAGGATAATATTATAGAGTGGAAAGATATTTTCTAATAGAAGTGTCACCTACATGAAAGCTTTTTAATAACCCCCACCTCCTTTATACCGCAATGAGGAAACAAGTATAAAATAATAAAGATTTCATGTTCCTCTTCAAGGATACAGAAACTCAGTTTCTTTAGGTTCTTTGAAAATAATGTGTCTTTGAATTAACTTCGTTAATTGAGGTTGAAAAGCAGTATACTAATAATTTTTACCGTGGAACTGAGGCAAGACTAATATTTTCAAAAGGACTTCCATAGTTTGGCTGTACAAGTCCCATTTTCAAAGTGAGTTGGACTTGGAAAGAGCCTGAAGCTTGCCTGTCTTCAGAAATCTTTTAAGTGTTTTTGAAAACAGTACCATTTCTGTTAAAGACTGGTTATAGTAACAGTTTGTACCTATTCATGCTTTCTTACATTTCTTTGAATTATTAGGGACATTATAACTAGTCACATCCAATATTCAAAATACGGTGGAACTCACGGATGATTATTCTATCAAAAACCTAAAAGCAAACTATGAACTCAAGCTACAAACTTGCGGTCTTTACCAGAGTTGCACAAAATAAACTTTTTAAAGGAATGTTTATGTCCTATTTTATTCAGTTTTTAAATAATTACGTAGAGTGGAGGAGCAGGAGAATTAGAAAAGCTGTCAGAGGAATGAATCTATTATAGTAAGAATATGTACGAGATCATGATGTGGCTTAAGTTTGGGGCCTATTACTTCTTATTTAACGTTCTGTATTTTGTGGCTCATCAAACAGATACGGTTAAGCATCAGCCAGGCTGTACAGTTAACTAACTCTTACTGAGTTGAACCTCCGGCACTGCAAAAAGACCCCGTTATGTTTTAAGGCAATCACAGTAAGCATGAATTCCAGTCAGGAAAAGGGATCCTTTAAACTTTAAAATCCAGTCAGACAAACTGTGACAATAAACAGAAGTTAAAGCGCTGGAGGAAGAGTTTAGTAAAAAGGAAAAGAACTGACTGAAATGTGCCTGAATTTACGATAAAAATAGTGATAAAAATTTTGTGACAGGAGAGTCTTTTTTGTGATCGTATTGCATTACACAGCTCAAATTCAGTAAGTTTCTAACAATATGAATAGAATTTGGCTTCAATTCTGTGTTTGAGTAGTGCTCTTAGGAATCACCATGTAGGATATTTTCAAATTACCACAAAATCTTAATTAACAAAATATTATTGCTATTTGAGACTGCTTAGCTTCATACACTGTGTTATACAATTTGTTTAGTACCTGCTTTCTTTAGATATTTTTTTAATCTTGCTAACTTAAAGCAGGTTTCAGGTGTTGGCTATTGTTTAACATCAATGGGAAATTTTAAAACCCCGGAATATTTTCCTGTTAAATCTGATGAAAGCTTAATCTGGCTTGATGTAAGTGTCATTTGTTATGAGTCCCCTTAATGTCAATGTTTCTATTTTTTTTGTACCGCACTTAACAAAAATGAGTATTTAAAAAATAATGTCTGAATCAAAAATAGTGCAACATCAGTCTGCAAAAAACAGTCTCAGTTCTTTATATGTAATTCATTTTGGCAGGTACAGTACTTTTAGGTTTTATTGTATTATAAACGCTAAAAAAGCTTGAAAGAAATCATTGGAAAAAGGTTTAGAGTAAGTGACTTAGATGAGGCTGGCAGGTGGTATAGTATGGCTATTGCAAGAGTAACAAAATTCTGGAAATTCAGTCACTTCAGAGTATTGGATGTATGTCTTGATTTAGTCATTGCTGAGGCAAAAGTTGTCACTTTGCTGATCTGCTGAACTGCGAGACAGTGGTTGATGGAGATAGTAATCAACCAACAGAAACTACTTTCTGAAAAATTTGTGATGTTTCAGTGATAAAAGCGGTAACTTGGTCAGGGCATCTCTTTAACTGCTGTATATGTGGTTGTATGTGTATACAATAAATATGTAGCACTGCGACATTACAAATATGTCTGATGGGGAAGACAGATAAAGTGTAGGGAACCTCTAAAGGACAGTTAAGTTGAAATGATGAAATTTCAAAATACTCTTGGAAACAGCTTCAGTAAGTTACTATGGTAGTAAAATACCTGTTGATGAGCCTCACAAAAGTTAGATATGCTCAGATATTTCTTAGTCTGATTGCTGAGGGGAATTATCATTTTTAATAGACTATTTTGTGATCCATAAGAACAGATTAAGGATGCCATCCATCATTTTGTGAACCACAGTTACAGCAGATTTTCCTCCTTTCCTTTTCTTTTAGTACAGCTTTGACTGATGTTGTTCTTACAACCTCAGCTGTAACTGTTTTGGAGGGAGAAACATGTCAAATCATTTGTGGGCTGGCAACAGCTAATTTCTTTCTCAGGTTTTGGAGATCCTATCAGTTTTATGAAGGACCCTGTAAAAGGGAGCCCTAGTTGTAGTTACATCTTTCTGTCAATATGAAGAGTTGACCGATGTCCTTAATGTCAGTGTGATTTTTGGGCTAGGTTATGCATGCTAATTTGCACTAGATCCTTTGCCATTTTCGGTTTTTCTCAATCCTAAACTGTTTATTCATCTGAGTTTCCTGGTGATAAAAAGTGTGAATTATTTGAAGCTGCAAGCACATCAGATAATCTCCGTAGTAAACCGAAAGAAATCCCTAAAGGAGAACTTAGTTTCTCCTTTGTGCATACTACAAATTTTTTCACTTTGTATTGAGAAGAACCCTTGGAAATTTTCAAAGCTTGACCTAAGGCCCTAAGCAACCTAACTTAGAAGCTTTAAGCAGGTTTGGCCAGACAGCATCTCCAGAGGTGTCTTCCAGTCTGAACTCCTCTGTGGTTCTATGAAAGAGACACTGACACCTCTATATAGATCATACCTTTTCTCTTTGTCTTGATTGTGATTTTTTTCCTCAAATTCAGGAGCTTGCTATGTCCTTGCTGTTCTGGTTGAAGCAGTAGGGAAGAAGTGATAAACAGGACAGTAAGAGGAACCTACTAGTGAAGAGAGCTGTTATTGTTCTTGGATTTGGATCTCAACATTGTTTGCTATTCCTGTCTCAGTATGTGCTATTTGGTGTAATTTTTGGAGGCCTCCTTGAACTGAGGTTATATAGACCAGCTGCCACTTCAACAAGTCGTTTATTCACCGTCTTTCTACAGTGCTGTTCTGAATATAGTTTAAAGTACTGCTTTTGATCTATGAAACACTTTTTAGTTTCCTTTCTCTTTCTGAGGAAGACCTGCTGTATGTTTTTGTTCTTCTGTAAAAACCCACTGAAAAGCAGAAGCCTGAGCTTTATCAACTGAGCTGAGGGCAAGAAAACCTGAGACTGTTTCTTTTCCCTTAGTCCTGAAAGATCCAAGTTAGTCGACCACCAGAGCTATAAGACAAACTTGTTATTTCAGTTTTTCCTGAGGGTTTTCTGGAGTGGACACATTAGGTGGAGTGTAATTTTGTTTATATTTGTGAAGAGTGTTCTGCTGATGCTTCATGTTGATGGTTTATTGCTCTTTACTACAAGAGTGTCTGGAGGTTGATTGATTGACAGGTTCACTACAAAAGTACAAGAAATGCAGTTTCTAGAGAGGGACTTAACAATGTATGGACTGTACAGATAAAAGAATAAGATAAGGTTGAGAACAGACAATATTTTTATGGACAGAAGTTTAATTTCTTTCACTAGATAAAAGAAGACCACTGTAAATGAAACCAAGGTTCTTAAAAATTCGCTAAAGAGGATCTTTACTGTTACAGAAGCTCTAAGTTATTCTTTGTTTTATCACAGAATTATTTTTCAAAGCTGGCAGTCAAAAAAAAATTGTGCACTGGAAAGTAGTGATGAAGGTGCCTGAGTCTGAACTAGCATTTCATAATTTGTTGTTGTTGTTAAAGCTAGATTAGACTGTTTTCTTTATTTCAGGTGCCTTCGCCTATTTTCCATGCTGTCTGCATAACATGATGTCATGGGTATGTTTTTTAAATGTCTAAAAGGATCAGAGAATCATAGCATTGTTTAGGTTGGAAAAGACCTTTAAGATCATTGAGTCCAACTGTTAACCTAACGCTACCAAGTCCACCACTAAACCATGGCCCTCAGCACCACATTACACAGCTTTTAAATGCCTCCAAGGGATGGTGACTCAACCACTTCTCTGGGCAGCCTGTTCCAATGCTTGATAACCCCTTTGGTGAAGAAATTCTTCCTAATATCCAATCTAAACCTCTCCTGGTGCAACTTGAGGCCGTTTCCTCTTGTCCTATCGCCTGTTACTTGGGAGAAGAGACCGACCCCCACCTGGCTACAACCTTCTTTCAGGTAGTTGTAGAGAGCCATAAGGTCTCCCCTCAGCCTCCTCTTCTCCAGGCTGAACACACCCAGCTCCCTCAGCTGCTCCTCATAAGACTTGTGCTCCAGACCCCTCACCAGCTCCATTGCCCTTCTCTGGACACGCTCCAGCACCTCAATGTCTTTCTTGTCAAGAGGGGCCCAAAACTGGACAAAGTACTTGAGGTGGGGCCTCACCAGTGCCAAGTACAGGGCGACAGTCAATTCCCTAGTCCTGCTGGCCACACTGTTTCTAATACAGGCCAGGATGCTACCGGCCTTCTTGGCCACCTGGGCACACTGCTGGCTCATATTCAGCCAGCTGTTGACCAACACCCCCAGGTCCTTTTCTGCCGGGCAGCTCTCCAGCCACTCTTCCCCAAGCCTGTAACACTGCATGGAGTTGTTGTGACCCAAGTGCAGGACCCGGCACTTGGCCTTGTTGAACCTCATGCCATTGGCCTCGGCCCATCGATCCAGCCTCTCCAGATCCCTCTCCAGATCCTTGGCCCGTTGATCCAGCCTCTCCAGATCCCTCTCCAGATCCTCTCCTACCCTCCTGCAGGTTGACGCTCCTGCCCAACTTGGTGTCATCTGCAAACTTAGTGAGGGTGCACTCAATCCCCTCGTACAGATCATAACACTGCATATACTAGATTTAACTGAAATTTAGGTTAAAAATTACTTCCATGGGTTTGTGTTGGTTTATTCTGGGCTAGTTTTAACTGAAAGCTCAGCAAAATGCTTTATTTCCCTTGAAAAAGACTTAGGTGTTACTTAAATATTTCAATAATCTCCACTGTTCGCAGTTTATTTGTAGTTGCTTGGTCATTAAACATAGTTGTTCCACAATGACGGACTGTTTCCTTCAGATTACACCAAGGAAAGCTTCTTATCCTAATTATTTGTTTATCTGAATGAATACGTATAAAAGGCTCTATTGCATTTGTACCATTAGACGCCCTCAGTCTGATATTTTCAGAACCCTGCAGATGTGGATTTTAAATAAACGAAAAGAGCAGATGGTATACGGGGAAATCTCTGGTAGGCCAAGGAGCTAAATCAAAGTTTCCCTGAGTTCCAGGAGGTAGCCTGCATAGGGACTGTTTTTGCATCACTATGAAATTTAATAATAAAGTCTACAGTATGCTGTAGAATTTCCTAAATATGCAGAATATTCTGTAGAAAAAGTGTATGCCATAGAAAGAGATCTGCAATGTGCTTCTTAGCATGTATTTTAGATGTGGGGCTTAGGCTTGCTTTGAGATGATCAACCCTGATGGTGCTGAATATAAAAACGTCAATATAATTAGTCATCTCCAGCAGAAAATAATTTTTGCCTTTTTTTTGCACTGTGTGGAGGAGGGGATGAACTGGTTTTCAGTTACTTGTTATGATTTAGGTTTTCTATTTTTGCCATCGACTGGGAACATTTACCAATGACTTTTTTCTCCATCTTGTATTCAGGAATGGGCTATTGTATGAGACAAATCTTAATAAAAGAAATGCCCTGATGAACCAGCGTGAGCTGGTGATAACAGCAAAAGCCGTTGCTTGACTGATGATCAGGAATAGGACATAGAAGCATATATGGTCAGCTTTGGATATAAAGTGAGCTACTTACACTGTTCTAGTGCTAATCCAGGCCGTCTCTATTAAGATATTACAAGCATACATTGTAGAAACTTCATATTAAATCCTCTGAATAAGGCACATATATATGAACAGATTCTATTTGGTTTTGCATTGGTGCAACTACAAGAAAATAGTGTTATGCAAATATAAGACAGTATCCACAAACTCAGAACACAGACAGTTGTTCTAGTCCTTCCCTTATTTGAATCACCATAAAAAATTCTCAAAAGATACTGCACTGCAATCACAGCTAGCCAAGATAGCGTATTTTAAATGTATAGTTACCTTCATAGATTACTTGTATGGGTTGTATAGCCATAGGAAAATCACAGATTTTCAATTTCCCTAGGAATGTGTTCATTATTAGAAGGTATTACCAGAGTATTGTTTGTTGTAAGAGAAGAAAATCCCGTTCAAGTTTTTAATGAATCTCTTGGGAGATTCATCAGATTTACAGGTTAAAAAAGCTGTAAACATTCTACTGGGAGTAGTCATTAAAGAGAAGATGAATGTGAGTTATCTGTACGCTTCTCATGAAACAGAAACCCTGAAGATGATTTACAAACCCAAAAGCTGTTTCTCTTTAAATGGTCTGTACTGCTGCATTACGTAATGAAATACAAAGTACAATTAAAAGTAAGTCTGTTTGCAAGACGAGAAGCAGTTTCACTATTTTGTTTGGAGAATTTTATAGGTAAGACAGCATTGATCCGAATTTGAAGGGAAGAAGCCTGAGACTAATATTTTCCTTCATTTCTAGATTAGAAAAAGCATTAGAGTGGAAGAAGAAATACTTACTGCATAGTTAATCAACTTGGAGGGCCTTCTGTTGAAAATCTGATTTTCTAAATTAAATAAAAATGAATTAATAGAAGGCCTGTAGATTAAATAAATAAATTCAAAACCACCAGCTCAATACTTTGGTGAGTTACATTTTGGTAAATCAAAACGTGACAGCACAGGACTGCTAAAAGGCTTGCCTTTCCACGAGGCACTTCATACCCTTGATTACTCACTCGAGCTTGACTGACCCAGCAGCATGGTAGTAAAAACTCATAATTTGTGATGAAACAAACTGTTTTTTTTTCATCTGAAGTATTACAGATGCAGGGAACAGTTTTGAATATATTGCTAAAAGATAAAATGCAGATAAATATTTCAAAACTAATTCATCAAAAATTGTTGCTTCAAACTTTTAAATTGGTCATCTAAGATTCCTCTGAACATTTACTTGTAGTTAATATCTCCTGCTTCTTCAGAAAGCTCTGTATCTGCCATGAAGAAGGCAGTTTTTTGTAGTTTGGGTGAATTTTGGCATTAGTTTTGTTTTGCTGGTGTAAGTCTTCAATGAAGCACAAATGTACTGAAAACTTGGTTAACAACAAAACGTGAACTGTGTCCTAACCGCATCTGTTGAACATAACAACAGTAGTTTTGCATTTATTCAGCTTTCCAAGAGGTCACACCCTTCTTTGCAAATAATATGCATAACAAACTGCTGTATTCACAGTGCCTCATCATTATGAATAGTATGTATTTCAGCTGACACTGCCATTCACAACGTGATTTTACCAGTTCAGTACATGACTGTGAATGTGGTCTTATTGTCATACTAGAAATATTCAGGACGCCAAAATAAAATCACTGTGATAGCAGAAGTATCAGTCCTCTTGGTGAGTTTTCTTAATATTTTGCAAAGATTACCTGCCACTGAGTATTATTTCAAGAGATGTGCATGTGGTTTTTTTTCTTTTTTATTAAACCCGTACGTGTGTGTTTCTTATGTATGTGTATGGACATGCTGTGGTCATAAAAGTCGTAATTTATGCCCTTGGTTTGAGCTAAACATTGAGCTTACAGGTTTTGAGCAAGCTTCTTCATGAAACAGTCCCAGTAAAATTTATCTCTGACCGAAACACTCACGTGCAGAATCCTCTTGAGCAGACTCCACTCACAGCATTTGTAACAGTGTGACTGACAATGAAGGTTAATCAAGACAAAAACAGGGACATTGTCTACTCTAGCTTAAGACTGAAATATCACAAAACATAAAGGAACATTGTCATTCATGTTGAATCATTTTTGTGATGTAGCCTGTTGGTGGAAGATTAATGGAAGGGTCTTGTGACATGTTTTCTAGTGGCATTGTGTTTGGGTATGTCTCAAATACCAGTGTTGCAGTGTGTTAGATCTTACATTCTTTATGTTTCCTTTTCACGTGTATTTACATTTGGAATGTCATTTCTCTAGATGACTGGAAAGTATTTTGCCATTTTTCGTGTATCCACTATTCACTACTACTTTTCCGTGCCTGTTTGTCTCCCATTGACTCCTACTTTCCCACAGCCAGGGGCCCTAAAAGGAACATTTCTTGTTATGAAAGCAATAGGTTCCAAAAGATGATTTGAAATCTTGTGACTATTTCCTTCACAAAGGCTTGCAAGATTTTCGGAAAAATGCCAGCTAGTGCACAGACAGTTTGGCTCTCAGAGCCCTGCGTTAAGGTTAACAAGTTGTAAATAGCTGCATGTTGCCATTATCTCAAAACCCTGCTGCTTTCAGGACATGATGAGGACTCTAATAAGAATGTTGTTCGTTGCTTCTTTGGGTTTTTTTCTCTTCTCTTGCACAGCACTTACCGAAGAGTAAGATTTAAACGTTGGATGGCTTGTGATGGGGTCTCGATGTAATTCTGTCATCTTACTGACCAGCATGTTACTGATAGAACTCTAACAAATACATCACTGCAATGAGGGGAAAAAACCAAACCCAAACCTGCCACTGTTTTTTTGAAGAACTATTTATAGGAAGGAATCTTTAATTTTGCATTTTTTTTTTCTACAAAAATAAATTCAGTGTTGAGAGCTGAATATATTCACAGTATCTAGTGTAAACATTCGTATATATATAAGAACTTTTTACAGCTACATAAATGTGCGCATCTTGATTGATGTCTGTTGAGCTGAGCTGACTTATAAAAACATGGATTGTATCTATCATATGTCACTCAAAGTTACAGTATCTCTGTTTTTCAGACATATGTAAAAATTCAGCTTGGTGTATTTAATAAAACAAAATAAGTCTTAAACACAAGCAGTGTTTAAGAGCTGCTTGCTTTGTTTTGAGAATGCCTAATGTATTAACTTTTGCATTTATTGCTCAGTGAAGTGGCCAACTTTGGAAAAAGATTGGTAAATGAATCCTTATTAGTATATTTTTGTCATGAAACAATCACTATGAACTTGACACTGATGCAGGGTTAGTATATTGACATTTGGAGTTCTACATCATAATTTCTTTCCAAAAGAAAGCACCAATACCAAGAAACATTAGACTCAGATATATTGGGAAAGAACTGAAGCTTCATGTCATTCTCCTATTAGGGTTTTCTGAGTGAAAATGCACGAAAACATCATATAATTTGATTAGAAGCAGAGTGAAAATATTCCAAGTAGACATAAAATAGTAACAGTAGTAACAACAGTACTGCGCCAGTAGTATTGGTGCCAGTACCACTTGAAAAGACTACCCAACCAGGAGCAACACAATTCTCATGAGAATTTCTTCCCAGGAATTTCTGATGTATCAGGGTAAGAAAAAGAAAACAAACTGGGCAAACCTCGCTGCATTAACTTTCCGTATCAGGAGCTGATGATCATTCATTAATTATTTTTTGCTCATTTCATTTTGGGCAGGGAGGAGGGATGGAGGAGAGTACATTGTGTTACCTAGGAGCACTTGTTATGCAGCTGTCTAAGATATGTCATTCCTTGCCTTAAGCCCGGTAAATTTACAATGGAGCAGAAAAGAACCACCTATGTAGGAAAGAATTAGAGCAGAGGAAAATTTCATAGACGTGAAGACATGGTTGTAGAAGTACATAGTTGGAACACCAAAGTACTGAGATGAATATGCTGCAATACCAAGGCAAAGTGCCAGGATGAAGGGAAAATGTTCAAAGAAACTATGGCATTGGAACCTCGCAATAAAGAGAAGCTTTGAGGCAAGACACTGAAGTACTGAGAAAAATATCAAAAAGCCTGAGACGTTTTGCCAGGCTAGCAGAGAACACGAACCAAGGCGAAACATTAAATTCTCATGGAGAAGCACCCAAGTGCTGAAGGAAAATGCTAAAATGTTCAGATAAAATGGATGGTTCTAATGCAGAGTGCTTAACGGGCAAAAGCGAGAGTGTGGAGCTGAATAGCTTCAAACTGAATGGCTGAACAGAAGAACCATGGAAGTAGTCAAATTAGTTCTTTGCTTTGAAACTAAGTTTTTGGGGAAGCTGATGTTACGGTTCAGTCTGGTTTTGATTGATGGTCTGCTTATGGCAGTATCAAAGGATTTACTGGTGTTTTGGGACAAATGGAATACTTTTACCTAAGTGTAAGATAGCAGTAGTTATTCTAACACAGAAGACTACTGCGTTTTTACTATAGAGAAAAGTTATGTGAGGGGTGCAGAAGTGCACCCCTCACAGTATTTGCTGCACATAAAATTCAAAGGGGGAAAATATTTTGGTAAAATTTCTCCTTGGGAGGCCTAAAGTCTACAAAATCCTACCCAATGACATCAACATGCCTTAAGATCAAAGGCTTGTTTAATAGCTATAAGACATGTTTGCAACTTTATAGGATATGAATCCTACTGTTAAAGATCTCCAGGAAAGGTTACCCTAACACACACACCCATTCAATTTCATTTACGTAAAGGGAGTGCATGGTAATTCAATAAAAGGAACTTTTTTTTCATATAGTAGAAGTTTACAGGTTCTTCAACATTCAGCTCACTCAATATTCATGTGGTTTTTGTCGGTATTTCTTTTTTTTAAAAGTAGCAAGGGGACGATAAGATAAATGGTGTCCTGTGACTGGTGAGGAAATTTGCTGAGGGGAAATGAGATGCAAGTTTTAACAGAACAGAAGACACTGCCCTTCTAGCTTAGTTTCAGGCAAAATGTGTCAAAACTGTAGAAAGGGGCAGATGGGTATAAAATTCACAGAGACTCAACCCTAAGTACACTTGTTGCACTCTAATAATGGTTGAAGAACCAAAGCGATGACAATTTCTGTGTGAAATTGTATCTATGTAAAATAATGCCCATTTGTCATGGTTCAATGCACCTAGAAAGAGAATATTGTATATACTGTACGCATGTTGTCGTCCACGAAGTTGGTAAAATGCCATTTAACTCTGCATTTATTTTCATTAGAAATTGCTGTTCTCAGTTGTATAAACTGTCGCTTTATGTAGGGACTGACTTGGACTGCCAGCAATACTTTTTTGATAGTTGCAGAGCTTTTCTTGAAAGATAAGTTTTTTATTACGATGTTAAGAGACAGTTTATTCTTTTTCTTCAGTTTAAGGGTTTTTACAGTTCTGATTAGCGTGTCAATTATCAGTATGACATAAATGCTACCTCACCTGATAAGACCAGTGTTTTTTCACTTTTCTTCATCTGTTTGTTCAGATAGCAGATAACTTACACTTCCAGAGCATACAGTATCTTGTGTTCTGTGAGATTCTGACAGATTGATTGCAACAGAACATAGATGCCTACATTTTGCTCACAGATTCAGTATGAAATATGGAAAATACATTTTGATTACCATCTTCCATAATGTTCTCTTCATGCAATAAGAGGAACAATGCCAACTGCAAGGTTTCAAAATGTTCAGAGGCTAAATCATGCAGATGCATATGGAAGGATCCCTCAGCTTAGAAAAGAACGATCTTGGAGCAGCCAAAATGTTCCCCTTACCCTTCAAATGTTTGCAGTGTTGGTCTGTAGCACTGAACACATCGTAACTCCATAGGCACTGGAAATTTGTGGGACAATTACTGGAGATTCGTAACAAAATTTGTACATCATCCAAGTCTCTCTTGGGCAAATACAGCATGCTGGAAACTTGGGAAGAGTGTACATTACGTAACCAGGCTCAGCTTCACAGCCGATTTAGAAAAAATGACATTTTCCTTCCCAGAATGAGATCTGGGTAAAGAAATTTTGTCTTGATCAAATGCAGCAGCTGTTGCAGTGTGATGCATTCAAGTGTGATGCAAATCAAGCCCCCATTTCTGCTCTGTTCCATTCTGCCCAAAGAGTGAACCATTGGTTGGTTGGTTGTTGTTTTTCCCCAGAGAATTGGCCTGTGGTTTGACCCCAGTAATTACAAATGATTTAAAAAAAAAACCAATTATACAAGTTCTGGCATATTCTAATGACATATATAAACAATTTAAAAATACTTAAGTGATGAATCTGTGTTGTAACAGCCAGCTGCAGAGTACTTATAACTGGAGTATGTTAAACCATTTAAATATTCCAAACGTTACGTACAACAGATTTTGTACTAATTCATTATGAAAACAGAAATTTCATTTAATCATTTATTAACTATTTATAAGGTGTCTGCATATTAAGTATGCATACAGATTGTTGTTCAACCTGGCGACCAGTATAATGATTGCATAAGTGCCACCCACGTGATTTTTTTTAGTGATCATTGTTCTCAACTTCTGGTTACCAGCATGACTGTATGGTTCTGAAACGTGTACGTGTTATAGAGTAAATGAGTCTTTGACCCTATGAGGGGAAAAATCCCAACAAATTGCTCAAAACAATACTCACATTTTAACGTTAAGTCATTCATTATTTATTTCTATTCATTTCTGGAATGCATATTTACCACTGTCATAATAAAGACAGCGAAGCAGATTGCCCAGGAACACTGTAGAATTTCTGTCCTTAGTAGAGGTTTTGAAGACCCAACTGGCCAAAGCCTGAAGCAATCTGGTCTGAATTCAGCACTGACATGCATCTGCACAGGAGATTGGACTACAGCCCTTTCAAGGACCCTTCCAACGTGAACAAGTCAGTGACTTCCTATGAAGTCACAGTGGGGAAAACTAATCAAAATGCTATTACTTATGTGTTATGTTTGCAAGGTTGTTAAACTTAATTTTATGGTATAATACAGTGTTGGACTGTGATTAAAAAGGAAACATCCAGAGGAAGCAAACTGTGCAATACTCTGTCATTCTACATTGGTGTATCTTAATCACTGGTATTTTTACCACACTGCTGCAGTGCTTTGCTTTTTTATATGAATGACATGTGAGTTTCAGCATCCCTGTTGTGATAATGAGCTTCTCTGCGGGGTCTTACTGTACCGTAGGTGTAAGGTACCATAGGATGCAACCCTTATTAGCAGTATACTGTTTGATACATATCTTGCATATGTATATGAATCATCTTATCATAGAATCATAGAATACCAGGTTGGAAGGGACCTCAAGAATCATCTGGTCCAACCTTATCTGATGATTAAAGCTCTAAGAACCTTAATCAAGAATTTACCACCAAAGTTAAAAATACCCAAGGATTTAGGCTATCAAATCACAGAATGGGTTGGGTTGGAAGGGACCCTAAAGATCATTTAGTTCCAACCCCCCTGCCATGGGCAGGGACACCTCCCACTAGACCAGGTTGCTCCAAGCCCCATCCAGCCTGGCCTTGAACCCCTCCAGGGATGGGGCATCTACAATTTCTCTGGGCAACCTGTGCCAGTGTCTCACTGTGAGAATTTTTTCCTAATATCTAATCTAAATCTCCCCTCTCAGTTCCCCCTCATCCTATCACTACACTCCTGATAAAAAGTCCCTCCCTGGCTTTCCTGTAGGCCCCCTTTAGGGACTCAAAGGCTGCTGTAAGGTCTTCCCGGAGTCTTCTCTTCTCCAGGCTAAACAACCCCAACTCTCTCAACCTGTCCTCACAGGAGAGGTGCTCCAGCCCTCTGATCATCTTCGTGGCCCTCCTCTGGACTTGCTCCAACAGCTCCATGTCTTTCTTATGCTGGGGGTCCCAGAGCTGGATGCAGTACTCCAGGTTGGGTCTCACCACAGCGGAGTAGAGGGGCAGAATCCTGTCCCTTGCCCTGCTGGCTGTGCAGCCCAGGATACAGTTGGCCTTCTGGGCTGCCAGTGCACATTGCTGGTTCATGTTGAGCTTCTCATCTACCAACACCCTTAAGTCCCTCTCCTCAGGGCTGCTCTCAATCCATTCTCCACCCAGCCTATATTTGTGCTTGGGATTGCCCTGACCCATGTGCAGGACCTTGCGCTTGGCCTTGAACTTCATGAAGTTCACACAGGCCCACCTCTCAAGCCTGTCCAGGTCCTGTTAGATGGCATCCCTTCCCTCCAGCATGTCAACTGTACCACACAGCTTGGTGTCATTAGCAAACTTGCTGAAGGTGCACTTGATCCCACTGTCCATGTCTCCAACAAAGATGTTAAACAGTGCTGGTCCCAATACTGACCCCTGAAGAACGCTACTCATCACTGGTCTCCAGTTGGACATTGAGCTGTTGACTACACTCTTTGTGACCATCCAGTCAATTCCTTATCCACTGAGTCATCCACCAACACTGTAACCCCCTCGTAGAAGGTCACCAAATTTGTCAGACATGATTTGCCTTTAGCGAAGCCATGTTGGCTGTCACCAGTCACCTCCTTATTTTCCATGTGCCTCAGCACAGTTTCCAGGAAGATCTGCTCCATGATCTTGCCAGACACAAAGGTGAGACTGACTCGTTCGTAGTTTCCCGTGTCTTCCTTTTTTCCTTTTAAAAATGGGGGTTATGTTTCCCCTTGTCCAGTTGGTGGGAACTTCACTGGACTGCCACGACTTCTCAAATATGGATAGTGGCTTAGCAACTTCATCTGCCAGTTCCATCATGACCCGCAGATGCATCTCATCAGGTCCCATGGATTTGTACACCTTCAGGTTCCTCAGATCCTGAGGATCCTCAAATCCTAAAGCATGACTCTTATCTATGTCCCATAAATATTTACTATTTTGGAAATAGTAGCGTATATCTTTAACAAGTTGCAAAGATTTTAGCTTGAGCTCTAAATAGCTTTACAGCATAATGTAAAATGCTAATACTAACAATACATGTAAAAATGTGCAAAATCAAATATACAGCCATCTCGCTAAAATTCAGATGATCAGGTTCAAATAATTCTCTTCCATGCCTGGTCACATGCTTCCCTGCCTGCTGCATAAACCAGGATATGCATTAAATTATGCGTAGATTGAATATGACTGTTAAAATTCTTAAAGACTTAAAATTCCTACTAATAGGATTATTTATCACATCTAGTCTTACTCCTAAAATGAGTATGTGAAGACTGGAAGAGACCTTGTAGGTCTTAATAATCTTGAACCTTGCTGCTGCAAACACCTCACTATGTAGTCCTGTTAATATATGTACTTACAGATTATTTATAAAGAGTGTGGGAAAGGGATAAGGTTTTGTTGCAAATAATAACTTTCTCACACACCTCAGAACTTCCATTGTTGATTTTCCCATTCCCAAGTAGATAAATATAAAAATTCCTCTTGCCAGCAAAGAACTGATAAACTACTGAAGATTTAAGAACTCCAGCAGATTCCCATAGTGATACATCGCTTTGTTCTTTCAACTCTAAATGCAAATATTTAGCGCCGAGGTATTTGAGGTGAGCTACACTATGCATTTCTTGTGAGATGAACAGACTCTCATAGACAGTGAAAATGTGAATTATTCACAGAGATATTTGTTGTTGTTTCTGATGCTATATGCAAGAGCACCTGCATTGTCTTCACTCATTTTAGTATCTGTATTGTTGCCATTTTAGTTAAAACGGAGTCCGCATTTTGTTGTAGATGTCTATATTCATGGATTCCAGTTGTCTTTGATCTATAGATACAAACCTACACATATATGAGAGAGACTTCTTTTTAAAACCAGTTTTATTTTCAATTGTGAGTGAAATTTCCCTCTATAGGCACCTCAAATTGAAAAAAAGTTCTTTTTTTAAAGAAAGACAACAACAAAAGTCAGCAACTGATAAAATTAAATGGGAGATAAGGAAAACTGTGAAAAGCCAGAATCTTAAGTCACACATCAGTACCTTTGGGCATTCAACAACATGGCACAATATGGCATTCAATCAAAATTAATATTGTTTAAGCAACAGTGATTGAGCATAAAGTATTTCAGCGATTAATGAGAGACTGAAAGAAACTGCTAGCTTGCAGTAATCAAGAGAAGTCATCTGGGTATTAATTGCCAGGAATACCTGCAATAAAGTCTTCATTGCTGTCATAACTTGAAATCAATGGATAAAATGGTATAGATTCTTTTTGCATAACAAACGTTCATTTGCTATTTATCTGGTTTTTTCAGTCTTTGTTCCTATCACCTAAATATGTTTCCAAAAGTAGAAAGGAGGAAGGAAATTATCCAAAATTATCTACAAGGGCTTGTATAAAGTACTGCTTTTGCTGCTGCCTAAAAGAAACATGCCAGTTACAGGCACCAGTAACTAAACCACCGAAACCAGCATAAAGCCAATAAGAATTCAGCAATGGTAATACCAAACAGACAAAGGACAGCAAATAAAACAATAAAGGTTCATAAAAATATTTGTACATCAACTTGCATGGCACCTCAAAGGGAGCTTTTCTGGAGAAGTAACACTCCTTTACATACATTTTGGTACTCTGAAAATAAACTTTGAAAGGAACACACATACTCTGCTTGTCCTCCCATTTATGGTCTTTCTATGCCAGTGCACTTACACTGACTTAAATGAAATTACATCATGATGAAATATGAAATTAAACTGTCTTTAATGTTAATTAGTGTAATATTAACTTCCAGAAGCCCATTACCTGAAGTTTAGAATGACCTGTTCCTTTACTGTATGATTGCAGTGAATTGTAACAACTTTGTAGTGAAAATTATGTAAGGAAAACCCCAGAATACTTAGTACTCAGCACTGAGTACTGAGATCCTAGAAGTGGAGTATGTGACAGACCATTTCTAAGTAGTAGAATTGGCAACCAGTGTGCAATCCAGTTTCAGCAAGCACAGAATCCAATGAGCTGAGTTATGATCTTGTATTCTTTACAAAGCAAATCAAAGAGAAGAGAAATCACATTTGTTAGTTTAGCAGACCTTGGAAAGCTCTTACTTCCACAGTGCTGCCTGATTCTGTGTTATCATGTGAATATCCTTTTATATGCTACTAACAAAGTAATCACTCTAAATTCCTTTTCAATTTATGCTTAACCATGCTGATTTGCATGCACATGGAAAAGGAAATGAGAAACTTTTAAACCAAAAATCTATATTCTTAGAATTTGATATTCATGCACATTTTTATGCATGGAATTCCCATTAAGATTACTGGAAGAATTACCTACAAATCTTCCATCCTGGGAGAGTGATTAAATTTCCAAAGTTTTATAAGAAATAAGAAAGCTGTATCTTGCTTTTCAATTGTCAGTTAATGCTAATGAGAGGCATGTGCAAGTGCACTCTTGTATGTTTAAATTGACCAAAAGGTTTGTATGAAGCTGGTTTGAAAGCTAGAGTTGGATAAGAATCCATGAGTTATTCATGTCTCAGAGGAAATACTTTTTGGCTTGACTTCTGCTTCAGCTGCTGAATAATTTTTACATTTTATTTTTCTGCAGAAAAAACACCTTTAATAAGAGTGTGAATACATGTGAATGTGTGTAAAGTAGATTAATTGCATGAGTATCAACTAAAATTAATATGTTTCTGAAATAAAATGTAACCATCTAGATAACAAGACTTTGTTTTTAAGGCTACTCTTCAATTTAAGGAGCAGTACCTTCTGTTAAAACTATCAGTTAATCTGAATATGGTCGCAGTTGCATAAGTGTGATGTAGCAAAAATTCCCATTCCTATTTAAATTAAAATACATTGCAGCTTCAACCCACCCAACTGCAAAATGTCCCAGAACCTTGCTTCATTTTCTGTTTCTAGGGTAGCAGCAAAGAATAATTTATTTCAAGTTTCATCACTGCTCTGTAACTTGTGGCAAACATTTGGTGCCTCATTTTGCCAGATACATTATACGAGAGGACTTGAATTAATAGAGGCATCTTAGTGTGGTGGGGATGAAAAGCCCAAAGAAAGATCTGCTTATTTAGTCTGAGCTGCTATACAGTAATATACTGTGCACTATACACTGTGCAGCTGTTTAAATCTATATGGGGAATTCAAGCAAGTGTAGAAGGAATAAAACTGGAAGAATACTGAGAAAGTGTTATTGAGATTGCAGAACCGAAGCATGAATGGCTGTATTTTTTATCTGGGAGAAGTAGAATCTTTGTTGTTCGCTGCATGTTCTTCTCTTTATATTATTTCTAAGTTTTCAGTCCTGCAGAGCCACTGTAAACATTTCTTTAGGAACAAAAAAAACATAATAAATGAGGAAGAAAGAAATATTTCTAAAATTTTCTCTTTTTTTGGGTTTAGACATATTCTATAACCTGTATTTAATATTTAATTATTTTAATTATTTTTATTTATTTATGATAGTAATGACTCTCAGCATAGCAAATATTCTCTCTGACATAAATAATACTGGAGTAAAATGTCTGTAAATTAAAGTTATTTGATGTTTAGAATTTATATCATAGAGAAGTGAAAGGTAATGTACAAGCATAAATACGTGTTTCTGGCCTGAAGAATCTAGTAATATAAAGTGAGTGCAATAAATTAACTTTATTCCTGAATAACAGGTATGAAGTGAAAATAGATACGTGCCTTTTGTGCTTTTTCTGGTCCTGATGAGAAGAATTACTATGGATTTCATAATTCTGTACTATTACATCCTTAGCAATTTGGATAGGAAAAAACTAATGGAAAAAAAATATCTAGAAGATAACATTTTAGTGCAAAAGTTGCCCATTATACCTATAGGTATCTCCAAGTCAAACAAAAATATTGGCAAAAAAGGATTTTGATTTTATTGTCTACTTTCAAAAGGGCGATGCACAAGTCAGAAATTGCCAGAAGCCTACCCAATAAAATCACAGAAATTCTTAGAAAATGTGTGAATTTAAGTTCTACCTTGTAGTACCAGGGTCTCAGCATAGTATGTATTTTTGTCGATAAAAGATGAGGCACTTGTAGTATGTTCATTTTTATGCAGAGTGAACCTATTTTTTGACGTGTACTGATAATTTGAACTAATGCCTTGTGAAAGGGCATTTTCTTTTATGAACTTGTTATCCACTTTCACTAATAAATGTTTTTAGTGATACTGCAGACCGTTTTACCATTACCTACACAGAAGTAGCAGCAAACCATTGTTAAAAGTTTTTTATTTCAATAGCCCTCAAAAATAATTTATTCAATCAATCATTTCGAAGTTATGGTAGAAGCTTAAAAGAATAGGAGAAAAATAAGGATCTTAACAGTTTTAGATTGTTTCTTAAATTAAACATGCTGTTCCATATTGAAAATGTGGAACTCTTACATCTGTAGTGCTAGATTTTTCTTCATATAAATGCATGTTACTTTGATAGCAAAGGGGTTGCTCTGATTTATAAGCGCTAAGCACACAAGCTAGACATAAGGCAGGGTGAGTGTACCTGTATGAATACTGACATGTTTATGGTGAAGAGACCATGAAGGAATGTGCCATCAATTCCAGCTGCTAGCTAACGGATAAAGTACATTTTTGCTATTATTTTTATAAATGGAAGCTAGTTTTCATTAAATATCATGCTTCTGATATCACATATTGTTCATAAATTTAAAAGGCATAGAGATTCAAATACTTTGCTACTTTTGTATTCTTTGTGCTGTATTCGGCCTTGATGTATTTTTGAAATTGTTTGGCAAAATATTTTACATATAGTTGTTATTGGTTTCCATTCAGACAAACTACAGACTCTGCACAGATGAGAACTTTCTGACATATAAAAAGCTTTTTTTTCAGAATTCAGATTCCTAGCATAGCTTATTTTATACTATTGTTCAGATCCAACTGGATATTGTAGGTGACAGTAACGTCCAGAGGCGCTTTTGTCTGTTAATCTTTATATGACACGCTATTATACCTGATTACATTAATTCTGAATTGTCCTGGCAACTGGACATCTAGGAGCATCATCAAGAATTCTAGGTACTTGTTGGGAGAGTAAGAGAGTTTGATCATTACAAACATCTTTATTTTTACCTTTTCAATTAATGCCTAATGCCTCCTGCTTGCATTTTCTTGACTTCCTAATTATCTTTAGTTTTGTTCCACCTATAAGTCAGGGATTGAGCCATTAAATTTACAGCAAAAAAGCACTCCAGATTAAAAAGGAAAGAAGAAAAGAGAAAAAGTAATTGATTAAAAAGTTGCATAAATGAAGTTTCTTCTTATTTTTCTTTAAATAATGAATTATTCAGTATTTTGGTGTTAATAATTTAACAGAACCCAAAGTAAGATATCAGCAGGACATATGTGGGATGGGTGGTAGTTCAAGTTTGATCTAAAAGGCTTGCCTTTGTATTGAAGTTGGGTTGAAGCTTTGATCTATTTATAATGAGTATTCTAAGGGTTTACTAATTATTTTAAACCTGAAGAGAATCTCATAGTCCATTTTTCATCTGGAAAGGAACCAAAAATAAACCTTGCTGGAAGGTAAAGGCAGAAAGTCATAAAGTTCAGGCATGTTTTTTAAAGTTAAAGCACGACCGCCTACTAGCTATAATTTCTGATAAGTTTTGGGGAAAAATGTATTTTCTGTCTCCTTTTTTCATTCCATAGCATAAGGAAATTTTCTGAGATACTTCTAACTTCTGATAAGAGATATGGCATTCTTTATGTATTCTATCCATTTTAAAAGTTTGTACCCATAAAGTTGAAAGGCAGAAAAAACCTTTTTGTTTTCCTTGGAATTATATTTAGACAAAACATATATCAATCTACTAACAAACTAAATTAACTAACATAGTTGTTTATGAGAAATTGCAGGATGGTAATCCATTTATCAAGGGAAACTATATAAAATGTTCATGACTCTACACAAGTAGAACTTTAAAAATAAATCTGAATTTATCACTGCTTAGAACGTTACTCATGATTTGAGAGGTTTTTATGGAAACCAGGTACTTGTGCCTGATCCATATTTATTCCATCTTTAAAGGCAATATCCTTATTCCACTTTGTTACTGTTTCTTTGTACAATGACTTTGTCATTCCTCAATGAAAAAAACTTTATGTTTTTCAGATACACAGAACACAAATATAATTTGCTGAGATGATAATTATGGAACAGCAGTGACAGTAATCAGGTGGACATAAGAGAGTCCTCTAGCAGTATGTCTACAAGCACTGCAGCATGTAAGATGCACAGCCCTAACAGCTGGAAATTTTCAGTGTTTGAGGGTTCATATAACTATTCCTCAATGCGCAAGCAACAAGGCTAGGGCACTGATATATATTTGCATCACAAAAAGCAGAAATTCAAATAAAACAGATTCTAGCTTTGAATCAGTCAATTTTAAATCTGAAAGATGTGGAAAGTATTAATTTTACGCAGGCGTTACTTTAACTTACTTGATGGTGAGGATGAATACTTTCTCTCACTGTAAACACATACCACCATAACAAATACTGAAGCATTATTCCTGGACATAAAATGCTGTGCTTCACTATGGTATTAAGTGCTATTTATATCATGTGAGAAATATTTTTTTTTTCCATTCGCTAGGAAATTTTCCAGTTTTCAAGGGGGGCTGAATAGTTTAATGAATCTATAATACATACTAAATACTTTCTTTTTTTTCCCTTGAATCAGTATTTGGGATTAAAGGTGAACTTCTTTTCATGGTTCAGATCATTTTCATTAGCAGAAAGGAAAAACATGCCCAATAAGCCTGGTACTGTGAAGAATTATTTAAAATAGTTCTGAGGAGCAATTTTTGCCTTTTCAATTATGCAAAGTGCTCATCAAGTTTTGTCTTTGGTAATCTTTGGCTGATATTAAAAAACTGACACAGGCTTCTTGACCTGACACAAATGTAATAGCTGTGAAGGTTTCTTTTATACCTTTACCCTGGCACAAGATTAAAGAAATGAAAGTACTGCATTCCACAAATCAAGTTCATCCTTATACCTGTATCTATCCTTGCGATTAAATTTTTATAGAATCATAGAATAATTCACGTAGGAAGGAACCTTGGGAGTTTCTTGTCCAACCTCCTCCTGCTCAGAGCAATGTCAGCACTGAATTCAGATCTGATTGCTTTAGGCTTTGTCCAGCCAGGTTTTAACCTGCACAGAGAGATATTCCACAACATTTCTGGGCAACCTGCTTCAATGCTTAATTATCCCAAGTGATTTTTTTTGACATAATATCCAGTCAGAACCTTACCCATTTCAGTTTATGAGCCTGTCTCTTGTTCTCTCCCTGTGCACCTCAGTAAAGGGCCTGACTTTGTCCTCCGGGATTTTTTCCATGCTGGTAGTTCCTTTCTTCCTTGAACCTTGTGTCTTTAGGCAGAAAGACCTTTTCCCTAAAGAAACAAGCAGAGAGGCAAAGTTTCTATTGTCTGCCTTCACTTTCAGGTCCTGTGTATGTCCTTTCTGTACTGGGGCTCAGTCATGAGTTCTCTGTGAAACCAAGCAGGTCTCCTGGTATATCTGCTTATTTTCCTGGGTTATCAGAATGGAGTGTTATGCTTGCAGAAGGTTGCCTTTAAAGGTCTGCCAGCTCTCTTGATCTCCTTTCCTTTCAGAGCTGCCTCACACAGGATCTCACCCACAGGAAAGAAATCCCTGCCTAAAATGAAGTCTGTCTTATGAAAGTCCAGGGTCTGTACTCTGCTACTTGCCTTCCTTTGTCCCCTCAGGATCTTGATTGAATATTGCTTCTAAACTGCTATAACACATCAAGTAATATACAGGAATATCTTAATTAACACGCTTGTATAGCTAGACACATTTTACCAAATTCAGTGAGGTGTATCTATTTTCTGGCAATTAATTACTGATTGATCATTTACGAATTTGTCACTGGGACCTAGATGGAATAGATAATGAGACTGCTTGTTACAAATTCAAATGAATCTAGATCTAAGTGGAAAGTATACAAAAAAGAATTTTGGAATTTGACCTAACCGACCACTTAATTAACTATACCAATTAAAAAGGATAACAAAAAAGATCTTTAACTGTTCACTCAGGATTTCATTTCCAAGGCGCTGTATTTTAAAGCCATGTAACATGTATACTGAGTCCATGACTAGTCACTATAGCAAGCAGAGTTACTCGTTGTCGTCAGATTTAGCATTCAGGGGACTAAATTTGTAACGCCATGATATTAGAGGCAATTTATGCCTTTTATACAACACAATTTTTGCTATGCAAATATTTTTGACTGATACAAGATCAGAAATACGATAATAGTGAATATCTCACAACGTCAAAATTAACATTGACTCCAATTGAACTAGGGCAATGGAACTCTTGTCCAAGTCAATGGAAGGTCAATACAAATCAAATAATATAGTACGTCTGTACTTTCTTTAAAATTAATTGTATCTCTATGCCATTGGCTTTATTGGGATTACACTGAAGTAGGCTCTGGTTTGGTTTATTTAAAATATTTTTGTATAAGAAACCAGAAGAAGATCAATCCTTGCTGTTTTACTAAAGTCAGTAGAAGAGGAGATTTTTAAAGCTCATAGCATCCTGTCTGAATGACATGCAACCGGAAACTATATATGATAAACTACAGTGCTAAGTAGTCATAGTTTACTGCGTTCTTAATTCTAATTTATTGTGATTTACTCTAGAAGTTACTGATGAATCCAGGCATGCTGTAGTAATCTACTAGCTAAGTAATATACAATAACATTGAATTTTTTCTTCTCTGCTCCTTATTTTGCCAACATAGTTGACATGTAGAAAGAGACACATAGCTTGTAGCTTGTACACATTTTCCTTGGAGTTGTGGTAATTTGAGTCTGAACAATGATTCAATACATCATGTATAGAAGACACCAGTAGCTAGGAGATATGCAAAAGCCTTATTCAAAACATATTTAGCTGTTCTAAATGTTTCAATGTGATCTTTTAAGCCACATCTCTATCTCTTATCATATGGTTTGTTCTAGTACAACAGCAGTTTTCCACAGAAACATATGAAAAATATTTCAATGTTTATTATTTGTCTCTACATTCATTCACATTAAAAAAAAATATATTACATTTTCCCACCACAACTTAAATATATACTGGCAATACGGAATACATTCAGACAGCTTATTTTGTTGATGAACACAAAGATTTCATGCATTCGCTTAGTGGCCATGGGAATATTCTCTGTTTATAAGAAGAAAACCTTTTTAAAACTTTCAAAAGCAGGAAATTAATGAAGAACTGAGGGTTATTTCTTATTATTTAACATAAAATAAAAATACTTATGTGTAACAACAAAATAAAAAAAAAGAAAAGAGAGACACATACCATCAAGGACTGAAAGCGTAAGCTATGTATACAAATAATGTTCAAAAACCCAGGCTGCTTTCTCTCAGTATTTACCATGCTTAAGCTCCCTGAAGACTGCCATAATTAGTTTTCTCCCTTATAAGTAATTATGAGCACCTGCAATTTAAAAAAATATTTGTGTCTGAGATATGATCCCTTGGGTATTTTTTCTTTTAGAACCTTCCTCATTTGCTCTTAGTTCTTTTCCACTAACTTCTACTCTTGGGATACTTTAAATGGAATGAAATGTTCTTCTTCAATTACTTTTAAAACCAGATGAGACCTGAAACAACACTGACAATGTTTTTCTTCCCCATGATTACATTGGAGTGAATGTCATAGGTTCAGGATAACGGATTACTACCCGATGAGGCAGGGAGATAAGTGAGGTCCATATAGGGTATAATCAGACCAAGAGTAGCCTCAAAAGGGTTTCACATGGTCACATGGTTCACATTTAGGTCCTCTCAAAATTTCACAGCGAGCAGTTGGCAACAATGTATGGGTCCCTATTAGTTGCTCTACATAGTTCACCCCACGATGGCCACATAGTTTAAAATAATTACAGTGTAATTACTGTGGCAAGATGGCTGCATAGAAACTGTCTTGTTGGAGACCCTTGGGATACAGAGTATCTCATTGATGTCTTGATGTCCTATGATGGGAATAGGATGGTGGTTCCTGTCAAGACTCTGTTCTGGGGGCAGCTCTCAGTAACTATTCAGTGACAAAGAGAGGGATTTTACAAGTAGCTGGATCTTAAGGAAGATTTTTGTTAACGGATGGTAAGTCAACACTTCATATTTTCTCACTGTTCTGTTCCACCGTTTCTCAAAATAGACTGTGTATCGCTCTGGGAATTACGCAATACCACAAATCAGAAGATACTTTAGACACAGAAAAAACCCCAGCATTATGTTCCTCTGCTCTTCCTTCTGCTTGGATGTGTAGCAGGTCAAACTCTACAGAAATAAATCTTCCATACCTGAATGTTGGCATTAGTTTTAAGCCGAAAGATTTCCTCAGAAAGAATTATTTAATAGTAACTCTGCTTAATGCAAGAAACAGACAGGATAAGCCATGAAGTCTACAAAGAATTGCCCATTAATTTGACAAACCTAAACCACTGACTATCTGAGAAAAGAATTTGATTCAGTTTTTATTCTAACACACTATTGATCTTTGAATGATCTTAGCATTTATTTCAGTACAGTAGATTAAATTTTGTGTGTTTTCTTTTTCATAAGATATTTTGCAATTTCTCTGTGCACTGAATCACCAACGCAATCTGATGGAACTACTTCTTCCGCTAAGCAAATTCTCAGTGACGGATAAAAATCACTGAAACTTGATTTGGTTTAAAAAGCACTTTGGTTTAAAGGTTGTCATATACAATACATAGCCCTAATTCACATGAGGGTTAGTAATTGTCTTTAGACGATAGAGATGTGTATGTAGCCTTAAGACTTAACCTGCAGGTAACAGGTAAAGCACAGGACCTATAAAGCCTTCCCAGGCTCTGGACAAAATGTCCATCATGGGAATTTTCTCAGTTTGTGCTGATAAGAAATTCAGACCTTGCCACTTTTGTATCCTCCTTTCGTAGAAAGAAATGCCAATTGCACAAGCTTAAAGAAGACACGTGCTAGCCCAGTCTTCAGTCAGGCTGACAGGGAGACCAGGAGTCAACAGCTCCTGTAGTACAGCTGAGAAAAAAACATAACTGGCTCTAATTTTCATTTTCATCCCTCCTTTAATCACTGTTAAAGACAATGGAGACACTATATTCTTGGAGGGCAAAAACATCCACTGTTTTTAAGCTATAGCAGTTTCACAATTTCTCTGCCTTCTATAACACATTAGTACCAAACTAAGAAAAGGTTAATTAATACCAAACCAAGAAGTACAGTGTGCTTCAGAATGTACTTCCTCTATCCTCTCACGCGAATACTTTACAAGAACAGGAATAGTATAAAGCTATTTATATCAGCTCTACGCTTGGCTCAGAAATTACCTATAGAAGGTCTTTTCTAGGAGCAGTGCCCATTCCCTTTAAGGCCCCTTAATATTTTCAGGGAATCAGCTCCACCTGGTTACATGTGACCTTATTAAAAAGAGTGCATTCAAACAAAGGGGAACTAATCCAGATTTCTCAACAAGAATAAAAATGAAAGCAATCACTGGCTTTTCAAAACTTGCAGTGGTCTTGGCTGGATGTGCTCAGCTTGTAATTGTATTTTCCCAAGAGCCTTTCTCCCAAGGAAGAGGTTGGGATGCTACTGTGATGTCAAATCTGACTCACTGTTACAGTTGCTATTAAAAGTTAGCAGCTGTAATTAGGGGAGAATTTTGAAGCTACAGTGTAGAATTGTCAGTTGTAACAGCTTTTAATTATCTTATATTTTTCTTTAAAGTGATCAGCTTTGCAGAAGTTGAATGTGCTTTTATCATTTTTACTCTGGAAATGAGCTGACACGTTTAATATAATTTAGATAGAAATGCTGTTACTGCAGAAAACAATTGGAATCTGTGAACTTTTTAAAGGATTTTGAACACAGGAGACAGCCATAGTGCTTAGACGGATTTTGCCATCATCCAATTAAAATAGTCCTCCATTCTCTCTAATACCATTCTATCTGGTCTTAAAATGCATAAGACTAATTACATTAGCCCACAGAGGCTTGCATGGCTAATACTATTGGCCATTTCCTCAAATAGAAGAATTATAAATTATTAACCACTTTGCAAATAATACCAGTGTTACCACTGCAGGACTAGATTTGATAGATATGCTGTCATTTTTACACCGCTTGCAGCAGTGTATGGTCCTCGAGCTTAGAACAGATGCCAATGTTGAAATTGCAACGGCCAATTCCACTGTCCTTCCAGCCTACTTTAGTCCGTCAGGAAACCAGAACCTTTTGTTGCTATTTCTAATCTGGACTTATGCTGAGGATAGAAAGAATAAAGACAGAGCCTTATAGATTAGCCTTATAACAGGACAAGCCTTGTTATGCATGACTTCATTCCCTTGAAGTCCCTTCACTCGTATTAGAAAAAAAATATTTTGTTTTCCCAGGAAGGACCCTGGTTCTTAAGGACCTGAAAGAATGTAGTTGGTGTAGGATCTACTTGTGAAAAAGAGTCTGGGTTAGCAGACTGTCCTGTGGCATGCAGCTGTCTAGAAGGCGAGGTACACCTAAAGAAATACTGTACAGTATTGTCATTTTTGGCAGGCAGCATCCTTGTCAATATGCACTTAAATGAATGAGAGAACCTGTCACCCAAGGGATGTTACACATTGATGACAACAACCAGTCACAGGTCCTCTACTCTAACATGTAGTTAGATTAAGTTCTTTTACAGTTGTCACTCTGAAAGAAGGAAAACTCCTAGGCAGCAAAGAACAAGCAGCATAGGTAGTGTAGCCATTCTTGCAGACAGTATTGATGTTTTCACTTTTTGGATCCTGCTTCATAACCAATTCCTCAAGACTGGAAAAAGTGAAAATCCTGTCAGCTTCAGGATCCCCAGCAAACCTGAAAATTAATCCTTACATTATGATTATCCAGTGTTTCCCCATTAGAGGCCAATTTAGCCCATGATTCTTAGTTCAGGAAATGCTATCTCACCGCAGCATGTTGGTATTAGATTTTATTGGTTTGATACATTTTCATTTCATATATTTTAACATTCATATCCGACTGAAAAATACATCATGTCATAGATTCATGGTCATGTCATGATCTGGTTCACACACTGTTTCTAATTATGGCAGACATTACTGGCTCTATAATACAGTCCCCAGATTCTTCGGGGCAGGGGATAAATAATGGTTAAATTCAGGTTTTTTGCTGTTATTGAGTAGGGATGATGCCTTTCAAATCACAAAAGCAGATGTAATGAATCAAGCAGGTATGGATGGATGTCCTTTATTCTTCTAATACATGACTAGTATATATGAAGAGATAGGTAATAAGACTATAATGTTTCAGAAAGGGTAATTCCTTTTCCCTGTGAATCTCCAAAAAGCTCACAAAATGCTACAGGGGAATTTTACTGTTGTGAATCTAATTTTTAGATAGGACATTAAATTTGGCAAATGGGAACTTCCATTTACCAAAGAATGAAAGATTATTTTCTTTCAAACACATTCAGAATTTACTTCCTGTTCTAGAAAGGTCTAACACCTTGGAGTGTTTTTTTTGTTTGTTTGTTTTTGTTTTGTTTTTTTTTTTTTAATATAAATGCCCATTAAAGTAAATCTCATCAGTAGTAAGTGCAGTCCAATATAAATGGTGTTGGACAGTATTGTACAGTTATATGGTCACAGTCACCTACAGAGAGTTGAGTATCTTGGGGAAAGCAAATCTCTAACTATTCCCTTGAGGCAGATTTGTAAGTAGTGGGCATGTTTTCTTAAATTTTGCTTTAATGCTCAAAAGAAGTTTATTTTACTGAATGCTTTTCATTATTTCTTTTGATATAAGCAGTGTATATATACACACGTAAGTCCTAAATAAGTTTATAAATTGAACCAGAACATTCAGGGTATTATGCTTTCCAGAGTAAATAGGTTGTTAAATAAATATTTAACTTGGACATTAAGAGCACTGGATGAGACATCAAGCACTGGATATACATCTCCCAGACATATAGAGATTAAAGCAGATTAAAGCATTGGTTCTGACTGAACCATTTGTGATCTGACTTAATTTTATGGAGACACGTCAAATTGGAATATTTGAAAATTGGTCTATAGAATCTGAATAAAAAAAATATTTTCAGTATCTTCTGATAATTTTGAATATAGCCTTTACACAGGCTTAAAATCTCACTATTCTAAGGAAAGCACTAAGGGTAATTTAAAATTGAGTAAAGAAGGAAGTAGTCTTTTTTACTGAGGGACTATTGGCTGCTTCTTGAGATTATTGAATTTTCATTCCAGTATACAGGAAAGCAGTATATCACCAGGATGAAACAGAAAGCTTAATAGGCACTGTATCTCTTGATATTTATGGCAACTTTGCCAACAATCTTAACAGAGGCTGAACTGGACCCTAAAATACTGACACAAATGAAATTAGGAGGAAATCCCCCTTGCAGCGGTACTACCAGATGTGTCATTCACACTACTAAAATCCTACATGATTCTTCATCTTATTATATTAAATAGGAAATTACATGTGTCCAAGAATAATGGGAAATCTTACTTGTAGAAAAAGAATGGCACTTATTTTTTCAGCAACAGATTGAAATAATTGAAATCTTACAAGTAAGTTGATTACTTACAAAATTAGCTTCTGAAGAAGAAGAAGGTGCGTACATTCCATATTTAATTTTTTACAGGAAACTGTCACAATCCTACTCGGGGAGGGGTGGAACTTAATTTTCTATTATTTTTTCAGACTTGTAACATGGCGACATGATTTTGATATTCAGTCAACTAAGTGTACTATTACTTCTTGCAGAACACTTAAGGTCATTATGGAGTACTTGTTACTGTTAGGCACTAGGTGGCCTGCTTGCTAAAACATAGTAATGAAGACTTACACAAAACAATTTGCAAAAGCACTGAGTGAAAAATAAGTAAATAAAAATGCATCTTTAATTTCTAATAGAGGATGATGCATTTAAACTATCTCATACAAAGTAACATATGCATCGAAAACTGCAGATACTACAACCTACCTAAAACCAACTTAGCACACAATTATTTTGTTCTTGTCTTGCAGACAATATTTAGTTCCCCTCTGTGTGTTTGCTTAAGAAAGACCAGTAACTCATTCATACTTAGAGTGAAAACATTCTTCTCTTACCCAGCAATGTCTTACCAGTGCTGGCATCACTGAAATATCTAGCTATATGTGTATGTTTTCTTCCCATTGCTATAAAAGATCAAAGTTTCCCACCAAAAGATGGAATACTAAACTGCATATTCTCTAAATCGTAAGCTCTTAGTTCTCTTGAAGGGAAGCTAAAAACTGGCAAGTACAATGTAGTAGTAGCATTTGTTTTAGAAACCTAAAGTGTTATTGTATTATGCTCAGAAACATGAAAAGGATCAGTATTATTTATTGTTTCTAAGCAGAAAATATAACAGCTAACATTTTAGGAGTTAGCTGTACACATACACTCAATCCTATCTCAGATAGCAATCTATAGAAAACAATAATTAAGAATAGTAAGCAAAGCAACACCTTGCTGTTTTTTTTTTTTTTTGTTTGGTTTGGTGTTTAGTAACTGAAGGCTAGGTGTGACCTGTGGTCTTAGGGCATTTCAACCTGAATCCTGTGCTGGAACAAACTATGATAAGCTATATTTTTCAGCAATTTTGATGTTTTCATTTGTTGCTACTCTTGTTAGTGTCAGTAGAAGAAGATATGCAGTGACTTGAGGTGGTGTTCAGTTTGACCTTTTGGACATTGATTTTAAAAAAAAAAGTATTGATTTTATATATTTAAAATGTAATGAAATAATCATTTCAATAACAAGCCTTCATTAAAAATAGCTAAATAATTAACCAAAGATTTACGTCAATGTGATTATTCACCTTCTTAATTTTCCCTACTCAGGTCAAATCCAAGACTAATGAGATGGCTGAAATTCTAATGATTATTTTATCTATCATTGATAGAATTCTAAAATATTAGCAGTCAAGGAGAGTGCAAAGCTTTTGCTGTTCTGCAGAGACCATGTGAGAAGTATATATCTGAACCAAGGAACGGAACATAATCTGCATTCCAGGCAACACTATTTTGGTCATCAGCTTGGAAATTCATCTTGCAGATATTTTTCAACTGAATTCCCCCAATATCTCTGTTATAAAACAAACAGATGAATAGAAACCAGAAAGCCCCATTGCACTGATTTCTAATTGTATAAGAAAGGGCACTGTGTGGCTACTGAAATTACTTGTTTCGTTTTCTCACAAAATCATATGAATTTAAACAATGGATTCAGATGACCGATCATGTTTTTCTAGGACAGAAAAGACACTTCAACCTGATATTTCTGTGCTTTAATCTGAGTAAGAGTAGAATACAGCAGCAAACATATGGCAGAATATAGTGTGCTCTATGAAAACGTCTTAATTATTTTTTTTCCTACAAGAAAACATTGCATCCCAATAGAAGAGGAACTAGAAGTACTTGTATTTTTTGTTTTGATCATAAAGTGTATGCCTCCATATTCCAGCCAAGTCTAAGTGTGAATCTCTTGAATTGATTTTGAAGAAATCAGACTTGGCAGTATCCCTCAGGTTACAGAGAATGATTCTCCATTTAAACCAATGCAGCACTGTGCACTGAGGAATAATATGTCTCCTCAAACTCTGTCAAGAAAAGAAAAAAATCTGTGATATGTGGGCACACAACCAAAAAACCCAAAACAATAGCATCACTAATGCTGGTAGTAGCAGTAGTGAACGAACTACTGATGACATACGTTTCTACTGACGCACAGAGAAATGTCACTGTGAGACATCAGACTGCTTCTAGGAATTCATCATCTCTAGATATCAGAAAATAGGTGTAATGTACTGTATCACATAAAATACACTGAAATTTTATTAGGCAAACTTAAGACACCATATCATATACTTTTTATATACCACCATCTTTGAAAAAATTCAAAGTACTTTAAGGGATACATGGAACTAACATCAAGTTCCAGGAAAGTCTTCCCGTAATCCTGTTAAACCTTCCTATGTTTTGTTCCCAATGATTATGTTGTAAGAGAAATTGTGGCTACTTTTCAATATCATAATACTTTAATACTTGCAGTTCCTATACCAGAATAAAATATTTGCTTTGTGAAATCTGCTCTAGTGCACTTAATACATATCGCGTATAAAGCAACACTGGCATTCTGATAGATTTTAGGACCAGAACACCAAGTTTTCTTTACTAAACACTCAGGGTTTGCATTTTCTAAGTCCTGAGCATCTATTTTACTGGAAATCATTAGGAGTTCTGATTGACAGTTACATTGTCAGAGGTTAAAGATTTGAAATGTTACTATTTTCTCTAGTCATTTAATCACAAATCAATATTTCTACTTCCTGTACCAGTAATTGATGGAGCAGTTAATCATATCATTGTTGTTGTTCTATCTTATGAAGCGACATATAATTATGTCCTTGTGCCACTTGTGTTGATCTTGCTTAAGTCATTCAAACCAACTTCTGCATGTAAAGAAAAACATCTGTTTTCTTGGTAGGTTTTAGATTTGGAAGCATTATTACCTGATGTTGAGGATCAGTCTATCTGATGTGCTTTCATGACATTTCTATTACAACCCTAATACAAACACCTAATTTCCAGAAATAACCAAAAAGCTTTTGGTCATTTCTAGTTGACTGAAACAGGCAAAGTCACCAAAATGTGAAGCACAATAAAAATTATACAATATTTAATACAATCCTATGTTATTCAAAGATTCTTTGTGTTGTGATGACTTCAGCTAATAGGCTGGTATGTGTTTTGTAGTATTTTTTGTGCTCTTTTCTATCTTTCTTACATTTAAACAATAAGCTGTTATCAAGTGGTGAGGTCACTCTATTTCTATGCAAAATTATTTTTTTCACTTGGGTTTGTGGAGAAGGGACATGACTTTTAGACAAAACAGAGAAAGAAGAATATACATCTATTTGAAACTTTAATCTAATAATTGTTCACATTATGCCTTTAAGATTTTTCCACATTTAGTTCCTACTTTCAAGAACTAATATTCTATTTTCTTCAAAAATGTTCTGTGCAGTGTACCAGTAATGATAAAACACATCATGGGCCCATGATATTGTGTCAGAAAATGCCCTTCAGTATGACTTTTAAAAGCTTTCTCATGAACATCGAATGACCTACAGGACTCTGTTATACAGATATACACTGTTCTCATTATTAATGTAGTTATGACTTCTCCCCCCATCCTTAAAAACCTTTTGAAGCTGTTCATCCTCTTGCACTATGTCAGAAGAAGGAGAATAGATGGGAAATAATATCCCAAACTTTTCTGATCTACATTACAAGCCTGAGTCTATGCCACATTACTTGTATCAGGACATGACTGACATTAGGCTGGCCACACTGAGTCAATGGACATGCAGATTTCTAGCTAGAAATATTTTGACCACATTACAAAACCCCTTTTATTTCATGCTAATTGTTGACTCGTTTCAGTGAGGAGGCAGTGAAGAAATGCAAACACATTTTCTATTATTTGAGCACAAGTTGGTGAAGGAGCTACGGTATCTTCATAAACTTTATGGATCTAGGAAAAACTTTAAAAATCAAGTTTTCAGAGATTCTGTTAGGCATCAGCTTTACCATGGCAGGCTTCAGTCAAGACCATAGCTTGTTTTGATCTATCCTGACACTTGCAATCAAATCTAAAATTAAGTAGTCTATGCTGACACATAACAGTCTATGCAAATATTTAATAAAGTTCTGTCGTTGAGATATGTAGGCTCTCTCAGTTTACGCTTAAGTCGTTAGATTTCCAGAGCTATAGATCTGGCAAATTTTTTAAATCTTACAGATGACGACACTGATTTTTGTGGGCTTGAATCCATTTAATAGAAAATTTGTGACCAGATCCTCTACTTTTTAAACCATGTTTACTATACAGGTAAAACAAAATTTAAAGTACAGAATCAGGCCCTACACATCAAACTGCTGTAACACATTTTAAAGTATTCTTATAATTCTGCTTCATCCAATTCTGTGACCCTTTTTACTGAGCATTTTTTGTACAAGTAGTCTGACTGAATTTTGGTAGCTGCTTTCTCACAAGTCTAAACAGCTATGCTCCATCATTTCCACTGGATAATTTAGTTTTCAATCCCCTTTCCAGAATCACTTTAGTGTTGTGCTCCTGGCGCAAAATTTCAGTGCTTTGAGAAGCAATCCATGTGTTTGCAATCTCTACAGCAGTTTGGGGATCTGTCAGGATGAGAGGTGCTATGCACTAGAAAGTATTTTACCAGAACAGTTAGATGGTTCAATTTTTTTTTTTTTTAAATAACAGAGAAGAATACTTTACATTTTTGTCTACATATAGAATTAAAGAAATATTTTTCTTATATACCAATAAGGCTTAATACTTTTTATTAGTAAGACATTTCTTTAAAATTTACATGATTTCACCTTTCAAAAGTTGGTTTATCTTTAATAGTCATGCATACTCTAATACTGAGTTATTGAAAGTTTAGTCCTACTCCAGTACATAAAGGATTAAGTTAAATTTCACTGCAATTCATGCGTCATTTGCTATACATCTTTTGTTTGAAAATTACATCAATTAATGTGAAAAAGAATTTGCAGAAAGCACAGTATCAAATAATTATTATTTTTATTAGTATCTTTAATTACTTGCACTGTATCAACATATTGAAACAAAGGTCACTTCAAGCCACAAATGTAGTAAGGAGGACTGAAAGAACAACAGGTAATTAAAGACAGAGGTGTGCCACAAGGAAATACTCAAATTATATTAATGAATTTGATTGAATTTTAAATATATATTTACACTATCTATAATATCATAAGAGATAAATTCATGCTCTTAATAATGTAAGATATGAATTAGTAAGGCTTGATCTTAATCCTTTTAACTATAACTAGCTGGGATCAAACTCAGATGCTTTTGGTTGGTGTCCCACTTAATAAATCACAAGAAATCTTTTATCAAACTGCTTTTCATTTTCTTTTCTATACATGTATTTCCCGTAGCTTGTAGAGGAAAAAAAGGGCAGTTCACTTCTTCCTCAGAGAAGATTTTTCTAAAGCCAGACCACCCTGCAGCTGCTATTGCTAACACCTTTTACGTATACAGCACCTTTCACTTTGAGCAATCCCCAAAGTGCTTTGTAGACTCTAAATACAGGGATTATTTTCCTCATGCCACTGAAATTCTGTACCAACAGTGTTGCACTGAAGTGGCTTTGGGAGAGGGAGCTGGGAATAACCTCTCAACCTTTGAGGCACTGGCACTTATGTAGGCCGGCCAACCTGTGGTAACTCAAGCCCGAATTTGCAGAGAATCTGTAAGTACTTATGCATGTAAAAGCTTACCAAAAATTACAGCCTCTCTTTGCCCCTCAGTTTTCCTCGTCTGCGCCTGAACCTGTACCACAGGTTCTACCGGAGGGGTTTACTGTTTACCGTTCGTTGATGTCTGTCGGGCAGCGGCACTCGATAGAGTCCCGGCCCAGACCTCCTCCGTCAGCGGCGGTGAGGGAGAGCCCGGGCGGGGCGGGGCGGGGCGGGCGGTGGCTGAGGGAGGAGGCACGCGCTCGGGAAGCTTCGAGAAAGGGCGGGGGGAGAGGGGGGACGGATCACGTGGTGCGGCGCTGAGGCAGGCGGGCGGTGCTGGTTGGGGCTGCCGGCATTTTGGTGCTGTCCTCGACCGTGTCCGCGTGAGTGCGGTTACCCGGGTGTGAGAACAGGGCTGGTAAACGGTGGTATTTCCTCAGTCATCCGCCAATTTCTGTCACAGGGCTTTCCAAAGCTAAAGGTGGCGGCCTTTTTGCGTATGTTCAGGTAACGAAAAAGAAAGGGGTTTCCTACAAACTGCCTGAGGGCGTGTGGAGGGAGTGATAAACCCTGTAACTAGCTGGGGTGAGGGCAGGCCAGTGTGGGAGGAACTGGCCTGCCAGGGCAGGGAATAGAGAGACGCTTACTCTAAAATCTTTTTTTTTCCTATTTTGTCTCAATCTGGTTGGTTTTTTTTGTTTGTTTGTTTGGGTTTGTTTTTTTTTTTCTTTCTGTGTTTGTTTGTCTGGGTTTGTTTGGTTTTTTTCTTACAAAAGAACTACAATTTTGTTTTTTATTCTAGTATAAATGGTCTTCAGGTTGTTTTGTTCTGCCCTTGGAAAAGCCTTACTCTCAAATCATGTTACATACTGCAACGTTTTATTCATATAGTTTATTTAGGTAGGGTCAGTTAGCCAAAAAAAAAAGTGTGATTGCTTCCCTGCTATTTGGACCCAGACATAAGTTATGAGAAAATTCCTTCCAACACGTGTAGTCAGTTCTCATATTCTTGGTACTCTTAAAGATTCTAGAGTTGAGTTTATAATTTCTAAATATGTATTCTTATGTATTGTACCCGTGTGTTACACGTGACAACTTTGGACAAATGTGGTGATTAGACTTAATTGGTGACATACATGTTAAGGTATAGAAAACCTCTTTTATAATGTATTTTATATTTTAACCTCTTGACCAGTACCTTCTATTTTGAATCTCATTTACATTTAAGCTATCTTTAAGAAGAAAAAAAAATTCCCATACAAAAATGTGTAGTTATGCTGCCACTGGATGAAAAACATACTGTTTCTTATCTAGAGACTTCCATGGAGACTATGTTGCTATTATTTTTTTTCTTTTTTGCTGTACTGTATAAACTTTTGCTTGAAGGAAATAGGTTGAATAGGAACATTTTGCGTCTGTGAAGTGTTCACAAGGATGAATGTAAGATTGCCTGAACTATTTTCTTCCCATTTTACTGAGGAAGAAGGAAATAAGTTATTTGATGCTTAGACAGTTATTAATTACAATGATAAGTAATGAAATACATCCGTTAAGGACTGCATAATTGTATGAATTTTGTGGGTTTTAATGTGATCATTCATGAGCCTTAAAGAAATGGACCGTGGTTTCCGTTTCCAGACCACCTAATGGGAGGACGCAATATACAAATACTAAAATATGTTTTATACCTGCTTTGTTTCTGTAATCTCCTGGTCCTGTTTTATGTAGGCACGCTGATTATTTGCTGAGCAGATCTTATGGTGAAAGTTCAGCTACTCTCTTCCTTTCAGGCTTGGAGTACTGTAAGAGGTTGTTATAAAAATCGGTGAGAGTATTTTCACAGCTCGCTCAGCTTCTTCTGCTTATCTTGTACTGAGGCAGAGAGAAACTGACAGAAATATAAGAGTTTAAGCAATTGAAAAAGAAATGTATAGAAAGAGTAAGGTTCTGTTATCATTTAAAGTCTAATATATGCATCCTGACACTAAGGAGAACTTCCCCCGCTTCAGGAATTTGATGCAACTACTGCAAAATTCCAGATACTCTGTGTTTGATAAGAATTATGAAATACAAATACAAGTTTTTTTTTTTTAATCATGACTTTTTTACAAGAGAAAATGCAATATATATAGTTTGGGGGGTTTATCTTTTTTTTCTATAAGTTTTTGGAACAGTATTCTCACAAATGGAACTTTTGGTTAAATGAGAAGTATAAGTTAATGTAGTTACATTATCTCTGTGTTTTGAACTGAAGGGAGGGATGGGAAAATGCAGCTGATTTCTGCTGCTCTAGAATGAAGAAATGTTGTTATGTGTATGACTAGACTCTAGGCAGAGTTATATTTAGTATAAGTAGATAATAGACAATATACTATTCAACTGTGAGCATTATTACTATCCTTATTCACAAATACTTGAGAAGTGTATTTTTTTTCTGCTATTCAATAATGAAAGTTATTAACTGGCAGCAAGGCAGTGAAGCAAAATGCATTACGTATGAAACAGGTGATCTTGACAATTGACATTTCAAAAGATTTGACACAAGTGACTAAAATCAGATTTATTTTCATTTTTTAAATGAATAAAAAAGTGTCTTGAGATACATCCAATGATCGCATATGTGGTTTCACATAACTTCTTATTGTGATATTGCATTCTCTTGCCAGTGGTTCATGAATGACTTTTCTTTTGTTTGCTTTAGCAGAAATTTAATTTTCAGATTTGAGGCATGAACAGATTTTCAAGGAACAGAACTAGAGCAATTTTCAGTTGGTTTGTAAAATGTATTTGTGTGTACAAACACACAAATAAAACACTAAGAAAGTGACGTTATGAATCATACCATTATAACTTGATTTTTTTTGTATTGTTTTTGAAAGTCGGTCATTGAATTTTAGTGAATATGTATTTGAATTTATAGATCAATGTTGCGTTAGCTTTGGAGTTGTAACATTCAGCAGCATTACAGGGGGTTTGTGTGTTGTGTTTGCTTTTTGCTGGGTTTTTTGTTTTGTTTGTTGTTTTTTTTCTATTTTTTCAGGTATCCCAGTGTTTGTAAGAAAATGGAATTAGGCATGCTTATCAGGGAGGTCTTCACCTTTTTTTTTCCCTAAGATTCCTGTTCTCAACCTTTAGCTTTCTATGCAGCTCTGGTGAAGAACTGTTTCACTGCTTATAGCAGGACTATCTGTTTCCTAGTGTTACTATATATAAAAAAATTGGATACCGCATATTCTCATAGTTTTCTGAAATAATTTACAGGGTATTTTAAAAATATTTGTGGAGTGGTTGCTAGATCCAAACATGTACTGTACTTACTATTTTAGTAAAAAAGAGACTTCAACTTTATAGGGATTCATTTGAAACAATTCAGAGAAATTACTCTTTATGTCACATATCAGTGTGATTGAGTTCAATTTGTCCATTCAGCACGCTCACTGGCTGTTTTGTATTTATAGTTCCGTTCACTGTTTCCAGCATCTCGATATAAGTTTTAATGAGCACTCTTCCTTTTAGTTGCAGAGTAATATTAGGAATATAGAATTCTGTTTCAGTAAGAATTTATCAATTGGTTGTTTTCCACACCTTGTCTGCTTCTTCATGGGGCTGCAAGAATCTGCCTTTTGGTCATTAACTTTTTATTTATTCAAGTGAAGAGTGTTTCTTATGCCCTGTGATGGAAAAGTGTAAAAAAACCAACCAAACAAAAAAAAACCAAACCCAAACCCACAACCCTAAAAATACTCTTATTTCTAAATCAGTGAAGACTCAGAATCAGGATAGCATGCAACTGTAAGCAAGTTGTGGCTCACGCTTACTTAATTCTTTTGACTTAAATGGATGTTGGGTGATGATTTCTCCTGGTGATAAGAATTTCCAGTTTCATTTTGTTCATCACTGAAAAAAAAAATCAAATTAAAAAAAACTCATTGAAGTCAGTACCATCACGCTAATAAAAAATAGATCAAAGAATAAATCAGTCCCTTAGTGGATTTAGAGTAAAATCATACAAGGGAATGAATTTGAGAGCCCTGATAATATAGCAAATTGTCTGTTTCTCTTTGAGGTAGGCTTTTTCTTTTAATATGATTATGAACTATACTACGTAGGGAGTGGATCCTGTGGATAAATATTGATGGCTCCAAAACAATTTCTCTTTGAAACATTATAGAGTGTGAAAAGGAGTTGGGGTTGTTTGTTGTCACTTGTGCCTAGCCTTAAAAAAAAATGAGGAGGATTCCTGTCAGGCAGCAGCTTTGTAGTGTTTCTTATTGTCATCAAACCCAGTAAGAAGTACCAGTAAATTCTCTACCTTTTTTAAAAAGTTAACCCCCCATCAAAACCAGACAGTTCTTTAAATGAAACATGGTATGTGTGGTGACAAAGGATAGACATTGCTGTGTTCAGCTATGTTAGTGATATATAGGAAAAAAAAAAAAAACCCACAAAAAACAACAACAACAAAAAAAAACCACAAAAAAAACCCAACAGCCAAAAAAACCCCAAACAACCAAAACACCTAACACTAAAAATCTGCAGTACCACAAAAGATCCTACCTAACTATTCAGCATCTGAGGTCTGCAGCATAAAGTTGAAATCCATATCAGTGTGATTCAGAAATTCAGAACCTCTGGCATATAGCATAGACTGCTTAATTATCAATGGACACTTTAAAGGGAGCCTTTGTAAACCGGAATAGTTGCAAATAACTCACTCTTCAGTTAAATAACATTATAATCATGCTATTGACTGACAAATAGAGCCCATGTCGTGGGAATCTTTTGTTCTAAGAAACACTGTTTTAACACAGGGATTTAAATACTCCTATTTAAGTAGCCCATGGTGGATTAGCAGCAAATGAAAGGGATATTATATTGAAAAAATGTGGTGTACTAGCTAAATTTGTCCATGTAATTAAATTGCATTCAGGAATATGAAGATAAGAGTGAGAGTGATATTTTCTAGGATTTCTTCGCTGTTATGGTTTCTATATTTGGATATTGATGTAGTTTTGGACTTCAATGTAATATTCCTAAGTTTTTAAAAGTCTATAATACTTTTTTCTTAAAATCTGGTATAGCAGTTACAAAATATTACCACAGCGTATTTATTTGTGCTCTAAGTTGAAACATAACCCAGGTATCAAGACATAGTGTTGCTTTTGCTTCTGAAGTGGGCACTTGAACTCGTTACTGCATTTACTGCTTTTCTGTGATCCTCTTAAGTAAGAAATAGCAGTCAAGTCCTGTAATAAGCTGCAGGAATTATGACTGAGGTGGAATCAGGTAGGGCCTTGTGTATAAAGAATAGATTTAGTTTCTACTTTCACATCATACTCCATTAGGTAGTTAAAGCGTTTATATTCCGTCTACTTTTCAAGGTATGATTTGACAGCTGCTAAATGAAGATAATAATGAACAATGATAATATTTAAATTATTCCATTAATATTTAGTATATTGGACAAAAAAGCAGGTATATTTAAATGCGTAGATACTCATATGAAAGAAAGCAAATCTCTAATTGTTTTTTTCCCCTCCTACCCTCCATGCTGTCCATCTGGGCCATTTGCCTTACTAGTTACAGAAGCCAGCAGTACAGACATCAATGCGTTCTTTTGAAAGCTGGGAAAATGGCTTGGCAAGCTTAATGTTATCTTCTGTTAAACAATTTTATTTGTTCTTAAATTTTTTTACCACCTTAAAAGTGTTAGTGAGTGATGGATCTTATGAAAGGTCCTTTAGAGTTGGACTACTCTATTTAACCTTCCATACTTTTTTTTTTTCTATTTTGCCTCTGTACTCCAGTCATCAAGAAAGCCTGTTTCCACAGGCTGTACTGTGACTGCCTTTCTACTTGGTTCCTTTCTTTTTTTCCTCTTTGTATTTTTATCTTGTCTGTCTGTCTTAGTTCATCTCTGATTTTTTCCACCATCTGTTACAGTTCACGTGCTCTCTTTTGACAATTTCTCTTAATGTCCTATTTTGTCTGACTCTGCCATTTCCATTTGCAGTTTCTTTAGGCTTTCCTTTTCACTTTTGGATTTGTATTGGTATTATTTTCCCATTTTTGTGGTATGTATGTTAATGATATGTAGACAAATATGAGAGACATGTTAAATATTGTATGTCATAAAAATAGGTTGATGCTTTGTTTCTAGAAAGTACTTAATGCGCTTTTTTCTTTGCATTGCTGTTGCTATAGTATTCCTATCAGTGCTATGGCACAAATGACAGACAATATACAGCTATGACTATAGAAATAGGTTGCTTTAAGTACAACACTTTCCCCATGGCATAAGATGTTCCACTGTATATCTAAGCAGAAAACTTGTGTCACGTTGGGTTTTTTCCCCTTGAAGGTATACAGTACTAGAACAGTTTGTAAAGGTTCAAAACTGTTCCTGTAATTGTTTAGAAAGACAGGTAAAGATGATCTAAAAATAGTGTAGTCTACAGAAGTTCAAGAATTTTAAGTCATTGTTGGTTGTTATTTCTACTTTGAGACTAGTTTTCCATTAAAACTCATAACACTACCTATTATGTGTCTTTATCCTTTAGTAGTTCAGGAAAATCTATGGCAGTAAAAGACATTACAATAAGTCACGTTAACATTTATCTAACATGGTGTATAACAATGGTGTTCTATTATTTCCATGTTTTAATGTATTTTTTAATGCAACACAAAAATTATTTTTAATAGAATCGTGCAAACTTTGTTTCATTTTAGAAAAGTAAATAAAAATATACGTAGTAATGTAATGCTAAGAAGTTCCACCTCACAGTTTTCCTGTCAAACGTCTTTAAGTCCTGCTGTTGTTATTTTATAATCCCTAGAAACTCCACTGCAGTTATAACTAGGGTTATAGGAATTCTTATCAAGTATTTTTAATATAAGTTATCTACTGGTACTATCACAACTTTCAGAATTGTTTTGGGAAAGTTTTAGATGAACTTTTTAGACTGTTCAATTTGTTTACTCATCCTCAAATTGCTTTGTAAAGCTTGATAAATAAAACACAAAGTTTTGTTTTGAGTGTGACTAAATTCTTTGTGTCTTCAAAACCAGAGAGAGAGGGGAGCAACGTGGCATTAATAGCCTTGTTAATAATAGAAAGATTTTTATAGCATAAGATTATTTATTTGGAAGATATATATGCATGAGTCTACAATATTTTTATATTATTATAATTTATAGTCAGTCCTTACATCAATGTTGTCACAGAATAATTTCGGATAGAGACTGGAATGTGTTTTATATTTATGGTTGGGTTTGTTTTTTTTTTAATTTCCTCCTGTCAGAAATGGAACCGTAAGTTTTAAAATATTACTCTGTAAACATAAGGATGTGAAGTTTTTTCGCATGTTCTGTTTTATTATTTTTCAGTTTAACTTCTCTTAGAGAAGAAAAGGTGGCAGAATAGTGCTTTCCAGTATACATGGAACATGCAACCATTTTGAAATTTTGTTTTGAGGCAAACACGTATAAACTCTTTGTTGTAATTCATACCTTTTTACTGCTGTTTTGCATGGTAACAATGTAAATGTATTGATTTTAATAATAATGGATACAAAAATGTACTTTCCAGAAATAAGAGCTTTCTACAGGTTGAATGTACATGGGCAATTACTTTAGTGCAGTGACAGTTGCTAGAGATGTATTTACAGAAATAAAAGTTAATAAATAAAATCATAATAGTCAAACTAATATACTTGTACAATATCACCGCTGTTCTTTCATGAAACTCGTGCTGCTACCATAGCGTTACTATTAATGATAATCAGTATCTGTTGATGACTTCCTTATTTACATATTTAGAGTTTAATATTATAATGGGGTTGTAAAGTGGCTGTTTATACTGTATTGTTCCTTCACTCCTCAATGCCTGTTTAGTGTTGTATTGTGCCTCATACTGAATTACTAAAGTACTGCAAATAAGACAGTGAATTACTAAAATACCATAGGTAATTCAGTAACTACGCCACATAAACTGCATATCCGGTTCTCACCCATGTCAGCAATCTCATTCAGGTTAGTTGAATTACTCCAGTGAGAAATGCCTTTTTTCATAAGCGAAGACTCGCAGGATTGGATTTTTATTTCATGTTGCTCCTTTTGTATAACCGTAAAGCCAGAAAATGCTTTACAGTTAAATCATGCTGACATGGAAAGATGCATCTTGTAGATCTGGTTGGAATGTTCTTTATCTGTTACTTATTCCCAATCAAAAGCAGGTTGCAGAGTTGAATTGGACTAGCAATATTAAGTGTTCCTAGTCTGTTTCACTGCAAAGTGAAATGTTTTAATTTAAATTGTCCTGAAATTGTTACTTCTGAAAGGCAATAACTAATGGGTGAAGACAATTACTGGTGTGAGTAATTTCTTCAACCGCTGCAACTTGGTCTGCAGGAGTAAATCAATCTATGCTATGACAAGGAGAATAAAATCAGAAAAGGCAGGAAAAAAATTACGTTTTTACCTGCACAATGAAAAGAATGTAGATGAGTTAGTACAGGTATATTTGAAACAGATGCTAAGTTGGTAGGAGCTAAAACTTCATTAATTAAAAAAATCATTTTAAATGGAACTCTTGAACATCTACCTTGTAGAAATACTATCCTAGATTATCCTAAATTCTGGAAGTGCAGAATTATGTAAATATTAGGCAAAGCAGCATATTCTATACATGGAGTTCAATAGTCTGTTTTTTTTTCTAAAAGTTCTCAGCTGAAGACTAGGTATGTAGATATCTGTATGTACCTATAAGTCATCCCATTCTATTTCTGTCTTTCTTGAGGTTGTTAATAGTCTTGAGATGAGAATATATCGTTATTCAGAAACTAGGTTGAAAACTACAAAACTTTCCTTTCTTCAGCCCAGATTAAATCTGTGTGTCACTTTAAAGGTATTGGTATCTCAGAGTACTTAGCTTATATATGAGCAGATGTCACCAGATTTAAAATTACATGAAATCTCTTATGGTTCATTCTCCAGGAGATGTATTAAATGTTGTCATGTACCAGACAGGAATATATTGCTGCATAGCCTATTTTTTTTCTTTTCTTTTTTTTTTCCCCTAAAATCAAGGAAAGCAAAAGAAATCTCAAGTGTCTTAGAAACTAATGACAAGTATCCAAATGGAAAGAGATTATCTGGCAATATGGTGGGCAGTTTGGGAATTAAGAGAATTACGGATTAACCCTTGCTACCAGGAAAAATCTTTTAGCTTTAGTGCTACATCAAAAACTTTTGATGTTTTGCCGTTTGCCTTCTGTGTTGGAATTTGTGCACTGCTTCTTAGACACATAACCCAAGTTTCAGTGCATTGAGTACTAGTATTTATGTTTACTTCCAAAGATCAAATCAGATCTTTTAATCTTAAAAAAAAAAAAAAAAAAGGGACTGCTCTATTACTGTCCCTGTGTTAAATGACTTTCCATCCATTGTTGGCTGGAGTTCACCAGACTCCATCTAGATAATAGACATCACACCTCGTGAGGAATAACCCCATGCACCAGTACGGGTTAGGGGGTTGACCTGCTGGAAAGCAGCTCTGTGGAGAAGGACCTGGGAGTTGTAGTGGACAAGTTGCCTGTGAGCCAGCAACGTGCCCTTGTAGACAAGAAGGCCAGTGGTATCCTGGGGCGTGTTATAAAGGGGTCAGCAGGTCAAGGGAGGTCATCCTCCCCATCTCCTCTGCTCTGGTGAGGCCACATCTGGAGTATTGTGTCCAGTTCTGGGCTACCCAGTTCAAGAAAGACAAGGAACTACTGGAGAGAGTCCAGTGGAGGGCTACAAGGATGATCAAGGGAATGGAGTACCTCTTTTTGAGAAAAGGCTGAGAGACCTGGTCTCTTTAGCCTGGAGAAGACTGAGAGGGGATCTTATCAATGCTTATAAAGATCTAAAGGGTGGGTGTCAGGAGGGTGGGGATGGACTCTTTTCAGTTGAGCCTGGTGACAGGACAAGCGGGAACAGGTACACACTGGAACACAGGAAGTTCCATCTCAACATGAGGAAAAACTTTGCTTTGAGGGTGACACAGCACTGGAACAGGTTACCCAGCGAGGTTGTGGAGTCTCCTCTGGAGATATTCAAAAGGCCACCTGGACGCAACCTGCTAGGTGAACCTGCTTTGGCAGGGGAGGTTGGATTAGACATTCTCCAAAGGTCCCTTCCAACCCCTACCATTCTGTGATTCAGTGATAACATTTTCTTGCCAGTTTAAGTTCCTGTATTAAAGATAGCCAGATGTCTTTGCTGTTAACAAATAGCGTATAATTTTGTCAGTGCAAAACTTAAGGGGGGATTAAGACAAGTGTTGTTGGTTTCCTGTCTCTGAGCAAGAGGTATGAAAAGATGTGGTTCTTGGCAGATGGTTGCTTGCAAACTTCTTGCCTACTTTTTTCTTTGTAAACAAAAAAATGGGGACAATGTGGCAGAGGGCTCAAAGGAAGAGATTTTCTTAAGGAGCAAAGGAAAATCTCGTGCTGGAAGTAGGGATTTTTGTATTTATTTGTTGATTCACTCTAATCTAGTTGTAAGATTCTTACCTTAGTGTTTAGTAAACAGTTTTAAGTGAAAAATTGTACAAGAAATTTTATACATTTTATGAAGGATTGTTAAGTCAAATATCACTTTCCTAATAGGGTTTTCAAACAGTTCAGGTTATTTGCTATAGGAAAGGTACTCCTTTAATATCTCTCTCACTTTTAAGAACACAATATTCTGTAAATTTTAAAGAATTTTTCTTTCTCTCTTTACCTTTTTCCAGCTACTCTTGGTGTTCTACACGAATACTCATTAGTCATTCTGGAGATGGACTTGCTGTCTGGAACCTACCTCTTGGCAGTCTTATTAGCCTGTATTGTATATCAATCTGGCGCACAGGAGAAGAATTACACCGTGCGGGAAGAACTGCCTGAAAATGTCCTCATTGGCAATTTGCTCAAGGATCTGAACCTAACGCTCCACCCGGATGTGCCCCTTTCATCACCACTACAGTTCAAGCTTGTGTATAAGACTGGTGATGTACCGTTAGTACGAGTGGAGGAGAACACTGGTGAGATATTCACAACTGCAAACCGCATAGACCGAGAGAAGCTGTGCTCTGGCATCTTTAGTGAGAATCGCTGCTTTTATGAGGTGGAGGTTGCTGTTTTGCCCGATGAAGTTTTCAGACTGGTCAAGATCAGATTCCTAATAGAGGATATAAATGACAATGCCCCCCTCTTCCCCTCAACAGTTATTAACATCTCTATCCCTGAAAACACAGCAATTAATTCTCGCTATTCTGTCCCATCTGCCATTGATCCAGACATTGGTGTGAATGGTATTCAACATTATGAACTCCTTAAGGTGAGTTTCTTACTATTATGTTACTGTCTGTGTTACTGTTTTCCCACAAATGTTGCCAGTCCTCATCAACCCATTAGAAATATGAAGCTACGTACGGCACTAGTGGTACACTGCAGATACCTGTCTGGAAATGTTAATCTATACCTGTGAGTGCATTCTAGTGTATCATATCTTCACTTAGTGGAAAGCTGTTTATGTATGTGTATCTGTGTAATAGTATGATGAAACATGCATGTCTTCATCAGCTCTCCACCAGCATTCAGAGTGTTTGTATGCTTTGGCTAACAGTCATCTTGGACCATTAAAGGTGTGTTCTTAGTGCCACCAACATGACAGTGCCAAGCGCAACAATATTTTGCATTGGGTTTATGTCTCCCTCTTGCATGACTGCTAGATTTGGGCAGTAGAACTTAGCCCAGAAGCTGATGTGATGAGATGCTTATCTCTATACTGATGAGCTATTCCAGAATGAAAAAGAGTTCATTTGTCAAAGCAGCTCTGTAATGTTTGGGTGGGCATAATGTCTGGGCAGGAGAAAGTCCAAGATACGCGTGAATACAAGGATAGCAGTGCCAGGGGCCTTTTAAGAGCAGATATTTCATATTTTTGCTGCTTTTACCTTTTCTAGGAAATGGTAGAACTGAAATTAGGGAACAAAAGAATAACGTGTAAACATGTGGTGTGTAAGAATGTGATTGCTAAATAAAGGATTACTTTCATTTCACTTTACTTAAGTAGAGAGTTTAGAACAAGAAACGAACTTATCCTAAACCTATTGGGTTTTTATGTGGTAAGCTGAAAATCTCAGCAGCCAATCTGACATCCTCATTACTGACTGGAAGAATATAGACTATATAGGTGAGACTTGATTGACCTGATAGCTAATATTCACTGATATCAGTACTTACTAGCAACTTAACAAAAATAAAGCACTGCCTTATTTTAACTCTTTTAAGTTGCTTACAACCTGAAGTAGTTGTGGCTGGCGGTGTGGGTACTAACTAGGAACAAAGACATCAAAATCTCTTTCAGAAAACTGCATCCCACTGGACACTTCTGATTAGCTGCCTAAAAAAAAAAATAATAAAATATCAAACCCAACATATCTCAGTGTAGCCTGGGAATTTAAAAATTTTCAAGAACTTACTACAAAGTTTGTAGTAAGCTCTTTAAAACTTAAATTCCTAGGTTATACTGAGAGCAGACAGTTCTACATGTGTAGTTTGTTTTATTTAGGTAGCTAAACAGAAGCATCTAGTAAGATGCAGTCTTTTATTTGGCATTTTAAATGAGAATCTGGGGAATGAATAACAGTGTATTAAATAAATAACAGTGGGACTGGAAAATAATAAAAAATCCAGGGCTACAGACAAAACATGGCAAAATAGAATAGAGAAATGTTGAAATGTTAGTTAATATATCCGAGAGAAATGTGCTGTTATTCTAGGAAAAGAACAAAAATAGGAAACAGCAAATTCAGGAGTCCCTGGGTTTGAGTGAGCAACAGTTCAGATCACCACAATAGCAGTCTTGTTTTGTGAGTTTATTTTTGGATTCAGTGTTCAGAAACAGAATGTAACAGATCAGCAGAATGATAGCATATTTGTATCACAGAAGTGGGAGCTCATCTAAAATACCAGCTACAGCTCTGTACCAAAAGTAGTACAGGGCGTAAGGCCTTGTGTAAAGATCTAACGTGAGATGAGATAGTCTGACACAGAGCCAAGTTTCACCGAGAGATGTGCAAATAACTTCAAATACCAATTTTAATTTTTTTTTAAAGTAGGGGGGGGGGGAAAAGAAAGCCAATGACATGTTTATTCAGGTGTCTCTGAATACCTTCTTTTGCCACATAAGGGACAGAAAAGTGATGTGGATGAACATACACTGGTATGGACTGAAAGTTCTGAATTCTTGTGGTGTACGTCCTGCAACCAAAATAATTGGTAAAATCACAGCCCTATAGACAGGCCTCTTGAATGAATTAATTGCATTTTTCTCTTGCATGCCTGTTGGTCAGGCATGCAAGAGAAATACTTTTTGAGTTATGGATCCACTGTCTTTAAATAAGCCAGCAATTTCTCATACCTTGGAAAGTATCTGTAACAACAAGATGCGGTTTATGACAGCCAGACACCGTTTGGAATAGTAATGCCCAGATGTTATTCCATTGGGAGTTTTTACAATGTTAATACCAAAAGTGATCGTATAAGAAGAGGGAGGAAAAAATAGTAGAAATGCAGGATTCTGGTGAGCAGGCAGGGAATGTAGTATATATAAAAATCCATCTGTCACTGGGTAAGGATAGGGAGATGAAAAAGGATGGGAAGAGTGGTGGTGCCTGAGAATTCTTTCTTGGGTAACACTGAAATACTAGGAGGGAGGGTAGCAGGCACACAAGGATGATGTTACTTGCCTTTTCTCCTAAAACGCTCTTCTCATGTGTTACCCTATGCTGTTTTTTGGGGTATGCTTTGAAGATACTAATGTATTCTGGCTTCTGATGCATGTTGACCTTTTCCTTCCTTTTATAACCAGCATACAGAAAAGTGTGGAAAGGGCAGTATGTGAAAATGTCTTACCTTCTGAACATGATGGGTCTAGCAGGGCTAAAATGACAGTGTTGTGGGGAATTTTGGGAAGCACCAGAAATGAAGATGATGGGCAGGGCAGCATGTTTGGAGGATGGCAAAGGAGTGGAAGATAAGATATGCAAGTCACTTTGTAGAAGCACAAAGACTGATGCTTTAGTACACGTGCGGCAGCAACGAAATGTGTTGCTTTATTATTTTAAAGACAGTAATAGCAAATTGACAAGCTGTGCAATGAAGAGAAAGTTCTTCAGTTACGTTTCACTTTTTTAAAAAGTTTAGCTAAAATGTGCTTATTGTCTGTGTGAAGCCAGGCTTATTTTGGGAGAAGATTGATTAGACTGGTTAGATTTTTATTCTAAAAAAGAAATCAACTTCTTACTACAAATTCAGATGAATGCCTTGTAAGTTTTTAACACGGTTTCAGCAACTCTGTATCTGATTTGGGAAGGTAACATTCATGTGTTAGACTATTTCCTCACTTTGTTACACTTAGCTTACTGCCCCTTTCAAAGTATGCGGGAAAAGTTTCCATGTAATTGTTATACTCAGTTTCTTTTGCAAAGGAAATAATTAATGATAAAGTCTTTTAAATCTATGACAGACTTCAATGTTTCTTTAACCTCTTTCTAAAAATCCTTTTAAAACAGAAGAAAACAAAATATAAAAAAAGTTATTGTGTTTTGGCTTCAGCATTTCTTGGAAGTTTCATAACACAGGATTTGACTTCTTTAATACAATAGAGCACTTTAATTAGCGCAGAAATTAGCATTCAGGTACTTTTTTTTTGACTGCCTGCATTTTCTCAAAATGTACCTTAACAGAAAATAACTTCTTTATATGTAAGTGATTCATGGTACTGCAACTTCAAAACTTTCAAGATGTTTGTGATTCAACTAGTGTCTGAAATGTATGAACTGTAAATAGACAACGATTTTAGGTAACCTCTGCATTCTTCTTGTAACACTTAGAAGCATGTGGAGGATAAGTTCTAAGAGACATTCTAAGGAAAGCATTGTTTTTATTTTTACTTTTTTAAAGGAAGATCCAAACTTGTCTTTTGGATAGCTTTTGAATTGTATTTATTGTTTGCTTGTTTAGAAAATGAGTTGCAACAGCCAGTGCAATAGCACTAGTAATTGACCAAGAGTTGCTCTGATAGAAGTTTACAAATATTGAATTATTTAAAAGCAGTGTTGCTTTAACATTACATGAAGTTGTTTCCCCCACACCTCCCCTAGAAAAAGGGTTTCCAGGAAACAGTCATGCAAGGCATCTTGCTGTTAACACAAATAAATTGTGCATAGCATTATAAAAGATCGTGTTTCTCTGCTGAGATGCCCAAAACTGAGCATGGATAGGATGACATTAAGGGTTCAAATGGCAAATTGTTATCAGTGTTTACTATGAACAAGTCTAGGGAGGAAGGATCTAATTAGATATGATTTAAAAATAAATGAAAAAGCATTTAGAATGAGAAATAGCTCCCAGTCTAGATTAGGCAGAAAGATGTCATAATACTGATAGTAGGAGGTGGTAGAAGGGACAGTAAGGCAGATAGGGAAGTAGTTCAGAGAAAAAAATGTCCAGATGGAAAAGCAAGGATTTTGTCTCAGTTGAGATAACTACTTAAAGTATAAACTGGGAATGATAGGGAAAAAGAGAGATGGGCATTCATAAACAGGAGTAGTATGTAAAACCAGCAGGATGCAAGAGCAAATTTTAAATTGAAATGTTAATAGTCACTGATTTCTGATATAGGACGAATCTACAAACACTGCTGTTGGGGTTTAACCCTGGTAGGCCACAGGTCTTTGCTCACCTCATCAGGACATTCACCTTGCTTCTGTACTGGTGTAAAAAGTACATTGTATCTGGCAATGCCACCACACTGTTAAAAATACTTACATGCTGTTGTTGATTACACTATTTCATAGAACCATAAAATGTGTTGGGTTGGAAGGAATCTCTAAAGGCCATCTAGTCCAACCCCCCTGCAGTAAGCAGGGACATCTTCAACTAGATCAGGTTGCTCAGAGCCTCATCAAGCCTGGCCTTGAATGTCTCCAGGGATGGGGCCTCCACCACCTCTGTGGGCAACCTGTTCCAGTGCCTCACCACCCTCAGTGTAAAGAACTTCTTTCTAATGTCTCATCTAAATGTCTAATCTAAACCCACCCTGCTCTAGTTTAGAACCATTGCCCCTCGTCCTATCACTACATACCTTTGCAAACAGCCCCTCCCCAGCTTTCTTATAGGCCCCCTTCAGGGACTGGAAGGCCGCTATAAGGTCTCCTCAGAGCCTCCTCTTCTCCAGGCTGAACAACCCCAACTCTCTCAGCCTGTCTTCGTAGGAGAGGTACTCCAGCCCTCGGATCATCTTTGTGGCCCTCCTCTGGACCCACTCCAACAGGTCCATGTCCTTCTTGTCCAGCTCTGGAGCCCTCAGCACACAGTACTCCAGGTGGGGTCTCACCAGAGCAGAGTAGAGAGGGAGAATCACCTCTCTGGATCTGCTGGCCACATTTCTTTTGATGCAGCCCAGGATGCGATTGACCTTCTGGGCTGCAAGCTCATGTCCAGCTTTTCATTGATGAGTATCCCCAAGTCCTTTTCCGTAGGGCTGCTCTCTCTCACAACGCCCCCCAGCCTGTATTGATAATGAGGGTTGTCCCAGCCAAATACAAATGTCAGTACATTGAGTGAGTGAGTACACAAATGTCCTCAGTACTTTTGTATTTGAATTCAAGGCAATCTAATATTTAGTGTAACCTGATTAATATTCTTAGACTTCACAGATGTCACAGGCCTCTGCTTTGACTATGAAGATTTTAGTGTGAAGCATTTCTTCTCTTAGATGTTAAAAAGGGGAGCTGTTTCAGAGCAGGTTTTGAATAGAATTCTAGCTCAGAGCACTGTAATGGAGAGTCACATGCATACTTCCAAAGGGATTCATATAAGTGCACGTCTTAAATTCTTTTTATTGATTGCTTAGCATTTCTTGTCAACTAGGTATACCATATACACTAGATGTTGCATAGGTGCAACAATACCATTAACAGTGGACTAGAGTGAATGCGTAATTCTGCTTTTACGGGAGCAGAGCATTTTCATCTGTGAGCTAATCCTGTGTGCTAATACACTGTTGCTTTAATCTGTTGCAGTCTGGGGGGAAATTAGATTGCTGTTATTGTTATAGTTCCATTACTCTTACCTATTACAGTAATTTTCCTGTATTTACTTATCAGAAGCACCTGGTGCATTTCTTCTAGAATAATATAATAATCTTTTTTGTAGCTGTCAGTTCATACATCTGTAATCTGACAAAATAGATTGTTACTCAGTCTCACAACACGTCAGTCTTGCTTCTGATGAGGAGAGTTACCTCTTGCTACTGTAGATCACTTCTTGTGAAGTCTTTTAATAGAAATTTTCCCATTCTTTCTGATACGGTTTATCAATTCTATGACCAATGGAGATCACAAATCATCATATTTCAAGCACGCTCTTGTGACTAGCTTATTTCTGAGCCTCACCGTAGTTCTGAATTGAGTAACTAATGTCACTGTTTGTGAAAATCAAGAATGGAAAGAGATGTGTTTTATGTAAAATGAAAGCTAGGAAGGTACTTAACTGAAAATTGTAGAGTGAGACTAGATTTATAGTTAAATGAGAACCAGAAAGTCAGATTAAAGAAATCCATTGTTGATAATCATATCGTAAGCAGTGATACAAATTTGATAGTCAAAAACACTAACAGTGGAGAATGACAAACAAAACTTTTCTATGACCTGTTTGTGTTTTAATGTTGCACCAATACTGAATGGTTTAGTACATAGAGAGAAAGGAAGAAAGCATGGTTAACATCCCTGCATACTCAGTGCACTGTGACACAGACCTACATTTTCTTAACACAGGTGTTCACTAGATCATCTTCACTGTCCCAAGCATCAGCTGCTTGAACCTTTCATTTCTGTGCTGCTTTTATGCTTTCATTCCTTTAACTGGAAGCTGCAGCAGCTACCCTCACTTACTCTCAAATGATGCTTGAATGAGGGAGCATCCCACAGCTAATCATACTGAAATTAATATGGATGATTCTTCTGTGTAGGCTTCAGCAGCGTGAGAGGACAATGAAGTGGTATATATGCCCTTTAAATAGGTCATAGAAAACAGGATGCCTGGGGTGGTTGTTAGCAACACCTGCCTTTTGTGAAAAAACTGCCAAGGTAGAGCTTTTTCTACAAATGCAAAAACGCTTGTTGTCAGGTTTTACTGAATATTGCAGTTAGACACTAATAAGATTAGGTAAATTCCAACTTCATTACTCTCCAGTTAACAAAAATCCTTTGTAAATGTATGGTAGCTCACTAGTAGGAAAGTTTCTTTGCACTTTCTGATTTCTTTTTTTTTTATTAGCAACTCTTTGTAGTAATTGTATAAGGGGCATATGGCTGAATTGTAAAAGGTGGCTATTCAAGATCCCAAGAATTTTCATTTTACAGACTTATATATACTCAGGAAAAGACATGATTCAGGTAGGAAATTTCTTGACTTCCTGATAAGACAATGACAATAACTTTTCAGTATTTCTTTCTTGTCGTTGGAGAAAGGCTAATTGGTCAGTGATATTTCAAGATTAACTGACACTAAAAAAAAAAAATAATTGCATGCATATTGATGTTCCAGGTAACCATAGTACTTAAGTATTTCAATCTAAAACTGAGAAATAATGGGTTTTGACAGTGCTTTTATATACAAGGTGAAAACAAGATGCATGTTAAAGTTTTTCAGTGTTGCTTTTTTTGTTTGTTTATTTGTGGGTTTTTTTTCTCATCTCACTGACATGTGACTTATACCAGGATTTTGAGTTTCTGCTCGGATGGAAGGGTGGCTTGTTTTTCGTACTTCACAGTCCCTTAATTGAATTAGCATAGGGATTTCATTCAGCATAACTTTGCAGGACGGGTCACATTCCATCTTCATTGTAATAACTCATATGGATTATTCTTCATATATTTCCGGAACAGCACTGTGTTTTCTTTCCATTTTATGTGCTAGTATAGATGGGGAAGGTAATGGATTTAGGGAGGTCAAAAATAGATTTAGGGATTTTTTTTTTTTTTTTGCTCTGGAGTCGCACTGCAGTCAACCTCTAAGGTCATTCTCTAGTGCCCGTAATTTAATAAATATGGAGAATTGGACATGTTGTCTTCCTAAGGTAACTTTTAGGTGCCCTTTAAAGAGAGAGGTTTTCTAGGACAGACAAGCTCTTTTGAATGGTGCTGAGTACACTTTTTTTTTAACTTTTTCTCCTAAGTCCACTGTGGCAGTGGGGAATAGGTCAGAACTGAAACATCTTTCCCTTTCTCTGTTACTGTTAGAAGATCAGTGTATTGGCTTAATGTTATAGCTTCAGTTTTTTCACTTGGGAGTTCCCTCTCCTTGTCTTTTCCACTGAGATGTGGATAATTACCACCTGAAGTGACAAGAATTTCAGCAATCCCTTGAAGATTTACAAATATGACTTGTTGAGATGGCCAACTTCACAAATAGATGTTGTTTGTAAAACTTGCCTTATTTCCTTGAATAAACGTTTGTAGCCATTGAAGTGCCAATGCATATTTCTGTTAAATCTTGATGCACCTACCTTCCAAGTAATTCAGGAATTTTTTTTGTTGTGTTTCTTTTATTCTACTCATAAAGTAGTAATGTGGCGCACAACAGGGCTAGATTTGAAAGTTCGTCTTCAGCTGTAGGTAAGTTTTTAATTGTAAATAAAAAGGCTCAATTGTTTGAAAGATTCAGCCTCGTAGAGTCTAAAACTATTCACAAATATTTAACACTTCCCACCAATTATGTGGTTTACTTAATGTTGTCCTTAGAAACTTTATGTAGAGTTTCAGATGCTGACTCGGTAAAGGTCTTGTTGGGTAAAGAGCCTTTTTGTTCCAGAAACCTGAGATCAGTTAGTTTCAGGTAAAGTAATAATTTTGACACAACAGTTTTAGAGTTAACTTGATAAGTAAGTGTCCTTTCCCTTAGAAATCAGTTCCTGAAAAGTAAATGTATTTTCATAAGTGAATGGTTTTCCTTTCACTCAGGCTTTTGTCTGATAGGTATGATGAGGCCTGAAATAGCTTTATTTCTGAACTTGTTTTATGCAACAATCCCCTCCCCTGCAATTTCTGTCTTGTTTTTACATGTGTGCCAACCTAACTTACCCTGCACAACTTTTACCCCAGTACTTTCCCATAAAACAAACCTGTAGTGAGCCTATCCGATGAAGATTTAGGTGTACACAGCAAGTATTTGATAAATGCTTTAAGTGACTTAGGACAAGATATATATAGCATTATATTATATTATATAACCCCTTATGTTGCTCTTGGGAGAAGAGAGGGAAAAAAATCTTGTAAAAGTTCTTAATGTTAAATAAATCCTAGTATCACAGTTGCGCAGAATTTCCTTGTTACCAGTTTCGTTATGATATGAAAGATCTGTTGAAGTACTGAGGAATAGTTAAATGAACTGAATAGACAGTTTTTAGTTTAGGTGAAAAGTAATTGGCTCCTTACCACCATTTCTCTTGTCTAGGTCAGGTAGTTTTGGGATCATGGATAATGTGACACGAGCTGAAATAAGCTATAAAATGAGATACAGAACCTTCAGGGATGCTTATGAGATGAAATTTTGAAAATTTTGAGATTTTGAAAAGCTGCTCTGCGAATATGTGAAAAGGACAAATAACTTCCTTTTGATCTTATTTTCTATTAGTAATTGCAGGAGAACTTGGTGGACTGGGAGATAAATTATAAATATTTGTAGCTACAATTGTTACTGCTTACACTTGTTCCTTGGACCTCTAGCGAAATATATTTGTGTCTTACTGTTTTCCGATTACTTAACTTCAGGAGCATAAGAAATTAAAAAAAAAAAAACAAACAAAAAACAAACAGTTCTTCTCTTTACACAGCTTCCTTACCTCAAAATCTCTCTACATCATCTTTGCATCATTTTCATTATTTTGTGATATAGTTCAACATCCACCTTCTTACAAAGCCCCCCCTCCTGTTTGTCCATTTTTCTTACTATATGAAATATTGAAGTATGTAGTCCTAATGAGAAGGTTTTGTAGTAGAATAAAAATATTGCTCAGTAGTAATTTGTTGCAGAGATCTGGACAGATAAGTGGCCATCTATGAACATTGTTTTGAAAAAGTCACTGTGTCTTATTTTTAAAGGAGAAAATACTGATTTGCGTTTTTACAGCTGTGAATTAGATCTCTAAGTAGATAAAACTCCACTACAACTGGTGGTAGTGAGTCAAGGTAATTGCTTCTTGTTGGTTGATACAAGGCTCCTTTAGGGTGGTTTATGGCATTATTTCTGTAAAACTGTCAGGTTCCATTATCCTGACATCCCTTTGGGGGATTGAGTGAAGACTGAAGGAGAAAGTCTTGCTTCCAGGCATGGTAAGTTCAGTGAGTTAGGGTGAGGGACAAGTTGGTGTATCTTTTTGCATTCAAGGCTCTGATTTTCACACTAGCTGTCATGAAACAGTAATATATAACTTAGCATGTCTCTGTGTGGGAAGGATGATAGACTCAAGCTGGAAGGCACAAATCTGTCAAATGGAGATCTTCACTTCATCTCTCTTCTATGAATATTATCTTTTGCTGATGTCCAGGCAGATCAGTATGCTAGTTAACATAGATGTGGTAATGCTTTCTGAGCATAATAGACTAAGGATTTGTTTACATAGTCATCTTGAAGCCAAATACATAGACAACACTTAGAAATTAACACTTTCCCAAAATACATTAAATAAAAACTTAGGTTTCATTTATATGGAAAGAAATTGCCAATTACACAATCTATAACGCTCTCAACAGTAAATGCCAATAAAAGCAGTAAGAAAACCCCGATGTATCTTAATAAAATTGTAATTTGGTTTGCGTATATGCATGGTATTGGAAATGCGAATATGCAATGTCAAGCAAAGTTACAAAAAATATATCTTATTCTTAAGCAGTTACATTGGAATATCCTCATGTGAATTTGTGTGTTTACGCATACAATGGCGATGTAATGCACCTCTGAGGAAAATTTATAGAAAAATATTCAATATCATATTCAAAATCAGTAAACTTGTATTTCACGTTCAACTAACTTTTCCAAACTTGACTTAATTTTTGCTTTTATGACGACTTTAATAATCCTTCCAGGTTGCCAAAATTTCTAATGTTGGTAATACCTGAACTGACTACAGGTGTAAAATATATAGCAGGAATAGTGTTTTCCATTTGTGTGTTACCAAGCTTTAAAGTAACCTCACTGAGGTTATTAACTGAAAGTTCATTAACTGAACTTTCTGAAGGTCTTTGAAGATTTCATGTCAGCAACAGTACATTGAAAACTTCTTGCCCTTTTCTGTAGGTTTAGGTGCTGATGGTAGTTACCTGTACGACAGTTTTGTTTTGTTTTTCTCATGTGCTTATTTGGTTTGGGATAGCTACTTGGAGGAAAGAAACAAATCAGCATTACAAGCTCAAAATAAGTCTAACTTAAGAGAATTTGAGACATGTAAGCATTTATAAAGCATGCGAATGTAGACAGTTAAAAATATTTCAAAAAGTGCTGAAGGGTCATTGAAGATGAGATTTTTTTTTTTCTACCAGTTAATTGCAAAAATTAATGGCTAATCATTTTATAAGCACAGACAAACAATAAAATTCTCAAGGACGATCTCTCTGAAAGTTAAAACTGAAGCTGTGATTGAGTTTATAGGCCCCCTTCCTGGTGGGCTATATTTAAAAACTTATGTAACTAAAAAATTCTAAATTTTTTGCAGCTATCATTAGCTTTCCTCATGACAATCTAACATTGAAATTCAGTCTTGGAAAATCAGTATCTTCACAGTTTGAAATGAAATAAATTTATCAGTGCTTTTAAGGAATAAATGCTTTTATCAATTATAAAAGCAGCTCCTGATCATTGTTTAAGCCATATGTACAGTTTTTAAAATCGGAAAAATCTGAGAGCTTTATGCAGGAAAGAATGCCAAATTTGCCACTGAAGTACTCAGGTGAAGAGGATGACATCAGTGCATGCATTTCTAAGTGTAATGAAAAGTGCAAGGATAGAGAAGAGTGAGGAATTCAGCAAATCGCTGCTAAGTTTTCATGACTCGATGATGATCTTCAGGCAACTCGCAAGAGTTTCAGGGGCCTCAGATTTCATTACGTGTTCCCCTTTGAGATTGTTTTTATACTTCCCTAACCTGTGTGTTGTTCCAACAAGGTGGCAGTTGTTTGCTGTGAGTTGTGGAGCTCTGACACAATAAGTTGTTAGCAATTTTTTTTAAATGTTAACAGATGCATGTTGTGCCACAGTAGGTTACCGTGTTTTTCACTGGTGAGTCTGGGAATCCCATGCAGTCATCAGCTGACACTTCATAAATGTCTGTCTGTCTTTCCTGCTGCATTTACTAGTAGGTTCTTAAACAGATAACTGCTTAATACATCATTGCTGGTGTAGTATTTATAACTTTTATCAATAGCTGTTTAGTTTTTTTGGAGCTACCAAATACAGCTAGCAGGACACACACTGATCTTGCAGCCATCCAGTGAGTGGTGTATAAGCCTGTTCTTGACTCTGTGATAAGTCACCTGATTTCTTTGTGTCTCTCTTTTCTGTGCTGTTGAAAATTCATCTGTCCTACCTGCTTTGCACATATCAGAGCCCCCCAAAATACTTGGGGATCAAATAATGGCCTCCAGGTTTCTGACTGTTGTCTTTCCCCAAATCTGATAGGAGAGAACAGTGCTAACAAATTACCTCTTCTGGGAAATTTCTCAGATGCAGTAGAAGAAATAATTGTGGCTAGACTATATATATATTTAGCAATTTTTTTATATGGGACATCTTGTAATCTGGCAGGTTGCTAACAGTGCACTTAGGACAAATTATACTGCACCCATAATCTTTACTATTGTCTCAAAATCTACAATATTTTAAAGACTTCATATTTTGTATGTCAAAAAGGAAAGAGGAAGGAGCCTTTTCAAAATACCCTGAGAATTTACTGCCATTATGCTGGTACATTATTTTTATATATTCAGTGTCAGTATCTATGAATAAAGATGTTTCTCTTTGGCCCCTATTTAATCTTTAAATAATGACCTGAATTTCAAACCATTTATTTATTAATTATGCTAGTGAAATTGACTTCTGTTTTCATCACCAATGTATCCAACAGGATTTTTAATGGTGAGGATTTTTTAATTTGTGAGGATTATTTTATTCTGCTTCTTTCAGTTGTTGTAATGGATGCAACAATACAAATTTTACTTGCATTTTTGATGTCTATCATGATAAACCTTGTATTTTGGGTGTCTATTGTGAGAAACTTTGGATTAGGTTTCCAGCAGACTGCATGCAAATCCAAAAACTATTCCAATTACTATTACTAAAAATTTCAAGTTATTAATGAATAGTTCTTTTTCACACGCACATGAGACAATAAAAAAAAATACTACTTTCAAAATGTTCAGTAAAGAAAACATAAAGGTGAATAATAATACAAAACTTTCCAATTTTTCTTTTGTCTAACTCACTTTTCTATGACCTTTGTTTTTGGGAGGGACGAAGATTTCCAATTTTTAAGATATATTTTGAAAATAGGAGAGGTAGTTTCAGTTTTTCCTGGTTTTAGTTGTCATAAAACACACAATTAAAACATTAAAGAAGCTTTCACAATAATAATGTGTTCTTGATTTTAATTTTACTTTCACCTTTCTAATATTGGATCTTAGTGATAGAGATTTAAAGAATCCTAGCTGGTTTCGCTCCCAGCTACGCTCTATGTAATATTTTCCTTCATTTCAAGAGGAAGTACAGGGAGGAGAAAAAGGTAAGTCCAAAATTCTATTCTTTTAGCTATCAAAAATTACATTTAAGTCGCGTGTCAACCATGGATCCTGGCGCTTGACTGCATTAGTATGGTTATTTTTATTCCTGAAAGAAAGGTTTATTACAAAGTAATTTATATTCCCTAGCCCAGAAATATAATTGGTCTGAACACTGAAGTCCCGTAGAGCTTTTGAAGCTGGGACGTGTAGCAAAGAGCATTTCAGACAATTTTAAAGAAACGAAAAGAAACATTGGTAAAAGGAATGAATTCTGAGTCATCAGCTGTCAGTATTGAAATGCATTTTTCTCACATTGTGCTATAATTGCTGGCTCTATTAATGTGATGTGCATTATTGCTTTGGTTATTGCTGATGTTCCAAAGTCAAATAATTGTAATTTTTTCTTTTTGTATTATCAAGCAAATTGACATTTTCTGGTTAGTTTCCCCTCCACACACACCTTTTACTTTTGAGTCAGGATGTTCCTCTGTGCTTTTCAGAATGGGATATTATATGGTTTTCTCACTTTGAGATTACTTTTTCCTCTTCACTTTAACCCCAGCATTATAATTTTCATCCTCACTTCCATTAGGGACTTTTCAAATCTGTGTGTTGTAGCACACTTAGAGGTATAAACAAAATAGTAGCTTCTGGTTTTGTTCCCCGTCCTGTTTCCCATGTAACCTCAATAATAGTATTCTGGCAGTTATATGTTAGTATTTTCCATTGGTGAATTGACTTTTGTATGGAAAGCCAACACAAGGTGTGAGTACTATAGTTTGAAAGCCAGTCTTACAAATAGACCATAAATAGACCATAGAACTTTCCTGCTTTCCATCAGTGTTGCACACCTTTTATTGTTTCAAATAAATGAAATATTCATCCAAGATGAATATCTGAGATACTTGATATGCTTGTAAAATACCAGAATGTGAATCAGTTACTTGAAGTTTAGAGATTACCTAGTTCTCTGTAAGATTTTACACTAATTTTATGGTTTTTAACTTATGAAGTAGTCCAGTACTTCTCTCTTAGTCACAAAAAAATTGTAAGTTGAATAATTTAAACCTTGAACTGCCAGCATCATCCAGAGCTCTTGGCAATTATGTTGAATACCTAACTGGACCTTTGACAAAGTTAAAAGGAAAAAATTGTTAGTGTGTGTTTTAATGTCTGCTTCTGATGTTTTTATTTTTTTAGTATTCAGATTTTGAAGTGCGCTATCTTAAGACTTTGACTTCTGCTGTACAGTTTCACATACGAATCTTATCTGGACTTTTGTCTTTTCAGTCTTTCTTGTTTCTTATTTTAAAGTCCCAAATAGTTATCTCTGCCAGCTCAATGGCAGCAATGGACAGCAACAGAATCTATTTTGTTTCTGTGGTGACTTTTGCTTTCAAGGTTGCTAGTGAGGGTGGGGTCCTAGAAGGCACAAAAAAGTGTGTGCATTTCAATCATAATGAAGGGAAAAAAAAACCCATACAGAATTGTTCAAAGAGTCTGAATAAAAAAAATAGAAAGGACACAAACCGTTCCATTGGTTGGTCTTCTAGTAGTGTGGTATATGGGTGGCAGGGTGGTTATTTACAATGTTTATGACTTCTATAAAAGATCGGTTTTCTTATCAATCTTTCTACTAACTTTTGGAGAGAATAAATGAGCAATCTGATAATTTTTTTTTTTTTTGTTATCTAGAGCAGTGCTGTATGAGAAATAGTGGTGTCTTTCTTTCAAACTGCCTAAGCAGTTTTTAAAAAAGGTACAATTGACTTGAAATCCTATTCTCATTTTGTAATTGTATCTAAACCAGTAGTATTTGTGCTTTTGTGTTGTTTTCTGTAACGCATCTATTCTGTACTCTGGTGATGTGATCTTTGAGGATCACTGAACTGTGAGACTTGGCTCATTGTGGTTTTGTTGCTAGCCTGCAGAGCAGTTGTGAATGAGTCACTTCTGCTTTCTGTGCCTCAGTTTCCATACAGTTAAGTGAGGTGAATGATAATGACTTGACCTGAGAATGCCCTTACTGGATGAAAATGAGTTTTATCTGATCTTGTATCCTGTCCCTAACACTTAGGAGAGGCTCTAAGAACAACACAAGCATATTTTTCCAAGCTATGCCTGAGCTTCTGCCAATTTGAGGCTCACAGATTTCTTGTCCAGAAGTGGCGGTTCTGATATTCTTATCTGGATTTTTTTGTAAGTGCAGTTTCTCCGGTTGGGTTTTGAACCTAATTTGTAAAAATGTGTGAATTGTAAAATTTTGAGCATTGGGAATATAGGCAAAGACTTAGAAACTGTATCATGCGACGAGCGCTTATTTTTTGTTTGCATCAGTCCACTGATGACATTCTTAAACTATGGAAACAGCCCTGTCTTTGAAATGTGTTCGGCATTCAGCGATGAAGGAATTAAACTTTATTATTTTACTTAAAAAGGTATGTAGTTTTTCATAGGCTCATGGAGGCGATCAGAAACTGTGCAAAGGCATTTTTCACAAATAAGCATGCACATATTGTTGGATTAAATAGAAATAAAATTAATTTGGTCCGTATTGGAAATGTATATATGCTTGAGCTATGACGAGAAGTAAAGGCCAAGAGATATAAGCACATTTTATTCTAGTATGCAATGGCAGAAAACTTTGTACTACTCAAGGATAAGGTTTTCTCCTAATTTTTCGTATGCTAAGGACCTGGAAGAATAGTCAAGGCTCTTTAAGAAGTGAATTTACTGTTGTGGAATTAAAATCCGGGGGTTTTAGATGCTTCCATATTAAAGATTGGCTTTGATAGTAACTTGAAAATTATTTGATGTGTGAGCGTATAATTCAATGTTCCATTCGGTTGAAAATATCACTCCCAGGCGTGAAACCTTTCACAGTAAGTAATGTGCATATTGGGGTTGTATGTGTGTGTAGAAATAATATCTAACATTCATAGGGCTAGAAGAAATGGTAAAACCACCAGTCTCACTGCCATTGTAATGTTCAGATAATATTAGAAGGGTTCTTATAAAGAGTGAAGTCTTTCTGAAACTATTTTGAATATTGGATTGAAGTGCAACTACATTATTTGTCACAGCATAGCATGTGCTACAGGCTACTGAGTTTCATGAGCAAAGTAACAAAGAATATTGCTTTTTGTTACTCATTGCCTCTAACAAAGACCTGACTAATTTATGTGCACTGGATTTTTTTTCCTCCTCTTTTTTTTTTTTTCTTTGTATACTAGTGGGTGGAACAAGTTTATCCATCAGAAAAGGTTTTAAGGCGGTAACTTACATTGTGATGATTGGAAATTTCTGACGTGGTTTGCATTTGAAATACTCAGTATCACTGTAAATCAAAAGATACAAGCTCATGCTATAGTGTTGTGTGCTACCTGGCTCTGAAATCACTGAAAACTAAAGACTTACGTTAATATGCATATTACGGTGGAATGATTGGTTGGCTTTTCCTGCTGGGCAGCTGTTGGAACTAATCAGATTGTCCCTAAGAGCATAATAAGGAAAAACTTTAACAATGCTTAGCCCTCTTGGAAGCTCTGTCATTTAAGCTGTCGTACTCACTTCCACTAATCTAGTCTAGGCTTTGCCGTTTTGTTACAAGACATAATGCTGAATTTCAAAACAGATTTCATTTAATTTTACATTTTAACAATGGGTTCTTCCAGATACATCCACAGTAGGCCTCTTCTTATAGTAACAGTAAAGTTAATTGAGGGTGGAAGAGTTTTGACTCTGTAGGTAGAATGCATAACAAATGTAGCAACTAATCTTATTGTGTCACTTTAGGATTTTGAGATGGTGCTCTAAATTGTGGATTCATGTAACAACTGAAAAGAATTTTTCTGTAGTGAGCAATGCTGCAGATTTCTATGAACAAATTGACTCAATCCTTTATTAAAGAGTACTTATTTTGCCGTATTTCAGTATCTGTGAATTTGATGTCTAATGACAGATGTAGTAGTTGGTAGAATGTCCTAGGCACGTTTTAAAAATAGTAATGTGCCTAACAAAAATTTTGAATTCAAATTCAACTGTTCATTTAACACACTGCTACATAAATGAAAGAAATTGAATTCTTGTTCATAGCTTTATACCATAATGTGCAAGAATGCTGACAATACATTAACATTAAACCCTTTAAAATAAAGAAATAGAAATTAAGTAAGTAAAAATCAAGGTATACGCTAAGTCCTTGTATCTAAGTTAAAAATTGTTTAAGGAGTGTTTAAGTTTGTTTGAGGTGTGTTTCCTTTTCCATGATGATAGTCAGTTTCCTAGTTGGTGGATGTAAGGTAACATTTTTGCTGGATTTTAGGTTGATGTAATAGGTTTGGTTTGGTAGATTTAGTTGTTTACATCCCACTTTTAGAATATGAATGCTGAACTTCTCATTGAATTATTTGGAGCATATATTATCATCCCCAGGGAGTGCTTTCTTACAACCATTTTCCTAGTTCTAACCTGTATGCAGCTGAGAGATGCTGTCTTTGTTAGCAAGTGTCTGAAAGCAAGATTAATTCTATGGGCATCGTGATGGTTCTCTAACCTGAGGTTATTATCTTAGTGGAGTGGTTATGAAGAATCTAGGGAAGGTTCTCTGGTTTTGTTTGCCACATTGACACCTTGATGTTGACATCATGTTGGCTGTTGATTATTTTCCACTAAGGAAGAGGTCACAAATCCAGTTTCTGCGTGTGTATTACAAAATGTTATTGTACCACAAATAGCATGTGTACTGTTATTTGGAAACATCTGCCTTAGGACAGTGATTGAATTAACCTCAGGAAAGAACTTTGAATGGATCCAGACCTGGGAAAGCTTGCTTTTACTCTGACTTGGATTACACGAGTTGTTACTGGGCAGAAATTATTTTAACTATCTTTGCTTAATTTTTTTTTTTCTGGAATAGTACAGTTTGTGTGGGTCAGTCACATTGCTAAATAACACTTCAGCTATTTTGTTTATTCTGCTGTTAGCTTTCCTGTGGAGATCCACCCCATCATTCACTTTACTACTAAGATTAACCACTCTATGCAGTTTTTCCCATGAATTGTGGGAGAGCTTGTCTCAGCCACAGAGGATAGGTAGCTCACAATTGGAGGATACATGTTACCTGGTGGGAGAATCTAGATCTTTGCAACAGGAGATGGATATTCTATTTACCTTCTGAAGCTGGTATTCTTCATGCTTAAATGTTGGCTTATTGTGTTTTTTTCTGTGTGTTTTTCACATTTTTTTCCTGTTGAAGGAAAACCTCCTGCTCATTAACCAAAATTTATACCGTATATTGAAGACTGAACTGCTACTAGAGAATATAAACAGTAAAAAAAAAAACTGAGCAGAAAAGCTGGAATGGAATGATGAGTGTTTGGTTTTCCCTTGTAAACATGCCATTCTAATATTCTTAACTTTATTTTGTCGTGCAAATCAATTTCATCACTGTTTGTAAATCTGAGAAATAGCAATTAGAGTAAAACTGGAATTTTATTTTTGTTTTTAGAAAGGAACATATTCTTGAGTATAACTACTTACAAAAGTACATATCAGTTATGCTTTTAAAAATTTTTTGATCCCAAACAACTCACAGGGAAGCTGTGGAGGACTATATTTTTATTTTTAGGACTATAACTTGTTAACTAGAAGGTCATGACAGTTTATATACTAGAATTTTCAATACAAACAGGTAGCATGAGATTTCTTTTTAAAAGTGACTTTCAGAGATGTTACTGCCTTGCAGTAGAGAAATGTTTTTTTCTTTTTTGTCTTGCTTTTGTTCTACTGATTCAGATAAATAGCAGTCAGTAACACAGGAGGAATAAGTAGACAAGTTGTCTTCCTGATAAATCTAGCACCAGAGAATACATTTTTGGTTTATTCTCTGATCAATGTGGTGAAAAGACTTTTATTTAATGAGTTTTAGAATTCAGTCTTTCTGGAACTATTTTTCGTACTTACTCTGTACATCTTTTCAGCAACTCTCTCTGATTTATTACTCTGGAATTGCAGTATTATTTATTATCTTCTAATGTGTAGTATGTCTTGTGCTTTTACAGTTTAATATGATAGTTCCACTGTTATTTTCTCAGATTAATACAAAAAGGATAAGTTTTCATTATTTGGAAAAGCATAGCTTCATTTCTTTCAAAAGCAAACATGATCCTGTAGTAGTTAAATGTCCCACATAAACTTCCTCTTCTTTTGAGTTTTACAAAACCCTACAAAGAGTGGAGGTCTTGAGAAAGGCTTACTATCATGTTCTTTTCAGCAGTATTTGTGACGGGCCTACAATTCCTAAAGTCTGTTTGTGAAAGCTGGGGTAATTCTACTCAAAATTAAAGGAGTGAACTCTATTATATTAGTGTTTCTTATTCTGTTATATTTTTGCCCATGAGTTGTGAATTTTCTGCATTAAGGCTGTATATTTTTTAATGTCAAAATTCATAAAACAGCAATACATGCACACTAAAGTATGGTCTCTGCATGTGAAAGAATGTCCTTGTGATCTAAGTCCAGAGAACGTGTTATCTTATTCATTTATTTTCTTTGTGTTTCTGGATGCTAGGATACCCGAAGACAGTGGGTTGAGTGTGTGTGAGATACTCATGCCATTCAGATGAAGGTTTTGTCAACGTTTTTTCCTGAAAGTGTAAACATAAATGGAAGATATAGTGGTTCTGCTCACAGCTGAACTTCAGTTTAAAAAGACCTCACATCAAATAAGATAATCTTGCTAAATAACCTCTTGGAAAAAACTACAGCATCAGAGTTTAGGATATGGATTTGTCTTAATGAAGATGCCATGTATTTAAAGAAATCATGCACTTCAGCTGAAATTTTTGGTGTGTTTTTGTAAAAGGGAATGAGATAATAACAATACATGAATTTAATGAACCTAGGTTTGCAAATATTTGTACTCCTTTTTAACAAAGGACAAAGCTTTTCTGTCTCTTGCTTTTTGTTTTACCATTTGTCATGAGCCAAATCCATATGTGTCCATCACCCCCAGTTCCCAGTGAAATTACTGGAAGCTGAGGATACTGGACAGTCTGCTCTTCATGGTAAAGGAATTTTCAGCAATGTCTCAGTTGTCTCTATTTTCTTGTATACAAGTGTCTGTCAGTTTTGATCTCCTTCTGCCTAAAAGTACTGATCTGGTTATAGAGCACATAGTGAATAGGAGGGCATTACAGGTCCACACTGCACCAACGTACCCAGTCAGCATTCATCTGAGAGCTCCAAAATGTGCGATTGGGATCCTAAGATACCTTGTTTGGCTTGTCAAAGCAAACTGAGGTTGTGATTTAGGAGCTGTTCCGCACAGCAATACAGAACTGTTAGCTGTTACCTCCAAGACTACAGTAATACATTAGAGAATTACATCTCTAAAATATCTATTCATTTATTTCTCTTTTTTTAGAGATACTCTGTTCTGTTGCTGTTCTCAACTAGGAAATTGAGCAAATATGTAATTGTCACACATACATAATGTGAATATCAAAATTCACTTATTGAATATATTGCTGCCTAATATAAATACTAATTTTTTTTCTTCATTATATATCTATAGTGTGACTCCAAAGAGAACGTACTGAAATCAGGTGTCTGGAGCTTTATCTAACTGTGGAAATGTGGGAATTCAGAGCAAAGCTCAAACACATTTAGTACCTTAATCTGAACACCTTCAGGTGTGTGGAAAATGTAGTTTCCTGTTCAATATGTGTGTGAATATTTTTGAATAACTATAATGGAGGAGATTAAGAGGTGTTACTTCCCTAATTGCCTTACCTGCAGTTGTTGACCTTTGCTGTTTTGGGAAGAGTGTCTCTAAATTAAAGTACTTTTGTTTAAAGTTTAAAATTTTAAAGTTTAGTTTCTGAAGTTTGAAGTTATAAAGTTTAGTTTAAAACATGATTGGTAGTTCAGAAGTGCCTGCCTCTTTCAGAGAAGCTACAAACCTTGTACGAATGACAAAATGTCTCTGTACTTCAGTTTTCTATCGTTAGATAGTGGTACAATTGTTTAAATAGCAGGAGTATTGTGAAGATAAATTCCTTAAAGTTTGTGATGCAGCTGCATGTTTTGTTGAAATACGTAATTGTATGTCTACAGTACATGGTATGTCTACAGCACATTGTGCAAGACTAGTCAAGTGACACCCGAGTTCCTGCTGCCACTTTTTTGTAAGCAATTATCTTGGTAATTTTATATCATGTTAATACAGTAATGTTGATACACTACTACTCCTACGCTAGTTTGTAGAGCCATATGAAGTGAATTTTTATTAAAAGAAAAGTTTTGTGTCTTTGTTTTGTTTGTTGGTTTGGCTTGTTTCTTTGTGTTTTTTTTTAATTGTAACTCATGATTCAAAAGAGAAGTTAGATTTCATTAAAAAAAGTTTGAAAGAACATTTCACATACTGAAGATATAATATGGGAAGAGAGTTACTCTTGAACTGGTGCAGTCTTGAAAACGTTAAGTGTGTGTATTGCTACTTTCCGCCCCTTCGTGTTCTCTCCATTGTAAAGCTTGTAGATTAATAATATTAGCACACTGTATGTATGGAGTTTCAGGCTTGCCTTAAGTGTAGACTGGAGTAATTGGAGCAGCAAAAAAGTAAATATATTAAAAATGTAGTATTCACTGTCTCTAATTACGTGATCTGATAAATACGTTCTGAAAATTGGATGCCAAGAATTCAGGAGGATGCAAAAATATTCCATCTTAGAAAAAATTATCTATCTTATATCTATCTGTCTTAGAAAATGAAGTTGACAATGTTCAGAATATGACAAGATTGAAAGGAACCCTTTACAGATAGGAACAAATCATCCGAAAGGATTAAGGAGACTCAAGCAATGTAATTGTTAGAACTGTTTCAGTCTTTTTCGTAGTAACATTAAATTCAGATTTCCAAGGAAGTAATTTCGTGTTTCGGTATACCTCCTAGCCTTCTTTTCTTCTTCAGCAAATCAGTATTAAATGCATTGATTGTTTGCTGCTTCATTCCATATTATACTTTATATTGTTCCTTTGCAGCGTGAAATGGTTCATTATTATCCTTACGTACTGTTGATCCCATCTACAGCATTTTGCTTTCTGTCTGCTTCACAGGACGAGTAAGGTTTTGTGTGTGGTTGTATACAGAGAGGCAATCTTTGGCAGTGCTTTACATTTATAGAAGCTCTTTCGTAATTGGGGGTGGAAAAATAGCAAATTATGATAATTGCTAATAAATTATCTCCTTAATTTTGATGTAGGGATGGAGCAAATCAGGATTCTGAAAACACAAAATACACTTTCGGTTCATACATGATTGGAAGCTTCCAAATCCTACTTCTACTGTGGACTGGAACCTTTAAGTTCAGTTTATTCAAAGCTAAGCTTTGGCTTGCTTCAAAGGAAACCGTGTGAAACAGTGTGTGATACTGACAAAAAAAACATGAAATGAACAAAACTCATAGGAATCTTGGCCTACAAATTAAAAGTCTGTAGTTGTTTTAACAAAGAGCTAGTGTTGCAAATATGTAAGCAACTCTGCATCTGCTGAGTTTTGCGTTATAAAAATATCTTACCTTTGTAATTTTATTTTCTCCTTTGAGGTACTGTCACTCAGTTCATAAGGTAACCTTCGGTATTAATAACACACATTTCAGGTGACTTTGGGATGTAAGCTATGTGATGTCATGAGGGTAGTGCCTGTGCAGTCTTTAAACAGAACAGCTGTCCAACAAAATCTAATCTTCTAGAATGCATGAATATGTGGAATGCACACTGTGTAATTAATAGCAGACAAGGGACGTTTATTAGATCCACAACACTTACGGTATTATAGATCTGAATGTACTAATATGCACCTATTGTAGGAACTTGCATCCATTATTGCCTATCATGTAGCATATTTTGTGTTTAAGGCTTTAGCTTGGCTTTGGGAATTCATTTTCACATCAGAAGTATCACCTTTGAAAGAAAAACGCAAGTTTAATTTTCAGCTTTTATTAAAAAAGCTGTCCACTGTATAACTGTTGTTCATTTTTTTGCATTAGGAATTGAAATTGTGCTACTATACTTTTTTTTTTTCTTTCCTAACATAACACTACAGTTATAAATCAGTTCCATATGTCTTGACAAAAACAGACAAGGAAACAGTGGCTAGGACCTGTGTTGTAGTTTTGCAGGAGACCTGCAAAGGCTTTTCTGTGTTGCTATAAATGAAATAACTAGCAGTTAGCAAACATGCATTATTCTGTGGACTTTCTGAAAAGATTTTAGGGTCCTTTGGACAGAAGATTTAACGTTAGCCAACAGCTTTGTTATTAATTAATTTATTTAATGAATTAATGAATCACTTTCTAATGGGAAGCTGATTTATTTTCTTCCTCTTTTTGTTTTTTTTTTCCCTCTTAAACATTTTTTTCTTTTCCCTCTGTTGCTGTATTTAGCCTGCTGGAATTTAGTCACTCTAAATGTGCTTATTTTAGATTTCAGGCAGAGTAAGATTTTCAGAAATAATAAAAATACCTGATTTTAAGAGAATTATTGACATGTAATAAATAAGTATGCACTTATAGTTTGTTGCAATATTCATTGAAACAAGTTATTGTAGAACATTAGTAAAATTTTATTATATGCACGTTATCTAGCCCTTTACTTCTAAGATTCAGTTGAACTAAAGACGTGTATCCTATAAGTGTGTTTGTCGTTTACAGTGCAGGAAGATAAGTGTTGATAACAAGTATAGGGCAAAGTTGTAGACAAAAACCAATGAGCTGTCTTTTGCTCATGTGTCTTTCTCTAAAGGTTCAAAATACTCTTTTTGAATTAAGATTGAGGACAGTGTTGATCTTTTGTTTTTCAGTTAACAATGTATAGTTATTCTATACAATTATATAATTTGTAATGTTTTAAGAAATAATCACTAATAGACTGTCTTGATTTCAGAGTAATTTGTATCACAAACAGTAGTTTTTATATGGTTATTTAGCACAATGTTCTTTCTTTTCCCTATTACTTTGAGAAATTACTACATTGTATCAACTTACTGGTCTATAAATATAAGTTCATAAGATGTTTTGAACACAACAGACTGTACCACTGTTATAAGTATTAACCAGAAGCTGTTCTCTTTTCCCATTCCTCTTGACAGTGAAGCCCACATTACAATTTGTGGCTTGAAAGAACATTCATTACAATGTTCAGGTAGACAGTACCCTATGAATTTAACAAGACATTGTGGTGAGATACGGTGGTACTGTAATATGTATGTCTAGAGACAAGTGATGCGTAGACTTTAGGTGCACTTTGTTAAATGCAGTCCTGTCCATAATACTAGAAGCTCTTCTAGCTTATCACATTAAGTGTCTATGTGTCATTGATTATGTATTTATTGGTATACCTAAATGTTAAAATTTTTAAAAAACTCTCTAATTTTTTATTTACATGACAGCCCAAAACAGCTCCGAAAAGGACATTTGGATCCATTACAAATGATCAGGTAAATATATGGTAGGGAGTGTTCAACAAGAATACCAGTTTCATTGTTTCAGAAACTACTGTGTGCATGAATCCACTGAAAAGGATGCTATGAAAATTGAATAAGGTAACAGTCACATATTGCCCTGATAAAGAATCTTGTGATCAGGGCCAGAGCCTCTTAAGGCTAATCCTGGCTCTGAGATGGGGATAACCTTGTTTTGCCTCAAATAGTTTTAATTGTTTAAACTGTCTTTTTAGATTAAAAAAGTCAACCTTTTTTATTTCTCACTCGCATCCTTCTCTAGTGGTAGAGATGATAATGTAGCAGATTATTTTTACCACACAGTCATTTTAATGGTGAAAGGTACTATATAAATATTAATTATCTATTACGCTTTTCCAATGGACTCATACCCTTCCTAGTGCGAACGAAACCTTCAGATCACTGATATAATGTGGTGACTGAAGGTATGGTTCAGTCCAAATAACAATCTGACCCTAATGGAAATTTTCACTTCACTGAGGTTTTAATGATGATAGAGCCATTTACTTTCACATCAAGACTTCAATCCTGAAGGGTTTTCTTCATGTTTCTCTCAGGATTTTTAACTCTCAATGTCTTTCCTCATGAGGGAGAGAATTAGATATTTATAATCTTAAAAATATGTTTCTTGAATGTTTAATCATTTTTTAGAGTGTTTAGGATGGGAGAACTGTCTGTTCTTAGCAAACGCATTTGTTAAAATGCAGCATAATGACACACCTAACCTTATACCTTAAACAATGTGAAATACGGTCTTCCTTGAATGAGGAGGAAGTACAATTTTGTGTTAATTTTTTTTTGTGGTTTAAAAAGATGTATTTTAAAAGATAGTATTTTTCCACAGAAAATTACTCAAGTGTTAGTAATTAACTTGGAGGAGTACATTGCATTCTTTTCTGTTACTCCAGTAATTTAACTGATAGTGATGGGGGAACAGAAGCTCTAGATTTTATATCAAACTTACATGCTATAATGAAAAATATCTTTCTCATACTTGATAGTGAAAGAAAAGCAGAAATGGGTATGCATATGTATAGCTGCATGTACTCAAAGTCTATATGGAGTGTTTGTTGTAGTTGTGGGATCTAATGACAGAATAATCAGTGCCCATCTGTCAACTTGTGTACAAATAAAGAAGTAAAAGATAGCTGACGGGTTTGGTTTTTTTTTTCTCCTAGCTTCTGTTACTTTTTTTTTTCTGGAAATCTATGTTAAAGCATAGAATATATAATTCATTGTTTCTCAGTAATTATCAAATTTATTGCAAATAACAGCTAGCCAGATTGAAGACAGAGAGGAAACTCACACTCCGCCTTCATGAAGAGGTCAACATAGAATTGCCATTCTAAAATTTAACCTAATGGATTAAAAATGTATATCTTCATTTAGAAATTATTTGCAAGACTTATATCTTCATATGCATTCAGCTAAAGAAGCCAAAGCTGTATTTGTTTTATCGTTTCAAAATGTGTTCCACTTCACTTTAGACTGTCCCTAGTTGCAACTTAATGTTGTCAAAAGTACTGTGCAAGTGGCACAGTAATTTTTGAAATGTGGATGAATAATTTGTTTTCACGAAATAGATGATTATAAGGTCAAACTCTGGCTTTGAGTAAGCAAGTCAGTGAAAGAGTACAGCCTTACACACAATTAGACATATAAATGCATTCAGTTAATGGTGGGTAGCAAGATACAGTGAGTACAAATCTTTTACAAATAATGAGAAATAAGGAGCCTTGCACACTGGGAATGCTTTCTTTCCCTTTGGTCTGAAGTGTCCCAAATCAGTTTAGAGCACACATACAATTGCATGAGTAAAGGTGAGAGACAAGCACAATAAACAGAAAGAACCAGGCTGGGAGCGGTTGTTCATTATTACAAGTATGACACATAAAAAGAAAATCCTAATTAGTCAGCATCCTTATCGATGCCTTCTTTTTGTGGTCATTCTGTACATTCAGCTTTAGTGATCTGCATTCTAGCTCTGTCCTTATGGAAGATATGGCTGGAGAACTGCCTTTACTTCTTTCCTTCCTCTGAAGGGTGAGACATGGGAGAAGAGGGGATAATGGTGACATTCTTAATCCCTGCTTGTTTGAAGAGACAGCAGAAGAGGGAATTTGGTTCTAGATGCCAATTTTTATTTTACCAGACTATTTTGTCAATGCGAGTGTTTTAAAAGAAGCTATGTTTGTACAACATGTAGCATTTCTTTGCAATTCCAGGTGTGTTAGGTATTCAACAAACCCGATGAAAAAAATTATTTTCAAATTGATCTCATAGTTCTGTGATATTTTTTTGAAATGAAAATAGATCTTTTCTCACTGGGATTGTACTTTTCACTAGAAATATAAAATATATAATGATGATGAACGGGATAGCTTTAATGAGTTTTAAAATATATTTCTAATAAACTGTTATGACTTAGTTTTGTCTGTAGTAAGCCTCTTTTCAATGGTGGTGTTGGTTTTTTATGCTAATGCTTTCAGATCGTGTCTGGATTTGCTCCATGAACAGAGAAACAGTCCCTTTATCTTTCTTGTTTTCCTTGAAATTGAATATTGGCTTAGATCCTCCAGTGTATGCATACTGTTTTGCCTTTGGACGCGGTTGAACTTTGGCTTCGTTCCTCTTCTCTATGCTCACTTGTACAGTAGAGAAACCAAATTACATCTGTCTAGGAATTTAATAACTTTTCTGTAGAAGTAGAGAAGCCAGTTAAAAAAAACAAAACACACCACCACACCCTCCAAACCCACTCCCCTGTTTTTCGAAAGTATCCATTTCTTCATGTTTGCTCTGAAGCCTTCTTAAGGACTTAGAGCTTAAAGCAAAATTAGATATTGCAAAATAAAGTTAAATGTGTATTCCTGTATACAGTATATATAAAAATATATATTCCATGACAATTTCAGAACATCAATGAGGTGTTTCTGTATTTAAATATACTGTCATGCTAAAGTATGTTCTTTCTGTGTCTTGTAGGGTCAAAATGTATTTGGTCTTGATATAATTGAGACACCTGAGGGAGATAAGTGGCCTCAACTGATTGTCCAACAGATCCTGGATAGGGAACAGAAGGATACCTATGTGATGAAAATTAAAGTTGAAGATGGTGGAAGCCCTCCAAGATCTAGCACTGCCATCCTGCAAGTCACAGTGACTGACGTGAATGATAATCGCCCAGTCTTCAAAGAGAATGACATTGAAGTTAGTGTTCCAGAAAATGCTCCAGTGGGCACTTCTGTGTCTCAGCTCCATGCCACCGATGCAGACCTGGGCTCAAATGCACAAATCCATTTCTACTTCAGCAATCAGATTTCCAGTTTGGCCAAAAGGCTCTTTGCCATTGATAACACCACTGGCCTCATCACTATAAGAGAACGACTAGACAGGGAGGAATCTCCTGTACACAAACTAACTGTTTTGGCAAGTGATGGCAGTTCAACTCCATCAAGAGCAACAGTGACTGTTAATGTCACAGATATTAATGACAATGTCCCATCAATAGACACAAGATACATCATCAATCCAGTGAATGGGACAGTACTTTTGTCTGAGAAGGCTCCCCTTAATACGAAAATTGCGTTGATAACAGTAATGGACAAGGATGCTGATCTGAACGGAAAAGTTACTTGTTTTACAGATCATGATGTCCCTTTTAGGCTAAAGCCAGTGTTTGATAATCAGTTTCTCCTGGAGACAGCCACATTTCTGGATTATGAAGCCACAAGGGAATATGCCATTAAAATAGTGGCTTCAGATTCAGGGAAGCCTCCCTTAAACCAGTCTGCCATGCTCCTGATCAAAATTAAAGATGAAAATGACAATTCCCCAGTTTTTACACAGCCTATCATAGGTCTTTCCATCCCTGAAAACAATGCTCCTGGTACTCAGCTAACGAAGATAAGTGCTACGGATGCTGACAGTGGGCGCAATGCTGAGATCAGCTATATCCTGGGTTCTGATGCGCCCCCTATTTTCAACCTTGACCGCCGTACAGGCATTCTCACAGCAGTGAGAAAGCTGGACAGAGAAAAGCAAGACAGGTACTCCTTTACTGTGCTGGCTAAGGATAACGGGATGCCACCCTTGCAGACCAATGCTACTGTGACAGTGTCTGTCCTGGACCAGAATGATAACAGCCCAGCTTTCACACATAATGAATATAATTTCTATGTGCCAGAAAACTTACCCATGTATGGCACAGTGGGGCTTATCACAGTTACAGATGCTGACTCCGGAGAGAATGCTGCAGTCACTCTCTCTATATTAAATGGTAGAGATAATTTCATTATAGATCCACTTACTGGTGTAATAAGACCTAATATTACCTTTGATAGGGAACAGCAGGGGTCATATACTTTCCAGGTGAAAGCTGTGGATGGAGGAAGACTGCAGCGTTCCTCAACTGCCAAAGTGACCATCAATGTTGTTGATGTAAATGACAACAGGCCTGTTTTTGTTATTCCTTCATCTAATTATTCGTATGAGTTGGTTCCAACATCAGCCACTCCAGGGTCTGTAGTTACTAGAGTCTTTGCAGTTGATAATGACACAGGAATGAATGCAGAGCTCCGCTATAGCATCATAGGTGGGAACTCAAGGGGCTTGTTTACAATTGACCAATTAACAGGCAATATTACTTTGAAAGAGAAGGTAATTACATCAGATCATGGCTTGCACAGACTGGTGATAAAAGTCAATGACCTAGGACAGCCGGAGTCTCTTTATACTATAGCTCTTGTGCATTTGTTTGTGAATGAGACAGTTACCAACAGTTCCTACGTACAAGAGCTAGTGCGCAGGAACATGGAAACTCCAATTGGCCAGAATATTGGGGATGGTGAGATAACCCCACAAACCAATGATTATGTCAAGATCATCATTGCCATTATTGCAGGCACTATGACGGTTATTCTGGTAATTTTTGTAACTGCTTTAGTACGATGCCGCCAGACGCCTAGGCACAAGGTTGTCCAAAAAAACAAGCAGAGTGGTGAATGGGTTTCCCCAAACCAAGAGAACAGGCAGATAAAGAAGAAGAAGAAGAAGAAGAAGCGCTCTCCAAAAAGTCTCCTCCTCAACTTCGTGACTATTGAAGAATCTAAACCTGATGATCCTGGCCACGAGCACATAAATGGCACTTTAGACATTCCTGTAGAACTAGAAGAACAGACTATGGGAAAATATAACTGGGCCACTACACCAACCACATTTAAGCCTGATAGCCCAGATTTAGCAAAGCACTACAAGTCTGCTTCTCCGCAGCCTACCTTTCAAATTAAACCTGAGACTCCTGTACCCCCCAAGAAGCACCATGTCATTCAGGAACTGCCTCTAGATAACACCTTTGTGGTGGGCTGTGACTCACTTTCCAAGTGCTCATCAAGCAGCTCGGACCCTTACAGTGTTTCTGAATGCAGCTGTCAAGGAGGCTTCAAGACCCCAGGCTCCATACACACCAGACAGGTAATGGAAGTTTTAAGGTGCTCTCTTTCTCCTTCCTTTCTTACTTTGCCATTCCGATAACTCTAGCTCTAAGCACTGCAAAATAACTTAATGCAAGGATTAGAAGTTTGAAAGGTCATGTTTGATCAAGGCATTGAAAAGTAAACAATATGAGATTCATCAGTGTTAAGGGAGAAAATTAAAATAACATGACTGTTGGCTCTAAGGAAATTGAATTATTACATTGGTGGGTATTCCTGACTGCAGATGGCAGTATGGCACTTCCTGCATTACTGCAGTACCTAGTGCAGCTCTGTAAGGCAGAGAGGGGTTATGGTACTGTCCTCTGTGGTATTGTATGCTCAAGAATTGAAGTAATCTAGGCCAGGTGGAAAGCAATAAAGCTTTACAGGGTCTGATAAGTGGTTCTTAATATTAATGGAGTCTGGAATTGCAGCCTTCATTTGGACATAGCTTCACTTCAAGGTCTCTCAAAAGCAGGCAAGGATTTTCCTCTTTAGAGTTTCAGTGCCATTTTCAGACTAGAAGCATACTGGACTACTTAAATCTGGTGGAATGGCACAGACAAGAGGCAAAGTCAAGGGAAAACTAGAAGCATCGGTATTAATTGCTCTCACTTAGTCACTGCTGTACCTGATAAACCAGATATTAGCTTCTCAGAAATTCAGTACAGCAACAGAAATGTCTAAAGAATCGTCAGCTTAAAACGAAGAACCAAAGTACCTTTTATTAGTCAAGCCCCTACAGAAAGGCTTTAAGTCACTGGAAATTGAATCTAATGTCTATCCGTATTCTGGAAAGTTTCACTGATAATAAAGCTTTGCTGTTTGTCTGTTTACTTCTCTTTCTTCAGAAATATCACAAAGTTTTCAATGAAAGTAGTTTTCTAGTTAAGCTTTAATTGGTCAAGGAATTAGTCATTAAAGAAACAAATATTTCAGGAGAGTTTATTGTATTCTTGATAATATGGTTTAATACTGTTGCTTGGGAGCAAACCTCAGCATGACTAAGACTGTTAGACTCTTTGCTCCAGCTGAGGTTTTGAATTTTTTTTCTCTGGGCTTTGTTTTATTACCACTATAGTGATAACAAAATTTACCTAAAACAAGCTTCTCATTGAAAGTAGTCATCTTATTTTTGAAAATTGCAGGATGGGTTGTTTATTTTATTCTGCTTTATTTCCCTTACCCACACAAATCTGTGCAATAGTCCATATCATTACGCTTTATAAAACTTTCAACATTTTCTGAGACACATTAAGAGAAAAATTGAAGGGGGAAAATTTTTTTCTTATTTTTAAGACATGACAGCAGTGAAAAATGTATAGCTTTTTGAGATTTGAGTATTTTCTATTAAAGATATTTGAATGTGTTAATTTAAATTACACATTAGAAAAGCTGCTTGCTAATTTGTTTCTCTGTTTGAACTCTCGTAACTCTGAGGAGGGTGGTGTCGTTTTCAGCATTTCTGTAGGCCTGATCTAAGTGATTTTTCATTTGAGTTCTGGTATAGTTCCTCTGATCCAAAAAGATTCTTCCGTTGTCTGCCCAAATACACTTTGTCATGCAGTAATGCTGCTAACAAAGAAAGCAAGCTCATGACTCTTCAGGTTTATACTAATGTGGTTCTTCCATAGAAGGGCCTTTTAAAGTAGAATGGAAAGCAATTCTCTTCTGCAGAAGTTGGTTGGGGAAAAGAGCGTTTTCTTTTATCTGTACCTTAAAGGTCAATGACAGGGGCTTCCTATCTGGAAGAGCAGAATAGAACTGGTTTTTTTTAACACTCATTACCTGATATTGGCTTATCTTCATATAGCTGTACCTGAAATTATATTAGTGTGATGTGCTGAATATATCAAAAAAATTAACATTACTGTTTGTATTGATTTTGTTAAATCTACAGTATCCTTCATTTAGGTTTGTTTTTTTGTATGAAAGTGATCACATTGTTGGAGAAAATTTAACTACTCACTATCAATGGCCTTTTACACTAATTTGAAAACAACATTTACCTTTAAACATGCGAATTCACATTTTTATTACTTAAATAAAGTAATTTCATAAATGCATTTATTTACATAAACGGGGCAAGAAAGACCACTAGAGTTAAATCCTTTATGGTGAACCGTGATCATAAAGGCAGAATTGTATTTCACTGTAAGTAAAGCCAAGCAAAGTATTCTTAAATCTCAACAGATCTTTAAAAAGTCAGTCTTAATCCTAAACTGGTTTTGTTTATTGTAGTCTGTGTAGTTTTATCTCCTGTGGGGCTATAGAACGTGGCTCAGGACAGACTAACTTAGAGTTGTCACTGTTAGACAGTGAAGAAATGAAACAACCAAAACCAAGCTTCTGCCTCAGTGCTTCACATGTCGTGTTCTCCTGCCATCCTCCAGCCTTGGAGACTAACAGATTGTTTGTCATTAATGATGCATTTGTGTTGTGCCCTCTCTGAATTTTCAGAAAATTGTAGCACATCCTGGAGAATTGAAGGATACTAAATTCAGTTAAAAAGGGTGCTTGTTTGAAAAATGAAAATAATGGCTAATATGAGAAAAAATATTTTACTTTATCACTAACAATTACTGTAACACATCCCTTCTACAAGCTAAAAGCTTTCTGAAGGAGATTAAAGAAGACTACATTCACTGTGAAGATATCTCTTCAGTTTCTAATAGGTCTTGATATTAATAGGCCACACATCTCAACTGTTCTTAGTTTTGTCCATGCAAGACTTTCTATTAAGATATTTGAAATAATATTGAGTTAAAGCTAAAAATATATGTTTTCCTTTGAAGCTCTAAATTTTGTGTATGTCTGAATGGTATTGATTCAGGTTTTTAAAGAAAGGAAATTATGTCTTTGCTTTACTGCTAAATTTGTCTAAATGATCTATAAAATGACAGAAAGTCATTATAACAGTTGTACTCTAAAAGCATGCAAGAGAAGATTGAAAGGTTTTTCTACTGAAAAAACAAGTTATGTCTTTAGTGGTCATGTGGGCAAATAAAGCAAGCAATGGAACAGCTGAAATTTTTATGGAGAAGGAATCAGAGACTCCTGAAGCAGCTGAGGACACATAGAATCATCAACTACAGGAAGTTGAAGAGGGAAAAGTATGGTCCCAGTGTAATCTCCCGTAAGAGAGATCAAGCTTCTGTTGTGCTTGTATGTGAGAAAGGGCGGCAAAGAAGGGAGATATTAATATTATTTTGAAGTTATACTGTAGGAATTAATAAATACTAGTGACAGTAGACATTCAGAATAGCATGCTTCCTTTGGGGATGTAGTAGAGAGAATTCTTTTAAAGAAGTTTTACCAAATGATAAATAGTGAAAGGGCTTCTTATTCATAACAAGGTTTTTCAAACCAGGGTATTTGGAGGCTCATAAAATCAAACTCTCTTCCAGTCAGATTTTCATTGTTTTGGAAGTCTTGAGCCTCATAGAAAGATGCGTTTCTTCGGTAGAAAATCATACAGCATCTTTAAAGTTTATCTGTCTGCAAGCTTTGTAAAAGCTCAATTGCTTTTGGCATTTATTTTAGTGAGAGCAGACTATGTGAAGTATTCCATACTGACACAAATCTTCTAATTCTTTTTGCATTTGCGTTGGAATGATGAAAAGAAAGGAGAGTTTATTCCAATGTAGTTTTCATGTAGTACGTAACACAATTTAAAAATCTGAAATCTTTACTCAAGTACTTTAAACAACATTCAGCCAATTCGAATTCCTGTCTAGGTATCAACTTGTCTATTCAGGGCATGAATAATTACAGAGTACAATGTAATCTCTGGTAGCTTGGCTCAAAGAAGCTACCTCCACAAAAGTTCGTTAGAACTGCCTGTGCCTCATCCTTCTTCTTGTCCCTTTCTTTTAATTAATGCTATTTCAGACATTCTTTTAATTTGAAAATAGTGTAATTTGTAAGTATATAGTGTTTAGTATAAGTGTATAATGTACAGTATAAGTGTACAAGAACAGTAGAAATCTTTGAAAATAAACACCTGGTTGATCAGTAAGGGTCCTGTGACATTTAGTACTGTCATTTTAAGCTTAAACTTAAGAACAAGTGTTATCTGACTTTGAGTTAGTGAAGAAACATGAGTGTTCATGAAAGCAGCACTGGAGGACTTGGTTTAGTTTCAGTCCACCTCTTCCACTGATAGAGCTGGAAGGTGCAGTCATGCCCTGAATCTATGATTACATGTTCTTTTGGTGGTTCTTCCTGCTTCACAGTGGACTCCAGTGTATATGTTAATTTAGTTCCACTGCCAGCACACTATACCATCTTTAGGAAGTTGTTAAGGGAGTGAACAGGCGTGCAGATTGATTTGTCTCATATTTACTAATGCAAATCTTCATTAGTTGATTCTAGTTGCCAGGATTCTATCATCTGTGAACATATCCATACTTAGGAATAGAAATTTCAGATGACACAGTGATGTTTGCTGAACTTGTTTGTTAGAAACTGACTGGAGATAGACATTATATTCCTTACAGAAATCTGAATGGGAAGTAGATCTCATTTAAAATGCCTAGCCTTTTGGGGGCCCTCCTGTCTCATTAGCAACTGCTTTGACCTGCTTACAATTATGATATATTTTCTGATGTTTTTTTATTCTGATTTTAAATGTGGTGAAATGTCGTTGCAGCTTCCCACTCACTATGTGAAGAGTGTGTGCTTAGCATGTGAACTGAAAGAATAGTGCACTGTTCCTGAGACTTCTAGCTCTGAAAACTCACCTGTTAGGTAAATTTCTAGCTGCAGGATTTATTGTTTTGTTTAATAACAGTGAGACTAGTGAGTTTAGTATACTGTAATCATCAGTAGGCAGTGCTGATGCTTCTGGTACGTAAAATAGTATAGAGAGAACACTGGTACTTTGCATTGACAGATACAGAGTAAACTGCACTCAAAAGAACATTTTCTTCTAAATATCAGCTAAATAGCTGTTGGTATAAGCCCTTCCTAAAAGCCATTTCAAAATTGATTGCTATGATTCTAAATATTCTTGTTATTTTCTCTTAATTTTGTCTTGTGCTTTTGCTGGTAGTTCTGATATGCTGCCATGTATATACATTTCAGAAAAAAACCTGAAATTCACATCTGGAGAAAAGATTTGTAACTGAAGGATAAGTTAAAGTCTGCAACTCAGAAGTTAGTGAGCAGTTAGTTACACGTGCAGTACTACTGAAACAAAGCTGGTCAAGAAAATGATTTTCATCTGTGGAACACTTTGAAGAAAAACTTCTTCAGAATTGTTCTTTTAATATATATTTTTCAGTGGATGAGCACGGGGGAAGATATGTGGAAAGTACCCCCCTTGCCTCATAGTAGAAGGTAAAAACAGAGCACAAATGGGAAGAAAATAAAAAAAGAAATGAATGTTTTGAGCGAGGTAAAAAATGAAAGATTTTGAATATGACACTTAAGTAAAAACTAATTCAGAGAAAACAAAGGCTTTTTTTCCACTAAGAACTTATTGACTGAGTTTATACTGAAGTTGGTAAATGAAGTTCCAGCAGTAATAACTGGGTGGGTTTTATGCAAGCTAGAGTCGTAGGCAACTCTCTCTCCAATAGCAGTTTGCAATAGGATAGCAGCAGCATAAATTTTCCTAAACATTAAGTGCATTTCACCTTCATTTTTCAGTGGGATAACTGAGAAGTTTACTCTTTTCTCCTCATGATCCAACTTTGGTTTTTTTAAATGACCTATAGCTATAAACCATTGTCAACAATGAAGTCTGACTTAACTGCAGTTCAATTTTGACACTTCTTTCTTTTCCTGTGTTCTCCCAGAAGGTATTGCACTCAATAATCTGAGTTGATAGCAATTTCCTGACCAGTGAGTGGCTAGTGTCTTGGTGACTGTAGTATTGATAGTACTTTCTTCCTGTGAAATAATTGATCTGAATAGCTTAATTTCTGTCAGTTTTTAGGACTCTAACGCTGTTGATGATAAATACAGATTAAAGATGCAAAAGAACTCTTCACATCAAAATATTTTATGCTCTTGAATGAAGCCTGTTAAAGCCCTGTAGAACATGTTCTAGGTAATCTTCTGATAGCTATAACCTTTCAGCAGCACTTGGGGTTTCAAGCTGATAAAGCAAAAAAAAACTCCAAAACAAAAAACAAAACCTAGAATAACATACATAGAAGCCATTTCTGTGTCTCCTTCTGTTTCAGCATTTTTGATATGTGTATATAGATGTATGCAAATCTTTGCTTGTGTATAGAAACCTGAAAACACACACACATCAAAAATGGTTGGTTATTTAGAACCACAATAGTTCAGTACTTCTCAAACCGTACAGTGATTGAGATAGTAAAAATTTGGAAACAAACTTTACGATATATGGGGAAAATGATGCAGGAAAGGGCTTTTCTCATGCTGTTTCTCTGTTTGCCAGCTCTGAACGCCATCGCATCTGATGTTATATACTGAAGTCGTACGTGTACACAATGATGTTAAGCCAGCAAACATGAAAACAAGGAAACAGCACGAGAAAGCCCTTTGTCCTGTCTCTGATTGCCGAAGAAATTTATCGTCTGATCTCCAGAGGGGTTTGGAAGTGACGATGAACTGTTCAAGCTGCCCTACTGAAAGGTATCAAGGGCAAGAATTTTTTAAAAAGAAAAGACAAAGAAATTTTAGTACGTTGTGCTATAGTGTTCTATAACGTAGTTTTGCTAAGAAAAAAGTAATGTGACTCATCCTTCTTCACAGTTGGCAATTATGGTAAATCTATTTTGCTTGTAATCATCTTGTCCCAGACTTTTTCCTTATTTATTTTAGTTGAAACAATTAGGAATTTGTTTCTATAAATATATTAAAAGGGAGCAATAAATTTTATTCATACATTAAAAAGAGAATGTAAAGTTCTTTATACTCCCTGCATTTAAAAGAAAAACAAATGAATTGTTGTCACTTATAGCACCATTATACATGTTAAGAATTAAGTGTTATTTATATCTATTCCATAATATTTTTAATGATGTAATTGCTGCTATGGATCATAAATAGACTTGATCACATCACTGCATTCTCATTTTATAGGCACAATAGTAGTAGTGAAAAATGAGTACTTCCTGCTTTTTTGTCCACAACATTTTGTAATAAATGATCACTTCTTAAATAACTGGAAAGTATTCACTTAACGTCTAAAAATAAAATTTAATTTGCATTTTGCTTGCTGAAATTTAGATAATGTCTGTGTAACAGGTGCCATATATTTAACCTTCTGAAGTACTTTTATTTAAAGAAAGAAGTCATAAATCCAGTGGCTTGGTTTTCAGTGTGATAAAATAGGAAATAGCATACATACTTTTTTTGCTGTTAGCCAGCACATGGGGGAAAAAATCGCCTACTCTTTTTTTTTTCCCCACGTTATTTCTCTATATAGTTAGCTTTTCAAAAAAAACCCGAACAACAAACCAATTTTTTTACATTATGATTTGTTATTTAGCACGGGACATGTCAAAAATAAAATTTGACTATCACAGCTTTGTTTGCAGGTTGGTTGCAAGTTCTTGTATATTGCCTCACATTGTAGGGAGAAATGCTTAATATATATCATCTATAATACTAGAATTTCACATGCAATGCAAAATTTGTTAGGAAGCAAAGGAGTATAAAGAACCCTGTTTTCTGCACTTATGTGAAGACATGTAATATTAGTTTGCTAGAATAAAACAAAATACAGACACTGCTTTTAACTGGGATGTATACAGTATATATAACTTTCTTTTAAAAAAAGTTATTAATGATTCGTGAATTAGACTACAACATGAAATTCTTAAAAATTACTGTATGTTTGATGTAAAGGTATTTATAGGCTTGTACTTAATATTCACATTGCCTCAGTTCTTGGACTGCAGAATGTCTACCATGACTGTTGCCTATAGTTTCCTCCACATTTGCTATCTGGCTCTTTAAAAAATGTGTATTTGGCTATTTGATCTGTAAAATAAATTCTATTAATAATGAAGTACGTATTGTAATTTAGCATATTGTATTGCATAATCATAGCAATGACTGTTGCAGAAAATTTTTCATTTCTGATAATCAGATCATTTCCTTGCGAAGAAGTTTATGTATCTGTAAGACAGTTTTCCTATTCCTATTTATCATACCCTTGCAGCATTGATGCTTCAAACTAAAAAAACACCACTTCCAGCAGTTAGACATACAGTAATGGTATTTATTGACTCAATGCCACAATTCAGCCAGTTGCTTTGGGTTGAAAGTTAGTTCCTAAGGTAGTAAGGAATTTATTCAAGAAGTAGCGTTTAGCGTAACAAAGATTGGTCCTGCCTATTGTTGTAACAGTTGTTTGCTTAAATGCTTTATATGTGGGTGATGGGAAGCATTCAAAGATATTTGTTAAGAGCAATAACCCTTTGGCCTAGTAGAGGTGTTTGTCAGGAAGACATTAAGATTTCACAGACTTTCAGATTCTGGTTTTTTCTTTTTTTTTTAAGTCTTTAGATTTCTGTTCTCATGTTAATTAGATTGTATTTCCTTGTTGAGAAAAGTCACATAGAGATACATATTAATGTTTGATTAAGAAAAGCACCAAATAATTTGAATGCTTGTGTTCAATTTTTTTTTTTTTTTCTTGGAGTCAAGGGATAGTGAGTTGAGATACTGGACTAGGTTAATGTCATCTAACTTCAAGCACATAATTTAGTCATCTCAAGTGGACATATAATTGCCCTAATTTTTTTTCTCTGGTAGTGAAAAGGCATAGATACTGAGAGCAAGTAATTTTGATGTTAGGACTGCCTGCCCTCTGGAAGTGCCTACTTTCTAACACTGAGTATGAAGAGAACCTTTGAGAAGTACCTTTCTAATTTAAGCATGCCAGTTATGTGCTTGCCGAGAAAAATATTTTTCATGAGATTCCTAGTTCTTTCGCTTTTAAGCTAGCTGAAGTTTTACCTTTTTCCTATTATTTCAGTGGTCATGTCATTCTAGTCTGTCAATAAATAATTCTAGAAGAATCTAAGATGATTTTAAATTTTTAAAAAGTTACACGTATGAAATAAAAGGTACCTCAGGTGGTTGGATTATTGGTCCAAATCAGTAATCTCTTCTAGTTCTCTCATGAGTCAGCACAGCCAAATATAATAACCCTCCAAGTGCACTAAGGGAAAAGCCAGCAACCTCTTAAGTGGTTCAGTTTCATGCATTTCCTCTGTTTCAATTTTTGTTTTCTTACCTCAAAGTATCACTTTTTAAAAAGTAATTCTTTCATAGACTGGTATAAGACTTGTTCAGAGACCTCATTTCCTTCTGATGGTTAAATAGGTTCATGAAAGTGTAATGTGTACTGACCAAACGTGTATGTGTGCTGAAGATCAATTTCAACACTTTTTAGTGATGTGAAGGCTAAATGGAGGCCAGTCAAAAAATTCTATATTTAAGGTTTTTGTTTTGTTTTGTTTTTCTTTTTTAAAATGAGTATTAGCATCCTGAGTCAAAGAGAGTTGGCTTTGACACTTAATTCTCATGTGTTTTTGCCAACAGAAATGCTATTTTCTGACTGCATAGAAGTCAGAGTAAATTAAGACCAAAAAAAAACCTGAGTTGACCAAATGCTGATTTTCGAAATTGAAAACTCATTGTCTTTTCTGTGGAATGTCAGTCATACTTTCTAAGTTACTTTAGTGTACTTTAGACTGTAATTATTATTACTCGCCAACATCTCAAAGGATTCATCCTTTTATCTGGTGCACATTGCCACCCTAGTCGCTGGTGCAGAGAGGTCTGTATCTATAGATAAAGCCCTGTAGTTTGGTTTTGGTTAGTTACAGTGCTACATGTGGCTCAGCAAAAAGAATAGTTCTGTATTTGTTGCCAGTTTTACAGAGTAAATTAATCACACCACTGCTTTTAACCCTACAATGCCAACAGCCAAAGATGGCTCTCAGATTTGCTGTTCTGCATCCTGTGTCATATTGTCAATGCTTGGATTTCATATGGATCTGTGTCTACCAAAGCTCAATGCCACTCGATCTCAAACGTGCCCTGGTGTCAAGTGAGTCACTCCAAGGAAAAGCTATGGCACACAATCTGCAGTGTGTATGAAAGCTGCCTATCATATCAGAAAATATATTGGACTTTGGAGGATATCTTTAAATCCTTCTGAATTTAATTGAGTGGAGGACTGCTGAAGGGCAGTAGGGTGCTGTCAGGAACAAAGCTGGATTGTGATGCAAATAGAATTATTTTTTTTAACATAAACTGTAATGCTGCAGGGTTTTTTTATTACACATTTTCAGTGATTTCCCATTTAACCATAAAACATATATTTATGGTATATCCTGGTCTTAAGTATTATTTGTAAAATCTTTTTAACAAATATTTTTTATATATATTTTTGCTTTCATATTGAATTACTGAGCACTGTTCCTTTTATGTCTTATTTATCTATTTCTAAAATAAATTTTGTTTGAAGATTATATTTGTATATCTTCTGGAGAAACACTGTTTTTAAGTACACCTCTGGTCTCTGCTTAGTGCATGCACACCGTCAAATCTATACATATACATATACTGATATTTTTTACAGTGATTAGGAGCTATAATTGTTAAAATAGCTTTTATACTTTAAGGACTGTAAAGCTTACTAGTAATTTAAAGAAATATGCTTCTTTCAAAACCTCATACTCCTTAGCAGTACATTTTTTTTGCCTACATTTTCTTCAGAGAAATCTGACTTAAGCAGGAATTCCAGGAGTTGTACATGTTCTAACAGTGTTTACATGTACATGTGAGTGTTTATACAGTGTTCAGAGTTAGAGATATGTAGTGCTCATATATATATGTATCTGTGTGTGTGTATGTATGTATTTTCTGTGCATGTGTGTATAAAGAAAGCATGAGGGTGTATATATGCATTTATCACATATTCAATTAGCAAATTTTATAGGCAGTATATATTACACAGAATATAACTGCAGATACGCGCCTATCTCAGTACCCAATATATCTTGCTATGAAAGATAGCCAAGCACTAAGGTTTTGACTTTACCACGTTATTTTGAGATCTGGAAAGGTCGGCCTTGCCTTCTGAGAGTGTACTGGGTTCTCACTATATTACAAAGTGACTCTTGATAACTTGGAGTTAGGGGTGCAATATGGTAAGTACAGTTTTGAATTTCACTTCTTTCACTATTTCACTTTTACTCATTCCAATACTGTCTCCCGCTATTCTAAAATACTATTTTTTCTATTACATAGACTCAGTAAGTCTTGTCACTGAAAATGTCATGATAGTGATGTTCCTGTATTTCCTCCAAGTTGTCAGCCTCTGCTTATTTCATAAATAGACAAATGTAAATCAAATTTAGTTATTTATATTCTTTCAGATACATATTAAGTGTGTTATCAGGAATTTTTCAGGGTTACCACTGACTTTCTGCAATCTTCTAAATAGGCTTTATTCATTTGTATTTACTATGGGCTTTTTTGTTTTGGTTTTTTTTTTGTTTGTTTTTGTTTTTTTTTTTTTTTATGGAAGATGTTCATTAAAGCTCAAATAACTTACTTCCAATAAAAAATTGAATGATTATGTCAAAGATACAAGGTTTGATTTCCTATTACTGAATTGCAGCTAAGAATTGTGAGCTGAATTCTTGTCTGTTTTCTCAACATAGTTTTCATCCTTTCTCTGCTACAAGAGGATGTCCACGGCTGTCAGATGGATGAAGTGCCATCTGCTTATGTTCTCTGTTCCCTTCTGGGCTGTGGTGTTGTCTTTGTTCTTGATACGATCACCAAAAATTTGAGTCTAAGACCTCTCCTCAAAAGAATTTCCTCCTTCTTACTGTCTAGGCAGTACGAAGACTTCCCTTTTAGCTGTGTGCATCAATAGCAAACAAGTTGCAGGCATATAGACACACTGACACTAATGTGGATCTGAAAGACTCCAATCATAGACTTTCCACCACAAAAATACTTTTCCTAGATCCATATCTAAACCATTGATGGGCTTATACTCTCCTCCCCTCCTCACCTTCTTTCCTCTGAGGAAAACAACAGGGGACAAATTCTGGTCTTATTCAGACACTAGTGGATGTGTGTTTCAGATAAGCAAATGACCCACAGACGTAAGTATTTCAAACAGGTGAATGGAATTTGGAACCACCTTTCCTTTGAACCTTTAGAGTATTTGAGTAATTGGAAATATTCAGGAAAACACATACTATGAAAGCATAAGCATTTTCTACCTTCTGTCTTCTGTTTTCAAAAGCATCTGGTTTTTGGGAGGTAAATATGAAACTATCTGTAGCAGACATACTAATGAATCAAAGTGGATATGGGAAAGTGCTTTTCTATTTTGAATAAGCATATTTGTAAACAAAACTTCTAGAGAAGAGGAAAACATTGGATGATGTTTTCAAGCTTAGCAGAAAGGAGGCAGTAACTTCTACAGCCTGCTGAGATTTTGATTGCTATTGATTTCAAAGTTAGAAGCCAAAACCACTACAATTTGTAGAATAAATTTTTTTCCCAACTTGCATTAAACTCAGAACTCAGTGAGAGCTGCAACTAAGAGCTGCTGCCGCTTGTAAAGCTATGTCTGATATTGTTATTAGCAGCAGTGACCAGCATTGTTGTATTCACTGTTCTACAGTCCATGCTGAGTCAGCTTGATCCATAACATTTTTTAGAACTGAGTGGGAACAATGAATTTACCAGAAATCCTACAAGAATACCCTTTTTTCCTCCCCCAAAATAGCAGTAAGCTACTCTTCCAAATACAGGTATCTAATACTTTTCAGAAGTATGTCCTGTTAGACGCATTGAAGTAAGATAATAGCTTCTATGTGGATCTTTATTCTTCAGACTAAACATTTACCTTTTTAACTCTTATTTTATATATTATGGGGATGTAGAAACCTATACATAGATATATACACAAAAAGAAGATAATTTTCTAATACTTTTCAAATGCTTATTTTTTTTATAAGGGGGGAGTCTAAGATACTTCTTGCTATTTAGTAGCATAGCCAAACTCATTTTTTAATGGCCCAAAGTTGTTTATTTCAATTTAGTAAAATGACATTGTGACTAATTAAAAGACATAGATAAACAGATTGGTGTTTACTTACACATAGGGCAATCGTCACACCTACTAATTTTGAAAATATTAGGCTTAAGGATTCCTTCAAAGATAATAACTTCTAAGTACACAATGAATATATTTTAAGGAAGTAGTAACGTTCTTTGGCTGCTGTATGGCCAAAGTTGTGAAGTAACACCTGTTAAGTGATCTTCGCTGATTCAGTTCCCTTTCTTCATCAGGTTAATTGTAAGACCTGTATTATTGTAAGACCTATCTATTATTCCTTTGGCCAACTTCCTAACTCAAATTACTTCATATCCTGTTCATCAAATTTTATCTTTTTCTTTCATGGTTTAAAAGAATACTTATATGGTCTAACACCATGAGATTCTGGTTTTCTGGTCTCTAGTAGAGGGTTTGGGATTGTCTATATTAATATATTGAAAGTATGGTGGGGTTTTTGTGTTAACAGTCCAGACATACCTAAGTTCTTGCACTTGGTATTATGTCAACTTGACTTTTGACAAAGGCACTGTGACAATAACCAAAGGAATTAATATCAGATAAATAAATCTCCTTTGATGGTATATTATAACCATTTAGTATATCTTGGTGAGTCACAGAATATACATCTGTTTATTATATCAGAGTTCTTAAAGATTACAGATCATGTAATCATAGAGTAACTCGGGTCCAGAGGGGCCTGTGGAGATCACCTAGTCCAATCATGGTGCTCCAACTAGACTACCTATATTTAGATCAGTTTGCTCTGCACCTTGTTCAGTTGACTTCTGAGTATCTCTAAGGGTGGAGGGTCCAAAACCTTTCTGAAACACTAGTTTCTGTTTTACAACCTCCATGGTGAAGAGTTTTCTTTGTCTTAATTGGAATTTCCCTTGTTGTGTTTGATTTCTATTGAAAGGCCATGTATAGATTTTACAGATTGACAAGAAGTGCTTGAGTGAAACCTTCTCTGGGGCCTTAGAGAAAATCCAGCAAAGTCTGTTTTGAACAGAAGTCATTAAAGCAGATCAGTCATTCAATTTCTTTCAGTCATACCTCTTTGTCTCTGTGACAAAGCTGTGCATTGTATCCCAGACAGCATATATGGATTGTACTTAGAGTGATGGTATTGTGAACTGTCAAACAAGAAGCTTGTTCCCTGGCTTCCCAGTTGAAAAAGTCATGAGAGGACAAGGTGAAAATTTCCATTCAGCTCTAGTGAGGCCTTCATGTGTTCGGGTGGCCTTTCTTCATTCCTTCCTTCCTATGTTGAAAACCGCCTCATTTTGAATGAGAAAACTGAACCGCTTCACATGAGGAAGCTGCAGGATAGTTCTTTCCTTGCTCACAGCCTTACTTTTGTCTGTGTCTCCATCTTCCTCTTCACTTCTTCATATTGAAGAGTCTTCAGCTGTCTCATCATGCTTCACCAAACATGTCTTCATCTTTTTCAGTCTTCGTGACTTTTGCATTCTTTTTGTTTTAATGCTTACGGTAGTATGGTGCATCATCACGCTATTTCTTTTGTGTTGCTCCGTATTATTGCTAATACAGAATCTGTGAATATTCACACAAATGAATTTTAAACTAATGCTGAAAACCAAGCATATTTGGGAGAGTTTTGTTCTTTGCTATGTCAGTATTTTCAAGAAAGTACTTTTTTCCCTTTAGCCTGTTTCTGGGATCCTCGCATCCTCTGGGATCCTCTCAGAATTCTGAGATGAATACATTCCTATGTCACTACAGATGTTTAATATTTCTGGATCCTCAAGTATATGTAGGTGTTACAGTGGAAATCAGAATCTTAATTGTTTTTATGGATCCACTACTTATACGCATAAGTATCCAAATTAATTCAATGTACTTATAGATGTAAATATTTTAAATATATCTATTCATATGCATTCTCAGGATAGAGCCCAAAAGCATGCTGTTTTCTGTTCGTGTGTATGGCTCATCAATTTATGTATTTGTCTTTATTTTATAAATATATTGTTAGTTTTCATTTGAATTCTATCTTGTTCTACTAATGAAAACACTGATAAGTGGACATAGTCACGATTGATTTACTCACAAAGTAATGAGTGAATCAAACCATTTTGGTAACTTCTTATGAAGGTTGGATATTAAAAGCAGACAGAAATGACAGAATAAGGCTGTCAATAGCAATTGGAAAATGTAATTGGAGGGAAAAATATTCTTTTGATGTTTTCTGTGTACAAGATATACAATGGTGCAATTATCTGTTCACTTTCAGCTGCCAAGCATGATTTATTAGTTACAGTATTTTGGCTTTGAAACACTGAACATGGATAAGACAGCATGTGCTCAGTTGTGTAAGGGTTCCAACATCTGTCCTGACAATCCTCTTACAGAAAGTCTTTTTGGAATTAGGAAATGGCAACATGAGTTCTGAAATAGATATGAAAGAAACAGAGTAATTGGGGTGGGGGGATTGGCAGAGAATATTTTATTATTTCATTGCCCCTTTTTAACACATTAACTGCTTGAACTGTTTGTTTTTATGATTCCAGATGGTAGCAAGATGCATATAAATGAATAAAATGAAATAGAACAAATCAAATGCTTGGCTGCTGTTCAAGAGCAGCTAAGGCTAAGCTTTATTAAATTCACATGAGGGTATGATAACTGTGGAATTTCACAGAATGAACTGCAATAATCTTACTCATGAAGAACATCATTCTTCTTGAGATAGATGGGAGAATCTAAAATTGTATCATGGGAAAAAATACAGCCCCTTTGGAGCTGTACGTGTATCGCAGACAAAAATCAACATGCACAATCCGTTTTTACACATCAAAAGTTTTAAAGGTTTGTTCTTTCTCGGAGGCAAAGTAGAGGATACTTCAAAGAAAGTTAGTATGTTCTATGTTAAAACTCTTCCCTGTGTCACATAAAGTCCCTTTAGGAATAGGCATATTTGGATTTTAAAAGGGGGGAAGTATTAAATTTTAAAATTATATTAGAAAATTTATATTTAAATAGGAAAAAATATAATGCTGACAAAACCAAGCATTTTTTATGATTTGTTGCAGGATGCAGTTCATATTGTTGATGCCTTTTTTGTGACTGTGGATCATTTTTTATGCTTCTGTAGTTGAATGGCTGTGTCTAACTGAATGTTTTTCAAACATCTTTTTTTTTGTTACTTAATGAAATTAACTTTAAACAATTGTTTTTTCTTTTAAATATGCTATGTTCCTCTTATTTCTTTTCATTGAAACTCCAAAATTACTGTTCAGAATTTCTGATGAGACAGTAAAATGTTTTCCTCAAAACCCCTGAGATGTATTTCCTGACAATACTTAAAGGCTATATTTTGTTAATATTTTCACTACGTATAATTCAAAGTGAATTTCATCCCTAAAAGTGCATCCATGTATCTAAAATGAAGGAAGGAGGAAAGTGCTAAAACTCAGAGCTAAATGACACTGAATACCCAAATCTATTGAGGAGCTGGTCAGGGAAAGCAAAGGGAAGGAATAAATCCAAAGCTGGTTTTATATTCTCTTTGTATTTCCTTAGCTATGTTAGTCCAGCATGGTCCCCGTGCAATACCTTCTATTCCAGATGAAAAGAAGGTCATAGGATGGATAGAGATGGATGAATGGTGAAACCTGCCCAGCACTTCATAGTATCTGGAGAACCTCAGAGAAGGTTTTCTTCAGTGGACAGCTAAGATTATTTAATAAGCTTTATATAAATCGGATAGCGTGTAGCCTGGCTCAATATTGACTTAGATTCTAGCTGTATATTCATAAGGTATTTACACTCTGTAATGACTTACTGTTTTTCACATTTACCTGCATAGAAAAGTGAAGCAAATAAGCAACAGTGTACATATCTCTGAAAGTATATCCCATGAAAAAAGAATTGTTGCAAACAGAATTTAGTCTCATGAGTAAAAGTTTCAAAATGCAAAAGTGAAAAAGCCAAAAAAGAGAAATTGAGTCAACTCTTTACGTTGTGGTAAGAAATATACTATCGCTATGACTCAATTAATTGCAAAGCTTTCTTATAAATTAAATAAAAACTCTTATTTGTGAAGTCTGCACAGGGAAAATGTGCAGGGAAAAATCACTCCTAGGTATGCTGCCACTGGATCATGACCATCTACTATTGACTGCTAAATTTTACAGGTTTTAGTAGATTTAATAGTCATAGGTAGAGAAATTAAGTAACGAGTGACATAATTATCAAGCCCTGCAAATCCTGGTATTTACGCATAACTCATGGCTCATGTAAAGTAATTTACTCCCTCTCAGTGGAGTTACTACATGGATCCAGGAGAAGAGGTGAAATGAAATTCTGTTAAGGAAAGCTTCACAAACATGGGAAAGGATGCAGTTCTTGCTTCCAAATGTGTCTTGATAAAAGTTTGTGTTTGAAAGCTCAGGAAGATTTTGAAGCATTGAGATAACTTAAAAGCTGACTCTGATATTACAACTTGAATAATTGCAAATGGGGACGTTTTTTTTTTCCTCTTTTCCTTGTGATTTGGTGTTTGTTTGGGTTTTGTTTGTTTGTTTTTTTAAATACTTGAGGGTTTTTCCCAAGTACAGAATATGTTATATAGTAGCCTACAGTATATTTTTTCTTTTTACTGCATACTGTACCTATACCTCTTTACAGCTCTTTGGCCATTTGATGGAAGGTGCGAAGTAAGCTAAATCCTCAAATTCAGCATAATATTTTGAAACGATTCAGAGCTGGGTACAAGACCAGTGCAAATATATGTTATATGTATTGAAATTTTTGTTAACAAAAATGTTCTATATGACAGGCACTTGTATCATGTTCTGTGACTTGCAAGTCAATTTGAAAAGGTTAGACTAGTGACATCTTTTGATCTTGTCTTTAAAACTTACTTCCATGGGTTTTAATCCTGCATTGAAATGATTCAAAATTAACATTTTAGAACAAAGAAAAGGAAAAACTGTATTAAAAGAGAGCAGTGAACTATTTTGAATATTAATGAATATAAAGTCCAAAATATAAACATTAACTGTAACAGAAACTTTATCCTATTATTGATTATTACTTAGGAGTGATACCAGTCTTTACATTATATGTGTTTGTACTAAAGTTATTTTTGAGCAATACACAAACCCAGAGCATAGTTTGCAATAATACAGGGAAGTATTATAGTACAGTAATTACAAATTTTTTCGGTGGGTGCAACTGATTGACATTTATCTCTTCCGTAACAGGAAAAAAAATATGTTTAAGGAGCATGGGAAACTTTTATAGGAACTGATGAATCATTACCTTCCAAAAGTTAGATATAATTAGAGTGGATATCACATGGAAATAAAATCAAAAAAGAGTAGAAGGCAACTGTTTAGCGTTTTGATGAAATCCTTTGTTGTTGGTTTGGGTAATGTCAAACACATGCCAGTTTTGTTTTGGGGAGCTGAGTAACTTGTTCACTGTTGTCCCCTTTGAAAATGAAGTGAAAGACTGAATCTGGCTGCTTGATAAACTGAAGGTGTTCATCAAAACCACAAATGCAGAACTTTCTTGAAGGCTACCTACACTTACTCCTGAAAATAATAGTCCATAATGGACAGAAAGTGATGTATGTCGTAATAGATAGATAACCTTTTCTCCTTGTGAAACCAGCCCAAATAAAAACTCTCAGATGTAATCAGAATTGTTTTTCCTTTCCCTATGTCAATCAAACCTTTCCTATTGATAATCTGAACAAAATAGGATTGAGAACACAAAGTCTACTTTTGTATTATTAAGATGAAAAGATTCTGACAAGGTTTGATAACATTTGAGATGCAGAGGCTGTTACAGGAACACAATGAATATCAAATATATCTGCAAAAAGGCCTTTTTATCAAGATAAAATCCTGATGAAAAATGCCACTTATTCTTTATTTTCCATCGGGCAGATTTAAAGACTGCAAGTCAAGAATGTAGATCTATATTTAATGGAGGTATTTAGTTTAGTACTCTGTGTGCTGAAACGTGAACCTTGAATTCAGTCACTTCTGATCCAAAAAATAATTTAAAAATTAGACTCAGTATTTTCATATTCAGGTACAGAATATTCTATTAATAAATCAGAATTTACCAATGGTTGTCACAACCTGATGGGTAAATCTGTATAGCCTGTTATTCCAAAGGAGTTCTGTAGTATTTGGACAGGTTTCAATGTAACGACTTACTTTTTCCTCTGGAAATAATTCACAAAATATCTCACTATTCACTTCTAATTTATACACCTCAGAAGTACTAGGTTCCATGAGTGAAGAAATCAGATTGGGTACAATGAACTAAAAGTTGCCATTTGCTGATTTCATATAATAGTTCATGACTATCATCATTTTTTTTTTTTGAAGACAGAAGTGTGTTATTAATTTGTGGTTAATGGTTTAATTGGTTGCTGTTTCTTCCTGGTTTTATCTGGCAGTAAAACACAACTTTGTTCAGGGTGTTATTCAGGACAGGGAGCGAGAAGCTGGAACAGGATGTTCCACTACTGGTCAAAAAAGTGTTATGTGCTGGGAATTCACAAGTAAATGTATTGTAATCTTCCACAGGGATTGTGGAGGATTGTTTTACGCTCTTTCTGTTCCATGACTTGTGTGTGGTTGTGGGCTTTGTATGGATTTTCTTTTTTGTCATCGTTTTTCCCGTAGCCATACTATGGCTGGAGATTGGAAGAGGAAGAAAAAAGGTCAGAAAAGCTTCATAGCAATTTTGTTTTTGAAAGGGAGAGACTGGTTGATCCAGCTTAGATGGTTACATCTGGATCAACCAATAACTGTTGAATTACAGAGACAAATGCAAACTGCAAAACCGTACAGGTCAGCACTACACCAGCTGTAACCAGAAGAGGATAGTAAGAAGGAAAGGTGAATCGATAGGACACATTGTAATAAAATTATGAGTGGATATCCAAAAACAGATGGTTGGAAATGGAACACCCCTTCTTTACTAACTCAATGAAAGAGGAAATCAAAGAAAACTGAAGTCCATAGCCCTGCCATTTGGAGTGTCATTGAGGATGAATGGGGTTTTCGTAATGAAAGACAGGGTTCTAATTCACGACTGCATTGGTTGTACAGCATGGTGTGTATGTAAAGTACATGGACCATATTCAGGTGTAGGTATGATCTCGCTGAGGCAATGATGATACTTGATTCCCTTAGGCTGATACAAGTGAACATTTTGTACATATTTTAGTAGGAGAAATGCTGAAAAGTGATGAGGTAATGTTTTACTTTTCTTTTTACTATCTTTGAGTTACTTAATTCTCAATTTAGAACAGATTGGCTGACATCCTGGATCAGTAAATGTGTTGTATGAGGCCCAGATACTCAACTGGCAGTGGGCTGAAGCACAAGCTTAGGGAAGGAGAATAAGCAGAGCATGTAAAGCCGCATTGTTCACTTCCTATTATATAATGCTTGATGCTGAAGACACACCAGAATCTCATAGTGATTTCTTCCAAGTGGTAATAGTTTCCATTTTGAATGACTATAAAGGTAGCAGAAATATTTTTTTTATGAAGGATTTAGGTTGGAATTAATTTAATCGTAGGAGGTGAACGAAGAGAGATACACCTAGAGAATCATCTGCTATAGCTGTCTCAAATACCTTGAATAAGCTGGAATGAGTCACTTTAAAACTGTCTCTTCTCTGCTTACTGTAGGAGGAAGCTATATGAACATGTAGCTTTTAGATAGCTAAAGCTGAGTAAGATGATTTCTGAAATCTAATGCAAAAATAATTTTAAAAACTAGGGCTCACAAAGCTGAGAGCATTTTGAAGCTATGACCTTCAATACTATAGGTGTATGTTCTCTCAGAGTTGAGGTAATTAAATGATAGATAATGCAGTGAGGACTTCTCAAAGTGAGAAGTATTGTGCTCATATATTTTCACCTTTATTGTCTCAAATGTTAGGGTGCTTATTCCATGTATGTTGTTAGAAGTTGTTTGAAATACTAGTAAATTTCACTGTGTAAAGAGAAATCACAGATATTTTCCCTTATTTTTGTAAAATAAACATTTTACGTTTATGTTATTTTATCTTTTACCTTTGAAGCAATTTCTCTTCATTACATCATTTTTGTATGTCTGATTCACCTCCTTTACTCTTTGCCATAAGCTGATAAAGATTCTGCTTGTTTATTTGGGCATATAATTTATTACCAGTACATTTACAAAGAAAAAAAGAACAAGGGTTTTGGAGAACATGTATTTAGTATGTCAGCACATGCCTCCATATTGTCAGCAGACATCCTGCAGTGTATGCTGGTCCATTCCAATAATCTAAACACCGTGGCTGAGGAGAAAGTGAGAAATGTCTTCAGGCAGTGTGGATAGTGTGATCACTTGCTTGTTTGCAAAGTTCACAGGTGTCAGCATGCACGGTTTTGTTTCCTTTGATAACATCTAACCTTTGAAGAAAATGCCTTTCACTTTACATTCTGAAGGTAGTCATTATTGAGCTCAGTCAATGAAGCACTGGTCAGTTTAGTAAGTCTCTTTGGCAACACATCATTACAAGATAAAGTTCATGTCATGTTGTAAGAGAAGTCAGAGTCAATGTTTTCTTGAGCTAGATTCCTGAACTACTACTTCATAACTTGCAGCAAAAGATTTTGGGAGAAGCAGTCCAATAGAGAGCTTGTTTTCAGAAAACACTAGATATTTTGCCATATAAATACTAACCAAAGCCAAAATTGAGTTAATGTTTTTAAAGAGTTCCTGTCCTTTTAGATTATGTCATCAGGTCTGCTTTTGGAAAAACTGGACTAAGAATGATCGTTTGTCAGTATAATAATTCTGAGATGAGATCTAAATGGAGAACACTGTATTCAGTTGCCTATTTACTCTTCCCAGAAGCCTTTGGAAGACTGAGCAGAACAGTCACATCTTTATGCAAAAGTGTAGGAGCAGAAGTTGGAAGTAGAGTGATAGGAGGATGGGAAGTGGACACTTTGAGGGGGAGGATTTTATCCAAATTAAATCTAGAAACTCTTTAAATGTTACAGAATTTTTTGAAGCAGAATAAACTTGTTGCGTTGCACAGCTTTCAGTAAAGTCTAGGAATTTTGATGTGTTAACTTTACTTTATTCTTCCTGTGGAAGGAGTACTGTGCAGGGTGAAAAGAACCCTATGATGTGGGAAAACTGAAATTAAACTCCACTGTAATACAATTCTGCCTTTTATCAAAATAGTTTATTGCTCTTTTACTGTTGCCAGAGATAGACATCCCAAATCTCATAAACTGCTGTCCCATGTGATATTAATTAACATATTTATTGTGATGTCTAGAAGGATTTCAAAGTCTAATTAGCATCTGACAGCTGAATTATATTTTCAGCATAAGTGTGCAGCTCCTGTCGTGTCAGGGTTTACTTGTGTTGGAGTGGTATGGTAAAGCTGCTTTTACACGTTTTCAGACTGGAGAAGTTTCAAAGCTGAACCTTCCTGAGTAGTCCTGATACTCACAGGCAAGATTTAAGGAGCAGAAAAAAAACCCCAACCCAAACTACATTTTAATCTAGTTTCTATTAAGATAATTTGGAAAAAAAATTACTTCTGATGGCTGCGTTTTGGTAAACCTTAAAAAGGAACATCTGTTATTACTGTTTATTATTTGGCTAATTTTTATCTCTTCAAGGCCACATCTTGAATTTATTTTAATGGAAAATCACAGGTACAGTTGTTATGTGATGCTTCATCTCATTTGCTTTCTTCTGGTTTGGAGAAATAATACGCTTTTATTGTAGGAATAAAAAAACAAGAAAAAAGTATAATAACAAAGAAGTAGAATTATGTTCTATAAAGACATCTTTGTGATACTGTACATTGTTTTGCATTATGTTTGTTCACAGCTTTGCACTGTAAGAAAACTACAAGGGGATAAAACCTCAAGAGAAAAAGTCCAATGAAATGAGAACGAACACTATCAGAGCAGAAGGTGTCTTGCTAACCTTTAAAAATGCAATGCAGTCCCACACAATTTTCTTCATTCAGAAGCAATCTGCAGCTCTTTAGCAGCAAACCAGTCAGTTGAGTTCTCACTCACTTTGATGTATGAGTTGAAATTTAATATAAAAAAAGAAAAGATCTCTTGGAAAATCCTGTTAATGGAGGTTCATTTTCATTATGTCCAGTTTTCTTTTCATTATTGGATAGTTATAGGGATATCTCTTTTTCCTCCAGTGCCTTTCTCTAGATTATTTTTGTATGTATGCGTTTCTTCACATGCCATGAAATCAGTGTGGTGGTCTCTGCTACTGGTTTCTTCCATCCTATTTTGCTGTATTAATTTTAGCTGCAAAATTTTATAGGTTAAAATTGTGCCCCTCACTACAAGAAAGACACTGAGGTGCTGTAGAGTGTCCAGAGAAGGGCAACGAAGCTGGTGAAGGGTCTAGAGCACAAGTGTTATGAGGATCAGCTGGCAGAGCTGGGGTTGTTCAGCCAGGAGAAAAGGAGGCTGAGGGGAGAGACCTTATGGCTCTCTACAACTACCTGAAAGGAGGCTGTAGTGTGGGGGGTGGGAGGGTTGGTCTCCTCTCCCAAGTAACAAGTGATAGGACAAGAGGAAACGGCCTCAAGTTGTACCAGGGGAGGTTTAGGATGGATATCAGGAAAAATGTCTTCACCAAAAGGGTTGTCAAGTGTTGGAAGAGGCTGCCCAGGGAAGTGGTTGAGTCTCCATGTGTAGGTGTGGTGGTGCTGAGGGACATGGTTTAGTGGTGGACTTGGCAGTGCTAGGTTAATGGTTGGACTCAGTGATCTTACAGGTCTTTCCCAACCTAAACGTCCCCCACAGCATTCTCCTGGAGAAGCTGGCGAACCGTGGCATAGACAAGTGTACCCTTCACTGGGTAAAAAACTGGCTAGATGGCCGTGCCCAGAGAGTTGCGATTAATGGGGTGAAATCTTCTTGGTGGCCGGTCACCAGTGGTGTCCCTCAGAGCTCAGTTTTGGGGCCAGTTTTGTTTAATATCTTTATCAATGACCTGGATGAGGGGATTGAGTGCACCCTCAGTAAGTTTGCAGATGACACCAAATTAGGTGGAATTGTTGATCTGCTTGAGGGTAGGAAAGCTCTACGGAGCAACCTGGACAGGCTGGATCGATGGGCCAAGGTTTAATAAGGCCAAGTGCCGGGTCCTGCATTTTGGTCACAACAATCCCAAGCAACGCTACAGGCTTGGGGAAGAGTGGCTGGAAAGCTGCCCAGCAGAAAAGGACCTGGGGGTGCTGGTGGACGGCCAGCTTAACGGGAGCCAGCAGTGTGCCCAGGTGGCCAAGAAGGCCAACAGCATTCTGGCTTGTATCAGGAATAGTGTGGCCAGCAGGAGCAGGGAAGTGATCGTGCCTCTGTACTCAGCACTGGTGAGGCCTCACCTCGAGTACTGTGTTCAGTTCTGGGCCCCTCTGTACAAGAGGGACATTGAAGTGCTGGAGCGGGTCCAGAGGAGAGCTACCAGGCTGGTGAGGGGTCTGGAGACCAAGTCGTATGAGGAGAGGCTGAGGGAGCTGGGCATGTTTAGCTTGGAGAAGAGAAGGCTGAAGGGAGACCTCATTGTCCTCTGCAACTACCTGAAAGGAGGCTGGAGAGAGGTGGGTGTTGGCCTCTTCTCCCAGGTGAATAATGACAGGACCAGAGGAAACGGTCTGAAGTTGCAGCAGGGGAGGTTTAGATTAGATATTAGGAAGAATTACTTTACTGAAAGAGTGGTCAAGCACTGGAGCAGCCTGCCCAGGGAGGTGGTTGAGTCACCATCCTTAGAGGTATTAAAGAAACATCTAGATTTGGCACTTCAGGGCATGCTCTAGTGGCAGAGATTGTAGGGGGGTTTTTTGTGTGTGTATATGGTTGGACTCAGTGATCTCAAAGGTCTTTCCAACCATGAAGATTCTATGATTGTGTGATTCAGTGATTTTAGAATTATCTGTCCCTCATTGTGCTTTGACATCTTATATTTTATTTCTTTTTTCAGTGGGAAAAGATTGCTATTTCTTTATCAGAAATTATTTATTTGGAGTTTTATATGAACCAAGCGTCTTTGCACGATCTCAAGTACTGGCCAACAAGCAAAAAATACAGTAATGGAAGTATTTTAGTAAATTGTTGAAGTTCTGCATCAAGGGTCATTATCTGCTTTTAACCCACTCTGTTACTTTTAGTGACTCAAAGTGCTAGAACTTGATTATCATAGTGAATGAGTACTCGTATTTTACCATGAATTCAGAGGAGACTGCATTTGTTCAGGAGGTGAAGCTGCTGAGCGTCACTGGTAGAGTAGGAGATCGTTCTGTTCTTAAGAAATTTTTACCTTCTGTACATGCTTAAGATGGTCTTTTCAAAACTGTGCAGACTGACTTCACTTTCAGTATAGAAGTGTAACCATTGACTTCTGGGGAAGCTGAGTGAGGTCAACGCAGAAAGCTTTACAAAACCCCATTTATCCGGTTTTCATTCCAGGCTATCATTAAGAAAGTAACCAATATGAAACAGGGAGCTTAACTGTGAATGCAAGTGTCATTGAAATGGCTGGAGTTACAGATGACTCCATTACTGTCACTCTTTTATCTAATATCATATTGATTTATTTTAAAGTACTTAATTTTTCATTGTTCCGTACAGTTTAGGGATCCATCTTTTTAGCCACATGCCAAACTGGTGTGGAGTACACTGCGAATTATACCGTTCCTGACATTATATGAAATCAGATAATTCTGTATGTGTCTGTATAGAGAAGCATTACATTAAGCTAAACTTAGCATTACATTAAATTAAACTGTAGTTTCATTCTCAAATTTGCAACAGAATTTACTTTGGTTTTGAGTAATCAGAGAGGTGTGTGTGTACACATATATTTATTTCACTTGTTTACAGATGTCTACAGGAAAAAAAAACTTTAAATGATTAGAAGAGTTTAAATATTCAGGAGTAAAGAAGGCCTATGCTTTAGAGCCATTAAAATCAAGGTTTGCCTTTGTTGATCTGCTGCTACTTATATCTGTTTACGGGGGTTTCTTTCTTACTGACAGGTTAAATTAGGTCTGGATTAATCAAAGTTTAAACAAGACCTCTCTGGTTTGATAGGACTAGGACAGTGGATTGATGCAAGTGAAGTGTAATGGATCAATTACCTTGCGACTTGGAGAGAGACTTGTTAGCGTAGGAATGATGATCTGAACACCCTTTTCATGAAAGGCAGATTACTAGGAAGCAGTGGAATGGAAGGAAAAAAAAGTTGTCTTCCATTTTAGCAGTGGAAGTTACGATGTATATACATTTGAATGATAAAAGTGGATGATTAATGTGTTGCTAAATTCTCTGGTCACCCTCACTAGCCATCTCAAGAAAGGACAGATAGGATCTAATGAACGCTTTGCGGGAAATCTTAAATTTAACTAACATAAAATGTTGTTCAAGCAAACAAAAAGAGCAAGGATTCACTCAAGACATTGCTCATTATTGTACATGCTGGAAAACTATGAGAGCGAGATTTAGATAGTGTGGATGATGGGAGTTTTAAATATGAGATTTCTTGATCTATTTTTGAAGAGAACTTTTGTGTTGCATTCCTGAAGAAGTATGTTGCCGGATGCTGTCCTGCATCCTTTTCACTGTGGAAGGACATGCTTGAATCAGAGAGTGGGATGCAAGAAAAAACTCGTATTGCACAAATGATCTGTTTACGTGCAATGTAGTAGATAAACATAGAGCAACATTCACTTGTAGCACTATCTGTTCAATCTCATCCTAAAATTTGTCGAAAACAGAGAATTGTTTTATTATGAATGTTAACCAACTCATTCACAGTAGAATGTAGTGACAGTTCATTTGGAACGGTGTGGATCACTGCGGTCTGATTTTCTTAGTTCTGATTCATAGATTTTCTTAGTTCGGATGGTATAGGAACTCACCATTTGGAAACCATTGGTATTTGACTACATTTAGAACAGATGTTCTGGCTGAATAGTCTCCAGTCTCCATTAGCTATATTTCTGTATCAGGGACACTGCAAGGTTTTTGAAAAAAAAAAATTCAGAGTAATTACTATTGCAAATTATCAATGACTTCTTCCACATAGTAGGGACTAACCTTACTTGTTACCCATTATTTAAAGGAACTACCTCACTTCAGAAAACTGAGTATTCTTAGGTGGCAAGCAAAAAGATTTTATTAAGTTGAAACAATTTTCTTTATCCTTCAACAATTTACAGTTTTAAAAAAATTACCCTTTTAAGGAAATGGATATAATGAACCACTCCAGAAACCTCGGAGTGTGTACTGTATAGGAATCTCATTTAAAAAAAAAAATCTTCCCAATTAAAACACGTTTAAAACTTTCTCTTTTAAGGATTTTTTAATGTTGTACAACAGTTAATAAACCCCTGTAAACTCAGCCTAGCAGTGTGTGATGGAACCTCTTAAAGAGAGGAACATTGATTGAGGAGTGTTGGTATTAAGTAGGAGGAGAATTTTACCAGTGGACGGGCCCCATTAATTAGAGGGAAATCAAGAGCGAAACCTAGAAAGGACCTGAGACTGGATTAGATACGTACCTATTCACTATGCCTAAAGAGAATCTTTTCAATTAACTGGATAGCATAAATGATAATCCATTAAATGGATTTCACTGAGGATCTCTGTTTTGGTTTGACTTTGAAGAAGTAATGGTAATTGGGGAGTGGGTAAGAGGTCTTTGTGCAGGATGTTTTCTGATATAGACATTAAAAACAGACTTTATCTCCCTGAAAAGAAAAAGTTGTAAGCTTTGGAAATACGACTGATTTTATTTCTTGTTCATACAGCTGTACTAATAACTCATTATACTCAGCTTTAGCCCTGTCCGGAAGAAAATAGGATGAAAAACTTTACTGAAATTTGTCTTAGGAGATCTGGACTAGGAGTTAACATGGCATACTAACAACTTTATTACCCTTGCCCGTTGTTACATACTTCTTGAAGTTCCACCCAGCTAAATAAATGAAGTTTACAAAGTTTGAAGGTGTCTGTTACAGTGGAAGCTGCTTCACTTACATTCTGCTTCTGATAGATCTGTAATCCCTCATTTCCATATTACAGCCCTCTGCATCAAAATGCCTACAAAGCAAGAACTTGGAGAATCCTGCAGTTCTCTGTTCTTTTTAAAGTTTTGTTTGAATAATAATTAGGCTAACCTGGCTTGGACTGAAGGAGCCTGTTTAAAATTGTACTATCCTTAAATGCCTTACAAATGAATCCTGATAAAGGATAAGCTAGAGAATGTGAAATTTCCTGAGTATGAGCCCTTTGACACAACCATCTAGAAGCCAAATTAAATGCCTTCTCTTTGTTGCTAAATATTTCTTGCTTGGATTAACTCGTATACAGAAGATGTCCTGAGGTAAAAGCACAGTAAAAGAGGGTATTAGTTTCACCACACTGAAAGTTAGGTGAGGTCAGCCATCTGCTGAGGCATGTTGCTGACCAGGCCTCATTTATCTCACAATAACATGGAAGAGTATTGTCATCATACCTGTGTTATTTTGTTGTTGTTACATAGTGTTGTTAGGTTTTTTTCCTTAGAACTGGAATTTCTCATGCAAATTAACTGCTCAGCAGTAATAACTTTTTTTTAGGGATGAAATTACTTCATTATTTCATGATCACTCCAGTTTATCATCTAGAAGAGGCTTTTGCTAAACATTTTGCTTGGCTTCATTGGTCAATCTGAGATTCCAATCAAACAGATACATTTTGAAATTTTTAGTTTTTAAGAGTATAACATTGATGAGTTCAGTAACGGTTAATTATATGCATGTCCCACATTCCTAACAGGATCAAATGTACCAACTTTTTGCTATCTGGCAAGAAGCTTCTTAACTCTTCTAATTTTCTTAACTCTCATTCACACTCATGATAAGGTTTTTATGTGTTATATTTTTCCTTTTACATCAGTCAAAATAGAGAGCTGTAAGAAAAAAAATCCAATTTGATATTTTATAGATTATCTAGGCAATTGAGTACACTAAGTTTAGTAAAATGCAAAAGCAGTTTCCGCAATTATTTCTGATACTCTTCTGAAATACTCTGAACTTAGATACTAATTTTTGTGTTGTATGCCAGGGTTCTTTATTCCTTCTTCTGTAACAAAAGTAATTAAAAAGAAAATAAAATGCTGATTTGACAACTTACAGACATTAAAGACCATTTTCCATGTATGAAACTGCAGACAATGGTGTAAAAATACAAATGTAGCAAGTTATTTAATATGTAAAATATAACTGAAGTATAAAAAAATGAATATGATACTTATTTCCAATTTGAGAACAAAGACCCAAAGAACTGTGAAAAGTATTTGCTATATGACAGCCTTTTGCACCAGGCAGAGGCAGCTGAGGCTTTCTTGGTCAACAGAGTAAGAAAAAGCCTCACTGACAAAGAAAGTAAGGATGAGCTTTAATTTTATGGCTTGAAGAACCTATGAGAAATCTCATTCTAAAAAAAGGGGACAGAATTTTGAGATGTGATAATCAAAAATCACACTCAAATCCTACCAAATATATTAAATAAAAATTACTTTTTCCCCAAAAATCATTTAGGATTGGTATTTATTGAAGTCTGCCATTATTTAGGATGAGACAGCAACCAAAAAGAATAGAATCTGAATCTGTTCCCCTTCCAATTTCTGTTTCATGTTCCTACCATAATAGAAATGCATTTGAAGCACTAATGCAAAATTCGTCTGTTTGACTCTGAAAGATGCCAGGTAAAAGTCTCAGTCTTCATTCAGAGAAGTCCGTTACTTGCATTTCCAGTCTAACTTGCACTTATTGTCAGATAGTATCTGTCAAATTTTCGTAATTAAGATAAATCTAAGGGCTTCAATGTCAGCTGAGTGATATTCTCTAAGTTCTGATTTTCTCTACTTGCTTATAAAATAAAGATGATGAATAGATACCATCCACTTATTTATAAGATGTACCCTGTGGCAGCTGGATAGATTCATCTTCTTTGGTTTTATTTCATGGAGTTCGTCCCCTCCTGTTCTGATAGCATGAATAGTATCTATGCAATTTGGTTTGAAGTTTTGTAATCTAGGAAAGCTGCAGCTATAGACAGAATTAGAAACATTTAATTAAAAGTAGGAAAAAAAGCCTTTTCTTTGTGCATTTGTATGCAAAGTCACACAAAATCAAGAATATCAGAGAGATCTTTCAAGATCACATCTCAGTGATGTCAGATATGCAAATTGCTGAAAGCGCGCTCTGGGAGTGTTAAAGTGTGACATGAAAGCATGAGTCATGAACTCCAGAAACATACTATATCCCAGAAAATACCGAGTTTCACCAGAAGACATACTTTGTGTCCACTGTGTCTCACGATCCCAGCCTTTCACCTAGCTTGATACCCGAAGCAGAGGCCTACTGTTATGCTTTGGATGTGAAGTGAAGGATGGTTTGGCATTCTAACAGTTATGTTAAGATGCTTGAGGGTCCTAGCTTATATATTCTCTACACTCATAGGTAAGGAGTTTTGTTGTTATTCCATATCTTAAAATACACCGGAGGTAGGAAAAATAAATGTAAATGCACAACCAGTTTTTCATAGCATTCAGAACAGGCAACATAATTGCAGCCGTTCCTAAAGACGGATGAAATAATCAAATATATGTCTGATCTACTTGTACAATGGTTACTGCAAGTTTCTTTCTCTGCGTTCAGCAGAACACAGGGAACGCATGATTGGAATGATGGACTGAAATGATCCACCAGCATAAATTAACACAGCTGAACAGTGATTTTAATTCAAAGTGAGTAGCAGTGTAGTGACATTACACAGTGATTACAAAAGCGGGAACATCTCTTAAACTGGCCTTGTATTCTGCCAACCCAGGAAAATATGTCTCAACCACTGAAGTGAGAAATCTCTAGATCAGTTTTTATTTCAGCTACAAAGAAAAGAACAGTTCAGCCGTACACAATGATCAAATTCCCCTCTTCCCCCCCTCCATGACTCACATTCAGATTAGGCAGACGTACACTGGAGTTGTTCAAGGGAACCAATCTCTGTCTCAGTGGACAGTGTAGCCGAGGCCTTACAGCACTTGCAGGCATGTTGCTGGGTTAGGAAATGTGATAAATTCTTTACCACTGTATGTTATTCAAAATAGGAGCTATGCTCAATATCTGATTATGTCTTTTATAAGGATGCTGTCTAGGGTTCTGTGATGCAAAGTGCATGGCTGTGGCTGGACCAACGGTCCTTGCCCAAATTCCTGTAAAGTTTTGAGGCTTTGTTAATTTTCATACAACATCTTAAAGATGAAGTGTGATGGCTAACATCATCTAATATTGTCATTTATATGCCGGAAATATATTTTATTTCATATCTGTACTTCTACAGAAATCATCCAACAAGTTTCCAAATGCTAATGTACTTATAAACATAGAGGTAACTCGGCATGATGTCAACAAAGCAAAATGTTACCAACATAACAGTGTGATTTAGCTACATTCAGAAATATACTTGGTCGTGATATCTATAGTCCAGAAAATATACCTGGGAATTTAGCCCCTGATGGCAGGAAAATAATAAATGAAGTGATTATATTCTGTACCAAGGTTAAAAATAACCTAATGGAGTTTTAATGATCTTACTAAAACCAGAAGGCAACTGCTAGTTTTTCTGTCAAACTGGGTCATGTAACTAAAACTTGATTGGGTAAAGGAATTAATCATATGTTTTCTGACTTTGAAACTAGTTTACATATCAGTTTTATTTTGTTTAGCTGTCTGAATTTTGTGAACGTGTTTTCCCTTAATGATTGTTGAGGCATCTTTAATTAAGCATGTGAGTGTAATGCATATGTCTTGCAGCAGTCAAGAAAGAAAGGAAGGGAGGAAAAATTTTTGGCACCATAAATCAATATGCTCAAAGATGCTGACACTGTACATTCTGTTGTAAATTCTCCCTCTCCTTTCCTGTTACTGCTGGCTGTTGCCACTGCTTAGGCAATGAATGGAGATCCATTCTCAACATGAAGGAGATTTAAAATGCTGGTCTGGCAGTGTTTGTTCCAAAAGCGGGAATCAGAATCCCCACTGCAGGTTGTCTTCATGGCCAGAAATGAAGCTTGTGTGCAGTGTGATTTCATATTTTAGATGTGGCAAACACATGTTGCAATGATGTAATTTAAATTAGATGCATAAAAAAATGGAAATGACATGACCATAAGAGTGATAGCAAAGACGAAATACAGAGTAAAGCTTTTGTTTATAGAAATAAAGTACATTTTCAGTCAACCGTGTAGCATATTATGTTGCATATGAAGAATAACTTTTCTTCTCTGTAAGTGTTGACTGTAACAGGACTAAATTATAAACTGTAGATGGTGTAATGATACGTATTTCTGCCATTCTTCAGAACAGTAGACTACACTAAATTTACTTTAACTGAAAAATTTCTTTAGCAGTACAACTGTACTGCTGAGCTTCAGTTAAAAGTCTTGCTCAGGATGTTTTTTACTGTTTTGTTCCTCACTTGTCAGAAGAATTTTCTTAAGAACATAATGCCTCAGCACAATCTACATTTAAAACTTTCTTGAAATGTGAAGACAAAAAAATTTTAGGTTTTCTTGTACTTCCCTAGTAAGGGATTTCAGTAATCACCTTGACTTACCCTGCATTCCTTCCTCAGGCTAAGTTTCCACAGAAGCATGACTTTGATGGAAGTCGTGAGTAAAGAGTGCTGAACAGGACCCATTGTGATTAGACACATATTTTGAAAAAGCTTTAGGAATGATAAACTGCACAGTTGCAGTATTGCTATTTTATTTTCTATTTAAGAAAGACCAATGAGATTTGGGGTCTTCTAAAAGAGCGAAACGGATAATAAGTATGTTCTCTTGGAGTTTTCGTGAAGGCACTTTCTCGTCCACTTCTGTCATGCTCCAAAAAGTGTAAAATATATTGTTAGAAACTAAATGAAAACTTCTACAAGGAGAAGCTTTTTTGTAGTGTAATGTAGGATGAAGTCTTCTGAGAATTCACAGGAAATATAGTGGATTAAAGATTAAAAAGCTAGCAATGTTACAAACAAGTAAAAGGTCAAATGGGGCCATCACGCTCACAGAGATTGAATAATTCAGGGTTTTGCTCTGCATGTCACCTGCAGAACTCAAATAGTTGAAAAAGTGCAGAATCATGGCTTGCTGAACCATGGTAATAGCGCGGATTATGAAAGACCAATATCGCCACTGTGTTAATTAACTAGCACCAAGTAAGCGAGCTCAGTGCTTACGATTTTTGTAGAAGTTAAGCTGGTAGAAGGAAGAATGAAATATGTCGTTTGGTGCACCCCTCGGCAGTCCAGCCTTAGCTATACATCCTGACTGGGAGTGCATGGTTGGATTTATAAACCTGAATCAGACACTTAATACTATTTTATTTTGTTTGTATGATAATTGGTTTTCTCTGTGGAGCATGAGGAAGAGGACATTAAATAGCAGTTGGGAGTGAAACTTAGCACTAGGCAGCCACTGGATAAGTAGTTAGGAGTGACAATGATTCTCTCTAGGGAAGCATGTACAGGGTGTCACCTGCTGGCTGCAGCACAAAGGAGCCCCACAAGGAGACTGATAGGAAATAAAAAGCATACAATTAGGAAATACAAAAGCGAAAATTACTTTGCAACGCAGTAGGGGTGCACAGCAATCCACTGCTCAGCAGCACATGAAAACTACCTAGGTCAGATTTGAGTCGCCTGAGCTCCACATAGCACTACAGATAATGAGTCCTTTGCCAGTGAATCAGTGCGTGCAAAACCAACTAGTTAAAGTGTCAGAACTGTCAAGGACAGTTTGACTCATCTGATGACAGTGTTGAACCCATGTCACTTAGAGGCAATGAACAAATTAAGTTTGAAATCTCAAAAAGATTATCTCAATTTAAGGGACGATGTTTGAATCAATACGCTTTTGGATCTTCTGGTAAAAGAGGGTTGTACGTTGATTCAAGTTTACAAGCTGTAGACAATGGTCTGTTAAAGCAATTATAGCCACACATCAGGCTGGTTGGAAATCAATATCTGCGAATGTGAGATATCTGCATTTTTTTTTCTTCCTCAGGCCTATTTAAAACAAACTAATCATTTTCCTTCTCCAGGCTTTGAGTTACTACTGTTTAAAATGCACTTTATACTCTACATTCAGGATTCTTAGAATCAGGTAATATTATTAAAAATAGTCTCGGAAAAAATGAATGCCAGATCTTGATTAAAATTGCTGTCACGTACACCGTGGGAAAGAACTTGAATTTTCTGTAAAATGAACTTGATTTACTGTCACTTGTCTTTGCTTAGCTTTCACGTAGATTTCAAGCCCATCAGTACAGTGGTGCTAACTTATTGTAGATTTACTTACCTACACTTTCAACAATCTTGATGGACTATTTTGGTTCTTTTAGTCCTTTCTCAGAGTAATTTTAAAGAAACACTAATTAAAGCTTTTCTATTGAATAATACATGTACTTCACCCTCCAAAGTTTAGCTTAAGGGACTCACATTGACAAAAATACATTATATTCCTTTCACTTAATTTCATTAGTGGGACTTCTCTGACTTTGTGGGAACATACAGATTTTCCTCCAGAGCATGTTAGAGCACAGAACGATTAGCAGAGCATTAGAAGTAACCACAGCCCAGGAATAATGTCAGTTAGCCCTATGGCAGTGTGTGAGTTCCAGGGCAATTTGTAGATGTTCTGTTCAATGGTGTATAAAATAGGGATGTACTGCATTGTACTTGAGGCACTTTCTGTAGAACTCCAGCCAAGTCTGATACACTAAATAATTCAGACTTACATTTTCCCATTTACCAAGTAGTATACTTTACGTACTGTATTGACAACAGAAGAACATCAACTTAAAGCAATTTTTTGAGGGTATGCAAACCTAGAAAAGATGGTTTGATTCTTGTTTTCACGCTACTGAAAATCAAAAGAAGTTCTACTGAAATCAAGAGGGTTTTACTGGTGTAAAATTAGGTTAAGGAAGAGGAGAATAATGCCCTGACAAAACACTAAGAGGCAAGGGGTGACAGTAGAAAAGCATTGGTATTCTACTGTGAAGCTAAGCTTCCTGCAATAATGAGTGCATAGCAGAGGCCAAACAGAAAGCAATACATTTGGGTTCAACATCACATTCACCTTTTGTGGTCTGAGAGCACATGGGAACAAAAGGAAATACGAGCAGTGATTTCAAATATTTCTTGTTATCCTTTTATTTCTTTACTGCTTTCTATTCCTTTCTGTCAGTTATCAGTGATCATCATTTTAAAACCACTTGCAGTTCTGGGAACAGTTCGTACTTCTTTGTTGAAGCAGTTATGATTGTCAGTAAAACTTTTCAGGCTATCATTTTATTTAATATAAGCCAGTGTTATTCTCTTTCAGGCTACTAGAAGGATTTTCCTGTTTCAGCAGCCAGTCAAGTTGTATGGCTGTGCTGTATGTGTGAAGTTTTGATTTAATGTTCTGAATTACATTGCACTCATTCTCATTTTAGGGCAGGTCTTGCACAACCTTGGTGTTGTATATATACTCACTATATACACGCAATTTGCCAACGTTGATAGGACTTTATAGATATGTGCTGTTATTAATACAATATATATTTTTTTTTTAAGTGCCAGGTCTAATAAAGTGAACAAACACAAAATAAAACCCATTCAGGACTACCAATTTTAACGTTTGTTCTATCTAGTGCAATTCACAAAATTCACATTACATAGAAACGAGCTAAAAATAATGCAGGTTCTTTTCAAACAACAAAGAACTATCCTGCTAAATAAATTTTTAGTTTAAAATGTTAGTACAAATTAGCTGATAAAATAAAATGCAAAATTGACTGAAATTATGCCAGTACTAAGTTACTTTGGTGAATATCTGCAGTTACAACCTCTATTTTACAGATTTGAAAATACAGCTTTAAAACCTTTGCAGTAGTGTCATGACTTTCCTCACTAGGTCACCCACTCCTCCTCCTCCTGGTTCTCTGATCATTTCTTTATTGTGTTATCCAACAGAATATCATCTCCTCTTCTATCCTCTGCTACTCTTTCAGTCCATTTTCATCACTGGCTTGTCCTTATTTCCTTTTCTGTCTCCCTCTAGATAACGTGTCTGAATATGATGAGTTTAGAGGCCATCATGGTACTGACGATTCACAATTCTACATCCTTACTCTACATCAGATACCTTCTGTAGACAGCGAACTGAAATTCATCTGGTTTTTTTTCTAGCCTTGACTACTAGCTTTTGCTGTGTTGCATCTAAATGAGCAAGCTTTGGGGATGGGATACCAGACTAAGCACAAAGGTGGAATACTAACTCAAACACAAGCTGATGCTTTCCCTTTAAAGTAAACAAAAAACTTGCATATGTAGCAATACAGGCTTCTTCATATCTTAATGTGAAATAAGACAGCAGCAGAACTAATGGGTTTTTTTGTTTCAGGCTTGCATACAAAATGTAAAGACAGAGCTACCTATGTTCTTCAGTTGTTACATGAGGAGTTGAGCGTGTGACCCCCACACAACAGCTAGTCAGTGTTTCACAACAAGTTCCTTTTTTTTCTTACCATCCTTCAAGATGAGAAATTTGTCCAGCAGGAGAATTTTATTTTTACCAATACTCTTCAGGATACAGCTTTCTGATAATGGCTTCATCAATGCAGTTAAGCTACGCTCACAACCTTGTTTTTGTCATTGCTTTTGTTATGCCCTGAAGCAAGTTTCTTTCCAGGTTGCCCATGTTTATCCACAAGTGGTCATCTACATTTACATTTCTGTGGCTTCTGGTTTCCTTCTGTGGCTGCATCTTTAAGGCTTCTGCTCTCAGCCTGGGATTCACTCAATACGCAGTATTATTAAAAAGTCATTGACAGTTCACTCTTGAAAATAACCGTTTCTAAAAGGCCTATGTATCTGTATGTATGTAATACTATTTCAACAATTTTATCTTTGATACCTAATTATGGCATTGTTACTGATAGTTTTCTTTAGATTTGTTTGATTCTCTTAAGGCTACAGCACCTATAAACAAACAGTTTCCCACCTGATATTCCATTCAGAAGCATTTTGTACTTGACTGTTCCTGGTCCACAGTTCATTTTATTCCCAGAACTTTCTTGTGGTGCAGAGCACCATATCTCCTCAGACTCTTGCTTTCTTTGCAGTCAGGTGGTTTTGTTAGCTTTTGTTTTGTTTTTTAAATCACCTTCTTGTTGAGCATTCATTGAAACTACAGAATAATATTCTGACTTTTTAAAGGCAGAGGCTCAAAATAAAAGGATGCTTATGCAGACACTGTCCAAATGTCAATGACAATAGACAATATTACAGCTTTGCAAGAAAAATAAGATACAGTATTTAAAAAAACCCTTAATATTATTGATATACAAGTGTATTGCATATTTTCGCTTATAAAATTTGTATAGCTTTTTAAAGTCGCTGTATTATTTGTAGTCATAGAAATAGGACTGGCCTCTATGCGTTTGGACAAGAAATGACACTGATTGCCTGACAATATAATTTAGCATATTTAGCCTGCCTACCCTCAGTGATCTTTACCTGTGGTTTGTCACAGTTCTTGTCCCAAATCCTGTCTGTGTGATAAGCCAAGCAATGTTCCTGACAACAGAAAATACAATTCAGGTAGAATCAGAGACAATTCAGTAATAAGGTTTTGGATTTTCAGTAGCTCTGCTGGTTGATGTGATATTGAGGAGAGTTATGCAAACCCACCTGATGCATTGTTTTAGCCAAAATTAGCAAGGAGAACAATTTGAGGAAGCAGTTATCTGAGTGAAATTCGAAAACCAGCAATGGTGATGAAAGTTTCAATAGGAATATATAAGTGAATTGTAAGATGATAATGTATCTGAACTTGGAACTACTCCATTATTGGCATCATAACAGAATTTCTGTTACTCTGTGATCTTTCTTTTTGATGGTTATAGGCTCGTCAGAAGACTTACTCTAAGCTTTCTCACTTGGAAAAACAACTAAAAAGGAGATTTTTCCTATTCATTCTGTCTAGTAGGTCTCTACCTCTCCCTCCCCCTGAAATCTACCCATTTAAAACTGCAAAATCTCTTTAATCACTGTCTTAATAGTAGTAAACTTGACTGAAATGTCTTTGTTTACTTGCCACAAAAGAAACTGTTAGACATGCCATTGTCCATCCTTTTCATCTTCACACAAATCTATTCTGTTGAATTAAAAACAAAAAAACCAACCCCAAAACAGGTGTCTCAAGATTAGAATGCTGAAGATTTTTTTGCTTTATTTCTTGACTTAAAAAAAAAGAACAGTAGATTATAATCAACATTGTTTATTTCACTGCTTGACTTCCTAAATACTAGCGACTGGATTATGAGCTTGTCTGTGGATAATCAGAAAAGGCCGAGAATTGCCTATTTTAAAAATCCTTTCTAACCAGGGGTAGAAATCTGTATCTAACAAAGCTGATGGCAGCTTTTAATTCCTGATTAGTGCCAGTTGAAAAGATGCAGAAATTAACTGTCCAGACAGTAATCAGAAAGCAGAAACAGACAGAGGCGGGGAATGCTTACTGGATGAACTTTATGATTATTAGCCTGGCAGTGGAGACCTTGTTGCAATACTCAAAGAAAACAGGAATTTTAACCTTAAAGCAGAGCAATACTTATTTACAACTAGAAAATAGTTGAAGCAACTTACATATAACAATAAGACGACTTTTTTTTGGTACTAGTTGTGTAACTATATAGAGTGGAATGAACTGTCACAGCACTGGAAGTGTCAGCTCTCACTTCTAGAGCCCCTTGGATGCTTAACTTTAAGAATATGTTTAACTGCTTGGCTCGGTTACCCTGTGTCACAGTTTACCACCTAAATGCTTCAAAATGTGAATGCCCCTTGCTTCTTTGCACTGCATACCCACAAAGGAGAAAAGAATAATGGACACCTAGAGGTCTCCTTAGAACAAGAGCTGTTTTTTTCTACCTTTCCTGAAGGATTGAGGCCTGCCCATAAAGTGCAGGAGATACCAATTTCTTTAGATTATTTTTCCCTTTACATTTTCTGTGTTTGTTTATGATTCCACATGCCAAGCATGTTCCCACCAGGCTGAATTTCATAGCTATGCATATTAAAGATCAGCTGTTAATCAGGGTCCTTGGTGTAACAGTCATGTCTGGAAAAATTAATTCTTGACATTCTTAAAGATTTTCCAAGATACAGTTTTTTTTATCTCTGAACTGGAAAAACATTTGGCAACATAGAATGCATAGAGTTTTAAGAAGAAGCTTCGTTCGCATCTGATAAGTGCTATGTGTGTGGTTTGGGTGGTTTTGTTTGTTCGTTTGTTTTTCTAAGCCCAATTAACACCCGCTGACTATGTGTAGGAATGAAGGAACTCCTAGTTGGGAAGCTTTGAGGTTTTACAAGAATTAGTTTGCAATGTGTCACACCGTTTGTGGTTGTCTGTAAGTATGACTCAGTACTGCCAGAAATGCTGCGATCCACTATTGCTCCTTTAGCACACAGGAATGCTTCAACTGACTTAATGCATAATCTTTCTATTTTAATGTCCTCTGACTCCATGACACAGAAACCCATTGAGTATCATGAATCCAGATATGCAGTCAGGAAATCAAATTGTGACTCCAAATTATTGAGAAATGTAGATATCTTTAAATATGTCAAGCAGTGTTTTTCCACTTTATAGAATTTCAAATGTTTTTATGACTTTCACCTGCACTTTTTGCATTATTTAATTTCTTGAACTAGTTTTGAGAAGGCTCTATTTTATTCGTTCTTTTTGAGTCATAGTGACCCAGTGGTCTAGTGCTAGTCACACATTTCTCTTCTTCTTATGATGTGAAAAGAATTGTCATTAGTGTGACCTTTCTCTTTTGAATAATCTTGAGCATTAATAGAAAATAATGCAGAATGAGCACTCTGAAATTCTTCATTGTAAGTGGTGTATCCTCAACACTGCAACACTATAGTGTGTTTTCACGGTGTGACTAACTCTTTGTTGTGGCACTGTGGATGTATTTAGCTTGCACTAATGTGAGACTTTTTCCTCTCCTTAAAAGTTGCGTCATTTTCTTGGAACTAAATATAGACAGTGTAGATCTTCCTAGAATGCCAATATGACTCACTCCTAGTATCAGTAGTCTTATCCCATTATTATTATTATATCTTCAATATAATGTAGCTGGAAGTACTTGGATTTTTTAGTGCATTACTTGACCAGCTACATTACTTCTTCAGAAAATGAGAATTCACGTCCTCTATGGCATTTCTGATGTTTGGGCTTCCAAGAGCAAGAAGTAATGACCACAGTACCAGTCAGTCTAATTTGTCTCCTTTTTGAGCTTAGTTATCATGACTATTAAAGTCTCATTCTGCCTCTCATTCTGTAGATCATAAAAGTATTGCATAACTGTATTTCTTAGTAAAAATTATTCAACAACCAAAGGTATCACAGAGACTTGGTAAACAAATGTGTTCATTGGGCTAGTAAAATGCATTAAGTTGTTACAACTGAAACAGTGCATGTTGTTCCTGTATTTGTCTACAGTTTTGAAAAGAATCCCAGAATTTGAAATATTACTAACAGATGCAACTCAGCAAGTTGTAAATTAATGGAATGCAAGAGACTCAGAAGAGAGGGAAATGATATTTTGGAGTGTGTATCAATTGCAGGAGAAAGTATTTTTCTGTGATGCAGAATTAAAAATGCATATTATGTCCAAAACTCCAAATGTGAAGAAAACAGTCAAATAAAAGCATTTAAAATTCTCAGATCCTGACTATTTTCATTTCACCTCTGGGACAGAGATGAAAAAACTTTGAAGAGCCAAAAATAAATAGGAGTTTTGTGTGTGTCATCCGAAATGAAGATGTGATTCTGAACATCAGCAGCACTCAGAACTGACAGTGTTGAAGTGTGTTTGGAAATAGATAGTATATGGTGCATGGAGGGGAGAAACATTGAACGTAAGGCGGGTTTGAGTCTTAATAAGAGTGAGAGTAAAAAATAAAAGCAGAAGACTGAAACACTCTGTAGAATATAATGAGCTGAATCAACATGAGAGTCTACAGAGGAGGAGGAGATGTGAGAAGTCATGGTTACTGTTGAGTTAGAAGATAGGTTAAAGGTACAGAGGTAACGGGCAGATTAGACGGTGCAGCTGCAGGCAGAGCAAGAAGAATTAGTTACACGGAATTATTTGAGCACTATTCATTGTGAATTAATTTAAGCAAATGAGCTTTTCACTTCATGCAAAGAGTTGGTCCCAATTTGAAAAACAATGAGAAGAGAAATAGTTAAAATATAAGAAACTATCAGAAAATCAAAAAATCATCAAAAATATCTCCGTAGAACCTAAGACTTGTGTGTTATACTCTGTAAAATAAACCGATTTCTGTATCTTCCTTTGCAAAAGTCCTCTCCTAGTATTGGGAATCTCGTCAGAGTTTGGCACTCTGAAAAATTTCAAAATGACAAGAGATCCAAAGGAGGCGGTCTTTTCTAATTTTTGTCATGCACAGTTAGAAAGAAGCTTCTGGGAATGCAGGAAAGGAGAAATAGCCAACATGCGGTATTTGTCATCTTGTGTTCCTAAGAAGAATTAGGGAATGATGAATAGCACAGTATCTTTCAGTACTATAGCTATGAATTATGCTAATGTAGTCATGATTTTATGAATGTTAACTAGTAACTAAATTTCAACAAATTAATTAATGAAGAAATACATTTAAGAAATGGAGAGCCTATTTTCACAAAATTGAGGCATTTTGTAAGGCTGCAGTTGGAAACAACACATGAGATGATCCGAGCACTTCTGAGGTATTTTAGCTGTTCTCTTGTTAAGAAGCTGGTCATTCTTTGTGGCTTTAATATGAGGGGGACCGTTGTTTTTCATTAAATGGCCCATCCATCTGGAGGCTAAGAGATCAGAGAATCACAGAAATAACTCTACTATCTATCACACTCTATGGGGTTTACTTTTTTTTCCCTTCTTCCTTTGAATGGGGAGAGGTATATTTCTGTTTTAGAGTTTTTCTCATTAATATGAGAGGATTTTCTCATTGTTAACAAGTAAAGTAAATAAATAATTGGCAGGACTTGATCACTTGCAGCCTAATTTTCCTGTGCAATGTGGCACATGAACGTGTCCAGGGTAAAGCGTAATTTGTCCACTGGATCAGTGCGTAAGTGCTAATGTTAATATGGTCGTGGAGGGATTTGTTAAATGTGCAAAGTGAATTCATTATAAGCTAGATGTGAAATCATTTACTTTTGATTAATGTAGTTCAGTTTGAGAGGTTGGCAAACAGGCTTCTTATGGAATTTTTACTATTTGTTTTTGGCATCTGTTTTCCAAGGACTTCTAAAAGAAAATTGAAAAAATAAAATAAATCTTGTTTAGAAACCATAATGATGTGTGTAGGAAAATATAATATTGTTTCTAATGTGAACTTTGACAGACAGCATTTGACACAGTTACTCTGCAAGAGTAAACTTTTAAAAAGTAATTATATTTGAAGTATCTTTAGCTGTTGCTTGTGGTAATTTTTCGAAAAGAGAAATCTCTGTTTACTGTCCTACCTATAGGTTTTGGGTGCAAATGTAGTAGTTTATGTCTACTGACAGCTCGTCTCACCTAACTATATTTTCTCATGCAAATATGACCTTTCTCTCATTTCACTGAATTAAATTAAATTATGGTCTTGTCTGGCTTTGCAAATACTTCAGGAAAGGCAAAAGGTTATCTGAGGAGAAGCTGACCTGTGGACTCTGCTACTGCTTGTTACTTGACTTTCTGAAGAAAACAAATAATGTTTTTTCTTACTATTTTCTCATCTCTTCATTTTGAGGACAGTATACCTCTAATGTCCAAAACTAGATTGTGAAGGTCCCTTTAGCCATTCTAGGGCCTGCAGTCAATTGTGGTGTCTTGTGTTTCTGAATAAACTAGCCTTGCTTCCTAGATTTTTTTGTTATAATTCAATAAATCTTCAGAAAGACTAATAGACACTCTGGGAGTAATGTACTGCGGACTACTAATAAAATAATGACAACTATGCCACTTTTCCCCCTTCGACACTCTCTCACTTTTTCCTTGTTTCATGCAGTCCACTTCCTTATCAAAAAAGACAAACCTTAACATCCCGGCAACATGTTTGTTTGTTTTGTTATGTATCATGCCCACTATTGAAAGTATACTAAATAAATTGAAATAAAGATGAAAATAAAGACAAAGCATGCAACTGAAGTAGACAGCAGCAGAAATAACGAAAAGGGAGCAAGTTTACTGTGTTTTCAATAGTAAATGATAGATTATGTATTTTATTCTTCAGTTACCATAGAAGACAAACAGAAAAGGTTACTAATAATAACATTTATGCTAATGAGTGCTATTATTAAGGGAAGGGCTATTGAATAAGTCCTTTTAGTTGCAGTGCCCATACGTGTTTTTTTCTGTGTTTTTTTGGATGCAAAGTAATATTTTTATCTATGTGATGATGCCTGATATGATGAAGCCGTAGACTGGATATAATTTCTGTTTTATTTGGTGCCATCATTTTGGATTATATTATTATGATTTTTTTTTAAGCTTCTTACTTGTAAAATAAAATCAAAGCTGTTGGCTTTATCCATCACTTTCTTTTTTTTTCCAAAGCCAGCTAAATCACAAAAGTTCAAGTCACTCAAAGTATCTTAATACAAGTCTATTCATGGTTGGATTGAAAACTAAGAATAGACTTCATAATTTTTAAAAAGTAAGAATTGCAAAGTTTAAATATTGGATTCTTTAATAGATTGTAGAGGATTTGAAAGTAGAGGGGGTTTTATGGCCCGTGTTCATTGTTGTTACTAAATACCTATGATCGCAGAAAGTCTGGTTTACAGTGAAACCCTCTCATATTGTACACTCACAGACTTAAAAGGTGGAGACAAATTTCTACTTTTATCCTTGAAGTTGTTCCATACTGGTATGGAGTTCTAATTCACTCTTGTCCAATATTTATTATATCTAGCTGAAACTCCGACGATGTCATGCTTTGCAAGATTGCTTATCAATTCCTCTAATGAGGCGCAGTGGAGAGAAAGGGCGGTTTACTTCTACTAGGCACTATTTTCCATGCTTGATTCACTTTAGGGAATAGCTGTTCATGTTGATATACGCTTTAGAAAGATTTTAAAAGCACCTCTAATAATGTGTTGCTGTTTCATCACTTATCTTAATTTAATATTGAAGTTTTACTAATCTGATTTAATATGTGGGGGCACAAAGCTTTGTCTGATATTTTGTAGTGTGGGTGTTCCTTTGGATTTTTGTTTTCCTTATTTTAGAAGTTGACAGTTTAGATTAGTGTGTGCATAATTCACAAAATTCGGTAAGAGTTTGTGGATCACTCTGCAAGCATCCTGATTGCTTATGCATTTTGCCTGTGCAGTTTGGAATTTGGCACTGATGCTTCTAGTGGGTCTTTTTGCTTCTTGCAGTGACAGCGATTGTCCAGTTGTGTATCACCTGTACAGCACACACTTAAAGCACTTCTGCAGCCTCCTTTGCAGATTAACAGGTTTTGTTGTGGGGGTTTTTTGTGGTGGTTTTTTTTTTTTTTTTTAAATTGTAGGTGTAATGTTCATTTGCTTTGTAAACTTGTCTCTATCCTCTGTTGAGAAATCAGACTAAAAAGGATCTTAGCTTACATCTCTGATTGTGGCTTTTGTATAGGAAGACACAAATAGGAGAGACTTGTATTCAGAGCACACGTCGGTGAGATAACATGCTAAATGATTTTGTGTGTGTGTGTGTGTGTTCAGAAGAGGTTAAGCTTAATTATGTAAGGTATTCTAAAAATGTTAACAGTATGATTTCTGACTAGACTGTTTTATTCACCTGAGCATAGTTAGGTGAATAATTAGCTCTGTTCTCTGAAGTCCGCAAGAGGTATTTTCTCCCAGTTGTTGTTCAGAAAGTTGTGGCTCCCGTAGCATCCAAGTTGGTACCCTGCATGGCGTGTACAGCAGCTTACATCCAGACACTAGAGCTCTTCTAACTGAGAGAAGAAAGAGAATGTTAAGTGTTGTTCCTTTACTTGTTCAGTTCAGATTCATTTTATTTACAATGAAGCTATTAATGATAATACCAAGTAGCAATAAATGAATAAAGTAAGTCTATTCCTAATTTCCAATGTATAATGTGTGGAATTTATTCAGAATTGATTCTTTGCTAAGTTTTTTAAAGATGCACATCTTGTCCAGATACTGGATAAAAGGAAGTGCAAGTTCATCTTCTTTCTAAAGCCTATTTATTTTACTGTACAGAATATTGCTAAACGCTATTCTCAAGCCCTTGCTCAAACACAACCATAGTTAAAACCAGCCCCAATGCTGAATGAGAGCTCCACCTCTTTTGGTATGTCATTAGTGTACTCTCTTCCAGGGCAGTAGGAACAGCTATCTAGAATTGTTTTAATAAAATGAAGTTATCACAATCTAATCTTTGTTTTCTCATCCACTCTGCATGTAAGTGGACGCACCATATTTTATTTTGACTACATGTACTGGCAGTTCATGTGGTGGATTTTCAGTAGTTCATCTTTATTGCACAAGTATTCTTTAATTTTTTGCATTTTTTGCAGCTTTTAAAATGGCTGCAGAAGGAAAAAATGTGGCCCACTAATTTGAGAATCTGTATTTAGAAATTGTAAAAAATTCATTTAAGAAATTAATGTAGCAACAGAGGTGAGCCTAAAATGTTAGCATTTTAATGTACCAAAACCCAAGCTCTTGTTTCACTCTTGCTATTGAAGCTATTGAAATGCTATTAGAGAAGTGGTTTTCACTTTCAGTTCGTCACATTGCAAGAGCACTATATATCACTGTTCTGACATAAGGCTGCAGTCTGCACGTTGTGTATCTCTACAGTGTACTGCTCTGCTGTTTGAATAATCATTTTCAAGTTACACGGCCCAGCAGAAAATTAATCTTTGGCAGGTTGGTTGAAGAAAAAAACAACAAACCTAGGCAGATGGTAAATGAAAATAATATATGATGTTTTATTTTACAAATTGTGATTAATTTCAATTTCATGTTATAATCCTTGAGGAGTAAAGCTTTTAAAGTCCCAAACCTGATTTGAATAAGTATAGCGACACTTAAAATTCTAAACTGAAGTATAGCATCAGCTGATTTACTCTGCCATGTACATGCATTTAGAATTAATTTGGAAGACTCTAATTAGCACAGAGGACGTAAAATAATATGAAAGAAGAGCTTTATTGTTTAGTGGAAATTAGACTATTGTTTTCAAGCTTTCAGTCGGGATTTAGATCTTGAGGATGGAGCTGAAAGCCAGCATTAGTTAATAGTTTTGAAAAACTGGTTACATTTCTCCTGCAAATGGTAATTCTAGCAAATGTTAGCTAGCTCCCAGGTTCTTTCTCCTGCTTCTTTGATCTTACACAACTACAAAAATCGATCACAGCAGGAGGCAAGGGATACTGCAAAACCTGGAGATTTACCAGTTTGGAACCTCTGCCTAGACTGGGTTATTTGATTTTTAAATAGGTATACAAAGTCTCTGTTACACAGTTTTCCCTAAGAAGGGCAACTCTTAGAGAAACACATGCCTCAAAAATTGCACTTGTATTTGTTCTGTGGAACAAAAAAACCTGGGTTTTTATTTGTTCTTTAAAATTGAGGGATACTGTTATTATGGATTCCTAGATATAATCATTACTAGTTAAGGCTTGATGTCATTTTTACAATTTTTTCCCCTTATAAATGAGAAGAAAAATGTAGAAGATAAGAATGGTAGGGTATGATAATAAATACAAGAAATTAGATGTGAAATCTGCCATTTGGCCATACCATAACATGTATGTGATGAAAATAATGCATGCCAAAGTGTCTGTTAGAATCAAAAGAACTGAGCTCTAATTGAAATGAATACATTTTTCTGTGAGACAGTCTGACAGGAAGCTGCTGTACCATTTCTTTTAAGGCACTATTTTATTAACGGATGTTGATGGCTGTGGTGAATGATGGATTTAAAAAAAAAATATAATTATTTTTAGTTCTTATTATAGTTTACCTACTTCTCTAACAAATTGCCATGATGGCTATGCTAGCTTGCTCTTAGGCCTTCTTACTTAATTTTTTAACTTCCCATGAAATTCCCACTACTTAGTCAGAAGAAAATGAAATTTCCTTGGATTAAAAAATCAAGAACTTTGATAAATGGTTTCTTTCATTCTGCTTTCCTGTAAGTCTTGTTTTTCCATTTATGTAGAACATTTGTTTGTCTTCCATAAATAGCTCACTTGGATTATTACTTGCTAAGAAGGCTCTTATTCTGACCTTGAAAATTTCATTTCATTTCTGAACTACTAGCAGATATCTCTGCTCCTCTGGCATTCTTTTGGAATGAAACCTGCAGAGAAATCTTATTTTTATAGAAAGAAAAAGGTATGTTTGCATCAGCCACAATTAGATTTAAACTAAAAAGTTTTACCAATTTATGACCTTCATTTTGACATCTCTAAAAAACCACACTTTATGAATTTGTAAGGCTTCTTTGCTGTGATAATTTTTATTGGTTTTAGCACTGGCGTCTTTCATGGGTAGCAGCTTGAGCTATTGTGGAGTCCCAGGAATGAACTTCATAGAGCAGGAACACAGCAGGAAGAAAGTATGAGTTCTTCCTTTTGAAGAGTGTGTTCATAAACTTATAGGAGGCAAACTGATACTTAATACTTGAAACTTTATTATATACTGAAGTTTTAGGTAGTAAAAAAAACTTAAGCTGTACCTTTCAACTGCTGCTGATCTTCCTGTTTCAGATATACCTAATAAAGTACATACTCTAGCAGCTGACTTTTTTAATAATAATATTATATTTGTAGTCTCTTATTTTCAGTAAGGATAAAAATACTGGTGCTCTTTCAGTATTTACTCATCTTCTGCTAAGTCTATTGGAATTTTTCCTACTTCTGTTACACAGAAACACAGGAAAGGGCATTAAAGGATGCCAGGATTAGAGAGAGACAGAGAGAGAGAGAGAGAATGAGTGAGTGAGTAAGTGAATGAATTAATGTTATATTGAATACTGTATAGTGATCCAAGAGGCCAGTCTTGGCAAAAAAATCAAACTCCGAAGAAATTGTAATTATGTTAGATCAAGGTCTTTCAACTTTTTAGTGTCTGCTTCCCCTGAATCACTTAAGGGAACTTTGGCACCTTGTGTTGGTTCATGAAGTGTGAGTGCTGTTCATTCCCAGTGAAGGGCACCACCCAATGACACTGCTAAATAACGCGTTAACCAAGTGCCACTTACAATTTATCAAAGACAAAGGAGTAGTTTCTTTGCAAGAGTTATATCAGTGTATTATTCTGAGGTAGTTGGTGTTATTGTAGATAATTTCTGTGACTGAGAAACCAGTGATTCTTCTCTGGCCACAGTCATCACCTATATCCAGGAGGCTTGACTTCTCTGGTGTGGGTCAAATGAAGGGCTTGAGCAAGCTGGGCTAACTTGTCTTTTGAATTCAGTGTAAGCCCTTAAGGATCCATGTTATTTAACTGAGGTTTGTTTGGGGTTTGTTGTTGTTGTTGTTTTTTTTTCCATTTTCCGACTGAGAATCAGGTTTGGAGCAAATCCTGTTGTACCCCAACTTATCACGAGACAGAGAGGTAAGCCTGAAGACAGTTACATCTTAAAAACAACCACTGACAAAACTGAACCAGCCAACAAAATAACCAACCAAACAAAAAACCAAAATACCCCCCAAATCTGCAACAATATCAAGTGATGGTAAAACCTAGAATGTTGAAATATTACTATATATTTGGCACTGTATTCACTTACTCATTGAATGTTCAACTGTGAATAGAAATAGAAGTGCGTACGTACTTTGTAGATATGTGAATGAATAAAATTAGAAGTTTGGAAATCTGAAATGGGTTTAAGCAAGGTTTGGATGTCCTTAGATGATTTATTTCTTGTGGTACAAAATAAGAAATATTCAGTGGTATACTGAAAAGGTTTAAAAAATTTTGTGACTATCTACTTCAGAGAAGAGATGAGGAAATAATAAATCATGTGATGAAGTTAAGTACTAAAAGTTGTATAAACAGAAACTGGTGATTTTCATAAATGTTTAGTAAATATGTTGTTTATGTTCATAGAAGTCAAAATGCTACCTACCTGCAATCAGTTAGGCAGCTTTCAGAGAAGTGGTAATATATCTTCTCTGTCTTGGTACAGTTTTCCATGAAATTTCCTGTAAATTCAGTAGTTTTTTCCCAGAGCTGTGGTGCAAAAACTAAAGGCTTTTTAAAAGCAAAAATATCTCCTTTCCTTACACCTGTGTTGTAATACTGTAGAAAAAAAAATAAATTTTAACCTCCATAATGAACAAGGAGGTGCATCAGTTGTCATGTCTGACACATGAGTATAGGAAATTAAACTTTTTTTCAAGTGCACAATTTCTCCTGTAGTATTTGAATGGGTTTCCTTGCTAAGAGTCTCTATCTAGCTTGCATTTTTTTTCCCCTGAAGTAGTAAAGGAAATATTGGAGATTGTTTTATAATTACTCAGTACACCTAGTACAGCAATAGATGAGAATCATATGACTTCTCAAAAAAAAAAGTAAATTAGTGTATCAAATAATAACTTAGTATTGTTTATGAGTGTTGAATAAATGTCAGTACAGAGTTGACAATTACAAAAAAATTTGAAAATACTTTCATATGTATTTTGTGTAACAATACCTTCTGGGTCTCTATGATGTTAGAACTTCTGCACCTTAAATGACATTTTTGTAGAATCCTGGTAAAGCGTATTACATAGAAATCATTTAAATGAAATGGGTAATGATGAAAAAACTGTCGTGAGGGTACTTGCTTTTATTACGAAATGCCTTCAAAGTTAACTTTACCATGTTAATCACATAAATCTCTTGATTATCAGTCTTAGTCATTGGAGCTAAGCATTTAGCAGGCTTAAACGGCAATTAAGTACTTTGCAAAGTTAGCAGAGGTTTTAAATAATATTTATTGAGAGAATCTCATAGAATATTCATATGAGATCTGAAAGTAGTTTTTAAAGATGGGTACACATCTAGCTCATCTGTCTGAATTACAGTGATACAGTGTGGGTTACTCTCAACACTTCCTATTTTGACAGGCTGAACTGCACAAATTTAAGCAACGTTATTTGCTAGCATTTGTGCTATGCAAAAGCTTACACGTCTGCAAATGTTCAACTTTGTTGGTATTATTAAGTAAAAGTTAATGTCATTATATGCAGTAAATAAAGATAGAAACGTAGAAGCCTGATTGTAAAAGCTGTTTCTCGTACTGAAAAAGCATAAAGAGGGCTAATGTGATACGTGTGCTGGCATATTGTGGTTCTATGTGTGGATTAATAGATATACTGATAGTAATATAGTGGCAGTAATTTGCCCCTGAGAATGCAGGATGGGGACTGTTACTCAAGGAAACAAAACTTCTTTCAAGAGTGTTGTGAGTTTTCAGTTTCCCTGTCATTGCTGCCACTTATAATGTAACCGGAATTATGAATGCATGTGAGCATACAACTGTGACATTTGCCTTTTCTAAGAGTACTGCTCTAAAACAGATTTATTTCATCATCTAGGGATGGATTATTGGTGTTAAAAATGATCAATTGTAAATTTAATTGATTATTTTGTTTAGATATTATCCATTTGGAATCAAATAGGCACAATTAAGGGGGCAGGTAATATTCAAGAAGTATCATGAAAGTCCTCTGGAGATTTAATAGTGTTAGTATCTCGTGGTGTACCTTTGTGCAGGGATGGCTTTCCGTGCCATTCTTTTGTGAGTATGCATGTGTGTGTTCCTGTGTGTGAATAATCCTGGCTGAGATGTGACTTATTTTGAATTTTGAGGAAGCTGGAAGAGAGTAAATGAAGATAAATTTATGCTTTGACTTGCTTTCTGCTACATCAAACACATAATGCTGCTTCCATCTTGACATCTGAAGTTAAATTCAAGTTATACAAATCATCTTTTTTTTAATATGCAAGTTTTTGAGTTATTCCATGTATGAAATACCCAAGCCTCAAAACCAAATTTTGTGGGAAATGAGTAAGTGCTGATAACATCAAAGATCAGTGCAATCACCTATTGTACAGAGGTTAACTATTTTCCTGAGAATTAGTATCAATACATTAGAGGGTTTTTTTGACTTGTCATAAAATCGGAATGAAAACAAAGATGCTTCAATTTGAAGAAACCATCCTCTACTCTGATTCATTTTATTCTTCCCTTGAGATAGATAAGTTGCTAGAGAGCCAAATGTCTCACGCTACAGTCCTGTGTAACTGATGCCTCTCCCATTCTATGATACACAGCACTTAATTGCTTACTTAGTCTCAGTGTATGTTGGTCCATTTTATCACCTAATTAGATTGTGTTTGAAACACCATTTGGTAGTAACAATCCAATCTGCTTTGCCATTTGGTTCTTCATTAATTTAGTTCCAAGGGTTTGTTTTTCCTGGGGGAAAAAAAGAAAAAAATAGAATTTTTTTTTTGCCACGAGGTATCTAACACATTAGCAACCTAGTATTAAAGAACCACACTGAAGAAAGTACACAAGTTGTTAGTAAATCAGCTCTAAACTCCATTTGGATTTCAACTTTAGCATTTTTATCTTGAGAGGACTGACACATATTAAAACCTGCAGCAGAAGACTGGCAGGTAGTGAAGACAAGCCCTGAATGTATTTGGTAATACATTCATTTGGTAATACATTTGGTAAAAGGAACCTCCTTCTTCAACCATTTGTTTTCCAAAGCTGATTGCCTGTGGCACGATTGTTTTACCTGTCCTGAACAAGGGAACGAATGATTTACTCAGGCTTTAAATCAGGCAAACATCCTTGGATGAAGAATAAAAGGTCCTCGCTCACAAAGCAGCATTTTGGAGTACAGGATAATGTAAATTTAGCACTTATAAACTTGTTTTCTTGTAGCTAGAAAATATGTAGAGACTTCATTTTGTCTAGAATGTAGCTAGATGAGGAATTGCTGTAGGCAGAGGACAAAGAACCCCCGATGCCCTTGTAGAGCGGTAGGCAGTGGAGGAGGAGAAAGGAATTCTTAGAATTCTTTTACTGTACAGTAATATTTTTTTTATTGTCTGGTAGCATGGCACACAATTTGGCCAGAAAAACAGAACTTTCTATTCATTGAAGTGATTTTGTTAGCCACCATTAGTTATGCTGTATAAGAAGTAATGGTTCTGTGAATAACTCTATATTTCTCATCCCCCATCCACCCCCACCACACATTTGTCACCAGCTTTTTGGGTCTGAAAACTAGACTGATGAATAATAGTAAAAGGAAGATGTACAAGAAAGCTTTTGCTGATGCATTTCGGGCGTTGCAAACTAGAAGTTAAGAACTTCTAGTCTGAACTGGTGTGGCTTTTCTCATGTTTAGCTAAACCAGCATCTTCTTTCTAGGGAAGACAAAAAAGTGGGAAAGGTAGAAGAAATTCTTCTCAGCTTATGACAGTATGTATCTTAGTTATGCCTTTGATTCTTATATCATTTAATGTATTTTACTTTCACAAGTTCGTCCAGCTTTTTATGAACCCACAACATCTGTAACATTCTGCATGAATGAATTCCCCAGTGTGACTACAGGGTGTCTGAACAAGCAACTTGTTTTGTTTTTCACTCGTTACTTGGTAGTTTCCCTTGATGCCCCCTGTAAATTCTGCTACTCTTACTGCAGTCCGAAGAAAACATAGTAGACAGGCAATCTTTGCCTTCTTGGTGCCGCTCAGTGTAAAGGTTTTGTGTCACACACCTGAATGTTAACTCTCCTGGCAAAAGAGGCGTTGTTTGTTAGCTGTCCCTGGTACAGAAAGCACCCCATATCTTTGATTATGCTGTCTCTGGGTTTTTCGAATCTCTTACGTATTTTTTGATGAGTGGAACCAAGCTTACACAAAGTATTGAAATATCTGTTAGTGCTTTAGACAGTGTTTCATGCTTAACTGCCAGAAAATTATAGCTACAGACTGTGGTCAAGGAGTAAAGGTGTCTTTAAAATTTAGATTGATACTACCTAACAACTAGATGAATCTGTGGTGAATGTTTGGTTGTCATTTGACTTGTTTTTCAGATATCTTGACTTGAAGTGAGAAATAGCTGGATTTTTTCTTGCTCTAAAGTATTTACATCTCAGTTTTGAAATCAGAAAGTCAGTAGGACAATTAAGGATAGTAATACCTCTTATATACATGAAATCAATGTCTTCAGTGTGACATATAGTAGTGAGTACCCTAAAGAGCTCCATGATGTAAGAAGAGGACTTAATGTTGACTTAAGAGGATTTAATGAGAGTGAATTACATATGTGCTTCTTTTATGCAGTCATAGAATGACTTGTAGAGGCGTAACAGCAGATAAATGATGACACTTTTTAAGAGAGTTTCCATAACTTTTGGAGATGTTTGTTTCAATATAGCCTATTTTGTCGTCAGAATACATCTCACTCACTGTCTGGGCAGGAATAGGGACTAGTCATCTATAGTTTATGTTCTTTCTATGTGTCTGCTGAATTTACCGTAACTGACCCTCCAGCTTTAAGACAGAGGAACAGAAAAATAACAGCAAAAACACCTAGAACAAAAAGCATTTGAAAGTCAGCAAACTGCAGCAGCTATTTTCCATGGACTACTGTGCAAGAATCCTGTTGCAAACAGATTAAAACAGCAGGGCAGCAATTGTACTGATAGTACCAATATCTGTTGGTATTATTTTTCCCCAGGCATGAAGAGGAAGTCTTTGTGCAGTTTCACCTTTAGTATTTACCCATCTCCAAGATGAAAAAGTTTTTGATATCTTGGACAAGGAGAATATTAAGAAAATAAAAAAATCCTGATATCTGATTGCCAATAGTCTTATTTTTCTTAATATATTTAGAAGCTTTGTATTGATATTGTGGCTGCTAATCTGAAATTTTCCTGCATGGACTTGACTTGCAAGTTAAACTAAACTGCAAGGTTTACAGATAGTGGTCCTAGTTTCACCACTAAATATGGTTGAAGTTGATCAATGGCGGGTAATGAAAAACATTAATTGTTCCGAGGAAATGATCTCAAATTTATGAAGACCTTTTTTTTTTTAATCTGTGGCTAGATACCCATAACTTATTTACCTTGATCAGACCAGTATTAACCTCTCCCTTCATGGATGGATGGTCAAATGGATTTTCTATTTTTTTCAGCTCTTCATTCTTTTGAGACCAGAAAGGTGACAACTTGTGACAACTCATTACTTTAAACAACTTCTGTATTTCAGAGAAAAAGCTGGAGATTCAGCTCTGTGGACTATCCATGTGTGGAAATGTACACGCATCCATCTTTGTTCAGAGGTGAGGAAGGCTAAGCAAGAAACACATTAAGACTACTTAAAACAGGGTAGACTGAACACTTCAAAATAGCGAGACTTGAGTTTTCCGATTTGTCATCTAGTCCTACCGTTGGTACAATTGCTTGGCTGGCAGTGTGTCCTGGTTTTGGCTGGGATGGGCTTGACTTTCTTGCTAGCAGCTGGTATAGTGCCATGTTTTGGATTTGGGATGAAAATAGTGTTGGTAAAACACTGATGGTTTTAGTTGTTGCTAAGCTCTCAAGGCCTTTTCTGCTTCTCACACCGAACTGACAGCAAGTGGGCTGGGGACGCACAAGAGGCTGGGAGGGGACACAGCCAGGACAGCTGATCCCAACTGACCAAAGGGCTATTCCATGACGTCGTGCTCAGCATATAAAGCTGGGGGAAGAAGGAAGAAAGGGGGGACATTTGGAGTGATGGCGTTTGTCTTCCCAAGTAGCTGTTACACATGATGGAGCCCTGCTTTCCTGGAGATGGCTGAACACCTGCCTGCCCATGGGAAGCACTGAGTGAATTCTTTGTTTTACTTTGCTTGTGTGCGCAGCTTTTGCTTTACCTATTAAACCGTCTTTATCTCAACCTACTAGTTTTTCCTCACTTATACTCTTCTGATCCTCTCCCCCATCACAACTAGGGGGAGTCAGCGAGCGGCTGCATGGTACTAGCTGCTGGCTGGGGTTAAACCATGACACACGGACTAAGACTGTGAGGGAGTTTTTACAGTTTTTGCAAGTCAACATCTGACAAAGGAGAGTTTGTTTTTAGTTTGCTTGATGTGTTTGCTTGTCCTGTTCTGAACCTTTTTCTTCTCAATGATGCTTTCATGCAAATGTATCTTTCATTATTTATGCTGGAGAGGAGAATCCGAGATACCTATGATCAAATTTTCGCAAACACTATTAATAGACTTACTATATCGAGATCTGAATTTACCGGGAGTGATCAATTGAAAGCACATCATGTTGGTCGTCTGCAGTCTTTCACAGTAATCAGAGGGGGGGGAGAATCTTTCTGCTTTTTTTATTTTAAATCATGCTTCCTTCCCACAAACTGTTCAAACACACAGGCACAATTTTCTTTATTCAGTTTGAAGGTTATTGATTTTGCCAGAAGGCGTGTTAGCATTCGTCCACCTTGAAGTCTTTTTACATCACATTACGAGCATAAAGATAAGTACAAGTTGTGTTTGTCTTCTGAAGAACTATGCTTTTGGGATATTCTGTCACAGTCCCGATATAGATCTGAAAAATTGAATGAACATTAAATCTAAATAAATTCTTTCTCATAATCAACATATATAGCATCAAATCACAGTATGCACTAATGAGGTGGGATGGAAACTGACAGTACACAAATCTTGGTACTTATGTGATTTTGTGTGTGTGTGTGGTTATGCTCAACACTGACTAATGAAAAAAGCTGAAAAATAAATGATAATTGCTTTTTATCATGGAGTTTATGAAACATGCAAGAATGCTGCTTTGTGTCAACACTAGACTCTTTCCCAAATAAATCTACATATGGAGAATGGAAAAAAAAAAAGCTTTTTGCAGACGTAACAGGTGAAACGCATGCTTGTCTGAAAGAGCAAGAAATTTGGGAATATGTAACCAAAGGTGGATTTTCGGCATTTAGTTTGTACACTGTGAAGTGCTTTTATCTGACTATTTCTGACTATTATCTGACTATCCTAGGAATACTTGGGCACTGCTTCCTATAAAAAGCATATCTATCTTCTCCCTCCTTTCCCAGAACAAATAATCCTCTTCTTTAGCTCTCCAAAGGATGGGAACAATGAACCACTACTCTAGTCTCCAGTGCGGCTTACCTCCTCCTGACTCGTTGCTAACAATAAGGTTGAAACAAGAGCTGGTTTGGTTGAGTAGCCTGAACTGAGGAAAAGAGAAGCGATGTTTGTGAAGAAACATGGACAGGGAATTGCTGTGAGACTGCAGAGCAACTTTAAACTCAACTTTATTTCCAATAAGGGACCTCTCCAAATAGCTATGTAACTCTACCAAACTCATTATTTCGCAAACAAGTTAAAAGATATTATTAAATTTTGTGTTTGTTTAGCACCTAAGAGACTAATCTAGGATTTTATGCTAGTTAATATATTTATAACAAATATATTAGAAACATACTTACTATCTTTTCAGATTTTTTTGAAGACAATATGAAAATTCTCTCAGGGTGTTGAAAGCCTGAAAGTTGTTTCAGGGCAAATATGCAGGGGGCTGAAAGCCTGAAGATCGACTGTTTCACATTTTGAAGTGTGTGTTGTAATGTGAGTTTCCCATCAACTTTGCTGCTGGTAGAAGTGAAATGTTGCTGTTTGTAGGTAAAGAGGGGAAGAATTTTGACTGAGAATTGTTAATTTAAAAAACCCAACCAACTGTGAGTAGTAACTTTACTACTGATTTAAACATGAGTATATTTATTACAGTGCAGATTAGTATAAGCTCTAAAATATGACAGTGCTAATAAGACACTGATCAAAAGCAATAAGCTTAATACATATTTATTAGTTATTGATACTTTATGTCACTGGACAAAGCAGACATTCTTCCTAAGTGAACATTTACATTCTTCGATGTCCAAACACATAATATTGAATAAGTGTAATCGCAAGAAGTAGTTGACAGATTGGCTCTGTTATTTGTGGATTGACATAAAGTCATCAAAACTCCTGCGAGCCGCCTATTTATTTATATAAATGTCAAGATCTTGCTAAAAGCTTTAGTTAAGCAAAATTAGTATTGCAAATTATATTAATTAGAGTATATCAGGCTATACTAACCAGCATAATCTATTTTTGTATTGGAAAGCTTTAAATGGTTGCACCAGCAGTAATTAAAAGAAATGTACAGAAATCCCTTTTTATTACCAGTCTGCCTTCCTTGTTCAACAGGTGTCAAACCATGCAAATAGCTAAACCCCATAATTTAGAAAAACTACTGAAATGAAGTTTCAATAGTACTGAATACTGCTATATTTTATGGCTCATTAAATAGACTCTTACAGCAAACTTCATTGTTTCCTGCAGGTTTTTGGATATAATGTCAGATACTGAGCTCAAAATAGAATGAGAGTTTTCTGAGCTTTGCTTTAAAATATGCAAAAAAGAGCATTTAATTGAATTTTCTTCTAGGTATAGTAGCTCAAAGCTCTCACATCCGATTCAAAGACGCTATAGCAAGTTTTTGAATATTGGAAAGCCTCTAAAATCACAAGTCACTCATTGTGATAGATAAAAGTATTTTTAAGCATTTTGGGTATGTAATGAGATAAGAAGTAAAAGTAATGTTCACAGTTCTTACTCATTTCTGGAGTTTAAAATGCAACCACCTGTCTCTCAAAGTCCGAGTTGCAAATCTCTTGGTGGGTACCTTGACCCTCTTCCCCATTATAAGGTAGGGAGATACCTCTAAATCCTTGCTGTGTTCTTTTGTTAGGTGTTCCCTGGCATCTGTGTTTGATGCTGGGGGATCTGGCTGAGAATATGGTAGACCTTCACTTTAATCCTGTATGAGTTTTTTTCATGTTATGGAAGGCTCCACTTGCATATATATAGGTGGAATTTTTATTTCCCCCTAAATTAGGATCACTGGTTTCGTTTATGCCTTCTAATTGTGTTCATCAGCACAGCACCTTCGTGTAGTTCTCCTGGTAGTGGAAAACTTCATGTTTTAAAAAATTAAAAAGTTTACTGTGTGGTTGCCTGTTATCCACTCAGACTCTCTGGTAGTTTTAAAATAGTTCAGATATGTCTCACAATAGCCCACAGCTCTTTCTCTTAATATCATACAGTTTTAAAGGCCTTTGCCAAGGCTTTAAACATTGCATGTTTCCCCTTCTCCACCCACCCCCCCAAACAATTGAAACTTGAAAATATTTGATACATAAATCAGCGTTAATGTTCAAGCATAAATATTTCCCATTGTCTGTATACTGCAGAAAGCATTCCTTGCCTTGCTCACTTTTCCCTGGCTAAACTCTGACAAGTTTACTGGAAGGTATAGAACATCAATATAGTATCGTGTAATTTTATAGCCTTTGCTAGGGAGGAGGTATTTTTGTCCCCGGTGTTTTCTTCAAGAGGCTTTCAGCTGAGAAATTCTGTCCTCATCGCAAAGTAGAAATGCACTCACAGTTTCAGTGAACAGTGGAGCAGGGCTGCAGAGAAGGGAGGGAAGGTGTGGGGATGGAGAGGGGGTTGTGGGTGTTTAGAGTTATTATTTTGCTTAGATTTCTGATAAATAATGCACAGTGCTATTTTGTTGCCTCAAGATATCCAAAACATGAGCGTGGGCATAACAGGTCTTACACAGGACCTACAGAATGGCTGTACCCTTCTCGGTTGGTATTTGTTGTCCAGCCAAGACAACTTAGGGCATCTGTAATGGCGTTACAGACTGATGTTTAGGCAACCATTTGCCACTTCATGTACTGAGGAATTGTCTAACAATGCCGAGGATGGACTGAGAGTCCCTGTGGTATAGTTAACTTGCAGCCAACTTCAGGTACATTGTAGTCTTGCACAGAAATTTTCAAGTGTAAACTTCAACATTTGTTTCCTGAACAGAATCACAAAAAATATTCTTATTTAAAAACATACAGATAAATTCTGGTCCTGAGTTTTCAGGTATGTATTTCTTAGTGAACTTCACCTCTTAGCTTGTAAATTATAAGATCTTTCATTATAACCTAAAGGAATATATGTTCTGATTTTTTCCAGATGGGTATGGGGGGCTTTGGGGAGGGTAGGGGTGTTTCGAGTTGATTAGAAAACGGCTATTAAAAAGAGCTGTTTCATTGCTCGAGATGTAGTTTGATCTTGGGAGGAACTCATTGGAAGCCTGCGGGCATTTGCAAATGTTTCCACATGTCAAGGCAGTTTAAGTGGTGGAACAGTTTTCAGCTGTGAAATGAGTGACTAAGTGCAGAGATCTGGTTTGTTTTTACATGTTCGTCTTAGATAATGATGCATTGGCAATTTAAAAATCATTCTTCGTTAGTTTCAACTGAATACCAGCCAGACTGCGTAGCTTAAGAAAAAAAAAAAGGAATCCAGTATCAACAATTAACCACAGGAGGCTCCTGCTTCATAGTGATGCTCAAAAATGTGTCAAAATGTTAGGAGAGTGTGGGAAGCCAAAGAAGAAAACCTACTCTTGTCTGATCTGACACATAAATAAGTGGATTGATCTGATGTAAACAAGTGGATTAATCTGAGTTACAATGGTTTGCATCATCAATATCCTTTTGTAATAAACTAGTACTTGCAGGAGGGGGAGAAAAAACCCTCTACCTGCCCTTCGCTGATTCTTATCATAAAAGAAAACATTAAAGGAACAGCAGGACAAGATGTATATTTCAAGCAAACCAGAAGAGGCTTTCTTTTCTGTTTGATTTTGCACTTGGGGAATTTTACTTTATCTCTCCCTTCAAAGGTAGCAGAGAATTCATTTACTGTAGCCTGAGGTTATGATAGCAAAACAAAGGCTTGCAACTTAACATACTTCAGAAAAAACAAAATAATTCGATTAGGCTAACTCACTTGGTTGTTCTTGGACACTTGTGAAGTTGGGAAGGACGCATAACTTCGGTTTTTAAAGGAGGTAGTCCGTAAACTGGAAAGAAAAGAAGAGTCTAGGAAAAGGAAAGGAGGAAGATTGAAAGGGAGCACTCGGACTAAAAAAAGTCACTCAGCTTTCAGTTCTTCCCCGGGTGAACAGGGTTTCAAAGTGGAAGACCAAGAGGACTTGTCAAGTCTAAAGGTAATGAATTTAGTCTAGAAGATAAACCATTCATTAAAGTTGAGGTAGCTGAATATTTTATACAGGTGGCCATATGATCATGAGAACTTTGTCCTAATGGTAACACAGCTGTTTCTTCTCTAAAGCAAGTTACCTAACCTTAAGTGAGTAATTTGTCTTCAATATTTGATGCATTATTGTTTTAAGTGACTTTTTCTGCTGTTCTGAGGTTTCATTTGCTGAATTTTGAAGGTGAACAGATGTCAGACAAGCCTTTATTATTTCTAGGATATTTTGGATTGTTGTAGTGGAGATATTTAAGTCCTTAATATGGTTGAACATGTTGATGTAAGTCCTGTCATGTTCCTGAACTTAGTGGCTCAAGCTTCTTGACCTACAAAATGTCCTACATGAGCTTGTAAATTATTTTGGGAGTATTTTTTTAATATATAGAAATCTGGTAGATTTTTATGAAAAACAAGAACTACTAGTGGATTTTGCAGTAAACCAGGATTGTACCGATCTGGATTAAATGCCGTTGATGCACCTTTAACTTGTTAAGCAATTTGCCTGTTTTAGAGAATGCATCAAACCAATTGCCATAGGTAATCGTGTGTACTCTGAGTTGAGCTACATGAAAAAGGTAATTTTAGTATCACAAGTCAAGATACTTTGTGGCTACGTAACCTATGAAGGTCTAATGGGGAGTCTTTTTGTAGGATGAATTTAGGCTGTACTAGTCAGTCGATGCAGTTTGTGCAACAGCTCATCCTTTCAGAATTAGTTTGCATCAGAAAAAGCTTGTCTTCTGCTCTCTTCCGGATTTCTGTGACCTGCACTATACTTCACTTCCAAGGCCTCTCTAGCCAAAATAAGGGCAACCATTTCTGCCATCTGCTTCTAGTCAGCAGGCTTGAGACAAGTCATCCCTTAACTTTTACATAAAAATAAATGTCAATGGAAAAAATATTTCCCCCTTCTTTCCATAATATTTCATTTGGTCTTTCATACTCTGTCACCCTGGTGATATAACTCATCCTTTTCAAAGCAAAATAAGTGCTCCTGGTTTTCCCTTTTTTGTATCCAGTAGTTCCCATGGTGCTGAAAATCAGTTTTTAATCTCCCCAGTTAAAAATAGATTTAAGTTCAATAAACAAGAAGATTAAATCTTTTTTTTTTTTTTTCCCCTGGGACAGGTGAGTGCACCACTCCCTGATTTTCTATGGATTCAGTTCTTTTCCAAATCCTCATAAGTAATCCTGCTTCTACAAACATATTTAGCTTCTTTTTGGAGATGAGAGTTGCAGATGGTGAGATTTTTGTGAAAATATTTAATCTGGAAATAAACCAAAGAGGATTTAAAAATACGATGGCAAAAAAAAAAGATGAAGAAAGGAATCTTGAAGTGATCCAGGAAATTCAAGAGACAGCTTAAACCCACTATATTTAGTATGTTAGTGCCTGTTTGCACTGTATTTGAATCAGCATAGTTTAGTGACTATTATTTCGGGAATGAAACTTTTAGGAGTCCTCCTTTAAAAAGGCTGTGAGATCTGAATGTGTTGTGTAAATAAATGGATAGCCTTAAGGAGATCATTCATTACTTCTACAAAACCAACTTTGTAGGTATGGGACAGGTGGGAAAAATGCATCTTCTTACTTTAAAAAGTGAGTCCTTTTCACAGTTTATTTAAATATCCAACCAGTGGGAGGGATATGGACCACAGTTAGAAGATTACAGTATTATGTACATCACTTATTATTTGGTTCTCCAAGGAAGTATTCTGCTTCAGGAGGAAAGTGAGAGAAAAACGGGCTTATGTTTGGTTTTGATTTTGTGTTAATTTATAGGCTTCTTTTATAAGCTACTAAGTAGAAAAAAAGAGTAATAAAGGGATCTTTTCATAGCCAGGATTGCCACTATAAGTTATATTTCTCTTCTGTCTTCACAGCATTCCTGTCATTCTAAAATGACCTTTGTCTTGCAATCTAGATTCCTTCTGTGATAGTCCGCAGCTATCCTAAGCCTAAATTTAGCTGTAGCACTGCAGCCTAAAATATAATATGAACAACTAGAAAACACTCAGGTAATTTTTTTAGTTTTTGCTAAACAGTTGTGCCCTCTAGAAAGTTTTTATTCACATAGCTTCCCATGCTGCAATTTTCTTAGGAGGCAGCAAGTCCTGAGCAAAGGTGGAAAGCCAGCTCTCCCCTGCAGCACAGTAGCTGCCTCTGCCAATGTGTCATTTGCAAACTTGCTGAAGGTGCACTCCATCCCTTCATTCAGGTTGTTGATGAACGTGTCAAATGGTATTAGCCCCAGTATTAACCACTGAGTAACACCGCGTGTAACTGGCTGCCAGTTATGTGCCCAAACTTTTGAGCCTAGTAGTACAGACATTTTGTTGTCCACTTTGTACTCTGCTTGTCCAATCCATATCACCTCATATCAGTATGGTATGGTAGTCTCTCAAAAGCCTTCCTAAAAGCAAGATAAATTATATCCACTGCTCTGCATTATCCACAGAGCCATCCATTTCATCGTAAAAGGCTTGATCAGGTTGGTCAAGTGTGGTTTGCCTAATGTTAGTTTCATTATGGCTCTTTCTTCTTTTGCTTTTTGTATTTAGACGTGACTTGTATGTAGACTTGCTCCATTATTGCCATTGAGGATGAGGTGAATTCTTTCCCTGACTTTCTTGCCTTTTGGAAGGTGAGCATAGTATTTGCCTTTTCCTAGTCATGGGGTCTCTTTCAATCCTCACAATCTTTGAAATGACAGAAGGTGTGTTCACGATGTCTTCATGATGACATTTTTCAGCTCCTTGCACACCCTTGGTGCTGCCTGTCTGATTTCATATCTGGATTTGTAAGTGTGCTTATCCAAGCAGTCCCTAACTTGGTCCTCCGCTATCGTAAGTTTTCTTGCCTACATAAACTTTGCTACTAGACACAGGTCTGCACAATGACTGAGAGAAGACCTTGCTAGTGATGACTGAGGCAAAGGCAGCACCAAACACCTCAGGTGTGTAGTAAGAGTACCCCAACACAGTAAAACAGCTAAAATACTACCAAGGATTTTAAGAAAATGGAAACTGAGATAGGTAGGTAGGGTTAGTAGAAGATATGGTCAAAAAAGAATGCTTTCTTCAGGTTTTCAGGAAAAGTTCTGAAAAGCAAACACATGCCTTAGTGCCTGCTGAACTGTAGTAGCACTGAACCCACTGGGATCATGTATGCACTTTAATTAGACATGGGAGCAGATACCTTGTGGAATCAGAATGCTGTTAATTAAGATGTATGTACTATAGCCTGATTCAGTAGCTGCTGCTTATTTCTCTGAAAATAGAGCTGAACGTTTTATGCAAGTATTATCTTGCCTCTCATAAGATTTATCCTTTCTGTGTTTTATTAGATAAGTTTTTGAGTTGGTCAGGTATGTGCTTTATGTGCCTCTGCAAATAGAAACGTTATAAAATAGAGCTAAGCTTAGAAATAATTTTTCTTTGAGTTTTCTGGACGTGTATTTGAAATTGCAGTGGCTGTTGCCTTTACACTGTCGAGCGGATGAATGTAGATGAACGTTTCCACTGGAAAGGGAAGGGATACCTTGCAGCATAGGATATGTAATTCAGTGTTTTGAGATCTGTGCATTCATTAAAGGTAATGAGTATCCCAAACATGCAGCCCTGTCAATTGAAATGATAATGAATCAGGAGAGCTGAGTTTTCCATAGATCTGAATGTATTATTGTGAAAACAGTTTTAATGACTTCCTGGCAAAATTTACAATAAAAAAATGGTTCAGCTAATTAGTTTTGTTTATATTCCTTTGACAAGAGGGCTATGGCACGTGTTTGTAATTCCCCTTGGAGTGCAGTGTTAGGTTTTAATATGTACATTTTATTTTCTAGCATTTAGTTTATAAAATAAGAATGAGCTTTCTACTTTGGTCTGTTCTTTCTCTGCTGCCTGTATCAACTGTATTAAAAAGACACAAGTCTTTTTACAGTTTCTTAGAAAACTATATTTTTTCCCCAGAAAAATTGCATTTAGTGTCTGGATATTTTTCTACAGTCTTTATTCTCTACATGTTTGCCTAACTCCTTTAGGTTAATCACCTTTATGTTTAAATAAAACGGGTTTTCCTGTGAGATCATGTGTCTTGCCTTTTGTACAGAGGAGTAGCTAAAAAAGGAAGAAGAGGAGGAAATGCTTTTCATTTATTGTAAATCAATTTAGAAATGAAAGACTATAAAGGAAATGATAATATAACTTTATATATATATAATATATGTAACTATATATTATGATAATATAACATAATATAACTATATTTATGATAATTTAACTGAAACTTCAGTGCTAGGAGTGAGCAGACTAACAGTCATTTGTCTTTAAGAATTACCTCCATATTCTTTACAGAAGTTAAAACCGAAATAAAGTTCCTGTGCTGAGGATGAAAAACAGCAACTAAAGTTGGGTGAAAGTCTTCACACTTTCTAGGGTACTTTTCTCTTAGATACTTTTTCGTCCTTGTTCTGATTGTGATAAACATACAGTAAGAGTAAAGAAAGTAGAAAAATGTCAGATACTAAATGCAAGTTTTCTGGGAAAAAAAAAAATCTTTGCTTGAATTACTCTGTCCTCTAAATGTAGAACCTCTTGGGCTGAGAATTCAAACAAAATGTCTAAGCTCCTAGGAGATTTATGTCCTTGCTATATTATTCAGTCAATATCTTTAGTTACTTGGAAACATTTAGTGATTCTCTAATAATATTAGAAGTATGTTAATATTTCATTGTTTTTTTCCTGAAGTTTCCTGCTAATCACTTATAGAAATGACCATTAAAAATTCAGGGACTGGATCAGCTCCAATTGTCTTGGAAGTATATGGTCGTATAATTTAGTTCTTGTTGCTGTACATGAAAACACAGTTAGTGGCACAGTTGGAAAAAAAACCCCATGAACTATTTTTCAATTCTATTTTGATGTAATTTTTTTATTCTTTATAATTTATTTATGATTGCATATTATTAATATTACGGAAGCATTGAGAAGCTCTGAACAAGTGTTTAATTATATCAGACACTATAGACATGCAAAGCAAGCAAAAGAAAGGCTATTCTCCAGCTAACTTACAACTTACCAGATAAAGATATAGTGGATGAAAGGAAGCTGCTTTGTCATCACTTCACAGATCAGGCTCTAAAACAGACTGAGTGTTTTCTCTTTTTTCTCTCCCTGACTCTCTCCCTTATTGTCGCTTTCATTTAAAATATCCTGAACGCATACACAACCAGCTTCATGTAACAGTAGAACTCCTTCCTGGGTGCCAAAATTGGATTGGTTACTATATTACAGAATACATACAAGTAGTGAGCAAATTTTTCAGCCCAATGGAGCTATCAGTCATTTTGCCAAGTCAAGTCGTTAGTGATTGAGGGCAGTTTTCAGTACCCTGATTGTGGGAGTATTCCTGTCTGTGGAATGAGCAATGCGTGGTGTAATAAAATCTCTATTACTATTGCCATTTTTCACAATTCTCTGCTAAACTTGTTGTTTGATAAATTGCATGGAATTATAAAATACTGTATATAAAATGCTTATGGGACACCGATTTATCTTCTGGCCATATGTGGGGGTGTGTCCCAAGGAAATCAGTTTCATGTCCAGTTCCATTCTCAGTGAAATATGGTGTATAAAACTTCATAAGTCAGATTCTTGGTGCTGATTCTTCAGTAATAACATCTAAAAAATATCGAATGGTTCTCTAGAAAAGCGAATTGTAGCACAATTGAAGATGTTCGGGCTTTATCCAAGACATTAAAACAGAGTATACAGGAGGAGTGATTTAAGGAATAGAATCCTTGTAATAGAAGAGGAAAGATATTTATGTCAGTGTTCTAGAAAGATATCTTATTCAATATCATTTATAGAAAAGCTCTAGAGGGAGAATTTTCTTCTATCTTTTTGATATTTTATTCTTAACAATATAGAAAAGAGTATTTTAACTTTGCACAGCGAATAGATTTCTTGACATATTTTAATACAGGGCTGTATAATTACAACTACAGCTCCTTTTTTTGTGTCTTTTTTGTTGCTGTTGTTTTTCCTTAAAACCTACAAGGCAATTTACTTTACTTTTCCCTTTAATACAAACAAACACTTCCTAATTATAGTAATCAGTTCACAGGCAGTAATCGCATTAGCTGTGGTAATTATTATATGCATCACCTGGACCTCTATTTGGGTTGATAGACAAAATCAATAATTCTCAAGTAGGCAGAAGTGTGAGGCTGATTATGTGTTCAAGTGATCAGAGATCAGATTGCATTTGATTAAATGAATTGGTTGGAGATTTTAGTAATTAATGTTCTTCGTTAAAATACAAAGAGCTAAGAAAATGCATGCGCTCTACCCTTGCCGATAAATGGTCATGCACACTGAATGCCATGATTTGAAATGGAAAGATGGAGTGGCAGCATGACACCCAGGATCTAAACTTGAGGCTGTAAGTTCAAAAAAAATTTTTTCAGTCTTTTCTGTTAGTCACCTATTCTTTCCCAAAAAATATAAATTGACAAAAAGTCATTAAACCTTGCTGTTGGTGCTGTCTTCTCTATCAGATAAGCAGTCTTGTATGATTTTTTTTTCCCCCAGAATATTAGAAGAGGAATGTGTTTGCAGCACTGCTGATTATTCATCTAACCAGCAGAGAATAATACACAGCTGAAGTAAAAAGTTGCTATCTTGCAGTCTCCTTTGTGTTTATGCTTCAGGATAAAGCATTTCATGGATGATGACTAATCATACTAGTGGACAAGAGATTGTGCATTATTGTAAATACAATACATAGAAAGACAATTGTTAGCACTTATATGTAAAGAAAACTTGAATTTTACTCAGAACAAAAATCTTGAACAGGATTACGTAGCTTGGTGGACCAGTTTTCAGGCTTGTTTTACCTAACCACTGAAGTTTTTCAACAGCAACAACAAAAAATCCACAGAGCATATCATCCAGGGTTTCCACAGTGGATGTTTTATACAATCTGTTGGATACATAAAACCAAGATTGTGTTAAAGTTCAGTTAATACTATTATTTTCCTGGATTTCTGATATCTGCAAAGTACGGATAATTCATGGACTGTAGGAAAACGTTTTTCTGGTGTGGCACACCTGGTATTTGGATTCTTCAGATTTTGTCTTTTAACACTGCACTAGCTAGATGAAGTTGGGTCTTTGCCAGCTGAAAACTTCTGGATATCCATATCATCCTGGGTGTATAGGTGTAATTCCTTGTTTTGTGATTGTTCAGCAAAGCTGGTGGTGGCACAGCACTTACAACTTGCTAAATATATGTAATTTTGGAATTTATTAAAATTAAAACGGATATTTAGCATATTTTAGGTAGCCCTAGCACGTAATTTAGTATGTATTAGCATATTGCTATTTATTATATTTAGAATTTTAGTATATATTAAGAGAAATCTTAGTGCAGTACATAATTGTAACTAAAGACTTAATGAGCTACAGCGCAGCACTACTTTGAAGTATTGCATTTTGTGCGGTACCTCAGGAGAAGGTATGAGATGGGCTGATGATTAAATCACTCTTCTACCTCCCTTTACTGTAGGTAAAATGGATTGTTCTATACGGTGATAGAATAACACCTTAATATAAAGCAGGTTAATTTTTAAAATGAAATTAGAGTTGCAGATGTGAGCTGGCTAAGCAGCAGTGAATCCTGGCTGTGGTCCCCCATGTCACTGGACACAACAAAGAGGGGCATCTTCTCAGGATAAACATATTTAAAATTCCTGGCTTTACAGAATCCATAAATTGGATTGAACTAATACGTTAGAGTGTTCTGAAGCCCAAAGAGTTAAAGCACCCTGAAACTATTTTGCTGTATCTGTTTGTCTCAAAATGAGTCCAGAAAAGGAAGGACTTTCTGTGTCAGTGGTGTTCCTCTGGTGCTCTTTGGCCACACTGTGTGGGACAATAACTGCCTCTGCAACATTCGTGTCAGCTGTGTCTTGGAGAGAGTAACGAAATAAAACAAAAAGGACTCGTCCTTATGACACAAGAACACAAGTCGTGAAGAAAGTGAACACCAGCATTAATTATGCCACACATTAAATAATATGTCTGTGAAATGTCAGCTGTGTATGTGCTAAACAGTTCAGAGAAGTGTGAGCAAAAAACCCAAACAAAACGTTCTCTCATCACTGTAGTAAAAGCGGGAGGAGTTATTGCAGAGCATTGCTGAAGGTTTAGCTCTGCAGCCCCGACACAGAAAGATTCCGTGGTCATAAGCGGCACCTTGTACTGGTCTTGAAACACTCAATTATGTCCATGACCAAAGAGAATCAGATTGAGAAAATGACAGGCCAAGTCTTCTGTACATCAAGACGCGCTATTTCTGCAGAAGTAACTTTGCAGAAATTTATACTTACTCCCCTCAGCAAGGCTAGACACATGAAAGTGCTGCTCTACACATTACAGATCATTCTACAACAGCACTTACTTAAGAAATGGTGCTGCCTGAGGTACTTGTTACTGCTTTTACTGTAGATTCGAAAAGGGTAGTAGAATGAGAAGTTGCAGGCAAGTAGAAAGAGTGACCAGAGGCGTGGAGCTGCTTCTGTCTGAGGGGCGACTGCGTGAAACAGTACTCTTCAAACTGAACAAAGGGCACCTGAATGGAGATGTGATGTGACACAACCCTGTGAACCCACATGTGCAATAGAAGAAGAGGCTAGGAAGCACCTAATCACTGTTTTCCAAAACCGGAACTGGAAGGCATCAAGTTAAGTTAGCATCTGGAAAGTTCAGAATAATAAAAATTCCTAGTTATAATTAAGGTCTGGAATTTCTTTGCCATGCAGCATTGTCGAGGACATGCTTTACATGAGTTGAAGTGATAAAAAAATCCACTGGGAACTTTATTTCAGAATACTGTCTCTTGTTCAGGAAACAGTTGAGTCAAAAGCTGACGGAAGTAGAGGGAATAATCTAGGGCAGTATGTTGTGTGGTCTGTCCCTTGCTGGTCACTACTAGGGACATGATATAGAGATTGATGAATCTTTTATCGGTATGACTGTTTTTTTAACATGTAGTTTTAAAAAGATAAAACTAAGTATATTTTGAAATAGTAGATTTAGATGGCAAGGTTTAGAGATTGATAGCTGAATGAAGTTCCTTTTCACAAGTCTAGCACACAGACAGAAGATCACTGAAGAAGATCACTGAAGAAGATCACTGATCCCCCAGCTGTGGGGGATGGCACTCAGCGAGTGCTGGTAAAATTCAAGAGCTGAAGGCAAAATCATAGGGCAAGAACTTCCTAAAATAGATTGGACAGCAAAGAAAATGTTATGTAAATACATGTATAATTTTTTGTGTGGTGTATCTCGCAAATAATGTTCCATAAAGATTTTTGAAGGGCATACCACATTGCCTGTAATACTTCAGTAAGCTGGACTGTATTACAAAAATTACATTGCAGTATGTTGCAGGAGAACTTCTTTACCCCTTTTTGGCATACAGTAGGAATACTGAAGGGGAAAAAAAAAAAGGAAGAGCTTTAAGACCACTAATGGAAGCCTTTCTATAGCCTTAACTTTTATACAAACAGGTTGTGTCAGCAGGTGACAAGTGGTGCCGGAGACTTTATTCTTCTTTCAGCAGTAGGATTCAGCGCTTTTGGGGCCTGATTGTTTAAACAGAGGAAGATATTTTTGGGGATCACCAAGCTTCTTTGAGAAAGGATAGATTATAACATATAACCCTATAAGTTTATGATTGCACCAAATGAGCATGGAGAGATCTCCTATAGATATGATGGAATTCATGGTTGCAGGGTGTCATGGGTGGGTGCTGGTTCCAGTGCTGTAGCTGTCACCGCACCAGCCTGCAAGGACTGCTGCTCTGATTGATCAAAGATGGAATTGCTCCCAAGTTGGCTGCCACTGCCCTTGCTTTTCTATTTGCAATTCTACTTGCAGTGTTTTTCTTTCCTTCTAGTTTTTACCTTCCTCCCCGACCCACAAAGTTCGAGAATGTTACAAAAGAAAGCAAAGAGAAGGTTTAATTTGTGCGTTCCTTAGCTTTAAAAATGCTTAAAATTTATAATTTTTAAAATTTTCCTTGGAAAGTCATCTGCGCAGATTGTGACTTGTATGCAAGTTTGCAAGAGAAATTATGATTTGCTATAAACTGGAGTAAGCAATGCAAGAGGAGGTTTTCCTTTCCTACTACAAACACTTTTCTCCTTGGTATGTGTGTAACTAATACCAGTTTAACGCCGTGCTGCTTTCAGAGCTCCCAGCGGTATATAAGTTTAATCCATGTCAATATAAAACAGATGAGTGGTTGTCTTACTTCAAGACTACAGTTTTTTAATGTTGTTTTCATTCTGTTTGCTATCTCTTAAATTACCATAAAGGATTACTGTAACAGCAAGTTCAGTACAGATCTTTTGTTTATCCAATTCTGTTTCTCATTTTGTGTTTCTTCTTTAAAAGAAAATGAGTTCTCATATTTACCAGAAGCAGAAGGGTTCTTTAGATTCACTTAACAAGTATTCCCTTTTGTCTTTCCCTATTGGAAAAGCTTTTGAGGATGCTGTCTTTAGCCTATTAAAGCTGAAATGCTGAAATATAAAGTACACTCAGAAAGCGACTTATTCTGAATTTTATAGGACAAATTGCTAACAGTTGTCTTGTTTTTCCACATTTTTATCTGTAAGTAGCGGTTTTCAGGAAAACATCTGTGAATCTCAAAAATATTCTAGCTCTAAGTATTAGTGCTACACCTGGAAACTTTTCATTAGCTCTGCCTCTATCATTCATGGGGTTCGCTGGACTTCAAAGTAGCTTTAAAGATCATAACAGTTGTCCCTAATACTACACACACACTGCTCACAGGGAGTTCAGTTTTGCTGAGAAACACTGAGTAAGGAAGTAATTATGATCTAGGAAATCAGATCAAAGCACAGGTTTGGTGGCTGCGTATACTTAGTAGCTATTTCTGTAAGTAGTGATTAAAACATGTCTTGCTGACATAAGTACCTGTATGAGAACAGGGAACAGAGAAATTATGCCGATACACAGGGACTGATAAATTAGTATGAAACTTGAACAGATAAGAATCAGCACTCTAGCTGATGGAGAAAAGTGCAGGTAATTTTTAGATATAAATATGTGTTATTTACCTGTAACCTGTGCATTTTGGTATTTTTCAATATCAGTATCTATCTATTACCTGGTGTCCCCGAAGTATTTATTGCAACATGGCTAAGTCTTAGACACCGTTTATAAAAGTCCATGTGCTGGATTATATGTGTTTTCATGGCAACAGGGTTTCAAGAGAACTTCAATCACTGTCCTTAGCAATGTTCATGGATTCTGCACCTCTTCTTGGGATGCAACACTTCGGCGTAGCCACCTTATGCTTCCAGTTTTCTCTCTTAGCATCTCAGCAATGATCTCTCGTAAATAAATGTGATCTCTTGTAAATAAATGTTTGGCTGGTAGGTAGTACAGGTTTAAAAAAATTCCTTGTCAGCTGGGGTTCTTATTCTTAAGAGTTCTTGTAGATCTTTATTAAAGATATCAGTGAAATGCAATAAAACAGGAATTATTTATACAGTAAATGAGACATCTTCTGTCATCCTTAGCTGGAATCTCAGCCCCTCTGTGAAGGCAGCGTTGTCAGCATTTCAGTCTTGGTATATCTCTGTTCTTCAGTCTCTTCTTCGATAGCATAGTCTTTAGCATATGATGATCAGTGTCTCTGCCCCATGCTTGCTGAAAGAGTCTGTCTATTTCTGATTTCTTTTTGGTATGCACCCTGTGACCAAACTCTTTCCTGGGGTGCAGTGTGGTTCAGTGCTAGAGGCTTTGGTACTTTCCTGTTAGAACTTCTTTACAGATTTAATCACGTAGAAGAAAATGGAGTTGCATTTAAAGGACAGGACTAATGTTAATCTGTCCTACTATGTACTGCTGCATTACTTGTAGGCCCTGCTGCAAAACATCAGATATATGCAGGTGGTAATGTTAAAAAACATAGTGCTTATTCCTTTTTTCTTTTGTCTGTCACATCTATAAATCCTTAACCTAGAGTTATGGTCTTTGAAAGAACGTTTAAATGCAACTGTTCTACAGCAAGAAAGGAGAAAAATACAAAGAACAAAATAAAAAGAATAAATCAGGATCTAATAGCTGATGCTGGGAAAGAAATAGGTAACCATCTTTGCAAAACTTGCAGGCTTAGTAAAGTCGGTCATTCAATTACAGGTTTTGGCTGCAGGTTGAAGAAGGTGGGCAATGGTTCTTTTACATACGATGTAAAAGAGATAGAAGGGCCAAGGGACTGTCTCTTGGCACAATTCTAGGTACATTCTTGTAGCTGTGTTTCTTTGTTTCCCAGGAGTCTTATAGCATGTTTTTTAGCCACGTGGATGAGAAGATTGAGTTTCATGGAAATAAGGTGAAAGCTTAGTAGAAAAATAATGACCTTTTTAGATCATGCAGTGAAAGAAATTATTTCAACCATTCCAGACATTTCAGTTTGCAGTTTTATGGAGAGCCTGTGATGGTCAACAATAATGGGTATTTTAAACAGGACCAATAGTTGCTGTGGATCTTCTGCCTGAGAACATTTCTCTTTTTTCCTTCTTTTTTGTGAACTGAAGCAGCCTGTCTCTAGTATCTGCTTCCTTGAATATGTGCTTCTTATATAGGCTAAGAAGTTTCTCATGTGCAGATTTAGTCTGCAGCTTCTCACCTTTGCAGGAGTCTAGATCAGCTACAATTAACACATGTAAAATTTTTCTCACATTTTTAAACACTAAAGAGAAAAAGAAAATCTAATATAAAAATCAGTGAATTATCTTGGATAACCTTGTAGATATGCAGCCACTTCGGAACTGTAAATACTCAGGTTTTTTGTATTGAATATGTAGGAAATCATTAAGGGAGTATTAGCAAGTATATACACCAAACTGATGGTATAATATGTTGAGCTGCCTGAAGGAAGGAGCAGACTACTGAGCTTGAGATAAAGGCCAAAAACTTTTAGTACCTCTCACGCAGTCATATGTTGTTCACTTAGAGGGAACCTGTCTCTTGGCGTGACTCGCCTTTCCGTATTGATGTGTCTCTGTGTGACCCTAATTTGATTCATCCTATTGATAGAATAATCTAATACAGAACCAAAGGGTGTCCATAAGAAATGTTTTAAAAGGAAGGGGTGAAAAAATACGTCTCGATTGTCTGCAACCCGCCCGCTTTGGGATACTTTTGTTTAGGGAACTTTCATAAAAAGAGACTCTACAAGCAGAATATTCTAAACCAAGGTAAGTACATATTTATTTGTTAATGCAGACACAACAGAGCTAAAGGTAACGAGCCACTAGGTTAAGTGTTAATATGCTCACCGGTCCCAAAACCACACACAGTGGGGCTTTACTGGCCAGCAGTCCTCAGTCGATGGGGGAAGGCTGTCCACCTTTGCTCCTTGGGACAAGCTGAAGTGCAGTGGCACCGAGTTGCCATTTTTCAAGGTTGCTACCCCTCTGTCCCCATGCCCCCACCCCCTGGCCCTTCAGATTTCATACCTTTTCATGTCAGTGTTTTTCCTCTTACATCCTTCAGCCAGTAGCTACTACCATCTCACTCTGGTTTTACTCCTCTTTTCTCGTCTCTAGCTTATTTTCTCACACTTTCTTTCTAACAACTTATCTATTTTCTCAGTAACCTGAGACAAGGTCACCTGGCTGTGCTGCATCAACGCTAAGCCTTGGATCACAGACAGCTGAACCCCTGGGTTGAGAGTTACATCTCCAGGGTAACTGAAGTGCAACAGGTATAGGAAATACATTTCCTGGACAGATCAGCCTGGATTCATGATTGGCACTTAAGTGAATACTTAAACATTTCCTTTGGCTTTACAAAATAGAAATAGAATTGGCATAATCTTGAGGTTTTCCTAAGTAGATGTATTAGTTATAGAGTTTGAGGAATACTTAAGGTTTGAAATTTGAAATCGTCTTTGTAACAGACAGATCTGTAATACCCTAAATAAGTCATCTTGCATCAAACAGCATTAAAGCTTAGTAGTGGATTTCCTGTTGAAAATTTTCCAAGAGGATGTATGTTTCAGGGAGCTATATTACAGTAATATAGACTATTTCTAAAGCTTAGGTATATCACGTAAAGTAACAACCAAACATCCTGCATTTGGATAATTCTCAACGGATATATTTAGATAAAATTTCATATAAACTCAAATATTAGATCCTATAAGATCTTTGGAGACATTTGAATGATTTCACTGGTGAATGAAAAGAAAAACTCCATTCTTGTCCTGTTTCACTCTCCTTAATCATGAAAATTTTATGTACTGAATATTTGGAAGTAAAAATTAAAAAAAAAAAAGGTAAAATAGTGGGGATTGACTTCTGTCTAAATTTCTGTGCATTGCGCAAAGTTGTCAGAATTCATTTTAAAAGTTGCCGGAAGATTTTTAAGGGACAAGGGTTTTCTCAGCCTTATTTAGTGAATCCCTGCTCCTATGAGTGATTTCATTGAAGTCAGTGACTGTGCAGAAAGCTGTCAGTAAGGACTGACTCACAAGGAGGAGTAGCTTAACTTCACTGGTGTTGTTTCTGTTCAAAGTAGTCTACTCCTTTCCTCTTTTGTTTCATTTAGCATTCCCATCTTTGTGAATCAGCAGCTTAACCACTATGATTTATCTCATAGTATGTTAAACAGGCATTGATTTTTGGCCTTAATTAATACATTTCCTCGGCGTTTTCAGTGATTCAGTGAATGTTATATGAGCGTTAGAGCTACAATATGGAGCTTTTATGGAAGTCACAGGTTTAGCCATCTCCATTTGTAAATCAGGGCCCAAAGAATGCTACAAACTGGGTATGTTTGTCGTACAGTGATATCCAAAGCTCTTTCATAAACATTTCCTGGCTAGTACTGAGTGTACTGAGTGATAAATGATGATACAGTCCTTCACCAGAAAAAAATGACGGTCTAATAAGGTTTATATGAACAATGACAGGAGAGAGATGCAATCAAATATACACAATTTTTACATGCAAGTATGTTCTTGCCTCTATTATTATAAATAGAGTAAGTGTAAGTGCTAAAGCATTAGATCCTTGGTTTTGCTGTAGAATTATACTTAGCGTTCTCTGCTTATCTGAAACTGATAGGTCTTCATTTCCATTTGATCTATTTTTTTCCCCTCCAGCATAATGAAGAATGATGATACTTTTAGATGTTGACATTTTAGAAAGCTGAGATGGTATGCAGTAGACTACAAATGATGAAAGCTTAATGAAAGTTATTTTCTCATAATAGCTCTAAATTGGCTATTTTCGCAGTGGAGTGGGTCCAGTGGATTGAGCTTGAACTTTTTACCCCTCTGTAATCCTGTAGTTACAAAAAGTAATGTGGAATGACTTTAGCTGTTTAGCTTTTTAAAATCCAGAGTTAAGAGTACTGATTCAACTTGAATTTTCACATTATTCCTATATGTAGGAATTTGTTACTGTAAAGAGCCAAAGGATTGTTATTTCCTGACGTACTTCCTTGCAAGCCTGGCAGTCAAAACCAGAAACTGTGTTTGTGGTATGTAAAGCAGTAGGAAATAGGGATTTAAAACTTCTATGCTAGCATAAAATTTTCATGTTATCCAAACTGTGAGCAAAAATATGAAAACTTTCAGTAAATCTGCCTGTAATCATTTAATACATATGGGGCTGGAAACCTCCTAAATCTCATTTCTCTCTAGAGACTTAGGAAGATTGTTCCCAAATAGATAATAAAATGAAAACTTTCTCAAATTTTCTCTTAAAAAAATTTAATCCAAAAACCTTATGTCAGCAGAACCCTTTTTTCAGTCCTTAAAACTGTTGGAAGTGTTTTCATCCGGATTCATGCAGACATTCTCAGGGCACAGTGATTCTCATGTTCGTGCTACAGTGGGTCAAAGGTAATAAACCTGAGACGTGCTAATACATTTCTAAAAAGAGGTTGTGACTTTTTTTTCTGCTGCCAAATTTTTTAGATACAAGTCTCTGTTATATTAAGAGTTTTTTAGTATGTATGCATTTGGAAGAAAGGTTGACTCTAATTCTTGTAGTCGTCTCAGGCTCAGGTTGTAGTATTTCAACAGTCTTAAAATGTCATCAGCTTCCTGGGCAAACACATTATCAGAAATACAAATGTTTTCAAACCTAATGTGATTCTATCAATCATTAAGCATAAGCTTCTATTTATAGGTGATTGAGAGAATTAATGAGGAAAACTCTTCTTTTGTAAATCTTCATTTTGCAATCCTGAAATTCCCAGTAAACTGTTTGCTCACCCTACCAATTTAATAGAAGTATGTTTTTGAACTTCCTAAGGATATATTGTAGTTGCTTGGCAATGGTTTGTGGAACAATTTGTTTAAAGTTCAATGAACACAGAACTAGAGTAATTTATTCAAATCCACCACTTATTAAATCAGGATTTGACTTAATTTTTTTTTCCTGACTAATAAAATGGACTTGAAAAGAATTAGCTAAACCTCTGTGGAATTGTGACAAAGTAATTCTGATGACTATGTTGTCTATTAGTTTTTACTGCCAGTAAGTAAAGCAAATGGAGATAAATACATTTCCTATTGTTTTGTGGATTGTCAGAAAGGGATTTATTTTTAAACAATTTGTCTCAACATCATCCTCCTTTCAAGATAAGTAACATGGAGATAATATACCTGCATTTTTATTAGGCATCTGAAGTATCTGAATATTTCACAGGAAGGAGTGTTTTCATTCTCTATCACTAGTCAACTGAGTGTTAAAAATCAGAGACTGCGGGTGTTAAATTGGGATAGTTTTCCAATAGGTATGAATAATTTAATTGCTTGAATTTAAAACATTACAACAATAAATACATTTTATTTTAAGTATCAGTTTTGGCCCAGTTTTACTAATGCATGTATTTCCGGTTGGATAGTTGTTGCTGCTTCTTTAATCTAACCAAAGAAAGACAAATATAACATGACACATTCTTGAAATGTCAAGTTCACCTGCAGTCACTGGATATTACTGTGGAACTCTATGAGCTTTTGATCAGAGCCATAAAGCATGTTTTATTATGCATTAGGACCTGACAGAACAAAATGTGAGGGTTGTATTGTTGTTACAACATTATCCTCACTACCTGTAAATCATCTTTAGATCAGGACACCAGAGCCCTATTGAGACAGACCCAGGAGCCTACAGACTTAGTGTAAAACAAGGTAGAACTGATGGAAAAAGAAGTGCATTTCCTTGTCTTCATAGTGAGATAATATGGAATATTTATCTAAACACCAGTCAGACCTATGGGATCTACAGCTGTATGCAACTCCAAGACAATTAATCTTATTTTTTCCTACTTATTGTTCATTTTGAAAGGATCTCAAACATGGGCAGGGTGCAGACTGCAGCTGAGATGACATGATCTGGCAGTGTCTGCTTGTGTTGAGCTACCAGTTTTCTCACAGGCAGCCACTCTGACTTGGGCAAGTCCAGGTGAGCCCATTTATCTTGTTGCACAGCAGCAGCGTGTTCTGCGCTTCCTGACCAGTTGGCTTCATCGCAGGATAAAGTGCACAAAGAAGATGCACGCTTATGTTGTTGTGGCTCTTATGATTTCAGGAGATAAACAAGACAAAGCTTATCACAAAGATTTTAGGCACATAAGCCCTTCTTCCTAAGGATTCTGACATGTTCAGTCAGGATTTTGAATATATCTTTGTGATAGCATCCTAAGTAGGAATCACCAGAGTAGAACTGCATTTATGAAGAAGACAGGTTATACGCTGCATCCAGATCCGTGGTCCTCGGCACAGGAAAGACATGGACCTGTTGGAGCAGGTCCAGAGGAGGCCAGAAAATGCTCAGGGGGCTGGAGCCCCTCTGCTGTGAGGACAGGCTGAGAGAGTTGGGGTTGTTCAGCCTGGAGAAGAGAAGGCTCCAGGGAGACCTTAGAGCCCCTTCCAGTACCTAAAGAGGTCCTGCAAGAAAGATGGGGACAAACTTTTCAGCAGTGCCTGTTGCGATAGGACAAGGGGTTTTAAACTAAATCAGGTAAGATTTAGACTAGATATAAGGAAAAAAAGTTTTTGCAATGAGGGTGGTGACACATTGGCACAGGTGGCCCAGAGAGGTGGTAGAAGCCCCATCCCCAGAGGTGTTCAAGGTCAGATTGGACGGGGCTCTGAGCAACCTGATCTAGTTGAAGTTGTCCCTGCTCATTGCAGGGGGTTGGACTAGATGGCCTTTAAAGGTCCCTTCCAACCCAACACATTCTGTGGTTCTATATTCATGAGACTTTTTCAAAATATGAAATGTGAAAATAATTACAGAGAATTACAAAATAAAATGGCAAGTTGATGAAACCCAAGCATTACCTCTTTCCAAGTAGGCTTTGCCTGATAAACTTGACAAATGTTCATGATCTGCATTATAGATCACCATGAAGAAAAGTGATGAGCATGAACTGAAGGAATAAAAACCACAAGGAAAGGAATGGACTTCGTAGAATCATAGAATTGTAGAATTGTTAGGGTTGGAAGGGACCTTAAAGATCATCTAGTTCGAACCCCCCTGCCATGGGCAGGGACACCTCCCACTAGATCTGATTGCTCAGAGCCCCATCTAGCCTGGCCTTAAAAACTTCCAGGGATGGGGCTTCCACCACCTCTCTGGGCAACCTGTTCCAGTTGGTTCACCCTCATGGTGAAGAACTTCTTCCTAACGTCCAGTCTGAATCGTCCCATCTCTAATTTGAATCCATTCCCTCTAGTCCTACCATTACCCGACATCCTAAAAAGTCCCTCACCAGCTTTCTTGTAGGCCCCCTTAAGGTACTGGTAGGCCACTATAAGGTCTTCTTGGAGCCTTCTTTTCTCCAGGCTGAACAACCGCAACTCTCTCAGTCTGTCCTCACAGGAGAGGTGCTCCAGCCCTCTGATCATCCTCGTGGCCCTTCTCTGGACATGTTTCAGCGCGTCCATATCTCTCTTGTAGTAGGGGCTCCAGAATTGGATGCAGTACTCCAGGTGGGGTCTCAGGAGAGTGGAGTAGAGGGGGAGGATCACCTCCCTCGACCTGCTGGCCGCACTTCTCCTGATGCAGCCCAGGATACGATTGGCTTTCTGGGCTGGTAGTGCGCACTGATGACTCATGTTGAGCCTCTCGTCTACCAGCACCCCCAACTTCAGAGACTGAACAGGAGGAAGCCATGTGTAAAACTTTCTTGGTATCTTCACAAGCATCATCGTCCTAAGGGAATTTTAGGATTTTTCTGAGGGAGCAAAAAAATCTGCTTATATTTGAAGATTTTTGACAGAATTGAATCTGTTAAGGTTAACTCATATTTTCTTAAGGAAATCTGAGCATATGTGTGCCTGTGTGTGTGTGTATGTATGTGTTCACTTACATGATGCATGGGTGTCTGAAAAGATTTGAAATAGTATAAAAAAGACTTTCCTATTTTTCTCTGTCTATTAGCCCTCATCTTTTGGGTCTTTCCAGCAGAATATTTTAGTTCCAATGCCACAAAATCCTTTCAATTTTTATTTCTATTTGTTTCCTCTGCTACATTATCCAGCCAAGTCAGGAAGAATGTCTGGTTCTGAGTTAATCAGCATTCCATGACCAAAGCCTCATTTCAGTGTAGGATTCACTCTGCCCAAGTACACACCTACCCATAGCATCCTCAGCAAAACACAGGATTCTGTGTGCTTGTCTTTTAGTCGTCAGTGTCTCAAGAAAAACCATAACAATACAGCAGGAAACACTAACCACCATTTCTTGAGAACAATTCTATACATTCTCAGTGTCTTTTTGGAGTAAGCAGCCTCTTAATTTTTAGCCGTCATTTAACTCAGTGTTTGTCTCACTTCACCCCACCAAGTGAAAAAAAATCCTCTTAGAAAAAGAGCTACATGGATTTAGAGTTTATGTTACATTTCTTTTTTGTTATTTTTCTTTTATTGTCCAATCTTAAAATCCATAGAAAAGAACAATATTTGGGAAAAATGTGCTAAAGCAAACTAATAATAAATCTTCTCTTATGTTTGCTTATTTTTTTTTTCAATTTGTGTGTTTGCTTGCCAAGATAATAGACTCAAAGCATTAGAAGCATAGATGCCTTAACAAAGGGATTGAGCAATGATGCATGATCTAAAAATGAAAAGCTAAGAGCAACAGTGAGCATGACGGTGCCTTATCATGGTTATCAGGGGTGAGAAGAGACATCAAGAATATTAATGGATTCAGAAGTAGCCAGAAGTGTCTCTGAAAATGGAGGTGTATTGGAGGATGGATATTCTACACCAGTGATGAGCGAGTGTACAACAGCAATAGTTACAACAGATCAGGAATTTACAGAGAAATGTGAAATTATGAATAATAGGATTTTAGCAGACCCTAGTGTTTAGGAAACAATGTGAAAGAGAACCTGTTGTTTGCAACACTTAAAAATTAGTAAATTAATACCCACAACTTCATTAAAAAGGTAAATTATTTCAGGTGAAAAGTGAGGAAAAAAGGCAAAGAAAAAAATACACAATATACTTAAAATTACAGAGGGGTTATTTTAATGTATGGTGGTTGGTTTTTTGTTTTGTTTTGGGTTTTTTTGGAGTGGAGTAAATTCAAGAGTTCTTTACTTTCATCTGCATTCATATAACTAGCTGCTAATCTGTCCTTCAGTCTATTCACTTTGCTCCCATCAGTTTGGCTCGTTCACTAGCACTTACAATGTAATTATGTAGTGAAAAGTTCGTAGAAAGAAATGAGAGTTTTATCCACTTGCTCTTTTACAAGTGAATGCAGAACCAAAGTATATAACATGTTAGAAGAGTCAAATCAGTTTTGTCTCTTACTTAGACATACACTGAGATCCTGAGCAGATGTGACCACCACTTAGTGCCCTTAAGTACTAGTCTTAGATGCCTAATTTTTTAGCAATATTATTGCTTCCAGAAATCACTGATGCATGCACAGTCTCCTTCATTCCTATGAAATTTCTGTTACCTCTGGGTTCACTGTATTATGGAGGTATATGCATGTTATGAGACAGGAGTTAAAAATCTTTCAAAATTGAATACAAGAGATCGGTTATTATTTTGGCACTGATTCACTGTCACTTATAAGCAGAATATCATTCTAATAAGAGAATAGTATCTCTAGCAGCTCTAGTGTTGAAGTCACATAAGTGTGCCCTCCTTTACATCAGCTCTTTCAGATGTGACCAGATGCCAAAAATCATGATCAAATTCTTTGTGGCAAAATACAACGCCATCAATACTCATGTGAAAACCATCCCATTTTATCTTCTTCTAGTCATCAATAATTTATCTCTTTATCTTCTTATCTCAGATTTCTAAGAAATCATTGGTTAAACTGTGTGTTATACGCACTGAATTTTATTCCTAGAAAAGAATTCAAAGTATAAATTTCAGTGAGACTGGGGTTGTAACAGTCAGCTTTGGGAATCCCATGCAAAATTATTTAAAAGAAAATCCATTCTAAAACTGTAGGGAGCGAATGATGGCTGAAACTTAAAAATGGAGAAAACGTGCATGTTCTGTGTTTTTTTGCATCTACCTGGACTAAAAGTACTTCTGAGCAGAGCTTCCTTAAAAATGAAAGAAAACCTTGTACATTGTCTAGTGAAGATTTTAAAATCTGTATTAATAGCAAAATTTAATAGCATTTGGAAAAACCCCTATGAGGTGAATCAGAGTAGGCTGGAATAACTCTATGTGTTGGAAAGAAGCGACTAGAACTGGGTGTTGGAAGTGGTGGCTGTTCTATAATTGCATTGTCTCATCTCATGCTCGTTTTTTAAGCTGATGAATTACAGTACTTTGTAGTTTCTAGTGACATTGTGAGAATAGGAGGATTATTTTCTGTATATATGGCTTCTGACTTCTTCTTGAGTGAAAATAATGATGTTAACATGAATTTTAGGGGAATGGTCAGGCAGCAATGCACTGCGAGTGTCTGACAATCTAGGGGTTTCGGAATTTCAGAGGAAATTCAAGTGCTGCTCTCTTTAATTACCTAATGACACCACCACGCACACTGGTACTGATTTCAGAAGTACGGTATTCTCTTTCCATGTACATTCTGTTATTCATTAGCACTTTCTGTTTCCAGAAGCAAACAAAACCTCTAAGTAAACATACATGCAGGGCAGATGCTCATCTTTGGGAAGACAGAGAGGAAGAATCTGATAGGAACTAAAGAATCAACACAGATGCTGCCAAAACATTGTTCCTCAGGGGAAAAAAATGAACAAAACCCAAACCAGCTTCAGGACATTCAATGAGAGAGAGTAAAATACAAGGAAACCAAGCTATCTGTAATTATGCAAAGCAATTCTATAAAGAAGATCTCTGTCCTACCTGCAGATCCACAGTCCCTATAATGGTTGTGCTGTAGCTGTAGGGAGTACACTGGTCAAACTCAGGTACAACAGAACCTATCTCTGTTCTAGATTGAGTTTAAGTTACTGTTAACTGCGTCTGGGTGATGGTGTAATTCTCGGACTATTCAGATAATTGGGGAACAACATTAACCACTAATTTACAAGTCCCTTGGGCTGATAGGAAAAAAGAAAAATTCAAGAATATATTGCAGTTTTGTATCAAGCTTAATGGAGTTCTGGATGCTACAAATTCATGTTCTGCTTACAATGGAAGGAGAAGTCTTTTGGAGGAAATGTCGTTGGGTTTCTTCTTTGTAATGGGTTGTAAAGTGGTTCTGTTGTACTGAGTGGACTGGGAATAGGGTTTTTTACTGTTTATTGTATAGTGCCATTAGTTCTCAAGGTGACCTTAGCTGGTGGTTGGGACTCTTCCAAGGACATACATAAAATATTCATGATTATGTAGGTTATTCAAATTGACAGTTTTTATTGGGTGATTGTATTACATTAATAACAATCAAAATGTAGTTCTAGCTTAAGAAAAAGTTTAATATAAAAAAATAGGTCTATTGATCGTAATAACAAGTGAGTATAATAAACCTCAGTGCTTGTGTATAACTTACATTCGTAAACTCCTATATCCATACCTTTCAGGTACAAAATTATCTGCTGTTTTTTCTTCCTGTTAAAACTGGCTAATGGTCTCCCATATATAGTGTATACATACCTCTCTTTTGCCAAGATTTGCTTATCTGTAAGATAAAAGAGCCTCCCCAAGTAAACCTGCTTGCCCTGTTTTCCTGAACAGTCCTCCTGGCTTAGCCAGCTCTGTCTGCCAAACTGCGCCCAACACTCGCTGCTTCCAGAGTGCAGACTCTCCAGCTTTTCTAGAAGCTGGTCAAAAAGTATCAGCCAGCCTGTCTCAAACAGGCGATGGGCACATCCCCCTGTCTTTGTGCAGCTGTTCATTCCAAACTTGAACAGTATCTTGTGGTTTGTAAAGTGCCTGGTGCCTAGTTTCACACAGCGTGGAAACCACTGGCAGAAAGGGGTTGCAAAATATGTGGAAGAGCCTCAGGGGGCTTGTTTGTCTTGCATATATCAGCTAGAGTTTTAAAATATCTCTTCTAAAGGTCTTTATAAGTATGTGGCTTCTTTAAGCATTACCTTAAAAGTCTGAGCTTAGATTAGTTTTTGGTCACAGTTACACTGCCTTGTGCTGCCTATAATTTAGATACTTAAATAATGGAAAAGACATTTTCTGACTATAAAATAATGTTTATAGTATATGTGATTATATTTATAGCATAATAGGAACAACTACCTCTAAAACTTAATGACAGAGCTGTGCCAATTAAAAATCTGATTTAACTTTCCATAGCAATGAGAATATGGATACGTTTCTTTTAAAGGAATAATATCGTGTATTTAAAGAATAATATAGAGTATTTAGAGAGATTCAACTTTCCATAGCAATGAGAATATGGGTAGGTTTCCTTTAAAAGAATGGTATAGACTATTTAAAGAGCTTTAAGAGGAAGAACTATGTTTTGTGTTGTATTTCTGCAGATGGTTTTATTAGATCGTTAAAAAGTTATATACTAAAGGGCAGCATTTCTTACCAAGAAAATGAGATTTTAAAATAACTCACATTAGTGGTCAATCCTTGTTATGTATGTTTGAGTTCTAACAGCTGTAATGATTTGTTTTAAAGGAGCCATATCAACCTGTGCTGATTTTTAAGCCTTTGCTGATTGATTTGACTTGTTTGATGTATTATAAATCACACAGCTATAAAGTCACAGTAAAAATTCCATTAAACTTGTGAGGGGAAAAAAAATCCATAAATAAAACAGTACGAAATGCAAGACAGCAGCAAATGTGCTATTTCTTTTGCTTTTTTAAATTTAAATTTACGTTTACAGCCAAGGCCATTTTTATGTGAAGAAAAACAATGGCAACAAATAAGAATCTACCAGGAGTCTCACTATGCAAGTGTATTTTATTTCCTATACGTGAACTTGAAATGCAACAATATTTCAGTTTCCTTCACTGTGCCTCTATAAAGCTGTTTTTTGTTATTTCATTGATCAGAACTGGTATTACTTATTTTCAAATTAAGATTCTTGACCAGGAAAGCTATAGTGTTGCATGAAAAGGGGCCAAGCGGTTTTGGCAGAAGATAAACCCCCTTGCGTTCTAACACTCCTCACCGAGGTGGGAGGCTAGGTGCGGCTAGGTTTAAATTCTGAGTGATGCCCAGTTCAGCACTATCAGTCCAATCACGTTTAACATGTATTAAACTATTACGATTTGGATACACTAATAGTGGGCTGCACCTTCAGTGTAGTCGTGCTCCTGAACCAGCACGGTCACTCTCAAGTCTTTGGTCACGTTCAGTGAGAAAGCGAAACGACTAGCTACTTGAACAGTGCAGTTTATTTAAACAACAGATATACAGGTTCTTCGGATTGCTGGTGGTAAATACACTGTCTGCAAAGCACGTGCAAATAAAGATATTGTTAAGTACACAAAACGCTCGACAAAATTATAAACAATACAGCCTGGCTATAAATGTAGGGTAGAGATTCTCTAGAGAAATTTCTAAGTCCCTGAGAAAGCACTCGGTATAATCTAAGTCTTACCCAAAGGCGTCCCTGTTGGGGGGAAGAATGGCTCAGCCCGTCAACTGACCCCAGAAATCAGCGATGGAATTCTTCGCGATGGTGTCTTCCCTGGCATCCCCTCTCTCTTAGGCTATTTTTTATACTATTTTTTATCTTCAAAGTGGAGTTTGAGTGACTTTAGTCATACGTACTTTTATTATGATTAATGTACTCAAGGAGGAGTGTTCGCACCTCGGGGGTGTATAGTCTCTGGGATGGAGGTGTGTTTTGGTACATTGTAGTGAGCAAAGTTCGCACAAAGGACAGCATTTCATCAACATTTGACGAAATGTTGGCTCGGGTAGCGTGTAAACCACTTATCAGTTCCGTAGTACCATCTCGTCCCCATATCTGCTATTCGTCACAAGGGAAGGCCATGGAACAAGTGCGTTCCGTTCCATCCCTCGTGTAGTTTCGCAAACAACCTTGTACAGGGAATCGCAGATGTTGCATTCTTCGTGTGCCAGCTGTGGCTGTATTCTACCTCAGAAGCCTCTTGATTTTATGACTTTCCTTAATGTGTGAACAATGCTGTATTTTCATATTCTTGGCCAATTTAGTAATTATTCCACAGAGAGGCAAGGAGTTACGAATTTGATCCCTTTTGCTTCTAATACTGTAATTCTTGCAATTCCACAGTCTAGTACCATCCAGACTGTCTAACCAGTAACTATGCTGAACCTCACTCCAGACTCTATTTTCTGTATCGTTTCTTGTCACTGTATATGTTGTCTTGTGAATTATCCCTTTTCATTTCCACATTTAGGCTGAGTTGACAAATACTGAAGTAATTCTTTAGAAGTGACAAAAGTTGTGTGATCGAGATCTCAGAAAAAAAAAAGACCTAATGTTCTTGAATTAAATGTCTTTAGAAGTCAAATGAGGTGTTCTAACTTACACAATCTAATCCGAATTCTTGCCATTTTCTTCACAAAAAAGAAAACAGTCTAAATGTGAATTTAAATGGATTTTTAATTGAAGTAGGGAAACATTTTTAGATTTTACTGTACTTTCTTCCCTCACCCCCCCCCCCCTTTTTTAATATCCATAAATTCAGGATACATTCATATTATTTCATTGTACCTTAGCATCTTCATAGGCACAGGCATAATATTCAAGATTCTCATTTTGGGTTCCATCCTAACAGCCAAATATGACAGGGCATATTCTGCTAGTTAGTTAAGCTGGGCTTTGGTTGTACTGTGGGGCTAAAACTGACATAGTGGTGCATGTGCAAGGTACGGGTTAACTGGCTACTAAAATATCTCCTGAAATATCTTAAAGCTAATGACTACCTGTTTCATCTGAGGCTGCATTTTATAAATAGTAATACAGATGATGATGATCCATATGCCAGTTTCTTATCAGTGAGATCTGACTGAAGAGCTGCTGATTTTCTGAGATGTTGTAGAACATGTCATGTTCTTTATATTGCTTTATGCTTTATATTCATGTGAGTACTGTCACATGGACAACAATCCTGGATTGTTCCAGACTACTGTCATGACCCTGACTCTTGTGACTTGCACGACTGGAGCTCCACTGTCAGTGTGGTAGGTTGTACTCGCCTGAGTCTCTTCCCTGATGCGGTTTGTTAGCATCAGAGGAACAGGGTAATCTCTGAAAAATGGCAACCAAGCTTTTGTTAAGTGTTAAGTGCTGGAAAGTCTGCATTTGACACCATAATCAGTGAGGTTTATGAGGCAATTAATACTGTTTTCTCTCCTGAGTTGTCAACAATGACAATAGAATATGACAATATTCCTAGAATTATTGCAGGACTGGAATAGATGAAGTTTCCAAGCTGTTCAAGCAGATCCGTAAGTTTCATATGCGTACTATTTCAAGCAAATACATTTAGGAAAGAATACATTTCCTATTGTGTAGCTCTTCAGAAGCAAATCTGTAGAATCTTGGAGCATATTCATTGATATACATAGTAGGAACATTGAAATGAGACAAGATAGAAAGATGTCCCATGGACCTGTTCACTGCTGTTCACCGCAGTAAAATTGTAAAGAGGTATTTGTTCCTCTGGAAAGGCCAGCATTCACTCTCTTTCCTCATGCTGAGAGTTGTATGCCAGCAGCTAAACAGGCAGTTTAAATGTACACTGAGCATGTAAGAATTGGCATTGGTCTTAGGTGCTACTCAGTGCCTTACAGCAGAGTTGTGGCGTGCCATGTGAATGGGTGTTAATGAGAAATCAAAGGGGAATACTGAGAGAAGAACATAGTCACAGAATCACTATTATTGTTCTGAGTCAGAACAGGCATGTAGAAAATCAACAAATCTAAAGAGTTGTATTACCTGCCAGATGGGGATTCCTCTTCAGCTGCTTGGCAGATATATGACAATGTGCAATTGATTGCATATTTGGACTGTTGCTTTCCGTAGAAGTGCACATGCTGCTGGTTTTTAAAATAGTGGATATATAGCTGCCTTCAATTAGTGTCAGTCCAAACAAATACAGTGAGTGCCCCAAATACCACGTAACAAATGTTGTAACTCATGACTATGCGAAGGTAGACACATGTATTCAAAGTGTGTTCCAGTTCATTCCATTGGCTCTTCATGCACAGAGTATCTGAAATTTCTCTATAAAATTCTGCATCACTCATTTTTCACGGGATCACAACAGAAGACTCAGAAAGCAGCTTCTTTGTCTCCACTGTTGTTTCTCTCTCTTTTTTCCCATTTCCTTGTTTCTTATTTTCTTATTTCAAGTACTTTTATGACTGTATGGAGCACATCTCATTAATCTGTTATCAGATTCCCTCTGCTGATCTGTCATTTTGTCCACACTTCAGAATCCTGATGTCAAGTGCTATTCTTGACAGGTCGAATATTTGTTAAAGAAGAAAACTTGTTTTTATGTTTTTCTTGCACATGCAGATGCTATTACAATTAAATGGTAAAGGATTTTTTTTTTCACTTTACTCAAAAGAATGTCGTTCCTTTGTTTTACATATACATACACATTGAGTTTATTACAGAAGAAGGAATAGTTGGATAATTCAACCTTTTAACCATTCAAATCCTCTCTGCAGCCACTGCAGCTTTACAAGGTGTGATATTTCAGATACTACAGTGGAAGAAAGACCTGTTATTTCATGCATTGGGGCTGAGACCATCTGTTTTTGCTAAAGAAATTTTTTTATGTCTTTTGGCAGTTAAACTGATAAATAACCAAATGGGAATTGTAAGTATCAGTGTGGGGTTTGTCATGCCAAGAAATCTCTGAGACCACCTGGAATTACTACTGAATGAAAAAAAGGAATATGTTTTATTACTCTTGGGTACCCTTCCTTTAATCACTTTATCTTTCCTGTACACTGATGTCTAGCTTCCTTATCTCATGTTCTTCCTGCAGCTTCTTAGAAACACTTCAGTTTGTTGAATATTCTTCATTGTTAAAGTCATGGGTTTTGCTCACATCAGCCACAAACTGCTGCAAGATTACCATGAGTCTGTACAAACTTCTTGACAGGATTTGTAGAGGCCATTGCTGCTTCAGATAATGAAGTCTAGACTGGTGAAACTGCAAGCAGTATGGAGGTGTGAGTGCTAATCCAAGAGATGTCAAGATAGCCTATTTATTGTCTGGAAGCAGAGCACAGAAATGGTAAAAGAGCACACCTGAAAATGTGTTCTGTACACTTGTTGAAAGGTGGGAGGGAACCGTGATATCTGAATTTATTTCAGCTACCTTGGCTGCGTGTGCTCACCTCAATATGCATTGGCAGTATGAAGACAAAAAGTTCTTGGTGCCCACAGCAGTGCTTGTTTCTTTATGTGTTGGATAACAACATGTGGGTAGATATTCACAGGTGTGCCAAAGCAATGCAGGAGAGAAAATTCTGCATCAAGAATCTCTGTGGTGAAATCACAGCTGTTGCTGGAATAGCTGCTGCATGTCAGAGGTTTGTTGTCTCCAACAGAGCTGCCTCATGGCCCAGGGGCTGTTGGCTTTCCAGAGAGATGTGCAGAATGCAGGAAAACCTTCTGCATTTGCTTTTCTTGTAGATTGCTGATGCTAGACTAGCCAGAGCTTTAGAAAAGGGAAGCCTGGGTGGGTGAATACTTCTTGCCGAGCTGAGCAGAGGATGGCAGGCAGCGTTTTTTCTTTGATGTCTGCTGCATCTGACAGAGTTTCCCGGGTGGCTAGGCTTCGTTCAGGATGATGTTCCTGTTAGAAATAGCTAATTCGGGAGACATCAAATAGTTCCCAATTTAGCTTTTTTTAAAGGAACTCAATATTGCATGTGAAGCAGATACCAGTGAGATAGTAGTGAGAGCAGCAGGTGGGTAAATGTATGTGGGGTGAGTAAGCAAAGGAGCCGCTTCAGAGTACTAAAAAAAATCCATTTGCCTTATGCCGATTTGCCTTCAGATTTATGTCTTCTGAAAGCGTCACTGAAATAAGATTTCCCCCCTGTTCTTACCTACCAATAGGAGTGTATTTACTTGTTACTTGCATGTGAGGAATAATGCTGGGGAGGCTGAGATCCTTCATTCAGACACAGTAAGTATGGGGATGAGAACACCAGTCACAGGACATGACACGTGGTGATGTGATGGAATACAAAGTCCAGTTCTGAGCTACTGCAAGCAAGGATTTGGGCAGCTCTCCTGGTTAAAAGAAAGCCCTGAAGACAGGGCCAATCTCTGAGGAGTTTTCCCACCTTGTGATGCAAAGCCCGTATCAGGGCCGTGGATACAATCTTACCTTTTATTTAGCCTTTTATTTTCCTAGCAGACTTGATTATTGTTCCAGCATCTAATTTTAAAATGCCAGCTGGTTACTCTGCTTTTTAGCCTTTCCTTCATAATGTGATGGGTTGCCTGTTGTCACAAGACCAGTGGTGATGTGGGAAAAAGTTGGTTCCAGAGGTACTCATCCAATTCACAGTTGGCTCCTTAGGCAGCCGGAAGCAACCTGGTAGTGGTGTCTTACAGTTGCTCTCTCTTCCCTGCTCGCTTTGGATGCTCAAAGAGAGCAGGTGCCCATTGCACATGCAAAGTGCAGGTGATTTATTTGTGCATCAAGCTGATGCTTTTGTAATAAGCCTAATTAGACGCAGATCTACCTATTACCTGTATTCTGCAGGAAAGTGAGTGGCTTGCAGCAGTATGAAGGTGCTCTACACATCTAGCATGTCCAAGAGCTTGGAATGTTAACTCCATTATACTCTCTATCCTGTATATCTCCTTCAACAGACATTCCAAAAAGTTAAACATTCAAGGTCTTTAACACATTTTAGTATTGCAAAATCTGCTTGCTGGACAGATAGCATTTAATCCAAATTTACTGTGACAGTTGGAAGAAGATCCTCTTACCTTAATTATTTTGCAGATACTTAAGGGTATCTTTTAGTATAATGCCAGGATTTGACTTTACTATTGAATTGAGGTTGAATATACCCGAAATACAAAGAGGTAGAATGTCACTGTTTGAATTTAGCAAAGTAGTAGCACAATGCAGTTTATGCAATGCAAAATGTTTTTTTCATTCTGAATGTTTTTCATGATTTTTCGTATTTTCAACATTACAAACGTCCATATGTAGTTGGGAAGTACTTCTTTTCATAGCACTCAAACATCCAGTATTAGATTATAGTATCATATAATTCTGATTACTGTTTTGCCTTTTTCCCTTCACTAGGGGATTGTCAAATGGGTATAGCTGATGATACTTCACAAGCTGACTGAACAAAAAAGAAGCTAATTCTTTCAGCACTGACAATATTTGCATCATATATATTATATAGAAATTAACTTGCAATCTCACCTAGAACTTTGATTTACAGTCTGGGGCGCTGCAATTAAAGAAAAAATGAATCCAAATACAGATCAGAAGAATCGGATATAGGTACATGTGTGTGTAATCAAAAGGAGGGATTTCTCTTCTTTTGCATTTGGCTCACATGTTTGAGGAAGGAAATAATATCTTTATAATGTTCCCTAATGGTGGTAATATTGAGATTTTTACTATGACCCTTTCTGCTGAAATGCTCAGGCCAACAAATTTATTTAGTGCTTTATTCCTCGCTCATACTGGCATCTCTATGACATAAGCACATCAACTGAATGCATTATACACAGAGGAAAAACACTTCTCAGTACTCAAGAATCAATTACTCTTATAGTTTCGGTATCTGTTGCCACACTCAAGAAATGAAACAGAAAAAATTAAACACATGGTAGGCATTTCCAAGAATACCTTCAGAAACTGCTTTCAAGACCTATTCCACCTTTAAATTACTTTTTTAAGAGGTGCTAGAAATACTATCCTTCTCATGTATGATGTTCCAAAAGATTTTTCTGGAAAAATATCTCATTAAATTCAAGGTGAGACGTTAGAAGTTGCTTGCTGAATGTTCTGTTATTGGAATCTCTGTCTTATAAACTCCTATATTCCATTGAGCAGGGTAAGATTTCTAAGTATAGTACCAATTTATGAAATAATCGTGGTGCTCTTCTATTATATTGTGACTTCTTTCTTCCTCTGTAGGGGAATGGCATGTTCATAGGCTATTTCTGCATGTTCTTAGTTTTATAAGGTTGAGACTTGCAGAAAATAAAATAATATTAATAGCTTATAGCAGACTTTACACCCTCAGAAAGAAGTGCGATGCAGTGCAGAGTCCAGATACGCTTCTGTATATTAGATGTTTATTAATAACCTCTGGATAAATCTAGAGTTTTTTGGTTTGCTGTGTTTGTTTATTTATTTATTTAAATAACATCAGAGTTTTAATGCTTAATGTGTCAGCACAGCTGCTAATCCATAAGTGTGTGTTTAAAAATCTTTGTGTTTTGCATTTGTGGTGTTGCAATCTAGCTCTATTGCATTTAGACCTTTGTCTTCATTTTGGAAGAATTGCTTTATTGCAAAGAGATTGGATGAGTTTTTTTACCTTGTGTTAACTGCCATCTCTTTGATACTTCATCATTGCTAAGTGATGCCATGAGAAATTATCTAAGTTCTCCAGAAGACAATCTGCCTTTCTCCGTTACATTTATAAGGGAGTGAAAAACGAGGAACACAAATACAGGTTCTACTATCAAACTTGCAGTCTTGGTATTTATTCTTTAGGAGACTCACTTATGCTTACTGAAGTCAGCTGGTATTTTGTCATTGAATTCAATAATGTGTAATCTTGTTCATTTGGTTTAGAAGTTAGGAGCTGTGTTTGTCCTGGAAGCCCCTCTTGAGAAGGGCAATTACTGTCACATCCACTGGCTGATGGAATGGAGTCCAGCTTACGGGATTCATTACTAGTATAGTCAGTTGTAGCTCTGAAATAAAAAAGGCATTGAAATGGGCTGGTGAAATACAGACTTGTAATAACGTCAACTTTTTTTTAATATGTAGCATTTTATTTTATGTGGTTTGCATATTTTCAAGTCCTTGTTCCATGAAAACCTCTGCCATAATCGAGTTTTGGCTTCATACTAGTAGCAGGATTATATCATAATTCTGTCCTGCCTCCAATTTGTAATCATTGTGTTGGAATTCACACTGGCACAATAACAGTAACAAAATGAGCGTTGACAAAATCACTTTGACATATATGTCCCTTTTCTTGATGTGACATTGTCTCCATAGGCCGTGGAGCAGGATGCTCGCAGCTCAGAGAGAACCCAACTGTCTCTGCCAACTTTTGGTTCTCTCTGTCTCCCATGTTAAACCTCTGTACTTCGTTGGGAGAGAGGATGGACAATAGAATGAATGGACAAACATATAATTGCATTTTAATGACTTCTTTCCTGAATGTTCATTCATACTTGGTTAAATATAGGATAATAAAAATATAAAGGTAAATTTTTGCAGTCCAGTCAGCGTGTAAATTAAGACTTTCTGGTTAGAGCTATTTAATGTCAGTCTAGGCAATTTGTCCTTTTTCTGACATAATTGGCTTGGCTTTGGATAATTACAGATGTAATAAACTGATCAGGAAACCATCATATTTTTTAGCAATATAATATCTTCACAGATAAAGTGACCTATAGATTCTGCATTGCAAATGTAGCTTTAAGTTAGCAGCTGTATTGAGCGGTGCTATTGAAGTCAAACCTGTAAAATAGAGGAGCACAGGAAGACTTTATCAAAGCAATCTGTAATATTTAAGCAGAATGAAATTAGCTGGGTAAGAATGAGATCAAAGCCTCAAGTGAGGTTCCGAGGGTAAAGAAAAGGCTGTAGTGGTGAACAGAGATTACTTGTAGTTAATTTAAACTTACAGAAAGATTTTAAGGATCAAAGTTGGGTCTTTTGAGGAAGGGGATTCATTCAATTTCCTCTACTTCTATTTTTCCAACATAAATTAATCTTGATATATTTTACTAATTTACTTTTTGCATAGGAGCAGGAGCACTTTGACCGCCATCTGCTGAAACTCTTTAGCTTTTGTTTATTGAAAATCCCCAGGAGTTTCTCCATCGCTGTGTCTGGATTTCGGGCCCTCGGGGCCGGCCCTAGTCCTTCCCTGCAGCAGGACACAGGGCAGGGCTCTGCTGGGGAGCAGAAACCACTCCTCTGCAAAGCTGGCTTGGGGCCAGTCAAACAGGGGTGCTCAGGGTTTGTAGGGGCCTTTCTGGGCATCCCTTTGGTACCCATATGAAGTCAGCAAGACGTTATCCTTTATGTAGTTTATGAAATGTAAATTCTTCTACAAATAAAATTATATTCTGTACGTTGTATTTTGAGGTACTCGTTCACTGTGCGTGGCTTCTCAGAATGCAGGCTAAAGAAATAGCCATCCACTGCAGCAGGGTTTGTTGTTTAGGGCAGCAGAGAGAAGCTGCCTGTATCTCAGCTCAGAATACGTAATGAAAAACAACTTTCAGTATACTTCTTACTTATAGAAGCATAAAGCCACTTGATGTTTTGAGTATGCAGCATGGCCAAGAATTTTAATAGTGCATTCTTAAATAATGCCATTAAAGTGCTATTTAGCAAGCACATGTTGTGAAGATCTTGTTTATTTTCTATTTGGCTTTTAATGGCTCAAAAAGTCATTCTGGCCATGGTGTTTATTATATTTTTTAAAACTACTTCTGTAACAGTGATAAGAACAGGTCTTAAACAATTTGTCTGCTACTAATTGCATAATCTATGTGAAAAAAGCGCATTTTAATTAGTGAATGATTGCTCCTTATTTGAAACTTAATAGCTAATAATACACCTTCATAATATATTTAATACACTTCAAAACTAGTATGTTGGTTTACAATTTATTATGACTGCCTATACTCCATTCAGCTACTGTCCTTCAGTGGTAAATCTGTAATGAATCATGAATGCAATATTTGGCAAATAAAGCATTTTAACATGATGGCAATATCCCTTTAGGGAAACCTTTCAAATTCTATTTTCTTACCTAACTTCGTCAACTGTGAAGGTATCCCAGCAGATAATGTTGTCCAGTGACTTCATTATCTTTTCTGCAAGTATCAAAAGCCTCCCAAAATGTTTCCTTTTTTATTTTATGTTAGTGTTTGACAGCTGTGGCAATACTGGTATATAGCTGAATGCCATTGTAACTCAAAATGTATTACAAATTGTCCTGTTCTAAGTAATAAAATTAAAAACTGTGTAGCAAAATATTAAAGAAAAGATTAATCAGGTATTGCATGGGAATAAAAAGCCTCTTGGAAAGGAGTATGTACCAGTAATTTTGTTTTCCTTAAAAAGTTATTCTGATAATTCAATATATATGTTGCAATTTTAACAAAAAAATGTTATTTAGAAAAATGTTCACCCCGGACAGCTCTAGTAGGGTTTCCTGCTGGTAGTCAAGTATTCCTCCGCTTAGTACAAGTTAAGTACTATGGGGGATGTTACATTCCTTTATATACCTGTATGAATATGAAATCCAGAAGGACAACGTCAAGCAAGAACAGGTTTTGTTTAAGGCTATAATCATTTTATATGCCTGGTGGATTGTTTTTAGGCTCAGACTCTCATGAGATCTCCCCTGAATGAGGACACTGCGAAGTGCTGGTGAAAGTGGGGACTCCCCTCATTTCTCTGAATCTATCTGCACACTTGAGCAGGATGCAGTGGTCTCTCAGTGATGGGGGGACTCCATTTGGCACCAAAAAAGGGCGTAGGAAACAAGGCCAATGAGAAAGGCAGGTTTCTTCAGCTCTTTGCAATTTAACCCTCGTAGTTTGGACTCAGGGAAAGATGCAAGATCACTCCTTGGACAGTGGTTTGCTGCAGGTGCTGATTGTCCTGAGTGGTCCCCCTGTACCTTCTTTCCTGGGGGGGCTCCTTGTGCTCCGGACAAGGGCCTGAGTTTGTCATCAACCCACCAAACCCACCAGCCTGCACTGCGGCAGGTTTGTCTTCCACACACTGCCAAAGTTGGCCATACAGCAAGGCAATCGCTTCCACTCTTCTGGCCAAACCTTTAGGTAACATGAAGTGTTAACGTTGTTGATCTCAATAAAACTGTCTACAGTTTGAACCAGGTAAGAATTTGGCACTTTAATTTGGAATTTTCTTACTTAAAAGCCTTCCTACAGTCTGGCAAGTGCCTGCTGCTGTCACCCATGTTTACAGACACACTTCCTCTTGCTGTTCTGTGACAAGCTGAGGAAAAGCAGAGTTGCAATTTGGTTGATCTCCTGAGAACAAAGACGGGCATATTGGGGATTTTCTTTCCTTCAGATCACATTAGGAGCACAATTTATATCCCTGGGTTTTGAAATGGCAGTCTTTTTAGACAATCTGCCAAATCATGGCACCTCTTCTGATAATGTTCTGTATGCAAAGGCATACTTGCCAGGTCTACTGACTAGAGATGTGCGAGAAAATATCTTTTCAGCTTGGCTTATCTTAACTCCTTAATTTTTAAATATTATAGCTCTTAAACTGTGTTTTTTATCCCCTCAAGTGAATGGCAAAGCTTCAATACAACATTGGTATAAGGATTATGAAAGTCTTAGCTCTGAAGTCTTTTTACTCTAACCTTAATTTTCTTCTTTCTTTAAATCTGAACCATGTTTAAAATTTTATCCTTAATTATGAAAATCACAATTGTTATATCTTCAATTCATGAGCTTCTTCCACTTACTAGTAATTACGGCCTGGGGGAATAAAAACTTGCTAGTTTCTTTTAGACTGAAATAGAAAACTGAGAGTTGTAAAATACTCTGTTCTTTCTTGATTAATACTTGACTGCTAGCAGTAGTGTACCACCTTCTCTTTGGTCCACAAGGCTGCTAGTCCTTGACACGAAACCAGTCATAATTCTTAAGCTTATGCAACTGAAATGCTCCATAAGGGTGCTACAGTACTGCGTCCCTCATACATCAGTCCAGATATTCAGCTGCATACAGTGAGCTTCCCAAGGAATTAAAAAAAACTGCTTCTGATAAACATGTATAAAATGTGTAATTCTGCACTTACCTACTAATAATGCAATTGTCACATAATTAATCCCACTGCTTAATAAAAAGAATCTGCACTACAAATTCCTATGGACGAGTGGGATAAGGTGAGTGTGGATAGATAGTCGAAACCCAGTGATACTTTCTTGCGCTGTGTTATGGGAGGTTTAGATTCTGGAAGGGATTTGAGAAGTTACATCTCTGAGTTGATGATATCTAATGTCTTTTAAGACATGAAAGTGTGCATCTCCACAGAAGACTTTTTGATGATACTACAGTATTCCTTGAAGAGATTTAAATTCCAAAACTGCTGTCACTTGAAAGTGACTTATTATCTCTATATCTAGTTTCAATGAAAAGACACATGGCATAACATATACTTAATCTTATTTGGAGGTTATCTAAAGGACAATATGCGCAGGTTGATGCAAAAGAAAAGTTCAGTGGATACAAACACTTTTCACTATCAATTTGTTGCAGAATGTGTCTACCTGCAGGTCTTTGATTACCAGATAAGTAAGGGAGAAGAGCTTAAAAGCATAACTGTTATGTTATGCTTTTAAGGGCCAGCAGATCACTAGCTCACTGCTCAGTCAGATAAAGAGAGCATGCCTGATCGGGGAAAACAACATTTGCATCTCAAAGAAGCAATAAAATAATCAACATGTTTCATTTATTTGGATGCATTTCATAACTATTTCTTACAGCAATTAAAAATAAACAAGTTTGGAATGTGAGAACAAGACAGGGTGTGGGGGAAGAATGTGTTAAATCTGCTCAGCTCCTTGAAAAACTCAAACTGGAGATTAACTATAAAAGCTAACGGGCTCCGGTTTCAAACGGGCTTCTCTGACTGAAGAAACCTGAGGAAGACAAGAGTCCCTGAGGAGGTTTTGTCAGGAAAGCCTCTAAAGCAAGTCAGCTGGATACAGGAAGAGAGAGGCCTTTAAGATGTAATCCCAGTTTGATAGGTTAAGTGTGGTTTCTCTGTTGTTTCTTCTTCTTCTAGCTTTGTGAAACAGTAATGTCTGTTTTGGATGGTGCATAAAGTACTTCTGTTTTCAATTTACTTTTAAGCAAGTTTGTGTTAAAGTTAAGTATAAAGTTTTCCTGGTCAACATCAAACTGTCCACCAAAGCGTGTCATCTGTAAAGCAGGATACTGAAATCTGAATAAATAGTCAGCTCTCATTAATGCTTTACTGTGCCGTATTTAAAGAGTAATGGTGTGTAGCCCCCTAGAAATTTCATAGGCCATTTAGTGATGTGGTTTTGAGGTGTGGGAGAAATGTCGTCTAGTGAGCAGTTTTAACTGGGATGGGTCTCTGGAAAGCATAAAGGTACTAATAGCTGCAGTCAGCAAGGCATCATGATGTTCTTCCAAATCTAACGGTATGGTTGGGTAGGAAATGTAATATCCATGCACCGAAAATACGATACAAAAATATGGAGACCCAGGGCAAGATTTCCCGAGTGGTTTTTGGCTTGTGAAGAGAGTACACTGTAAATAATGTTCTCTGCACACTGGTGTTTGGAAAGATGTGTTCCATGAAAACAAATAAGATTCCTTCAGTGTGAAAATGCCAGAGTATTTACTTGCTAAATAAAATATAAAGAAAGCTGTAAATATGCTTCATTACAACACAGCCTGGTCTTTAGAGGATTTTGAATAGCTGTTGTGCACAGTGGAAGACAAATTAATCTCTCTGAATCTCTCTCAGCTGAAACATTCTAATGTTAACTAACAGTTTCTAGTGATCAAAGTGATTTAGTTAAATTATTTATTTGCATATGCATTTAAAAGTTTTTATTGTTGTAGCTCAAGGGAAGAGAAGGGAAGGGGGAAGAAGAAGAAGAAGGTCTTAAGATAATTACCTGAGATTTAAGGGCAGCTGGCCCTGCCTTGTCCTACTTTCAAAGCTAGATCAGACATCTTTGGCCGCTTAAGATCTCCTGATTGCCATCTGGTCTTTGCTGTGGCTTCTCACAATTAGCATTGTAGTCATATCTGCCCTTTTAACTCCTTTTTACTAGTAATCAAAATGAGCAAGAGTAGACATTTCATCCGTTAAAAAATTTGTTGTGCTGTATTCCACTCTAGTCAAAATGTCTGCTTAGGGAGTAAATTTCTCAGTTTTCTTGCAGAGTCTATTGCAACTGTAGGTATTGTCTGTTTTCTCCGTATTGATCTCTTCAATAGGAAAATTTTCAACTTAAAAATCAGAACCAGATTCTGTTTGGCACACAAGAGAAATCAGTGGAAAGCTAAGGTTATGACATTGTTGGGTTTTTTTCTTTTTCTCCCCCCAACCCTTCAAGTTAATTGGTTACAATTGCATATTGCTGCTTTCAGTTTGCAGTTTAGCTGGTGTCTGCTATGTGGTACTGTATAGCCTCAGGAAACAAAGTGATTAATGAAAGCTAATTGGGGTGCAAATTTGTTTGTATTGGCATTTGAAGCCTGAAATCAATACTATGTAACAAACAAAGCAACTAAACTATCAAATCTTGTGTAGCTCAGCTTCAAAATGAAAAAGGTTTTTAAAAATATCTGTTAGCAAGAACAATGCAGGCAGAAAATTGACAGTTGTTAGTATTTTGAGTATCATTCCTGCTCCATATTTAGTTCTAATGCCTTTGAAACTAAAAAAAAAAAAAAAAAAAAACCACAACAAAACAAAAACTCCAGAAAACCATTTAGAAAGGTCAAGGCGAATCACTTTTTGTCTTACCACCATTACACCTGTGGAGACACTATTTCTCAGAACTCATAGGAGGAATTTTCTATTGTGGCTTTCAAAAATGAAATAAATGTAAACAGAATACCATTCTGCATATTCTCAGGAGGAGGAGGCATCAATCTGTATGCTTTGGCAGTCTTTCTTTTACTTTTGTTGTCTTCAGGGCTGCATTTTAAATGATTGTCTTGCCATACCAATGTAATAAAAAAACATATGAAAAAGCGTACGAAATGGTAATTAAGCTATTTTTGATTTTTTTTTCTCTTGTAGAATAGAAGTTCTGTATCAAAAGTTTAGTGCAACTTCATATTTTGGGGTTTTTTCAGCCATTTTTTTACAAAGAATAATCACACAAAGAATTCTAGAAAATACTGTTAGCCACGCATGTGTCCTGTCTATATCCAGACTTCAGCATGTATGTTCATATATCCACATATAGTTATATATATATATGTATATAGGATTCTGTAGTAAGAAGTTTGAGAACAGGGTGCCTTTGTAGGAGTATTTATTTATTTTTATATATTTCAAACAAAAACACACAATATACTCAGCATTCTGTAATACAGCAATGTGGCGAAAACAGATAAACTTATTTCGGATGGCAAGTTATAAATATCCGTTATGACTGAAAAGACAACTTTAATCTAATAAGAAGTATAACTGGTTAATTACATTGCCTCAGATCTACTTTATGCTCTTATCAAATATGAACAAGACCTTTCTTCATTGCTCATGAATGAAAATGTATTAAATTGCTAATTGTTGCAGTTACTTTTTATGGGAGAATCAGTAAGTGAAGTATTCTAAGATTAGTTTCAGGTCTACTCTGTATTATCATATTCTGCAGACAGGACATCATTATATTAAAAAGAGACCATTTTATTTGAGTCATTTGCATGTTAGTATGATTTTTAAAACAGATGAGGTTTGACCTAACTGTGCTCCCATTGGAGCTGGCCATTTTCAATGATTCTATGATTTTATACTTAAATTGCTTTTTTTTTTTTTTCCTGTTTGCCCGCAGCCTAAAAAAAAAGATAATGGATTAAAATAAATGGCACTGATAAAACAGAGAGATTACAAACCTTTGGAAGACTTGCAAGAGTCTCTCTTTGCGTATCTGTAAATTAATCTTATTTCTGACCTGATTGACACCTTTTTTTCCAGTTCCGATTATACACTGCTTTTGTGATGTTGTCAATTATTTGTATGGGCTAGATGAAGACTTTTAAACACATTTTCACTACTAGTTAGCTCTCAAGGAAGGATTAGAGTCAAGGTCCCCATAGCACACAAGTTAGTATATCGGTTCATGAGGTTATGTTATTTCTCACAATAAAACTTAATAGGAGATAAATAGGATTTTTGTAGTCATTAGCTATTTCGGTGGCATTTTTTCTTCCAGTTTTTGTGGTGAATTGTGGCCGCATCCATAAACACTTGGAAATGGAGTCCTCACACTTAGTATGGTTTGATGTGCACATCTGATTGTGCATACGGATCCATCTTCAGTACAGTGTAAAAAAATCACAGAAAAAAAGACAAAGGAAAAAAAATGCCACTTTTTTGCACCTCTAGATCTTAAATTTTACATAGCATTACTTCTTTCCTGTTCAGACTTAAGATTCTTTTTCCTGTGTAAATAATCTTACCGCTATGCCAAGTTCTAAAATTTTCTATTTGAATAGCAGCATAATGGTAACTATAGCAGTTCTCTAATTCAAGCCATCTGCAAAAGTAGTATCATCTTGGAAATATGTTAACCTGATCTAGTGGCAGTAAAGGAATGTTTATTTTTTTCAAAAAGGCTCGCTTGAAAGAAGAGAATACCTAGTGTCTGCATATTTAAGCTTTGATTTAAATAGCGCTCTTGAACCTTGACGTTTTAAGGGTGGGGATTTCAGAATGTAAATTGTTAAAATAGAAAAACTGGGGGTTCTGATTCTTTAACAACAATTTCAAGGGGTATGGGAGCAAGTCCTGAAGGGAGATCCACCTCATCTGATTAGCCAGTAGTATAAGAAGATTTTAATTAGTGTGAAGATTATTGAGACTGCCATCCTATAAATCAATAATTTGTCCCTCGCTCTTGTCTATGTGAGCACAGATACCATCTTTTTACAAACACTTGTAATTATGCTGAGTTTGTCAGTTACCAGCACAGATCACTGCTGATAAACAAAATCAAGAATATAGTTACAGTAAATATACGCTAATGCTTATTAGTAAAAATGTGTAATTACATACCTAAAAGACCTAAAGGCTATGGTAAGCTGTATTCTTTGTAATGTTAAAGTGCATAGCACATGATACTGATTTTCTTAAGGGCTTGCAGTTTTATCTTGGAATGAACTATTAAAAGGGCTCTCTCTTCATTGTGTCACATCTAACCTACCTTGAAAAATTACTCCGGGATGCCAACATTATAATGCATTCTAATGCTGCTTTTAAGTAATGATCTCTAATAAAGATAATGAGTTAGCTTACATTCTATCGGATTAGTTTAAAAATGAACTTCAAACTAAAGTTTAAGGGACTATTTCAGGGACTGGCAGAAAAGGCCTGACTGCGTTAAAACGTTGACGGGAGACAGACATCTGAGCTGACTTGCAGCATTCAGGATGTTCTCTGTCAGTACAGGATCATTCCCCTGCCCTTTGGATTTCTCATCAAGTTTTCCATTCTTACAGACTTCAGAATAGAAGGGTGACATATTTTGTGATCGTATTGTTATCCTTTGTTTGTGACCCATTTCTTGCAGTGCTTTCTCTTTACCTCACAAAAAAGGGTCTATGTTCAGCAGAACATGCGCGCGCTTTTCCTTTTCATCTGGCTCTCTTTCTTGCCTTTCTTTCTGTGTGCAATTAATTCCATATCTATATATTATGTATTTGATCTAGATGTACATATTCATTCCACTGAATTGAACCTCTGAAGTATCCTAACATGTGATATCTATAAATTATTCAAAATTCCAGTCATAAATTTTAATTTGATTCTGAAAAACATACTAATCTAAGGAGATGGTAAGTAACCTTTGCAATATATGTTGATATATAAATAGTGGCATTAATGCCTCTCAACATTTCAATAGGTGTTTCATGGTATCGTACATTCTTCATCTCTCTCAGTTCTAAAAGCCGTTGTTAGCATATGTAATTTTCTTAGTGAATTCTCAGGGTCTGATCCCATGTAGAGCTGCTCTACAACTTAAACTGTTTTCCATTTGTTTTGCTGACATGAAATGTAGGATTGTTTGCAGAGGGTTTAGGAACCTGTTTTGCCAATTATCAAAGAATCCTGGAATGATTGATCTAGATCATGCAGGAACTCTGAATGTCTTCTTGTCCAAACCCCAATCAAACTTTGGTGCTGTGTTGGGTTACTCACTGCCTCTTACAGTTGTCTTTAAAAAGAACGGTGATTCCAGAAACTCCAGGCAACATATTCCAAACTGTATTTGTGAATGTTACAGAGCCAAAACCAAGTAAAAATGGGTTTGAAGTATAATGATTAACACATCATAGTTGTCCTGTAACTTCAAGAGGAGCTGTTAATTAGCATAAGCATGAGATCCTCCATGTAACACGATAAATTAAATAAATAAATCCTCTCTGTTTTTACCACTTGAATATTAGTATTAATCATTATTACTTTGTAATCATATTTGAATTAATCATTTAAGAGTAACAGCCCTCACAGGTACCCATCAGCAGAATGTTGCATAGAAATGCAGAAGTATTTTGTCTTTTAGTTATGAGTATGAAATTGTCTCATTTGATTTAAATATAATAAAAAAAAACTTCCTTGAGAATTGCTGTGAACTAAAAGAAAAAAGTGTTTGGTATTTGTAGTACAATTTAGTGTAACAGGATTAAATAATCAGAGAAACAGACAGTGGCAGGAAGAAGAGAGAACTTGAAAGTTTTACATTTTGGATATTTCCTAAAGTAATTGGTAACTAAGCTAAGTAGAGGCAGATTTTGTAGCCCTGCAGTATACCTGCCAGGAAGTATGAAACAAACTGTTTCAATTGCTAATGCACTGATATTAACAGTGCAAGCCATGACAATTGTTCTATCAATAATTACTGAGACGCGGTAAAGAATAGTGTACATTGCTTGATGTAGCCAGCCAAATGGAGGCCCAATAATTGTCTGCTGCATCAAACTGTAAAATATAATGACTTTTGAAGGCTGACGTTTATGAGAGCAGTTCATTATGTGTTCCAAACAATGCTTTATTTTGCTATTGTTTCTTCATTATGTGGATAGGAAGCACTGTAGCAGAAATTGGGCTCAAGGGAAGCAGTGTCTACCAGTAGTTTAACCTTGTGACATTCCACTAAAAAGCACAGGTTCTTCTGAAATACATAATACATGAACTTCTCTGATTGTTTAGCATTGATCAGTACTCAAGTAAATTGAGTTACTATCTTATTAGCATAAACAGCAGGGCTTTAGTGATCCTCTTCACCCTCCCATGGTATATCAAGTGGCTTAGGGATTTCTGCTTCTTTAAAACTGAAAGTCAATTTAAAAAACCTAGAGCTAGAAAGCTCTTTAACAAAGGCAGAACAGTATTTTTCAGCGGCATCCTTCTGATTGCAGAAGCAAACGTTTTAGCTTCAATATTCACGTTCCAGTATAGATTAGTTCTCAGACTTCTTGTCTTCTGTCGTTAGGTCTATCTGTCATTATATTTTCCTCTCTCTCTGTAACTGTATATATACGTTATATATAATTACATATATACAATACATATTGTAGATTTCTGTTGTAACATAATTAGGCTGTGTTTCAGTGGCAAAGTTAGTAAAACTTGTCCCCTGTAAGACCTGGCAAGGCAGAACGTTAAATACGTATGTCTTCCTCAGAGAAGAAACAACGAAATCATGTTTTAGAAGTGTGTTGTCCTTTTCTTTATAAAAACATGTGCATGCACAGGTGATATCTTTAAAAAGCTCACAGTTTGTCCTTGAAGATGTTTTCTGTGTGCCGTGTTAACTTTTCATCTTTCCTTCCTTTCACCGTTCCAGTTGCAGAAAGCAAACTGGCCAAAATGGGTGGCATGTTTCTACTATAAAGTAAATTGATTGGGGCTACTTTTATCTTCAGTTGTACATAATTATAATTGTCAGCATTTATTTTTAACTCTCAGAAAAAGGTCAGGATAAATTATTATGTTGAATCAGGGGAACATGCAAGATTAAGGCTAACCATGCATTAAGAGCATTTCAACTCTGAGGGAGGCATTTCTGTCTAAATTAAAGTTTGATGTTCTGGGAACTAACTTTGATTTTCTAATGTTCTGAGCCAGTCGTCCAGATTATCAAAGGTAGTTTCCCTATAAGACGGGCAGAAAACATCAAAAAGAGTCCTTTCCAAGACTAACTCCTAGAGCCTTAATTGTTCAGCATCTCTGGCAGCTTTGAATCCCTCCTTACTTGTCAAACACAGCCTCAGCTGTTTCAGGTGGTGCTTGGTTACCTAGAATCGCGGGAGCATAGGATTAATAGGGCTAGGCCAGGCAGCAGAACCCCAGCTTTTGTGTCTGCTCTTTTGGCTGCACGCTGATGATGCTGAAGCTAATTTTTGATAAAATTAGCAAGATGATTATCTCATAGATAAGTAGAACTGTGGTATAGGTATATGCCATCGTTTGTGCATAATTTAAATTTAACCTTTTGCATGAAAAAATACTGCCAGAATTTCAAAGACATTAAGTGTGTGTACATATCTGCCAGGAGATGTTATGTGGTACCAGATCAGGGAGTCTGGTGTCTTAATCGCTGTTTGCTTATCATTTTGGTCCTTTTCTCATTCAGTTCCTAAGTATCTTTTTGTTGTTAAATCATATACAGACACTCCAGAAATGGGATAAGCAGTGGTGAGATACTGATTCCTGGTTGCACAAAATCTCCTTCCTGGTTCTGTGAGATGAGCTGCTATCTGTAATTCTTTTTTGGGCTTTCTGAAGTTAATGTTCATTTAGAGTACGTGTAAATTCAAGCCGTCATCTTGCCCAACAGCAAAGCACATGACCTTAAGAAAAATTGTAAGTCTGGAAACCACTTCTTTTAGTCTGTACTTCAGAGCAAATACAGAAACAAATAATGCCCCTTCAGGACTAAAAATTTGTCCGAAAAAGCCACATAAACAGAGCCATTGGTCTTCACTATCCTTAGACTACAGCTTCAGCAGCTTCAGCTTGGCTGTTTATCTGTGTACTAAAAAAGGGATATTAAGGTCCCTGAGCTTCTTATGGATCTTCCCTGCTCTCCCTTTCATATATTGATTTTACTGTTCTGCTATTTCTGGATCACCCAGAGGAATCTATAACCATTTGAGAAGTTGTAGGTGGTTGACCCCCAACAGGTACTGTTGACACTTTGTTGCTCTGGGCACAAAAACATGAAGTACTGGTCAGGAGCTGATTGCTTGTAGACTTCAGCTGAGCAGAAGCTTACTGATTGTAAGATAGTTCCCAGGTGGAGGTGTAGCTGTAAGAGAAAGGTTGTCTGCTATGGAGGGTGGTGACAGGCACTGGTAAACTTAGAGACATGGTGAGGTAAGGATGTTCTTAACTACGGCTCACTGTACGATAGTTGCTATATGCTATAACTGTGCTATGGGTGAATGTTGAGTGCTCCTTAGCAGTTGGCTATACATACTGAGGGTTTTCAGGTCCTTTGCGTATCAAGGGTACGTGTTTTTGCAAACAGCGTGCATAGCAGTGAATTCAATCTGAAATCAGGCAGTGGCATTCCTACCAGAGGCAGGTGTGTGGATGTGGATTCCTACTCAGGAGAACTTTTGCTGGGGTGGTTGATCGGCTTGCTGTAGTAAGGGATTTAAATATAAGTGTATGAACACTTCTGTAATTAGTGTTTGCGTAGATAATGATCCTTGGACCAGAGTTTCAGGAGTTAAATTTCCATTCTAACACATAGCACTTTGTATTTTCCTTTCCAAATGATGAAATAGCAGTTATGTTTCTCTATAATATCCTTTTCTTCTAGGATGCAATCTCTTCCGTATCTGCCTGGTATCAAAATATTCTATCCACAAGTTCCATTTGTTTTGTTTCAGGCTAGCACCTCTATTTTTCACTATCCAGCATCGTGTATTGTAATATCATGTAGTTCAAACTTTTGCCTAATATTTATTGTTCTGAATATACTAGAGTATATTATGACACAGGATAATAGCACCAATTTCTGTAATTCAGTCATTTTGACTTGGGTTGAAAGGTTAAATTACTGATTCTATTGTTTTCAGACCTGCTGAAACATTTCAACTCTGCAAATACAATTTGTTTAGATATTTTTCTTACTTGATTTGTAAAGAAACTAAGTCAGAGCAATTTCATTGTAGCAGATATCGCTTAGCTTAGGTTTCTGTGCTGCATTCTTGACACACTACTGAGTTGAGCAGGGATGAATTTGTTGATAACGCATGGGAGATCTAGATATAATTTAAAAATAATTGCCAAAACCTTATCCATACAGATTTTCTTGGACATACCAAAACGGTGCATTATGTGCAAAATTCACCTTTCCCAATTAGATGATGTGTTTATATAACCATTTATTTAGATTTTGGTCGAATAACTGGTATGTAATTAGATTGCCACAACAGTAATACATTGTGTTTCCTTTTACATAGACTAATTGCAGGACTATTCTGTCTGGAAGTGTGGATATATAGTCAGAATGAAGAAGAGTCAAACACGTGTGGTATTTTTACTCTGTAGCGTAAGCAGCTTCCTCACAAGAGGTTAATTTCAACAGGCTTAATATGAATACACTTCGGAGTGTCAGACACTTAGCAAGGGGAAGTTACTGATTTCATTATCTCTGTGTATGGGATTTAAAAATGAGTTCTGTCAGATGAGTCAGGAAATAAAAACAGTTATTGGGAATGTGCTAATAACAGATTATTACCTATATGCCAATACTCTCCTCATCTGTACAGAGGAAATAATCAACCTCATTAACACAGTAAGATTTATCGGAGCGACTGATGCTTTTGCGATCTGTACATGGCTTTTCATAGGAAAAGCCAAGAAATGCTGCCAAATGTTGATTGATTAGAAGGCTCAAAAGAACTTGCTGAAGAATCGTGGTTTTGTTATTTGTTTACTTGAGATCTCAGGTAGCCTATTCTGTAAAACCTTTTTTAGGAAGGTTAATATCTTATCAAAGATTTTTACTTTACCTAAGTACTTTGAAAGAGTAAATTATATGAATTGTCTGTCAAAGTATATCAGAACTAAATTATTCCTAGTACTTGCATTTGAAAAGAATTTTAAAACTGCAGGTATGTTAAAATGTGATTTTAAACAACTGATCATTATACTAATTTCAGGTCCAATTCCATTTTGTGAAGGTGGATTGAAACTCCTCACTTCTGAAGATTATTTTTTTTATCCATCAGTTTAGAGTGTAGGTTTTTAAAAATATTAAACTAAATCAAGAACATACGCTTTTAACAGATCAAAATGTGTATAGTTCACATGGTGCACAAGCTCCTTCCTATTGGAATTATTACTGACAGTGTTTCTGTCCTCTCTTTAGTGGATTACAAGGCCTGATGTCACAGTATCTTCAAAAGTGGCCATAGGAAACATTTTCTATCTTCACTTTAAAAGAATGTGGCAAAAATACTTGATCTTGGAATTCATGCTTTTTCTCTGTCGCATTATGTGTTTTAACTTTTTTAACTGCTGCAGGCAAGATTTTAAAAAAAGATTGATAACCCGAGGGTTTGGGGTGTTGGCTTTTGGTTTGTGGTTTTTTTTTTTTTTTTCTTTGATGTACAAGTGGAAGTAGTTCAACAGGGCCTTGTGCTTGGTAACCATCAACATCTTACCATCTTGAAACAAATTTTCTTCCAGCTGTCAAAAGCAGATTCTCAGGAAAACACTAATCACTTTCTGAAAAGTGTGGTCATACTCCCATTATGCTTTAAAGAGAATCGGTGGGGCATTTTTCCAAAAATCTAGCATCTGGGCAGAGCTCTAGGTAGATCCATCATAGCTTCTTGAACAGCCTCTATGATATTCAGATTAATTCTACAGCAGTGCAGTAATAGGAGACTAAAATCTAAACTACTGAGTTCCCATTTATGCTTGACGTAGAGTTGCTCCTTAATCTGTGCTGTGGGGTAATGTAATCAAAGTACCCTCATCACATAACTGCGTAGAGGCGGCTGCTTGCCCTTTGGCATGTGTGGAGTCAAAGAGGCAAATTGCCTGACTTACAGCATAACTACTGCCATTAATATTTATAAAGGGATAGCATTTACTGGTATACTATGAACCCAAAGTGTAGGAGATCTGGGGTGTAAGAGCTGTCACTGACCACACTTACATCTCTTTCTGAAAGTAAGAGATAGAAAGAATTAATAGATCATTGAATTCATCCTTGCAATACAGTCTACCAAAATCTAATAAGCTCAACCATTCAGCTAATTTGATTGAAGATTTCAAATAATCAAACTAAATCAAAATCACGCACTTTAAAAAGGAATCCAATCAAAGTATTCTCATTATGGCCATGTGGATATACATCTGCATGCATCTGTGTACGTCAACTGTATACATCCAGATATACAATCACAACTGATAGGAACACTGGCTCTAATAAGCCTCTAAGAGAAATACAGAACTTTGAAGCCTAATTAGCAGTAATGTGAGCAGAAAGTTGATTGGAAGATAGATGTTAAGACAAAGTTGCTCATACTAAAGTAACTACCTGCTAGAGAAATGCTTGCCGCCTTAGCCTTTGTTACAGTGATTGTGAGTGATTCTTGCCAGCAAAAGGACAAGAGCTTAATTCTTCTAAAAGGAGAATAACTGAATTTTCAGACGAGTTTGTTTGTCTTGCTAGATTGAAAGATAGATGTACAGCATTTAAAGGTTTATGAAAGTGTAATCAAAATCTGATTCTGAGATATTTAGATTTTTATGCCAACTTTCATGGTGTACAATATAACTCAATTTACCTCCATGATTATGAGCTAAAGGACAGTGATAAGTCTCTGAAATACCACCTGTCTCAAGCAGCTATTGCTGATATTGTTAAGAAGATATTTGCCCATTGCATATCACCAGATGACAGTGACCCCGTAGAAGTCATATTTAAATACCTAATAATTTGCCATTTCTTACATCCTAACATTGAAGAAGGGGTTATCCTTAGCTATTTGGCATTTATCCCCAAACAAGAATTATTAATATCCCTTAGACATTTCAAAATATTCAAGATAGATCTATATTTTCCTGTTACATATTTGCCCTGTTCATCTACCAAATTTTGTCTTGTTGTCTTTCATATACAAAACAAAATAGTCCTTTATAGCCTTAATAGTTCTTTAATGTGGCGTTTTATTCAATGTCTACTGATCTTGGGTATTACAGCTTTTAGCTTTCTTCGATTGAAAAGAGTGTTTTCAGGCTTTTATTGTTTAATTTGTACATGCAATATTTTGTTATAGATGAGTCTCCACAGATTTAGGCTATGTGATACTTCAGTTCACAGTACAAACATGCAAACAATCTGAGCTGGTTTTGAAACACTTAATAGATTAATTTTCTTTTAATTATCTTTTTGCTTGAACTGCTGAAGTCAGCAGTCTTTCCCCAGCACAGAAGGATATTTTTCAGAGAGAAATACGAATAAAAAATAAACCATCAAAGCCATATTCGTATCTGAAGTCCACCTTTATCTGGCAGTTTGCAAACAAATACCGTTAGAGTGGAATAGAATTATTACTTGCTCTGCTGATAAATTTCTCATCAAAGCCATACAAATTAAATTCAAGTGTCTCTTCCAAAGCTCTTACTCTTCGTTACTTGGACCATATTTATTTATAGTTCTCGCCTAACTTCTGCAAAAGGGCACTTTCCAGTATTTTTATATTCTTAGACCTGATTAGTACTGCATTTTCAATGGATGAGTTTTCATCAAAGTGTCTCCTATCTTTGTCTCCCTTCTCCCTTCTTAAGATGCAATATTTTTTTCCTGAATATGCCTACCACATCATTGTATCTTTTTAAAAAGAGACTCTTCCTCATAATTGATTGGTTCAGCATTCACATAATGTAAGTATTTTAAGCAGAATGAGGATTTTCTATGGACTTGGTAAAATATGAAACATTTCCTTTGCTACGCTTTTGACAAGAAGAGTTAGTTCTGGACTGGAACTTAAAAGACTGGCCTAAATTCCTGGCTGTGCCACAAACCTTTTTTTGGGAGCATAAACAAATCATTGAATTTTCTCTTTGCCTCAAGTGTCTATTTAGTTAATAGGGATATTAATACTTTCCATTTTTCTGACAGTTTTAATGGGTCAAATACTCAGGACACATTTAGGTACTGTAGTTGTACAGATCATATATATATATATATATATATATATATATATGCACCCATACAATTATTTAGAGTAAAAAACCCTCTAGTTATGCTTCATGTGTTTCATAGACAATTTGGTGCTTATTGGAAGAGAAGACTGAAAATGAATTTGAAGAATGCGAAAGAGAGAATGTGGTTCTAAATGGGATTTTGGTATTTTGTGCTCTGTAACTTTGCACTAGTTAATATTTTGAATTTCATTTTTTTCTATCTTTAAATTGGATTACTTTATTGATTTATTCAATAAGTTAAAAAGGATATTGGCTAGATTTCTGGTATATATAAGCGATCTAGTCCTCCAGGTTTTCTAGATTAAACCCAAAGATTTTTAAAAGCTAGCAAAATTTTACTCAATTTTAATGACCACACAGTGTTGGCAAAGTAAATCTGTGGCCTAAAATGTTAAAATTCTGCTCTCTACTCCATCATTAAAATCTTTGTAAAGAGCATTACTAAAAGACCTCCTAGTTATCATGATAAATTTTCCATCAATTGTTTGCATATCAAGGAAAACATTTTTTTAAGATTTCTGTAATATTTATTGGATATGGATTAATTTGGTATGGAATGTATTAACTTAACAACAAACTAATTCAGAAAGTTCTGAATTTCACCAGTGAATAAGAAGAGCTCTCTTAAGTAAGTCATTTGTATTCCAGTAGAAGAAAATCAAACCCGGGTGCTGAACATGGATAATTGTTTAAGTTTGCAATATAAATTCAGAGTCGCTCTAATGACAACTTAAGCGGTAGTACCCCTGATAGAGAAGCAGAATTTCTTTATTGGCTGAAGTAGTATGTTACTTTAGCTACTGAGTAGCTACCAGAGGTCGTTCTTTGTCTGCAGGGAAACATATGTTCAAATGTAAACCACCAGACATCTGTTTAGTTCACTAAACTCTGCTCCGAGTATGGAAATGTTGCTGTGCAAATGTCTGGGTATAAATGAGCCTGTGTTGTGTGTATTCAGGCCACTGTGATGATCTGAAATAATTCCTGCTGGTTTTGTGTTCCTTAATAAATATTTTTGACTCTGATTTATAGGGTACCCCATAACGCACTGATGAAGACTATTTCAGGCTTGCTTTGTAAATATGGAAGGCATCTCAAAATAACATTGATTTCTTATAACAAAATAAGCATAAATTTTCCTTATGCAGGTTGTTTTTTTCCCTTTAAACTTCTCACACTAAGCTTGCTCATAGTTTTCATTATCAGAATTTCTCTGTAACTGTTTCTCTGTATTTTCTCTGTAATTTCTCTGTAACTAACCACTCTGTAACTATTTCTTCCCAGTTTGTGAGTTCAACCCAGACGTACATCTAAAACTTATACTCCATCATGAGCAGTGATACTATCCCCAGACTCCTGCTAAAAAAACCTGATGCCTTCAAAAGGCTTCCTTTAAGTCAGAGCTCTCCTGGTTGCTGAGGAGAGAGGTTCCTAAGGCAGGGTGATGGGTCTGCTCCTCTTTTCTTCCTGAAGAATAGAATTGTTCAGTTCATAGTGTTAATGAAGAAAATCCACTTTATGTTTTACTTCTGAAAACATAACACAAGTGCACAGAATATGACATGCCTGGTCAGTTGGGTACTGCATTCAGTAAATCGAACTTTGTAACTTTTTGGACACAAACTTCCATGAATTTAAAAACCCCAAAAATTCCAGCCTTATTGTTTATAGAGGACAGAGGTGCCTATAGTAAAGGCTACAAGTTGGAATGGCTGTCAAGAAGGAATGCTTAATAGCTGTTTCCTATAATAGATGTCCAAGCCACTCCATTCATGCGGTGAATTTGATTGCCAGGCAAAAGACTTGCAGAGCTCTTTAAATTATAAATTAATCGGAATAAATTAACATCTGTACACTTAATACATTTACTTTCAAGGAGATTAAATACAGAATAGAATTTTATTGAAAAAATGTTCGGTAGTGTGGCAAGACAAAGTTTGTAGTAAAGTTAAGTTAAGGAACTGTGATTCTTTCATTGGTGGCACAAATTTAAATAATCATCTCAAAAACATAGTCTTGACGTGCTGGAATTGATATCAAAAAGCATACCAAAATGTTGGGATGCTTTTTAAGAACTTGCCCTCCCTGTAAGATTGCTCCTTATGAAAGAGACAATCGGAAGAGGAATGATTAATAATGGAAAGAAAGAAAACCAACTTATACTAACAAATAGTGCAAGAAGAGAGAAAATGTCTTTATCAGTGTTTGTTACTCAAAATAGTAGTATTTCTGTCTGCCTCAGCCCAGAGACTTAATGAAATACCTAAAGAAAAGATGTATTTGCCTACTGTTGAAAGAATAAAATTCAGGTAACTGATGGAATTAAATCATCTATCTTCATCAGTCAGTTCCTTATTCCTCTGCTCCTACAGCGTGAATGTCTCCCACAAGCTTTGGAACTGTTACAGTGAGATCACTGACCCATGATTTTTATCTCACTTTAAACCCTAAGAGAAACAAAGAGCAAGACTTATATTGAAAAGCTAAATTGGCAGTTCTTCCTGACCTGGAGACTGACCCTGCCTCATTTGTCTCATCATGAAGTAGAGATACTTAACTCCATTAGGATTTTACAGCACAGTAGGTAACTTAATCACATAATGGAGAAGCACACCTTTTTATGCCTTTTTTTTTTTCACCCCAGTAGTAAGATTAGCTGCTTTTACAAAGATAACTTCTACGTGGGTAGGAACCTGTTTGTGGCACAACCAAAGTCAGTTTAGCTGGAGTGGGTACTGCAGCAGGAGCAGTGCTGGGGAGAGAGACTCAGGTAGGGAAAAGAATGTTTTGGTTTGGGGTTTTTTTTTTTGTTTTGTTTTTTACATTAAAGATTAAGCTGTTTTAAGAAGAAATGTGTGCGTCAAGGAAGCTGGAGAAATGTGTTAGCAAGTGGCTTCTTGCAGGGTTTTTCAGTGCCTGTGTCAGTGTATTTGTGTGTACATCTGCTGGTAGACTCGTGTCAGACTGAATAAAGTTCTTAAAAGTCTCATTATTTTAACAGTTGAAGGGGTTATTTTTTGCTATAACTGTCATTATTTTTAATTTTTGTCAGTGACATCTTTTGTAAGTATTTTCACTTAACTAGTTACTACATTGTAGGTAGGCCAATGGCCCACATTTTTAGGTTCTAATCTGTTGTACTGACATTAGGAGTAAATTAATTAAATAGCTAATTTGACTCATGTTAGCAAATTATTCAGTTTGTCTGACAGTACACAGAATTAGTCAGACTAAGCATTTGTATTTGGTGGGATTTGTTGTAATGCTTCCTGAAACTTAAGTTTATTTGAACTTGAAATGACTCGAAAGGCTAATACCCTGACTGTAAGTTCATCTTATTAGTTGCTGGTGACTTTATAAACAGCATTAGCAAAGGTAGACTTCTTTCTTTGCGCTTTTTCAAACCTTGAAGGAAAAAAAAATTAAAAATGGAAAAAAAAAGGGGGGGAGGGATTAAATATGCAGTAGTACAGGATATGCTAGCATCAGGCTTACCTGAACAATTTAGGAGGAATTTATGCTAAATCCCAAGGACTTTCTTCCATGGTACTGTGAAGTTCTTCAGTATTTGAGAGTATTGTGGTTACTTGCTGTGTTTCTATATCCACTTTAAAGTACTCTGGCTCTATTACAAGTCACTGAAGTTCTGGAAGTAATTTTATAGTTCATACAAAGCATGGAAGTTTTATAATTAGTTTCAGAGATGAGCAAGACTGGAAACCAACAGATAATTAGCTAGAAAGAATGAGTCCCCATTAGCAGCTGAAGAATTTGGTAGAGTTTCGCTTGGAAACCACGTTGGCAGCTGTGTGCCAGTTCTGATACACATTATGCTTCTGAAAAGGGAAACTCTGGCAAGTGATTTCCATAAAACAGCCAACTTCAGAGCCAGCTTGGTCCAGCTGGGCCATATGGAACCAGCAGCAGTGGCAGCCCTACCCCTCTCTCCCCGTCCTTCTCAATCCATATGGAATAGGAAGAAGCCAAGCTCCAGCAGAATTGACATGCTAATTTTGGTATCTAGCAAAGCTATGCCTCGGCAAAAGAATGCTACCTGCGGCATCGCTGTATCTTATGAGCTCTTTTACAGGTTGTTGTAATGGTTCTCTGGAGATCAGTGCTTTTGAAGGGGCTGCAGTTATGTTCTTGGCTTGACAAGTTCCAGACTTAGGGTAACGGCCAAACAGTGCAATCATGCATTCTTCTACTTCTTAAAAATAATGCATTCTACCAGGATATCTATGGTTTGTCATACAAACTGCAGTTATTGTTCTTATGTCAATTATGAAATGGGTGCCATGAGAAATTTTATCCAAAAATTGGAAGATGTTGGTGTGCAACATTCTAGCTCATTGAACTGTTGTGTGTGCTGGGAGGGAAATGTAAAATAATCCTTTTTTCTCACATTATTTTAGGATGAAAATTGCATGTTGATAAGGTATAAAATTGGTACTCTGAAGTTACGTGATAACAGTATGAGATTTTATGAAATGAGAAGGCATTTGTCTCATCTCAGGTGGGATCTCAGGTGTCTCCATCTCAGATGGAACATTATGGGACATGCAATGCATGTCAGCTAAAGGGGCTGTATGCTGTCTTTGGCAATACTGCTGTTAATGAACAAATATGCTAATTTTGTTTCCGCTGCTTGTATTTTACATTGTAGGAAACAATATTGTATCTCTTTTCTTAAAAAGTAATGCTACCTAGTTAAAGAAACACATTGTTGTAATGGACAAAAGATCAGATAAGTTTTTTTACAAATTTCCAATTCAAGTCTTTTGCAGAAAACAGAGGAGTCATTTTAAGAGTATTACTTCTTAGTGGCTGCATCCATACTTTTCTGTATCGAGGTCTTCTGAGAAAACAGGAATCTAAATTTATCTCTCTATATATTTCCTGTCTGAAGGCAGCTTTTTGGGTTGGATGATCATGCAGATATTTCTAAAAAGAAACCTCATTTCTACCCCCTGCCATAGAGCCCACTCATGGAAAGGATACCTGTGAGTCCATCTGTCCTTACAGAAATGAAGCTGAGTGATGAAGGATGAATGTGTGGGAGTATTTCCTAGGTGGGCCCTGGCATCGGCAACATGTGCAATTTCCAAGTAGGAATTCACACACTTGTGAAGGCATGCAGAAGAGAGGAGAGAGATTTGTTTCCTTCAGCTTCAGAGGAATCTGAAAGAGCAGATATTTTCTTTAAAAAAAAAAAAAAAAAAAAAAAAAAAAAAAAAAAGGCAGTGATGGGTTCCTAACAACTGAGGGAGTTGTTTGGGGTTAAATGGCTAATACAATGGATTGGCATCCAAAGGCAGTTTCTAAATAAAGCTTCCTGGTTTAGGCTAATGTGCTCTGCAGTGTTGTTACTAGCCATTTTATCAATGCGAGCTTTTATTTGTGGTTCAGGAACCAGAATTTCTTTCTGAAGAAATGTACGGTCTGAAAAATTTCAGTCAATTCTAGAAAAACATAAAGATCAGAGAAACTTTAGTCTCCAAAAATCAGTCTAATTAGAGTATCAGTAGCTGCTTTTCCAGTGTAACTGCAATAAGCATCATGAGAAATTAGCAAGATAATTATGGGAATTGTTCAATGAACTTGACTGCTTATTTGGCAAATAGTTCATTTGTAATGAAATGCTTTGTGCCGTGGTCTACTGTTCTCTTCAAAAATACTCTCTTAGATTCTGTTTTATACACCCAGTTCCACAAATACTTTAGCCCATTTAAACCCTTATGTAAAGGGGGGAAAAAATAAAGCATGAAGTTCAGTTTTAATCAAGTAATTCTGCTTGGTGAGGTACTGCCAAAGCATATGAAGATTTCAGGTTTTCCTTTTTTTTTTGTGGGCAGTGCACTATCTCTTTTAACAGTTTTTTTAATATAAGACACTAATAAAAAATGGTAATACAGGCACATAATGCATTTTTAATTATTGCTTTTATTTATTTGCTGGTGAAAGATGGATTAGTTCAGAAATAGGCATTGCAAATACACAAACTACAACTTCAAAAAAGTGCTTGACAAATAACTCGAGACATAGGCGTTCTGTAAGAGGAAATGAAAACGAAGGATGAGGTTTAGCCAAAATTCGTCCTTATGTGCATCTTTTTTCTTTTCCTCTTTTTTTTTTTTTTTCTCTAGACCAGGCATGATACAGTGTACAATATTAGAAACTCTGATTTTGTCATAACCAAGTAAATAAATTTTGTGTATGTTTTTCTTCTGTGTGCTTTTTAGCGTATATTTGATTTTACGGTTACTGTCGATACAGTTCTTACTGCTTTCTCTCTCGTGCTAAGAGAAGATTAATAGTATATGTAAGAAAAAAAAAGAGAGGTAGTGTAGGAAGTTTGACTCTCAAAAGAAGTCTTATAAACCGTGGGCTCTGACAGAAGCATACACTTACTGTTATTGTTTTGTATTTATTCAAAAGCTGCCAGTCTGCCAGTGAGGTTGGTACCATCCCCGGAGAAGAGAAGCTTTATGCCATTGCCAAGTAGCATCTCTTTGATTAAACACATCAATTAATTCTGCTGTAATCTAACAAAATTAGGTCCTTTTGACTTAAACCTCTCTTGATGTGGCATGTCTGTTGCAGACAAGAATGTTTTTAATTGAGGAAATAATGCTGTGCACACCAAAGAATACTATTTTTTTCCAGTAGAGGCAGAGCAAACTAACCCCTTAAAATATCTCTTAGTGTGTTCTGGAGTGGATTTAGGTAGCACCGTTAGCCAATAACTTTTATTTATCACAGATAGTCAGCATTGTTGGAAGAGTAGTAGGACTTGAGTCCTGCTTTGGGGGCATTTAAAGACCCACAGTAAATCTGGAACAATAGTGAGTCCTTCAGTTCAATTCTCAGTTATGTTCTACCAAATGAAAATTTTCTTACACCTTGGTCTTAATTAAGGTGTAATCTTTATTCTCAGATTACACGTTAATCCTGCACCGCTGACAGCAGGGAAGACACAGGGTGCCAAAGCTGTGTTGTATGACATTTCTTTCTCCAGGTAGTTGCGTGTGTACGATGGACTGAGTTGCTAAATGTGACTGCGCAAGTCCAGGTGTGTGGTACCTGAAGTGATCTTAATGAAATGACACCGTTTCTCAAAGCTCATGTAAAATGTAGTGCATAGGTGCCTGGGTAACCATTGTAAATCCATAAGTAAGGGATAAGAAAATACTGTGCCTTTTCCCCTTTTCATCTATTTCTAATAGAATCCAATAATTACTTGAAAGCAGAGAGAATTAATGACTGAAGCAAGTCAGCATGGAATTTATAAACCTATGTTAAAGTTACCTGATGTAGTGGGGCATTAATCACAATTTACAAGGAGGAGCAATTTTCATGTTTCTGTCCTGATATACGTCAAAGTTTGGGTGGTTTTTTTCTGGTTTTGTTTGTTTGTTTTGTTTTGGTTTTTTTTAACTAGGATTCCCTGCAGGCTAACATTGGCTCAAGAAAAGCTTAAATCATGTTTTAAATACACAGGGTAATTGGTTAAATTGAAATAAATGAAATCAATTAAAACACCAAACTCAAATTCTTCAGTATTTCTGTTCATGAAGTGCTACAGTGATAAATTAAGTGAAATCCAGAGTGACAGAGAAGAATGTACCTTAAAATTGCCTTTTTCAATGTAATCTAAAGAAAGAATCAGTGAAGAAGAAAAAATGTAGAGGTATGGCAATGCTTTTAGTTTTAATTAATAGTGAATATCAGCAATATTTAATCATTCTTTAAGTATCGCAATACTCTGCGGTATGCTAATATATGCTGACTATAAAAATGTTTTTGGAGGCCCAGAAATACACAGTGCTGTGATTTGTCTCTTTTAGATTATCCCAGTTAGTTCCCTGCTTCCATCTGAACTTGTAGGAATGTGCAAATCTCTGAGAGAACTAACACAGAAAAACATGCACGACTTCTGGTTTTGCTGAAGTGATGCTCAGGAAAAACGTTTATCTGGCTTTGTTTTCATTTTCTTTCTCCTTGTAAAGCCACTCAAAATCCTACATTTATAAATCAGTGAACAATGTCATGTAATGAAAAGTATTGTAATCCCATCAAATCAAATTTAGATGTTTTATAAATTGTGATGATTGGTTTATGAAGATGCCTACTGTTCCCCTACCCCCTTTTAGATTTGGGCATGATTGTACATGCTAGCTCTGAGTTTGAACCAGGAATTCCTGCTGATTATTTTTCTTTAGCCATTAACATAGGTTAACCTCCTCACACATGAGGCTTATTGAGGGTTTTGCCCTTCTAAATAAATGCTACAGTGCCTCCAGTTTTATTACAAACTATTTTTAATAATCATGAAATGCTGTTTGGAGACTTTTTCTGTAAAAGCTAAGATGTACTTTTTATGGTACCTACAAGGAAGATGTGCTAGCAAGAGACACAGAGTGCCCTGTTCCTTTTTTATGTTGCATCTGTAGTAAAAGGCCTTACCCACATTTGTAGTGAAAGCCGAATTTTTAAATTGCTGGAAATGGGATCTGGTGTAGACAGAGTAAGAAAGGCTCTTTATGTCTCCTGGAACTGACAAAGTAATGAGTTAAATGCTGATACTGCGCTGACTTGGCAGGCAGATGGTACAAATATAGCATGCTGAAGGATAATTCACTTACAGCCTTGGACATTAACTATAGACTATTCTGTTAAGAAAAGACATGGCTGGCTGGTGGGATTCTCCTTTCTGTCTTAGCCCAGAGGCCAAATTGTGATTTTTGTGTGTGCTAGGAAATTAGTATATCGCTTGAGCAGATTTGGGTTTGTATATACAAGTATAAAATAGAAAAATATGTTGGTGCTTTTTATTTCTTCTTCCCCCCCCAGCCCCTTATTATTTACCTTTGCATGGTTTTGTTTTATTTTCTTTCAAGTTGATAAAGCCTGTAACATTGAAGGTCCCCAGCTGCTCTGCAAAACGCTGAGCACTCCAAACCCAGTACAACAAGGAACGTAAGTGCATATTTACAGTTACGAATGTGATTGGTTGCAATGGGGATTTCCATGGCACTGCATGCTTGATTTCTTTCTGGGTTTGAGGGAAAAACAATGGAGCACCTTCTAGGAATAAGCTCCTGTTACGAATACATTTATTTAATTATTACTGTTGTGTGTAGTTTTGGGGTTCTGCCTGCAGAAGTCATTGCTGTTTGATGCAGAGTGATCATGGTTCATCTAATGAATACTTGAAACACTTTTATGCCAGGTTAATCCATTTGGCGTTAGCCTTCTGTAGTTTGTGTTTAAATTTCTCTAAATTGGCACAGGTTTTTCAGTAGTCTAATAGTATGCATGATGATCTTGTGATCCTTTGTTACATAAAATTGAATAAATTTGGTCAAATGAGTGTAAGAACTGAAAAATTCGATGGCGTAAGTAGAGGTTCAATTAAGTAAGTCAGGTTCCTTCTTCTCCTGCTATAGTGTTTGTGTGATAGTTGCATGAGCAGTATCCAATGTGTAATGACTGCTCTGAAAAATTAATGACCGATTCTTCATCTGTTCTTGGATCTATGATTCCCAGTGGATCCTTATAGGAGAAGTAACATTTCCCTGTTTCCCCTTTTAGGAAATGCAGATAGACTTAGTCCCCAGTGTCTAGTACATGATTTTAACAATGTACGTAATCACAAACCATCACCACTAAGAAGTCATGACTCAAGTGTTGGAAACACTGAGAAAGCAGGCTTGTTTAGTGTGGCACGGACTGGGTACCTAGAATTGGTGACTCTGATATCTGTAGTAACCATAACACATCTGTGGGATATTTTATCCAAGGAAAAGCAAAAATTTGTGAAACATAACAGAGGCAATAGCGTTGAGATTAGCAGTATGGATAACTTTATGAATTCTTCTTAAAAATTGTCTCAGTGATAATTCCAGAGTAGAATAAATGTATCCAAGATTTTGTGTTTAACTGCTGTTGGAAATAGCGAGGAATTTCTGATGATACCAAAAATCCTGTGTAGCACAACTAGCCTCAGAACCCCCCCAAAAAAAGTAAACGCTAACCAAATATAAAGCATTTAAAGGTCTCCTCTATCTTGCTTCTGGACAATCCAGTTCTAACTTTGTCACAGGAAGAGCTAGTCCATAAGCCTGGACTTTTACATTATACCATCTTAATTTTCTGTTAGTTTTCAGAGCATCACCTGCAACTTTCACGAGCCTGCAATTGAATTCTCCTAAACTATTGTGAAATAGCTGAAATTTCTCTGAATTGCTGCCTGGTTTATGATTAAAATGGTATTAGGGAGAAGTACTGTCCTTTTCATAACTTTGAAGAAAAATTGGTCATTTGACCTTGTATTTACTGAAGACAATAGCTAGCTAGCTGCTCCTACCTTTCAGGCCAACTTGACATCTCAGGGCTTTGTTATACGTTTCCCTGGAGGCACTGGCGCCTTCATTTTGCTTGATTTAGAATAACAGAAATGTTTTGATTAAAAGGACCAGCCAAAGCTAAGTTCAGTGTTTACCCTGAAGCACGATTGCTGTGAGAACATGGGGTTTATTCATCCAACCATTACAGAAGATGGTTTTAAAAAAATTACTCTTACATTCACTGATTTCATTGTAAATGAAGACCCCCAGCCTTCCCTGTGGGCTTGCCATTACAAAGAAAGGTATGGATTGAAGAAGAGGGGAAAACTTCCATGTCTAACTCAAACACGTCAAGTGTTCACTTCTTTGCTGAAGAAGAATAATGCATTTAATTAGACTATCATTGTGACAAATTGGTTGTGATGAGGCCGTCTATCTCAGGAGAGTGATGCTAATCTTTCTTGTAGTTTAAAGGCTATCCCGTGTTGGCATAAGATAGATAACTAATCTTTCGGGGGCCGTGGGAAAACAAGAAATTCTTCCTAGTAGAAATGACTGGATACTTCAATTGCCTTATATATGTATTTTTTTTTAAATGAGGAATGGTTTTGAGGACAGCAAATGGGACTAGATCCTACTAATGACTTAAGCACTGCAGAACTCAACTTGTGAGTGCCTAACTCGTTAAAATCTCTGCCCCTAGGGTGGAATCCTAAGCCTACGGTTTAACTCTCCTGTACAGTAAGGAGAGATTTACCCACCTCAGGAAGCTGGTCCTGAAAGTTACTGACTGAAGGACCTCCTTGAGCAAGCTGAAAGGAATCACAGAGCGGTGTGGCAAAAGCTTTGCAACTGAGATGCCGCCAGAGCCACTGAGTTCGGGTGTTGCTGCTGTTGCTCTGCAAAACTACAAATCCTCCCCTAAGAAAATGCAGACATTTATTTCTCAGTATTCAGCATGCCTGTTTCATTTCAGAGTGTGGCTTGCGCTGCATCACCTCCAAAAATTGAGCAATGTAACAATTGGCAAAATTTTCACAAATTTTTATTATCGTGTTTTCTAACACGGGGCTTGGCATAAGGAGAAATAACCTATTATTCTGCTATATTTGAAGAAAATTTTGGATACTTACTTTAACCTGACAGGAGTGATCGTTAAGGATCTTGTGAAGTTCAGTAAAAAGAAACACTACTGCCGAGACTATTGTAGGTAATGCTGAATTAATACAGTTCCTAGTAAAAGGCAGAAGATCAAATAGGCCATTAGCCTTTGGTGAATCACAAACACACTCCTGACACATCACTGTTTCCTAAAAAAAAATATTTTACCACTTCTAATGCCCCATCTTAGGCTTTTTAAAGGCTGCATTCTTAGCATCCCACGCCTCTACCTCCAATATCGTTTCCTAAACTTTTGACCATTTTGTTAGTCTCTGGTCTGTCTCTGTCTTGAGGCATCGCTGAAGCTCAGTGAACTCATGGTCCTCTGTCTTTCACGTGTAGCTTTGTTAATATTTCCTAAAAGAACTGGTAATTTTGAGCCTCCTTGTTTTAGATAATCATTACTTAAATTTTAGGCAGCTATATTAATCTACCTCTTTCATTGAATTTATGTAGTTTTCAAAAAAATCTTTTGTCAGTTCCTTACTGTTCTGTGGTACGTGTCCATAGCAAGGTTTTCTGGGCAGGCAGGTGCGGAACATCAATGAGGAGATTGACACTCTGCAAGTGTGTGAAAGTTGGCATTGACTATTAACTGCTAACCTTGGTTAGGCTGTTGATTCGAAGTGACCAAATATACTAGAAATGGATGGGGGTGGGGAAATGGCTTGTTCTAGCTCCTTGCAAAGGATAGGCACTTCACCTGGAAAGTGATACTCTTACTCTTACTCTTCAAGGCAGTGCAAATGGCATCCAGCTAGAGGGTGCCTTTCATTTATTTATTGCGAGCACAAGATGCGAACACCTGTATGGTACAGCTGGGCCATGTGAAGATGAGTATACTTTGCTGGAATGCTAATTAGCTCTTGTAAGTAGCTAAACTCTATTAAACTGACAACCACGGTGCAAAAAGCATTAAAGGTCATGAGGGACTGTTGGATCTGTGGTAATTATTTCCTGCTTTTACATACTGAAGTGTCAGCTGTACCTATAGAAATCAGTGAGATTACGTTTCTTAGGAAGAGCTGTTTGCCCTGTTCCTGAGGGTTTACCCTCAATAGCATTGTAACGAAGAATCTGCAAGGACTTCCACCTGTTTACAAGGTGAATATATGTTGAATTAACTCTCTTATCCCAACCAGTTAAAAATTAGTCTTATAAAACTGAAGTTTATATTGATGAACAATTAATCAGATGAGTAGTCCTGTTGAATAAAGGGTTAAAGCAATAGACTTATTGGGAAAATCATTACCTATCTAGACAGTTAATATCACAGAAAGAATCTATTTTTGTATTTTTATTGTAATTGAAATAGACCCCAGGACATGGTGGAGATAAGAATGCTTATGTGAGCAGATCTTTATATAGCCACGTAAATATAGTGTGATTTGTTCCTATATTAAGTTGCAAATGTGGTGGCTCAAGTGCAAGTCTTCCGCACTGATGGCCCTTCCAGTGAGCTGCTGGGACAGATAAGCAATTGGAGCTGCCACGTGCTTGCAGGATCACTGATTAACCTCGCCTGGGTTGTATGTAATAGAAATGGTGTCATCTTGCCTTCCACCTGTGTTCGTTAAATATAGCCGAATGAGCGTGTATGTGAAAATAATCAGTTTGAAACACCTTGTTATTCAGACTGAAGGATATCTGTTTTCTCCCAAAGATCAGATTCAGGGGCTTGAATAGCCCTGCCGGCTGCCTCACACAATGCTGTCCCGACTTCTAGCAGCAAACGAAGCATATGTGCCTATGAGATAACTTTAAACTAAAAAAATTCCATTTTCCAGTGGTAGTTTCAGAAATCCTGATGTGTTTGTGTGTAATATGTTAAAAGGAATTTAGCTCTATCATTTCTCAGGATGTATTGTTTCCCCCCCATACATGTTGGGATTTTGTATACTCACAAACTGAGCTTATTTGCTGGAGTCAGAGTTTAGTTGACATTCCAGAATATGTAAACATCTGCTTAATGAGATCTGCTTACTACAATCCTATTTAAATGACTTAACTTTGGCAACAATTTTCATACTGTGGTATATCTTGATATTAATCTAGTTACATCTGAAGGCACAGCAGTTTTTCTAGGAGATAGACTCATTACCTAAAAAAAGCCATTTCTTTTCCCTCTGCCCTTGCCCTTTCCCAGATCTCCAGCCTTCCTGCTATGTCCAAGCAGGTGAAGCAAATATTAACAGGAAGCTATGAAGCATGTTTTAAAGGAAACGCTGGGAAAACAAATGTTTACTCGGAGACTGATCTGTAGCTTAAGATGTATTGTATTAAAAAAATGATAGTTTAGAGGACACCTATAAAAAATTTTACTTGTGGAAGGAGCATTGCTATCAAAGAATAAAGAAACAAGAGCCGTACTAGCAATAATGTGATGTGCGTATCAAGCAGGGAAACATGATGGAGTTTTGCAAAAACTTAAAAAAAACAAGAACAACAAAAGAATCCACCCTAAAAAAGACAATATGCTTTTGGGACTTGCCCCAAGAGGTGAACCAATATAGACTTTGGCAGTTGCAAATATAAGAGCTCTTCTCCCTTTCTTCTACATACTGCAAATGTGACATTTGTGTATTGTATTTGCTGGTAACTGCCCTGACTCTTTCCTTGTTCTCATATTCCCTGATAAAGTATCAGTGTGGTTTCTAGTCATGCTGGTTGATATCTGAGCTCATGGTATAGTCTACTTGACGCCGTTCTGGTGAGATGCCTACTTACCCATCCTACCACAAAAGCACAGCAGATGACATGTTTGAGTTTCCAGTGTGTAGGAAGTGAATTGTAATGCTTCCCTGGGAGTTACCCAGATTTGCAGGTAGACCCTGTCTTTCTGTGACACAGTTTAAGATTACTTTTAACAATTTTTTTTTCCAGTAAACTGCAGTATTTACCTTAAGAGAAGACAATAAAGATGTGCAGAACCGTGATCCTAAATATTTAAAGCAGTTTCATGATGTCTTGTCTGTTTTTTTTCGGTTTAAGCTGAATAATTGAAAATGCATATGAGAGTAATCTTTGTCTATTTGAGAGGCATTTTTGAGGACTCTCTTAAGCATGACACTGGAAGTGAACACACTGGGTGTCACAGCAGCAAACAAATTAGGGTTTAGATTGCTATGTTAAAGTGTAAGCTGCTAAGCCTTCTCTCTTTGTTGTTCTACAGTTTCAGAAGCCCAGTCTTTCAGGCTGTTTGCTGTGTGCACAGTAAATTTCAATTATTTCTGATAAGGCGGACTTTTTTTGCACATTTACAACTAAATACTGCAGGAAATCCTCTTTGTATCGAAAGCGATATGCATGGCTTTTTATACTGAGAGAGAAGTATCATCCACTACTTGATAAAAGAATAGATGAGAACCATATGTATGTTCCTATGCACAAAGAAGAAATTATTTTAATACATAGATAGAATTTGATATACATGGGCTAAAAGCAAAGTGTAGTTTTCTGCCTGAGTTAGAACTGCTCCCAGATGGATTTCCTGAATCTTCCCCATCTGATCAATGATTTAGAACTGGGATTTAATACAGAATAACCTTGTAGATTAATTCAATAAGAATGTTTCAGATTGCAACGTTACTAGGACTTTTGGGGTCACTATTTAAAAAAAAACAAAAAAAACCAAAAAAAAAACCAAACACAAAAAAGCAAATTATTGTCTTTAAAATTGTGAGTGCTTCACAAAATAATTCCTCTAGCCATAGAGCAACTCATCACTGACAAGTCCTTTGGTTTTCCATTTTATACTTATCCCTGACCCTTTTTGCCAATGATCATGCAATACTTTACCACCATGTGGCAAGAGTAGGGAAACTGGGCATGTTTTCTCTGTAGCCCTGAGTGATTTATATTGGGAATAGCACAACAGCTCTAATGAAAAATATTCTGTGTGGCTGACTTGTGCGTTGCATTAATTTCCAAGGGTTTTCACAAGTGCTACTGCTCCTGCCTTTGGCAAAGAATTCAAGTCACCAAATTTTTTAAGTGGTGTTGTTCTATAGCATGAACATTAACTACTGTAAATGGTTTCTCACGCGTGGTTGAAGTCCGTACTGTAGACATTTCCTCTACCAGGAGGAACCATTGCAGATCAAATTACTGATGACCCAGAAGCTTACCGATAGCTCAGCTATGCTTGTCTTTGGTGAAAATTTCAGTCATTCATTCTTGGTTGCTTTTTTCAAATCAGTCTTGGAAGCCCACAGAAATTCAACAGTAAACCACTTCCCTGCAGCCGGGAGAGACACTTCAGAAGAGCTTTTCTGATAGTTAATAAGCACTGCCATGATGCAACACCTGCACAGTTATTTTTTTAAAAGGTCCTTGTATAAACCTAATGTACAAACAAGTATTGTATATGGCATTAGTTTGTTAGAATTGCTGCCTCTACAGTGCTTAAGAGCTCCTGTAAGATTGAGGTTTAAAGTACTTTGGTTTGTGTGTGGTTGATGGATTCTGCAGAAAAACGGGGCTGTTGTTACAGGAGCATTAGCTGTATTCAACTGTGAGTTATAGTGTGACAAAGAAATACTGCCAAAACTATACATTGGGAATTTTGAAGCAGAAAGTCACAGGTTGGCCTCTAACAAGTACCTATAGGAATTCCCAGTAAAGCGTGGGGTTATTTTGTTTGGTTTTGTTTTAATCTATTGACTAGGCATCTATTATGTTAGAGCCAAATTTGGGCTTTAGGAACGTAATAGATGGATTTTTTTTTTCTTGATCTCTGCTGGGTTTTTGCTATTGATCATGGGAAAAATCTTTTTATTAATATTTCTTGGTTTCACAATCTCTTTTTCTCAATATTTTATTTGATGGAGGTTTCCTGACCATTTCTGCTTACACACTAAATGCCTCAACACTGAAATGTAAAAGTAGGCATTAGGTACCTAATTTAACATTTCTTAAATGAGTATCAAACGTTGGGCAGGTCTGAACTGTTTATTTAATTTGGGTTTGGTTTTTTTTTCAACTTCCTATTCAGCTGTTTGTGGGCATGTACGTGCATCTTTTCTATCAGAGGGGAGGTGGGATTTGCATTATCCGGGAAGAAAACCACAATCCTGGATACATCCTGAATATCACGGAATCGCCTGGGTTGGAAGGGACCTTTCAGATCATCTAGTCCAACCATCAATTATGTGCTGGAAGTAGAGGGAGATAAGGAGAAAATGTCAGAAAAAAGCTTTTTTTTATACTTTGCTAGCCTTGTATATGAGTTAGATTCAAGGAAGACTATTGGTCTTACTCAGCTCTGTTGTGATCCCAAGCTTTAAATGTATTTCTTAGTTCTGTAAGGATGGATGAAACGCCAAACTGGTGAGAGACCTTACATTGCTTTTTACAAGTGAGTTCTGCTTTTTAGTTGTACCTCAACAGTCCTTTTTTTTTCTTTTTTTTCTTTTTTTTTTTTTTTTTTTTCTCCTTATTACTGGGCAGTACTTTTCCTGGGTCTTCCCTGGACTGACCTTTCTCACTGACAAAGTGGACTTTTTACCTTCCCTAACAAGTCTAGGAGGTTTGTCTAAGGAGGAGATACGGTGAACTGAGTTATGTGTTCTAAAGTCTCTAGCCAATTAAAGGTTAATTGGTAAAAAACGGGCCAAAGCTGCAGTGAGAGGATGAATGCACACAGCATTGCTGGCCTACAAGAGGTAAAGGAGGGACTTGGAAAGACTAGTGGTACTACTGATTTATATGAAAACATTTTAAGATTTTCAGATTATGCTGGGGCATTTCAGAATCCAGGGCATGGTGATTCTTAGCAAATGGTGGACTTCAAAAAGTAGATCATCTAAAGAAAAAAATTATTGCAATTCCCTTGGCTTGCAGAAGGTCAGGGTATGGCAGAGAAGTTGTCGAAGGTTTGGTTTGTTTGTTAGAAGGTACATTCGAGTTTGTTACAAGATTGTTTGGTTTGTTGCAGAAGGAAATGCAAAGGAAACATTTCAATAAACCTTGTTAAAACTGTCATTGTGCTTCTGTGCTAGTGGATAACACAGTTTTTACTTTTCTCCCTTTCTTTCGTCCTCCCTTTTCTTTTTAATGAATGTTAATAACCTGGCTCGCAAAGAAGTGACCTTATCAAACAGTGTGCTTTTCATCAGTTGCTTTCATCTGGCCTGGAACACTTAATTTAAATAAATAGAAGTTATTTTTCCATTGATTTGAAATTTTTAGAATAATTGCCTTTTTCCCAATTAACCTCAGTGTGATGTCTTCTTCTTTAATATGTTTGATATAATCACAATAGACAGGTAAATCTCCTTTCTTTTCTTTAACTTTGTGTGGTGTTTTTGCCAGTAGACTATCACAAATTAAGTTAGACTTGCTTTCAGACTTTTATAGTGCTATTGTATAGTCCATTATGTACTTGTATCTCATGTTTTGGTTGCATTTTTGCATGCAGAGTCAGCTTCTAAACTTGTAACTGACCTTTAAACAACAACAACAAAAAAAAAGAGTCCAAGGATTGGACTGTCATCCTCTAGAAACACTGGGCGTGTGATAAAATTTGGTCTTTCCAGCATGCTAAAATAACCATCGCTAGGATGCAAATCCTGAGGAAGACTGTCAAATAAATATTCATTTCAAAAGCTAAGTAGATGAAGTGTATCACTAATATCTGAGGTCTTTACTTCCTTTGCTTATATTTTGAAATAGCTCAAATTCCCAGGTTCTACCCCCGAGTGTTTCCAAAGCTGCTCTTGTTCTTTTTCTACTCTTTTTTTTTTTTTTTTTTTTTTTTTTTTTTTTTTTTTTTTTTTTTAGAATAGGTTTTCCTTTTTCTGCCTGTTAGAAATAGAACTTAAAAATGCAAAGCTTATCCATTTATAAGAACTTCTTTTCTTGGATGAAAGAAGAGGACAAACAGCTGATCATTCATTCTTATTCCACTGATGGGCCACCTGTGTGAGCTGAGAAAGCTCGAGATTGCTCGTCTCTTATATTTTCCAGATTATTTTCTGGAATAAGCATCCACCTGTACATCATCAGTAAAATATTCAGAGACTACATAATTAAATACTCGGCACAAGGAATCAGAAAAAGGAGAATTTTATTTTACTAGAAAATTCTCTTCAGTATTCAGTAAAGCTACTGGTGTACAGTAGTAGTGCAGGCTTTTTTTTTTTTTTTTTTTTTTTTTCTTCTCTCTCTCCCCTCTCTCTTGTCTTTCACAACAGATAATATGGGTTGTCCAGTCGGGATATAGCACCAAGAGAGTTTTTTGTTGTGCTCAATGCAAGGAAAGCTGCCTTGTGTGATTGTGTGACTGAAACGGGAAGCAAACTTAAAGCATGTTGGTATGTCTGTGTAGCCCAGGCCTTAATTTATATTCAATTGCTGATCTACCAGTGAATTTACTGTAAGGTCAGTCAGTGATCAAAATATTAAGGTTGATTTTACTATGGTAATTAATTTTCTTCATTAACCTGAACACTGCCAAGGTACTCTTGTGTATATTTTTACGTCTGTATTTTCTTTTTATTGGTGAATTTTTTACTGTATCAGTGGAATTAGATGACGTGAAAATGACTATTGCTATGAGGTGCTTTGTCATTTTTCTGCTTTATCTACATGTACTTTAAGCCTAGGATTAATTTTATCCCTAATAAGCAAAGAAGCTGCACAAAATTAAAAGCCACCATTAAATTCAAAGAGACAAAACACCCCTATTAATTTGAAGGGAGCAGTTTGCTGAACTGGGGCCGTTGGCTTAAGGCCAAATGGGTGGTTATAGAAGCGTGAAACAACTAGGCAGATTGAAATCACTGTCGGTCCTTATCGACTGGTAAAAAAGGCGGTGGTTCTTGCTTGCACGTCTAGTCATGCCATTGTTGGGGAACACGTGGAACCCACATTGTTGGGGAACATTTCCAAATATTTTTTTATTTATTAAATATATTATATATTTTTATGTAATATATTTATTAAATATATTGCATTTAAAGCAATGGCACTGAACAAACCAGAGAATGCCTTTATTTTTTTTGGTATGAGCTGTGGCTTGACAGATGCTGGATGATCATCTGTACACAAAAATTAGGCAAGGTACTTTGGTTTTTCCTCCCTGAACTTTTCTTTTTTTTTTTTAAGGTAAGATACTATCAGGCCCTCATTTGAACTGAAGGATGGTGTTTTAATTGAGTAAAAATGAGTCTGTCAGCCATTTTCAAAGCCAAATCTTTTCTTTAAATTGGCTGGGTTTATTATTATTTTTGCACTATAACTTCAAAAATGAAGTTAGCATTTACAATCAAATGCTCTAGAACAGTTTATACAGCTGCTGTGTCCAGCTATCAGCAGGCTTGGTAACGGAATATTGGGATTATTTATCTGCTTTGCTTAAATATTGGAAATTGGAAAATATCTAATGTTTCAGTGAAATCTTGTATTTTCATTCTGTCATCTTTATCCTCTAGATATTCATTTTATCTACTCTATCCTCTCACACTTTGTAAATGGTAGTTTCTGGGTGTAGAAGCAGTATCTTCTTGCTTCTAATGTACGCAGCCTAATGCTTGGCAGCCTTTTTTCCTACTTCTTGGCTAATCAGCTTTCGTGATCAGATACTGCACACCACCATTTCATGGGCATTCTTTGAGCTGTGATGCATGTTTAGAAAGCCCAAATCTTGCAGTAAAGCTTACCCAGTAACTGTGAGGTAGATTACATACACTCAAACAGAAGTGCTTGCAGGCACTTGCTTTTGAAGTCCCGGTGCAGGAGAACCAAACAGTAGGTAACAAACACCGAGCCCTAGGTCTGTGCTGGTTCTAGAAATTTAGTGGCTTACTGTCCATTTAATTTTTTTGTTCCCCTTTGTAGGGAAGTGTTTTAACTTTCTTCCAATTTAATATTCTCTATTCTGTTGATAAAATGCTTTCCTAAATAGCAAAGTGCAGTTAAGGTCTATTTTTTTCTCTTAAAGAACATGTCCCAGCCTGGCCATGTCTGTAGCCTGTCCCACCAGCTCCATACAGGGTTGACCACAGATGTTTATGTAGCCAGAAAGAAGCTTCGGTGAAGAAGCAGGCTCAACCAGATCACCTCTTAGTTACAGATTTATTTAACTAGACATCTTGAGAAATCTGAAGAGCACATATTTTGTCATGTTGGAGATACCACTATTTCTTATGCCTCATTCTGGTTTCTTTCCTTATCATAGTAAAATTGTGTTCATACTGGAGTGGAGGTATATGGGAGAGTAAATGATAGGTAATGTGTCTTGATTTTATTTTATTTTTTTACTTATTTATTTATTTGATAATTTACTTCCTCTTCCCCCAATCTTTGTGGCTTGGCAAGTCAGTGTGATTTGAACATTTAATAAATCCTTCTTCCTTCATTTCCTCCTAGATTTTTCTGTGTGTACTTCAGTCATATTGCAGGAGTTGACATGTATATAAATCCCACTCAAATCAAATAGAAATTAAACATTGATAAGGTTATGCCATAGTTTAATAAATGTAAGCCCTGATATCTCAGGTAAATAGTGAGTAAAGGAACACACAGCTTCATGAAAGGAAGGATTTCTCTGGGAAATCATGTTTAAACTTGGTGGGGATTTTTCTGTGCTTGTATTAAGCTGCTAGAATCACTTAGCAGATGCTCTTGAGTGTGATTTATCTACAACTATATTTGTTTTGTTGTTGTTTGGGATTTTTAGATCTTATATTTATCGGAGTTTCCATGTTGTTTGAGCAAGGAGTCAGAAGGCAGCACTCCATGAACACAGCAGGCACTGCAGGAGCAGCGTTGCTCTCGGCAGACCTCGCAAACGTCCTGCCACGTCTCCTGTGCCAAACAAAGAAGATGCCCGTGTGCAAGAAGAAAACAGGCTGAGTACTGACCACCCACTGACTGAGATAGGAAAAGTGGGGTCTTGTTAAACATCTCGTCATTAATAAGCTGTTATACAAGAGCACTTCTTCACCTGAACTATTAAATTACATGCAGTTATGTATAGGTAACGTGAAAAAATAAGATGTGTTACAGTTCTCTACTACAGAATAACAAAACCCAGAATATAATTTTAATGTGGAGTTTCTGTCCATTTAATCACATGCACACTTTTCCCAAGGACATGAAGTAAAATTTGTTAATACGTTATAAGCAAAGCTTTTATTGACATGTTTTGTGATTATTTCTTAGTTGGGCATTTTGCAACTGCTTTTTAGTTTGCAATACCTGGAAAAGCCCCACGCACATACAATTAATGCATTAACTTGCTAAAGTTTGGAGTTTTCCCATTTAGAAGTCAAACATCTGAGAGTATAAATTTTATTTGACAGGGGTTTTTTGTGTTTACATGTGTAGTATCATCAGAAGTGTTTCTAGCTTCACCTGTGTGTCCCTGAAGGTAAAGGCTAGATACTTTGCTTACGCTGTTCTCATTACTGGGTACATTTGCATCGAAACAAGATAATTACAATACCTTCTGCTTACAGTAGATTCCCCGTGTACTTTTAATTAGATACAGGCTCCTTGATTTCATTTGAACAATTATGTAGCTTGCTATGCAATGTTAAATAGTTTGTGTTTCACCCCAGAAGTGTGTGAAGTAATTCATAAATATGATAGGATCATAAAAATCACTTTGCTGGTATAAAATTGCAAATGGTGAAAAGCAAGCCAGAAACAGCATGACCAGGAATATATGGCAGAGGAGGTGGGTACTCCCAGGAGAGGGAGGGAGTCTTGGAGCTACACAGGGCAGAGGAAAGCAGAGAGATTTGCATCTACTGCAAATCTTTCCCTCCCTCCCTGCCCCTGTCCCCCACCCATCGTGGCAGTGAGAGGAGCTTCCCTGGTGATTGCAGAGTATCGCTTGCAGGTTTCAAAGGAGGCTAATAACCATTAGCTCCAAACAGCATTATCAGTGGGAAGAGGAAGAAATGTCTTTTTTATACTGTGTATCTGCAGATCTGTGGGATCCTAAATGTCTGAAGGTTCTGTTGATGTCTTGCAGAAGGACAAAGATAGTTCGCTGTGCCACTCTTCTGTTGCTTTGTCCTGCTATAGCTGCTGTGGCTCTGCTCCCATTCATTTCCTCACAGTGGGGAGCGTAAAATTAGCTTGTTAAATGCTCACAGTACCTTAAACGGGGCACTCTACAACGGCTTTTGAAATGCTCACTGGATTGGCAAAGCCTTTGGGGTTTTTTGCCTCCATTCTTTCTGAGCATTTTCTGTGCATCTTGCCTATCTCAAGTGTCACTCTGCATTTTCCCCACTGGATTTGTGGCTACTTTATTGTGTGTTTCACTTCTTAACCGCTGTGGGTTTGGGGATTTTTTTTTTAGCAGTCAGTTTACCGGTAGTATGCAGTAGGAAAGAAGCTTGTCCAAAACCACTGATTTTAACACAACAGGTAATTTCTGTCCGTGTCTAAAGACTTACCTTGATGCTAAGCCTGGTCAAATGACGGCTCAAATCTCTCTAGTGTCTTTTGCCCATTCCTTTTTCTTTGATGCAGCTTCCATCTCTCTTGAGAGTATAACTGTTTTAAATATATACTGGTCATGTTGTGATCAGAGCTTGCATTCATATATTTTTTCAAAGAAGAAGAAGGTGAATAGAGGATTTGTTTCCCATACGTGCACACTGTACTTAACATCACTCAGAACAACTGAACAGAGGTGTTGCCTCTAGGCCTAACAGGAGATGAAAAAATAATTGTGAGCAGCATCCAACCTGCTTAATGTGAATTCCTTTCCAGCACAGGCGTGCAAGTTTAAAATTAAGTTTCTGATACTCCATTTCAGGGCAAGCTTCATGGCGCTGTGTTCATTGTGTCAGCAGGAGGCAGAGCCCTTGCTCTTTCACCAGACATCCTAGAGCAGCCCTTCTCCTTTCCCTGTGCCATGGCGCGGTGCTGGGCAGCCCACCCCTCGGGTTGCAGGCACTTGAAAATAGTTGGGAAACAATCAGAAACAGGGAGTTTTCCCATTTTAGCATGGGATAGTCTTCTGAAGGAAGTCTTGATTACAGCTAAAGGAGCTAAGCCTGCACCTGAATCCAGACATTTGTTTTCTTTGATAGTAGCCAGTCTTAGCCATCTCAGCAGACAGTTCACAAAGATCGTTCTGCTTTCATTTCCAAACAAGTTTGTGGGTTTTTTTCATCAGATCCTAAAGAGCAGAAGCAGCCTTCGAATCCAGTGACTTTGTACTGCTTCCTCACTGCATAGTTCTAACAGCTTTTTCGTGCATTTTGATGTTTGGGTTTTTAATTTTTAAACCAGGTTCTCTATTACTGATGAAAAGTCAACATCAAAGATACTAATTTGGAGGCAGGTCTTCTCCTTGTCTAAAAAAGAAACAGAAACATTCTAGCTATCTGATTTCCAAGGGAATGCTTAATTTTATTATGCCAAATTGCAGGTGCTATCTATTAAATGACGAAACTTAGCTAGCAACAGTCACTCAGAGTTAGAAGGCCACAGTATAATGTAATTTTAAAATGGGAGTGTGTGGTTTATGCATATGGAAAAGGATAACAGAAATTCTTGATTTTTGTATTACCATTTGCATAGTTCAGAAACAGAATGTCCCCCGTCTGTAGTTGACTGGAAGGTCAGAAGGTTTCTGGTTTTAATGAATTGAAAATCTCTTTGTTATGACAAATCCTACTTTCTTGAGCAAATGTATTTTTATTTTGTCCTTGCTACAGTCATTCCCGTTTAATATAAAATGATACATACTCCTTCAATAGACATAATGCTGCAGTGTGGCTGGGCTTCATGTCCTCCTGTATTGTGCTCTGTTCCTAGGTGTGGTATCCATACCCAATCTATCATAGGGGCACCAGTGCAAGAAAGACATTAGCTCAGATTAAAAGCAGTTGCCAGCTGTCTACCTCTGAATATTACACCTGTTTTACTGTGATGATACAGTCTCCCAGGCCTTCACATCCAGACTCATTCCGGAAAGCGTCGTGAGTGATTATGCAGTCTGCGTCTGGCAACGTACCTTGGCAGGTGTAAAGAGGTGGTGTCCCCTTCACAAGGTATAAGTAGCACGTTGAGTATTCCAGAGGGCTCAGGTGCCCTGAGATGTCTCACTGCACAGCTTTTGCAAGAGAATGTCAAAGCATTATTTCTCGGGCTATATCTTGTGGTGGGCTTTTTTTTGTGATTTCTGTGCTTTTGCACCCAGCATAAATAAGCAAATCCTTAGTTTCATTGCACCTGTAAATTCTCTATGCTGCATGGTGAACATAACCGTTTATCTTACGTCAGGCTCCAATCACCACATACTTCTCAGTCATCATATATGTTATTTTGAAAACCTCACTTCTGTGCCAGAAATCTGTAAATGCTCCAAAACATATTGCAAATGCCCCCCACCGTGTTCCCCCTTTTCAAGAGATAGTGTCGTCTTCTACTTCATCTCATCTCCAGAACTCTCAATTGACATTGAGGCTTGAGTGCTAACGATATCTACTAAATTGCCTGCTTAATTGTCTCCGAAGACAGGGAAACTCTAGAGCTTTTTGCAGTGCTTCCATTTATCAGTTACCAGACAGGGTACCCTATCTTAGCCAGTCTGACAGACTGCCAGAAGGTGGGCAATTGAGGGGAAGAAGGCTGGCAAGAGAAGGGAAAGGTGAGGGTCAGAAGTTACCTGCATTATTAAGGTGGAGTGAGTGTTCTCAGTGAAGAATAAATAGTGGCACAGAGATTGCATTTCATTATCTGTCAGTACAACGAGTGCTTCTCATGATTTTGTGAGTAGGAGGAAGGGTGGTTAAGCTAGAAAGGGTCCACCAAGCTTGTAAAATTAAATCAAAAAAGATGCAAAATCAGAAACAGCTTTCCAGGGAAGAAGCTCTGTGGAAGGTGAGAGGGGGACTGTGTTTCTTTCAATACTACAACAACTACAGTCAATGTGGAGCCCAGCTGTTAGATGTTATCTGGGCATGTTTTGTTTCACTTTTTTCTTCTCTATTTGTTTCCAGTTTTTTATAATTTTAAATTCACTAACGTACTTGGTGAGAGCAAACCCATGTTTGGGAGGGTTTTTTTTTCTTCAAACTTGACTGTTGGTAAGATTGATTTCTGAAAACTCAGGAAGTCAGGAATCTGCAAAGTTGGAAGATGCCAGCAGTGAGGTTGCAGTGGGAGATATTACGGAGTGTTCATTGACCATGAGCCCTGTGGTGAGGGAAGAGGGATAAGTAGGCACCCACAGCTACAGCTGGTGAATTTTGTTCCCCAAAACCATATTTTAACAAACCGAATAGAGAATAATTTTTTTATTTAATACTTTTAATAGGACTACAATGATAGGAACTAATACTATTTAGTTTGTTGTGAACTGCTCTTTGGCTCTTTCAAATATTGTGCCTTAAGAGTTTCAAGCAGAACAGCTGACTTTTCCCTAAGGTTGTTAAACCATATAGCAGATTTATGTTTGCGTATGTAGCTTCTGTTATGCTTCGTGAACACTTCATGAATGCTTTGAATGCTGAAAATGTCTCGGTCAACTTATAGAAAGCTGAAAACACAATTTGTAATTTTTTTTCTTTTTTTGTGGTTTGTTTTTTTTTTTCCTTTTTTTGTGGTTCCCCTCTTTCCTCCCTGTAAGGTTTGGTTTGGATTGTTTACTTACCTAAAATAAAACTGCCACAGTTCTCCTCAATCTTGCAATTGTTATTTATCAATCCAAACATGTACTGCCTAAACAGAGGACCAAAATGCTTTAGACTTGTTTTGATAATTGCATTGTTGTTAAAATTTGTTCTAATCCAAGCCTACAGAAATCTACAGAGTAGATTTCTAAGTCATGGTTGCCTTTTCAGCAGCAGTTGTCCTTGCTAGGTTTTTTTTCAGCAGCAGTTTTCATTTGTTTGGGTACATGGAAAATGAATGTGCACTGAGAATTAACTATACATTTGATAACGCTGTGAGATGATGTTTCAGGGTTGCTAGTGGGAATCATCTGTCTGGAGAAGGGGCCTGGGACCTCTTGGGCCACCCAGGGCATCCATGAGCTGAGTGCTCTGAGTGAGCTCAGAGATGCAGTCCCGGTACCTGGCTGCCCCACGCTTGTAACTCAAGGACAAACTGGACTTTGATACGGACAACTGGCTTCTATCTTAAATCCCACAGCTCTTGCCAGAAGAACTAAAGACTTCCCAAGTAGAAGTGACTAGTTCTCAGAGCCGATGAAGTATGCCTTTAGTGGTTTTCTACGAGTCAGATTTTATCTATTTCTTTGGAGACTTTGATCAAGTGTGATATTCATTACATTATCCATATTATGTAAATAAGTACAGATTTTTCTCTTGTTATGGCTGTACAATGCAAATGTAATTATCTTTGAGGAGGTGCAGAATATGGAATCTGTTAAAGTGTGGAGTTCCCTACACCTTGAAGAACAGTGGCAAAGTTTAAGTGCTGGCTCAGAAAGGTTATTAATTAAATCTTGATTTAGATTCAGATAAAAATAGGTCTATTAAATGCATGCTCTTTAATTAGGTCTTCCTTTTAAAGTAATGCAAATCACATAAATTATTATACTAAGTATTATATGCTTGTACTACAGAAATAGCAAAGTTTATATTTAACATTCCTTAATGTTAATAAGTCAAGTAAGTTGTTTAACGTCGCTAAACCCTAAGAGTGTTGTCATACTTGCAAACCACCTGAGGATGTGAACAAAACAATCGACAGATGCCTTGTTCTGTGAAACAGAAAAGTATCCTTTCTATCTTCTGAGTTATCCAGTTCACAGCTATTTGTAAGCTGTATCAATTTTTAACATCTTTCACAATGTTTTAAATATTTTATCCTACTGATTTACTACTTGCAATTAAATCACCCTTGTATCACCCAGGTCAGAATATTGCCACATTAATTTTGCCTTGAAAAACATGGGCTAAAGGCTACAATGTTAATGCTAAACCAGTCAGAGCATGTTATTTAGGTTATTTAGTTGTGTGTTAATGTGATACAGAGCAAATTATTTTACTGTTACATTCATTTGTGGGACTTACACTTAGTTACACACTTATACATGATACTTATGCTATATCAATATTCTTTCTTATATTAGATACAACACTTTCTTGATGAGCCTTCAAGCTCCTTTCTGGCTTCTATTAGTGCATCCTCATAACTATTCTTTCAGAGAGTTTTAATATCAGTAACAAATACCTTATTGACCAGGGTCAATAAATATTTGAATCCTTTAAAAAGTTTAGAACACTTCACGGTAACTCCATTAGTTAAGTAGGGGGTTTTTTTTGTAACACCTCGCATATCTGCTGAGAAACTGTTTTTAGCACTTTGTTTTATCATAATCAGTATCTTTTCAGGAGCTTAATCAGTGTTCCTCTTATAAACCGCTTAAGTCATACCAGTTCCTGTATTTTCATCACAACCAATTTATGTCTCCTCTTTTCCCTGTCTTAAAATACCAAATTTTTAATGATAAATATGTGTCTGTGTCCTGGTGGGATACTGATAATGATGATTAATTATGGTTAAGGAGGAAAAGACTTCTTGCACTTTGGTGACTGGAATGTCATAAAGACATTTATACATGTCTTATACATATTATTAGAATGTTAAAGTAGTCCCCTGTTGAGACATAATATAGTGTACCGAGAAGAATATAGTGAAGTGTCAGGTAAGTGCCTCCCTCATGCACTCTATTCCTTGATTTCAAGGGTCCAAAAAATATGCAAAGCCTTGTGGACATGCAGCATAACTAGCCATCAGTAAAATAGCTCACTTACCAATGCAAAGCCATGAACGCAGTGTATGTGGCTAAGCTATGTTTCTAACATTAAACATGCAAGCAATCCATCTGAAATCACAGGGATGATTGTCCACTACTTTAAGGTACATGAGCAGAGAGGCAAAAATCTGCTTATGTGTTGGAACCATAAGTAACTCCTTATGCTTTAGTAGGATCTGATATAATTAAAATTACTACCTTTTTTTTTTTTCTTCCCCCTGAATTGGAGACTTTGCTTATCTTACTGGCGAACAACTGACAAATAAAATCCCTGGCTTCTTTTCAAACCGCACATCTCATAGTACAGAGTTAGCAGCGCAGCATGCAAGTGGATGTTCCAACAAGGGTTGGATCTTGTTACGGGCACTGGAGAAAAGCTTAATCTACAATATTGAAACCAGAAAAAGACTTACTTGTTTTCATAACATCATTATTAAGTCACATAGTCATAATATGGGTGTGAAAATGGAGAGGAATTGTCTCTTTTGAATGCATGAAAAATATTCCTCTCTAGGGAAAATGATTCCTAAACACTCTCCTGTTGAAAACGTTTCACAGATTCGTCACAGCCATCATGCCATTCAAATTTGGGAACACGAAAGAAAGTGGAATAAGCCTCTTCCATCTTAAATTAACTGTGTATCTAAACTGGGGCACATTGTGTCCACTGACAAATACTGTTTCCTTCTCGATTTGAAGCCATCTGGTCAAGTTGTGTTTGGAAATGGCTTAAAATGCGAAGTGAGTTCAGGAAGTGTAACAGTAGAGAGATTTGAAAAAAATCCTGTATATATATTTAGAAAACAAAAATTCTTGTTAATAGTTATGTAGTTCAGCCATTGGTTTAGGAGACTGGGAACTAAGTTAACCATTTTCATACTGTGTTCTATTACATGCTGTGGAAACAGCAAAACTGTGCTTATAGCTGCCCCCGGTGTTTCAGTGTAAATATTTGTTGGGAAAGTCCTGGTAACCTGTGTAATATTTTGATGAAGTCTTTGGGTGATTTATTAAACATTGAGGGTGTTTTTACCAGAAAGACAATGATATCCCTAAGGGAGCCTGTGAGAGGTATCATGTTGGCCTTGTTTGGGGTAGACCTTATCAGCATCAAGCCATAAAAAGTTTATTTTGAAAGTACTGACAAGTGGCAGCTAGATGAAGTTCTTCTGATAAAATTCTGTAGGGAATAAATTGGATACATATTTCTCAAATAACTCATCCTAAATATAATTCTCCTAAATACCTGTAGGTATGTGCTAACATAGAGACCCTAAAACTTGTATTTTTAGAATAAATCCCTTTTCATGGGGAAACAAAAGCATGAAAGATACTTTTAAATTTAGTTTCCTCTGATAGATTTCTGTAGCTTCAAAAATGCAAATTAAATGGTTAGATTGCCAGTTGTTACAGAAGGAAAAGCATGGGCAATGGCAGTGAGTTAGTAAGGCTAAATCTGTGTTTGTTTAATTAGTAGCTGCTTGAATCTGAAATGTTTGTAATCTTATATGTAGAGCTCAGTGAGCGTTTACCCTTTCTGTAGTTTACGTTACGTTTACATGAAGTTTTAAGGGTGAGTATTCGATTTGTGAAAATCACTGGATGAATTTTATCCATCATCTTTAAAGCTGAATTGGGTGTGAACATCCACAACTCGGTACCAGCTTAGAAATGTTCTCTCACCATATTTGATATTAGGCATCTAACTTTTATTTTAGATTGTTGTTACTAAATCATAACTTGCAGGCATCCTAGCTTCATTCATTTTCAGTAAGGCCTTTGACGTGGTCCCATACTACATCCTTCTCTCTAAATTGGAGAGAGATGGATTTGATGGGTGGACTGTTTGGTGGATGAGGAATTGGTTGAACGGTTGCATGCAGAGGGTAGTAGTCAACAGCTCCATGTGCAGATGGAGGTCGGTGACAAGTGGTGTGCCTCAGGGGTCCGTACTGGGACCAGAACTGTTCAATATCAAATGCTAATTATTTATCACTTTTTTTGCACTGCGTAATATTGCTCAGCAAAAATTTTATTCATAAAGTAGGCATTGCAAAGCTAGAGGAGTTTGCAGAATTCAGCATAGTAATAGGATGTGTTTGTTTGCTAACGCTTCCACTCATTGCAATAGGAGCTTCATTTCTGGAAACATAAAATACTTTTTCTTTGTGATTTATAGAAAGATGCTTAAAGTAATTCAGTTTGATAAGTAGGTCTTTCAGAAATGATTAAATGCTTCCTATTCTCTAAAGAAGAAATAGATACACGCTTTAGGTTATTATATACAGGCTGGCAAATTGCTTCATAATGCTTTCTGTCTTATTTCTATCCTCTGCTCTGAAAAGCAAGAACCCAGTAGCTCCTCAGACATCAGCATAAATGATGAACAAACTTGAAAAGGAACTTTAGTAAATTGGGGAAATCTTTAAGAATGAAAGTATCTTCTTGGCCAGGCACCATTGCCTTTAACGTCTCTGTTAAAAGGAATTCATACCTGACAAAAGAGGCAATTAGTTTGCTGAGTGACAACAAGAAATGTCACCACTGGTAGTAAACTGATGACTCTATTCCTTATTCTGTTGGCAGGTCTTATTATTATGAACATTAAAGTAATCGGTTCCCTGTCACTTAAAATCCATACCTACCTCTTCCTTTCCTCAGATACCCTGACTTCAGTTGCTGTATTATTTATGAACTGTTTTTACTAATCCTTGCTGGATCATTACAATGATCTTGCAATCTAGGTAGAAGTATGACCCATAATAAGCATGAGGAAGAATTGACAATGCTAGCATATAATCATTGCTGAAGTGCTGTTTATAGCTTTGTAATGACATAGGGATCCTCCACTGATTTAAAGAAGAAAGCAAAGAGGATATAATTCAAAAACGTAATTTTAGTAAAAATTTTTTTTCTACTGAAAGGGAAATGAGGCAGACTTTTTCTTTCTTTCCTCAACTGTCTACAACAGTTCAGACCCTCCTTGGTGTCCTGGCACAGTCTTTTCATGAATGGCGTGCTGGCATCGTGCTATTTACCAGATGTACCCAACCCGAGACTGATTTTGCTCCTTGTTCTACTTTCCTCGCTCTGGGATTGCTAACTAAAAACAATAACTACAAAATAGCAATCAGAATATTTCAACTGATCTTAAATTAAAAAACTGCTGCCTATAAATTAGGAGATATTAGACAGAATAAAATAATCTCTCTCAAAATTTTGTGTAGGCTTATTGAACGCTTGGAAAATGATCCCAAATTTGCCAGTTGGATGCAGAAGGTGCGTCTGCATTTTAGTTCAGATGAAGTGATCTCCACTTTGTGTGCCTCACTTCATTTTGTGAAATGGTTTGGGTGTATGCAATCTGGAATTATTTTTAAGTAAAATAAAGTGAAGGATACATTTCAGGAAAACACCTTCTGTGCTTTGGTGAAGATTGGTTGTTAACAATGGGGCCGGACTGAAGCTAGACTGAAACTCCTGAAACACATAGAGGGCAAACCACCCGTGTTGGTCACCAACCATTTCACTGTACTCCAGTCATTGACCATTTCACAGACTCCAGTCTCTTCTGGGCTTTGAGCTTTCTCCTCTCTATTGATATTGTGGTTTAAACTTTGTCTCTTCCAATTGTCAATTTGAAATACTGCGCTCAGTTCAAATTTAGCAATGTAAGGGATTAAAATGAGCTGGTTTGTCTTTTCTTGATCTTTCACTAGGGATGTTGCACAATGTCTGCCCTTGGCCATTGAGTTGGGCCAGAGCAATGGTTGCCTTCTCTGATGCTTATTGAACTCCAGGCAATTACTCACACTGTAGAAGGTTAAGGCTGTGCTATAGTTGTTGGGGTTTTTTAAGTAGGTTTAGAGAAGAGTGTAAAAAAATAAGCCAGCAAATAATCTAGGAAAATCCTATAAAGAAAAAGAAATAAAGATTGCTGGTTGCAAACCTGTGTGTCTAAACTGTGCATGTAAAGAAAGAAAACCCTTCATTTCACCTCTTGAGTTCTGTGGGAAGCACTTCTCTGAAATACTGTGCTGTTGCTCTGGCTCTTCTGCTGCAGGACGCGTTAGTATGGAGGGAGAATCTTAAGTTAATGACATGATTCATGGCAGTTTCAATTCTGAAATCCATCACTAGTATAGCACGCTAATGACTTACCATAACATCGCTTATCCAGCGAGCGTGCAGTTCTGTTGTTTGGTCTTGTATACGCGAATGGCTGCTGGCCATGCAGGCTGGGGAGGCGAACAGGGTCTGAAGTGCGATTAGCTAAATACTTCAATGATAACTTTCAAAAAACAGTCACAAGGTAAATGGTGTAACTCGTTTTGGCAGTTGGTGATTTACAGGAACATTAACTTTCAAGCTCAATTGACAGCCTCGGAGCTATGTTTCATATAAAGTACATGCAGTTTGGAAAGAAAGTCACAGAGACAAAGAAGTCATCTATTCCATTAGAGGAGGTACACTTTTAAAAATAACTTCAGCTTTATGAAAGGAGGCATTAATGAAGTATTACTCTTACCCTTCTTTTCTTGATTCCAAACAAAAGAAGCAGGTGTCTTGCTATAGACACCTGCAAAATGTTTTTTGTGCTGTCATGACAAATCATTCTATGTGATGGGCAATTTAGGAGGTCTCATGTAGAAGAATCAAAAGAAAAAACAAACTCAAAAGAGCTTTGGAAGTCGTGGAAACTTTGGCAACTTACTGTTAAAAACAGTCTTCAAAATAGAAGATGACTGTTCTGAAACCGTGATAGGCAATAGGATGGAAAATATCCTTCTAAGTTAAAACATATCTTCCTAAATACATCAGAGACTCTCTAACTTTTAATTTCAAGTAAACTTTTTACTTAAGAGATTTTAACTTTTTATTTTTGATTGGACTGATACTTCCAAGATGAGTACCTCCTTACATTTCCTAGGCTCCATCCTGTTTATTTCTTCTGTCTTTCTAGTTTGGTCCATGTTTTGTACTTTGAGTGGAGGAGAGGTTTTGTCTGACTTCTTACTACTTTGGTGAAATCTGATAATCTTTAACAGGTTGAGTAATTCTCTGTGTCAAATGAATAGAGTTGCTATTGTTAAAATGGTGTGTTTGCTACTCAATGAGCTAATTTGCAAGATCTGTGACACAAATTAGAGATACAGAAACTGAGATACAGCATATGTGTTTAATTTTTGCTGTAGTCTGTGTTGTATCTAGAACTGGCATAAAAAATTCATGTAACAGTTGTGACTGTAACTCTTATATAGTCTGAATTTGCCTTATTACTGTAAGTATTTTCAGATGTATGCCTTCAAGAATTTAATTTAAGACCCAAATGCTAAAGCGTCTGCTCTGGCAATACGTATTCCTGGCTGAATAAAATAATGCATTGGAACGAACAACACAGGTTCATCCTACTCCTCCACTGTGAAATATCTGGCTTTGGCCACTTGAGAGGGGTCATTAGCACTAATTGCAGTATTACTTGATGTCTGAAATAAAATGCACATGATATTGTGCAGGAAGGCCATCGTATCTTTCGTCCAGAACATTACTAGTCTGCGAGCCTAAATGTTTTGGTGTTAGGAGATGCTACTCCCATTACGTCTTTTTCTACGGATTTCTCAACACACCACCTTGGACAATTCACTTAATCTCTCAATTTATCTTTCTGTTATTGAAAACCGCACACAGGATAATAGTGTTTATGTAGAGGGAGGATTATTTGATTCATTGATAACTTTGTAGTCTTTCTGCTCTGAAGAATTAATTATTTAGTTGCATTTGAAAGTTCTATCAAATACTGCCAAGCATATTTATTCTTTAAAAAATGATCCAACCCATAAAGAACAAAACTAAATTAATTAATTAGACAGAAGTCATCTGTTCTAGGACTGGCCAGTTAATATTGCAGATGCCATCTTTTCACTCTCACTGAGCATACAGTTCAGGCTAGCATATCTGTAATTAAAGCTCGAATTTAAATACTGCTTAGAGCACTTACTAAGCGATTTGAGATGACTGTTCTCTTTCAGGATATAACAAGACTCAAAATGGGGCTAGCTTCTGCAGCAATGCGTAGAACGCAATGTGTAGATCACGTGTAAGGTAGCGCTCGCCTTTTCCCACAGTGATACCTGGATAACAGCATTAACAGAAATACTCCACCTTTAGAATACCTGTTGACCTCTCTAGTTTAAAATACTCATATCTTTCTCTTATTAGCATCTGTTGGGAGAAATGAAGTGAAAAGATTGCTGCCTTATTCTACTTAACAGCCTATGTAAATACAAATGGTAATATGCACACGCATATATTGTCCTAATTTGATCTCTCTGCATTTTTTTCCAAACAAAGCATTTTGTGTTTAAAAGAAAAGCAGGCGTTATTTGTCTATAAGGATGAACTAGCTCTGTGGCTAAAGTGTATAAAGAGAAAGCGAAGATGAAAAAAGAGATTTCACATAAAAGCAGAGCTGTAAGGAAACTAAGCTAAGTCTGCAACTTCCACAGTTCTGTGCTTTTGAGTCTGTGGAGTCTTTGTATTTGGGGACATCTGCAGAGGGAGGGGAAGGGAAAGTAAGACAAAGCTTTGCAGACAAAAGAGAAATTCAGATCTTTATCTTCCAGCTTCTAAAATGTATTTACGGGAGCCATTCATCCTTGCAGTCACTAGAAGTGCTTTCTGAATGTTCCCAGTTGCCTTGAAAGACTTCAGGGTTGAAATGTTGTATTAGCTTGGTAATCGTGTTGTGTCCTTCTCACCAGCAGGGTTTCAGAAGTTTCTTGCTCGTTACTGTAACTGAAAATCCAGGAGATTGTTGCTTTATAATTCAGTTGTGTTGTGAAATTGTCCTCTTCACAATTGTCCCCTCCCCTTGTCTGATTTGTGGGATGGCTGAAATACAGCCCTGCCTCTCCGGGGGTGGGGCGGGAGGGGTGATGTCTGTCATTAAATCTTCTGCCATGTGGACAGAAAGTGACTGTAGAGAAGCAGTGCTGGTGAGAGTAGCTCTGAGGTGCTGGAGGCCAGCCTGGGTGGGAACCCTGGTGTGAAGGGGTGAGGAGTTGTGCCTCCCACTCTGCTTATTTTTCCACACATTAGCACCCTGGTGAAGGTGCCGTTTTACGGTTTAGTCTGGGGCTTGGGGCGTGCATTTCCTTAGGTGTCATGACAGTAATTGTGAGTGGATCCTACGCTGCTTATCTCAAAGGAACAGAGTACATAACAGTATTCATTGGTGTAATTACTTCAGCATAAGCTATAAGTTATAGCTTTAACATGTGGATGTTAAGTGTTTTACACTGCTGTAACTGTAAATCTATCTAATTAGATGGAGAGTCTTTTCAAGATGCTGACCCCTGTCTAACAACACAAACCAATTTTTATTGATGGTGGTAATCCAGATGGCTAGTAATAGATAACTGAAAGGATAGAAGAGTAAGTGAAATTAAATAAACATTTGAAGTTCAGCTCTTACTGCAAGAAGGGTTAGTTTAGTAATTTGAACATTGGCAGTTCAGTAGAAGGCCTACTTGCTGTATTGTATCTGAAACGGTGAAGAAGTTCTTCAGCTTAGAAAAGAGAGGAGGAAAAGCTGTGAGGAGAGTCCTTGAACATGTTTTTTCTAAAAAGAAACCCACAACAACGCAATTTCTGACAAAAAGCCAGAAAACAAAAAGTTTTCATCCTTTCTTAAAATAAAGGTACACCCACAAGGACTATTAGTGCCATGTCAGCCATAATGGGGCTTTGTAGTTCTGCAGTTATGTTGCACCTATGATGTTTAAAAATATTTTTGAGAAACTGAAGAAGGTTACTTGATTGAAAAAGGAAAAAAAAAAAGCTATCAAAAGTAAATATTTTGGGATGTTAAAATTCACAATAGTTGCATAATTGAAACCAATGAAATTATTATTGTACTCCTAAGTACTTTAGTAAATTCCTTTAATTGGCTCATTTACCTTTAAAAGATACTGCATTGTTTATTACCTAAGTCGGTACGTATGTATATATCTAAAGAGTACAAAAGAGGGATAAATGTTAATTATAAGTAGCATTTTTATTCATATACTAAAACTAACTATAAAAATTGCTAAAATACTTGCAACTTGATGTGCAGTCTGTATTATGCCCTATAGGAAAATGAGCATTCTCTTTTAATCACTATTAATATTTTATGGTATGCCAAAACCTAGTAACAACTAACATAATATAAATAAACAGTAGCACAGACATCTCTGGTTGTTTTGTTCTTCGTAAAGATACTGGGCACAAAAGACGAGCTTTCAGAGTTCCTTGGGAAAGTAGATCTGAGCTGAGAGTTTTGGTTTTATTCCAACATAAACAAAACAGGGAATTTTGAAGAATTTCAGTTATGTTGAAAGTATTCTTACTTTCTGACCGCAATTGTTACAGAGTATGGACAAAGGATGCCATTTTATACCGGTGGGACATTCCTGCTTGTACCAGTTTGTGGTAAGCAAATTTATTCTGGCCAGAAAACGTCTCTTGGTGACAACTTCTATAAAATGTGGTTGTCGTTCTGCCACATACCACAGCGCGAGTTCCATACAAATGGGCATGTATTCCTGGTTTTCTGTAAAACCAGCATATTTATGGGTATAGGATTTCATAGTATTGTTTTATATTGGTAGGAATCTTACAAACAAACAAAACCCCCTTTATACAGCCTAAATAAAAAGGGTTTAAAAGTCAGATTCCAGAAGACTCTCTTCCTCCCACGTGACTCTTTATCATGGGCTGATAACTTTAAATAACTAGTCATCTTTATGTGAAAGAACCTAAACATGTATGTCTCTGTATGTATGTATGTAAGCTACAAACGCCAACAAACCTCCAGACTGGGAAACCAGGACCAAAAAAGCAAAGGAGGGATTGATGCAGCCATAGATTTGTTGCACTGGAGAAACCTCTTCTGGAAATGAGAATGACTATGACCCACAGTTAAATTTGTTCTCTCACTTTCACAAAGTCATGTACAGTAGGAAAGAGAAAAGCTTTCAGCTTTGGGAGAATCTTTGGAAACGTGTAATCAGTTTGGGTTTATCCCCAGTAGCAGGGACTGGGGGGGTTTGGGGGAGTGTATTACTAGGGTATAAATACGTGAACTGTAATTTTGCCCTGGCTCTGTGTGGGGGCAGGTAGTAGGTAAAGCTCCGTGTGAGCCTTTTTGCTGCATTGCCTTTGTTTCCTCTCCGCAAGGTAACAGTGAATGATTCTGATGAGGAGTTTGGCTGTAACTTTTAACATTGGGTTGACAAGGCCAAGGCGCTTGCATATTTTTGTCATTGCTGCGTTCATAACAGCTTGTATTTGTCGCACCTCTCAGCAAGGTGATCTCCCCTGCGCCTTTGGCACAGAGGGCAATCTTGGAAATAAAGGTTTCCAATTCAGTACGGTACGCTGCATCAGGACTGTTGTGTTTGGTAGTTAACTCCTCCAGATTTACTCACCCAGCCGATCAGTGCTGGCTGATAATGAAGTGGATGATTTATGAATGCTAGGGGCATGGTTAGGATGAACCTGTTGACATCTAAAAGCAGAAATGAGCGCGCTGAGCCTTGGGAAACTATAAAAGCTTTTTACGCTAGTGAATGCTTACTGTGCATTAGGGAGCTGACCTTAGTGCCCCAGAGCATTTAATTTTCTTTTCTTCTAAATTTCCTGGAATAATTTTTTTAAAATTATTTTTTACTTCTCCACACTAAAACTATTAAAGCCTTCAGCTTTCTCACATAAAACTTGTAGTTCATTGATTTCTCTGAGAGTCAGAAACTAATTTTCCTATATTAACACACAGGATTGTAAGCTGATTATCACAACATGCTCTAGCAAATACAGGACAACATATCTTCTGTTACTACTTAATGGTTTCTTCCATGGACTACTTCTATTATTGCTGAAACACAGCTTACCACGCTGTCTAACTTTCTGAAATGATAACTGTTGAATGATTCAATGATTCTGTGGGTTCTGATGGTGCTGTGGTCATGCGATCTATAGCGGTTTGGATGTGGGTTGTGATGAGAACCATGAAATGGGGTGTTCTGCCCTGCCTGCAAGAGGAAAGTCATGTCCTCAGAGCTCTGACTTTCAGTTACTGAAATTAAGTCACTGGAGCACACTTGTAGTGACATCTTGGCATAGCCTGCTTGTCAGCAGGAGATCTTGTGTTGTTCAGGGGGTTGTTTCACTCTGGAGACAAGCTATGGTTTGCCAGCTTACATCAAACGTGTGCGGACAAATGCAAATCTGCAGAAACAAGAAACACTGTGTTGCTAAAACTGTAAAGTACACCAGAACTAACACGGGCAAATGTGAGTTGTTTATGAAAAATGTGTTAGAAGTGCCATAGGGTAGAATTATCAGTTATAAAGATCTCACTCCCACAGCTTAGAATAGCTTAAAGGTGCTGGAGAATAAGATTCTGCACTGCTCTCCAGAGATCGTGTCTATTTTGTCTTAATTATTATAGCTCTGAATATTGTTAGTCTTTAATGCCATGTTGTGAAACCCATTATGTGCTCAGCTCTCCAACCATACAGCACGCAAGATATTTTTTTTTTATTCCCTTAAAAACCAACATACTAATTTAATTGATTCCCCCCCACTTCTTGAACTAGAATTTTGTGAGCAGTCACCATATAATTTACTTCACCTCCAAATACACCTGCATGTGTCAGTACATATATCCTCTTATGTCATGCTCTTTATTTCCTTCGAAGATGAACAACGCAATTCATTTTAATATTTCTGTAGGAGCGGTACGTTCACCTTACCTGTATCCATTTTCTTCCTGCCTCTCTGACCTATCTAATGACATGGTGTTCTTTACAAGATACAAAACTGTCTCATGTGAAATTGAGTTACTGACTTGCTCCAGAATGTCTGAACAGCACAGTCTTTCATTATGCTCTGGATTGTTGAGGTACAGCGGTCACTCTCACTAGAGCTTCTTAACATTATTTCTTTGTGTGGCTGGTTCTAGTCATTCGTCAGTTGAGATCAAGTCCTAGATCATGAACCTTTCTTTGGCATTGTTTTTTATTCCCCCCCCCATATTCTTTTCTTTTTTTTTTTTTTTTTTTTTTCTGGTACACTCACTCTGTAGCAGTGAGGCAAGAAGTAGAAGAAGTATTCCAGAACTGTAAGATGGAAAGGCATACCTTGAAGAGAAGTCCTAACTGTGGTGCATGTTGGGGTGTGTGAGCAGGTAGAGAACCTCCACTGGTTTAAGTAACTCCTTCGTGTGGGGCAGTGTATTCACAGTGTCCCTGCCATCTTCCAGCTCTGATGGACAGGGATGGCAGTGAGACTGGGAGCACTGACTGATCCGTTGACTCTGTCTGAACCCAACTGTGATGGCAAATGCTTAATATAAAATTAATCTTTCTCTGCTGCCATAGAGAAATAAAAAAAAAAAGAAATAAAAAAAAAAAAAGAGAAGAAGGATGACCATAACTTTCCTCTTGCAGCCAAGAGGTAAGCCTTCAGAAAACTTGGAGGAGTCAAAGGATTGATTTGTTGTGAAGGATAGTTAGAAGAGACAGCAAATCAATTTACTGAAGCGAGAAGTTTGTGGGAGGGTCTGCTAGGACTTGTGGTTAGGGAGGACTAGGTTAAATGGTGCCCCAAAGTCAAAGGATGTAGATAAAAGCAAACATTTGTGAAAGGAAAGGAAGGAATGTAGAATTAAATGCAGATCTCAAAGTAGCAAAGAACCTACTCTCGTGCTTGGGAATTTATGATAGAGGTAAATTGAAGAAGCCAATTGTTGGCAGAAAATTGCTTGAAGAAATGTTACAAACTAGAGACAGCTTCATAAGGACTGAGAAAAAAAGAGAAAGGGGAAAAAAAATCAGATCCCAATATGTTTCTGGGAGAGGAATGTTACAATTCTTTAAAGTTAATCTGTTTCCTCACTCACAGGATTCAGGACAATGCAGGATTAGGTCTGTTGTCTTAAAGTTTATATTTGTCATAGATCTTAAACACAGAAAATAGTTTTGCATTTTTTATTTGATCTTCAGCTTTCCAGAAGTCTTCCTCCATCCCTGTTGATGTACCTTTTGTCTAACATCAGTCGTGTGACACATGCTCATTTTGTTATGTATCAAAAGCCGTTGGTTTTGAAGGAACTCTTTTATGTCATTTTCTTTGTATGTCATTTAACACTTTTATTAATTATTTTAGCTGTGATTTTTATATTTGCAGTGGTTAAATTTTCTTAGTACAATCAGTGTATGTCTACAAAGGAGAACAAATGTCTTTTCATTCCCTGTTTCAAAGGGTTTATCTTTTGGGGCTTTTCAGTTAATATCTTAATCAGCAATGTCTCTTAGCACCCAGCGACTGAGCAGCAGTGACATTTTTGTTCTTCTCATTTTCATTTTTATTCCAACTCTTTATTTGCTGAAGAAACAGAATGGAATGATTGTTTTAGGATGTTGTCAGAATAGGTTCCTTGGGCTGGCCGATATATGTCTTGCCGAGTGTACTCGTGCCAGGTACGCTGCTGCATCAGAACCGAACGTAGGCATTTTGAAGGACATGAAAAGTTTATGATGTTTGCTTTTTGAGTTCCACTTCACTAATATTGAACAGCAGTGTATGTGCTCAACTACGGAGAGAAGGAAAGGGAAGAGAAGCTGGTGCATTTGTACAGCCAGCCTATCTGTACTGCATGTGATTGCCTAGAAAATTCCATTTGGTTCAGTCAACAAGTTTTATGCGGCCTCGTCTTTCTTTCCAGCTGCTCCCTTTGAGATAAGTCTGAAATAGTAAAGAAAGGAAAAATATTATTTTTACCTCCGAATGCTGAGACTCTATACACGTATAGATAGATCATAACAGCTTTACATTCTTGTAATAATGGCATTTTATCTTCATTTATGTTACAACGGGACTGACAAGAACATTTAAAGAACATTGTGGGACAAAGTGATTTCCATTTTCTGACTTCAGAAAGAGATCATTTAAATAAATCTTCTTTGCTTTCTCTTGTTGATAAAGTTTCAATTCACACATAATATTAACCTATATTTGAATTTAGAAAAACAAATAAACTGTAAAAATAGAGAATACTGACCCAGGATCTTTTTTGTTAATTTATGGGGTTTTTCTTATAGTGAGCCATGGACCAATATTTCCCCTATTAAAGTTGTTTATGGTGAGTTCGGATCTTACGTTTCAATAATAGTTCATGGGGTGTAGGAACTGGAGTAATAAAGAACAGAATCTGAAACGGTCTAGGGGCCACTGGCATGGAAGTTGTGAGAGCGTTTCATATTCCTTAAGATTTTGCATTTACCAGTAGATTTAGTGCAATAATCCTGAGATAAATGAATGTGGGTTTTTTTATGGAATACATAAATCATAGGTATTAGAGAAGATCAGACAAGACTTGTAGAACCCTTTAGAAAATTATCGCAATCTGCATAAGTGAAATTATTCCCAGTCTATTGCATATGGACAGAATAATGCACTTTATAATAAATTAATGAAAGTGGCTGCTGTGTATGACTTCACTGCCATATATTATTTCACTGCAAATATGCTTAATCAAAGACAAGTATCAATTCAGTGTCAATAGTTTTGGAATCCAGTGATGGCCATTTTCTGTGTTTTTGTCATTGCTTTTTCACATGCTCCAAATGATTATTTGCAAATCACTTAACGCTAAGCGAGATACGCAAAGCCCTCAACTTCTGCAACAAACAGAATGATGCTTCAATGATTTTTGTTTTTTATCTCATTAACTATTTCTAAAAGTTCAAATTATTCCTGGAATACAACATCTGGAAGAATTAAAGCAATTCCCCCTAACAGGCAAACTGCCATTTTCTTTAACAAGTGTAAGAGCTCGGCGTATACAATAGTAGCCCCTTTGATACTGTTTTCCTTAATCCTCTAGGATATATTTTTCCTACAAAATAAACAAAAGAGGATGGTTTAAAGTAATCTCTGTTGGTTATTTTGGTCTTTTTTGTTTTTTTTTTTATTTCTTATCTATGACCTTATCTACTTGAAATTAGAAGTTCCAGTTTTTGTACTTTTTTCTAATATGTAGAGTTTTGGTGGAAAAAACGGAGCTCTAGATCTTGCAAAGCTTCCTGTATTTCTTTGTAAGCTGTCTCGAACTGAAGTCTCTGCTGTCACGTCTTCACTATTTTTGGTGTTCAAACTAGCTAGAATTAAACCAGACCAGGTATGTGTACACGTTATCATGTCTTGGATTCAGCATTAAAAATCCTTTGTAACATTTTTGCTGAAATTCCGAGAGTTTAATTTTCACCTGCTTAGGGCCAGAGCTTGTAACTGAGGTATCAGATCATCTAACTCATCCCCTCAGGTTTCATGTGCCCATATCTGTATGTAACGTACTGCTGGCAAGTCAGATGCAGAAAAAGAATTATTTGCAGCAATTTAGGAAAAAAGCTTCACTTGTACATTTCTTAATTAGAGTATCCTCAACAGTGTAACAGTCTGTTTTATAAAAAAGCATAACAAAAATCAAATACATTCTCAGGTAGGACATCTGAAATACTTGAATTCTGGAGTGGCTCTGGAAGTGAGAGTGAGAGTGCATGTGTGTGACTACGCATCTGTTCAGAATTTGGAAAACACCTTTCGATTCTTATACATTGTGAATTCTACTTCCAAAGTTCTAGTGTATTTATGACAGTAGTTTTCTTCCCAGTCTTAACAAAGAGAGGGCATTTTGTCTTTCATCTTGGTATTAGGAATAAAAATTGTCTGCTGTTGCCTTAAAAATTACTGTATTTGTGACTCTGCTCTTTAGTTTGCCACTTCTAAAATGAGGAAAATGATGCTTCCAGAGGAGCGATGCTAGTATCAGTTCATTATTGTTTTTGTAAAACAGAAGGACTGTGCTTGAAAAGTTTTCCACTGTAGGTATTATTAGTGGAAGCGGACCTGCATAAACTAATTTAATCATATATTTATGGAAGATGTGATTTTAGATACTATGTTCTGGGTTTTATTTTTCTCTTTCCCCCGCCCTGCCCCAGGGGGGAAAAACAATCTCTTATTCAATAATTTATGAATAACAGCAAATAAAATAGAAAACATGGAAAGTGTCAGGAAACGTATTTGAGAAAGTATGTCAGGTTTGAAATAAGTTTTAAAATGGAAGCTAAGAACACACTTGGACTTAGGTACAATACAGTTGATAAATCAGTTTCTGACTGTCTTCCATCTTAAGTGAAGACACCTCACAGGATTAAGTTTAGACATCCTTAACGCCACTGTAACACCCGCTTATCAACGTTCTTCAGTACTTTTGAAATACTCCTCCTGCCTTGACCATTATTTAAAAGACTGGGATCTGCCCTGATCTTGAGTTCTTAATTCTCAGCTTGTTTACAAAACCTATGGAGAGCATGGGGTTTATTTCTTCTTGTGTTCATTATTTTGCCTTCTAAACTTTATCTAACTGTCTTCAGTGACAATGGCAATAAAAGTGTGCATTAACGCAGGCTTCAGCGCAGGCTGTGTGACCCTGGGGGTCGCTGATCGGCACCCATCCCACCACTGCCCTGTTGTGGCCATGCTTGGTGCTGGGTATAACAGGAGTAGGCAGACTCTGCCTCTGCTGCCTCCCTGTACTCTGAGCATATTTCTGATCAGAGTAGGGATAACAGATGCACCAGAGGTAATACTTGTATTGAGTACTTAAGTTTTAAAGCCACCCCAATATCTGTGCCAAGGAATCTTGTAATGATGTCTAGACAATAATGAGAGCACATCTATGTTATGATAACTTCCCTGAGTTTCCTGGGTGTGCCCTTTAGTTGTACCTATGTATAAAAACCCAAAGAGAAGTGATTTCATAACGTTATTATTTATTACATTTAGCTGAAAAAATGTTAGAATTTTATAATTCATCCTGGAATAGAGTCACTGTTCCCTATTAGCACAGCAAAATGTATGCTATTGAGGCAGAATTTTTTCTGCAACTTTAGACAGGATTCCTGACGTGGAGTGAAGATACGGCAAATGTGGTGGGACTTTGTGGACATCTGTGGATAGCAGTTTTCCCACTGGAAATAGTAAAAAAGTATTTTCATATTTGCTTTTCTTGATGGAAAGCTGTTGTGCATGGTTGTCCAAGGAAAGGGAGGAAACTGCAGGGGAGCAGATGGGCACCAGTGTCTTTTGGTTAATGAGATTGCAATACAACTTGAAATGGATTTTATTACAGTAATATTCAGAGTCTATCCTGACCACAGGTAAAGTAACATGTGATGGGGGAATGTGATTACATATGTCTATGCTTATGAAAAGACTCATATATTTTTCACAAGTTGTGCTGATACAGCCCACAGACATTCTTGGCTTAAGCAGGCGCTGGATCTCCCTTGCACTTAGAGTGCCTGCCTTAGAGTAGGTGGAGCTACTCTTACCTGTACATACCCTTGGTGACTCCTACGTGTGTTTCCTCATTCCTCCCTATTTTACAAGTTACACTGTTTGTATTCAATCTGAATTCTGTGCCATAGGTTAGGATACATGCTGAATAATTTACTCAAGACTTGATAAGAAAAAACCAAAGTTATTTCCAAACGTACTTCTTTATCTCCTGAAAGATTATTTATGGTACAAGTGCCTGTTCTTGACATACTCTTGCAACCTGAAGAACAATCTGACTTTTTATTTTACTTCATCTATTAAGAACTACAATATGCACTAGAAAAATCAAACATACTTTATAAGACAAATAGTCACAGCTGGGGATAAGGAATGTAAATAGGATGACATCAAATGAAAAAAGCTCATGATCGAACACGGCTTCTATAGATCATGTTGTCTCTAATGTCAGGAAAATTGCAGATTAGTCTTGCTGCTCTTTATGAGTAAGCCTATTTATCAACTTTCTGGAAAAATCTAATTTAAGGTGGCACATTTTCCTTAGTTCTGCCAGACTTCAAAGCTTGAAGTGTAAGGGTTTGTCAGCCATTCTCTCCTGGCTGTAACAGCATGTGAGATTCCCATTCAGGCCTTTCTCCACCAGCCGGGTCTGGGCTACTCCTGGCTGACTCCGATAATGTAATTTTAGTTTGCTTGATTAGTAAAGTAGAAAAAACTGGGGAGCCTTAGCTTTTAACACCTTTATCCAATTCAGACTTAATGTTCAGAGAGAAAGAGCAATTTAAATTGCAAATGTTCGTTATAAGGAGCTGGGCTTCTATAAAGTGTAAGTTAGTCACACCATAGAGAAAGATGACAAGCCCTAGAAAAAAACAAAACACACCATTTGGACAAAGCTGGATACTGGCAGAGGCTGTGCTATTTTTCCTGAATAACCTACAGAAAGAGAAACTATTTTTATGAAAGGATATAACAAGAAATGTGAATTTTGACAACTCTGGAGAAAATATGCAGGAATATAAAAATTTGTAGTTTTGCTACCATGTACTACATTTTTAACATGATGCTTTATGTCTGAGTCACAAAACGGATTTGTGTACATTTATATTCATTCTTTAAAAGCTAAGTAGAGCTCAGGCAACTAAAACAAGCTGTTTGATATTATGTTCTCTTTTTTTTTTTTTTTACCCTTTCACTTGATGTAAGAATACCTTAGCATATAATGTCACATTAGTTTTATATATGTAAATACTTTCAAGTCAGAACGTGTAGTGTGAGCATATTTTATCAGCTATTACCACTAAGATTTTTACATATACAATCTAAAAAAAAGTTCTGTGTTTATCAAAATTTAAAGTAATATTGCTCCTTTGGGATTATCTGAATTTGTGGGAACACTGCTGTTCTTAGAAGTAACTTAACTATGCACTGATTAAGAAATTTTAATTATTTCTGAAATTTGGGAAATGTGTTTAAGTATGTTAGCAATGGTGTAAGATAAAACACAAGTGAAACACAGTATATGATTGTTACCTAAATGTAATAAAGTCAGTTGAACGACAAAGTCTAAAGAAGCATATTCTCATGGATAGGCATTTTCTTAGGCATTCCAAAATGCTGATGTTCTTACAGAGAGCTTTAGGATAAATCCTTATAATTCCTGTGCATGACATTTTGAAAAGACCAGAGCTGTGAATATCACACCTGATTGCTTTTAACTCAAAAGCTTTCATGTGCAGGAAATAATGTTTCAATTAAAAAGAGAGAGAAGGGGGGGTCATTTGACATGACTACATTGCATTCAAAATCATGTACAGAAAATGAAAATTAGAGCAAATTCAATAGGCTGCTGACTCAAAGCTGAACAGACTTAAATGTTTGTATCACTTGTTCAAAAGGTTAGGCCCCAATTTCAGTATCAAATGCCTGTATCAAATCTCAGAACTTGGTGGTCTCAATCTCTTGATTTTTGAAATTTTGCTCTCGCTAGTTAGCAAGCGCTGGGTTTTATTGTCCATTGTTCCCACTTCCACTTTGTCATCTTTCAGTGTCTGAAATCTATAAATTCCATCTACTGTAATTTTAAATGTGAAGACACTGTGTAAGGCTACAAATCCTGACAGCAGGTGGGAAGAATTTCTACCACTTAGTATACTGACTTTGCTTTGTGCTTTTCCATGTGGAATGTATTTGATTTACAATTAAAAGTATATAAATGCACTTGGAAGATTAGCGAGCATTTTAATAGCACATACAGTATCTGACACTTCACTGAGGATTCAGAGGAAATCCTTTCTCCTTGCATAAAACCGATAGGATGCATTTACCCTAAAATTGCCCTTGAAATAGATACTTTGTCTAGTAATGTAATTTCTTCCAAATGACATCTCCTTTCCTGTGAGATGTTTGATCATTGAATCCTGAAATGCAGGTTTGGGGTCTGCTTATGGTTTGGTTTCTTTACAGAACCACTAAGAAAAAGAACTTGCCATGTGAAGATTCACCATGTATGTATGGATTTGCTAGCTGTATAAAAAGCATTGTTCTTCTGTGGATGACCTCCTTGCACAGAATGATAGTTTTATCCTTCTCTACATCATTATGTTTGCTGTACAAAAATCCTGCTGTGCTACATCATAATAACATGTAATCTTCTTGCTCAGTTTAGCTGAGATTTAAGGAGCCGCTGTTCATGGAAGCAGTTCTCTAAAGTCTGATCTATAATTTACCAGAATCAACCAGGCAAAAGAGCAAGAGGCTTTATAAGAGGGATACAGCCCTTAAAACTCTTAAATGAAGATTAGTTTAAAGTTTTACAATCCGGTACAGAACCATCTGGCAAATCTCATGTCAGGCTTTGTTAAACCTCTGAGCTTTCCTAGTACGCTGCAGTCATTCAACCCCCACCCCACACCCTGCCTTTATCTTCCATTCCCCTGCCTCCTGCCAGGCACCCACTTTACTCAAAGATATGTTGGAACAAAAGAGGGAAATAAGTCAGCGAAGGGCTGGTTTTTCTACAAGAATAGTATAACAGCTGTAAATGATGGAGGCTGTGGGTGTGCAGCACCTCTGGAAATCTTGCCCTTGTAATTGCTGTCTGGCTGTATATGCACTAGGTGATTTATTGCATCTTTGAAGAGGTAATTGCAAGATAAAAGCTGCCTGTTGGCAGAACCATTAGAGACTTGCTGGGTTAAATTGTGGCTTTTGAGGCCAGGGAATCACTGGGAGGACGTATAGCAACATCACAAGGCATTTTGATACTTTCAGAAATGGAGCCACAGTTGTTAACAGCCAAACCAGCGTAGATGCTGTGTCAGCGGTGATTCCATTGGTGTTTGGTGTGGAAATCCGATTGTTCCCGTCATTCCTAAATCACGTTTCAGCACTCTAGACTATGGGTTCCTCGCCAATACCTCCACAAAAGTGTTTTTATCTGTGAGTTCTGAATGGTCTGTTTGTTCTTTGGCAAAAGGCAGGCCTAATGTTTTTCTCAAACACAAAGCAAAACCCCTCCCATATGAATCATTACTAATACCTGGATTTTAGCTGTCCTATGGCTTGCCCATCTACTTCTGTCATACAGATTTATTTTCATATTTATATAAAGCTTGGAAACATGGAACAACATAATTTGTTTTAGCAATCTGTTACATAAAATTATACTTTCTTCACATAAATTAATGCTTCTGTTCACCTTTCACATGAAGGGTCTTTGGAGGCTGAAGGAGGACTGCAGGAATCCCATTACCTGAAATCAACTTAGAGGCAAGAAGGAGGCATTGTTAATGGAGATAATCTCCTTCTCAGACTTACAGCGCTTCTCTGGCTCAGTGTGCTAATAAAGATGTTCTGCCTGGAGAGTGAAATTAGAATACATGATGACCTGATTATAATATGGGACAGAAAAATAGTAAAGTCTGCAGTTCCTGTCTAAAATGTAACTTTTGGCCATATACTTCAAACATAACCAGAAAAGACAAAACCTGCCCCAAATAAACATGTGCAATCCCAACCAGACTTCGATAATGTAACATAGCATATGCTACTTACAAAATGTCCTTTGCTGTTTGCTTCCTAAAACTCACTTCAAGCCATACAGGATTTCAGCTTGAAAGACAATTTCATAAAGCACTCTTTTTTTTTTTTTTTTTTTTTTTTTTTTTTTTTCTTTCCTGTAAAGTGCAGGAGTGGAACACTTTGAGTCAGACAATCTTAATGCTGCCGTAGCAATTTTGTAAGGCACCAGAGAAAAATGCATCATATTATCTTTGAATTTCAGTCTGCTTTTGCTTCTCACAGCAATCAATAACCATTAGAATTATTGGTGGTAGTATCTATCTAGATGATTTTAGGGCTTTTCCAGAAATCAAAATACATAAACCAAAATTGTCATGTTGTATTTTTTTCTTTTCTTTTTAACTCTAATAAAGCCAAATTTGCTTTGAAGAAAAGCAAAAAAAACCCAACCCTGTCAATAGGGAAGCAGGATGAAAAGGAGATGCCTCCAAGCTGAACAGATCCCATAGTTAGTGTTGGAATAAAAAGTTTGAGGGCCAGGACAAATTCTCTTTGCAGCCTGGAAAGGAGATAGTCATTGAAAAATTAGTCATATCCATGGGTCAAGTTAGTAGACGTTTTTATGATTATTTTAAAAGCCCAGCTCACAAAGCTGAGGCCAGCTAATTGAACATAATTTAACTTCTTACCAGCAAAAAGGGAAGGACATTCTCACAATTTGGGAATATGTATTTTGTATTGGAGGCAGCTGAGGAGTCCTGACTGTAGGAAGTGAAGGGGTGCAGCAGGCACTGCGGCCGGGAGTGCAGCCGGGGCTGCGCTGGGCAGAGGAGCTGGCCTGTGGAGCAGGGTGCTCCTCCTGTGTTGGGCTGGATGTGGCAGCTTCCTCTGGGTGCTGCTTCTGGAATGACGCAGTCTGGAGGGGGAGAGGCGAAAGGGAGAGCTCAGCAAGTGGCTGTCAGACAGCATCACTGGGAATGGGCGTCCTTCTTCTGCATCCCTGCATCCCACCTTCCTGACCTTAGCTCTTGTAGTGGGCTGGCAGGGCAGGATCCTAGACAGAGCAGGCCAGACTGGTACCTTAGGGCAGAGAGAGAATGGGCTGAGTCTGCTGGAGAAAATAGGCTGTGCAAATTAGCAGTCTCTTGTTATGGATCAGCCTAACCTGTATGGACACTGGGGTCCAAGTAGCATAGAGGTAGATGCCATCAGAAGGAAGATCTCCTTCTGTGCATGAGCTGTTGCTGTAAGATTAGTTTGAACTGTCTCAGGTACAGAACAGATTTCCCCCTTGTATTTCAGAGTGGAAACGACCATTGTGGCATCTTAAAGATAAAAATGAAGTCTGACTTAAAATGATGACTTTCATAACCTTTAAAATCTATTTTACAATTTATTTTCTCTGGTAGATTTTGGAAGCCTGGATATTACCTGTCAAGCTGTCATAAGTAATTATATGTTTGTTAACTTATTGCTCCTAATAAACAACAGGAAATATTCATGATGAATTTCATTTTTCCCTAAAAAAAAGATTTAATAACTACTTTGATTAAATATTAAAGCTTTCTTTTGCTGTTACAACTAGACAGAAGATTCCAAATATCAGCAAAATATATTGTGCACAACCTTTTTACTACCGGGCTATTATGCTGGACTTTATCGATTGCTAACATAATTGATCAGGGTAATTTCTAGGTGGTCAGGTGGAAGACTGATGTGACTGGCTGTATGATGACTCAGCAAACGAAAACTTCTTTTATATTGTTTCACTGAAAATACCTGAAAATTGGAGTTTCTGTGGGCAGACAGGATTGCCTGGCCTTGGGGATCAGTTGACAGGAGTCGTGTGTTTCCCACTGGGCAAAGGGATTACTGAGATAAAGGAAACTTTTACAGCCAGCAAGACCTTATGTGGTTTCCTGGGCTTTTTTGCCTTCTCCAGTGCCCATAGCAGGGCAGCGATATGGGGTGTCAGGTAATGATGGAAAGCAAAATGAGTCCCTCAACTCCAGGGGGAGGATCCCAGAAGGTGTTGGATGAATGGTAGGAACTGAATCAGTCGTCTGGATACGCCCCATGCTTGTGAAACGGTAGTTGGCTGTAACAGAAGTGACAGGTGGTTCATCAACCATGAAAAGAACCTAATTTATTCCCAAAGTCAAGCCTGCCTGCTAGAGAAATTGTAATCTGTACGTGTACAAGAGCTAAGGGAGCTTTAATGGCACTGCTGAAACCATAATGTAATATCCAGGTTGAAATCATTCCATCTTTATCTCATTATGAGTACAATTTTCTTCTACGTGTGAAACTTAAGTGTCAAATTGAGGAAGTAGAGAGAACATAAAGAACAGACTGTGGGCATATTCTATTGTTTCTTTAGAGGAATTGTAGAAGCTGCAGAAGGCTGAAGGAAGATGCCCCAAGCAAAGTGGGGGGGGATAAAGGCTTCCAAAAACTTCCCAGTTTTAGTACGAGCTTCTTTATCTGTGCTGGAAGAAAGAAGGTCCCGGGAGGGTTGTCTATCATTACCACATTCTTCTTTTTCAAAAAACAGAAAAGAGAACTTGTGAATAAGCGCTGCTTATGTGATCTATTAAGAAGATGCATATATCTCAGCCAGCAGTGAGTGGGGAGCTTGTATACTTGTATACTCGAAGCACAGTAGTAGCAGGTAGTTCAGAACAGGGATTCACACGCTTTGAATTTTGCCACGTGCTGAGTTGGAAGCTGCAGCAGATGCGGTGCTAGTTAGTGGTACAAGTGCTGATTCATAGTAAACTCTCACGTGTAGTCACAGCTGGCATATAAGTTCTTTTCTGTCATTTTTTTTTCTACGCTGAAAAGTGGCAATGCAAATACGGTTCAGGTTCTCTGTGGCAAACCAGATCTGTGCTATGTGTTAGGGCCTTTAATTTGTAGAGCTCGGTTCCTTTAGTTATAGTTTACAACAGCGTTGTCAAAACAGAATGAGAGCTAGAAAGATGTGCCCTGTGTGGAAAGCCTGGAGCGGGTGAAAGCAGTTAGTACTTGTTTTTTTTCTTTCTTCCATATGCTGCTCATTGTTGGAAGGGTCAAAGGGTCTCTTTGGGTGCTGGGTAGTGGAAACAGTAGGAAGTAAATGAAGAACACAAGGTGCTAGTCCATAAGAAATTCAGCATTAAGAGAGGTGTTTGAGTTTTCATTCAGTCATACCAAAGATTTAGAGCATGGGTTTCAAGTGTTACTCAAATGTTTTGAGCGCTGTCTCACCTAAACGTGTGTTTGCATCCCTTTTCTTCCTGTAGTCATATGCTTGTTTTTTCCTTTTTCTTTCTGCTCTAACACAGAACTGACTGGACAAATGTTGTATTAAAAAACTATTTCTCAAGAAATAGTGTGATTTTTTTTAATGTCAGTTCATGGCAGGTTATCCCATATGGAATTATTATGGTATCTTGGCACCACAATTGATATGTTTAAAAACTTTCATTATGTGTTTGGGTCCCTTTGATGCTTGATTATTACATTTAAAGAAAGATTATAAGGTAGAATGCATTTGCTTTTGAACACATGAAAAGCACAACCTTCCCTTTCCAGATGCATTCATTTAAACTCTGTTTAGCATTCACTAAATCTGTGGTTATTTCTTTTTTCTCTTGAAATGCACTTATTGTTCTATTTCAAGACTGAATCGTGTTCCGTTGCTACCCCAAAATATAACATAATAAGAATGGTAAAAATGATTGCCTGTAATCTATTATTACAGGCAATCCAACCTGCCAAAACAAAATTGCTATTTAATAAGGTAGTTTTTTTGAAAGAAGCCCTTTGAATACTCCATGCTAACTGAAGTTACCCACAAATCCTGTATTTAAAAAAAAAAAAAAAAAAAGTTTCCTTTTAAGTGACCATATTTTACTATATATGACAGAAAATCCAATGGCATATCTCTCCCTCTCTGTCAATCCTTGCAGTCTCCATGGGCATTCAGATGACTCTGATGTGAGACCTGGATAAGATGCTATTTATACTACGTATTGTCAAAGGCCTCATCCAAAGGGTAGTACATTAGAGATGTTGTATTTCAGGAGGAGGAAAATCCTGGCACTACTTAAAGAGTGTATTTCAGCAGAGGACCTTTTTTGTGAATGTCATTGTTCCCATTTTATGGCAGAAAGAATTTAGGGAAAAAGAAAATATAAGAGACTTATTGGTATTTTTGCAGCAATATGTAAAGTTCCTTCCCTGGGAAATTCATATGGAGAAAATTAAGAGGAGCCAACATCCTATTCAATCTCAGTCCCAGTGCTCAAAAATCTTATGTATTTATTATTGAAGCAGAGCCATTACAGACTTTAACAAGTATTTGCAGGATGCTTTCATAATATTTAAAAAAAAAAAAAAGGAAGTGTGAAGGGTCAGCAAGTCTAATTCTATGAAGACTACTTCAGTCTGTTTGATTGTTCCGTCTTTTGATTTGGGGTAGTTGATTTTGAAATATTCCAAGGTAGTGAAAAGTCAGAGGCAAGAAGCCGTTGGCTGCTCAGTCTTCCGGCTCTGGCTCCAGCAAGCACTAAGGAAAAGCAAGGGCTGTCACCTGAAAACATGGCTCCCCTTCTCAAATAATGCAGACTTTAACAAAGTTTTCCATAATATTTCTTCTGATTCACCTATTTAAATTAGTTCCGCTGCATTCTGTGCCCCTTTTCGGACTGTCTATTGAACATAGCACAGCCTGGGGAGGAGGCAGAAGAGAAACCACAGTCAAGTTGTCTCTGAAATTCTGCCACCGAACCATATCCTGTTGGCAAATCATTTCATATTTTTGTCTGAAGTTTTCATCTGTATACACAGATGAAGGTGTGTACCCCCACACCTTGGAACTTAAAACAACTCTATAAAAAATAAGTTACTTCGCTGCAAAAATATCAGACCTACAGTCTACTCCAAATGCACGCAGTCGTGATACATTACCATTATTTTGTATGAATTTTGTACCTGACTGTTTTATTCCCTCAAGGGAAATTAATGCTGAATGCTGGTAGAGTGGTTGAATATATAACTGATGCATGCTTTTCTCTCTTAACAGCACACAAAAGAAATGGGAAGGCCACAAACTCCTTTGAAAGAGACAACCTTGGAGCCTTGGACTCAGCCACAGGTAGGCTGGAACAACTTTTCTGATAATGTGTTTTCTTTAATGGTGGTTTCTAGAAGCCTTAATAGAATTCATCTGGGGCTCTAAAGAAAAGCTGCAATAGGTAGCTCTGTGCTTTTTGGCACTGTATGTCAAAATGATTTGTGTTTGGCCGCCCAAACCATTGGTAGTCTCAGCTTTTTTCTAAGGGAGAAATGCCAGGATTATCTGGCCTTCAGTTTGTGCTCCTTATGTGCTTAAAAAACTTTGCAGAACTTCACAAAACTGCTTTCTGAATGATGGGTCAATAAGCTGTGAGTGTCTCTTGGTGTAGAAATGAAGTTTGTGGAAGTTTGTTATTTTGAAAGGAGGGTTTGCAAGATCAACCTTTTATGTCATAAGGATTTAGCAAAAAATGAAACAACACTTAATCGTGCAAAAAGAGATAAAGAAATGGGGAGATTACTATGCAACACTTACCTTCCTTAACACAAAATGTTTTGGATGCTTTGGCCTTGCAGTTGTGTACTTTCTCGAGTAAATCTGTTGTTATAAATTTCTTTCATGCAGGAATTCAGAGTTATTTTTGCTATATATTCCCTGTGTATCAGTGTACTGTACTGCACATTGCAATATGTGGCTTCGGAGGTGATGGGAAGGAAGGGAAGAGCCAGTTCATAGTGTACGTGAAACTGGCTGTTGCTGTTCCAGGGACAAAGACTAGGGCTGTAAGAGAGAATGCCCTGTAGCACGATGGAGATGAAGTAGGGAGCTGAGAAGACCAGCCTGGAGAACGGGGCTGTTTCTGCAAATTCCCAGGAGGTAGCTGCTGCTTTTTATGGATGAGGGGGCACTTTTCCTTTAGCAGCTGCCACATCTGTAATTCATATGGCACAGTGCCTCTACCTGACAGAATCACCTACCTCTGCTTTGCAGGGTTCACCTGTGGCTAAAGGCAGCAGTGAATCTATAGCTGCAATGCCCAACCCAAGAGTTTGCTGGCAAAGATTGAGAGAACCAGGCAGAGGTAGCGACCCCTGATCCATAATTACAGTGCGACTGTAGTCTAAGTAGGCTCTGCTTCCTATTTTCAGGCTGTAAGCACTCTGCCCAAACAAATGTTCTCCTGTTTACTCTAGTTTTACAAACTACATATATGAAATCCTAGAACTTAGGCTTGTGCTAGCATGTTTACTCCAAGAGCATGTGGCAAACACAACCTGAGACTTTAGAAGTAGAAATGAAAAAACCCTCACATCTCTGTTACTGCTACCTTTGTTCATGTTTGAGTATGGTTTTTTTTTTTTTAATTAGTTGCAATGCTAACTGTGCTGGCTTTCACGGTACAATCTATACAGCTGATTAAAATATAGTAGCTCTTAAATGGTAAATTCTTCACTGTAGTCACAGATATGTGGCATTTCTGTATACAGACAGATATGTGTAAACATGTAAGCCTGGTATGGTAGGGAAACCCCTCAACTGTTACACTCCAAGACACAGGACCTTCTCTCGTTCCTAGAGAACGGGCTCCAGGGTATAGCGTGTGCCCTGACTGTTTCCAGCCCCGGCACAGCCAGACCTCCACACGCCTCTCTCCAGGCAGCTGCTCATCCCAACGGTTAAGTGTGCATTGATCTGTGTCTGCAATCAATAATGTTTATGTGCAGGACCACAGGAGCTTGTTATGGTCCATAGTTACTAATAGACAGTAACTCCTCGTGTGGAGGAACAAAACTGCTGAGGAAAGTGTTTTGTTACTGCTAAACAGCTAATGAATCATTAAGGGAGGGCTGACAGGCTCGTGTTCCCTTGCCTACAGCATGTGTGGCAGGGCAGGCAGGACGAGGGTTTGGAGTTAGGGCTGGGCTTCGGTTTCTCGGCACGGAAGAGAGAATTGTGGCTTCTGAGTTGTGAGAGGAGGGGCCAAAGCAGCTTGGTGCTGTGATTGTTGTGTAGAGGGGCTCTGGTGTGTGAACGTGGGTGACAGAGGTGAGCTTTTGCAAGAGGTGGTTTGTGTGGCTGCTGCCAGCAGTGTTGTCAAACCAACATTCTGTTGGACTGTCCCAGTGCTGAGGAGAATCAGTGGCTCTTCCTGAGTATACAGACCATCACCGTGTCATCTTGATTGCTTCTGAAAGCTGCGTTCGCGACTGCTTTATTAACTACATGGATTAAAATGTATGAAACGTTTTTGTCATTCTATTCATTTTTGGAAAAAAAAAAACCCTGCTTTTAAAAAAACTAACACCAATATGTTTTTGGTTTTTTTTATTTTGTGGAGAGAAGTAATGTAATCAACAAAATAAAAAAAACCCAAAAACTACTGTAACCATTATTGTAGCAGAAAATTAAATTAGTTGTTAATTCTTTCATGGATGTAATTCTGGCCCCTCCAAATCCCTCCTTAGATATTTTGTATAAAGTGAGTAAAAATTCATGGCATGGATAAAAGCTTTGTCTATTTTATGAGCAACAGGCAAATGATCCAAATGGTGCTCATAAAGCAAATGGTTCCCAACTCTAAAAGGAGGAGGAATGTATTTAAAAGCTGCTAGAATGAACCACGAGTAAAGCCAGCTCCTATTTCCAAGGTGTTGTTTACATGAAAGTTTTTTGAGTTGTTCCCCTCCCTGCCCAAAGGGAGAGACTCACTGCTTTTGTCTACTCAATAATAACAATAGAAAATCATTAAATTTTTGGGGCTACTTACTGCCATTGAGTGTTGAGAGCCACTGTGGGATGTGTTTTACCAACGGAGAAGGTGAATGGCAGAGCTGAGAGCAGAGTTCCAGCGTGCAGGGCCAGGTGGGCACGGGAGCAGAGAAGCCCACATCTGGCCTGGCTGTTGCGAGGTGAGCAGCTGGTACCTATTAGCAGCCACGCAGTTCCACACGGAGGTTATTGTCTGGGGAAACAACAAACGGTGCTTTTTGTGCAGAGGGAGAGAAGGCTCTATGTCACCTGTGCTGTCTAGCTCTCATTTGCCTAATTTGTTCAAGGTTTTGTCTTAGAAGCAGCCAGGTAGCTGAAAATTTTGAAACTGAACTGTTCAATTAGACAAAAAATGAAGAACTGTAGTGCTTTGTCAGGCTCATTTCTTACTCTGTGGTGGGGTTTTGTTCTTGGCATTATGATTTTATTTTTTGGGTTTTTTGGCTGTGATTTAATAAGTTCCTAGAGCAATATGACATTGACAACATGGGAATTCTTTTTCATGGCCGTGCCTTTTAACTTGCAGTTTTCTATATCTTTTCCTGTGAACTCAGTGAATGGTAACTGATGTTACTGCCTGGAAAATAAAGTATGAGAGACTTATTCCGATAAATTCAGGACAAGACCTTTGCAGATAAGGAACATGTGCGATAGTAGCTGCCCAAACAGACTTGTCATTGGTTTACAAGTTTTATTTAAATGCCAAATACCACGTATTCCTATGGTTATGTTTTTTGCTGCTTTGCCTGATTAAACATTTAGCTGATAAACCCTGTCAAGGCTGTTCAAAGCTACTGCAGTTAAGATTACGTATTTATAGCCTCTATTGTTATGGTCAGTTAAAACCAGGATAATTTAAAATCAAACTAAACTGTGATTGCTTAAATTTTTTAAGTTGCTGACACTATTTTAAAATCTGAATTTTGTGTGGTAACGGCATGAAATAATATTGATCATGATGATTCTGATTCAGAAAGAAATTGCTTTATTCTTCCAAAATACTAGGAGGAAAAATCTAGAAAGAGAGAATAAGGTTTTACCAAGCTAAGGAAAAGAACAATGATTAAAGTTATATAGCTTAAAACTGCAGTAGTGGCAAATAACGAGGTCAAATAGCATGGCAGATACAGCAAAAATCCCAGTCTTCAATTGCAGAGTATTTCTGATTTAAAACTTTATTTTTTTTTTGTGACTCTTACGTCACTATCTATTCTATACCTATCTGAAATACTGCAATATAAGTGACTCCTAGAGGTGTTCGACAGGGTAAGATGTGAGGTGGTGTTATTAGTGCTGTAGCTTTTATTTGTTTATTAATTGTAATAGCTCCATGCGCTCTCACTCACTTAGAGATAATGACTAAAAAGCCCAGGTACAGTTGCATTAATTTTCCTGGCCCAAAAGTAGCATAATTATTTTAATGAACACATTAATTTATCCCCTTTCCTTGTGCTCTTCCTCCTGCACAGTCCGCATTGTCACTGGAAACCCAGACAATGGTGACCCTGAAGGTTTATAGCTCTCCTCAAAGCTCTCTGTGAGGGTTAAATGTCCAAGGACAGAGAATTGCCAGGCTCAGGTAGTGCACATCCACGTGTGTCTCACAAATAAACACCATCTCACACTGACATGGCTGTATTACCTCCTGGTGTGACGGCGGTGCACTGCCACAGCAATGAGCAGCAAGATACAGGCTGAGTGCCCCCATTTGTCTCTCAAAAGCAGAAGAGAAAAATAATTTGTTTCCTCTTTTGCATGTATAGTTTTGCTTTCTCTTTGTTTGTGTGCAGAGCACAGTCCTTTTCTCTTTTTTTATTGTTTTTGGAAGCAGAATTACTTTTTGTGGAAAGGCAAAAACACTCAGGCTGAAATCTAATTACAAATGATAGAGTGCAGTATTTTTCTGCTCAATTTTAAAGAATCACTTTATAATCTTGGAACAGTGGATAACAACATCACTAATCCAATATTTTAACAGTAAATACGTTTGATGATGGGAATTGCTACACTAATCTTATATCCCTCCACAGTATAGTTAAGAAATCCACAGGGGGTTTTACTAATCAGTTTTTGTAAAGTAAATCAAGTCATGTAATTCTTGTTCCCTCTAAATGCCCAGCAACTGCAGGCAGAACCATGTGTATTACTTTTTGTTCTTTTCATCACTTTGGTACCCTAATCTGCAGCCACACTTTCCCCTTCAGTATGCAAGAAAGAGACTTAAGTCTCCAAGCACCCTCTGAGTGAGGTGTCCTCTCAGGTGAGCTGGCAATTCGCCCTGGTCTCCTTGCCTGCTGCGCCAGGGAGGGATGGAGCTGCACGCAGCTGAAGAGCAGCCACTCATAAATGCAATCTGACCCTGGTTGCTGCTGCACTTACAATTCCTACGGGTTTAGCTACTTAGTTTAGACCCCAGTTTTACTGACCAGTGAGATAAATTGCAGTGTGGCTTTTGTTTTTATCTTGCTTTTACAAAGTGTCAAAAGTAAAGTAGTTTTCTTTTTTAAATTATAAGCAGTGTGTTTTACGCTAGGAAGAAATAATGACAACCATGGTTAAATATTTGAAGAGAAGCAACTAATAAGAATTCTGTGCATATTTTGTTCCCACAGTTCATGGGAACTGAATTATTTTTCATGAAGTCCTGGCGTGCTCTGTTTACTTAGCTCACAGTTTCAGCCTTTAGGATTCAAAATCAGGGAAAGTCAGTATGAAAGTGAAGCTTTATTTTTCTAACTTGGTGTCTTCAGCTTAGATACAAACCACTCACCTAAACAGACTTATACAGTCTAGTTATACCCTGGTTGTATTTAGAATCTGTGTGCTCAAAATATTCCCATGTTATTTGGTGCCTTAATAAATTTACATATGCCTCAAGTATATTTCTTATTTAATGGAACTTCAGTTGTAATCCCAAATTCTAGCACAAAAGACTTAATAAGTTTAGAATAATAATAAAATAATCCAGATCAGAGTAGGTGGTGTGGGGATTCTAGATGCAATTAGAATTGCCTACATAAATATCTGAACTGTTTTTGTACACTCCAATCTTAAAACTTGATTTTTTTTTTTTTTTTTTGTCTCTTAAAATGGAGGCCTCACAAGCTAGAAGCTAACTGGGAGCAGACAGTTGTTTTAGTCTGATTTGAGTACCAGCAGGAATGCAATAGTATTTTATTGAGAAACTTAAGAGAAAAACACACTAATTTTTACACTTTGAAAATAACTATAGTGGATACCCTCATAAACATTTAATCTTTTCAGCAGCAGCTAGTGCAGTACCTGGCTGCCAAAAGGTACAAACCTGGCTTCTCACAGATAGCCCTACTATTCATTTTTTCTGTGTTTCTGGGTTATAATCTGTAAGGTATTCCTGAGATTCTGTACAAATAATGTATCCAGAAATCAGGATACAGTTCTGGAAGGTAACTTAATGGAAAGGCAATTTATTATATGGAAGTAGGCATTAACCATTTCCTGTCTAGTGATTGTTTTCCCTGATTTTTCCATTTAATACAGAATAGAAGAATACCGACATGCCACATAGAAACCAGAATATCAGCATATTTTGTGGCTGTATTAGGCTACTGGGAGTATTCAACTGTAAATTTAAAAAGTGAAGTTTAAAAAAGATATGTTTGCAAATAAAAAACTGAATTATAATCTAAATAAAGACTTATTCTGCAGTGGAGCAGGGTTCCTTAGTTATTCCTTTTGGCCAGGTTATCTCTATTTCTATTAATCTAGTAAGATTTTGGTACGTGCACATGTGACAGGCTTTAAAAATATATATATATATATATATAAAATCATAGAATTATTTAGGTTGGAAAAGACCCTTGGGATCATCGAGTCCAACCATCAACTCCACTCTACAAAGTTCTCCCTTACACCATATCCCCCAACACCACATCTTAATGAGTCTTAAACACATTCAGGGATGGTGACTCCACCACCTCCCTGGGCAGCCTATTCCAGTGCCTAACCACTCTTTCTGTGAAGAATTTTTTCCTAATGTCCAGCCTAAACCTACCCTGCTGCAGTTTGAACCCATTCCCTCTCATTCTGTCGCTCATTTCCTGTGAGAAGAGACCAGCACCAACCTCTCTACAGTGTCCTTTCAAGTAGTTGTAGAGAGCGATGAGGTCTCCCCTCAGCCTCCTCTTCCTCAAACTAAACAGTCCCAGCTCCTTCAATCGCTCCTCATGAGATTTATTCTCCAGGCCCTTCACCAGCTTTGTTGCCCTCCTCTGCACTCGCTCCAGCACCTCGATATCTCTCTCATGTTGAGGTGCCCAGAACTGGACACGATACTCAAGGTGTGGCCTCACCAGTGCTGAGTACAGGGGGACAATCACCTCCCTACTCCTGCTGGTCACACTATTTCTAACACAAGCCAGGATGCCATTGGCTTTCTTGGCCACCTGGGCACACTGCTGGCTCATGTTCAGCCGCTTGTCAGTTAGAACCCCCAGGTCCTTTTCTGCCGGGCAGCTCTCCAGCCACACCTCCCCAAGCCTGTAGCGATGCATGGGGTTGTTGTGGCCCAAGTGCAGGACCCGGTACTTGGCCTTGTTGAAGCACATTCCATTAGCATTGGCCCATTGGTCCAATCTATCCAAGTCTCTCTGTAGAGCCTCCCTATCCTCATGTAGGTCAACAGTCCCGCTTAGCTTCGTGTCATCTGCAAACTTGCTGATGATGCACTCTATGTCCTTATCAAGGTCATCAATAAAGATGTTAAACAGAAATGGTCCCAACACTGAGCCCTGAGGGACACCACTTGTGAGAGGCCGCCAGCTGGATTTAACTCCATTGACCACCACTCTTTGGGACCGCCCATCCAGCCAGTGCTTGATCCAGCAGATCGTATGCTCATCCAGGCCATGAGCCGCCAGTTTTTCCATGAGAATATATATATACCCACACATATTTTTTATTTTTTTTTTAAGATCTAGTTTTGCCATAGCTTATGAGCATTGGAAGTTAGTAGCTGATGTAGCTGAAAAGTCACTCAGAGAAAATAAGGCAAAAAAGCAGGATATCAGAGTTGTGAGCACTGAATTTTCTATTGATTTCAGCAGCGGAGACCATTACAAAGGCAGAAAAATCCCCCTTTCATTTAAGTTTGTCTGTCTTTTTTTTTTCCAGACCAGCTCATGATTCTGTGATTAAAAACTCTCGATTTGAGCTAAGCTACAGTTCTCTTAAAAGTTAATTAAAATAAATGAGAAGTCTACAGACAGTTTCCATACAGTTTACTCAGTGTATTTTCAGGCGTTTAGCTGTATAGAAGCAGAAAGCCAGTCGCTTTGGGGTTGTATCTCTGAGGACAAGCACTTGCTTGTTCGTCTCCGTCAGATTGTTCTATGTATTTGCAGAATCCAAATGTCAAAAGCTGCTGAGTGGAAAATTGGGGGATAGTGAAAGTTTCAGACCCTTACTACCTTGAAATATTTAAACCTTTTCCTATTCACTGAGACCGAAGAACATATCTTCCTTTTTCGTTCACCGTGACAGCGATGTCATCTGCCTAATTTCCTTGGCTCACATTGTTAAATCGTTTCCTTCCTCTTGCTTCCGATGTGTGGGAGCTGTTATTTCAGACTTGAACAGCGGTATAAATGAGGAAAGAGTTTGTAGCAGGAGCAGGGAGCTCCACTGTAGAGCATCACCTGGAAATTCAGCCCAGTGCAGATGAAAACGGGTAACCCCAGAAAGCATCTTGTCAGCGTGCATCGTACTGGAGCTATGGGAGGGAGCTGTACACCTCAGCGCAGGTGCTTGATTTATTCTCCATGGCCATACGCCGAGTTGGAGGAGATAGGGTGCTCAGTAGTGAAATACCCGATGACATTGTTTAAAAAGGGCAGGTAGACAGCTACTCCTTCATCTTGTGAGATGCGGAAAGCCCTGTCAGTGTCTAAGTAAATCACCACGGACCTGCTTTCGGAAAATGTAGATGAGATCTTTGAAGTGCTTAGTTATACATGAGGATGCTCAGAGCTGCTTTCCTCCCCACGGTATTTCTTCTGCTGTCACCCTCGTTCGGCGAGAAAGCGGAGACGTCCCGTTATTTAGGAGAAAGCATGGAGTAACAAAATCATTAAGCTGCATTGGACTGTAACTTACTTGCTCTTAGCTGTGCCTGTGTGCATAAATCTCAAAAAAGAAAACATAAACGAGGCGTGATTCATTGAGGTGTCCATGTTTCCAGTGTCCAGCTGGCTGTCCCTCGCAGAGGGGACAGGAGCTGTGCGTGGGAATGGATCCATCCTCTTCACTGCTGCAGCCGGCACGTCCATTTATGCATCTCAGAATAAAAGGAGCAGTTGAAAGCCTTTTGGGAAGCGTGAGCATAATAAAAGCTTTGTGGTGATGTGTCTAAACCTTAAAAATGGTATCAGCTTCAGCATGGACCTTTGCAGGAAAAGCGGGTGTGTGAGGGAAAGTTTTTGGAAGTGTTGGGCTTTCAATTGCCTGATAATCTCTTGAGGTTTTTCCTTCCCACACTGTGCTTTTAGGGAACTTTTAACCACTTTTTCTTGGTGGTGGTGTTTTTGTTTGGTGGTGGTGGTATGTTTGGTTCGTGTTTGTTTTCTTTTTTCTTTTTTTTTTTTTGTTAGTTGGTTGCTATAAACTTATCCAATGTTTAATAAGAACATTTACAGTGTTTAATGCCTTCCCTCCTGATGAATTAGCCACGCAAATTTTGTTTTCCTGGATAGGAAGCACAGGCACTGCCATGAAGTTCTTGTCACAGGAAATACTAGTAGTAGGCACTAGATGCGTGGTGTGAGCTCTTCACCTGGAGATTGTCCACACTGGCCATGATTCTGTAGTGCAGAATGTTTTACTATTGATCATGATGGAAGAAGACTGAAACTCGGTATTAGCTTTCAGGTAAAAGGGACAAATTATTCACAAATGCCATTAGGGCCCCTAGTGCACACTGATCAAACCATAGTTCGTATATCTTCGGTGTTGAAAATAGTTTCTTTTGACTTAATTTAGTTAACTGAAATGAGGTATTTCACCAGTCCATTAAGTTATATGATTATTGTTGTGTATCCGTCGTGGCAACTGTGGCTCTGGGTTGTTGTTGCCAGGTCACTTACCCTCTCAGCCAATTTCTCAGCTACGAAATCAGTTGTTTTTCTTGAAGGTTATTTTATGGACTGAATAATTTTTTTGGCTGCAAATTATTGCATATAAAGCAGATACGCTCCAACTTGGTGCCCCAAAGGCTATACAGTAATGGATGTTATGTATCCATTCAAAGCCCAAATGAGATTAACACCACTATTCTCTCCATCTGCCTTTGAGAAAGAGTCCAGTAAATAATGAGGCATATAAAGGAAGGTTACCACATTATATTCAGCATTTACAGTGTGTGTATTAATTGGTGCAAGGAGTGGGTGCCTGCTGGGAGTGGGTGGGTGCTGCAGTGCCACCCGGGTGCCCGAGGTGGGCTCCTTGCCCGGGGCAGCGCTGGCCTTGGGTGGGACGTGACATCTTCCTCGGGCTATGCCTCATGGGCTCCCAGCAAGCAAAGCTGCAGAGTGCTTCTTGTTAAGGTTTTATTGGTTATCTTAATCTAAAAGGGACTGCAAAATAGGGAAGGGGTAAAATAAAGGCATCATGGAGGTTTTGCCTATTCTGATAGCGTTTGATTGCAGATTGTGATTCTGAGCTGGGAGTGCCACAGTCCAGCCTGGCCACATGGCTCCCTTGCATGTGCCCCCTCATCTATGTCCAACTGTCTGTGCAATGTGTAGGGAAGCAAGTATGTCCTCTCATAATTAGTTCAACAAAAAAAACCTTCTTCCACATCTCTTCCTTGTGTGTTGCATGTTCTCTCATCTCGTGTTCCTGCAAAGCAGAAGCAGTTACTTGTGTTCAGGCCATATGATTCCAAGCCGTTTCTGTCCATCTGACCAAGCCTGCCTCTGTCATCTTCCAGCAGCACAAGGTTTTGTAACAGTTGGAGACAAATTACAGGGGGTCTCAAAAAGATGGTGGCCTGGAATCAATTGCCACTGACATGGTGTATCCAGCCTGCTTGTAACGGAAGGACGAAGATGAGCAACATAGCGTATGTGCTAACTCTGAAGATGCTTAAAATTGATTTGTATAATACAGTATTTGTCTTCTCTTAGAAATTAAAAAATTTTTGCTTAGCAGCTAACTCATTTGATGATGGAAGGTAGTTTTTTGGTGTATATCATTCTTCCTATATAAGAAATTCTTCATTTGTCAGGCTCCTACAACATTATTCCATGCTGTTATGAATACAGATTTTACAAACTGGTTCTAATTGATTTGTTTGTTTATGAAGTTAAACTAGGGAAAATGCCATTAGAAAAGAATGCCAGGTTCGAGATAGTAGACATTGGTGCTGCAAACCAAGACTGTAGTTTGGAAAATGATGGCCAAAACTTTACATTTTTACTTTGTTTTGATATGCCTCTATGCTTTCCCAAATATCACACAAGGATAGTAAAAATATTTGTTGTGTATTATGCTGGTTTTTCTAACTCTTAACAGACACTAGAAGTAGCTCAGCCCCAGAAAGGAATTAATGTTGCAAACAGTGTTTGTAGTAGAATTCATCATCCTGGAAAAGATGCATATTCTACTGCTTTGTTTTTAAATCCATAAATTTACACCAGTAGCACAGTGCTTTGTAATGCGATGAATCTCACTATATGGGTGCAATATGGATGGTGTAAACTATGAACCAAGGGAGAAATTGCAGTTTATGTTTTATTTGTCATGCCCTCTCTTTCTGCTACTGTTCTCCCTCAGGATTTTACTCTAAATTCCTCTTCACTCCTGGGAAAGATTCACGTTAAGTAGTCAAGTTGCCGCCACTTGTGGAAACTTCCACTCCCAAAGTGCCCACAATCAGTTATTGCAATGGCCAAGATTAGTTCTAGGTGCTCATTTTTACAGTTCAAGGTGTTCAGGGCAGTACCATCATAATCTAACTAATTCCCTAAGTATTTACAATATGGGGATGTTTTTAGTACTGGGTTGTTTATCTGGTAATATTCTATACTTACATTTTTACACTCCAAATTGCTGTAGTTCTTGGGTCTGTGGTTCAGACAACATGATAAAATATCATCTTCATTCTGTACATTTAATACAGAAGATGTGTTTGCTAGAGGATCTTGGGCAGTTTTCCAGGTATTTTTGTGCAACCCAGTTGTGGACTGTGAGCATCCGGTCCCTGGTGTTACTGGGGAGGACACCGGGGCTGACTGGGCAGAGGGTGGGGAGCATGAGGGGCGCCTGTAGGCCTGACAATTAGGGGTGTGTGATGGCTTTTCATCAGGGTAATGGCCAGTACCGAAGGACCAACACGCAGTACAGAATGCTTGTCATGTGGATTCAGCCTATTTATATATTTTGCTCTCTCTCACTTCACCCATTTGTTGTTGCCTCACCAGGCCTCCCACAGGCCAAGGGGTTGTTCTAATTGGCACAGGCGTACTGACAGAAATGCATTGAGTACACCTGGCTGCTAACTTTTTACAAAACAAGTCAAGGTATGGAAGTGTTACGTATGATTTTAGCTGTCATCATTTTGTGGAAGAAAATGGAGAAACTGTTGTCTAAAACTGGCTTTTGTGTTTTGATTTGAGAATGCTATTACTTAAGGCCTTTTGAAAATTTAGTGGTTTTGTTGTTTGGTTTTTTCTTTTCTGAAAAGCAGTGTGTATTCTCCTTAATCAAAGATGAATGATAAAGTTCGTTGTTTCTCCGTGTATTTCATTGCTTTTTACTTGCTCTTCTCTGCCACTTTTCCTTATAGGAAAACCTGGTCTTTGCAGCGGTCCTCTGGCATGTGCATGTCACAATTTTTCTCACTCAAATTTTCTTTTTGAAGATAAAGGATCATTTCTCATGATCCGTAAAACCTTTGCTATCCACAGTGGATTCTTATGGTTTGTATCTGCCGGTTTTATTTTCCTGTTCAGCAACCTGCATGTGAAGTGACGGGACAAGGCAGGCAGGTCCCAGCGAGAACAAGGCTCTTGGTGCTTTTGAATTCCTATCGTTTTTTCTTTAACTGCTTTCGTATAGGTGTCTAACACACAGATCTTTTTCTGTTTAAGTAAAAGTAATGATGCTTTATGATCTGCTTCATTCTCTCTATTTCAAGATTTACAAGTGTTGTGACTCAGAAGCATCTGAACCTTTTTTTAAAGAGGAGCAGTGAGAGGGACTAGGTTGCTTTATTTCTTTTCCAGAACAGGCTTATGGGCTTGGCAGTTTTACAGCAACTTGATAAAATAAAAATAATCGTGCCATCACTATTTTATCTTGCTTCTTTCAGATGTGCTTCCTTCAGAATTGCTTCTTTCTTTCATATTTGAGGAACTCTGCTCGGCTGAGTGGCAGTCTGTTCACAAGCTCTGCCAAGTTGAGGATTTGAGAGAAAGTAAACAACTCAGTTGGAAACATGGATAGCAAGCGTTGCGTAGACTCTAAGAAGCAGAGATATGCTGCTGTATTATACAAGAGTTCACTTAATGGAAAAGTGCTGTTCTCCCTTTAGAAGGAATGAATCTCTCTTGCTAGCCATTGTAAAGTAAGCCCGTCGTGCCTGACAACTGCACTCTCTTTGGGCAACTTTTCTATCAAGTTTTTTATAGCACTTCTCCTGAATGAAAAAAACCTGATTTTTGGCTCTCAGAATATAAACTAGTATTTATAAGGAAAAAATCCGCATGTTAGAACTACCGAGAGCTGATGGAAGGAGCTGGGAAATACCTGTGAGAGCTGAGAGATGGGCAGTTATTGAAGAAGTCTACATATTTCCTACATATGAAATAGTTACTTCTCACATATTCCTCCAATATTACTTTACTTGCTAGCCATATTTATTCCGTGGGCTACAAATCCATTAATGATACTTTACAAAACAATACTCAGACCCGGACAGGTTTTAGTTTTTGCAAATAGGCATGATTTCACTCAGCTGTTTCTCAAGTAATTTGTGTATTGCTCCTATCCTCGCCAAACTACCGAACAACAGTGAGATGAAAGACAGTTCCTAATTATCTTCCTAAAGAGGAGGTGGGGCTTCACTTTTAAGAAACACCGTAAAACCATTGCCTAGTGCAGTTTTACTGAAGCAGAAAGATTGCTGTTAGTAGGTTTTTCCCCCCTTTCTTCTACCCTGATTATATGCTGACTTTAACTCCCTCATGTTTCTCCAGACTCAGAGATAGATGAAGGCCAGGAGGGACCCCAGAATTATTACGTGGTTTTGTTTTTTTTTTCTTTAAAAAAAGTCAGTCTCATGGCTTTGTGAAGTCCTGTGACATCTATGTTAGTTTAAGGGATTAAAGGTAACTCATGCTGTATATTTTGCTGAATGACATCTGCCCGCATGGCAGCATACTATAGGTCTTCTGGATAAGATTTATCTATAGCTGTGCTTTGCTGAAAGAACTTAGCGGAAGTTGCTCTCATTAATTTGATATCACTTTGCTTTGGAAACCTAGGAATGCGACTGTCACCGTACATATAAAATAGTATATATCAATTGCACTCAGACATCCGTATTATTGTAAGGGAAAATTTAAATTGTTGGAAAGTATAACTACTACCTTTTTGGAAAGGAAGATTCCCATTCCATTTAAGTAGTGTCTCGAGAGATCATATTTTTAATTGAGGTGGGCATAGAAATATTTTAAATATTTTTTAATAACTACCAAACCACTTATACTGGTTCTTATTCAGTGATCTTCATCCTCCAAATTCTCCAAAGGTCCCTTAGAAGGCAAGGATGGCAGTCGTGATGATAAGGAGATACAGAATGAAGAGGAGGTACAAATCAGATTATGTGGTGCTGTAACAGGACACAATCTAAACCTGTCTTGGTGTGTGGGAACATACAAAACAGTGTATATAGTGAAGAGCAAACAAACATAGCTGCAGAAAATAAATGCTTCTGAATAAGATTGCTTAGCTATGATAGATGCGTTGTCAACCTGCTGCAGCTAAAAGCTAAATACATGAGTTGGAGAGAAAAAAAAAATCCAATTGAACAAAATCAATCATTGGGGTGTAGGCTATTAAATGTTGACAAGTGGTAAAGGCTGGTTATACTGTTCTAAAACTTTGGGGGATAGCAGAGCACCTTTGAGTAAACTTACACTCTTTAAATCAAAAATGAAAGTTCGTTGTTTTCTTTCATGGCATTATATGTCAGGGGCCAGTATTCTCAGAGACTGTTACACAGTGTGAAATTACTGTTTTATTCGGTTCTTTATATTTCGGACCTTGAGATCTTGATCATTACAGTCTATCTACCTGACAGAACTGCAGGGTTCAGAAAGAGTTTAGATTCTGTAATAATAAAAATCTCAATTTTTTACTTAAATAATGAGAAATATTGTTCATGCAAAGTGGATGTCAGGGAACTGTGATCCATTTCATTCTATAGGGAACATTGCATAGAAAGTCCACACAGCGCCTTCATTTGTCTGTCTTCTACAGCCAAAGACTTCACCACACATTGCATGAAAATGCAAACTGAAGTCTTAAGGAGACAATATTTCAGAGTCTTTAGAATTGCTTTCTTAAAATAACAAAGCTTCCATTGATTTCTACTTCCCCAGTATGTTTTAGACTATAAGGTTTACATTGTTTAAATTTATATAGAAAATAGGGAGAATAGACAGGGTGTGTTAATAGGGTGGAGACACTCAGATTCAATTGCCGGTTTCCTCAGGCATTGATCTCACTCTGTTATTTGGTGATCCTGCCACTTTCTGGGGGCTGAGGAGTACTGATCAGCACTCACTGGAACAATGAAGGGGAGCCGGTAACCAAATTTAACTGTGACAGCCTGCTGTCCTCTTATCAATGCCTAGGAGATGCTCTTCTTTTTATGCCAGCCAGTGCTAGAATAAACTGAGGGGTTCTAAGTGATGAACAGTAGTCATAACTTAAAGCTTTCACTTTATAGATCTCCGAGAAAGAAACAGTAAAACAAAGAAAAAAACCTGACACGTCTACTCCTACTGTTGGTGAATTTTTCAAAAAGATGATTTAATCTCCCTCGTAATTTGTGTCCTCTTGCTGTTCTTCCTCAGAGATACAGTCTTGGGGTATTATCACGCATACAGTATCTGAGCTTTTGACACATGCACGCTTGTGGCTGGATTGTACTGAACAAACTAGCAGGTCCAGGATCCTGAAGGGAAACCGCCTCTGGTCACTTCTAAGCCTGTTCTGATCTCTTGGTCGGCTTTTATGGGGTGAGGGCAGATGGGTGGAAAAAGTACTTGCTTAAATCATTATTTTAGTATTCTTCTGAATATTTTTCTGTCAGGGTGCTTGCCTTAGAGTTAGCGACAGTTTCCTAACACAAAGAAGAAATTGCCTCCGAATAAAAGCATGCTGGAAATGATCAATCTTCCACAGCTGCAGTAAGCTATTGGAACCGAAAGCAAAATGTAATATTGTATGTTATATGGCCTATTACTGACTTCTAGGCATTACTACAAAGTAGTCAAGGCTTCTCTGTGCAGTGGAAGGAACTATATGTATAAATGCTAATTAAGCCTAGAAAAAATAAATTTTATGTTGTGTTTCCTATAGGTAATGTCATATGACTGTGGTAAACTTTATGGGGAAATTAAGGCCAAATGAAGAAACAGCACTGCTGCTGTGCATGTGGTAGTTTTGGATACGCAAAAGAATAAGGAGACTCAAAACATTCACGAAAGGCAAAGACAACTGGAAGTTTAGAAATTCCTTAAGTTCCTCCAAAATTTTTAGCTTATGTTGTTTAAATTAAGGGAAGCGTGAAAGTTTAAGGGCTTGTTTTACTCATAAAACCTTTACTTTAAAATAGATCCTTGATGTCATGCATGAGATAAATCATAGCAGTGGTTGTTTTGACACTCTGGAGTGTAGTTATATTATGCACTGGTTTCCCAAGAGATCTTAAAATTTAACAAGCAGAGGCCAGTGTGAGTGATGAAATGAGGCAGCAGTAGAGCCATTTCAATTATACTTTTATTACACAGCCGTTCTTCCTAGAGCGCTTCATACTTTTTGTAATGCTTAGTAGAGTATGAAGTGCTTCGTGTGAAGGAAAGGTAGCTCCGATTTTATGACTAAGTAGACAGCGTGATTTCAACTTGCTTTGACAGGATTGCTGGGCTTGCAGCAGCATGAGTAACACAGGAGAGCGCGGGGAACAAAGAATGCTCTGCTTAACTTCTAATGGCTGAGGCCTCCTCGGAGCATGATAAGATTTGATAATTCAGTAATATTGTTAGGAACAGAAGTACTTGCAAATGGTTTAGGTTTCTCTGTTTTGTTTTCAAGGTGATTTCCTGTTTCAAGTCTGTGGTTAACAGTGGTTACATTCTTTTTTTCTTTTTTCTTTTTTTGTTTTTTCCCTCCCCATTAGGCCAGTGCAACAGCTTTAATATTAATCATATTCCTTATTATCTTTTTTCACTGTTTATCTCATAGTTATCTGCTTGTACTATGAATTATTCCTGTATGTTTATTTCTAATATAGGTTCTTATCTCAAAAGGCTATTAAGTATTTTGAAGTGTTAATAAAGTAACTTGTACTTTAGAGTATGAATATAAGTAAGTTCCCTTTTCTTGCAAAGACACTAACAAGCGTGTTGTACAGATAACATGTATAAATACATAGTTAAAGATCCGAAAGTTTAAACCATCTTTCTCATTCATTACATTTTAAGGAGCAATTTGAAGTTATCATAAGGGTTTATATTAAAATAACTTTCCATTTAAGACTGCAATAACAACACCAGGCACTGGAACTCCTCTTGGGTTACACGTGACATTAAACAGCTTTTGTTTCTATACTAAATTTATCACGTGGCCTCTACTTGCTTTCGGGTATGTACATTTCTGTGTTATTTCATGTGCCCTTGAACCCTGCGCATGGTTGAATGGCCTCCACTAAGTGTGTAAGCAATGGAGGTGGCACCCAAAGAGAGGGGTTCACTGGACACGACTGGGGCAGTGCTTCGGGGGGGACAGGAGTCCTGGCTGTTGCTTTGGCGATTGAACTGCTGCACATATTCTGGTCAGGCTGCGGTTGATTGTGGTTATTAAATTCCCATCAGAATATACTAACTTTCATTTTAATACAGCGTTATTAGAAATCTCCCTCACTGTCTAAGGTAATTGTTAATTTAGACCACTTGTGTCTTTCTGAGATTAGCGAGAAGGGAATCTATTTTTTTCTCCCTTTACAAGCAGGCCTGTTAAATCCTTTAGGTGAATGGATAACGATTACAAGTCTCAACTGACAAGCTACAATTTTTTCAATTCCTGAAAGGTCGTTTATAATAACAGAAATGACTAGCACAGCACACCTACGGTATCTGTGTTGTGAGGGAACTCTGATTAGAATTTCAGCTGGTACCAAGGGGTATGCTTTTTGTATGCAGAGAGAGGCTGTTAGACTGCTGTTCATGTTCATGGCTACTCTGGCCAGCAACGAATATTCACACTTCTTTCTTATAAAAAAAAAATAAATGTGATGGTATAAATGCAAACTGCATCCATTGATGGAATATTATTAAATTCTTCTGATTAGAAACAGGTGTGCAACATTTCCCGTTACAGAAAGTATTGTCAGACTGTAATGCTGCAGTGCAATGAGAGCATATGAGGAAAAGAGGGAAAATTCAAGTTTAGAAAATGCAAAGGATTTTTTTTTTCTTCTATTTGCAATTTGTGCTCTGAAAAAAGTGAAAAAGGATGACATATCTAGCACTCGAGGACTGAGCTGTATCTCTGCCAATCTTGGAGCTGGTTTTTTGTTTCATTCTTTCTAATGGGCACTTGTTAACAAAACACTTCAATGTGCTGGAATGAGTATGGAGTTCATGGCGAGGGTTGAATAGTTTGGTGCAGTTGCAGCACTGTAAAATTCAGGAAGCTTGTGAACACTACCACTGGATACAAGGCTGGGAAATTTCTACAGGTGTTCTCAGATTTTAGCGAAGTTCATATGGCGTTTGTGTTGTGACATTCCTTTTGCTGCACCTTTGGACCCCAAACCCAAGAGTACTGGAGGAGCTCTGCAAGCCTGAGTGTTGATTCAGGAGTGACAACTCATGTTCTGTTCTTTGTCTGCACCTGCGTAGACGTTAATATCTATTGAGAAATCTTGTTTTCCCTCAAAATATCTGTGATCTGAAGTTAGCTACTTACTATGCACCCTTTTTCTTACTTTGCTTCTGAGCTTAAAAAGGAGTTATGTTGGACAAAATGAATATATTGATGCAAAGAAGTTCAATCAAAATTGCTTCTCAGTAATTTAGCCAGCCATTCTGTTCAGTTTTGGACAAATGACATATGTCTCTTGTTTCCTTTTACTGTTTTTAATCCATCCCATATAATAGAAGACCACAGTATAAAAAAATGCTCCATCTGACAATATGCATATATATTTTCCAGGAATAAATTAGGACATTTCCTAATGCTCTAGCACATCACTGTTTAATATAGGCCAATATATCAGAGACAACTACTGTCATTTCCCTACTGAGTTTGTTAAAGCCGGTATAAATGTGACCCTTTATAATATGTGCTGTATTATTTAGAAAGCCACAGTTTCCCTTGAGTTAATCATTCAAGAATGATTCAAGAACTTACTGAATTTGGGCTGCTTCTTAGGTACATCTTTCTATAGTATGTCCAAATACATACCTAGTTAGCTAGCTAGCTTATTTTATGTAACTACCTACTTACTTACCTGCACCTACCACACTGTGTTACATTTGGACTATGAACCAGCAGCCACAAGTACTTTATCCAAGTAGTAACTTCTCGTTTCATGTATAGAGCCCTCAAATCATTAATGATTCAGACAATTCTCAAATTGCTAAGGAATCCAGAGAGGAGTATATGGAGGATCATATTTTTACGTATGTGATTAACCTATGCAAAGTAATTTCTACTTCTGAAGAGTAAATTATATTTTATGATCATATTTGTAAAATAGCTCTGCTGTTCTTGTGAACAAAATAAGTGTGACTTCCGTCACAATACAAAATAAGTGAAATTGCTATGTGCTGTGTATGTTTATGCAAAGTTTGATTGGATTATATACACCGGTCTTTGAGAGATTCTAGTGTAATATGTTCACTAGCACAGTAAACACTAGCAGTATCTTTTCTAAAGTATGAAAATTGTGAGCTTTACTAGAAAAGAAATTCATTAAAATGCTGTATCGTTGGACTAAATATTAGCACAATAAATGTCATCTCACCACTAGAAATGAATTATCAGAACCTTAATATGACTTTAAAATATTTCCTAGCATTTATGTGATGCTGTATTACTTTATTGGGAAATTATTATTAAACCACAACTGGGGAAAGAAAAGAGCAGAATATTTTATTCTGCTATGGAAATCAAAATGAAAAAAAAAATCCTCCTTGGTTTTGAGCAGTACTCCAGGTTTAGAAAGTCAAAAGCTTTCTGGTGTCCATTATATAGTTCTGAAATTAAGAAATCATGGAAATGACGATTTTGTAATTTGCAGTAGGAGAAATCTGGAATAGCCATAGTCCTCTGCCAAATTTGTAACCCAATTTACAGATGCATCTGTTAGTTTCCAGGTAGAAACTAGAGATATTAGTATCCAGTTTCATGATGAGATTTCATAATAATATTTACTGGTTTATAGGAAATAATGAAGATAAAGTGATTGATAATATTGCGTATTTCTGTAAATTTCTGCGATGTTCTTGTTTTCATGCCCACCCAACTGAGGAGCTGTGAGTTGCTCGGTGTCCACGTTGCTGGATGTCACGCCAGCTGCCAAGATTGATGTTCAGCCTTGAGCTCATGCATTAACTGACCCAACCGTCTGATTGAACAGTGCAATATAACTCCACGGCGCTTTATTCCTACTCTGGCACGCACTGTAGTGATTTATTATCCTCTCTTACACAATTTAGTATGCTTTGGCATATGCTCAGATGAATTACATCAAAGATTAGTGAGGTCTTTTATTTTCCCCGGGAGACTGGAATTTAGCATTATGAAAATTAAGCAGCATTGCTGTCCCCACCCACCTCCAGGTTTAAAACTCGCAGAATGTAAGTTGAGCAATGTTTGCTTAAATCGGCACTGAAAACAAGTACCTGCAGTCAGAGTTTCAGACATATTCAAAAATGGCTGATCACAGGAATCACTTCTTTCTGCTGGTAAACACAGTGAAGTGGTTGTGCGCTTTGGATGTTAATACAGAGGGGGCATGTGCGGGAGAGCTGCTGTTTCTGAGTTACCTAGGCATGGTCTTACAAGTGATTTGTCATTTAATGAAATTTCAAGTAGCTGAGGTAAAGCATCAAGTTCAGTATAAACAAATCATTTATTATATAAACAAATGAGATCTAAATTATAGTGATTTTTCAGCTGATACAGATCACTGCAAAGTAAATAGTCATTTACATTACACTGTGTAGCTGCAAGTATATGCAAACTTATTATGGTGTTGAAGAGCAAAGGCTGCACGCTGGGAAAGGATAAAGTCCTGTCCCTTCCTCTGCCTGTTTTCCGCTTGAGGTCTGCGGGAGCCAAGGAAACCTCCCTTCCTCCTCCTGCCGTCCCTCTTGGGGGAATGGCTGTTGGGCCCTTAAATCTGAAAAAAGCAGTTCATGCCAAAGGAGATAAAGGGGCCTTAGTCTTTCTCTTCAGTTGCATTTCATTTCTTTCCCTTGCATAGTTTTTTTGATCTGTGAAAAACTAATCATTCTTTCCGTAAAATCTGATCAGTCAAGAAGGGGAAAAAAGTATCTTGGATCTGACCTTTCCTGACGTTAATGCTACAGGGCTAAAGCAGTTCTAAATGTTTTTTTCAAGTGTGTGTTTTATAGGCAAAAGAATTACTCAGTTAATTCCTAATTGTTGGAGCAGTGTTGGCCATTTTCAGTTGTCTTTGGGAAATAATCAGGCTTGGAAAACGTGACCCATAAAATTTCAGAGGCACCAGGGAGTTCTATGCGCTGGGGCGCAGGAACAGAGGGGGGTGTGAGCTGTGAGCGGCTGCTCTGTGGACTGCTTGGCAGTGCGGGGTCAGCGCGGGATGGCCGGAGGACGGGTCTGATGGGGCACCACTGTCTGTACACACAGACAGGCACAGACAATGCATATGCACGATTTTAAAAGAAACATTCTTAAAACTCGGAAGGGAATCCTGGTATTGGGTTTGATCGTTCCATTAACTGGCAGGGATGCCAAAAACTCTTTTTCTTCTACCTTGATGGTCTGTATCTGTCTCTCAAATGCTGGATAAGGTGGTAGCTGTTGTTGTTACCAGGCAGAAAATGATTCCTACTAGCAAGCCTGACCTTCACTTGAACCGCCAGTACTGTTAAGTTGTTGGTAATGATACACATTTGCTCCAGCCTGGTGCGTTGGAGAATATTTTCCTGACCCATTTATGCTTCTCCCATGTATCCATAGCATAGCGCTTGTAAAATATTTTCTTTTTCCTGTGCTTTACCTCTAATGATTAATAGCAAACCTAGTGATGAATGTGAACGAAAGGGTGGCAATTATAATTTCATTAATCACCTAATAATTGGGGTCCAGGGCTCAACTGTGACTTTAGACTTCTACATCCTAAGGAATTAAAGAGAAATTTCTATTAATCACCGTGTCCCAGCTGCTGACAAGGCCTGTTCTAACAATAGATCCAATCATTTCAAGATGTGCTACAATTAGCGTGAGGATGATAAAGGAGTTCATCGTCTGAGCCAGCCTTCTGGTCCCGGGAGGTTGCAGGAAGGAGCCTCTATTACGCCAATGATTTACCTCTAAATGCTATGCGTTAAAGTCATGCTTCCCTGGAGATTTATAAATGTTTAAAGCTTTTAATAAACTTAACCTGACTTAGGGAGTCTATTGAAAGCTGGATGGTTTGGCGCTCTCTGTGGTGATTTGGCTTTCTAGTTGCTGGGTGGTGCTCACCCCCAGCCGAAAAAAAAGATGTTGACATTAAGGATATAGTATGTTTATTAATTTGTGCATGCAAAAACATCTGGTTGCAATTCCCTCGTTGTGCCTCAGCTTATTGATAAATTTGAGCAGATGTGTGGTTAAGTGGTAAATTAGAAAAGAATGCTGTGTCTGATTTTGTGTAACCAAAGGGCAACTTCGTAACACCATTAGCAGCCAGTATGTCCGGCTATGCCGAAAACAGGGAAACGTATCTTATGCTGCTATTAGAGACCTCCAGCTGGGAGGAACAGTTTAGGTATAAATCTTCCAGAGAAATTCTTTGAGTTCACTGTGTCTGTCTTTTCTGCCCTACAGAAATAAATGAAGCCACCAATGTGCAAGCAACGTTCTGAAAATAAAGACTCCATGCATAGAGAAATAATGAATTTTCTAAAATCTGTATGTGGAGATAAGCCACAGGTATCCATGTTTGATATACTGAAATGATGTATCTAAGGCAACTGGAATAATAATTTGACATCAGAAGGCAGCTGGTATAAATGGGATTTCAGGGAGTTGTATACATTTTCCAGAGGTTTATTTAAACTCTCTTTAGCAACAGTGAAACTTGTCAGAAACATGAAAATCTGTTGAAGTTACCAACCCTTAATGTTTATCATTCATGTTTCTGGTAAATCTCTGCAAAGGTTTTTGGTTTTGAATAGAAGATTATTTATAATCTTCTAAAAACAAATAGAGCATTTTAAAGGTTTCCATATTAAACCTTCTAAGGCACAAATTGTGCATGATTTTATAAGTGATTCCACGTTGCAGGATTCGTAGGATATCGCCTAGTCCTTGAAGGTGCCAGGATATAAAACGTCCTTCCCCACACGTAGAAAACCTGTTCTGAAACAAGGTTATTGAACTGCGTGTGCTAAAGCTGGGGAGACAATTAAAAGCAAACAAATTTTGGATGTTGATTTGATGTTTGAAGCAGGCTAATCATACATGGGATAATTAATCTTGTAGAACAATATAATTATTTTATATATACACACAAAATACCGCTTGGATCATTATTTCAAAATTGTTAATTTGCAGGAATAATAGTAGAGCTGTGCTATTTCTGTATTCCCCCCCCGCCCCCGCTTCCTTTAGAAGAGTGGGTGGCTTGTTCTTCCCAGGTAGCCATCCTACACAAGGGTGTAGGGTCCTGACAACAATGTCAGGTATTTCCTAGTGAATAGGAAAAATAAAGGGAAAAACTGCTCTGCAAGGTGTCCCTGAACCGAGAACATGGGTTTGAAAAGCTGAATTACAATCTTGATCCAGTGAGACCTTATAGTAGCCTTCCAGTACCTAAAGGGGGGCCTACAGGAGAGATGGGGAGGGACTCTTTATCAGGGAGCATAGTGATAGGATGAGGGGTAGTGGTTTTAAACTGGAAGAGGGGAGATTTAGATGAGATCTGAGGAAGAAATTCTTTGCTGTGAGGGCGGTGAGCCCCTGGCCCAGGTTGCCCAGAGAAGCTGTGGCTGCCCCATCCCTGGAGGGGTTCAAGGCCAGGCTGGACGGGGCTTGGAGCAACCTGGTCTGGTGGGAGGTGTCCCTGCCCGGGGCAGGGGGTGGCACTGGATGGTCTTTAAGGTCCCTTCCAACCCAAACCATTTTATGATTAGGTGATCTCATCTGACTGAGATGAGTCCGAGTTGTTTAAAGCAATGATCTGAAGTGAAGCCAGCATGATCAAATGCTTTGTTACAGAAATTAAGCTTTGCAAATAATTTAATTGTAAATAATTCAGTTAGTGAATTTAGCTTCCTTTTCAATTCAGAGTCTGTTTAAAAGTGAGTTTTGGTTTCCTCCGTGGTATTTGCTATTCTTATTGTTTTTCGTTTAACTCTGTGAAGCACTGAACTGTTTGCTTTGGTCGTTGCTTCATCGCAATTAAATCTGAACCATTCAGCTCAGTTAGTGCTGCTGCTTGTACGGCTTGGTGAAGCATCTTAAGGGGAGGGCTTGATACAGCTTCTGAAGCTTCAGGTGCTTAGGATAAAGGGACAGAAACCGTATCTTCAGTAACTAGGTTCAGGGAAGTTACAAGGAGCTGTATCTCTTTGTGAGGCTCAGTTAAATCCTGGTTCTCTTGGGTGGATTCTTAAGACTTTTGCCCTTTTCCTACATGCAAGCAGGTGCCTCATCCCTAAATCGTGCTTGTGCTGAGGGGAGAATTTGGAGACTGTTGCCCATGAGAATTTGTCACCCAAAAGTCATTGCTTGGCAGCATGGCAAGGGGAACCGGTGTGGAGAATGGAGTTGTGGTCTTTTGAATTCAAGTGAATTGGATTTTACGGGACATTCACTCAACTTTTATAGTATTTTTTCATGTTTCTCCTTTTTTCCGTACAAACTGTTGGAATTAGAGAGAAAACAGTGTCAGGATGTTTTACGAGCAAATGGACTGAGCATCCAAGGTGTGCTTGGGTTAACATTCATGAAGTAAGTTATATGACTTTATTATTACAGGTAGAACAGGTGACTGCCATCCTCTTTAATACAGGCATGTTGTGATATGTAAGAATAGAAATAATTTGAAGATCATAAATTTAAAACTCAGTTGCTGTTATTACATCCCTCTTTCTCCTTTCTTCTTGAGGAGACATTTCACATCTTTCCACTGTCTTACATTATGCTGTACGGGAAATAATACAAGCAAAATTTATAATCTGTGAAGAAATATTCCATTAAAATTTTTTTGGTTTCAATAAATGCAAAAAGGTCTTTTGCATTCTTGTTAACTCACTGGTGTTCACTGCAAAATGATTATATACAGAATTCTGAGAATTTTAAGTGGAGTTCAAAGTTACTAGCCTGAAAAGAGATCACTTGGATGGTCTGTTCAGTTTAAATGATATTATAAACAACTAAAGTCTCAGCATAGACCAAATGATTGAAGAAAGCTGAATTTATATAACAGTATGTGAACGGCACATGAAGAGCAGGAATCCTGAGAAGAAATGTTTCCAGTAAACAAATTACTTATTTAAATTATTTGCTTACTATTACTGTTAGATTTTTGGCAAGTGCCGCAAGTTCTTAAAAGGCTCATCTAATACTCTCTTACAGATATGGTTATTTTTTGTATTCTTTTTGATAGCATTGATAGCACTTTGTCATGCAGGAGGAACTAATCTCAGCACCTGATTTTGAGATTGAAAATAATCACCATCTTCATACTTGCTATGGAATTACCACCTTTTGTCTTCGCTTAGGCAAACATTCTCTTTTTCATCTTGTAGCTCTACTAAGGATGCTGTAGAAACAACTCTTGTTTTTATGTGTTTTGATGCAGTCCCAGTTTGTTAGAAATTAGTAGGCATACGCTCCTTTCTGTTACTAAGAGCATATATTAAGTAGTAGCTGAAGGTGTGTTCTTTATATATCGTAGTTATTTAATACTCATGACTGTGATTTTTTTTTTTAAATATGTTTATACTCTGTTTTAATGTATTTGGGTATGTGAAGAATTTATAACGTTATAGAAAACTTATATGACTTAAAACAGTCATCTTGCTTTGCTGATAATATTAGAGACCAGAGCATGGAAAGAAAGAAATGAAAAAAGCTGTTTATTTGTTCATATACTACTTGCTTCCTTCCCTCTCCTCATACCGCTTTCTTCACGCTTTCTTTCATATATAAAAAATAAAGCAGTGTGATAGTACACCTTCAAATAAGGATACTGCAGATCAACGTACTTCAAAATTACTCTAGATTGAAGTTTCTCCATGAGCAATAGCAATGCTGTATATTGTAGTGAATATGTGTGTAAGTGTTTTTATTGGTGTGCATTTGAGATGGGCTTTCTCAGGGCAGACAATCTCTAGTACTCCTCAGGTCATGGAAAAGACTTCTTGTGCTTTCTTCCAAGGACTGAGAATAACAGCAGCAGCCGCCGCGTTATGGCAAGGATTGCCATTTGGGATCCTGCTGGCAAGTAAATATAGTGTAGCAAAAAGGTATCATTACAATGACTCATTTTGCCCAGGTTGTGAAAGGCTGTGATTCGTTAGTACCAAATATATACTACAGAACATGATAACTACTGCAGCCTGAAGTTTTACAATAATGGAAAGGCATGAACGAAATGGATTTTAAGAAGAGGGAGAGGGAAAAAAGGAAGTCCCTCTCCCATCAGTTGAACATACTAGTTTTCACTTGACATTGATAAAATGAATATGCAATAAAGAGAAGTTATGCAAAATCACTATACAGATGAATATTAGGAACAGCCAATATTCATAAACCTTTGCATAGGATCCTTTTATGTCTTTTATTATTTTCTTTGACTGTATCTTCCAGTCATAGGAACCTCAGCTTAGAAAAAAAGATGTGACATTTTATGTGACAGATTTATGGTAATCAAGAGATTTATATGTTTTTCTTTATTTTTTTTCTTTTGCTGAGAATATTTTACTTTAAAACCTGTGCCCTGAAAAGTGTTTTGGATGTTTTAACTTGATTCAGTAAAGGCAGTCCCATAAGTCTTGTGGCATAATTAGGATATAAAGTTTTTCCTTATAAATGTTGTAAAGAAGCTTTCTTCTTATTTACATCAATCCTTCGGATGCCTAAAACTTCATTTAACAAAGGACAGAAGGATAATAATTACTGCTTGCGTGGAGATTTTGTTTAGCCAAACAGGAGAATACATTTTTGAATCCCGCATCTTACACTTAAATTAACTTTAGATTCTTGAGCTTTCTCGTTGTTTCAGCATATTTAATTTGCGCTCTCAGTAACTTTTGTTGACATTTTTTGCTTCCTGTAATTGAGGATTTCAAGTTCACCTTGAACTAGAGCTGCATACCAACTGAGGAAATCTTTCCATTTCTTTGTTTCATTTATGGCAGAAGGTATATTTGCAAATAGGTGTAGTGTCCTTGTATATGATATCAGCTCTACAGCATTGTGCACAGTGTTTTGTTATAATGATTTTTAGTAAGGAATGTTTGCTTTTTCTTTTTATTTTTTTTTTTTCTTCTGATGGTGCTTTGCTCTAGTGTTGAAGTTGTCTTATGTTTGCTAGAGTTTGTTTTCATTATAGATGCCATCTGTGGAACAACTTGGCTTCAAACTGTTGAAGAATATACAACCTTTTCCATGAAAGCAATTCTTGTGTCAAGACACGGGCATGTTTTGGATTGTAAATTTTTATTTTGCTGCTAACCTCTGCCAGATTTTACTTGCTGCGCTGTGCAATCCTCTGTTGAGCAAAATATTGTCATTGCTGTTATTTGAACAGTTAAGGACATAATTTCGGAATTAGAAGGGGAAAAATTTCTGTGTCCTTTCCTCCTTATGTTTTTTTCCCTGTTCCACTCCACGGGGTTTTTTACTCACTGTGTAACAAAGGTGGCATTGCCTTGTAAGTGTAGGATCTTATTAATAATCTCATTAGCATTCTTTTTTAATGTGTAATGCAATTCAGGTATCAGAGGGGAGCTCCCTTGCATAATTAATGTCATTGCTTACCTGAAGACTTATGATATAGAGTGTTTTTATTCGGTCATAAATGCTATGGCAGCCCCAGCCCTGTACTAGGTGTTAGAATCTTCCCATTACTGAAGCTTTCATAACAATTTTTGTTGACCTCACCTTTCCCCATCCCCTGTGTAGAAGTTTCCATAAAGTAAAGGGGATGGAGCCATAATGCTGGGTAACAGCTTTACTGTTGAGGCTCATTTTTGCTGTTCAGCTCTAGCAGAGATGGATCTTGGGGCACAGGGGAGACTGGGTGGCATGGCTCTGATCTCACCAGTGGGGCACTGGAAGGGACTGATGGCTTTTGCATTAAACTCGACAGGTCTGTCATGAGACCTCTAACTATTTTTGTGAAATGGAAGGTCTTTACAGATCAGCACAATCACGTATCTGAACCTGAGTGCCTCATACAAAAATGTTTCCATGGGCAAAAATGTCCTGGACCTATGGAACTGGGGGTGAAGATGGATAATTAATTCACAGACAGGAGTTTTGCCTGCCACTGTTTCCACAGATGTGGACTTGGGCTGGATTTGCATCTCCGTCCAGCAGCCACCCAGCACGGGCAGGCTCTTCTCTCTCACATTTTCCTGCATTTACGTGCAGATTATGGATTACAGCAGCACCATGCACGCACAATGGAGGGCTACAGTATGGGAGCCACAGTTGAAGCAGCTGAGGTTCAAGGGTATATTGGCTACCCTTGGTATGTTATTTCCTTAGATGCTCTTGCATCCTCTGTTAAGTCCTGGAGGCAATGGAAAAGATGTGGCCAGATGGTAATGCTTTACTGGTGCAGCGCAGCACTTCATCTGCGTTAAACTGTGAAACGATGGTTAGGTGACCTTTGCAGCACAGGGAACGCTTCAGCTGCCTGAAGTCTGCTCTGACTTACCCAGGTGGTAGAAATCTATTTTCTAACTTCTGTCACTAAGTTCAAGTAGCTTTGAATAGAGAGCATCACAAAGATGGTTGTGCTGGTTTTTGCCTCATTTAATCTTTTGCCGAGCGACAGCAAACATGAATGACAAACTTGATGCCTTGAGTTCTTTGCACTGGTGTAGCAGCATCATCTGCAGCGCTTCTCCCTCAATGGTGAAGTATTTTCAACTCCAGGTTGTTAATCAATTGTAAATCTTACAAAAGCAAAGGTTTTGGAAATGTACTTTCAGTTACAGTGCTCAGATGATAGTCCCTATGCATTGTGTATATCCGTTTTACCGACAATGGTATAGTAAATAGAAATATTTCATGTCTGAATTGTTACCACATTGCCTGTGAATTTTTGGAGGATTACTTGTTTGTGTCTTGGTTTGTCAAATCAGCTCACTAAACAGATTTGCAGACTTCATATAGTAAGATTATATATTAAATATGAAGTCTGTAAAACTGTTACTGTGAGCTGATCTTTGTAGTGCTTCTGCTTCAAATGACCTCATACTGTAGATTTACCTAATAATGTGATATTTTGGATTGAGAGGCAGGACTTTGAGATTTTTCTGCTGGTCACCCTTCCTGTTGTAACTGAGGTCAAATTACTGAATGAGAAAATCTTTCCAACAGTGTCTGTGCAAGAAACTCTTGAACTCAGCTGTTTATTTTTGATGAATCAGATTAACCTTAACCAAACATTTTTGCTCTACAGTTTGTTTCTTAAACCACTAACTATCATGACTAAGCTCAGTCTGGCCATGGCACCTAAAGAAACTGTCCTGGCAACACAGTCTATGTTCCTTTGTTCCATCAGAAAATGATAATTTGTTACTTAAAAACTTTATCGCCCATGCTTGAGCCTTCATTTTCCTTACATTTGGGAATGGCTTCAGTTCAGTGAAGGAGAATGTGATCTTATATGTGTATATATGATCTTTTATATCTATATATATAAATATATCTATATAATATTATATAGATATAAAATATACCTATGTAATATTGTATATAATATTTTTATATATATAAAGTATATATTAAAAATTAGTTGGGTGTTTTCTTGTAATACTTAACCAGTTAGTATTTTTAAGTCCTATGGCATCCTTAGGTGAAAAGTTAAATGCAAAGTGTTAATGCTGAGGACAATAAATAGCATATGCTGGGAACGTAAGTGCACAAAATACAGTGCAAAAGATCCCAGAGTGTGGCCCAAAGCAGTGTGTAATCCTGTATGCCATGAGCAGAGGATTGTGTGACTCAACCATGTACAAACAAAGGCAAAGGGTTGACAAATGTTTTTGGTATGAATGGGTTGGACTTTGGGAAAGTCCTAAGGATTGTGTTTTTTCTCCCACAGCATAACACTCATCTGGGATGTAGCTCCTCTCCTTCAAGTTTCAGTTCTATCCTCTTACAAAACGTATTAAAAACTGTACTTCTGTGGTTTAAAAATGACTTACCATTGATGTGATAGTTTAATTCTTTACTGTAGAAACTGTCTGAAGTATATCAAACCGTTAACTCAATTTTATAAAATTATTAGCTTAATGTAATCAGTCACAAATGAAGCTGCACTTACCTTTTCCATTCACTGGGAACTCTATTAGGCAAAGTGCGAGGGTTTGTGGGAGGATGAGGATGAACTTTTGTCTTACCCACTAGCCCTGTGAACAATGTTGTAAATATGTATTATGAGTGAAGTAGCTATTGAAGCCAAGAAGGTGAACTAATTCTGACTAGATGTTCAAACCAGAATGTCAATCAGCATGATCACTACAACTCATCATGCTTTGCTCCCAGCAGATGGTCTGATAGCACACTTGTAATTTATTAGCTAATGTGAGACACTGTATTGATTTAATACTCTGTCTGTTTTACCGGCTTACTGCTATGTGGTGCAATTTTGCCTTGGAGCATGACCTCAATGAAATCAGCTTTAGGTCTATAACAGCACTAATATAAATCATGTGTCTCACCAAACCACTCCTAAATGTTGACTAGTAATTAAAATTTGCATGGAGATGGTTGTATCTAGCAATCCACATGAGGTGTGTTTTATAGGTTTATACTTAGTATATTTGCATTAGTTAAACTTTAAGCTCTTTGTCTAGCTTTGTAAGGATGTGTGCAGTCCTCGTTCAAATTGGTAAGCATTCATAAATTCAGACATGTTTTCAGAATTGTGTGACTCCTAATTTTAAAAGATTTCAGCAGAGAGGTAAATATCTAAATACCTTTGAGGATCTGAGAAGAATTGTTGGGATGTTTGGTTTTTTTTTTGCTAAAAGTGTTTTATTGTTTATGTGGAAATTCAAAACTTGCTAGAATTTTTCTCTTGAGCTAAGAAAGTCTCAAGTTTTGGGTTTGTTTTTTTTTTTTTAAATTGAAGGAAAAGTTAGGAAGGCACTTCTTATGTTACCTTAGAATTAATATTTTATTTATATTACTTGCATGAAGTGTATCTCCATCAGGCTGAGATCTATGGTCAAGTGTATTCTTTCCATTTAACTGCAAGTTTTCAAGATTCTCTTGGGATGTGCTATCCAATATTTCTATTAAAAGGGGGTGCACAGAATAGAGTATGACTTCCCTGAGGAAAATAGAATGAAGTTCACACAGATTGCTCTACAGATTCATAAGCAAAAAGGGCAGGAGGAGGGAGATGGGAGGTTTATGTTCAGCTGACAGCAAGACTTGGTCACACTAGTGACCTTCAACACGGGGTCACTAGTCTTAGGAAGGTCATCTGTATATGTGAGCAATTTCACAATTTGTACTAATAAAGAGTCTTGTAGGTCCTTGGATTTCCAGCCTGCGGAGATGGGAATTTTATGGCTGCACTTTGGCTAGTACCCTTCAAACCCTTTGTACCCTTGCGAAGCCACACTGCATCTGCTTTCTCTTAAGCACACCTGAATCTCTGTGTGGGTAGTTAGGACATTGTGGTTTACCTCTGAGGGGTTTCCTTGGTAGATAGCTGCCTCTGGGTTATGCTCCATATTGGTACAACTGTTAAATTTAACACTATGTAAAATTTGACAGACATAAAGAGAAACCTTATGATTAAAAGCCAATAATTGATATACAATAGTAAACTACCCCCCCCCCAAATTTAAACTAGTATGTATCTTTTTAATGCATCAGAATTTCAGAGATGCAGTGAAGTACGAATTGATAGTTGAAGCTTCTAGACTATCTCCATTAAGTTTCCAACTTTTAGATGGGAATAAGCAACATGTATTTATATGAAATTTGCAGCACCAAATTCCTTCTTGACTAACAGAAGTAGAGAGAAAATTATTTATAGCACTCTTCACTGGCTTTACTATTGCTAGTTAGTTTTGAGTAGTTAATGGAATAGATGAGATTATGGAATTAAACCAATGCATCTAGCAGTGTTTTGCCAGACAGTTAGGATTTAGTGATACACTGAAAAAAGTTAGTAAACAGTAATGGATAAATGACAGCTTGGATTAATTTCAGAGTGGAATGTCTTTCTTTCAGGTATGATAGATTCTGAATACTAAGCGGACATTTCCTGGAGTATGAATTCTGAAGAACTAGTTAAATTAGTCTACAGGAGTATTTTAAAGGCAAGATTGCAGATTTTTTTTTTAACAAGAATTTTCCTCCTCATGATGCTATCGTTATCATCTTAGTGTTTTGGACCTGTAGTGAATAACGGAACCCAAGTGGCACTGGAAAATGTACCACGCTTAGCACTTTGTAAAAACTGCCAAAACAAGGAACAGGAAAGCAATGCAAATGTGGCTTCTGCTAAGGAGGTGTATGTAATAGGTCAAGTATAGGATGGTGTCTTGTGTGCTAATGAACTCAGCGTGGCTGTGAGCAGACAAGTGTAGACTTGGGCAAAACCTGACTGTTATCAGTTTCACTTATTGGCGGTAACTGTGAGCAATGCAGATTGGTGTTGACTTGTGTTCTGGCCTGAAACATGACCATATCCCAGAAAACCTTCATTATGACGAAACAGCTCATCATTAATTTCCTTGTAAAATTATAGAGAAAATTTAGTTTTTCAGAATATCCATCCCTAGTAGTTCTCACGTATTGTGTGAAAGCTTTGAGGCATGTGCAGTGCTTTTTAATCAGGTCTCAATGAGGTAATGGCTACCAATGATAATAATCAAAAAACTCGGCCATTTTTGGAATATTTCTGGATTTTGCTGTATCATGGAGACCACTGGGTCTTTGTGACCTCTGGGATGAAAAAGCCAAACACAGACATTCACCTCTGACTGTCCCTGTCTAGTCCTAACAGAGCAAACAAGACATGATGGTGCCAATTCACAGATATTTATAAACTACGTGTAAAAAGAAATGAAGAAAACATCCTAACATAACAGTATTGGCTACTTATATGTTTACCCATCATTAGTTAAAAAATTAATACAATTAACTGTCAGTTATTTCTTGTGCTGATGAGGCAGTTACGATTACCTCTTTGTTTGAAAATGAGTTAGGTTTTCTTCTGAAATTGGGATCTTGCTAAATTTATAGAAGCTCTTCAGAAAGAAACTCATTTGAAACAGAAAATTAAATGCCAGTTACATGTGATTGAAGATAAGAATTTTTTCCTGAGATCCATTGTTTTTTTTTTCTTATATAAATGTGCTGATTTCTGTGAAGCAAGTATTTTAAAGTGCTAACTCTTTGATACCCATCTTGTGAGTGGTTTTCAATCTGACTTTATTTTCCCACCAATAATGTATTTCCTGCTGTTTGGAAACTACATGCAGCTGGCAACATCACTTTGAAATATTCTTATATTAAAATGTAACACATAGCAATAAAGGGAACTACACTGATGTTAATTCTCAGTTTAACTGTGCCAAAAATTAGTGACTAGGAGTTGTAAAGTAATGAGAGGGGTTCTGAAGCAAATGTGGTGGTAAAATGATGATGTGTTTGGCCTTTGCTTTAAGGGCACCTGGCAGATCTGTGTCGACATTGCCACTGAAAGGACTTGATCAATCCTAAATTAGGCTTGTCTTGCCTAGGTCCACAGGCTGTTACCCTTATTTTTTTATGAAGAACAAAGGTTTTACTACGTAGTCAGCTTTTCATATGCGTGACGAATAGCAGATCACTGGTACAAGCTCTATGTCCTTAACTATGCAGCTGGGAGAAAATGTCACTATAAGATTTTAATACGGTCAAAGTAATCTACTTTTCACATATTTTTTTTTTCAGTAATGGACAAAATTGAAATGTCCATAAAAAAGATCAATCAGAACTATCAACATCTAGTAGAGTCTTTATAAACAAATACCAATAAGATACCCTAGGGACTGGTGGGCAACCTCAGTAATCACCACCCCGACCACCTCACCATGCTGTAGCTTTGTTGGAGCTATCTACAGCCAAAAAGAACTGGATCAAAATGTGCCTGACATCATCACAGCCTTGGGTGTGCCCTTCCAAGTAAAATGAAGTTGTTTGCTAAAGGCCCGATAGGTAAAAACTGAGCTTAAAATAAATGAACTCATTTGGCTGAAAGTGATTAAGAAACACATGGGTCTGGAGGGGGTTCATCAGTGGGGATTGGGCTAATTTGGTGGAAAGACGGCTTCTTCAGCGGGCACTGCTGGAGTCAGAGGAGGGCACAGCCTAAGACTTCCAAATTAATAATGTCTGAAAACAGATTTGAAATCCCAGGTGGTTTCTTAAATTGGTCTTTTGTTTAAATAAGGTAAAAAATGTATTTTTATGTGAGAGCTGACCATTAGGGAATTATAGTAAGAAATAAGTATTCCCAAAATGATGTCTGCTGGTTTTATACACATCTATACTGAAAAAATATTTTTAAGAAATAATACACAGGGAGATAAATTGTGACTTGATTTTCAGGATGCTGATTAATTTGGTGCTCAGTGTACATTTCCCAAAAAAGGTTAATGAATCTGTTGAACTAATGAACTTTTCTTAATTAATACAAGTTTCAATTTTCTCAGAGCAAGGGTGTTAGAGAAGAGAGCAATGAATATCACACCAATAAGTACATATTCACCACATTTTTGTGGTGAATTGAGTTATTTTGCTGCCTTTATACAAGACAATTACAGAGTGGATCTGTACATCTGTATGTAAATATACGTAGATATTTCGGGACCCCAGAGTATTTTTATAGGTAGGGTTGAGGCTTTGTCCTTCTGAGACTCTTTTTCTTTATGTAGGTATTTCACAGAGGTGAAATTCCTAAGAGGAAAAAATCATCGTTCTCTCAGTTAAATTGGCCTGTAGATCCTAAGGTGGAAAGGTTCCCAATCAGCGCAGAGGCTTTTTTTTTTTTTTGTTAGTAATGTCTAAAACTAAATCACCCTCAGGCCTTGAGCAAATGGCCGGCCTTATAAAAGAGTGTGTTCACCAAAGTGGTAAACGAGAGGTGGCAGGAGCTGAGCGGAGGGGATTCTCGGAGGACTGCGGTACGCACTGCTCAGTATTTGCCCGAGGTGAAGTTACAAAGTGGTTCCCACCGCCAAGGGGAGCCAGGCACTGGAACAGGAGCTCCGTAGTGGGAAGGTAATAGTTGATGCCTGCCCCTGGCCGCTCGTCTGCAGAGCAGCTGGCAGCGGTGCGGATGGCATGCTCATGCCGAGGTGATGGCGTGCAGAACCCTCAGAGGGCTTGAGGAAACAGATGTTCAATTGCCACCTTCCCTGTTCGCCCACCAGTGTCATCCCACACCTTTGCATCTCCAGGTATGCCACTAACCGGGCCGTGGCCTTACAACCTACTAGGAAATCACTTCCTTCACTGAGTTTATTCTGGTTTTGACTCAGTTCTACCTTTCAGTGTGTGCTTTGGATAGTGCTTCGTGCATTTGCTTTTCTGAGTCCAGACTTCCTTGTGCAACGACAAGGCTCAGCTTAGCTCGAGCCAAGTGGCTGGAGGACAGCTTGTGCTTGTCAGATCCTTCAGCTCTCTCCTGTATTTCATAGTCCAAGTGAAGCAAACTTTTTAAGAGCGCAAGCTGCATGTGTGGCTTCAAACTAGGGAAATTTTATTTCCTCCATAATTACATTAAATGCCTTAATAAAGAAAAAGGTATTAAATAGATTGTTCCTATTTATAAAAGTAATATTTATGCTGTTATTCTGCTAAGTAGCTATTAAGGATTGTCAAAGATGATTTGTAAAATAGGAAGCTAGAGCTTAATTATGTAGACTTCTGTGGTTAGCAGGGCTCCCTGTTACATCCTCTTTCTGAAGCAGGAAATTTATTGAGCTCATAGACCAAAGTGAAGTGAGTGGGTGTGCGGGAGAGCGGTAGGAAATGCAGCCGTTGCGAAGGGTCATTCGGATGGATGTTCTGCTCCACAGAGTTACTGTTGAAAGGAAGTCCAAGCCACCCTGCGTTTGGGCAGCACTGGCTGCCTTCTGAGAACCTTATATACAGTTTCAAGAGTACCTTTTTGGTTTAGCTCATGGATGCAGCAGCTGAAAGATGCCTCTCATTTTTTCTTTCCTTAAATTGTATCCAGTTTCTCGGAATGAGCTTTGAAGTAAGTCTGTGATGCTTATGGCACTCCTGTATCAGTATCAGAGTTACCCTTACTGATGAGTAGGATTATGATGCATATGGAAAGAAATCACTGTCTCTTTGTACTTGCTTGCTTGCCTGGTCAGAGCTGATGGTCTGTAGGAGAGGAGAGAAAGTAAACTGCTCTCAACACAGAGCTCCAAAAAGGCTTGCAAGGAGTAACAGGAGCCATGAAACTACACCTGTTTCTGTTCCAAGGGTGGGCAGGTTCCTCTGACTTGGCTGATATTGAAATAATTTTACACAATCTTTTAAATCCTTCAATTTCTTTTAATATAGAAGAATTGCCTCTTGCCTCTAATATAATGCGTGTGTTTTATAAATGCATTTATATGTTTTAAAATTTTGGTATTTAATAAAACAGATTTAATAAATTATTTAGTAATCAAAATAAATGACCTGTTAATTTGCAAACATAATGTTAAGCAATTATTTAACTTACACGAAAACCATTAGGCAAACAAACTTACATGAATTCTGTGTCTGTGTTCTCTTTTGTGTTCTCTTTTATGTTCTCTTTTAAACTAGTTCTGTTATTTAAAGTACTGAAGGGGACCTACTCTATTAATTAAACTTTCATTAAGTAGGAACTTAAAATAAAGTTTCTATATTCTTCTGCCCCTCCCACCATTACATCTGGCATTCAAAGATGCTTTTGAAGAGTTTATATGAAGATAAAATAACTTAAGAGAAAAATTCAAATTGTAAGTATGGTCTAAAGGGCAATGAATAAGACTGGCCTCTTCTTACTGAAATAAACTTTACCCTCAAACTTTATATTTTAATTTAAAAATCACAAATGTTAGTTTAACAGCATAATATTGTATTACTTAAGTGTGCTAGCAACCAAGTATAGAAAATGGAATTGACTTCTTTGCTTTGCATTTATCGGCATCGTTGTCCTTCTGTTTCCCGTTCCAGGAATTGTATTATTGATGAGGTTACATGACTCAGATTAACCTTACAAAGGTACAGAGCACAGAGGGGAAAACCATTTTATTTGTTTATTTTTGATAATTCACGCTTCAGACAGATAAAGGTCTTAATGTACGTTGCTTTAATGCACAGCCATTGGTGTAATCACAGTTCCTTCTGAAGCGCTACCAGCATAGATCCATCTCTGCCGTTGGGTTAGCAGTATGGATTGAACAGCTGCTGGAGGAGCAGTATAGATGTCCACGCGGCCATGAAGCGCTTCCTTTGAGCGGAAAGCTGTAAAATAAAGCATCTTTAGAATAAGAGTGCTTTGAAAAGGGGAGTGTGTGTTTATAACATGCACGATGAACATAAGAAAAATCAACGCCAGGAAGCAGGTTAATGCTGCAGCTCCTGTCATACTGCTTCCAGGGTATTTAGGTGGATGCCAATCAGTAAAAAGATGAAATGTTTTCTTTGCCTTTCAAGCCATCTTAAGATGCTGAAAAACACATAGTTCCTCTAAGGGCTGAAAGGGGTTGTCTTGCAAGCCCCTGCTTTTCTCCCTAGCATTTATGGGAAATCAGGCATATGATGATTAATCCTTGTGTTCCATTGCTTGAGCTGTTTGTACAAAACCAACTCTGTTAATATACAGCTCCATCTGAATGAATATAGAATGAATATAGAATATTCAGTCACTATAATGGAACAATCAAGAAAAGCAGCTCACATTCTTCCTCGGAGAGGACTACAAGAATACAGTACAAAAGTAAGCAAATGAAAATATTACCTAAGTATCAAGTGACAATATTCCTTTAGTACTTTTGTAAGACTTTGTTCAAAAATCTGTTCTCTCTAATATTCAGCAAGCTTATTTGTGTTCTGAAAATAAAATTTGGTTTGTTATGCTCATTTTTAACTTGTGTAAATATTTGCTTGTATTTTCATATTTAACTACATTGTATTTCTTTTTTTCCACTGTCACAGATGTAGGCAATTTTCTATCCCTTCCCCCCAGCATTTTTTTGGCAGCTAATGAATGCAGTCCTTTGGATCTCATCTGATCTTTGGCAAGATATCTGGAATTGATGTCCTAGGATGTGGGTAGCTAGCTCAATAATGATGTTACAGGAAAACTAAACACTCCAAGCTACAAAGCTCTATTCAGAAATTTTATCTCTGATCCAGAGGCAAACTAAAAACTGCTGTAGTCCCGTGAATCACAAAATGAATATTCAGTAATGCGCACGGGTAGCCAAGGGAATGAGAAGGGGATCCTCCAAGGAAAGCATAATACCAGCAAGTCAGAGTGCTTGGACTCCTTGTTAGGGGATTGTTATATATTCTTGAACAAGTTGCTTAATTGTTTCTCCATTGTCCTCAGAAATAAGAGTAATGTTGTAATACAGAGTATTGTTAGTATATGGGTTTATATCCATATTCAATATCAAGATCCCACCGTGAGGGGACTGTAAAGTCGGTTTGCATTTCACCTGCTTAAAACTTAATTCCTACTTCGATGTGAGGAGTACGCCAATCCCATCTAGGATTTATCCAGGATGCTGCCAGGTGCCAAGAGCTATCAAATAGCGCCTGAGCTGATGTGAGACAGGTGGAGGACTCTGTCACTCTCCTCATCTCTTTGGAATAATTCATTAAATACTTCTACCTGTGTCAGTTGCAGGTAGAATCTACGGTGGAATTACTTGTCTCTATTCTTGTTAATCCCTTGCCTGTCAGCTCTCATCAGGCATTACATTCTGCCTGCCTTAGCAATTTCGAACATGCAAATTCTTTGGCTGATGAAGTGCTGCTAGACTGTCTCATAAAGGTGTATATTATGGATTTGGGTGTCAGGTATTAATCTTACAGTAATATTTCTCTTTGTAGTTTGGACACTTTCTAGCACAGTTTTTAACAGCAAATAATTGAAATACTTTAAATTTTTTTCATGGAATTAGACATTTATATATTGGTTTCTTCTGAAACATCAAATAGCCAAAATTCCAGTTTCAATGGATGAAAGTGTGCTCCATTTTATATGATGACGGCTGCATTGACAGGAGCAGCCCTAATGCTTTACTGAAAACTAGCTACCTGGAGGCTGGGCGCTAGTAGTCATTTAAAACCTTTGTGTAAAATAGCAAGTCAAAAAGATGAAGTATTTTATATCCCTGTCTACCTGCTGAAATTGGACACAGACACTGTAGTGATGTCCTTAAGTTTCAGCTTGGATACATGAACTTTTTAAGAAGCATCTTCAAGATCCTGTTAAAACATTTCATTTACACAGTATTTAGGCTACAGTGCTGGTTTAATTCTGACTCGGTATATTGTGCCGTGGTCTTAGGAAAAAGACCAAATCATTAGCTTGATTTTATTATGTCATATAAACTACAAAGTAGTGATAAAACAGGATGCTGTGTATGTTATAATGTTTTTTGTAAAGATAGGATGATAACTGAGCCATTCATGAATTTTAATGCAATTAAAGTCAATTCTCCATCTTGAACCGTGAAATGAAGGTGTTGTCCAAACTGAGTCCTTTACTCATGCAGAGCACCACCCTCCTTCCAAATAGTCCTGTTGAACTCGAGGCAAAGTCCGACACAAAAGGTGAAAACCACAGATTGATGAGGGACTTACGTATTTTGCAGCAACTGGAATCCATACTTCTAAACCGGTTAGATGAGTATGTTCCCTATCTGGAAATAGTTCAAATATTTACAGTCGAGTAAGGCTTTATCTAACACCATTTGCTTCACATATCTGGTTGTTAATGTTGAAACATTTCTGCTGTATTTGGAAAACTGTAGCTCTTGAGTAGGCACTAAAATTTTGCTCCTCCATATGACTTGTATCTGCATAGCTTATGTAGGGCTTAATATGTTTCACTCTGCTTCCAACCCAAAATATCCTTCCTGTAACTTCCATTAAATACACAAATCTTGAAACAGCTGAAGCTTTAGAAACTATTAATCTCAGTAGGTATGGAGTTTCATCTCTACTGATAACCAATATTACACATACGTGTATACACGTATGTGTAATATTGTGATATAAGTGTGTATTTAATTATATTGTAATACACATGCATGAGTAATATTGTAATATACATGTGTACGCATACATGTACAAGAGCTTATTCCTGCTCTGTGAGATTATTCAACTTGAATCGCCATACACATACATGGTTACTACACAAATGTAAATACACATGCACACACATCTGTATAGTAAAAGGAACAATTCCCTGTGAAGTGGTATTTACTGCAGAGCTCCAGAGGACTACGGGTGGGTTTGGGTTTACAACACATTTGTTAAAAGGCGGTGGAGGGGAGGAGCCAGTAATCAGTGTCCTCATACCTTACCTGTACTCAGGCATAGATTTAATAGCAGAAAAATTGGAAGTGTGATACTTCATCGCCAAGTTTAACTTGGAGAGGAGGACAGAGAAAAATGTAAAGTGAAGCATGGTGGACAGAATAGGCAATGAACAGAATACTTTGAGAAATAATACAGAAAAATCCTCTCCCTCTCCCCCCAAAAGACACATAAGCCCAAGGCCTACCCCACCCTCAACAACCAAACCCACATTATTTATCACTGAAGAAGGATGTAATATCTTTCTGAGTGGGATAATGAATTCTGAAGCTGTCAGTTTGTTCCAGTACTTTAAGTGCTGGAAGCCCAGAGTACTTGCCAAAAGTAGTTTTGTCCACATAATTAGGCTTTTAATGTAAAATCAGATCTTTGTGGATTTCTCTCTTCTGTAGGAGTGCAACTGTGTAAGGAGAGTGTTTTGATAAGCGTGAGTGAGCAGCAGCGTATGTTTTCAGCAGTGTTAATAGGCTGGAACCAGCGTCAAAGAGAACATATGTATCTCCTCTTCCAGCCACCTCTTTTGGCTGCTCTTTGGGCATTGATGCCAAATAAATCAATAAATCTTGTCAGTCCTTTCAGGCCATTCATTAACTTAATTTCTTTTTGTTAAATAATTCCTTATTACTCTAGGGGTACCAATGTTTTTTTGCATGAGTTTCATTTTCAGATTCATACATTTATTTTCCGTGTGTTAAGCAAAGCCCTTTTCCTTTTTAATTGGATCCTCTGTGTGTGTATGCTTACGTAAAAGTAGAATACTCAATTTTTTTTCATTTTTTGGAGTATAAGATTCCCTACAATTCTGAGAGCTTCCAGTAACGAATACCTAGTTTGGACCATGCCTATCCTGCTTCTTGAGGAGTAAAACCTCTTTAGTTTCACTGTTCTAGTTCTAGGAGTTAAATGCTGGTTTAAGAGGTTGTTACTGCTTTTATCTTTTTTCCAGTGAGATAAGAACGTGTGAAATGGGGTTCATTACAATGCCGTTTTGTGGACTGACGTAATGCCAGGATCAGGGGACCACACGAGCCTTTCCACCAGCCCAGTGTGTTGGCAAGGCTTAGGAAAGGGTCGGATGATCAGAACTAACACAAGAGATGGGCAGCAGGGTGTAGCCTGAGCTACAGGAGGTAAAGGTAGATGTGCAGTAACCAACAGTGAGGTGGACAAGGCTTCTCTACGTTCGCAACCTCAGCTTGCTGTTTGACCTTGTGTTTCTGTGATGAACATTAGAGCTCTTAGATACAATATTGGGATACCTATTGAGTAATTGGAGTACCAGCTGGAAAACATCCCTCCTGCTCATGTCCTTTCATAGCTTAGCCATCTCATAGCAGTAATAGTATGGCAGGATTAAAATATAGATGTGTTTTGGAAACATTAAAATTACAAATTGTGTAGGTTTGTTACTTTTATTCGTGGTTTTAATAAGAGTTGTTTGAAATTACAAAGCTCTATCTTTTCATGCAATTGTGTGTCTGTCAGTATTCCAGAGGGAAGGCTGTCTCCGGGAGAAGGTATCAGAGTATGAATATTGCTGAATGATTCATTTATAAGTTGCTTTATTTTGTTGGGAATTTTCCTGTTGTACTTTCCTCTATAATGCCTATTTTTTTTGCATGCTGTAATAGGCTCATATATTTAAAACCTTTGAGAAGGTCTGATATTACTTTGATCTCATAGGCTAGACAGCATGGCAAATGAAACACAGCAGACTTCCTTAAGTAGCCTTAAGGTTCATCTGGAAATGGGGCAGGTGTATCCCTATTTATCCTGTGTTGTTACCAAAAGATAGCCTTTTCTGGGTGCATACATGTGAAAATAGCACAGAGAAAGAACTCCTAGTTAAGGCAATTGAGTTATCAGGAAATCTGGATTTTTTCTGGTGTGCTTGTAGGCGTCTGGTGTGCCTGAGTGTGTGTGTGTTGAACACTAAGAAGACCACTTAAATTCTTTAGAGAGGTTGAGGAACAGTAAGCAATAAATGGGATTATTGACCCACTTTAGTAAATGGCCTGTTGAAAGGAATCATTTATGTGCATATAGTATTTCTTCAATGCTACATAAAAATCTCTGATGTGGGCTTGACAGATTTGTTCAAAGAAAATATTTATTGTACCCTGTACTATGTAACACGTCTTGATTATTGATGTTTCTTGTTTTTGTTGGCAGAGAATCATATTGTTGCTTGCCTTTTTTTTTTTTTAAAGAATCCTTGGCGTTATTCGTACACAGTAAAGAACTAGGAAGGAGTTCTGCACCTTCATTGCAGTGCATCACGCAGTACTGACTATGTGTGTTATGTGTGTCTGTGCTACGAGCTACTGAATATTGCTATTCTTCTCTGTACTTCTGAGACTGTATATCCTTTTTTTTCTTCTGCTTCTTTTTCAGAGGGAAGAAAAATATGCTTAAACTTGTGTCTAAAATGTCATTCAACTTAGTCTTTTATTGTTATAACTTACATGGAGCTTAGATGGCTTAACAAACAACTTTTTTTGGGTCAGCTAGATGATGCTGAGGCAGCGTAACACACTTTTCTGCAGCAGCTACCTTAATTAATAGGGCTCTTGGATGCTTTTTGTGAGCTCCTCAATACCAGCTTTTAATAAGGCCTCCTAATGCTTTAACCTTTCTGATTAGAACAGTGTTACTGGAGGAAAACAACTGCTTAAGATGATAGGCAGTCAAAATGGATTTAAAAATACTTCTAGAATGTGAACATATACATTATTATAGAGTGGAAATATGGGGAGAGAAGGAATCACCATATGCAGTCTGTTTAGGGGTCTAAGCTTGAAGATGAACAAGGCGGTTCATTGAGTTTTTCTTGTCTCTTCCAAAGAAACAAATACATCTCTTGTCTGTGTCATTGTCTGAAAACGCTAGCGTGAGTAATATTTGATGCAATATATTCCTGTTTGTTTGTATCTGTATGACATTTTGTTAAACATAAAAGCAAATGGGAAAATAAGGTGCATCAGGGGGATGTTATGGCTGAGAGGGAGGTTTATCACTGAGCTGTCATTGACAACTGAAAGAATTCATAGACTCAAGTGTCACACGATAACACATTGCTAACAGCAACTTAAGTATATCATTCTGAATTTAATCTGTGTGCTACCTTCAAGGTTAGTAGCTAGAGGATACTTGGGATCAAAGAAGGCAGAATATGAAAGAAACTATTTGAGTCTAAACCAAGTGCTTAACTCAGATGTTGAAATGGGTTTATCACCTGAATCCAGAGATCGATGAATTTGTGTTTAGCACTGAGTCTGTTGTAGTATCTTGGTCGTCCAGAAAATGGACCTATTCTTGAGGACAAGGTGTCATGTGTACCCCCATTGGCAAGAAAATTATGCATAGAGTCAGCTGAGTTTTGTCTTCAAGAATAATTGAATCCCAAGAACCCTTGATTGTGGTAACTTGTTCTGTAAGGTTAGGTCAGGTATTTTAAGGAGAAATTAATTTCTAGCAAGTTGAAGCAGAGCTATGGTATTGAAAATCTAAGGAAAAGAACAAAATGATACGAAACTGTTCCATTGCAAAGGACACTTAGCTTAATATTTTACTTTAAACATGGACGCACTTTTTACTATCTTAATATTTTTCTTTTCTCCAGAAGAACTGGATAGTCCCCAGAGAAAATATTGGTTCCATTTCTTTCTTCTTAACCTTATAATCAGCAACCAGCTAACTTAGCAATAAATACATTTTTGAATGTTGTGGGTCCATGAACAAGTTCCTATTGACACAAACATTCAGTAGCGTTTTCCAGGATCAGTTCAGCTTTGCATGTCCATATTAATTGAATAGATTTCAAAGAGATCCATGAAGGTATGCTTGAATATATATGGCTGCTGAATATGCCTGTATAAAGTCTCTTCTAAAACAGTTTTAAATTAATCATCGTGTTCATTATAAACTCCAAACATCTGCAAAGCAAACATTTAGGTCTTCCCTCTGTATGGAGGAACAAGCTGTATAGCATGTAGCTACTAAAATCTATTTCAGCAAGCTACTTAATAGAACTGATGCAACTGTGAGAAAAAAAGTGTTCATCATCATCTTAGAGAAATATTTTTATACTCCCTCACAAGAACCTTGCCGCCGAAGAAGAACATGCTGAGTGATTCCAGGTATGGGCTGAAATGTGCTATGTGGTAAAAAAAGGTCAGTGAAGAGCAGCTCCCTTTAGATGAGTCTTGTGAAGCTTCTGGAAAGGAACAAGTGGGAATGTGGAAGAACCTGAGGGAAAGTTCGTGCTTGTACGTTGAGTTGGGAGTAAGAAGTAAAATTTCCATGATTGCATTAGTAGCTTGAAATTGTTGGGATAATTGAACTAGGTAGTTGATTCTGGATTGAACGTCAGTGGTGGTGTGTGGAGGGAACTCTCTGAAGGGGAGAGGAGAAGGTACTAATGGCAGATCTTAGTCACAGCGGGCAGGTGGTGTCGTCCTGTGACTTCCAATAACCGTAGCTTCCTTCAGTCTTCGTTTTGAGATGATTTTTAGCTGCCTCTCCTCAAATAAAGACATCTAAGTTGAAAGACTGGTGTCAAAAGCATGGAGTCACTCAGTTAACACACTTCCTTCTCACCTAAAATACCATATCCTTAATAAGGGACTTGTTTCATAGTACTGCCCAGCAAGATGGAATCCATGCTTCCAAATACATTTTTCACCATTTACAGCTTTTGATGCAGTGCCTAAAGCTTGATTTGTCGCTTCAGGATGATTCCATATCAAGTGCCATGAATCAAATTATTTTCTAACACAATGGGGTTAGCACCTCTCCTGCTGTGACGAATGGTTTTGCAGAGGTACCAAAATAAATGCTCCACAGCAGCAAGGTTTATCCCATATTTCGCATAAAATCTGTCCGCTTGTCCACTCTTCAGTTAGCTGGAGAGCAGTACAGGAAATTGTTTTCCTTTGAGGTAAATCCACATCAGTATACATAATGGGGTCTTTGGAATTAATTGTTCCTGGGAGACAAATTTCACTGAGTATGTGGGGCAGCTAGCTAGAGGAAAGTACTTGTGAACGGGTACTCCATTCCGGTGTCCTTGGCAGTGTGAAGGAAAACCAAACTACAAAACCTGAGGAGTCTGCTGCTTATGGTGTCTTCTATCCTTTTAAGTCTATGTGCCTATCAATCCTTTTTTTTTTTTTCTTTTTATTCTTTTTTTTTTTTTTTTTTGTAATTCTTTCAAAGGGAAACGATATATATGGGGTTTTCAGGCCTTGCAAACTGATTCCATATTTTCAGCAAGAGCGCAAGTTAACTTCTGGCAACTTTGCTGATGTGAATATTCTGGCTTTCCAGTGAAAGAAGAATTAACCTATCCGTATTTTTTTTCTTTACCTATTTAAAAATTAGAGAAATAAGAACACTTTGATTTTCTGCAAACCCTTTCAGTGGAATACCTTCAAGCATATAATAAAATATGACATATTTTATCTTTCTATCAGTTATAATGCTAACGGAACATTATAATCTCCATTTGTTGATGGAGTTACTGAGTTTCATTGCAATAATTGTGGAGGTTTTAGATCATGATGAAGAGGAAAAAAAACTGAGACATGAGTGGGACATTTTAGGGACAGAGACATTCTACATTTTGTGAATAAGGAGACACACCAAACACACAAACTGACATGCACAAGCAAATTTTAAAATAATTGTGCACGTATTAGCTTCCGGAGTGTTTGATAGTCTTTCACCAAATTGAAAGCTTTGACATTCAAATGGTGTTTTCATCCTCATAAAATGTTAGAATAAAAAACCCAGGGCTATATTGGCAGTAAACTAAGGCTGCTTTCTAAGTGCTTGTTTGACTGCAGCAAACACTAGCATGTTATTGACAGAACAGTTTTTCTTCAGGTGAAGGTTCACCTTCATCTAGAAGTTTATAGGACAGAGTTTTATATGGAAACTTTTCTTTTTTACAAATATCGTTGGATATTTTACACAGGATATTTTCTAGACTATCAATTTTATAGTTTTCTTTTTTTCTGTTGGATTGCATGTTACTAATGCATTGTAATTTTTCAAAAATGCTGTGCAAGAAGAGACCTATTGCTCAGTGGTTTTCTGTATAAAATACTAGCCTTCCACATCAGGTACCGTATTTCACATTTAATTTGAAATCCCTATGAGATATACTGAACTGCTGAAAGCAATTTGGGTATCTGGTGAAGCACAATATTAAGGTCCATAGATAGTGTAAGAGATTTTTAGCTTTTCTGCTTAGGTCTTTCAAAAATACAGCATCATAGCTAAGGTACCTCCTATTTAACTGCATCAGAAATATTTTAAATCTCTAAATTGCAAACTCTAATGAAATTGCTGCATGGGAAAGGCAATACCTACTCTTAATTAACTTTATGTTTTTCATATACCTCGGATACCCGCATTATGAAATCATTTAACATAAACTTTAGATTTCAGTTTACATGTCTGTAAACATCCGTAACTAAATATCTGTATAGATGGGAAGAATAATTACATTAATGCAAAATGATTGGGTTTTGATATAAAGGTGTTTGCACCATTTGTGGACTAGTTCTCCTCAGTGCATTTGATTGTACTCTGATCAGCTGAGGGAGGCTCAAGGACAAAAGTACTAAATAATTTCTCAACAATTATAGGATATGTTGTCTTCCTAGGCCTTCCCAGTGAGAGGGGAAAGGTGCTGCTTTTGGTCTGTGGCACAAAATATTTTCTTATATATAAAATTGAATTATCCCATAGCTAGATTTGTTTTGAAGTAACCTTTTGGAATCCTTTTGCATCTGATGGCCTTTCAGGAGTGTAAATTGTTTCAGCTTTTCTCCCAGGCTTTGTATTTAGTTAAGGCTCTTTCTCACAAGTATGTATTTAAAATGCTTAAACTACAGCTAATCTCAGTCTAATGTAACTTTAAACCTTTTTATTTCATCATTTCAGAGCTTCCTTCTTTTATCTCATTCAGTAATAAACAGGAGCACACACACAGAGAGTCAGTGTTAGGGCATGAAGACAAGGTTCAAATAATTGAAACAAACAGGTGTTGAAAGATATATAGGAATTAAATATAATATTGTATCATTTATCATAGAATTTCTGATATCAATGAATAAAATGTGGCAACCTTAGTGAGACTAGCCTTGAAGGTATCTAAGGCTGAACAAAGGTCAGACAGACAACCCAGTGAGTTAGCCGATTTTAAGTGTTGTATTGACCAGGTAAATCTGCAATTGAGATAATAGCTAGTGTTAAAGGAAAACCAAAATTTTTATTTAATTGAAATAGAAATCAAAACATCATTTGGTGCTGCAATAAATTTTGCAACACAAATCGTATGCCTGTTCTTCAGTGTTGCTACTGCATGTGGGAGAGAACGGCACGTACACACACACACACTTGCTGAAAGACATACTACAACAGAAATTTCAAAACGAATAAACGTCTGAGAAAAATCATACTCACTTTATCATGCACTGCTACTTTACTGGAGACAAATTAAGGGGATGACTTATTAGACGAAAATTACTTGCACCCACTGTAATTGCAATAGGTTAAGAACCTGTAAGTGGTGTCCCAAATAATGGAAAGAAAATGTAATCATTTAACCTCATGAGCTCTTGTCCATATTTTCTATTTGGATATCTGCTGGAATTATCAATTCCAATCTTATTTTTTATGTTATTTTGTGTAAGGCTTTTTGGTAGACTCTTCTCAAAATTGCAGTAAAGTCTATCTAAGATAAATTTTATACATTCTGTGTAAAAACATGTAAGACCAGTGAAATGGGAGTCTCAACAAACAATTTTATAGTATCAACTTTGGCATATGGCAATATATTCTTGTCCGAAGTCATGTGAACTGTTTGCAATCCCATTCCAGAGGCACATTAGGAAAAAGTGAAATTTGGTGTCCTCAATGACCTGCGTGGCTTCCCTGTACAGAGCTGAATTTCACATTGAAGTATTGTAACTATTCTCTAATTGTGAAATAGAAATACACGTGAAATCTCTATCTTTTCTGATTTTAAGTGTGGTTGACTATATCCAAAGCTACCTGTTTAGTGAGAAACTTGGAATTAAAATCTAGAAATCCTTATTCTTACTTTTGTGCCTCAATCACAAAACCAAATCTAGGCTTTTGGGGTTTGATTTTATTCATAGTAAAAGCATGCTGATATTAATTTAACAAGGGAGGCTCCAGATCTTACAGTTCAATGCATAGACCAGTAGCATTATGTTTTGCTCTCTGTGTTCCATGGAGATATTTTCTGGAGTATTTTTTTAACAATGATACCACTTTCAAAATATTAATTCTACCTGCTGGAGCAACGTTAACAACAACTGCTGGATTGTGAGCTCCTATAAAAACAGTAGAATGTAACAATATTAATGAAGTCCTTAAAATGATGGCAATGATTAAGGTGATAATGAGCAAACCTCTTCTATGTTCATTAGTTGCAGAAGAGTATATTTTTATTATGGAACTGATTTCTGTAGGAGCAGCTCATAGTGTGATTGAAGTCTGAAGGATCATTTGTATTAAATATGGCAAAACTATGTATAAAGCAGGTATATGAATCACCAATCAAGGTTTTATAGCTTTTGACTTCCAATCAAAACTGTATTGTTACTGGTAAATGGTTGTGACTGACTTTTTCTGTTGTAGCACCCTTAGCAATGTGGCATTGTGTCTTTGTGCTTGTTGTTGAGTGAGAATATATTTCAAATCATGAAATAAAACCAACATTGATGCTCTTTCAGTAAATGAAATAGGAGCATATTAACGACGAAGAGAAAATCAAAGGCACTGCTTTTGTGAGCTGAGTTCTGTGGGACTGAAAGCATAAATAGTGTAAAAATAAAAATAAAAATTAGCGCGTAAAAATCCATACTCTGAATAGGAGGACAAAGTCAGACTCCGTGGGTGAAAAATATCAGTTTTACTACCTGTTTGACAAAGAAAACTTGGTACTTTTTTAAAAGACTTTTCTGTGTTTGTGACCACTATTTTCATTTCCATTTCATTTTTCTTCTTCTAGCAAGAGACTATACACCCACATATTCTTATTCATTGAATCTTTGATGTGGATCAGAGTTCTTACCTTACCAGAAAAGATTTAAAAACCAAACCCAAAACCTCCTCGGCTTTAATTGCTTTGATCTCATTATTATCGCTTGAGGAAGACTCCGCGAAAAGCCCCACACAGACTGTTTATTTTGCAGCTCTCTTTTGCAATTGAGTCAGTACAATGCTTATAAAGCATCAGGGCTGCTTATCATTCGAAATGCTTGTGCTTTGCTGGTGCTGTACGGAAGGGGAGTACTCCCCGCTGGGGAAGAACGTGCCTGCATTCCCCACGCAAGTGAGGACCTGAAGCCAGAAGGTGCAGAATGATAATCACGTACAGAGAGCTTTAACATTGCGGTACGTGTGGGTAGAGACCCTGCAGACCAGTCTGCGTGAACTGAGACTTCTTAGACATGTTGGAATCCTCTGGAAAGAGCTGAAGTGGCAAATCAGCCAATTTCCTTCATTTCTAGCTAAGATAAATTTGACTGGATGACTTGTAAGTCTCTGCTTATGAATGAGAGCTTTTGAGTTAAATGCATCGCTCCTGATAAGAAAAAGAAGATTAGGAGACAATGACATCTGCTGGCTTTGGAAAGAGAAGACATCAAACCAGCATATCCTGACAGGCAAGGACTTTGCTTTTTTAGCAGTCCTTGATTTTGACTTTTTCCTGAAGCTGTGAACATATACGACAATGTGAAAAAGCATACGTGGTCGGAGTCCTGCCATCAGGAGCCCCAGGCACCTCAGGAAGGCGAGTGGCTGGTGGCTTCTGCTGGCTGAAAGCTCAGCCTGTGCGGGAGGGCATTTTGCAGAGAAGGAAGGTCCTGACCAGCAGCTCAATGGCAGAGACGCTTCTCTGCGGGAACCCTCAGAAAACGTCCAGAGAGACACTTCTGATGCACTTACTTCCGGATTTGGATAAGAACAATCACAGCTAACTATTCTTAAGAAAAGATACTGTCCTAGAAAACCAGCATATAAGAAAAAAATAACAATATTTTTTGTTTTATTCTTTCTTTGGAGTGATGGGATACATCCCCTTTCCAATGTTTCTGTTGTAACTCTTAATTAGTACTGTGCTAAATGAATTACATAGCGTCTTCCATCTGGTGATGTCAGAAATCTTTAAAGAGTAAATTAATAAGTCACACCTATCCTTTTTCCATAGTTAGGAACTTTTTATCCAATGATTCCAGTCTCATTTGTTTGGGGATCATAAGATTGGATTGAAAATCGTAACATTTGCATTGAATATTTTAGGAAGATTTTTCTGCATTTGCTTTGCAGCTTTGATTAAGATTCCTGTACTAAATCCTTCTGCAATCTCTTAAATCTCTGAGTATCGTGTAATCACATTTCTCTAGAAGCAGAGATCTAAGGAAAATATTAAATAGGAGGCATTTTGAATTAAAAATTGAGATTTTTAATGTTTGGAAGACTTTGTAGCACAGTAGGTACCTGGAGGAAAGGGAGGCACTGTTTATTTCAAAGATTTCTTCCAGGGCCCAAAAGCCAAATGAAAATACCCAAATTAAAGCCTAGGCTTTGAGCTGGTCTGCGACTGCACTGCGTCTTAATGCTTCTCTTGAATAGGGAGTTTGAGAGAGAGATTCTAAACCAGTTTGATCGCAGTAAAATGATGTGCACATGTCTGTGTGGTTTTTGATTTGATCACTCGAACTCAGTACAAAGGGAGAAGTTGATTACAATACAGGCGGGAGACTCAAAGTACTTATTTTTTAGTCTGTGTTGTCCATTTTCTGTTCATCTTTATTATAGCCTGTTTCTTGCATTCCACCACTTACCCTCAAGCTCCAGAGTTTGACTTACTAGCTGATAACTACTAAAAGTCAGCCTGCTGGCTTTTTTGTTTGCTTTTTTTTTTTGTTCTTTTTCCTAAGTATACTTCAAATGTTTTTGTCAACAGTGTACTAAAAGGAAAAATGCATCTGTTTTCAACAGGATATAATAGGATAGATTTGAAGTCAAATGGATATATTAGGATTACCGTTTCACTTCACAAGCAATTGCACTGTGTCATTGTGGTGCTTTTGTATGTGAAATATAGTTTTCATATTTCCGAGTGGGGGAGTGTAAAAGTATTTCTGTGATTCTCTGTCAGTCAGCTGTCATTCCCCTTCCTCTGCAGAATGTTTTGCTGTTTTTTTTTTTTTCTTTCTGGGCTTTCTGTTGTCGTTGTTCTTGTTTGGTTTTTTGCTTTAAATCAAGCCTGGTCATCTGGTTGGCACACTGTACCTGGATTTATCCAAGAAACGTGCTGAAGTATCACAAAAGGGAATTAAAAAGATGAAAGTTTTCTGGGCCCAAGTAGTGAAAAAGCTCCTCTCTATATAAGAAAAAAATTCTTAGCATTCATAGCACACCTCATAGAAATGCATTATATATTGTTATCACGTCAGCTGGTAATATTGGTACATGGCTTCAGTGCCTTGCTTGTATTTGTAATTACATTTAAATAATTTAACTCCATTATAGTACAATGTCTAGTGGAAATGCATGATTCTTTAGGAAGACATTTCCTTTCAGATTGATCTAATGACTTCAGAAAATGCTGCTATTATTAAATCTTGTTAACTATTGATATGCAAAAGTAAAACTGTTATGAGCACAATGGAAGACATTAATAAATATGCTTATTTTTGAGAATATTTTTGCTATGAGCTATTTGATAACTCATTATCTGATTTGACTTCTATGTCAAATATCCTTAATAGCCTGACTAGTTATATTTGGCAGATCATAGGTGGCTTTTATCAAAATCAGGCTAAAAGGATTACAGTAAATGAGTGATTGAAGTGGTCCAGTGAAATACAGTAAGTATTCTAGAGTAATGCAGTACCCAGCTAAATTCTCAGATGGCAGCAAGTTTTCTTGAACTGCGATAGGACTGTGTTCACCTCAAGCTGGAAAAAACAGTAGAGTACACACAATAGATCTTTGTGTGTGTGTATGTTTACTGATGGATTTATATTGGATGTGTAAAGGGTAGCGTAGCTTTCTATCTGCTGAAATTCATCTCGTATTTTGCTTTGAATTTGTACAAACACTTTAAAGTTGTTTTTCAGTCTTCTGTTGGGTTTCTTTTTTGTGTGGTTTTTTTTTTTTTTTCATCATGGAAAACAGTCTACCGCAAGTTTTGAGTATAAAACGCTACATCTCTGTTGCAGAGTGTCACACCAGAGAAGCTTCTAACATCATAAAAATGTACATTGGTGGCAAAGTGTGCTGCTTTTATTTTTTTTTTACACTAAACAAGCCTGTTTGCAGGCTCCCAGTAGGAGCTAAATAGTAAATACTAGGACAAGCACATTGTTTTTTCCTCTGTAACACCAGTGAGTCCTTCCTCAGCAGCACAGTGGAAGGGAATGTATGGGTAGCTACAGTAATTTATTAAAGACACTCAGTAAATCTGTTGCACCTTCTCGTCCTTCGGTTGCTGGTTTGATTCTTTGCTGTCAGGCACAAAATGGCCACAAGACTCAGGCTGTCTCTCTTCCTGGGTGTATCTCCCAGGTTGAACTCCTGGGTTTCTTTGGCTTTTTGCTTTCCCTTTTTCCAGCCTGTTTATTCACTTCCATCAAATCTGCCTGCCTTCTGCCAATACTTTATCTTCCTTGAATCCTTCATTTCCTTGTCCTAATCTCTAAGGACTTTTGAATGTCTTCCACTCTTTTTGTTCATCTTCCATCAGGGGATTCTTGTGGTGGATCCAAAGGTTTGTCTGAGGTTTGCAATGCTCAATGCATATGATGTGCTTTGGCACTGCGGTAGCAGTTTTCTGTACCCCCCCAGCCCTCCCACCAGCAGTGACAGGCTTGGATTTCTCTAACTGTGGAAAAAACCCTGAAAGCGTCTGGGTCAGGTTTTCCGGTCCATTTATCGTAAAATAGATTTCCTTCTTCTTAAGAGGCTTCTATGGAGCAGCGAGAAAAATCAGGCATATATGAAGCTAAGTGGAAAAGATCTGAGTGAAATGTCAGGACTCTCTTTTATTTTCCAGATGTGTTTTTTCATTTTTTTTCTAATTTTGCCACTAGTGGTGAAATTAATGGATTAATGTAAGTTTTTCTACATGCTAATGGGCACGGCTGAAAGACCCTGAAGTTTTTTAAACATAAGCCTTTAAATATTTCTATATAAACTACCTTGAGGTTTGGTTGTTTTTAATGGCAACCATCTAAATTACTGACTTTCTATTTTCCTACTGAACTAAATGCTTTGATCTGCTATAATATAATCAATAACAGAAATACACTCTGATTTGGAGAAAAACAGATGATTAAGTGTTTTTGCAAAACGAGGACAAATAGCCATCTCTCCCTGTTGTCAAACACATTTCTTTTTGTTTGATTGAAAGTACAGATATTTTCATTGTACGTTAGCTGTGTTACTTAATGAAATGAACCTATTGTTACAGCTCAAAACTATATAAATCGCATATTGTTATAGTTGCTATGGCAAATAATTACCATTATTTAATGGTAACTTATGAAAACATTGAGTAGCAAGGCGAATGTAGTTGCTGAAATGCAAAATGCTATTTTTCTGGGGAATATATTTAATACCAGGTCTAGATTATTTTTTCTTAATTCTCTGGCTTCATAGCTGTTTTCAATTGTGTACCTCGGAGACATGAACAGGTACACAAGAAGGTAGCTTGATTTTCGACACAGAATATACCTGTGTGTACTCTGTGGTCCTGGTTCTTGTACTCCTAGTTTTAAGGATGTTCCGTGTTCGTACTCCAACCTTCTCTTTCCCATCTGTTGGTGTTAAGAAAGTGTGCCATTACCTTCTCATCAATTAGTCCTAGACTGCTTCAAAGTTCAGGCTTGCCTAACTGTGGCTCACCTCTGTAGGCTATTACCTTTTAATATCAAAGGGATTTGGATGTTTGTCGTAAATGACGTTCTGAATTACAGCCAAGTGCTTGATGCTGGCCTCTTCAAAAAGGTGAATTTTCTGTCAGGCATGGATCTTTCGGGATTGTTCATGGAAATCAACAAACATGCCTCTCTGCAGAAATGTTCTAGCTAACAGGGAATCAGTGTAGTTTACTCAGGAGAGGAACAGGTGCAACCACTTGGGTAAGTGTAAGTAGAAACACTGGAAGCTCAATACATTCCAGAGGAAAAGATGTAAATAAATCTTATGTGTATATTATACTGTCAGACCCAGTAGTAATTTTAAGATTAATTTGCCTCCCCATTATTGATATGTGTCACATTTCCCCTGAGTTGAGTCAAACCCTGTTTATTTCTTGCCTTTTCTCTCCCTCCATCAAAATTTGAAAGGTGCCTAATATACAGAGAAGTCTGGAACTGAGTGTTATTTAAATAACAGATTGATCCAGGGCTTCATATACAAATAAATGGTACTGAGAATGATTGCAAATTTTGCACAGCTGTAACAAATGTATGGCAATTGAAACAGAAATTCAGCATTTATTTGTGAGTGTATTGTGCAGCGTTGTTCCTCCTTGACAGTAGACTTATTTACAGGATCTTGCTGTGGGAAAGATCGGTTTATCAGGTACTGTTTGGTACGTGACCTAACGTTTTTGTAACAGGCTGCTGTACCTAGAGGATAAACTCTTTCTAGCCAATAAAGATGATCCAACTTTGCAATGGAGACTATACAAACACCAGCTAGCTTGAAATCCACGCTGTCACTCGCAGTGTCGATGCTGTGGCTTGGCCGGGTTGACTTCTGTTTTCAAGGAGCTGGGCAGAAATGGCATACGTAGTTTTTTCTCTTACAAAAGAAAATTTCTCATTACTGCACTTTGTTCGTATCTCAAATATCAGAAGGGAACAAGAATGAAAACTATATTAAGAAATGTGGCATTTAACGTAACCTCATCAGTTCATAGAATCATAGAATTGTTAGGGTTGGAAGGGACCTTAAAGATCATCTAATTCCAACCACCCTGCCATGGGCAGGGACACCTCCCACTAGATCAGGTTGCTCAGAACCCCATCCAGCCTGGCCTTAAAAACTTCCAGGGATGGGGCTTCCAGGAAGTTTTTAATAAAAATAAACTAAACTAAATTTAATAAATTAAATAGCTTAGATTTGGCAAGGATTAGATATTTACAGCATGTAAATAAAATTATTAATTACATAAGATATTGTTTACTAAGATTCTTAATCCTCCTGCTTCAGGGGGTAAACTAATTAGTAGGCAGTGCTGAAAAATTGCCTCATTTTATAATATGAGTTCATGGAAAAACTGGATGAACAAAATGAAAGCTGCCATGTGGTATTAATAGACCAGCACAGACATTGTTGGCTCTTGATGGGAGGTTGTACACGCAGAGTCATTTCTGCTGGCAGAAACGAATCCTAATAACTGGAGAACTGAAGTGGGGAAGGCAGCAGCCCTTTAAGGGGAATGAAAGCTTGAAACATCTAATTCAACTTTCTTTACAAATGGTATCTGTAAGAATGGGCGATAATTAGATGTATATCTTAAATAGACCTTTCTCAGCAGAGACCACACCATCAGTGGTTTAAGCACAGGTGGTGCATTCATCTTTCTGAAATGTGAAAGTCTCTCTCCGTTTTTTAGTGAGCAGAACGATGGCTTACAAGGGCCTCACCCAACGGCGTGGTTAAATCCGAGCTGTCTCTGGCTGTGGCAGGGCTGTGTACTGTGGCCTGGGAGCACATTGCCAGGCTTTGTGCTCTGGTGGGTAATGAGGGTTAGGAACAGACAGCAGCTAGCAGAGGTCACATCCCTGTAACAATTCACCTTCTTCCTGCAAGCCTAGAAACGGAGAAATAATTCCTCCATTTTATTCAGTAGCGCGGTGCTCCCACTTTGAGCAGGAGGTGTTTCTCCCAGGCTGACTTTCCCACACGGAACCCTCCACTGCTTCGAGCTGCTCTCCATCCCTTCCTTTGCCTGGCCATAGCCCGAAGGATTTGCTGGCAGTTTCAGAAATCCAGGCTTGTGACCCCAGTATGCTTGCCTTCTCTGTGCTCTTCATAGAAACTTGTAACGGAGAGTAGCTCTGTTCTTTCACTGGGCTGCACTGGGAGCCCACCGGAGAGCCTCTCTAGTTATCCGTATTCCCAGAGCTTCATTGGGAGCTCAGGGATGCAGTGGGAGTGAAGAGAAAGATATGCCAGTGTTAAACTAATTAAAAATCTTATCTTCGTAATCTCATTTTTGTGCTTGAATTCACAAGGCCAGCAAGCTTCTGTGTATTTGTATGTACATCTGTGGAGGTGCGTGCGTGTGCGTTCAAAGTGAGCGTGTGTATGGATTAGTCCTGGAGAGGAAAAGAGACATTGCAGAAGCAGAAAACGCCGAAGTCATTTTGTTTCTGTAGACAGAATAATATTGCGGTTAAAGGTAAAAACACGGTGGGAATCCGCTTCTCCTTTCTTTAGAGTCAAAGTCAGTGTAAAGAAGGACCAGTGGAGTTACAGGTAGTTCACATCAAGTATTCTCTTAAAATGGGATAGAATACAAAATCAAAACTTTTTTTCTGCCCAGATGCAAATAAAGTGACTTAAATATTCTTTCTCTGCTTCATTTTTTCTGATCCTGTAATACTGGGGAAACTCAGTAGACATCCTAGTTCTTGCAGGTTCGGGACTGCTGCCTCTCTGGCTGCAGAACTGGTGGGGTCAATGCTCCAAACAGAAGCAGATTTTGGGGCTCTTCCCCAGCTGCGGGCTCTGGGGTGGGATACAGCAGGAGGATGGTCCATGCACTCCGAGACACCAAACAGCATGGTGCAGTGTGCAGTACGGTGGTCTGTTACATAGTTAGTGGATGACTTCATGCCTAACTAGTGGTTGTGGTGAGTATAAAGGTTACAAGAATGCTGTGAAGTATCATAAAATGAGAGTAGCTTCCTATGATAGAGTATCCCACATGAGAGTTGTTAGCCTTCAAAGAGACCTCAGGAGTGATGTTGAAACAAGTAGAAAGATGGCAGCTCACATCTCCATTTTACATCGCTATTCTTCTAGCTCTTTTTCTTTCTAGACTGTCTCACTAATGGTTTTACAAAGTACAAGATGATTAAAAATTATAGTAAGTGAATCATTTTTCTAATTCTTTGTGTTGAAGTCATCGATTGATGATATTCTCGCTCATGTCTGAAACTTGCTCACCATTATTTTAATTTATTTTTCTAATTGTCTTACTGTTTTGTTAAATAATTGGTATAATAAGGCTTTGCAAGGCTTTCCAAATAAATAAGAAGCAGAGTGTGGCATATTTGATATATGATTTTTGACAGTTCCTGACCTAGGCTTTCAACAAATCTTAATTTTGTAAGTAAGCAGTGAATGAGCACAGTTTTGAATTCAGAACTGCGCATTCATCTGTTTACGTAATTTGTTTTTAATTGGGATTGCCTCCTTTTGTCAATAGCTTGTGAGACCTTCAGCTGGTGAAATGTTGGCTGGGGTTCTGTTGCTCTTTTCGCCACTGGTTCTGACTGAGTCTTTCCTTTGGCAAATTGCTTGTAGCCAGTCAGTGACTTTTTATTTTGGTAAGTTTCCTGGCATGATTGAGACCAATGAAAGAAGCAGTAGAAAGAAAGTGGAAGAAAACTGTTGTAATTGCAATTTACTCTGATTCATGAACCCTCAAGCATAGACTGCAGTTAAACCCCAGCACATCTGCAGTCAGCAAATAAAATCCTAATGAGAAATTGAAAGTATTGCAGTGGTTCCAAACTTGATATTCCCATGGAACTATAAACTGATGCTTCTCCAATATCCAGAAGAAGAAACCAAGATGAGAAATTAGTGACATTATGTTAGTCTAAGTTAGTATTTAAGTGCCCGCTTGATTTTGATTAACTAGATACTCTAATTTCAGCTACTTAAGTCCTTCATAAGTGCTTTATTTAGATGTGGATAATGTTTTTTCTATCTAGCATTGCAAAGTGGTCAGGCGGAACATGGACTATAACTTGCATAGGTGCAGCAATTGTTACAGTCTGTATTTCTTGCTGAAGGGAACTGGAGGGAAATAGAGCTATTTTCTTCAGGTGTTACCAGTCCGAATTAGCTTGTGTTTGCTAATTAGTACACTAATCTTCTAGTAATTCATTCTTTTTCTGCATGGCTTTTCATTCTTCAAGTGTTTTTTATTGGTACAGCATCTCTGTATTTTTGTGTGTTTTTCCAAGTGTAATGAAGATTTCAAACTCAAGGGGGGCCGCGGAGGAAAGCCTGAGTGACATCTTAAAGAGGAATTAAAACCAGTGGTGCAGTAATGCTAAGTAAGTTCTTCCCAGTACAGGAGAAAGATCTCACTGCAATCTGTATAGAGAAATCACGATAAAAAGCATTTTAATATTCCTCAGGACTTGCATAGTGCTTTGTATTTGCAGAAGGCTGTGCTAATGTTACTTAAGGGTTGCCTATGGACCGCTGACTGCCTGCGTCCCCTTTGATTTATCCCATACACTGAAGTTCAGTAAAGGTAACACAGCAGTCGGAAAGAAGTGTTATAAAGTGTGACAAAGGCAGTTTCCTCTGAAGAGTTCAGCTGCCATGATGCATATTTTACATCGTTCTCTGATGTAATGAGAGGTGTGAGTTCCTTTCTGATGTTACGTTTTGGAGCTGGCTATACAGATTTAGACTTGCCTGGAGCCAGAAGATGTCCATCAATAGGAAATGTTTTATTTGGGGTGAAGGGGCAACAAATCTTTTGCAACTTGAAAGAAGGGGTGGGTTTCCTGATACACTCCACCCCAATTCGGGAACTTAGAAAGGGCTTAATGAATACTCTGCTAATTTTGCAACATACTGTGTAGGGTGATAAATATTCTGACTTAAAAAAAAAAAAAGTTGTTATGAAGTCAATCAAAAGTTCCAGGAAATATTTCAGGAATTCAGAATAAAATAGAAAATTATCTGAAAGGATCTGCAGAGGTAAAATCAAATCCAATGAAAGCATGCCTCTGCTAAACTGAGAAATACTTAGGGAAGGAAATGATGATATAAAATGAAAAACTTTTGAAGGACAAAACAGAAGTGCTTCAGGGGAAAAAAAAAAGGAAAAACAAATCTTTTGATTTAGATAGGCAATTTGGTATATGGAGAGACAAAAAAAAATATTGAATTTTATTTTTTTTCCACTTAATCCTGCTGTGTATTAAAGCAAGAGTCAAAGCTTCATAACTGAGACTGTATCTTCTGATTCCCGTGTCAGCAAGTTCTTCTTTGCCAATCTTTGGGCTATTATTTCAATCAACAAAGTCACTGATTGATTTAAAAAAACGAAATAAAAACCTATCCATGGACCTCTGCCAATGAAGAGAATGTTTAGATTTCAGAGTCAAATAGAGAGAAGCTATGAAATGCCCCGTTTGGAGTAAATAAGCCAAGAAAGTGATATTGTTGATCTTTCTTGGGTATATCTACCCTGGTCTGCATGTTGAAGCATGCACACGTTCTTTATTTCTGTACTGCTGTTACAGCTGTTACAGACTGAGGGACAAATGTAAATACATTATAGAATGTAGATGTAAAAATGGAAATACGAGATTTGAAGAGGTAAATAAATACATTTTTTTAAATGATCCCACAACGACATCATTTAGGGAGAAGAAACTAAGCAAAATATTATTCTTTCTTGCAATGGGACATAAGTAGCTGAAATTTCTTCAGTAGTGAAGTTTGATTGTAATAATAGAGAAAGACTGCTTTGAAAAGCTCTGTGATAGAAGGTTATGGGGACCTGGCAATGCTGAACTGTGTACCTGGAAGACATTTATGTACATAAAACCAGAAGATAAATTATTGTAATCAATTGTATTGTCTTTCCTCACATTTCAGAATAGGATGCAACATCCATAATACTGCAAAAATCAAGCGAGGAGAAAGGGATGTCATGTTAATTCGTCTAACTAAATTCTAATTTTCAGGCTCTTTGTTTGGCTGGGGAAATAGCACTGGCAGCATAGTGGCTGCTGGCAGAGAAGTTCATTTCTTTCCCAGAAGAAAAGAAATCAAAACAGCTTTGCACTGATCAGCTGGCACAGACTGCTGGATCAATGGTTGGCAATTTGCAGGGCTGTGCTGTAGATAAGGCTGTCACATTTTGGCAGTCTCATCACTACCAGTCAGCCACATAATAGCTGATAAGTCCCTTTCAGATAAAGACGAGTAGAAGATAGAAAACTGAAGAGAAAGGGGAGTGAAGGGGGGATAGAGGAGGAAGGGAAGATGAGAAATCAGTATTTCCAACCTCACTTTGTAGTTATGCTTCTTTGGTTTCCGGTTCATATAAATGTATTTTAATATTGCTGTTAATGGCTTTCAGCTCATCGTGGTGGTCATCAGCTTCTCTTCTTAGTTTTTGTGTTTTATCCTTCTGAAGATGAAAAGATGTTTGCTGAAAAATAGTGCTCCCCCAAACCCAAAAGCATAGGTTCACAATAGTCACTATCTGCTTCAGATGTCAAAAATCTCTCTGTTCTGCATCTTAAGATTATTGTCTGTCACTTTCTTTAGTGTAAATATGACATAGAGTGTGGTTATCTCAAAAAAAAAAAAAAAAAAAAAAAAAAAAGTGGACTTTTCCCCAGAGCTCGTCTTGGTCCGTTGTTTATTGCAGCTTAGCTGTAGATGGACTTGGGGTTTCGTTCTATAAAGGTTGTGTCCTGGGGAAGGCAAGCTAGTAAAGAAGTGGAAAGAAGAGGGGGGGAAAAAGGCACTTAAGCAGCAACTGAATTAGTTTCAGATTCTTGAAAATTCTGAAAAATGCCAGCTTTCTCTAAATTCTGCTGCTTTCTGGTTTTTTTTAGTGGTTCACTGCTGGTCGTAAGGAAACCTGTTAGTGACTGGATGACAGTGCAACGAAAAGAGGTGTGGGAATCATTACATTAATACTGATAAAGCTGCTAAATATGCTTAGGGAGATTTAGACCTATTTTCAGAAGCCTGAGAACACACAGAGTAAAGGATTTATTAGTAAAAAGTGCCCTGGCTATTCTTAATCATCTTGAATCTTGAGCTTGCATTAGGTATTCCTGACTATAGGGAATGTTCTCTAATTCCAGTTATATCCTGTGCAGGGAATAAGTAATTTTTTTTTTACTTTTTCTTTCTTTTTTTTTTTCTGATTTCCAGATTTTACCAATAAAGAGGAAAAATGCTTATTTTATTTGTAAAGGAAATTTGAAAGTTGTTTTTTTCTGCACAACCATTTTTCAAATGATTTTATTAAAGCAATTTAATGCCACTAATTTGGGAATTCTCCATACAAATTATTGTTTAGTCCTTCACTCTCTGTATTCCTTGTGAATAGAGGAGAACAGCTTGTTTTGATCTGTTGCAGAGATGCTGATGAAACTGCATGTATCTGCAGTTAGGTAGAAGAACTCTCCCTGAAGTCCAAAAGGATTTGGGAAGTAGTCAGCCAAGTCTTTCAGACTATTTTCCAACTTGATTTAGTCAATTCTTATGGTGCATTGCACCACTTTGTTGTGACTTGATGTCAGAAATACTGAAAAAAAGAAAGGGGGGAAAAAAAAAACATTCCTTATTGGCATTCTGGGGAACTAAAGACCAGGAATGAGAATGCCACAGTAGCAGCAGACAGGGATTGTTTATTTAATTCTTCCAATTTGTTCACCTTAATGAAACACCAAAAGATTTGAGTGAGCGGTAATTAACAAGAGAGAGCCTGTCTAATGAAACCAGTACAGGATGATATTTGTTTCAAGGATCAATAAAAGACTGTGAGTGAGGATCATACCGGCATCGTTCAGGAAAGCAAATCACCTTGTGCCAATCAATTGTCATGCTGCACATGCATGAATCTGTGTGAAGCATTTTAAATATTGCATCGGTAGAAAGACAGGAAAGGAAAACCTTGGTAAATTTGGAGGTATCTAGTACTTAATTTGTTGGTTTGTCAGGTACTATAATTATAGCTGTAGCATTCTTCTTCTGTGCCTTCAATAGTCATTACTAAGCAATTCTAGTGACATAATCTAATTAAAGTATGCTTCTCTTAGAGCGCACTGAGTCCATTGCGTAGGGCTTCTTTGTATTCTATCACTGCTCACATGTTTTCAGGAAAACAACATAGACTGCATTCCCAGAAAAAAAGAAAGAAAAAAGAGCAGCTGATGTAAAAAGCTCCTTCTCTGACAATCCTTTTGGCCCTCCAGAGACAGCAGTTGGATTCCCTGTTGCCACTAGTTGACTTAGCAATTAATAATGCAGCAATTAGCAGTGAGTTTCCAGATCTCAGTGCACAAGGCACAATTTTATTTATACAGTGGAATTACTGACAATAACAGAGCAAAAAGGAAACAGTGGTGTAACTGTTAACAACAGTTGTAACTCAAAATACAGAATCAATTTGCTTACAGGAAGAATGGGGTTAGTGCTAAAGGAAGGTAAATATGTGCTACACAAGACTGTTGAAATAAATATTGAAGCTAATGTGAAATTGTTTTCTTCTAAAGAACAGAGATTTGAAATTATGTTCCTGAAAGAACGGAATTCGGAATGTTTGTAACTGCATGGGAAGAAGCAGATTATAGATAAATGTTTAGGAACTGAATTATACCACTGCCTGTAATTTAGAATGGGATTGATAAAGAGAAAATATAGAAGGCTGCCTTGGAACATTGGCTGAAGGTAATTCAGAGAGCTGTAATAAGGCTAGAGGTGATTTTTTTTTAAAGGTGGGGGACGGAAGTATAGACATAGTTCTTTGAAAATTAAATACTACACTTAAGCTCAGTCTTTGGATTGAACAAAAGAGCAGTCCTAGAGCCAAGGCACTGCTGAAACTCAAATAACCAACGTAACGTAGATGGGTAGACTTGAGAGGCGGAGAGCAGTGTGGAGGATGCAGGGAAGTTTTCAACACGATTAATTCAAGGGGCTGGAGGAGGTTCAGAAGCTTTACTTTTTTGCTCCTTGTGGATGCAAAGATGAATGACAATTTTAATGGAGTTGGTGGTGTATTTCCAGGAATTTTGTTCTAGAGCATTTTTTTTTATTGTCATCTGTAAAACAATTAGAAAATTAATGTCACAACTCTGTCTAATCTATACTTCGTTATGTATTCAGACAAACTCATTTGAGCTACAAGAATCCTATTCAGCACTTGCATTTGTAACTAACTGGCAGCCAGAGCTGAGCTGTAGTTCTGAAACTTCTTGAACTTTATGAAGTGGCAAATGGTTCTGACTAGCTTTATTCCTGGGGTGGCATGGACTCCCAATTGAGAAAGTGGAATTTGTGTGTCATGTTCAACCACCAGCAGCCACAAACAGGAGGGGATGCAGCAGGGAGACAACAATTATGTTTTTTGTTAAAGTATCAAAGACGAAATGATCCACCAGTGGCACACAGTAGCAAGATTTATAGTCTAGAAACTGCAACAGATTAACGAGAGGAAATTGTCTTTAACCATTATAAATGGTTATGTATCAGGTTTTAAGTATCAGGATATTGTCCCGTTGAATTATTGGAAGATACATGGGATAGCATGAACAACTGGAGGCTGCTTCAGTGACTTCTTAGAAACATTATTTCTTATTATTTCATCCATGTGTATATATATAGTCAGTGGATGTCTAAAAATATATGTGTATATATATGAAGACATGGATAATTTCTGTCATCACAGCAAGCAAATAGATTGTGGGAGGGTATGAGACAAGAATGTGTTTAGTTTGCAGCCTTTCCTTTGTGTGACACGGGATAAGGGAAAGACCTTACATGCTGAAACTGCTTTACCATTCCTTAAAATCCTTGAACAGATTTCAGCAGTGACAATAAAACAGCATCTTTCCGCAACCACCAATTTGGAAGCAACAAAATATTGCAAAGAATAAAGACCGTTTGTGAATATGTGAAAAACCTAGATTTCATTAATCAGACTGAGATGCAAGGCAACGCAATCATCGAACTGTAGAGACAATAAATTAATACAGTTATTTAGGATCCAACCTAAGCTCTTCTACACTATTTACTAGTCTGTGCTGCTTGACAGTTAAATGCATCAGTTGTTGGGAGTTCTTAAAATTTGCAAGTAAAACAATTGGGAAACTTGAATTGTACAAGTCATGACTGGTAAAAAAGTGCAGATTTTTTTTTTTATTTTTTTGCAGTAGCCAGAATGTGAATCATGAAAAAGAAGAGCTGCTGACAGGAAGAAAATTGAAATCTTTGAGGTGCTATGCTGGCAAAATTTCAGAAAAGTAGACAAAAACTTACGTTAGAAAAATAAACTGCAAGGACTTTTGTCCAAAATAGGTTGCAGCAAATTTATGTGTTTGATCATGACAGCCATTGGAATGATCATAATCTTAAAAATATAATTATATGAAAGGTCATGGTAATAGAGGGCAGCCATGGCCACATGGATAGAAGATACGCTGGGAGGTTGGATGCTAGTGCTCAAAGCTAGCAAGTCGCTTGAGACAACTAAAAATTCTGTTGTATGTAGGCTATAAATTATTTACTTTTTTTTTTAGCTGTTTTGCTTTCATCATGTTTATTTTAACACTGTAAATCTGATAACATCATTATGCTACTTCTGGAATAGGAATTGATCCGCCTCCACACTTTACAAATGATACATTTTGAGGTTAATGGATGCTAAATTGCTCAGATATTATCCATATGCTAGTCTGCTTTAAAACTGTGATTTACTTTTTAAAAAAAAAACCAAACCCAACTTCTGATGAAGACGTCTTATGATAAAGCTTTACAAAGAACATTAATTTTCTACAAGCATGGCCCTGCCTGACTGATGTTGACCATTTGTTGATGGTCAAGGCCATCTTCTTTCTCAATGAGTTACTTATACTGATCTACCACAACGTGCCTCCCATTTGGGTACAAACTCACTCTACATCAGGGAACTTCAAAGTGACGAGAGCCATGCGATGTCTGAGAAAAATTCCCATGTTGCTTTTCTGTTTCCATTAGGAGGCTGCTCTGGTTTTTGTGCAAGTGTTGGTCTGTCTATTAAAGTACGTTTCTTTGCATAACTGTTCTGTATGTGTATATAAGTTGATAAGTGCACGTCTCCTTTATGTGATGCTTAGTTTGTGAAATAGTCAGCACATTTTTAGAATATGACTAGTTAAATTTTCAATATAGAGAAAAACAAAACAGATGGAAGAAAACACATTTCATTTGCTAAGGAGTAGTAAAGTAACTAAGTGTTCAGGCTCTTCTCTTCTGATTTCATGTCCAGTCATAATAAATACATAAAAGTACATGACCTACTCAGTAGCAATGAGAAGGTCAACTTAAAGTACATTGTGTTCTAAATTCCATTTCACTTGTAAATTGATGTGGAAATTTGTGCAAGTTGAAATATTCTATTTGAAAGCATGTACCAAAATTTGAAATTCTACTGGGGATGTCAAATTGTTGGTTGACTTGAGTTGCAATTGAGAAGATACTCAGTTTTTCTTAAACACAAAAGTGCATTTCTACTATATGTTTATGGAATTCACCTAATTTTCACGTTTCTAATATTCCCTTCTTTCTTAATTTCATACTGTGTTCCTGCTAGGCTATATTCATTACACTGAAACAACAGACATAAATCAAGCATCCCAGCTGATTTCATCCCTAACATATCTCAGAACACTAGTTATTCGCTGAAATTTGGAAAAGCTATACACAAATAGGTATGCATTAATATGCCACGTGAAAAAGCAAAGGAAGCATGCTCACAGTCCTTGCAGTTTAAATTCTTTTCACATGTTTCAGATGAGAACTGTGTTCAGAGCTGGCACATGGTGTGTGTGTGTGTCTGAAAGTATTGCCATGTCCCCATGTCTGAAAATAATCTCACAGTTGTTTGACACTTGGGGGTATTTCTGGATTTTTTCCTAAAGAAATCAGGTACCTAGGTAGCTATGAAGTAGTCTGTTCTCAGATGCTGAAAGAACAACTTTTTATCTTCCATTCCCTGTAATCTCTCTCTCTTCCATGTGCATCTGTCATTTTTATCCTAAGAGTCTGTCCTTATTGTTGAGGACTTGTTATGTTTGACATTTCAGCCATCTCTTGTCCACAGTCTTATCATTTATGTTGGTGAAATGTGTTATTCACAACAGTAGTAGTGTCTAAATATCTATTACATATGTAAAAGCAGCGTGAGGAAAAAATGGCTTGTTTTTATGTCGTATCAATATTCATTGCACTTGTAATTGCTGTCGCAGTTGTAAAGAGAAAAGAAATGGGGAACCTATTAAACAGATAAAATATCAAGTATCTGAATTGTGAAAATGATTTAGCATCTAATCTAGTTCAATCTGTGCAGATGCTGCTGGAAAGGCTTAGGGCTATTTCATTCTAAGATTTTTGCAAGTAGTTACTGTTACTTGTATTTATTTATTTAGAATAAGTTGGGTTTCTTCCATTTGAAGGATAAAGGCAATTAAAAATATGTTTTTTCTTTTTTTCTTAGTAAATACAAAAGAACAAATGTCAGGATAAACTGTTGTACCACACAAATGGGAGGATCTGCCAGTGTGACCGTTTCCTTTCCTCCCTGATACATTGAAGCTGTTACTCACTGTTGCACGGATTGGGTATATGACGGGTAGAGTGACATCTGATCATTTAGGACAGGAAAATACGACTGGGAAGTCTCCAGGTGTTTGGTTTGATTTAGACGCATTTGCAGTTTTGTAAGAGAGAGAATAAACCCTAAGGAAGGCTATAGACACGTGATATATTGCACTACAAAGGCTGCATTAGAGCCCCTGTCTCCTAGTGTAAATAAAGACTTGTATATTTTCATTTATTGACTGCAACACTAAGAAAGCTTTACATTGTCCAGTAGAAGTGGCTGAAAAATAATATATGGAAAATCTATAGGAGACACAGAGGCATTTTAGAAAGTAAAGAACAATTAGCTTTATCATCAAAGACAAAAGCATTGTTATATACAGGCTCCTTTGATTCTCAAAGAACCTATTGATATTTCCCCTTGTGTTGAGCTGCTAACAATACCTTCAGTAGAAAAGGCAAAATCTCTTCTCTCTGGAGGGAGGGTAGTGTGCTTCATAGTCCGTTTGTATTTTCTTGAATGCCGATACTCCCTGGAAAGAGTGGGTCCAAGCCCTCTGCCACTGGGATTATAGGATCTTTTTGCTTAGCTTCAGTATGAGCAGGCTGAGCTCTGGGATGTGTGGAAATACAGGAGTACTGACCTGAGTGTGTCTGGGGACGAGGGCAACACTGAGGACTGGACAACAAACCCAACCTGCAAACCATGACTCTGTCCCGTTCTTAACAAACGCGTAAGAAAATGGTACAGTGAAGACTGTGGGGAAAAAAAAAAATCACACATTCCATTAAGTCTATATTCATATATCTTTTTATAGGCTTTTGTATCACTGAATGTGTAGGGGTTATGATATAGTATGTAATATCTTCAATATTTTAATAGGAATGAGTGATTAATGCTTCACAAAGCATTAAAATTCACTAGTCACTTCATTAGCTCGTGAAAATTAGCTCTTTTCAGCAGAGCATATATACGTTGTCCTGCTTCCCTGCCTTCACTCTAGAATAAGTATATATAATACATACAGTGGTGAATGTACCCCTGAAGGCTTTTAACCATCAAAATAGGAGTGCTTCAGTAGGCTGGAAGCACTGGTCTGAGTTCTGCCACTGTCATGATTCCTGAAGTCATGAGTCGCTCCTTGTGGCTCAGATATCACTGTTAAAATGAAAATGGATGGGAACAGAAAAAAAGCTATGGAAGAGATCACAGCTCACTTTAGTCAATCTAAAGCCGTCTTTGTAAAGTGTTGCCTTGCAATCAGAATCTGTTTTTACTCGCATAAATAACAAAGAAAAAAATACAATGATCTTGATCTAAAAATTCCCCAGGTCTGTCTGCAGAGATGTTTGTAGTCATCTCTTATTTATACTCATTTGATGAAAGAAAGAAGAAGGATCAGGATATAGAGTTTGTCACTTAGTCTTTGATCAGCACCTATATAAGAAATGTCACTAAGACAGGAGAAATGTGCTCCGTGATCAAGTCGCACTGTTTGTGTGTCCTCAGTGTCGTGGAGCAGTGGGAAACGATGGTGTGAAGGCGAGGGAGCATAAGGATTTAACTGGAAACTTCACTGTGTGCAAAAAATGCAAATCAAATATTTGTAGTACTGCGCTTATCAGTAAGGCACGAGAGAACAAGTGTCTTGAATTTAACACAAAAGAATTGAAGGGACTGAACATAGAGCTGATCCAATGGCTCAGAGACATGGCCAGTGATTCTGCAGAAGCATTGAACAAAGGTGTGCTTTTATTTCTCTTTAAATGCAAAATAGCTATTGATTTCAGTCCTACTACAGGCCTGGATTCACACAACTGGAACGGAGGAGACTCCTGTTCAGCGGTATGTAAAGCTGTTCAGTGGCTGTTTACCTGTCTAGGATATTTTCATCTGTGTACCCGCTACCACTGCTAGTAATTACATATCTGTTAAATTCTGTAACTTGATTTTGCAATTTCCTAATCCTCACACTGCAAATTCAAATGCTTTGAAGGAAAGATATATGCCTGTTGTCTTTTTAAATTAGCAATTCTTACCAAATGCCCATATGTGGTGTTTAATTATGTGTTTTTAACTCCCTAAGTTTACTTTTCTGTGTTGATGATTCGCACGCACACGTAGGCAGTTACACGTTGTACAGTCCAGTGCATCTAAGAGATACCAATGCTACTGACAGGTGAGCCTCCACTACAGTTAGCTTTTACTGTAGTCGCAGGTATGTCTGTAACTAGAAATTATTCAGAGTGTTGGTCTTTCTGGGAATCGTGCAGGCAGTGGTGGCTGCCGCCAGCCCAGCTCCCCTCTGCCTGCTTAGGTGCTGGGCATCAGGCAGCTGCGGGTTTTCGAAAGCTGGAGAAGTTCTGTATGCAAGACCTGCAAGTTGTTTGTGAATAATATGTCTATAAATGAGTTCATACAAGACAAACAGTGCTTTTTAAATCCTAAGGTTTTACATTTTATTGTCCCATAAGCACAACAGTAACATTAAAAAGAAAGCAATGGGCTTTTTGCTTTCTTTCCTTGAAGTGATTACAAAGTATTAGTTTATCCTAGTGCGCTGGTTTGCTAATAGGCTAGACCCTTGCTTAAGCCAGCGAATAAAGTAGGCAGGATTGTGCCATTACCCTGCACGAGTGACCTGCACTGCCAATTTTAGGCTAATATTTTTTTTTTCCCTGTGGCACTGACGAGTGGGTAACCTGGAATGTGGGAGACAAAGGGAAGCTGGTGTGCCAGGCCTGGAGGCCAGGGCTTCACCAAAACATCACCGAGGGGCTCCCAGGCTACAGCTGTTAAAAGCAGCATGAGTTTCGTAATTTCAGTGTTCCTGCTGCTTCTCTGCTTTAGTCCGTTTTTCTATATTCTATTTTAGCTGGAGTCTCCCTAATTTCACAACTCCCCCGTGGTGTATAGGATTTTTATAGCTGTAAGGATTGTGAGTTGTTGCCTTGGAAACACAGTTGTGCATGCAGCTGTTGTAACTATACTTGTTACTTTTGCTTTATCACAAAAGGTTTCAAAGCTTTTCTGTATTTGTCTGACATTTCTTGATTCTGTAACTCTTTATAACAATCTGTTTGACAAATTACCAGAGGAGGAAATAAAACTTCAACCTCGCAATGTACAGCATGCCCCTGAGTCCTGACTGAATCACCTGCTTTCTTGCCCTCAGAAACCTCCAAACCCCATTCAATCCCTTGCCTGCTTATTTCGAAAAATATGAAAATGGAAGAATTGTTTTGAAAAAAACTTTTTATATTCTCCATCGGGGCTGCTATCTGCAGATGCTGGGGCCAGCAGCTCCTCCAAGGCTTCTGCATGGGACCAGACAGCTGTAGGAATAGAAGTGCCAGGGCTCTCACTTGTTAGGACAGATCCAGCAGGATCAGGAGGAGGTAGCAGGTGATTCTTGAATGCTTCACCCACATAGAGCACCTTTCCCATGAAAGCTGCTCTAGTACCAGAGAAGGACTAGTGTTGATACTTGCTGCCATTGTTGTAAGAGTGCTCAATCCTTCCTGTGGGCCTCCTGCTCAAGGTCAGGTCCTTGAAGTAGGTGGTGTTTGATCCCTTTCAGTACTGAGAACGGGGGTTGTTAGATCAGAGAGGAACCACACAGGATCCCCTTCCTGGCCAGGTCCTCCTTACTTGCTAGCTGCAAACTACTGCCAAAGCTTAGAGATGGCTGAAATGTGTAGACAGTGGCATAGTTTTGAAAGTTGTGTATGTTCAGGTTTTTTTAGCCAAGGCTTCTAATTGCCAGCATATTTTCAATCCATATACCTGTCAACTACACCAGTTTAGCTGGCATTGCACTGCCTTTATAGCGTCTTTTGTTTTTATAGCAATATAAAAAATGGTTCATTTTTTCTATGTCACTCCCTCACTGGTGCTTAGACTGCTGAGCTTTCCCATTTCCCCTGCCTGCAACGTAAGCCATAATAGTTGGAGAGGAGGACAGGTGGGCACTATTTCTGCTATGCTGTCCGAAAGAGGAAAGGAGTGCTGCACGGATAAATAGAAAAGCTGCTAACCGCAATCAGATATTACAGTGCCTTTGTCTCCTTGCTTCTGCTTGCTTCCCATGGACCTCAGCCCATTGGAATGCCTGTGCCTTGTGCTGCACATTGTTTGTAGCTAAAGATTTTGTAGATAGCCTTTAATATGAAGATTTGAGGCAAGTCAGCAACTGAAATCACAGCCTCAACTGCTTTTGATGACCAACATGAAGTTTGACTAGATTTGCTGTGGAGAAAGGTAACCTTACCGTGCCAAGAGAGGCTTACTATAGTATAATATAGAATAACTTTCTTTTTCAATTTAATTTCCTCAGGTGATTTAACCTTAGGAAGTTATATTCTGCATTTTTTTTAAAGGAGTTTATTAGGAAAACCACTAAAAAGCCAATCAAACCAGAAATATCTGAACAAGTAATATGCAGGTATAATATACAGTGCTGAAGCAGACAAGGAATAGATGTTTGTGCTTTCTTGTAAACAACTTTTTTTAGACTCAGTGAAAATTATAACAGTTCTTTTCAAATTGTCATTCATCTGATGAAAATACATGTTAACCGTCAAATAGTAATCCAATTGCAAAAATCGCTCAGTAACTCTGGAGAAACATGGCAAAAAAAAAAAAAAAAGGATAGTGGATGATTCTGGAGTTTCTTGAGCTTTGGTTAAGAAGTACAGAGAACATCCTGAGGGTAGTCACAGTCAAAGGCACCTTTCTGCCCCTTTCTCTTTGATGAGTCACTCTTTGGAATAAGAGATGTTTCTGCAAAGCACAAGCCATATCTTCAAGTTCTTTCATTACATTCATTAAGCTGACAGGGATGATATAGGAGCTGCTATTTTACCCCAGTTTCTCACTCTATGGGGAGAGGATTTACGGGACTTACCATCTTTCTTGTCTGGGCAACTGCAACAAAATGAATTCAATGAAGTTCAGAATAAGAAGAATAATTTGAAGTAGATGATAGTATCAGTTTCAGAGCAGCATCTCTGTAGTAGTTTCAGAATATAATTAAATATTAAAATAAGTACAGTCTAGATTGTTAGAATGTTGATAGCTAAACTAATCTTTATTTTTGCTGCTTTTATGAGAATATTTGGAATACTTGCTTCTACTGTTTGTGTTGAGTATAGAAAAGAAATTGTATTGGACTATATAAAGTTCATATACTACCAGATGCAATATTCTGGAAGCTAGATATTAATGGTCTGTGAACATCTGTAGTTTAAGCATTTATAAACTTTTTAAGAATTTATTGAGATTGTGTCCTTGGCTGCTGATTGGAGTGAGCTGTGAAAAGCATTGCACAGTATGTTCTGTCATATTCTGAGATTTTCTTCCTCTGTCAGCCCTTCCTGGGAGGACACTTTGACATAATAACCTTTACAACAGATGTTTCCAAAGCCTGAGCTCTGAGAACATAATATATTTTGGGCTTGTGTGGTTTTTTTCTTGACTTGGAGGATCCTTTGGATGGGAAACAGGTTTTCAGTTGCAAAACACTTTATGTATAATAATCCAAACACATACCATGCTGCATTAGCAAGAGGGCAGGCAGTGGGTCCAAGGAAATGATTGTTGCCCTCCATTCAGCTCTTGTGAGACCAATGTTGGAAATGCTGTGTCTGGGCTTGGGCTCCCCGCTTCAAGACAGACATTAACTTACTGAAGCAAGTTAAGCAGAGGCCACCAAGGTAGTCAGCAAGCTGGTGTGCGTCTTGTGAGGAGAGGCTGAGAGAACTGTGTTTGTTCAGCTCGGAGAAGAGAAAGTGAAGGGAAGATCTTATTGCAATCTGCAGCTGTCTTAGAAAAGAGCAGAGGAAAGATGGAGACATTATAAGTGTGGTCAAACACTGGAAGCAATTTCCCAATGGTGCTCTGGAATCTCCATCCTTGGAGACATTCAGAACCCAGCTGCTCACGGCTCAGGGCAACCTCTTCTAAGTGGATGTACTCTGATAAGTAGATTGGACTAGGTGAGCTCCAGAGGTTGCTTTCAACCAAAATTATTCTCTTCCTCTTTGATATTTTTTTTCAACCCATCAACTGTGTCAAAAATGTATTCAACAGCTACAAAAGCAGTTAAAGAAAAAAAAGACTTTTTATTTGAGGATTTGTTTTACTGTTTGTTCAAGCACAGAAGCTAGTACATGTCAACAGATATTGGCCATTGTGGAAAAAAGCAATGTGTAAGAAGCCAGAATACCCTGGTTGAAGGTTCCTCAGATCTCAGAACTCTCTCAGAGAACCTCAAGAAATAAACTGTCTTAAATTATCCTCCCAGGAATGAGGTGGCAGTGGAAATGAATGCTGCATTTGCTACAAATGATAGCATCTTAATGTATGCACTTTGTATTTCCTCAACTGTCTTCCCTATCGTATTTCAGCTGTCGAACTCCAAAGTCAAAAAGCTAACAGCTTTGCGGATGAAGTTCTGCTTTCCTGTTCCTGACTGCAATTGCTTCTGACAGCCTGTGTTTGCCTATGTGGAAGATTCACACAGATTAATTTCCATCTTGGCACTGAGGATTTGCATCAGGCTATTAAATGTACAAGGACGCAGTGAGTGAATACCTATCGATATCCTGAAGATGCCCTGGGTCTCGAGAGCCTTTAGGGACTTTATAAACTGGCTTGTGCAGACACGGAGATACCTCAGTGAGCCACCTTTGTCAGCTACTGCAACAGCCTTACAAATTGAAACAAGATTTAGGAGGTTTGCTTACTGCTTTGTTCCTGGTTCTACTAAGTGAAAGAAAACTTCTAGAATAGGAAAGGGGTGGCTTGGAGTCTCCCAGTTGGGCTGTACTTAACTGTTTTGACAGGTTGTGCTAAGGGCACAGAGGACTGACAACGGGCTGTTACACAGGCAAAAGGTTAATTTGACTGGTCTGGAAAGTACTAACATTGAAGAATATGGCAAATCCATTCTGCAGTCAAAGCAAGAGGAAATAACTTCTTATTACTGAAGCATGTATGGTTATTTCACAAATAACCGGCATCGGTCACAGAAATAGAAACAAAATGGTTTCTTTAAAATAACTTAATCTCTGAGAAGGGAAGCATGGAGATGGTGCAGAATAAAATTGGAACAGTGTCTCTTGTTGTTAGCTGCCATGCCTGCAGACAGAATAACGAGCTATTGACCAAAGCAAGGCCTGGATGCAAAGACGGGTTTGCTTTGAAATACCCGGCTCTGCCAGATGAGTTACTGGGTCAGCTGAAGTAGCTCAATGGTAAAAAGTGCAGATCTGATGTTTGTTATTTAATACCCCAGATTACTTTATATAAAAAAAATCCAAAAGAAAAATAAGAACCTATTGGTGAGTATGTGCGTCATCCCTATAAACTATGACAGGAAAGTGTAGGAAGCTGAAGGACAGTGTTTAGTACCTCCCTCCCACCATAGTTGGGCTTCTCTTCACAAGTGTGTGCAGTGAGATGCTGGGACCTGCTTTTCAGTTCAGCATTTTACATGCAAGAAAAGAACTGGAGAGGATAACAGTATCCCATTCATTCTCTTTTAGATAACCATATTTCTGGAGCTCACGGCTTTTCTGGGGTTTTTTTTGTATTCTTGAAGTGAGGTTTGCCTTTACCATGGAGTTTACCGTGCAGCTGGAAAGAGTCAAAAAGTATCAGTGTTTTTAAAGCTCAGTGAAGCTTTTCTATTTCAATAGATATTTCTTTCATAATGTGCCAACAAGCTGATTGGTACATTGAAAGTATGCATGTGTGTGTATCTAGATGTATATCTATGCACACTGCATATAAATATACATTTAAAAAAATGATCTAAGAATTCACTCACAGCAGTAGCTATGCCACAGGTGAAAGGGTGAATTTTTAGGGCCATTGAACACTGTAAATGTGTTCATTGTATCAGTGCTTCAGAAATACCCATTCTAAATGACTTTGTGTTGATCCACTGTGAAAATTCATTGTGCTCAATTGCCCTCAAAATTTCTCATTTCTCTTCTGTGATGTTGCAGTCTGCTGACTGCACACTGGACTGCTGTACAAAGCGTGTGGGCACCCTGCTTCACAGTGTCTTATCTTAAAATCCTTTATATTGCCTGCAAGGTTTCCGTGTGTTACTTAATAACTGAATAGATCTGTGTCTAGGGCTTGTGTCTAGGAGACTTTCAAAGATGTGAATAGTTTTCATGGAGCTAGTTTCTAAGTTGAGGCATGCACACACAACAAAATGAAGTCTTGTGTATGTCACATATCGTATGTCTCTAACACAGAAATGGGGAAAACACAACTCTGGCTTTAATTTTTAATCATACCTTTGATTCAGAGAAATCAAAACCACTCTCACATCATTTTGACTGTACTCAATTTAGGAGAAAGAAATTACCAGTGGCATAAATAACTTACTTTCGGCATGCATGGGAAGAAGTCAAGTCATAAAATGATTGGGGTTTTTTTGACACCCCCCCCCACCCCCACCCCCCCCCCCCCCATTGGAAACAAGATTTACTGGTTGGTTTAGGTTGGGTTTTTTTTTTCAATTTTAGAAAGAGGCATTTATACCAGACTTGTAATATGGGTTTTATGTCCTTTAATTTACTGTATTTTCTGATTTCCTATAAAAACCTATGGATGTCAGCCATTAAAGCATGGGAGAAACAAATGCCTCTTTTTGGAACAAACGCTAGGTGACATTTCAAGACTTCTCTAGAATATGCCTAGAGCTGTCTCGGTTGGTCCTTACTGTGTAATGATACATTAGTTATTGCCTGTGGATGCTCTCAAGCATTAAAATAATGATATCATTATAGAGCCTGATAGGATTGACAGAAGCGCTGGCCGAGGAAGGTGCATCTAGGAAAATGAGAACTTTGCATTCAAATCAAATGTGGCAGAAAGTACGTTGAGGAGTGCGAAGTTGCAGATTTAAAAGAAATGTTGGGTTTGTTCACGTTGCAATTTTATGCTTGTAGGTTTACCAGACAAAATCTTGCCTGTAATTTCGACCAGTTGGACACTTTGTCTTAAAAATCGGGGCAGGAGGTACTTAATCATGTAAGACGACTTTGATTTTTATTTTTTTTTCCAGTTAGTAAGAACTTTAATTATGTCCTCTTTTTTTTTTTTTTTTTCCAGTTAGTAGGAACTTTAATTATGTCCTTCTACTAACATCCTGCTGGAGCAATGGCTCATTTCTGCATTGCTGTAGCGGAGGAATTCCTGGAGCCACTGCTCCAGGAACGACTCAGTCTTACACTATTAAACCTGAGAGTCAACTGGACACGGCCAAGGTCAGATTGTGCCTCACTCAGAGTCTATTAAATACGTGAACTCTCTAGCAACTACCTAATTCATACTTCACTACAAATTCACAACTGTTATTTACAGTCTGTGGGTTTTTAATCTTTAACACTAAAAATGAGAAAAAATATAATTAAATTAAATTGTTTGTTTGTTTTTTAACAGTCCGTTTGCCTTCCATCCCCACTCTGGTGTTTGTTTTCAGATAGGTTATTTGTAAGCAGCTGAAAGCTGTCTTCTACAGACATGAATATCAGTCATTTTTTTTTTTTAAGAAAAGCAGCATTTGCAAGCACATTGCATTTCTAGTCTTGAATGTATACAACAAATTATAATCTTGGCAAACATATAAAGCACTTTCATGTCTGTATGTCTCTACATTCATCTCTGGTGTCTAGTAATAGTGCTCTGGGTGGCGAAGAAGTACTAATTCATATAAATGATGGAATGAACAGTCATAATTCATCTGTTCTTCAGGTTTAAGAAAAGAGATAGTATTGTAACCAGAAAATATTGTCTGATTTGATTTTATAGAATAGTTTTATTCTTTTGAAGTTCTTGGGAGCAAAAGGGAAGATCTCCCTAGTTTTAGTGCTACGTTTTTTGGATTTAAATGCCTAAAGTGAATAGAGCCATTCTTATAAAGAAAATAAAGCATCAGAGAAATATTCTTCTGACTAGGCTTGTGAAAGCTGGGTTTTGTCTAAATTATTTGCTGACTTCAGTCATCCATTTCTCAGAAAGAAAAAAAAAAAAGGTACTGCATCACATAATCTCAGAAGGTCTCTCAAGAGAAGATAAAGGCCAGCTTGAGTCTATTGTCTAGACTCAACAGTTCAATACTCATCATCTTTGTTCTTTTTATTCTTATGCCTCAAAGTAATGTTAAAATGAGGAAAGATAATAGGAATAGTTGTATGAGAGCGGTATCTCTGGCAAATATGACCAATTCAGTAGAAAAGTGGCTCTTCTTGTTATAAAGCTTTAGTTTTCTTTTACTTAGCTTTACTGTGGGTCTTCAGCATTTCACTGCTGTTTTTATGGTATTTCAAAAAAACATATACTTTCACAGTAAAAGATTATATTTATGTAGTCTGTAAATTTACACTTTTACATAGTTACAATTGCATTTTTTGTTTCAATAAATTGCATTTACATTGCAGTTACATTCTGTTTCATAATTAAATCGCTTTCAATCTAAGGAAGTAGAGGAAATCTATGCTTCGATGTGCAAGTCTGCTGACAAAGTGAATGGTAACCCAATTCTCATCCATGCAACTTTTTAATTAGTTGCTACGCATCTGAGGATTAGGTTTGTTGGGTTGTCTTGCAGAAAATAACATTAATATTCAATTCGGTTAAGGACTTTCAACAAACAAACAGAATTAATAAAGCTATTAAACAAATGTCTCTGATGACCAGTTTCCGTATGTATTGCAAGTATTCTAAACCATTTCCAAATGCAGAGAGTTGAGAAGGGCTTATCTTTCAGTGTTTTTGCTGAATCTTGAAGAATATCTGGGTATTTTCCATTCTGAGCTCATATGCATTCGAATTTGCCGAACATATTTTCTAGGGTCTGCAAAAGCCAGGTGGAAAATAATGCTTTGTTACAAGCTCTGTTATCAGCCTCTCAAAGTATATTATTTCATTTTCTTTTTGTCTGGGTTTCTGAATATTCTGCATCTGAAAAAGACAGCTTTTTATGCCAAGTTTGAAATTATTATTTTAGAGATGAAAGGTTTGTTAAATTATGCCCTTATCTGGAATTTTTTAAAATGAATTGATACGTGAGGAATGGTTTTGTGAAATGTTCTGGATGAGCCTCTACAGCTCCAAGTTAAATTACTGGCATTAAAAAACAGCTCATCTAAAGTAAACCTGGAAATTATTTTAGGCTCATGTTATCGTTTGAAAAATTTGGAATTTCAGTGAAAGAGAACTGGTATAGAAATGAATTCTTATTTCCTGGATCCCTTAGAAAATAAGCTCTGCTATTTAAGTCGTGGCAAGATGGCGTTGATTTTGTGTGGAGGCTTTTGGCTGGTTTTATGGTGGCATAACTTCACTTTATGTTATAGCTTGCTAATACATACAGTGCTATAAATCGAAAACATTCTTTCACAGCTTTTGAGAGCTATTGAGGAGACAGTGGTGATGTAACTTATCCCAAAATACTATTTACATTGTATTAAGATTCCTGCAGGGACAAGTTGCATTTACATCAAAGAGCCATTCAGCTCCTAGCCAGTATGTACTAGTTTTATTTGTACATTCTGTGTATTTGCAAATGTGTATGCGGAATTTATTTCACTTTCTGTTTTTTGCCAAAAAATTCCAAAAGATTTTAGATAGCACTCGAAGAAAGAGACTAGCGGGGGTGCTGATCTCTTTGGGTGCTGGGTTCCAAGGAGCTCTGCACTAAGCTGCCGCAGCAGAGGGGTTCATCTGCCTTGCCAGGGGTGACAACCCTGCAGGGGATGGCTGCGGTGGGACATAAGACACTCCTGAAACATCTCCTTCAAACCTAGCTGGGTGAAGTAAACAAAAACGGCTTCTGTTGGCAATCCTGTGGCAGGGTGGCAGAGCAGCATCCTCCAGGAGAGGGTCTGGGCAGGCTGCGAAGGAGAATCGTTTCCCTTGTTGTCCCAGTTCAATTTGCTGCCAATTTGATTTAAGCCTCTAATAGTGAGTTAAATGTGCTAAAGCGCTGCAGGTGGTGTTTGTCTGGAAATTTCATCTACTATATTGCAGAGGGTGACCAGCTCCTCAGAAAGTGAGTGGGACTCCTGAGCGTTGTACTGACTCTACCGCTCTTCCCTTTGCACTTTGCTCCGAGCTCCATGCTAAAGTTCAGGGCTTGAACTCTTGTGAGTGAAGAATATTCCATATTGTGTCTGCCAGAAGGAGTAGGTAGTGGAAGAATATTTCAAAAGGAGTTTTCTCGTGACATTTCATAGCTTTGAATGTGCAGTTCGCTGTGTAATTTGCCTAAATTTCATAGAAATCTGGGTTCTTTCTTCAATGTAGCCTGTCATAGTCTTATCTGTCTTTAAGGGTTTTGTTTGTTTGTTAGTTTTTCCCCATAAAACAACTTCTAGAATCTGATTTAGTTATAAAACAGAATTTAGCCTGTATTCTTGATTGTCTCGTGGATCATTTTATGCAGTGAGGTACATGCACGTGGGCTAGTTTTGGATGGACTTCAAAAAAAAAAAAATCTTAATGGATTTTCTCTATTTATGCTTTTTCTAAATTATTGAACTTTACAGATAAAAAGTTTATGGAAACAGCTATCAATGTGTTTGTTGTACATAAGTGGTGTGGGTTAACCCTGTTAGGCAGCTAAGCCAGACCCAATACAGTAAGGTTTATTTCTAAGGATTTTATAATGTAAACCAAACATGAGAATAGTAACATTTACCCACAGATGCAAAATTGTGTGTGCTCCATTTTAATGGATTGAATTGTCATTAGTCTTTTTCACCATCATTTCGCTGCCCCATTGTTGATGAAAAACAGAGTACTGATTTTGGTCTGCACTTTCTTCCCTGACTCATGGTCAGTAGTAGATACCATCCTGCCTTCACTTTATAGGCCAGGGCAAAAGTCACATAAGAGATATTATTTCTGTTGTAACAAAGATGTAGTTATTCATAGTAAAATGTTTTCTCACCATGTCTTGCTGTCCTGCACGGTTGAACACTTGGGATGCTGATGTGAATAGCTAATCCACTGAAATAACCGCAGTTTCTGCTGTCTGAGGCATTGCTGGTTGTCAGCAGGCGGGATCCAGCGAGTGCCTCCCCACCATCCGCAGGGAGCTCGTTAAGCTCCATGATGTTTGTTGCTGTTAATTTAATATGGCATTGCATACAGGGCTGGCCCAAAGTCCAGACTGCTGTTTAGGGAGAATAAGTAAAATGATAAAACTCTTTCCTTGTTTGGTAGAGGTTTTCTTCCAGCCCTGAATTTTAAGTTATTTGAGGATTGAATGCAAAGGAGCTCTGTAGGAACAGATTTGTAGTTAGCTTTCATTTCTTAAATTATAATGCCATAAATTGCAGTTATACATGACGCTACTTTTCACATTTTCTAAGTGCCTTGTGAGTTGGATGGCCTTTTCCCAGGAGCAGGCGGATTGATGCCTGGGTTTTATGTGAGGGTTGAGAGCTGGCCACGCTTCCCCTCCTGCCTTCCCACCTTTCATTCCGTAAGGCAAGTGGTTACTGCAACAGGTACGCGCTAATGCAGATCAAATGCCTCCCTCCTTTTATGTTCATAGAAAGGTAAGGTTACTAATGCAACTGCTACTTAGCACAAACATGGCCAAGGTGACAAAATTTTTCTGAAAAAGGAATTTTGTACTAGGAAGGTTATTATTGCTTAGTTGTAACCATATGACAACTTTTTAACCGCTTTAATGGGACTTTTTCTATCAGAGATAGGTATTATATATTAAGGTACCCAGGAGGAACCTATTCACACATTGATCTATTTGACTTCTCAGGAGAAATTAAATAAATAATAATTTGTACCAACATGATAAATTTGGAAGAAGCTTTTAATCAATTATTAATTGATTATTCACATGAGCATAATGCTTGTAAAGATCAAAACCTAATTTTGACAACATATGCAAACTTTTCCTTTTGAATTTAATAATATATTCTCAATCTGTTGTTCATTAAGGTGAACATCTGTGAATTCATTAATTTTTCTCCAAACTTGCTGCACCATGAACTTCATTACTTTAACAAATTTTCCAAAGAATAATCCCATTACAGGCTTAGTTTATAATACATATGATGACAGCTTCGTTAGTATGCTTATCTTTTTTTTTTTTTTTTTTTTTTTCTAATAAGTCTTTGCAGCAAAATCTGTTCCAGGATGGTACGGGGCAGTCAGACCAGGGAAGGTGAATAGATCTGGTTGAGGAAACTGTCTGCAGAGTTTGAGATCTCGTTATCTGAGCTCATAAAAATGTAACACCTTAGGTTTCCCAAAATATGGTGTTTCTTAGCTGTAAATTATCACTTGCAAGTTACAGAAAATATAAATTCTGTCCAGCTTGGTATTTGCCTTATTTTCTTTTCCAAACTGGAGTTTTAAAATTACGCAGTTGTAAAATCCCTCTTTTGCTAATTTTACATTACTATTTAAGTGAAATTTTAACAGTCCTACAGTCATAAAGATTTTCAAAGCATACTGGCAAGGACAAAGAAGAAATAGGTCAATGATTCCACCTGCAAGCATTGGTTTTGAACTTTTAAATGGAAATACTAAGTTAAACTGTACTCAGTTAAACTCTTTAGACACTTACCAGACAACACAGATAACTTGTCCCTCTTATAGCGTACAATTCTAACTGAAATCTGCCTGTCTAACCCTTTCCGGCATGTATCTGTGGATAGCTGCCTCTTCTTTCTTTGGCATTTTTTCATAAAGTTAATGGTAAATGAAATACTGATGCTTCAGAGAAGATGAGTTACATGCTGTATTAATCTGACCAGGCCGCATTAGGATAGCACTGAGCAGAACGTGCAGCTGCAGAAGATTGTCACTGTGTTCCTGTGTTTAATGGAATAATTTAAGCATAGAGACAGAAAGAAGTCTATACTCAAATGAGTACAAGCACTTTTAAGTAGAAAACCTGTAGCTAATTTTCAATTCTGTAATTGAATTTGCAGGATAGCACATAAATAAAGCCAGGCTTTTTTAAAAGTTGGATGCTTTCCAATGCATAATAATATTATACTGCCTTGTAATGCTTTCCCATGGATTTTCCCACATACTGTGCAATTACATTGCGGTGCTGCATGCCTGAAAACTTCACCCAGGATGCGGCCTACGTAGCATTGCATCAGGGAAGCTTCAGAAATACATGCAGGTGACTGTTGGAAATGATTGACAGCGTGCTAGAGATGAGTTGTTAGTTGGTGATTTGCTGTAGCATGCTCAGCCATCAGCGCGTGGTCTCAGCTGGGTTGGATCCCAAAATGAGGTGCAAAACTCTTTCCTTAAAGGCTTTTTTGATGATCTTTGTTTTGTTCCCACTAAAAGTCAGAGCAATTCTTAAGAGGTTCCATTCCAAGCCTGAGGTTGGAAGAGTTGCAGTGAAAAGAAATTCCAGGAAAACAGTATTAATTTATGTTAAGAAACACATAACATTATTTTTATCTTTTTCTGACTGTATTGAATTACTTGCATTTAGTAATTAAGCAGATTTTGCAAGCTATGGGTTAAAAAGGCTCTAAAATGTTGCTGTAATATCAGCTTAAACAGTTGTGTCCTTGAACTCAATACTACCTCACAAACGTGTGTTAGATTATGTGCATTTGAGATGCAATCTTACAAAGTACTGAGTTCTCTCAACCTTTTGTAAAGTCAATGGAAACCAAGGCCACCTGGGCTGACGCAGAGGACATCGAGCTCATTGTAAGATTGAGTCTTCACTGTAAGTTATGCTCTTAACATTTTAGATAATCCATTGATCTCTTTTGAACAGGTAATATCTGTAATAATACCACATTTCTACATCATCCGAAGTCAATTAAAAGGCGTGAATTATAGCTATATTTTAATCAAGACTTACTGGGAAATGGAAGTAAAGAATTCTGCTTTTCTTAATAGTACCATTTGCAAAAAGAAAAGCTGACTGGAAAATCAAACGAATTATCTGTTCTTTATACATCCTTTATATGTGCACTTTCTTCCCCAAATGAATTTAAATTACCTCTATCCTAAAGAAGAACTTATTTCAAAATCATTAGAAAAGGTAGCTGGAACTTTCCAGAGCATTCACATGGAGAATTCGAGTATAATTCATTGAACTTCACTCTATAAATAAGAACTCGGCAAAATACAGGTTGTCATTAAGAGATGGTAAGTGGACAGCTAAGTTTAATATCTTCCAGTCCCATTTACTTACAGGACTTATATTAGAGGGAGTGTATTTCGCTCTAAAGTAGGACACAGAAGAACCGAAGTCTCGTATACAGAACTTCAGAATGGCCTTGAACACACAATTATTTTTTTCCTCGCTCTTCCAGTCTGAACACTATGCTCAGCTGTATAACCACTCTCTATGTTGCTATTTGAGTCAGCAGCAAACACCTGCCTTCAGAAAGTCAACTGTTGTATTATTTCTGAAGTGATCAATATTAGTATGGCTGAGTACTATGCTGTTAAATTTTGAAGGGTTTCAGGACCACTGTTGAGAAGCATTTGCTACTTTTTGGTAAAACGGGAGTATGTTTTAAAGTAAAAAAAATTCAGTATCGTACCAATTAAATCATCTCATCCAAAACATGATCTCACATACTTGTTTGAAGAAAATAGTTTGTTGGATGTGTATGAGAGATTGATGTGGACAGTTAAATTTTATTTTGAAATCCTAAATAAATAATTAAAAGGGACTCTACAGTTCATCTAACATATCGTCATTTATGTTCTGTACTTTTATGGAGGGTAAGCTCAAGAGCGGATGTAATTAGGAAAGCAAAGGCTGATTTGCTATTTACCACATGTTAAGAATGGAAAAAAAGGATACTGCATTGGCAATGAATCTATTGGTCCTGTGACAGATTTGAGATTAAGTTCTTACACTTCCATGACATTTTGAAGTAGACCATTTCTGTTGAGGAAAAGTGAGAGGAAAAGGAAAGGTCATGTCTCTCTTATCAGGCAGTCATAGTCTCCTGTAAAATAGAAATGTCTGTTTAATGTCAGTGAACAGCCCAGATGGAGATTCATGTTGGAGCAAAACATCTATACTTTATCTTATACCTCAAAGTTTATACTACTTAAACCTTGTGATAACAGAATCCTGAGTCATTTTCAGATGGGATCCCTCTACTGTTACACCATGATTCTCCATTCAGGCACTGTCCGCCTTTTTCCTTTCCTCCTCCAACATCAGCCTCTCTGAATTCCTGACAAAACAATCCTTGTATCAGGTATCTAACATCATGAAAGACTCGGTGAGCTCAGACTCACGTTACTACATTAAAATATTTCACAGGTTTTGCTCAGAGTGTTTTTTTTCAAGTCCTTTTTCCTTCCTGGCTGAATGTACAGCCAGAGGAGCCACGCAAATCATTGCCCAAAGTGATTAAGAGGACTGGTGCTACAGTGGTGTTGTAAGGCACAAAGGAAGGGATGGTAAATAAAAGCGTATTACCTACGCAACGTTTGACTTCATAATTCCTTTGAGCTCTGTATAAGGAACAACTTCATTTCTGTACTGCCTTTTGGTTTATTCCATCTCTCTCCTCTCTCCTCCGAATCTATTTCTAGCGTGTATATATTTACCTAAATGATTTATTTCAAAAAATCATTGTTTTAAAGCTTTCCTTTAAACAAGATTCTGTTCTTCTTCTTTTTAACCTTTACAGGCTACATAAAAATGGAAAAAAATATTGTTGGCAGTCATGATAGTTTAATTATAGTAATAAGAGCAATAGCTTTTACTTTATTACTCCGTGGAGTTATGTTTCTGAACTATTACTTTTCCCCACCTTAAAATAAAAAGGATTTAAGTGCAGTCTACCTGGAGGTTAAGTGTGTGCATGTGCATTTGAATGGTTTGTACACATGGGGGTTTCGCATAAAATTGGGTAATATCGGACCACCTGTAAATTAATATGCTTGAAGGAAGTTTTGATATTTCAAGAAACTAAAATCATTTTAGCAGATGAGTATATTTTTTTGTGTGTCTTTGTGTGTGCACGTGTGGTGTTTTTTAATTAGCTACGCTGCTTTTTTCCACTGTGCCCTTCTACATAAGGAATATCCTTCAAAGAAAGATACACTTTTTAACAGCTAACACTTCCACTTTATTTCTGGCAATAATTGGTGAATATTATTTAATAAGTAATAATTGAAATAACTCACAGAAATTACCTATTGAGGAATTTCAGAAGTGATGGGAAATTTTATTGCGTTGCATATTCAGGCAGTTTGATTTAATACAATATTTAATGTAAAATATGACATTAATTGCTTATAGATAGTTTCTCATACTCTAGATGCAATTTTTTTAAAATCCTATACTATCAGAAATAATCACCTGGCATTACACTTTAGTCAGTCAATGTCTTTGTTGATATTAGGTATGTTGGCAAAGCAGTAACCAGTGGAAAATAAGGAAGTTTTGGTTTAGTCAGACAGGGGAGTTAATTACAGGTCTTCTGGCATCTGATACTGTAAAGCAAGTAAGGCCAATGTTTTGGCAGCTAAGATTCTAGGAAAAATAAACATAACCAGTTAGTTCATGTTATATCTCAAGGAACTCTCTTCAATTTTTCTTCCCCTGCCCCTTTCTCCTGCGTTCCTCTCCCCCTTTCTAATTTTCACCCATTTCTTCTGCTTCTCTCCAGTACCTTCATGTCCCTGTTTACTCCACCTTTAGCCTATGGTAATTTTTTTTTTCCTTTCTTTTTTGGGATCAGTTCTCCTCTTACTCCCTTCCCTTTACCTTCTGCACTTGTGTTTCATTTTTCATCCTCAAAACATTATTTTTCCTGATTTTTCATCCCTTCTCATAACCCCTTGGAGGCTTTTTTGATAGCAACAGAGGACGTGCATCAACTCACAGTCCTCAGAAGCCACAAAGCGAAACGGTCATGTCTGTTGGGAGCAAAGTCCATTATGTATAGACAGGTACCTTTGCATTGTTTTGTCCTCAATTTCAGGAGTTACCTTTGATGGGCAGGGCTTTGTCTACCTTCTTATTCTACCTTCTATTATACTGGAATTTTTCTTTCTTTCAATACCTTCTCGTTAGGAGCTATGAGTCATTCATATATGGTGTGATTTGCTGTCGGTAGTATTATTTTCCATTCCTTTCCAGATCAAAACATTTAAATGTCTCTGGGTCTCTTGGGAAGCTTTAATCTCATAAAGTAGGTTTTATCGAAGAGTTGTTGTTTTTCGACATTCATGATAAGTTTGATAATTAACGTTAATAATTATTCTTTCATGTTTGTTATTTACAATCAACAAAGCACCTGATTCTGAAAGCTCAAGGAGAAAGTCAAAGCTATAACAGCAATTGAAAGCAAATACAGTTTCTCTTGGAAAGAAAGAGTTGAGTTTGACGAGGAAGGATGGTTCCAGGCAGTTGTTTCACTCCTGCACCGTAACAGGTATGCCAGGTGTGTCTCGGCTAAGGCAGATGAGAAACCTGTGACTGCAGCGCAGTTGGATTCCTCATTATCCTCGGTAACTGTGTCATCTAACTTTCTTTCATAAACTAATCAATTTCTGCCCTAAATCCCATGAGCAACCATTTAAATAACTGGGAGCTCAGTGTGTCTATGTTTTCAATTTACAAAATTTATCACTTCACCTCTGGGTTTATAGTGTGGATGTGCTGAATCTGAACACTTCAAAGGAAATTTAACAGTTGGAGTTCCTAATAAATCCTTAGCTCATCCATCTGTATAATTTATATTAACGTGTCCATTAAATGTTTGCTTACAGCACGTAGATTTTTTTTCAGAAATGCTTCACAAAATTGAAATAAGGGGAAAGCAGGCAATAGCATTCTGTAAATGTATATCTATTAAAAGCTCAGACAACTTTTAAACAACAACAAAAAGATATTTCTTACTCTGATTATCATTAACTGAATGCTTTTCAACTCCCAAATCATTTGCGTCCCAGTTGCTCAGGCTGTGAAATATTGGACTCTGTCCTTTTCCTCTTCCTTTCAGTGAGTTCTGATTGGAATTTTGTGCTCTTCTCATAGTATCAGGTCTGCTCTGTTACTTTTCATTGTTTAGTATTCTAAAAAGTTAGTTCATGACAATTTAGTTCTGGTACTATAGTTGAATATAATTTAACTTACTTAACAGTTTACCTGTGAGAGGCAAGCATTGGATGGATAGTACAAGCTATTCTTGAATGAGATTATATTTCTCTCATGACCAAGGTTTTTCTTTAAAAAGAAAAAGAAAAGAGGGAAAACTTAGATTGGTTAATAGTACTGAGGGTTTTTTCCTTTGTTTTGTTCTTTAAATTCAGATACAATGCAAGGGCTTACTCCCCTCTCCTGGGGTGGAGGCTTTTGCACTGCTGTTAGTACAAAGTATTGTTTGTAAATTGAAAGCTTTAGGTTCTTCTGTATCATTGATCCTCTGAGTTACAGTCTTTGAAATTCACATAGTTTTTAATTGTTTGTTTTTTCGTCCTAAAGCTCAGGACACACTGGAAAAAAATCCCTATTTTGTTTTCATTCAGACAGAAATCTTTTTATATACTTCAGTTTGGCCACCAAAGTTAATGTCCAAACATTCTTTTTGACTTCTTTCATCCTTTATTAAAGGTGTGGGGGAAGTGAAAATGACATATCACCTCTCGCTGTGCCAGAAAGCAGAAGGTATTGAGGAGCTGTAGTTCCTCAGCACTTTGGCAGAAATATTGAGCTATTAAGACATTTCCAATGGAAATGGGGAATGTGTGCTACGTTTTGACCGACAAAATCACCTCAAGCCAAGCTGAGTCACAGGTCAGGTATCTACCCACCCGAGACCATGCCTGTTTATCCCATCAGCTTTAGCATCACTCCAGACAAAGAAACTGAATGCAACTGTCTCTTGCTTAATGCAGTTACGCGTAATCTTGTAGAGACTTCCATTGGGAAACTCAAAATGTATGTAGGCGTGTGAATTTTGTCTTATGCCTTATATTCCATCCTTTTACTGTGTTATTAAACATGTTTTCTTCTTCCCTACAATCGCCTTGATTATTTTCTGTTTTGTCATAAAATATTTGCTTAGTAACAGGCATAAGAAATTGGCAGTCATCTCTGTGTTTCTGCCTTTGATTGTTAGGGACTTTGAACCTATACAGAACATCTCGCAATTCAGAGGGGAAAAGTAAGCCTGGCAGTTGATTTCCAGCTTTTAACCAACATACAAAGCAAAATATTTATTTACAGTGATCACAGTTCTATTGTTCTCCAGACTATAGGAAACAATAATGCCTAATCAGATACTTCTGCAATTCAGAACCTAAAATTATCTCGACTCCTACAAGATTGGCTTTAACCTTTATCTTAACGATTTTCTTTCTCCTGTTTTGCTCAGATTTTTGATGGCAGGAAAAATGAAAACACTTTTTGCATTTTTCTGACTTCAGCGTGGAAGGTTTTATTGCCAATCTGTCTGGCTCCAGTTAATAAGAATATATATCAACCCTATGCTAGATATTAACAATATTTATCAAAAAGTTCATTTTTTCACATGAATCCAATGTTATTCTTGAGCCATCTGCTATACTTCCCTGAATTCAGCAACTTGAGGGGATTTACCAGAAAAAGTGGCCCCCGTAGCAGTGTCTGTTGTGGGATAGCATGTGGGATAGCATAAGATGGAGCTGGAATGCATCTTAGTCTCTCTTAGTTGTGTAGCATCCTCAGTTGTTTTGAGTGAAAACAATTTATTCCTGAAGCAACTGTACATGCACATTGTAGGATATTTAAATGATCTTTAGATCTTGAAGGCACTTGGCTTGAGTGGACGGGAGTTGAATCTAGGGAAAAGGTAAAATCTGTGATGTACTCAGAGGATGTTGAGTCACATAATTCCTAACCATAGGGAAATAGATGTGACGTGCATGTTGTATTTCAGTCCTTTTCTGGTTCTTATAGAGGATAGGAACCTACTTCTGCTGTCAGTTATTTCATCAGGTCAATGAGCGTACATGCAATGTGGCAGATAAAAAGGGTTTGAATTTGTGATTTTTCTGGGGGTATGAATGAGGTGAAAGTTGCCTTGAAAACTAGGAAATTACATGGAAAAAGGAAATAAGAAAATTACAAAATCCTTCACAAAATCATTAGAAAGTACTAGAAATACAGTGTCAGTGAAACTATCAGTCCTATTATGTATATTGATTATGAAAAAATCACATATTTTTCTGCCTAGAAAGCATAAGCATGAATCAGGTTCACGGTGTGAAGTTGCAGGTGCGACACCACTGAGGGCAGAGGGGTACGGGGGAACTCTGTATACCCACTCTCTGCCATGGAAGAATAAGGGATGGCAGAGGAATGGGTATACGTTTGTTTAAGAACTGACCACAGGCCCCTTGAAACCTGTCCTTTCTCTAGATAATCTACTACTGCTACAAAAAAGTATACTGAAAGCATTTTACTATTGTAACAGTAAAATAATTAGTATTGAAATTTTTAAGAAGCTACACTAATGGATAATGTAGAAAATTATTAGGAAGGTTAGTAATGAAGTCTTCGTCTGAAGTACTAGAAAAATCTTTGAAAAGGATATGGAAATACTACAGTATGCTGCTTTAGAGTAACCAAGGAGAACAAAACACTGGAAAGCTTCTTGTTTAGTGAGCACTCTCTACCTTCTTTTAAGTTTTACAGAACTGGGAAATTTATCGTGAGAGGTACATAGCGTCTCGTGCTATGAAAGTTTGGTCAGATGAACATCTAGGTTTGGCAGCCATGGATTTCCATGAACCTCTTCAGCGTCCAATTACGAGTCTAATTCAGCATATGCTTACGTCCATTAAGTAACAGATATTGTCTTCAATGGGATCTGGATCAATATTTTTATGAGCCTACTGCTTTCATATTTTTGAAATGTAGTGTCCCAACTTGAGGTGATTTGTCAAAGGTGAATAAGAGTTAGATCAGGGTTGGCTATTCCTGGAAAATCCCAAAAGTATTTCCTCAAAAGTACATTGCCCAAACCCCTGCCTTTTAGTGGATTCTTAATGCTGTTAACTAATTAATTTTATTTTTAAGGTAATAATGTAATTTTTGTTCTTTTAAAATACATCTGGTAATTACAAATTATTAGACCATTTCCACTTTCTAGACAATATTGATCATAGTCAACAATTTAGCCAAAGACACAGAAGGAGTGTTTGTCTTTTCTTTATTTAAATTTTTGCATATCTGGTCCATTAGGAATGGACCCTTTTTTTACACAAAGAAAATTAGATGGTCATGCAAGTAATAATCAGCTAATACTAACAGCTGGGTTTTGTGTTTTCAGGTCATGTCATGTAAACATGTTTTCACAAGGAGCCTTCAGTTATTGTATGCTCCCCTTTTTCCATGGGTGTGCCAGATTTATTTCTCTCTGAATACTATCTCACGGGGCTGCCTGACATGTGGCAACCCCTGATAGTGGTTCAGCCATGCTCAGAAAAAGCAGTTCTTTTAGCAGTGACCAAAAAAGACACAATTTCACAGTAAATCCAACAGGCTTGAGGGTATCCAGATTGCGAGCGTCTCCTGGCTGTGCCTTAGAGGGCCGGAGTTTGATGGTTTGGGATTCGTGGATCCACAGTGCATGTAATGTGGATGATAAAGACCTATGACGTGGAAATTTCAGGGAATAAATTTCCTTTGCACAGTGTTTTCCCAGAGGAATATATCAAGATTGAATAAATGTTTTAAAAAATGTTTTTTTCAAACTTCTGAGAACTTTTGAAATAGAAGAGGTGGAAGTTTCCTCTTTTTGTTGTGGAAATATGTTTAAAATTTATTGCATATATTAACATATTTTCAGTTAGAAAACTGAACAAATGTTTTAGCTTAATTGACCTATACCTTCATTATACCCTCATTTTCTTTATGCAAAAAGCTTTTAAAAAATCAATTTACAAAAATATTTATTTGATTGGAAAAAATAAAAATGTTTTGAAATACAGCTTTCTGACTCTTCAGTAACCCTGCTGATCTCTGAAACCTGTTTTCTGTGGTTTGTACAGGGTAACTACAAACAAAGTGCTATTTCTTAACATGTTTGTACAGGTCAGGTCACAAATGCCTCTATCAGTTTGAGTCCTTCCATTGTTTGGGGATTTGAAATCTGGTTATGTTGAGCTCAGACAAATCCCATATATACATTTTTTGGCTTCTTGAGGTCAGGTGGAATAACAATGCAGGTTTGGCTTTTCCAAGTATCTGTTGTCTTTATGATTTGGTTTTTTATTTTTAGGCAGAGCAGTGAAAAGAAATGCCTGACTAACATTGGGGCTGATAATACAAAAATCAGTATCACAAACCTGGTTACTAAAAGTTAAAAGCATGACATAGTAGTTTCTCCCACCTTATTTACTTGGTATCATGCAACAGAATAACTCCCTCGTTTAGCATTTGAATAACTTCCTTCAAATGCAGACAGTCCAAAATTTTCTACAAGATTATCCCTGAAAATATATATCCAGGGGGATAAAATGAAGAAAGTTTGGATGTTAAAACGCAGGAATGGTGGTGACTTTTGCATGATCACTGATGGGAAAATGAGTCTGTCCCGTAGCCAGTCCAGGGTCATAAATAAAGCACAGACATCACAAATCATTCACTTCTCTTTTTGCTCTCTCTCCCCCTTTGTATTCGTCTTTTTCAGCAGCTGTATGTGCCATTAATCTGCATTTGCGTATGTGACTGAATATCTGCTATGAACTTGTTAACAGCTGCAGTGTTCCATTTGCTAGTTGGGATTGAGGCCTTTTAAAATGTCATCCTGTGTTGCAGCATTGTATGCAACATGGTTCTTCAAATTTGATTGAAAAAGCTTACTTTTGTGAGGGAAGCACGAGCCACCGTGTTTGTTATTTTTTTCCTTATTAGTGCTCCTAAGAGTATTCCACATTTGCCAGCAGTGAAGCAGTTAGTGTGCAGTGAAACTCTCCCTGATTGCCTGCTAATCTGTAAGGATCTTTCTGGTCGCCTTCATTACTGCATCAGCAAATTACAGGCTGCTTGTTTGCTCTGTGCTTGACTAGGTCTGGAGCACTGCCAATACATTCCATCAAAAGAAATTGCGTTGTTCTGCATTAAAGTCTCCATCAGATGGAGTTTTGCAGGGTAGAGGTTGTGGCTTGTCATCAGCGCTAGTTGTAACATAGACAATTAGTGATGCTGCTTGGTTGTATGTACCACATGATAGTACAGATGAAGTCCTATTTATTACTTTCAGCATGAAATCAAAACAAATTGTGACTGTACAAATATGGTGGTAGGAGTCTTTGCCTTGAGAAGTACCTGTGGGTTTGTGAGCAAGATCTCCAGCACACTAAGCTCAGATACCCAACGTCTGTGCAAATCCAACCCGTCATTGGGATTCCCTGCTCCCTCTCAGGACAGCCTAAATCTTAGACTCTGACATTCACCTTGTCTTGAAAGAAACCTAAGCACCACTGGTTTTGCTGCCCTTCTTCTCAAGTGTCCTAGCAGAGCATTTTGGGCAGTTCTGATGTTTTCTGTGGGTGATGGTTTAGATGGTGCATCTGCACGTTGTGCTCTGGGCATGAGCAGGGTCTATGCTCCGAGTCAGCGGCACAGATTCAGAGGAGCGCAGAGCCTCCATGCGGGGCTCTTTGTGGTGTAAATATATCCTGAGATATTTTTCCATGTCAGTGCTCCTAGCAAACAGTCACACTTTGATCCATGGAGGAAATAGTCCCTGGGAGATAATCTGAATAGCAAAGCAAAGCAAAAATCAAACCGCTCTTTCTGCGTATCTTTGATGCACTAGAACTTAATTTACTTTATGCATAGAACTGCTTTAACTTTACCTGGAGGCAAGGTGCAATTTAGATTGCCTTTTTTTTTTTTTTAAAGAAATCCCATTATCAATATTAAAGTATTTCATGCCTGTAAAAACATGGGCTGTAGATTAACTGTAATCTTTTTTTTTTTTTTTTTACTCAATCAGTTTGAAGCATGGGTTGTTTAGTTTGGATTTACTGAAATTAACTATCAATTTATTGCAGACGTTTTATTTATCAAGTCATTCTTTTGAATGCTTTGCTAGTACAAATATGGCTTATCCTGTTCTGCAGGTAGATGTTAATGTTCTAATGTCTTTATGTGGCAGAGACAAAATACACATGTCCAAAGAAGAGCACAGTTTAGTATAAAAGCCCATCTTGTTACACAGTTTAGGCATCCCAAATTGTTTGAGTAGCAGTGATATATCTGTGATTTATTAGTGGGAACTCTGCCTTCCAAGTAAATTAAATCCAGGGTATATACAAGCAGGTACATCAAATTAGATGTACAAATTAAATTGCGAGATTTAGGTTCCTAAGTAAGTTTTGACCTAATTTTTCTAAATGTCAGTCACTTGCTATTCCCATCTACCTCAACAGGACGGGTATTGGTTTTCTAAAAATATAAGTGGGAATGTAGCTTTAAACACCTCATTCTGAAAAAGAAGCAAGATACACAGTTTAAGTTCTGGACTTAAGCTTGAATCTCTGATGTTCCGATTTGCAATATATTAAATGCACTTTTATTAAAACTTATAAATAAATCTGGTATAGTGACATTAATAGTAAGGGTTTAATTCTGAAACAGAGCTTATTTCTGCTGATAAACTGTGTTCAAATCAAACTTTTAAAGTTGACTCCTGTAGTTTTATATAAATTATTAGTTCTGTGATACCTGGCAGAATTGGAAGATGCCCAACAGCAGCTGCCCATTAAGTTTTCACTCTGACGAATCCTGGCTCACGTCTGCGGTGAGATTCTTTTCTTTTCCTGAAATACTGTTGTCTAATAAGCAGAAGCCACATTCTACCACTCCAGAGTTTAATTAGAGCATTTGCTTAATGCAGAATGCTATTATTTCTTAACTGTAAATCCACACAGACTTTGTAAAATTGTCTCGTCCATGGGTCGGAGCTTAGAGTAAAGCAGCTACTGGTCTCAAAAGGAGTTAATACTTTAGACAGTGGGGGCTCAGTAAAGCAAGTGCATTAATATTTTCATCAATTCCAGCTAACTTACAGTATTTCACTGGTCAGATCTAATTTGCTTGATGAGACATCACTGAAAGATGTTATCTATAGCGTAAGCTTAGAAATTGATTGTAACACATAATTCAAGGGCACTGTTTCATGCCTAGGGCAAGAAATACTATTTTTCTCTTCATTTCATTTGCTCTTTTATAATAGCTTATCTTTTCCAAACTATATCCACCAGATTTGTTTGTAGATTTGCAGAGAAGCAAAAACCACAATAACAAAACACTCTAAACTCTTTGTTTTTCACTTGGACCACACTGTGAAGTCACACTTGTTTATTTTTGCCAAGGTACGTTGGAAGGCAGGAATATCTCAGGCAAATTAGATCTTGGTTTATATTTGCATTCAAAGCTACTGTGGTTAATTTGGGTATCCCATTCTCAAATCATTAGAAGAAAAGACTTAGCCATCAGAGTTCTAACAATATTGTGAAATTCATGTATTAAACAGGCTCCACTGATACTTTATGTATATTCACATATACACACACAAACACAGCAGTCACCTTCTTAGCTAATATCCATTTAGTATGTAGCTTAAAACTGAATCTTTAGCTCTCAGACTGAAATTCTTACATTAATTGGCTTAAAAATGTTCCCTTTCTACCAGTTCCATTTTGCGTAAGCCCAGAGACTTCCTTCTGCTTTGAGCGTGCTGTAGGTTTTATTAAGTGTGTCCCAAGATGTTGTGTACTTCAACTGTTTTGTTTGCTTCATGGTGGTTTTTCCCCCCTGTAATAAGAGAGAACATACTGTGATGAGTCAGCTGAATACTTAAGGTACACATGAAATTTACTGCTGCGTGCCTTTACCCTTATCACTGTAACTCCCCCGGGACTACGGGCATAAATACATTGCCTTCTCTACAGCTGTCATTCTGACAGCCTAGGAAATGCTGACATTCAAAGTATTAAAACAAACCATCAGTAGTTTTCCATAGTGCCTGTGAAAATTTCAGATTTCAGACAACTCAAGCATTGTTGACCTTGTGTAATTTATTAAGTTTTCTTTTTCCTTTTTTACAAGGGATTGACTATTTACTTTCTCCATAATTGCTGCTAACTCAGATTTCTATGCTTTCAATAGGTTGTAAGCAATGATAAAATACTCTTCTTTAGTACACACTTCATCTGCTGCTGGACACAGGAATAATTTGGATCACATTGGACATACATAGTCTTGTCTGAATTTCTGAGATTCGGGTAACTGGCAAAGTCAAAATTTATCATGGCAGAGCAGTGACCAGAACAGCCAGTGTTTGAAGAAAATCAGGTCTATATCCATGATGGTAACCCGTCTGTCTTATTGCTTGCAATAAGGGTTTATGTCTCCCTATCTTCTTGCTTTCTTTTACTAGGAACAAGTTTCCCTTTATGTAGGCAATGTTGATGCTGTTTGTCCTCCTGCCTTAGTCTCACAATATACTTGAGGCTTCTATGTGTGCAAATTTATTGTTAGAATCGTTGTGCTAGTGATTGGTCTCTCACATTGCCGAACTCTTAGATGTAATTTAATGTCTAATAAATCATTAATTAATGAAGATGTAATAATGAATTTAGTACAAAGAACTCTTTTTCTTGGTCAGATACCAGTCTGACTTGTCAAAATCTTGTGGTCAATAATTTGGAAAGCCAAGTTCCGCCCATCTGTAGTCATACCAGTATCACTGCCAGACTAAGAGCTTGTGGTTGCTCAAGTGTTAGCTCAAAGCATCGCTTCTGCATAACATGAAGCAGGGCTCACTTTTTGACTTGATGCCTGTGATCTCTTCTCCAGCTTCCTCCAACACACAGTAGTCTGGCATTTTTGGACGTTATTTTAGGGGTTTGGGGTTTTTTGGGGGTTTTTTTTATTTTTTTTTTTTTTCCAATTGCAGCAGTAGAGTTGGTTATTGGACATTAGGATGTGTTCAGAGGTGTCTTCATGCAGTGGCTTTTGGAATAGTTGTTCTGCAGCTCTGTCTATGCTGCCCATGTATAATCTGATTGCCTGTGACCGTAAGGGACTTGAATCATTGAAGAAATGAATGCTTCCAGTGCTTTGATTGTGCTTTTTAATTCAATCACTGTGTAGATCCAGTATTGTTTTTCAGTGTTCATTTCTCATTCAAGCAAAATTATCTGACTATTCATGTGAGGTTATGCACTGAATATATTTGATGCCCCTTATTCTGAGCATTGTCTGCTCAGGATTCAACATTTCCCTTTGACTGTGAAATTACCATTATAGGTGCTGTTGTCGTAGTTCAAATTAATTTCCTGTTTAACAGGGATGCTAACGAGCTACAGTGACAAGAATAAGTGCAGTTGGAGTCTGCTCAGCTGAAAACTGAAAAGTCAATTGGTGGTCTTTCAAGTTCTCAGTGTTATGATTGTCTTTTTTATAGGGGAGGCTCTATGATTATCCCTTTTTCTTTTATATAATTTCCCTTTATGTCATAGCACAGGTGTATTTCCTTGAAGGACATTTACATGGATTGCATTCTGCCTTCTGCTGCTCAGTGGTACCCATATGTGTTTCTATGCATCTGCATCCTGGAAGAAAATGGCTTAATTTACAGCAGAGTTTAACCTGTCCATATTTCAAATATTTTGGTGGTAAAGCTAGTTGGCCCACCTTAATTAAAAAAAAATAAAAAAATCAAGTAGGCTGCTTGGATCTGCTCCTAAATAATTTTTAAGACTTACATGGCAGCTATAGTGCTCTGTGCCATGTATGAGAATGAGCAGCACTGGAAGAACTGAGGGACCTTTCGACCAGACGTACGTGACCACTATTCTGAGCCCTTTGTCTTATGAGATCAATCACGAGAACATCATTTTCTTTCTTAGATGAACACCCACCCCTAATATTGATCAGAAGAGGAAAGATATTTCTCTTCATTATCACATCAGACTTCAGAATCCATACACAGTATTATTCTTCAGAAAGGTTTTAATATATGCCTATCGGTACATTAAGGATCTGGATTTGTAGAAGTCTCCAGAAGCTTTCTGTCTTGGTTCAGGCTCTTGCATTTTAGTCATATGTTCTTGCTATGCTTCAGGTTGAATGAGGATAGTACTAATTTCCCTTCATGAGGGAACATTCTGAGGATTTATTCTTAAAAGTTCATGGCTTTGGAAACTAATCCTGAAAGCAAATTGCTTTAAAAACAGTATTAAATTTAGGTATTTAAAAAAAAAAAAAAAAAACCAACAAAACAACACAATAGCATATCATAAAGAAAATAATAGTAGCATATTTCTGCATGTCAGGTATTGCATTTTTAATAAAAATTTACTATTACCTAAACTTTTTTCAAAACAGCATTCCATAAATTCTAGCAATCATTCTGAGTCTGAATTGAATGTTCCAAGTTGGTATTGTTCCTTTCTTATATTGTATACCAAGTAGCTGCAACAAAGTGTACTTTTCCCATTCCAGAATACTGTAGCAGGGTATTAGCTGCCATCATTTAGCAAAAAGATTTAAAATAGTGTTCTAAAAAGGAATGAGGGTCCCTGATTCGTAGTGGGCTATCCCCAGGACTGTGTGTGTGTTGTTTCTGTCCCTATGATCAGAGCCGGCTGTGGTCATCAAACCTTTGGATCGGGTCCTACAGCAACAGAGCATATCTGTGTTTCAGTTTTTGTCTAAGTAATCTCATAACTCTCTGTCTTCCCAGAATACGTGTCCTTTGGGATCAGTGTGTTTTGCTAGCGCTATTTGGGCTGGTTTTCTGTCTGCTTTCTTTGCAACCACCGGAGCCAATGCATGCGGGCAGGGGAGGGAGAGGAAAGGTGCAGGTGAGCGTTGCTGCGGGACAGAACCTGCTGGGGCACGTAGGCGTCTTTCAGCATGTGTCAGACCATTTCCCAAAAGGCAGTTTATTACTTTTGCCACCACCCTCACACAAACAATAAATAACGTGAGATTAGTCAGACAACAAACAGCTGAAAAGAAAAGCAAACCATATCGAGCACCTGCAGAGGCGGACGGCCATGCTTTGGCATACATTGAGGAAAAGAACATTCCAGACTACACCTAATAGGACTGGGCTTAATGAACAAATCGACTTGACAAATTTCACCTCCTTGTCTGCTCATCTGCAAGCTTTCATCGTTATGAATTTCCTATTCTGAATTACCTGTTAAGTATTTCCTGCAGACAAATGTCAGCTTGTGAATTGCTCAGATGCTTGGTTTTCCTCATTACTAGCGCTGTCTGATTGCCCACTTAGTTAAATACTCCAAGTTTCTTACCCTGCAGGCAAAATACAGCTGCAAACGTGTGAAGACCCCGTACCAGAATTAAGTTTCTATCTAGAATCTTTACTTCTGTTTGCATAGAGAAATAAAAGCACATGCCCAAATTGCTTGCATTCAGGTTTATCACTGAGTAAAGGAATTAAGGAGGTGATGGCACAGTGATTCCCTTGTCAGGCTGATCCTGACTTGATGTGGCACTTACACTCGTGCTCATATAACGTTACAGAAGATGTGCAGACATTTCATTCACGTTACTGAATTTCCCCCCAGGCATACGGGTAGTATTAGGGTCCTGGTCCTGGCATGATAGGGTGTTATCCCTTTTAGTTTTATTTCAGGCCTGGTATTTACAGGGAAAATTTACAGGGATTCAGTTTGTACTCAGCTCCTTTTATGAAGGTCATTTGTTAAAAGTTATAAAAGAATGGACACATGTGCAGACAGTTGTCCTGGTGAGTCCTGATAAGGTGGCTACAATGCCAGAAAAGTAGTGTCTCTGATGATGCTCCATTGTTTGTGTTGCTATTAAAAGAAATAATAGGTCAAGAATGGATTCTAATTATATTTCTGGTTTCCAGCTTTCTATCAACCCTTTCATTATAGTTTATGACAGGTCCAGTAACATGTATTTCCTTTTTATTTTAGCTCAAAAATAATCTTTCCATGCTGTTTCTAAATGGTCATTGTAAGAAAGTCTGTGGTTTTGGAATGATAACTGTCCTGCATTAAGTATGAACATATGCTGAAAGTTCGGAGTTTTGTCATCCCCAAACGTAGATCACATCCCACTTCGTTTTTCCATAGCACAAGGAAGGTGTGTGCCAGTGATGGCATGCTGAGCTGGACTGGCATACGTGGCATTGAGGTATTGACTAGGGAAGAAGCAGATTTTTGTTCTTTCTATATCCTATACCCCTGTCATTATCTCTGCACCCTCCTGCTGTTTGCCTACAAACGCTACTATCGTTCCCAAAGCAAATTAAGTTTTCAAGTAGATTTTCAACTTTTTTGGTATTGGAGTTAAGCAGTCTAGAAGGTGAAGTAATGAAAACCCTAGACACCGATGCCTGTTTGCTTATTGCAGAAACAAAAGAAATGAACTCCCAGGTTGCTCTGATGTGGTCTTACCTATAGCTCAAAAGGTTGACATACATGCCCCTTGATTGCTGCGCAATGCTTTGGTGATGGAACTCCTTCGGTGCTGGAGTTTCATCTCATTAGTTATACCACCTCTGTTGCTGTAGTCTGTCAGGGCAGCTTGAAAGGATATTGATTAAGGGCTTAACTCACTTTTTATCACAGCTAATTATATTTTTTTGGCCAGGTGCTAGATTTCAAGGCATTGGTTTTGGAGCAGCCTCTAACAAATGGAGGGGTAATTAGAACTTTGGTGAACTGTTCACTAGAAGTTCTGACTATCATCTATCAAAATTGGTATTCATAAAGAGTTTGAAAAGGAAAATTTTCCTGTTTTCTGAGATGTCTGTGAAGGATTCGGACTTTATCTCTGTAGTGAATACATGCTGCTCTTCATCTTCCCTTACTTGCACTGTTGCTTGTCAGGATCTGGGGGGGTGGTGGGGGGGGGGTGGTGGTGTCTGAACAGTAAACCACAAAAATTTTGCTGCAGAATTGGCTCTGAGGGAGCCATTGCATTTCTGAGAGAGATGTTAAGAGCACCTGTGAAAATGAGAGATGAAGAATTAACCAGGGGCAAAGGTCCTGATGTACTAATTAACTATAATTACATTTATACAAGCATCCACACAATGACTTTTGCTTTTTTTAATAGTGTTTACATGCTTATAGGGTATTCATCGTAGGAAGGTGCCAAGGTTTTCTTGTTATTGCATGCTCATTTTTTCTTTTTGAAGCTAAACAGGTATTTATAATTGCATTTTGTCATCTCAAATTACACAATATTTTAGTTAATCTGGGAAGCATGCTAAAGCCAGGCTTTTTAGGAAGAAGGAACAACACTAATTAACTCTGTAAGAAATGAGATCGATATTGTTCTTTTCCAGTTTCTCAATTCAGTTTCTCCATTCCATTTGCTGAAAACGGAATTGATGTAGGATATGGTCAGAGGTTTAATGTGACAGTTTTCATAGTCACTTAAGTGAGTAAACATCTCTCCCAATAGCTTCCACAAACATAGACTTGTACACTGCCGCTGTTACCGGTTTGTTGCATCCAAATTACAGAGGCAGTTGCTTGAATTCTCCATCATTTTGCTATCAAAATCCTGTTGTTTCTCTGCAAAACCAAGAATTTTTGTTGGTCTAATTGAAGTCTTAATGGTCTAAAGAATTAATATTAGTCCGGTTACAATGATACTTACACTTACAATTCAAATCATATAGAGTTAAATTTAACATATGCAGACTTTCTATTCTCTGTCCCTTTCTTAGGTGCTATGTTATGTTTCCACTCTCTCGCTGCTCAATAGCTTCATTCTGGAGGGAGGTGAGAATACCTCAATCATGAGCATTTGAGTCCTTTGCCAGAAATGTGATGTTCATGTTGATGGTTTCTTCTTCCTCATCCTTCAGTCCATTTGGGGTCACCTTTATGTGCTTGCTAAATGTCCCACACCTTGCTCTTTCTTCATGGGACAGCTTAGGTCCAAATTTACAATATACAGTGTCTTTTACATATGCTGGGTGTTGTTTTTTGTTCTCCTTGTTAACCCTAAAACTATTTTTACCCAGGGTGTGTTCAGCATAATGAGGTGGGAGTTTATAGCTTGTGGGCCTCCAGTACCATCCTGTGCCTGTAATTCTAAGGTCCCTACTGTCATCCTGTGCCTGTATTCCTCTATGCTACATTTTATCTACAGTCAGAGATAGTTCATTTTACCTAGAATAGCTGCATGTATTGCTGTTTATTAGTTCCATGTAGTTACATGTGTATCTATAAAACAATAGCTCCTTCCCCATACCAGAAGTGCAGAAACAATTGCGCCTGACATCTTTTCTGCACCTTTTCTGTTACAAGCAAAGCAAACAAACAAGTAAAGCAAAGCAAAGCACACCACAGCCTGGGCAGGGCGAAGTCCAGGGAAAGCCCGAGAACACCTGAGGTCTGTGCTGCAGCTTAGCACAAAGCCTCTGGCCTGTTCTGAGCAATGCCAGCACCATATTTATTGGGCTGCTAGGCCACAGGGTGAAGAAAGAGTCTGAGTTAGTTTCAGTTTTATTCTCTACTAGCATATCACAAAATAAACCTTTCTCTTCTCTCTTTCACTGCAGTAAGCCGAAACCCTTAGCTGCTTTTTTCACACTTGCATTTTTGCAAACTTAACCTTGTTACACCAACAGTTCTTCTTCCCCATGCTGGTATCTGTATCTGCTACGCTTATTTCATTCCTACCTTTTGCCTGTGATAGTTTTCTTTAACTGTGGATGACTCCTGAAAGGCACCAAACAGTGAGATATCTGAATGCTGAAAAACGATAGTTGATCCCTCTTAAAAATGAATAATGGGGATGAAATGTATGTCTGTGTACCTTCCCTGCATTCTTAAATGTTGAGTTTTGGGCAGAGGTGACCGCACTGTGTCTGGTGCAGATGTTGAGCACTGAGCACAGAAAAAGAAAAGGCTGGACTCCAAGCAATTTGCAGTCAGCATTTGTAAGTATTTCCAAGTATTAAGTGTAACAGTGCTCACTCCCCGTGTGATTTTCATTCCCCATTTTTTCCTCCTCTTCCTTGATTGCTAATCAAATGGCATATAGAAATGCGTTCCTGATGAATCTCACTCAATCTATGGGCAGTCTCTCATACGTACTTCACTACCAAAACATGTAATTTGATCACTGTATGCCTATATAATATAATGAATCTTTTCAGAAGCTTAAAAGAATCTCCCTCTGTGTCAAAAGGCTAAATATCCCAGAAGGCCGTTAAACAGACTTGTCCCTCAAGCCTTAAGAAATAAATGGAATGCTGATTTGATACAGATTCAAGCACCGTTTAAATAACCACAGTATCCCATCTCATAAACTGTGTGCTGTCTAAGGCTTCTCTGCATTAACTTTCAAGTTTGTGAATGTTAGTGTGGGTTTGTGTAATTTTGCTTGTTTGTTTTTACTGAACAAAAAAACTTGAAGAGGAAGAGAGAAGGTAAAAGAAAGTAATTCTTGCTATACCCCAGAAACATTTTCCTTTTTTCATATGTTGTAGGCTTTCATGTATTTTTCCAAGCTTTCAAGGATTTTGTATGATAGATTAGACTGGGTCAGTGATTCTGAAAAAGTGAGATTTGAGGGAATAATGAGAATGTACATGTGAACAGGATAGGGGAAAAAAGCAGGTTGTTTCTGCATTGCCATGCCTGTAGACTGACAACAGAGCCTGTGATTGCAGTAATGGACCCAAATGAATAATAAGCCTTTTTTTTGGAGCAAGTTTAAACGGTCAGCCTGTCCCTAAAATATTCCTCTGTCTGTCTGAGTTAGCTGTAGCTTTTGAGAATCACCAGGTGCCATTTTTATGCTCCTACTGTGCGAGCAGAGATGCTGCCCCAGCTGCCTTTCCCCCCCATCTGTAGCTTCTGTGCTTTGCGAAGGTCAGTATGTGAAGATTTCTGCTTAACTTTGGAGTCTAATGTTCAATGCCGTGCTAAGGTAAATTACCCATTTAAGCACTGTCTGAAATGAGTTGTCTTTTGTTCACAACGGTCTGATTTGAGTCATGGTATATAATAAATAATGAATGCAAAAGAGAGGTTGCAGTTCAGTCACAAATTATTATTTGCAGAATTACTGCTGATCTCTCATTAGCACTTACAAATGGCAGACCAGCTCTTGAAGTATTTAGGAGATTGCTTAATGAAGATTCATTTATTAAGATGTATGGCTGGCCAATATACTGGTCATTACATTGATTTTAGGATTGGATCAGAGTGTGAGCAACCTTTGTGTAACTGAGGAATGAAAAGGAGAAGTGCCTAACTACTTCGAGCAACTTTGCAGTCATTATTTTTTCGATTTGTCTGTTCTTTGTATTAAGAGGTAGCTCATTCTTTCTTTCAGTCTTCTTTAAAAGCTTTTCTTTCTTCTTTAAAGAAAAGATATTTTGTTATATGATATTTTTTAAAAGCAGGATTTTGTATAATAGTGCCATATGCTATTCCACAATCCACTATTATGTTTTCATTAGCTATTGTAAAGCCTACCATAATTCCATCCACACAGGCATATATAGTCTGCTTCGAGCTTTGTGGTTTTGACAGACGAATTATATAGGTATGTCAAAAGTATATACACAGTAGAGAAACAGAATGTCTGACATATATTTTATTCATAGACATGGACCACTGTGTCACCTGATCAGGGAAGACAAATGTCCGTTTGAACTTAAGCAGTTTATAGGTATAAATTAAGGTTGTGTTGAGCCCTGCCCCCATTTCTATTTTCTCATTTGTTTTTTTACCAAAAATCATCAAACTGGTAAGAGATAAATATGTACACATTGTTTAGGAATTATATATTTTTTTCTTTCTGCTACAGTCATTCTCAGTGTGCAGTCACCTTCTTTCACACGCATTCTCCTCTTGGGAGAGACAGGGCAATTTGCTCCGTTTTGGTGGAGCAACTTCCAAATATCTCCAGGTGTAACCCAGGTCTTGCAGACAAAGGAACGTGGGGTCTCCTGTGTGACCCACAAGCAGCTCAGTACCCTCCTGATTCACTGCTGGAGCTCCAGCCTTGTGGCTTCTGCTCTGTGGTAACACTGCTGCGTCGTACCATTTTTATTGTGCATGGAAGAATCAATCTTCCTTCCTTCCCAAGGGTGGGGACTTGTCCTTCTTGCAAATAGTGCTATATATGCCAGATTATAGTGTCCACAATTCCAACGTTGAAAGATTTTGTGTGATCTGTCAGTAGGGATTTACTGGGTTTATATATGACTAAAATACAACTGTTAAAGTAGTGACTAAAAGCAGTGGGTCTGTGATTAGCTGTCAGTGGCTGGAGCCCCACTTCAGGGGCATGGGCATGAGTGTTGACCTCAAGCTTTGGATTTATTCTGAGGGCAGAATAATACTCTACAACTATGGTAATGTGGATTAAAGGTAGGGAAAGAGTGGGTTTGGGTTTTGGGATTGGTTTTTTTTTTGTTTGTTTGTTTTTTAAATCATTTAAATGGAATGATGTAAAGGCAAGGTAAAGTATGTTTTGAATTTCAGATTTGCAGGATTTCTTCTGTTCCTGAGTTTTGCTTCAGTTTCTTGCAGAAGCTCGGTATTGTTGTTCAGTGGCTTTGGACGTACCTTCCTAGGGGCGGAAAATTGGGTTTTGTCTGAATGTCCATTCTGGTGAACTTAAAAACAAGCAAACCCACAAAAAAACCCCAAAGAAACAAACAACCACCCCCAAAAACCCACCTGTCCAGTGCTTTGTTGTCATGGATGGGAAATGGCCATTGATTGTTTTACTCAAGTTTTAAGCTAGCTGGGATAACGCAAATCATTACACTTAAAATATAAGTTGCAATAATGGAACCTTCTGCCTTTGGTTAGGGGTATCTCAGTGGGAACCTTTGTCAGACGTTAACATCCACTGGGGAGACACTGACTGTTTCAACTTTCCATTTCTGAAGTTAATTGTCTGGTCCTCTCCCACCTCTGTGAATCGATCAGGTTTTCAGCTCTTTCTGCAAACACGCACACTTACAGCACTGGTGGAAGTTAAGGCAGCTCGTTGTGGAGTCTGTGCTGGATATCCGAGCTGCAAAACAGGCTCATTAGGGAGGAGACCTTACGCTTTCTTGTCAAGCAAGAAGTATCACAAGCATTTGAGTTGGAGTCTTCCAATTCAGTGGCATCCCTTTCTTTGAAGAGAGCCAAAGCAGGGAGGTGAATGCGCGGTGTCTCAGTCTGGTGGTGTGGCACTCTGACCATGAGCAGTCTGGAGGCGATGATCAGCCATCATTAACTGCAGAATCTGACCTTTTTATTTTATTATTTTTAATGAGTCCAGCGTTTAGCAATTTTAAGTGAAATAACTCTCACAAATGACCTTTTACCTGGTAAGAAATCTTTTTAAAAGAGAAAAAGAAAAATCTATTTGCATGTTTGCATTAAGGTACAAGATCTCTGCCAGCTGTGATTGAAAATATGTCTAAAATCAATTTGTTTTTCAATATTTTGCAGTCACACAAACTATCAGAAAACCAAATTAATTAGTTTTTCTCACAGGAATTATCAAGGGTATCCTCAAAGTAGTTTAGAAGTCAAACTCCATACAATATTATAATTATTCTGAATGAACAAAACAGTAGAAATCTGAGGGCATGACGTCTTCAGCTGTCTGGCAATTAGCTGGATCCATTCTGGTTTGTGTTTTGGACTTGACCATGATATTACTAAATATTTCCAGAAATTACCATGGAACTAGCAAATTGTAAACAAATTTAAAAAGATAGAGTTTGGGTTTTGGTTTTTGGTTTTTTTGTTTGTTTGTTTGTTTTCTGTTTGCTCTCTTGGGGGCATTATTTTTGTTTTTTAAAGGCTTTGAAATGGCTGAAGAACTGGTTAATCCATGTGCTGCTTGTGGCGAGACGAAAAAGAACACGGCGTAAACAAAAAAATGCTGCTGTGCGAGCTAATGCGGTTTTGAAGAGCCTATTGAGTAAATCAAACCCAGCAGCGTGACTCCACAGTGGCTTCATCCATGCACTGGGGGGTGAATTAGTTCTTTGCTGCCGTACTGTTATCCGTGAGGCAGCACGGACTCTTGGCTGGCCTGTTGCTAAGGGAAGGGCAAGTACAAGGTTTTAGTGGAAGGTTTTCCACAGGTTGGTGTTTAAAATGAAGCAGGATGTTCCAGGTACCTATGCAATAATTCAGCCTAAACTTATAGGTAAATTTGCTCTTGCCACTTCCAGTGTTGCTGTGTTTTAATACTTGAGTTGCTTATTTGAGAGTATTTGCAGCTTGAGCTGTAGCAATGTGCCTGTAAGAGATGTGAGTTCAAACAAAATCAAACCTTTACAGATGGATGTGTGTGTTTGTGTTATAATGCCGTTTGGCTGATTTTGATTTGCATTGATTTGCCTGTGCTTTTTTTTTTTTTTATTACCTCTAGGCTGGTATTAGAAATGTGGGCTTTGCTGTTTGATCCCCCATTAGGCTTTTACCTAGGTGTCCTATTGACACGTGCCACTCGCTTCTCCCCTGGTCTCCCGCTGCATGCAGCTCCGTCCTGCCTGCCTTTGGAATTTGAAAAATTAAATGAAAAAAATTTGGAGTGGTCTTGGAGCTGAACAGAGCTCTGGTGTTGTTTGAGTTCCTAAAATGAATAACAATAAAACATCTCAGCATTCATTTAATATGATGAAGCTTCGTGAAACTTCTGTGCTAGCATTCCTGCAGAAGCTCTCTAATGCTGCTCTGTAGCAGGGCTTTGGTTACAGAGAGTCTTTGGGAAAAATACTACCTTCATTTTCTGTAGACTCGTATCAAAAGCAGGAAAATATCAGGAAAAAATAAGTTGAGTCAATGTTGAATTGCAAGATTGAGGTAGGAAACTCACTTAATACTTCTCTACTGATGTTTCCTTTGTGAAGAGAAACTTAAAATTTTAAATGATGTCTGTTTTTCCTCTGAGGATGTCTGGTTTTGCCAGTGACAGCTTGTTGGGATTCAAGATTTAGCCCTGTTTTGTGTATCTTCGAACTGGTCACTATTTCCATGTCTTAGATTATGAATCTGGATTTTATCGGGGCTTTTATCATTCACTTCACCCAACAGTTATTTGGAGGGAGGCGGGGCTGGGGGAGAAGTACTTCAGGGAGCTTTGGATCAAGCCTGCTATATGTAGGTAATGCATCTGTCAGGGGCATGGTGGTACTACCTTGAAGCATTTTAAAAGTCTGAGCAGATTGTAAGATTGACTTAAATGCTAAGAGGACCCATGCTTCTAATTTAAATTCTGCATTATATTGCTGGTAAATTGTCGGAGGTGACAGATTTCAGGCTCTGTGCTCAGAGCTCCTCCCAGAGCTCAGGCTATTCTCGTGGAACGAGTGGCAAACGCTGGCGGGAGCGCTGCTGTTAATGCAACTTCAGAACAAGAAAAAGACATACTTAAAAGTGATAGCAGATAATTGTAATGACTCAGTCTTAAGCCTCATGAACCTGTAGAGCTTTTAAGCAGGAACTTTGCTTGTCAAGGCAGTCTTTAGCTGTGGGTTTCTCGGCTCTAATTTGAAGATTTCCATTAATGAACTGGTCTGTTGCTCACAGATGGAATATCTGGCAGAATGCATCTTCTGCAGTCACCAGTTTTTCAGTCTTGTTAGAGCAGATAAGATCATTATTGTTCTCTCACTTGCTCACAGAGGTTTAGTGTTAGATGATGTTGCTAATGGCATTTTTTAATCCATATGGCTCCATTGAAACAGACTGCATTAGCACTCACTTGAGTGAATACCCACTAGCATTGGCCAAAATAGTCAGAAAACACTTTTTATTGAGTTGCTTTCTTTGGTTTTGTGGTGTATTGTCTGGCTTTTATATGGTTTTAAGTGATGCTGTATGCTCATATATTTATGTGCATTATTCTTATAAAATGCACATGCATAATTCCCTATTTCAGGCAGTCTGGGATAGTTTATTGGAATGTGAATACCTTTTTTTGGTGTATTTTGAGAGACAAAAGCTTTTTCTCTGAGGAGACATGGTAGATGGAGAACATAAAATGTAAATACAACTTATATAACAGTGTCCCTTCTGTCTGGGATTCCTGATCTCATTTTTGGATTCTGCCATTGATTTAGCCTAACCTTCAGTCACAAGAATTTAGAGAGCATAGCCCTTTGTGCTTTGGTTTGTTGATTTGTAAACGGTTTTAATAACTGTCTCTTCTATTCTGTTATTCTGAAACTGAATCTTTCGAAAGTCCATTCGAGTAACGAATGATATATATGTGCATAGTACTATTACGCTATAGGCTGTTTTTCAAATTTCTAACATCTATTGCCAGTCTGTGGCGGTTATTGTACATTTGTATTGCTGGGAGAAGGAGATTTACTGAAACGCAAAACCCACGGGATGCAAAAATGCTTAATGTCTACCTAGCAAGTATAAGAGGACATCACTGATAAGGAACTTCGGAGAGTTATGCTGATGGGGCGATGCGCTTGCGGAGTGACAGGCAAATTATTGATTGGAGCTGGAGAGTCATTTTCCTGTAGTTGTTGTTTGTCTTCTCCCTCTTCTGTGAGTCCCTGGGGAGTCAGTTGGGAATTAGACTGTAGTCTGTACCAAGAGTGGATTTATAGTTTTTATCTGCAGGGAAAAAAAAAAAAGGATGTATGTTTTGAGGGAGGGATGCAAACAGTTACAGGAAGTGAATTTGTTGGGTAGGGTTACTGTGAGCCAGCGCAGGGGTGTATAACACAGGAGGAAATTATTTCCACCCAACTAGGGAAATTACTTCAACAGCTGCCTGATCTTTCATCAGAGACTCTCGCCAATAGTCATTATTTCTGTTATGAAATAAATGAACATCTCATGATTCTGAGTCTCAAAGGCAGGTGTAGAGATGTTGGTGACAGGGACGAAGGGTTGCTCTGGATTCCTTTCGTTTCTCTGCTCATGATGGCGTTTACATTCTTGCCACCTTGCTACGCACACACGGACTGAAACCTGCGCTGATTTTCGCTGTGTTCATTTGAGATGTGACAGTACATTTCTCTAGTAAATATATCCCTGTCTGCTTCAGCTACCTAACGGCAACACAGCTCGAGTCTTTTGAACTTCTGGGAAGAGTCAGCTGGTGTGCTCCAGGCTGCTGCTTCACTTCTGGTTTCCCACTAAACTACTTTGAAACCAAAGCAATGCTGCCAGCCTTCTTTCAGACAACGAGCCTGCCTCAACAGTTTAATATTATTCCACTAAATCTCAGAAAAGCATTGGTTTTTCAGATAGGAGGTGGGTTGGTTTTTTTTTGCAAGAAATTATTTTTTTTGTTTTCGATACACTAGAATGAGATCAAAGTCACTTTAGTTTGTGCTCTGCACAAAGGTCTGAATCCAGTGTTCTGGAAGTGAAGCTTCATCTTGTGGCTTTGATTTCCTCCTTGCAAATACCATGTTTTTGTGTTCTCTTTGTTATTTACCTCAAAATGTTTAAATGTCTTATACTCTACAGGTAGTATTTCTACTGCTGAGTTGACTACAACCAATTCTGCAGCCATTCCTCCCCTTCCCATCACCCCTCCTGCGTTCACCCAGCTTCTGCATAAAGGATTTTTAAACCGTGCTGGTAATTGTCTGTAACAGTAGATACAGATATTTTTTGATTCCTCAATACCATATAAAACTGCCAGAAGACTAGAATTTACTCTGTTAAAGGCAGTTGCTAAAGTTCCTAATGTGCCTTGATTTCTGGCTACTAATAAAAATACATTTCAAAGCCTGTGGAAATGGAAGCTGTTTAACAATAAGCATTTACCTTCCTCTCATTCTTCAGCAAAGACCAATACGATTTTAAATAAAGTAGAATTCTTTTAGAAATGATGATTAGTCCCTGGTGTAAAGAAGGGTCTTGAAAGTGTTTAATTAGGCAACAACAAAAAGCTCAAAATGAGCAAAGCTGATTCTGTAGATATCCGATGATCATACTGAGATATAATTGAAGTCAAGAAGCCTGTTGCTTCTAATAGTTTAAGTGCCTTGCACACCCACTGCATGCACTGAGTACAATAAAATGTTCTATCACACATTCTCTTCATCATACCCAATATATGATCCATACTCCTGCAATAATAGCAGGGATAATTAATTCTAGCTTAAGTATTTAGAAAATTATTAAGTGCTGCAATTACAGGCTTTCCAAGTGGCAGTATTTAGAAGCAAGAAGCTATTCTCTACTCTCCCCCCCTCCCATATCTGAGTGCACTGAAAAACTTCAATTCAGCAGTATAAGGAAAAAGCCCCTGCAGGAGTGCATCTTAATGTGGTATTAATTGGGTAAAGGAAGAACGTAGCTCAGGAACACAGAGGGTGCATTTGGAACAGGACAAATAATCTGAAATTCAGGTTTGATGAATTCCCTTCGTCTCTGTGCTGTGGTTGCTGCAGCACTTTTGTTTATATTGATCTGAACGGCATGGAAATTTCCTTTCATCTGTCATTTACATTCATTTTACCTCTTCCAATTGACTCTGCCAGCTTACATGCTTGTTTTCTGGTGAATCTATTAATAAGATTTCCAGTACATCAAAAGAATTTCTTTTGTGCAAAGGTAGAATATAATACGCCTAAGGTGTGGGAGGGTTCCTAGCTTCAATTTTACGTACTAAAAGTTATTAATGAGTTCTGTGAAGTAAAAAAAAAAAAAAAAAAAGGATAATGCTAATTGCATGCTATAGATTTTCCTCCATTGCTTACTCATTTAGTTGGTGACTTGCAGAATAGAATATTTACACCGTAGCTTTCTTCTGATTGCAATATGCCTCCTGAATTGACAAAAATCGGACCAAAGGTCAAATTAATTAAAAACAGTAGGAGAAAGAACATAATTAGTGCTGCAAGTTTGTATTTACACGTTTTGCCTGGAAAATGTGTGAAGTGCATTTTTTTTTGTGCAAAGCACAGACGGTGTTTGCCAATGAAAATTAGAAAACACTAAGAAATATCTTACAGAGTGGAATTAAATTGAATTCTTTAGTTAGGAAAATTTATGCATAACGATGGCTTCAGGGTGAGCAACCAGGGCAGTTACCCTGGGTATTCGATAGCGTAATTGATAGAGGAATGCAAGTCTATGTGCATGGTCGTGTAGCTGCGTGCGGAAGATAGCCATGCCCACAGTGTCTTCCTGTTGCCCACATAACTTGTGCCAGCTCTGCTGACATTAGTGTTGATACCCTTCCACACGCTGCTTTTTTTCCAAGGTTCGCAGATATCAGCAGCAGTCTGCTTCTCCTGAGCAGTAAGAAATAGAGTGCAGACCCACAGCCTGGCATTTATTCTTGCATGACTGCATGTTACAAGGGATTTCTGCACTGTCACACTTTTCTGGATCACCTAGAGGACGCAGTCACCTTTCCTGCGCATCTCCTTGGTGTCAGAGTTGCAAAAGTATTGCAGATTTATAGGTTGCAAGTTCAGTGTGGCTTATATGGAGAATAGCATCCACCTCTGATTTAACTGAGCTTTACATGAAATTTGAATAGACCTGAAGTAAAGATGGCAGCAGTGCTAATCCTCTGCGTGGCAGGTGAGGAAACAGAAGCAGGCGCTGAATGCCCTCAGGGGGCTGCAGAAGTGGCATTCGCTGTGCCCGTGGCCTTCCCTCCCCAGCCCCTTTCATTTGTCAGCTCTTTGAGGTGCTTTTACTTGGGCATCTTTCCAAAGATGCAGGGACTCGGGTGCAGGGTTATGCTATTTATAAGTATGCAATGATGTCATTTTTGGTTTTATACAGTAAATGGCTGGGGCTGAGTTCTGTTAAGCAGAACATGTGTACGCTTGGTGCTGCTGACTGCACTGGGTGGTCTGTGTGGGCTATGCAGCCGGTGGTCCCAGGAGGAAGAGCTGGCTCTTGTGGCTCTCTGGCACGGCCCAGTCCTCATTTTTGCTGACTTCTCTACTATTTCCCCTTGGCGCTTTATGTTTTTTGCATTAGCACCTTCTCTTGACTCTCCTAAACAAACAACTTCAGTCTTGGTTTCTATTTTCTGTGCGTGGCTTGAGCTCAGCTGTTTTCTCACTCACCTCAGTAACTGTTTGTCGGGAACACAACCCAAGGTCGTGGGTCTGCGCTTTATAAAGCCAGGTCCCTGGTGACAGCCGCCTGAACCTCACACAACTGGACCTTGACTTACAGCTTGCGCTCTCGTTGTGATTTCCGAGCACGGATGCTGCAGCTCACGGTCGGGGCCGGGTTGGGAGTGGGGCCACTGCCGGGCTCTGGCCGCAGGCAGGTCGCAGCTCGCTCCGAGAGGGAGAGGCTTGTCTCACACTTCAGCCGGAGTCCCTCCATCCTCCTTGCCCAGAACTGCACCGTGCCTTTATGCAAACTAACATACGCTGCATTGCTTCTGTAATTTTTATTGTATATTTTGCTCCGTGAAGAAAGATGAGTAAGTAATCTTAATAGTCCCAAAGAATGGCTGCACTGAATGTGAAAACAAGCTAGAAAGATTTAAGGAACAAGGGAAGGCTAATGGTTTTATATTTTGCTTTACTGAAATCACACAAGTGGTGAATTCTGAAAGACAGTTACACATTCTGATTGTCTGAAAGGACAATTGCAGAGACATTGCTCTGTAGGAGCAAAGGATGGTATCAATGATACAATACAGCGCTTCAATTTGTAAAATTTTTCCCATTTACAAATAGGTATTTCAGACATCCATTTAAGAATACGTTAGTAGCCTGTAGCTCAACTCACTTTCGTAATTTTGAGTATTTCATGTATTCTACTGTAAATAACAGCTAAAAACGTATTCATTATCACCCTGATAGTATAAGCTTTGAAAATAGTGATGCTAATGGGAGATTTCTGACTTTATTAAAATAAAACGTAAGGCTTTTTCTTAAAACAACTTGTAGAGAAAAATGGATATTTCAAATATTTGAAATAAAATCAAAGTATTGCAGCAGTGTTCACTGCGGCATTTATCACATAGCATCTTGCCTATTTACAATAACAGAGATTGAAACAAAACAAAGCATACTGGTCAAAAATACTTTATTTCAGTATATGGAATAACTTCTCATATTGAGAGTAAAACTTTTCTCTGGCAATTGGAAAGGAATTTCAGGATACATGTTTTGACCCTGGAAGCTTTCTTGGATTCTTCTGAGCAGTACTGCTTCTGGACATGGGCCTGTTGGAGTGAGTCCAGAGGAGGCCACAAAGGTGATCAGAGGGCTGGAGCATCTCTCCTATGAAGACAGGCTGAGAGAATAGGGGTTGTTCAGCCTGGAGAAGGGAAGGATCTGGAGAGACCTTAGGGTCCCTTCCAGCATCTGAAGGGGGCCTACAGGAAAGATGGGGAGGGACTTTTTACAAGGACATGTAGTAATAGAATGAGGGGTAAAGGTTTCAAACTGGAAGAGGGGAGATTTAGATGAGATCTGAGGAAGAAATTCTTTGCTGTGAGGGCGGTGAGCCCCTGGCCCAGGTTGCCCAGAGAAGCTGTGGCTGCCCCATCCCTGGAGGGGTTCAAGGCCAGGCTGGACGGGGCTTGGAGCAACCTGGTCTGGTGGGAGGTGTCCCTGCCCAGGGCAGGGGGTGGCACTGGATGATCTTTAAGGTCCCTTCCAACCCAAACCATTCTGTGGTCCGGTTAAAGTTTTCTTGTTCCAGGGAAGTTTGTCCTGGACCACTGGGGTCCACTAAAGAGTGTAGTGCTTATAAATGTTGCCATACTTAAATGCTAGATTTTTATGTTGTACAAAGCAAATACAGCATGAACTGCATCACTGCTTGTAAATTTTGGCCTACGGCTTTATTTTACATAAGCCAGCTGGTTTTCTTTGTATTCTCTTGGTTCTTCCTTAACCGTTTCACCTAAAGGTGGACTAATTGCCATGAGAGTTTACTTTAGATAGGTGACCTAGGATGGCAAAGGCACTGTACATTTAGAATTAAGAGTGGGTAATCTAGGTGGTTAAAGGATGTTTGCTAAAGGCCAAAAAGATTAAACGTTTCAAGCAAAAGTGGTACAGAGAGCAGAAAAGAGAATGCTTTCACTGCTCTCTCAGTACATCTCAAGTTTCCTGAGAGCCCATTTTGGTTTTCTCTGCTCTTTCTCTTCTCCAAAAAGAGCAAGATGCTTTTTTAAACAGCTGCATAAAATATATTAGTTTTATCTTTCATTTTAACTATCATCAATTCTGATTTTGCTAATCAAACACTTGATATCAAACATTATAGATTTGCTACCATAACAAATTAAATGATGTTATAACAAATGTGTGCTGTCAAAACAAATGTAGTGAGATAGTAACATGCTGAAGAGCAGCTTTTCTAGTCGCTTTAAAAGGCCCTTCACTTTTTTTTTTTTTTCAATTTTTGTGTTTACTCTTCTTGGGGAGATATCACAGAAAACCTGCTTCTTTACAATGTCAGGGTACAGCAAGGGCTGGCTGCTCCCTGAGCGCCAGGAGCAACTGGTGGTCCCCACGGCTTTTGAGGGCTACTATGAGTGATATCAAAATTGGTGGAGATGTAGTCCAGAAAACTTTGGATCCAAAAATGTGGGGCTTTTTTGAGAAGGCATTGAGGAGGTCTGTCTGTTTTTTGTCTTTATTCAAGAGATACCTCAACCTCTTTAGTTTCTAAGTTTATGCTGCGGATTTGCTCTCTGCCGTAATTTGTATACCTCTGTTTTTAACCATAGCAGTGGAACGTGAACTCATTTTGCTACGTATGTGAATATGAAACCTAAGGTTATGCCATGTCTGTATTACACATCAACTGCTTGATAATCATCGCACTCAAATATCCTATCCACACCTGCAGGAAAAAGAGTCTGTGGAGCCAAGATTTATTTTATAGGGTGAAATACAATTGAAGTGATACATAACTGCTTGTGTCTCATGTTTTTCTTCCAACTTCAGTACACTCTCAACCCAAAGAACCAAAATTAGATAAAAGTCCCTTTTTCTGGGAAACGCTAATAAGAATAGCTCCATTTATTGGTTAGAAATGATGAAGGCATGTTCTCAAGCCTCTTTAAGTGAATACTTGTGATGGCTTGTGAAGTTATACACGTTTATTGCTTACTCATGAAGAAAAACGAGATCTATTTATCTGACCCACAACTGGCATGTATAAATCAGCAGAATGAAATTAGAGCTAGAGTCCTGTATACATTTATGAAAGTATAATTTCTGTCCTATTTCAGTATTAACACAAAGAAAATACTAGGTAAGCAATTGTGTTGCTTTTAAAAGAAATATTCACAACCATAATAACACCTGATCAATATTTCTGCTAAAAAGGATCCATGCTGTTGGTCCAGCAGTCAAAAGAGATGTCAAATATTCCCTAAATACATCTGTATTATTATGATTACATTATTTTTACTAAAAGGGCTTTGCCTATCAGAAATAAAGCATTCAGGATAATACCATCAAAGATGATAACTTGGAAAGTGAAGGACATGTTTTAAAAAAAAAAAAATCAGAGTTGAGACTTTCCTATTTCTCAACCTTAGCAACAGTACAGCCATAGTGCAACTTTCATGTGTAATTTTTATTTAATCACATGTCAAATTGAAGACACATGAATTAAACTTCAAAAAGCACGCTTTCAGCTATCATTTTGACGTCTAGTTAGCATACAATAACTGCCTTTCAAAAGCTAAATAAAATGTTTGACATGCTTTAAATGTTATTTTCAGTTTTATTTGCTTTTTTATTTCAGTTCTGTGTTGTTATTTCAAGAAGCTCAGAAAATACAATTTAATTGTTAAATATTGTGGGAAAATGTCATATGAGATTTTGGTACAACAAGGATTAGAGTTTCAAAATAAATACACATTGAGGTTGTTAATCAGAATCACAGAATCACAGAATCTTCATGGTTGGAAAGGACCCTTAAGATCATCGAGTCCAACCAAACAACCTACAATCTCTGCCACTAGAGCATGCCCTGAAGTGCCACATCTAGACGTTTCTTAAATACCTCTAGGGATGGTGACTCAACCACCTCCTTGGGCAGGCTGTTCCAGTGCCTGACCACAGACATTTGCGAAGTTCCAGGTTTATAATGTTTTTGTTCAGTGATGATTTGGCTAATGAATTTGTTCCATGACGTCTGTGCCGCAAGAGGAAATGGGAGTATGGTCTTAGCTTCTAGTTCATTTCAGTGAAAAATGATATCAGTGAATATTTGCTTCTTAAAGCAGGTGATGTTAAAAAAAAAATTCTATTGCTTACCCATATGAAAAAGGATTTCACAAAATTATTCTTTTGCAATAGCCAACAGCTGAAATATATGACACTTTCACTTATCAGTTTAGGTCCAGTTTTACATGCCTGCAAGAAATGCCCATAGGAGCACGTAAGTATGATTTTAATAAGACACCTTGAGTTAAGTGAGTGTAGTAGAGTTACAAGATTGTCTTGCAAGATTGCTTCTCATCACTTGAGCCAACTCTTTGTGTGAGTGAATCCAACTACAAGATCTGACAATTTTAAGTAATTTCCATTTGAGCAGGTAAAGGGGCACCGTCTGTTCCACTGTTTTGCTGTGGAGGTAGTAATTCTTTCATTGAAAAACCACAAATCTGTCTCGGATAATCATCCATATTGAATTTCTGTTTGTCTGGGCAGTCAACAAGCTTTTACTTGCCTTTGTGAAATTAATAGATTATGCTTCCTGTGTCTAACTAAATTAATAAAGTGGGAGGAGTTATTTAAATCAATAATAAGGTAAACCCTAACTCTATTTACTACTCATACTACTATGGATCAGTTAGTCATTAATCACAGTGAGCAAAGGTAAAAGTATTTATCAAAGCTTTCTGTTCTTTAGAAGGAAGCCAGATACTGTATTTTCCTGTAGTAATTAGTGAGGATGTAAGATATCAGTTATTAATATTAATGATATTAAATCATGAGGGCTAGATAAATTTATAACAAGAATGTCAAAAGGATTATATTGGATTTCTGAAGTTTTAAAGATATGAAAATGTAATGTTTTACCAATATTTAAAAGTGTAAATATGGTAAACTGGGAAAACAGTTGGTCTGTTTGATTTGACAGACGTGGAGAAAATGAGAAGCTGAATGGGATGCAATAAATAAAGATAGGACAGTAACTAATACAGCTGAATTTGTTCAATAAAAAGAAGGGCTTGTTCAACAAGCTTGAACTGTGTGAGGTGGCAATTAAGGCTAACAGCATTGGGAATAGTTGGGGGCGTTACTTTTTCATGTGAGATGCGGAAAATACAGATTTTAACGTCTGCTAAGCTTGGACTGATAAAATCAGCTGGATGTTGTCACTTTGGCAGGCACTACCTCTCCCCTTTCCTTCCCCAGTAGACAGGCCCTTCATTTTTCTCTTTTCAAAAAAAACCCGTCTCGTGCAGGATCACTGCAGGCCACAATGAAAAAATTAAAAAATCCTAAATGCTAAATCATTAAAGATGATTACAGTAGTGATTCGTTATTAGTGAAGTGTTTCTAGTTGTGTGTTATAATCGTTACCAAGAGTGTTCAGCATCTTTATAGATGCTCCAAAAGGAAATACATATCATTGTTGGTAAGAATTTGGAAGTTATTCCAATTTGAGTGAAAAATTATAATGAACCGTATTATGTATTTCTAATGAACTATATTATGTATTTTGTCCATTACAAAGGAATCAAGATAACATAGTGAGATCTTAGATTTAAAGCTCTGAGCTGCAAGTTGGTGGCCAGTCACAAGTGGTGTTCCCCAGGGCTCAGTGTCAGGGAGGGTTCTCTTTAATATCTTTAGCAATGATCTGGACGAGGGCATCGAGTGCACCCTCAGTGAGTTTGTAGACAACATAAAGTTGGGTGGGAGTCTTGATCTCCTGGAGGCTAGAAAGGTTCTACAGAGGGATCTGGAGAGGCTGGATCAATGGGCTGAGGCCAATGGTGTGAGGTTCAAGAAGGCCAAGTGCCGGGTCCTGCACTTGGGTCACAACAACCCCATGCAGTGTTACAGGCTTAGGGCAGAGCGGATGGAGAGCTGCCTGGGGGAAAAGGACCTGGGGGTGTTGGTTGACAGCTGGCTGAATATGAGCCAGCAGTGTGCCCAGGTGGCCAAGAAGGCCAACAGCATCCTGGCTTGTATTAGAAACAGCATGGCCAGCAGGACTAGGGAAGTGACTGTCGCCCTGTATTTGGCACTGGTGAAGCCCCATCTCAAATACCATGTTCAGTTTTGGGCCTCTTCAAGAAAGACATTGAGGTGCTGGAGCGTGTCCAGAGAAGGGCAGCGAAGCTGGTGAGGGGTCTGGAGCACAAGTCTTATGAGGAGCAGCTGAGGGAGCTGGGAGTGTTCAGCCTGGAGAAAAGGAGGCTGAGGGGGGAGACTTTCTTGCTCTCTACAACTACCTGAAAGGAGGGGGTAGCCGGGAGGGGTCGGTCTCTTTGCCAAAGCAACAAGTGATAGGACAAGAGGAAATGGACTCAGGTTGCACCAGGAGAGGTTTAGATTAGATATTAGGAAGGATTTCTTCACTGAAAGGGTTATCAAGCATTGGAAGAGGCTGGCCAGGGACGAGGTGGAGTCACCATCCCTGGAGGTATTTAAAAGACGTGTAGATGTGGTGCTGAGGGACATGGTTTAGTGGTGGACTTGGCAGGGTGAGATGAGCAGTTGGATTCGATGATCTTAAAGGTCTTTTCCAACCTAAATGATTCTATGGTTGTAAGTATGTGAAGTACAGACTTATAAAACAATTGATAGAAACTCTTTGGGCCATCATAGCTATGCTCTACATTACTAAGTTTAGGGAAAGAAAAAATAAAAATACCGCAAAGACATGTCTGCCACTGGGTTTGTGGTTGGATCCTTTTAAGCTGTTTGTTTTCATGTTATACTGAGAATTTTACATTGATAGTAGCTGGGTCCTGTGTGTCTCTATCAAAACATATGGAACAAAAGATTGTAGTTTTGGAACAAAAGGTGATAGTTGAGTATAAAAAGATTTGAGCTGGAAATTACAGTTTGATTAGGGATTTTGTTTAACAACGGAGAAGAAATACTGGTCATAACTGAAGATAGTTATTGTCTGGTTACTTAAGGCATGCATTTCAAACCTCCCTAGCATTTGAAAAGCATAAGCAACTGAGAAAATTAATATTAATAGGAGAACTAGATTTTAAAGTTAAAAAATAGTTTTGACTGCTTCTTTATTCTCTGGCTGCAAATAGTGGAGAAAAATATTGAAGTGGTTCTATTCTTTTACTTTCATGCTATCTTATAGCATCTCCTAAATAAGGTCTGTTTTAAATCTGAATTATAGTCTAAATAATATAATTAATTCAACATAAATTAAACAGTAATATTTTTTCTTTATGATCTCCTTTTAAAAGGATATTAATTTGCTTCAATGAATGAAGATAATAAGGTTAATAGTTTAATGTTCCTCAGTTGATATCAGCTGCTTTTTCTATTACCTTTTTTCAGTTTTTGATTATAAATTGGCTAACCCCTGGTGTATAATTCCAGAAATCATCCCTTCAATGTATCCAAAGCTATTTACTTAGACTCATCTTTTATTATTCCCACTGCCACAGTCTAATTATTGTAGTGAAAGATTGAACACAGAATAGTTTGGGGCTTTGATCAGTCTTCATATAAATTTCAATAATGAGAGTAAAAGGTTTGCGGTTTTCTGAGATAATTTGCTCCCTCCAGACACACAGTGCTATTACAAAATGCAGATCTTTTTTGGATGCTGTATGAGACCTCTGACAGAATTTGTGTGGGTTCGTGACATCTCTGGAAGCAAAATTCTTTTTTCAAACCAATAAAGAGTAATTTGATATTGTTAAATATGTCGGAGAAACTATATAATGCTGTACATTTTTCCTTAAATTTTCACTTCATTTTCCCCCATCGGTCTAATTGTATTACAAGTTTCTACATCAGCATTTTCAGAGTCGACTAAGAATACGTAATGGGTTTTCTAGCATTTCTCTCTTTCTGAAAAAATATACTAACTGTCAGTCAAACAAATAAAACAAACCATAATCCTTGTTATTCTATTACTATCGGTGCTAACTCCCTTTGGAGATAAATAGAAAAGCAGCTGGAGTCTGAGGATATTTTGTAATCTTATAAATTGAAATTTAAATGCCTCAAGGAGGAAATTTCCGAAATAATTGTGACAGAAGATAAGTCCCAGCTTTTGGCAAAATTTTATTAGAATTACTTGTTCCAGATCATTGTCTGATGCCTGCATGAATTAAGAAAATGGCAGCACTGCCATGTAGAGAAATAGCTGGGGTTTTTTTTCATCTTGATAAATTCTTCTGAAAGTGCTCTGTCATCAGTGTTATCAGGTGTGACATACACAGGGACACTATCAAATTAAAAATCATGAGCCTTTAGCTGATGCCAGTTTATTTTAAATTATGTGGTTTTTATTTTTCCTACTAATGACATCTCAATTTATGTAACTGAACATTTACATTTTTTTACTGAACATGAGTATTAGTTAGGTATTTAATTTTGTTTGGCTTTTGTTTTTTCTCACTGGGCTAGGCAGTTTAAAAAAAAGACTTGGTGACTCTCTGGTCCCCTTTACTATCACGTGCTAAAGAACTTTTGCTGTATTTTGATGATGAACCATGAGCAGAAATATTAATTTGTTTAAACTTAGTGACTCCCAGTTGCACATAATAGTAACCAGTGCATTCCCAGCCATTTGCAAAAGCTAATACTGGTATGTTATGCTAAAAATTGGTCTAATAAGGTTTTAAGAATACTTTGTTCTTAAGGTCCACTGGTAGCTCGGAGATGAGAAGATACAACCTAGGTGGGTATCAAACAGCACGTGCACAAGTTGAGACAGCACGAAGGCAATAAACCTCACAAAGTACGCAGAGTTTTTGCAAACAGTTCAGGTGATGAAGGTTGATTTTTTCATAGATACTGTGAATAGCAGACTCATTTAAGACAAAAGAAATAGCAGATCCCATTTCCACATGCCATCGCTCTACGGCTGTGCAAGCTCGGTGCAGTTTTGTATGCGGGGAGTAAATCAGAAGCATCGCAGGAATATTTTGCACTGGATCAACTCCATAAGCCTGCTGGTATGAATGGCGCTCTGAGAGGCAATTTCATAGTTAAAGAGTAGAATAAGATAAGTGATATTAGTAATTTCTGTGGATACATCTGTTTTTCTGGACTGTGCAGAGGCACCCCCTGTATCTGTGCCCGTGTGTGTGCTAGGAAGAAGATGAGACAGCCAGCGGGAGGAGAGGGACCAGAGAGCCCTGGGAGCAGCTGGAGGCAACTGGCTGTAGAGTTAAATAAGATTCTTCTGGTGACACCAAAAATGCAGGGAGGGGAGCAGTGTTAGCTGTGAACCTTTCACCATCTGATTTTTTTTTTCCAGTGGGCTGTAGGGCATCTCCCGCAGTCACAGGAGGCATGTCTTCTCCCCTTTCCATTTGTGTGATGGGAAGTCATTCTGTGTTCAGGTTTTCAGAGCACCGCAACTGATTTCTTGGCGTGATCTGTTACAATTTTACTTAAAGGTCTGACTAATGAAGAAGGATCTAAAATGTGCAAATTTGGTAAACAGGAAAGCAGGACTGGAAGGCAGGGTGTACTTGATGATAAACAGACAAAATCCTCTGGAAAAACAGAATGGCAGGAAGAACAAACGCAAGGTGCCACACTCAGGCTCCAGCCATCAATGGCATCAACCAGAAAGGGGACAACGAGCAAAAGATATTAGGAAAAGAGCTGGGCATTTTGGTGGTTGGCAAGGAAAATGTGTTACGCTGCCATGAAAAAGGCGAAGCAGTAGTGGAGCCTGCGGGAGATGTGAAATGATCCTTCTGCTGTACTCCACGCTTTAAAGATCTCCGCTGAAGCTGCGTAGTGAGTTTTGAGCAGTGCACAGAGAAGCGTGTGTGAGCACGTGTGCAGGGGGAACAGTGAGAGATATCAGAAGGCACATGACAGATTGAAATAATAAGGTCTGTTTATTCTGAAGTAGACTAAAGTGCCAAATGCCAGAAAGATGAGTGGGAATAACCAGACCATGATGGATGGGACTGAAGAAGTGATTTATTTTGTAACGAGAAAGAGGCATTAGAAGAAAACCTCTCCAGTAGTGATGGTGAAGCACTAGAACAGATTTTCTGGGGAAGCCGTGAATTTCTTACTGGTAGCTTTTAAGATGAGTTTTCACTCACATCTGTCAGGAATTGCATAGGTAAAGTTGATCTTGCCATTTTCTTGGCTGTACCACACTGTACAGCAGCTGTCTGTGGGCATATGTAATAAAGTCACAGTGATAAAAAGAGATTTTGAAAATAGAGGAACTTAACTTCTTAGCAAAAACTTAATATAAACGATGGTTTTCAACGCCATCACCTATAGGAACCGTATACCTAGGGATCTCTGACAACATCTGCTGTATTATAAACAAGGCATATACTTTTTTTTGCATAGTTGCATCAAAAATCTGATCTCCAGCATTACTAAACTCAGCAATTCTGGAACTGGAAAGTTTTGCATTGCCTTTCAAATGGAATGTTGAGTAACATTAGGCTAAGAATATTTCAAATTGTTATTTGCGTTGTTTGGTTTTTTTTGTTTTTGAATCTTCATATTTCGTTTTTCCAAGACACGTGGAAATAAGACACATGGAAGTAAGCAGGAGAGATTATTATTTCTTCGTTCATGTTTTTTCTTAATACTGGGACAGATTTACATTTCAGTTATTCAGCTTCTAAATCACGTGGAGGCACTTAAGTAATGAAAATACTGTCCTATGCCTGGCGCATCAGGTGCTTCATTTCACTTGGCCCTTCCTTCAGTGCTGTGGCACTTCCCTCCCCCAGCTCTCTGCTGCCCACCTTCCAGCCTTTTACAGTTAAGATACAGGTCTGTGGTATAACAGAAATCAAAGGGGTCGTAATGAAACGGCTGAAGGAAAGCAGTAGAATCTACTTCTAATTCATTAGTTTCATGGATGTGCAAAATCTATTCAAGTTGTTTTCAATACATAAGGCTTGTTATTGTTTGTTCTTTCTCTGCCTTAGAAGACTCCAACAACGTTAGAAGTGTGTCACATTGCTTAGGCCCAAAAGTGTGGAACAGCTTTTAATGGGAAAGAAAATGTTTTTTGAAAACTAGAAAACTGAGCAGTGAAATAAATTGAGCCTCAAAAAGTGATTGAAATCTCCAAGTCAATATACAAAAGGCATCCAAAGACTTGTGAAGTCTGACAGAATCTCTTTAGTTTGAGGTGTCTTTCATTTTGCATCAGGGCTTACATTTTTAAAAAATAGAAGAAAGCAGTGCTGTCAGGTGAAGCGGGTTTGAAAGCAGGCTGCCTGTTCATGAAAGCCTGAAATTGTGCACAACTCTAGATAATACGTCTTCAGCAGATAACTGAAATAATACATTTCCTAAATTGGTTGCATTAAGCAATTACTGATACTGTAGTGGAAACCATATAATTTTCTTCCTTCCTTGTAGCCTCAGCGCCGTGTCACGTTTCACCTCCCAGATGGCTCCCAGGAAAGCTGCAGCGACAGTGGGCTTGGAGACCACGAGCCCACGAGCGGTGCTGGCACGTCGCACCCTCTGCCCCTCGGCTTCCCCCAGGAGGAGTACTACGAGCAAGCTTCGCCCAACAGCCGGACAGAAGGAGATGGCAACTCGGACCCTGAGTCCAGTAAGTGATGAACTCCGGTCATCTTAGTTGTTAAATCATTTCAGTGTCAAAACTCGGCTTCTTTCTCAGGCAGTTATTAAAACTGAAAGTTGATTTGAATGTGGCCAGAGAAGCCCTACCTTTCTAAAAGTGCTGTCTGACCATTGGAAATGAAACACTCTTGAGCTGTAAAGAGTTTATGGATGACCTGGTATTTTTATAGATCTGCAGTGCTATACACACAGGAGCTTTCTGATGAGGTTAACACTGTTGCCCTTACGGTCATAAATACTGTGCTTGAGGGAGTTTATGCTTTTTAATGTGTTTCCCTCTCCAACACTACTGCGCGTTGTAGTTCAACAGGAAGAACTTCCGCGTGATGAGTAGGTCTGTGAAGACATTGCAGTCTCCAGAAATCAGGGTTTCTCGATTTGTCTTTCGAGAGCAGCTATGGTACGTAGTGATAATCTCAAAAGAGTATGTCATCTTACTTCTGCCATTCTTCTGCCATTACTTCTGCTAGCTTCTTATGACATTGAAAACAGGCAAAATCAAGGTGAACGCAGGACCGCGCTAGATCTATGGATGCTGGTATTGCTTTCTCTGCCATGATGTGATAGCCAGTTAGAGGCTCCACTGTACTTTAATCAATTGTTAATTGTCTGGGGGCTCTTTATCTGGATTAAGTTGAACCCTGCCATTGATAAAGAGACACCTGAATGTGCGTAAGCCTCTAAGGCCTTGTTAGCAGCCTAATAAGTGATTTGAAAATACATCTGTTCTGGGCAAAACTTGGCCCAAAAGGTGTATTTCAGCTGCTTTAGTGTATCATGAAGAATGAATTAGTAAGTCCTATGCACTTGAAATAGCTCTGGGAGAAGGTGGTTACATCTCTGCACTGGCAAATACAGCATCCAGCAGAGAGCATTGCCTCCGAGTGGAGCTGGCTCTGAGAAATTCAGCCTGGCTCTTGGAAATCACACTGCTGCCCCAGACTGGAGTCTGAGGGGCTTGTCTTCACGGATGAGGTCTGTTCTCCCTTTTTCTTTTAGTTCATAAACTATTAACTGAGGATCCTCAGTTTCAGACTTTTTAAAATTTGTAAATATTTATGGTTCCTGAAATAATGCCAGAATATTATTTTTCTGAGCTGGTAGACAGCTGAAAAGAATCATCAGAGGTTTTCAAAGTTGTGTTGAAAACATTGTTCATCATTTGCTTTTGTTTATCTTTATGTATTTGAGGCTGTAATGTACCCTTAAGAGCATTCTAGGCAGTCAATCTGAATTCTTCACAGAATGAGGCTACAAATACACCCCCAAAGAAAGAAAATATCGAGTTATATATTGCATTTGCTGCTTTTACTAGGCATACTCATGATCTGAACTTGCTTTCCAGCTCTCTTTTGTTGTTTGTAACTCTGATATTTATGCTTTACTGAAGTGAGCGCGATGTACATGATATCAGTATTTGGGTCCTTTTGTGCAGAGCGTGTGGGACAGGACCTGGGGTGTGAGGAGTTGTTAAAACAGGCACACGGAGCCTGTCTTGCCATTTACAAAGAGGCTCAGGTTTTGGATTTACCACTGCTTTTTGAGCCTAGTTTTTGCAATTGCAGAAGAAATATGCATCATGACTCTTCTAGAATGTTGCCCTAAAAGTAATACAGCTTTGACATCTGAATATCATTGACACATATCACTGTGTGGAGACTAAGCAGGCATCTGATGTCTTTTCAAGTGTGAAGTTGAAGAAAGTTTAATCACCTGTCTAATTACCTGACAGTTCAGTTTTAAACTTGAAATCATGGTTTAATTAGCATTTATGTTATGGGAAGATTTTTTTTTTTGCCCTTCTAACTTGTATCTTATTGAAACAGTTTAATTGACACAATATAGCGTGATGCTTACAGTGCGGAAAGCTTAGTTCGCAGTCCTTTTTAGTGTTTTATGCTCATATTAATGGCAGCATCTAGTGGCAGAAAAAAAAGCAGATACAATAAAGTGTCTGTTGTGTGCTCTCATATGTCTAAGTAGAAAAGAAGGGGAAGACCCACAGTATATTTTTATTCGGTATATTGCTACAATGTGACTTACTGTAGCTGTAAAATATCTTGTGTGCTGATCTATGGCAGTGTTCAGCCTGACGTTCATTTTGTTCACTTGTGCACATGCGTGACACACTTAGTCAATAGTGAAGTAGTGAAAACCGTTCTGGATTGATAGTTTCTTCTACAAACATGCTGCTAGATTTTTGATTGTTGCTTTCTTCGTCTAATTTGGAAAGTCTTTCTATTCTTGTTTCATGGGCCAAAATGTTGTTAATGTGGAAAGAGAAAGGAATTATATGGTCAGATAATCTGAGTAGAATTCATACAACAGAATAAACATGGCCTTCATTCTGTCTCAAGATCTTTAGTATCTGACCTGTCTTAATCTGAAACATTGTCTAAAACATTAAGCCTGATTAATCATCTGATGGTGATTTAGTTCAACTTTGCCTACCAAGGAGACGTAGAATTGGGATGAAACAACTTCAGTAATGTCTAGAGCTACTGAGACGTTAAGTGGCTTATGAAAGCTGATGACAGATGCCACATCACACAGGGTTATATTCAAAAGTGTTTTCTCCCCCTTGTTTTTCCTGAATACAGTCGTTAGGTTTTATTTGTTTCTGTAATATTGAAAATGATTGTGTTTCGGAAACACTCCACTTATTAGCAGTAGCAAAGCATTTATTACAAAACAGTGAAAAAGATGAGCATAACTTAAAATAACAAAAGCTGAGAAATATTGTTGAGAGAAAGCCTTAATAATTCACATCCAATATAGGACTGAAGCAAGGGGAAAAGAATAACTAACAATACAGTGGTTAGAAAACTAGGAAGAATTTATGTGTACACCTTTAAAATTAATTGACTGTATTAATTAAAATTAGAAACAGGCTATTTAAAATGATTTGTCTTCTTTTACTTTGGTCGCCTCCTCAAAAAAAGCATAATGTGCAGTGTGGTAGATGCGTCATAAGGAAGAGATGCCAATAAACTGTCACACTAAGTAAACAGTAACATAAAAATGCATGTAGGTTTGTAGAGAACATTATCCTTAAGTAACAGCGCTAATGCACACAGTATCCATATATTTTCTGCTCATAAATTGCTCAAACTCATACGGATACTCCAATAACTCCCTATGCTAAGGATTTTAACCATAACACCTTTTTTTTTCCCCCTCCCCTCTCTTCCCCCACCTCCCTGCATTATGTTGAAATACAAAACACACTACAAACATTGACAAAAAGTAACAAATTCTCTTTGGATAAACTTCCCTAGCAAACTGTCTCTCAATGGTGCCCACATAGTGCCTATAAGCAGTGACGTTGAATGAAGGGCTTGAAAGGTACATGTTAACCCCAATTACGCTTGGTTATTTAATACATGTGTAACGTATTAATGACAAATTTTCATGCTTCACCTGGTTTTATAGCCTTATCAAAATAATCTGGCTATTTTTTTTTTCCTCTAGAGAATAAAATCATTTTTCTTACTTTTATTTGAAGAAGGTAGAATATGCCCAGTTTGGCCAAGAAATTGGGCAGAGGAAGAGGAATACGATTGCAGCTTTGGAGCGGGTGGAGGGTGAAGCCAGAAAACCTGAAAGTAATCTGCAATTAAATTACTGTAATTATTTTGTATTAAAAAAAAAGTAATTATAAACAAAGCCAGTTGAAAATTAAAGGACTAGTTAATGAGGCAAATCACACTGAGATTTCAGGGTTTCAAATAGGAGAAAACTAGCATCCTAAGGAGAGGGGGTCTCCATAAGGATATTTAACATGAATTAGTGACTGACATGCCAAGAAAGTTGTCTTAACAATGAGAAGGTGTAGAGCTAAGGAAAGAACGGCCAAAAGGTGAGCTGATAGACACTGCAGCTCCGTGGTCACTCCAAGCTGGTGTTGCCAGAGGTGTCTATTGCTGCTTGTTTGTATCTCCCAATTGCACCTTCTCTTGTTGCAGCACAGGCATTTGTAGAGCTGCTTGGGTGAACTGGATAGAAGAATTCATCTGGGTTCAACCTGACATGTTGTGGGGTGGGGAAATGTTATTTTTAAACAGATCAATTCCCCAATTCCAATCGTTACATGAGGCACTACTTGTGGACAGCAGACAAGTGAATGAGTAGCTGGGGCAAAGCTTATGCTGGCTTTAAGTGATCGTCAGACTTCAAGAGAATTAGTCTTAAGAAGAATTAAGACTGTAATCTGTGGTATAGTCACATAAGAAGGAGGTTTGCAGCAAGGATGACATCTGTTCCTGATTAAAGATAGCATATATTTCTTCCCCAAAATTAAAAGAACACTTTCACCTTGCCTTAATTTTTGATAAGGATGATGTTGATGGGAGCAAAGACAGGCTGATGAAGAATGATGGTAGTGGAACTAAGAGTCAGAGCAGGTTCAGTGCATTCATGTGGGGGAGAGGAGATAATCTTCCTCCCAGGATATCAAAACTGATAGTGTTTTCCTTATTTTTTTGTAGTTCCAAGAGACGCGGTCCAAGAAACAAAAGCACTTGGTCAGGCTTTGCTACTGGAGACCATTTACAGGAGAGAAACGAAGATATAAGTAAACATAAAACAATAAATGGTATCGTAGGTTTCCCAAGAATACTAATAGATTACCTCTATTATCTCACTTCAATTACATGTATTTTTAATATTTGGGGATACATGTCTAGTTAGTCTAGATAGATATAAGAACTAATAACTATTATTATGACATTAAGGTGGAGCATTATTAATTAAGAAGGAAAAGACACAGATTAATACAAGAATGGAAAAATCTCAATCATGATCTTCATTAATGAGTTTGGCATTAAAAAGCAGGAACGTGTCAATGAAATATTCTGCTATCTCAAAGCCAAACATCACTGAAAATATAGAGGAGGAGGTGTGTATGACACAAGAATTGGATTTTGCTAAGGATTTGGAGTAATAGCAGCAGGATGAAATCTAATAGTGGAGAGTCTTTCTCATAGAAGCGGGTGTATGTAACTAGGCTATAAATCACCAGCTCAAAATGACATAAAGAAAAAAAACAACTGAGTATTACAAAGATAAACTATAAATCACCAGTACCCAATGTGCTTGTGAAAAAATCCTGGGTTACTCCTAGGACAGGAAAAAAAATGAAAGGAAAAAAAAAACCCAAGGCATTGATGATACCATAACTGGCTTATTATGAATAGTGTTGGCTTCCCACATTAAAGAAAGGTGAACTCACTTGAGAAACAGGCATAAAGAAATATTATTAATAACAAGGGAGTGGAATGCCTATATATACAGAAAAAGGAATGAATATTGGCTTGTTTAAACCGCAAGATGAAGGCTGGCTGGGGATTAGGACTGCTCTCAAGTAATAGCAGAGAATGGGAGCCAAAGTGAAGCGCTGGGTTGCGTCACAGGCCAGCGAAGGGGTGCTATCTGTAAACCAGCTGAGGCCAGAAATTTGGGGATTTCAAATGAGATCAGTGAGGAAGTACAGACGCAGGGACCGAGAATGCTAACTGGTGTTAAGGAGAAACTCAATGCGTTTATGAGAGGGCAAATAAATTGCCCTCCATAATAGCAGCAAATCCAGTCTGTGATCTAAGAGGTCCCTTTTCTATGTTGGTAACATAAAAGCTGTCAAGGACCGTGTTTGTTGTCTCAGTCTTGTGCGAGCCCTCGGCTCCCAGTCCTGGCACTGGCCGGGAGCACGTGCCACATCCCCGGCCATGGGGCCGTGCTGCCTCCTCACTGACCGCACGTGGGGGCCTCAAAATCTCCTTGATGGCATGGTGAAGAAGAAGAGGTCAGTGCTGCACACTGAGGGCAGACAGATGAAGGAAGGAAGCTCGCTCTCCCTGGGGAAAATGGCTGCATTTTTTGCCATGCTGACTTGTCTGATAATCAGAAACTCTACAGTTGCTGAAATATCTCTTTAAACATCGTCAATAAGACTGCTCTGGCAGCTGGACTTCAGACCTCATGCTGGGGCAGAAGAAAAACTAAAACTACAAAGTTTTAAGTATCTTATTCCCAGTCCAAAAACTGGGGCTTGGGGTGCTTGCCAGCAGATACGATTTTTTTTTTTCAACTGGTGTTTTCATTTTTTTGTTCTCTGCTTGTGTGCCTTTACTTCCACAATAAGGTTGAAATACAACAGTAATATTTTAATTCTGTTGTTGCTGAGCTATAAACACACTATAGCACTTAGGTCTAATTTGAGAAAAAGAGGGAGACGCCGTCATTAGTTAAAGTTAATAAATCTTGGTCTGAAATACATCCCAGCCTGCCACATCTGCCCGTTGGGTCCCTTTGCTTCTACTGTATGGGGTTTTTCTATCCCCACGACTGAATGCTAATAATTAATTCAGAAAGTGCTGAGGTAATTAATCTTTCTGAGGCAGTAGAGTTTGATTGATCTTCTACCTTTAATCAAATTAGCTTTTACGTAGGTGGGAGAATGTAATGGCTGACTACGGTACTGTACCACTTTGTGAAACGCCAGCCTTTTCGATGACCTCCCGAGAGCGTGCCCATGAATCACGTATATGTAAACCACCACAGCAATCATTAAGTGGCTGTTTGATTTAAAAGATGGGGAACTGGCAGAGATCAAAATCAGGATATGCTCAACATTCACATTTTAAAGTATGTCTCCTTTAGAAGTGCGGCTTTATATCTGCATGGCATATGTTTGAGGGCATTGAATGTCACAGGGCTGGCAACTGTGCAGATTTTCCAGATGTTTTAGCTATCCTTTTCTAAAATGAAATGCCTAGTCATAAGCACATACAGTGAAGCAAGCCAACAGAAACTCCTATCAAACCAAACGTTACGATACTCTTGATTTGTTGATGCCTGGAGATTGGAGAGGGGGGAAGAGGTCAGATTGGAGAGGTGAATTTACAATGACACAGATGAGTGGCTTTTGCAAGCGGATTTTTTACTTGTACCTAAGAGGATACAGATTGCCCATTCAGAAATAATTCCATGATTTGGTAATTTGATCCCTGAGTGCCTGACTGTTATTAAGGCAGCTGACACAAAGGGGAAAAAGTGGACAAAGCAAATTCAATGATAAAATGCAAAAGAATAAAGATTGTACTGCTTGGACCCTGACAGTCAAACACAGCACTATAAACACAGACACTGATTTTTCAAATCCTATACTTTCTGCGAATAAGGACTGCTCTCTATAAATTCTTCTAAAAGTAGATTTTAGATGTTTTATTGTTGATATTGGAATATAATGCCTTGATGCACGTTTTCTACTGTACAACGAAAAGTAAGATAAAAGCAAGTTTTCCAGGATGTGCCATCTTCTTTCATGCAAAATCAATGGAGATTGATGGGGAAAATCAGTGGGGAAAATCTGTTGGATTGTCTACGTACTGGGATGAAGTAATTCAGGCAATAACAATGTGTTTGTGAATGCCATCTAATGTTATTCTTGACTGAAGTTTATAATAGAAGTTACTCTGTATAAAAAGATTAGAAAGAATAGTTCCACCTTGCAGTTTAGAAATCAGTCATTTCTTGCAAAATAATCAGGAAGGCTTTAAAGTGTTTGTTTTGGGGGGTTTTTAATAATAAATGAGATCTGACATCTATAAACAGTGATTTAGTGGCAGATGTTCTGTGATATATATTTATGTTATCACTTAAGCTGACATGGTAATGGATAATCCTATTTTTTTTCTGTTTGAGGTTTATGAAAGTTTTAAAATATATCGCTATAGCAAGCAGCCTGGTGGGGCAGAGGTGGATAGAGAGCAAATTTCTTCCCTCTACTTTTTCACACTCCTTTTAGATCTGACTAGCTGTCATATTTGCGGTAAATAGAGGCCCTGAAGTTTGGCTGGATAAATGGAATCTAATTTGGAGCACTCTGTATCCAGGAGTGTATTAGGGCTTTGATGGGTTACGATAGCTTGAAAAGCCACAAAGGGCACAGATTAAAATGGAAAGTTTATCTGGAGCGTATGAAAGCTGAAGTCATTGATAGAGTTCCCTTCTGGTGACAGCTTTGAAGATGAGTGTATCCTACATATCTTAAATCTAGTTATGGATGAGATAGAAGTTTATCACGGGGAAGCAGACCTCTGCGAGCAGAGCAATCCCTTATCTTGTCCACCCGGTTTGCAGACGACAAGTGTGAAGCCCGGGCACAAGTGCCAGGTGGCAGCGGGAGCCCGGGGTGGCAAAGTCACCCTGCTCCAGCAAGGCTTCCGTCAGAGGGAAGTGGTGCCCGCCTCTTGACAATAAGCCTTTCTCTGCTTCTCATTTTTATTGGGCCACCCACACAGTAAGATAAACTTCATATAACGCTTCTGTTTTTATTACTTATGAGCCACAAAGCAATTCATTTTATGTCCTTCATCTGTCTGTCTGTTTTGTCTCAAGCTTTCACTTCTTTATTTTAAGAACAGGATAACACTCATGATGCAATTTGTTGTTTTGTTGGGTTTTTTTTTCAAGTCAAGCTGATCAGTGGCACTAGGAGAAGCTTTTAGCAATATGAAATATTAAGGTGTTTGTTAGCATCTAGTTCCTCTTTTAAAACAGAAATGTAGAAAAAAAAATTGGGGGGGTATTCTATGTAACTGAAGCCCTGTGAAAAATTGCATGATTATAATTTCATTTGAAGCATCATAATTTATTACTTGACTTCACTGTGATTAATGAAAAATATATCAGGAAATATGTTTAATGACTTCTGCAGCTACCAGTCTGTCTTAGAAATTAAACGGAAGAATTGTATTTATTGAACAAAGAAGATTCCCAACTGACAGTACGCCTAAGTCACAACATTCGCTGAGTCAAATCTCATCAACTCAATAAATGTAGTGATTGTTGTCCTTGTTTGTGTAGAGATGTGGGCATCCTTTGATCTGATGTTTTCCTTTCAACTGGACTTTTGACAGGGAAATAGGATCCAATCTTGAGTATGCATTAGGGACAACTAGAATTTTTGTTCCGAAAAGCTCATGTCCATACATATATTCCTGAATAAGGGAGGTATTTTTGCCTTTACTCTTCAATTATCTTTTAGTCTTCTGGAAAAGCAGCATGTTTTTTTTTTAAACTGCTCTTTCTTTATTTTTTGAGATTGTATAATCTGCGTTGTGATCCTTTTTTTTTTCTGGCTACTTTTCAAACCTCAGCTTTGCTGTGGTAAGGTCAAGGGAAGGCTCGTAAACCCTGGCACAGGCTCCGCTTCAGAGGAACACGGGGCCAGTGTCCTTGATACATGTTGTTGATCCACCTACTATAACACCAGCTTTTCTTGAAACCTGCTGGTCACGATATTATATACTCATTCTGGAAAATAAAATATATTTGTCTGGGTTGAGCTGGAGAGACCTAGGCAGAATATTTACGATGATACTTTTGGATTTGTATTACATCAGAGGTGGAGGTTCTCACCTTTGTGTTTAATACCAATAAATAACGTTGCTGGTTTGTAGTTAGCATCAGGATTTTGTATGGGTTGTGTTTTATTCAGACTGCTGTGTGATTCAATACTTTTGTTATGAAACCAAGTGACGTTCTAATTGTTGGTACATGTTTTCAGAATCAACTCTGACTCTGTACATTGCTGATTTCAGTAATGCCAGAAGCTCCGATCTCATGTATCCCTTTCATAATTCTCATCCTGCTTTCACGCTGTCTTGGTTATTTGTACATATCCATTCCCATGTTTCAGTTTGAATTAGGTTGTAAACTCTCTGGATTACAGACAGAAATTTTGCTACGTATTTGTGGGGCTCTGAGCACAATGTGGCTGTTATGCTCATTTTATGCTCCCAGTACAATTGCAGTAAAAATGTTCACTAACGCTTGTATAATAGAAGTGGAGCTGATCTATACAAATAACATATACTGTGCTAGCAATGCTGCTAAGTCGTATCAAGTTTTTCTGTTTTCATTTCATCCCATAAAAATAAATAGTTTGCTTGACTTGTATTGGATTCCTAAAGTTCAATCACACTGTGAATGATGATGTGAATTGTGTATCTCATAATGTTGCGAAAAGGCAGGAGCCGCGTGTGGACGAGGAGATGTGCTGGTGCTGCTGGGCAGTGCTGTGGTGGGCCAGCATCGTGCTGGTTTAATTTGCAGAGTCGCCAGATCGACTGTTTTGTGGAGGTTCTTGCAATATGAAGTTAGTTTAACCTTACTGTATAAGGTGTCTGCCAAATATTCATCTGCATCTGTGCACTTTAATAACACCAATTTGCTGATCGTATTTAACAAATGCTTTTGTGTTCCTCAGATTCGTGTTACTTCTGTCAGGGTGAGCAGCGCTGTTACATCCTGAATAGCTTGGCTTGGATGGGGCAGTAGGGTGGGAGAGTGAGGTGGAATAGTACTTAACAGCATCTTCCCTTTTTCCTGCTTTGTGCTTTGAAAAAGCCATTGCTTTCTGCCAAGCCTTGCTGCCAAGCAGCACGTGTTGCAACGATTGTCCTTGCAATGCTTAAAGCTCTATTTAAAGCCTTGGTGCGTCAAATTAAAGTTATTTTAAAATAATAATAGGAAGCAAGAACTGATCCAGCTAAAATGCTTTTTCCAGGATAAGGACATGGCTAGCTGATTCTGTATGGTCTTCTGTACTTAAATTCCTCTAATCCAAAATAACTCTGATTCTTGGAAATATCAGGAAGAACAATGACACTGTTTCAATAGCTGTTCTTCTATCTGGTTATCTGGACTGATGTTCCAAAACCAGTGTCCCGGAAGATGTATCCTCTATAGGATGACACATTATGAAGTCTAGCCCTCACCTAATACTTTAAAAGAAGGCAAGCGTTTCTCTACCAAGAAAGACTTTACGCATGTCACATACTAATCGCACACCAAAGAACTGCTGAGGAGAAGACAGACAACCTCTGCCTCTCCTCCTCAGGAGTAGTACATGTAAAGAAAAACAGTGGCAATAAAGGGAAATAGGAATGGTGAGAGAAAGCACTTTGAAAACTGTAAAAGCAAAAAATGTTTTTATCTTATTACAACTGATATTAAAGCTTTTCTTTATACCCATGCTCATTTTTTTACTGGGGATCAAATATCAGTGATTACAGATTCTGCTGGGGTGGAGCTCTCATACATCTGTCTCTAAAATTATATTCTTATTTCTCTTTTTTGTGAAGATCACAAGAATCTCTTTCCATTGACCCATTATCAGTCCGCATTGCTCTGACCTACTCCAATACTGGAGCGTGTTCACAGCATTGTGAAAAAGATGTATGCCAGAGAGGATCTTTAAATAAAACAGGTCCTTTACCTTTTGTTGCTATGTCCTGTGAATGGAATAGCGTTTGGTTATGTCTGTCTGTGGAGTCTGAGTACGATAACTAGGAGTTTAGATGATTCAAGTTTTGTAAAGAATATTATCAGATAAGTAGTCAGTTTTGGATATTGAACTATCCAGTTTTCCATTTAAGGATTCATAATTACAAGATGTTTAGCTGTTGGAAAAAGGATAAGGCCCTTTCTCCTCAATTTTATTTTGTATATCTTTGTTTACATCTGCTAAGCTACAGAAAGATTTTGAAAGTGCAGTGCTATGAATTATTGTGGGGTTGGAAAAGGACAATTCTTTTTTTTTTCTTTTTTTTCTTTTTTTTTTTTTTCTCCTTCCCCCTGAAATCTTCTGATTTTTTGATACAGCAGGGCTATTTCTCTGGAGGGAGTTTGTGTGGGGATCATTGTATGACTCCTGGCCCTTAATTTGTGTCAGAATGCAGCAGATTGCCAAATATGTGTCACAGCTTCAGAAATGTGACTCTCTCTGTCATCCTATAACTGGCACAATAGAAGAAAGCACCAAGGAAAGAGCTGTGACATTAGTAGGGCTTCCTTTGCTGCTGATATCAGCTAATATTATAGTTAGTAGGGCTCTAACATTAACACTTAACTGCTCGATAACCCTAATGAGTACACTTGGTTTATTTGAAGCTGCTTGCCTCTGTAAGAAGAAGGCGGACTCACTAAATCTTAATGCAGTAGGAGATTTTCTGTCTTTGAGCTAAGACGAAGCATGGATAGGGAGGCCTTCAAGGAGCGTTTCCTGAGAGTGTTTGTTTCTAGCAGAGACCGTGCTGTGACAGGTATCTCACAATCAGAGCTCTTTGCACAGAGCCCCAGTGGTTGAAAGCAAAGAGAGGAAAAGAAGGAATCACAGCGCATAATTAAAATTGCCAAGGAGACCACTGTCCACATCGTGATAATTCAGTTCACTGACATAAAAATTAAAGACTCTGATAGACAATACTACCACAAACTCCAAGAGAAGCAAGGAGCAGGGAAAAGAAGAAAATGCCTTATCCTAGTTCCTGGGTTAGGAGTGAATCATTGTAAGGAGTTCAAAACTTAAGATACTAATATAGAATCATCATAGAATGGTTTGGGTTGGAAGGCACCTTAAAGATCATCTAGTTCCAACCCCCCTGCCCTGGGCAGGGACACCTCCCACCAGACCAGGTTGCTCCAAGCCCCGTCCAGCCTGGCCTTGAACCCCTCCAGGGATGGGGCAGCCACAGCTTCTCTGGGCAACCTGGGCCAGGGGCTCACCACCCTCACAGCAAAGAATTTCTTCCTCAGATCTCATCTAAATCTCCCCTCTTCCAGTTTAAAGCCTTTACCCCTCATCCTATTGCTACATTCCCTGATCCAGAGTCCCTCCCCAGCTTTCCTGGAGCCCCTTTAGGTACTGGAAGGGGCTCTAAGGTCTCTCCAGATCCTTCTCTTCTCCAGGCTGAACACCCCCAACTCTCTCAGCCTGTCTTCATATGAGAGGGGCTCCAGCCCTCTGATCATCTTCGTGGCCTCCTGTGGACTTGCATCCAACAGGTCCATGTCCTTCTTATGTTGGCGGCCCCAGAGCTGGATGCAGTACTCCAGGTGAGGTCTCACCAGAGTGGAGTAGAGGGGCAGAATCCCCTCCCTCACCCCACTGGCCGTGCTGCTTTTGATGCAGCCCAGGATATACTTGGCTTTCTGGGCTGTAAGCGTGCATTGCTGCCTCATGTTGAGCTTCTCCTATAGCCACTAAAGATGTCTTAATAAAAAACTCCCTCATAATTCTTTCTTTATGCTTTTTACAAATACTGAATTTTAGGATTTGTTTTCCCATACTTACACAGAAACATCATTCTGCTTTGTACATTCATCATTAACCTCTGTTATCAACTTTTTGTTTCTAATCTAGTGAGTTCAAAAGAAATTATAATACAAGTTAGCAGATGTTTTTCTGTTTTGTATAATACCTATTCTTGCTGAATAAGGAGAAAAGATGATATATGTAGAGGGACATTAATATTTCTTGTTAAAACGTGCTTTGCAGGCTGAGGAAACTCATATACATAATGATAGTCAAAAGTCAGGGAGTAAAAACAGGACTTTGTTAAAAACAGCTGCGCTGCACAACTCTTTGACAGGAATAGAGGAATGCTTTATCCAGTAAAATTTTCACAATTTATTTAAACAAAACTGTAGCTGCTAATTTTCATCAAGACAGAAGGTTAACAAGTCTGAGAAATGGGGAGCTGGTTTAGTCTTGTTTCATGACCGTGAAAACAGAAATGCTTAACTCTGTGCTAGAGCTGCCATTTTTCTCATGGCAGGACTCTCTGTAGCACCATACTGTGGTTGCAGAGTATTTTTAATGCTGCCAACTGCACCCCCATCATCTTAATGCTCCCTGAGAATCTTTCAAAGAAATGCTGACACAAAATAACAATATTGTTTTCATGCTCTAGCTGTCATTTTTGCTTTTTTTTCCCAAGGTGATCTTACAGCCTGGCCCCATTTCCCATGGGAAGCGGCAGGAGAGCAGCCCAGGGTGTTTCTGTGCCCACGTCCAGGGCTCTGTGCGCCGGGCAGCACCGCAGACGGTGCCTGGGACCTGGGCTGCTCACTGCGTTATTCAGCTGGAGCTGGTGTTACCCAAGTAGTTTTCTAGGTTATTTGGTTAGTGTAGACTGTACGTCAGAAAAGATCTTGGATCTTGGCTTTTTAGCCAAATGATTGGTAAGCTGAATTACAGATGGTCCAACCTATGAACTTAGAAACCAGATCCAGACAGCTGCCTGCACTGGAAGGCAAGAAAATATTCTTACCTGCAACATTGATGAAGCTCCAGAATATATAGTACAGTATTATGTTGCATTTACACTTTAAAAACTGATTAAACTCTAAGCATATATTGTAACTGCATCTTACTATTTACAGTGACTGAGAGAAACTGGGTCTAACATCCCACACTAAGAGTCTTTGATGAGCAATGCACGATTTTGAAATAAGCACGTGAACAGGGTAAACACAGCGGGGGGGTCACAGCAAGATTTTTCTGGTCCAGAAGCTGGAAGTGAAACTGTGACCCAGCCAGGCAGGCAGCGTTTCTAATTCGCAGTCACTCTATCCTTTTCCTCCTAGCAAATGTACTCTAATCCACAACCATTTTTGCATGCTGAGGTGAGATGTTAAATACAAAGAATTGCTTTTAAATAATAAGCTTATGACACAAACCAGCAAGAACAGGGATCTCAAGGTTAAAGATGGCATTCCTCCTTCAACCTAAGCTGCTGTAAATGAAGAAAGAGGCTTTTTTAACAAAAAAAAGGCAAAAAGAAGAGCTGTGCATACATAAAATGCATCATAAGAAGATTTTAAAAATCTGATGTCAGTGTATATATATCTAAGACATATTTGTCTTCCATTGTTGAAATATTTGTATGGAGGCAAGATCTTTCTCAGGTGTTTGCTCCATATGTACTGGATTCAAATTATAATTGTCTTTGTTGCATGAAAAACTACTTGCAGAGGAACATATTTTAATGCAGATGGTAACGGGTTTTTTTTCCCCACAGCAGTGAAAGATGGTTCCAGTGAAGGTATACTATCTTTATTCAGATGTCCCCAGTAACAAAAAAAACACAAACCACAAGCTTTTTTCTCAACAGAAATCCCTTTAAAGACAAGCTGGTTTTTTTACTCAAGTGCCGGTGGTATTTCTGGAACATACTTGAATGTTATGCACTTTGTCTGAGCTTCTGTTGTGATTGTGTTCTGAAACAGTCCTTTTTCATAAATGTGGCTTTTTCCAGCTTAGCATGTGAAGGAAATTAAAATGGAGGGAAATTAAAAAATTGATAATGGATGCCATGAGATGGGCTGCAAAAAGGGGGTCATGTATCTGTATATATACTTTTTAAAAATTGTTAAGAATTTAGTTGGATTCAATGGGTGACTTTTGATTTCATTTTGTAAACAGAAATAATATAATTTAGTAGGTTAATTGGAAATTGGAAAAATCTGGCAAAATTTTAACTCCTGAAATATGTCTATAACTCTCACTGAAGACTGTGTAAGCCATCCATCTGCTCAAAGCTTACCTTTGGTCTCTTGATAATGTACAAGGAATAATTTCAAGTACTGAAGACAGAAAAATAAAAATAAACCCAGACTCAGAGGATAGGTATATGAAGCTATCAGTAAGAAAGCACAGCACTGTGTTTAGCAGACTTCACTGTAAAAGCAGTAAGATAAAACCCAAACTTTGTAGTTCTCTTTCAACAAATTCCATTTTCCAGAGGGGAACTTCAGCTGAAAAGTGGGATGCCACTTTTCTTTCAGGGTTTGTGAGAATAAGAGAGCTTTCTCTGGAGTCCTGGAGCTTGCATTTTTATTCCCATTGTGTCAGGAATTTGTCTAACTTCAGCTCAGGTCAGAAGAAGTCTCAGTTGTAAAATGTATTTTTAAATTACTGTTTGAGAATCTTGAACTAAAAGACCTGGTCTATTTGATGTGAAAATAATTCTAGTTTCATGTGCAAGATATATAATATGTAACAATAATGTTGCATTGATTGTACTAGGCTTGTTTGGAAAAAAAATAAGCAACCCTAACTGAACCAGGTAATTTGCAGCCTTTATTAAATAGAGCAGACAGATAAGTGATTGAGAAGAAAAAAGAGCTCTGAAAATACGGACAGAGAAGTTCGTTCAGGCAGTACAGCTTTTCTTTTTTCTTTTCATGTGCTTCCACTTGGTCACCTATTCAGCATCAAAACGATAGTGTTGTAATACACTTTCCCCCAAACATATTGAACTTAGCGCTGCCTTTCAGCAAGGCCCGGGTTTGCCACCCAGGATCTTATCTAAAAATATATCTACCACTGCGTGAGCCTCTGCTATTTGCGTGATTTTGGTTAGTCCTGTTCTGCGTGTTGATGGATACATTTTTGTAGTCTAACTTTGGGGTCCATATACTGACATCGGGATGGAAGTTAAACATGACACAGGCTTGAGGGACAGATGTCTTCTGCCTCCAAATGCACGAAAACTGTGGAGTCGTTAATAACAAGAACTATCAATCCATACATAATTACAATTACTATTTGCAATTATGAATGCTAAGACAAATTAGGAAGCTCTGGGCACTGGTGTAATAGGCACAACCACGGCCAAACTTCACTGTGACGTGCAATGAATAAAGTGATAGATCTGCAGAAATGACATCTTCTATGAACAAATGCAAATAAATTGGACGTGAAGAGGTTTGGGGTGGTGGAGGACATTACTTAGTTTTTCAGCAGTGACGGAAATAGATAAAAGATTGTTGCTAACGTACAACCACATCTAAAACTTGGATATATTAGTGGGAGATGTTAGGGCTGTGACTTACTGACAAACCTGAAGACTGAATTGTTCATCCACAACACACAAAATAATAGTAGCTCAACACTGATCGTATTTCTAAGGGACATAGCATACTTTGACTTCAGACCTTTGAATGTATTACAAACTTACTGCCATGGGCTCTTGAAAGATGGGCATCTCTCCAGTTTCTCACTGGAAGCTGAAGTGGAACTATCAAGGTAGTTTTCAAAGCATCAAGCAGATCTCACGTGCTGGTAATGCAGTACACATCACTTACAGGCATGATGTCACCCCAAGAGCTAGTTTACATGCAGGGTCCAGTAGACCAGTTTCTTCAAAGATCTGTTTTTTGGAACTCAGAAAGGGAAAAAAAAAAAAAAAAAAAACAACAACTTTCAAATAAGCTTTTACATTGAGATTCTGCAAGTCACTGAGTACTAGAGAGACAGATTTTTTCCAGTCACCAGAAAAACAAACTACTCCTGGATGTAAATCCAGCACATTTGATCAGTAAAAATTGTTTTGAAGTATATTATATTTTCATTTTAACATTGAAACTTGTATGTGCTCAGAAAGCTGAGCAGTATATCTGGCTTTAGCCTGTGCTCATTTATAATGAGTAATTATCTAATGACGATAGCGTTCAGCGTGCATGTGAGAGCTCCTGCAGCAAAATTTGGAATTTTAAGGAAACGCTGCAGTTCAAATGGTAATGTCTCATTGGTATTCTCTCACTTCCCTAGTCGCTATTGCACTTCATAAAGCAACTACAGAAATGGATTGCAAACTTGCATCATTTTTGTGTGAGATGAGGAAAGGCTCAATGATCCTTAAATAGTACCAATAATCCCTTTCACACACCTTACAGTGTCAGATGATACTGTTCCGAGCAAACCACACATTCTATGAAATATGTTTTCAATCCTGTCTAGAAGTGCGCTGCTACTAAGATCTTTGGGAATAAATGCATAACTGAAGGCAGCATTAGCTCTGCATGACTATGTGGACACGTAGCATAATTTTTGTCATCCGTCTCTTTAGTTGGAGAACCTGGTGATACCTTTCTTGTAGCAGCAGTGTGCTGGAAAACTCAGTTTGGAGTTTCCCCTTTCTAGTCTGGGGCTTAGGACATGGGATATATGGGGGTGTATTTACAAATACGTGTCACATTCACAAATATGTGACTTGAACAAAAGTGTCTACTTCCATTCTAGGTAGCGAAGGATGTTTTTCATAGCATCCTCAGCATCAGTTTTGTAAGGCAGATTCATTACTGTCACTACACGTTAATCAGGTTTTAGCCCGGATGTAATGGGCTGATGGACAGAGGACGTGCCTATTTTCCTGTTGTCAAGGCCTCATGGATGCTTTCCAAATGAATGTGTAGATGGAGCAAAAACCTTTTTCTTGTTGCTAATGTCACAAGCTTCCATCCTACCCCGCTGGGGGAGTAACTGAAAACATGGGAAAGTTTGGATTGACCAGAGGCCCCAAATTTGGGTGCATTTACAGCCATTAACTGAATCCATGCATGAAGCTAAGTCTAGCTGATTGTGTTGGTTCAGGAGGAAGAGGATTTGGGTTTCTTAGGGTCTAGAGAGCTGTGCTTGTCTTGCAAACTCTAGGCATATTTGCATACTAAATCACATTTATAGCTCAAGAAAAAGATATTTACCCTACAGGTTCTTCTGGGCTCTCTCTGTAGTGTGACTTGGCCACATATTCACAGACTAACTGTTTTATAGTCTAACATTATATATAATTCCACTTGTTGTACTACTCCATACAGGCTGTCTCTAACTTTCCATAAAATTCAGATGACCTCATAAATGAATGTTCTCTGTATTTTGACAGTGTATGTTAGTGAAATAGCATCATTTGGTCAGTAACACTGAGCATGCAATACAGGCTTTAGACTAGGACTGTAAGATCAAGATAAGATTTTACGGATTGTCTTGTTTTCAAATCCACACCAGTTAGTTTTTCAAGGTTTTACTGCTAAGACTATTGACGGGCCTTGTGTTGATGCTGTTGTCATAGCAGCACCACAAGTATCATATGTTTAATAATGACTCCTTTGTTATAGAAAACCAGAATGCATGAGACGGATTAATGAATATACTGTACAGGCAGAACACCACTGTGAGCAATTAAATATTCTGTTTATACAATGGATTTTTTTTTTTCTTTTGAATTGTCTTGGAGTACTCTATACATTGAGAACACTATGGCTAAATCATGGGTGCATGTTAAAACTATAAAAAACGTGTGTTTTTCCTGAAAGCTCAAATTCTGTTCCGTGTGGATAAGGCAGTCTTTGGTAGTAGGATAAAATTATTTTATAATATTACACTCTGTTCCGAGAGCTGTGCATATTTAGTGCAATTGGATATTGAAGTTCAAAGTTGCTTCTTTCATCTTGCAGCAACTGCTTTTTGGTGTCTCTTCATTGAGAGCAAAGAGTGTCTATCTGCATCTGTAGGCTTATATTACAGATCCATCACTGTGGTATCTGACACCAGCTGTTGACAGAGTGGCTTTATTCCCTAGCATTCCCCAAAAACTGTATGAAAAAACCCAGACGATCTAGAAATTGTATGGTATATAAAATATAAAGTGTACGTAACTGCGTTACTTCCTGCACTTTGTATTGCTGTTACGTGGTTTTCAGGGTCTCCTGTCAGTGAGAACCCTCTATGATTAAAACCAAAGTTGAAGCAAAAGTGCTCCTTATTGTGGGGACTGTTCAAATCTGTGTAAAACATACTACATGATGGTGTCTTAGGCTAGCTTAAATCTGTGAGCACATGGGAAATTTCCATTGAAGAACTTGCTGTCTTGCCTTAATGCAGTAGGCATAAGTAATGTGATGCAGGGGAAGGAAAATGTATCCATCTGACCCAGTGATGCCTTTGCACTGCGTGCTCGTCTTTAGTAACGGCATAGTTCCATAAACGACACAGTGTGCTGAGTGAATCGTAGATGAATTCTCTGATGAGTCAGATGCCCGTCTTCCAGTGTGCTTTTAAATGTGAAAGATGTTACTTTTTTGACATATTCAAGTGGTTTGGTTTGGCTTTTCATTATCTAGTTGTTCATTTCACAAAGATGGAAGGGTGTACCAGGGTTCTGTATTAAGCCTGAATGATATGATTATTATTAGTATGTCTGTGATTTACATTTTGAGTCTGTTAAGGTTTCAAAGCCAAACATGCGGAAGAGAGTAAAATGAGAATCAAGACTTCTTATGTAGTTTTAATTTGGTGTCTTCTGTATATGCTGCATGATATTCAGTTGATCTTTGGGTCAAATCTTATTTTTCTACAAAACATTTTGCGTGTTTAGTCATAGGATGAACAGTGTGCTTTGAATGAGCAGCCTCTCAGTTTCTATTTTAAACCTTTAATCGATACGGCAGTTATTGAATCTTATTTAAAGACTGGTCGGAATAAAGACTAGTGTTCCTCTTGCTCCTCAACACTTCCTTGGTTCTAACACAGAGAGCTGGGGAGCACAGTGGAGATATTTCTAGAGATAAATGCTCCAGCTGGCACTGGCACAGTTGGCAGTCGGTGAACTTTGGGATAATGCACAGACAATCTAGTTTTGCTGAGCAGAGGACTGGGACTGGGTTATGACGGTGGAATTTAGCTACATATTTCTATCAAATCTACAAAGCAGACCTGTATGCCCACTTGGCCAAGCACTGCCTCCAAAGCCACTTGTTGGACTTGCCAACAGCTGAGACAAGAAAATACGTTTGATCTTTGCCAACTGGCAGACCAAGCAGCCCATGTGCACCAGAGGCTGTACATCCAGGCCAAAAATGCGAAAGGATTGATGCGAATATGAGGAGGCTGAAATATATAACTGAAATATAATTGAGGCAGGTAGTGTCCCACTTCCTTGCTCAAATCTTGGGGCCTTTTCTTTTGAATAAGGTGTGGAAATTTCAGAAAAATCTTTTATAAAAAGAACAGCAATGTTAGTGGGATTTCTTTAACAGCTGTTAGTCCCAGTTCCAGAGCATGTATGTGTAACGGTTATGGCTGAAGTGGAGGGGGAAAATAACAAAAGCTTGAATGGCTGCTTATGAACGACAAGCTTGGTAATCCTTTTAAAAGTTTTCTCTGTTTGCAGCTGTTAATTAAACAAAGGGAAATCTGTTCAGCAAAATAAAAATGGTTTATAATGTTAAAATAAATGAAATAGAAACATGAGTATTCTATTTTTAAAGAGGTTTAGGAGTTTTCCAATGACAGTAGACAATAATTTGGCTTCTGTTCTCATGTCAATATTTTTCACTGTGTAGGAGATATGCTTGTATATATGCACATATATGCATATTTATCTGCCTTCACAATGTGGACAAATTATGTGTGCATCTAGACATATGTATATGCATACATCTCACGCCTCACTGACTCAGGGCTCAGCTTTGCTTAATTCAATGCTTTATCGGAGAGACTATCAGGGAGCAGTTCCAGGCTTTGTTGGGGAAAGAGAAATAGGCCTATGGAAGACAGTCTTGTAATTGGAAATAACAAAGAGCAAAATGCTTTAAAGTCCACCATGGATCTAAGTGGGCAATGCTGCGCTCTCTGTTCAGCTTTTAACCTGCGACAGCCGACGTGCATTCTTCAGTTAAATTACATACTCTGAGCAGTTCCAGTGAATTCAGTGGGTCTACCCTGAATGAGCAAAGTTAAGTAGGTGCATAAGTGTTTTCAGGCTTTAGGCTTTACAAGCTTTCATAATTAGTGCTCTAGACAACATTAATTAAAGAGTACTTTAGAAAGAATATAGCTGTTTAAACCTCTCTAGTGGTTTGCATCTTATTCGAGGATCCCAATCAATGGAACACATGGATAATCCACTCAGAAAATGATCCTGTGTTGGTATGATTATAGTTTAATATAATCTGTATGCATCTTTGCAATTGTATATAACAAACATAACTTTATACAAAGTCACATCAGTTCAAGGATAATTAAATAAAAGGTAGTAATAAGGAAAAACAGCTTATGTTTTCAAGTTTATTATAGAGTTTCTTGCAAGTATTGTGATCTGTGGTAATCAAATCTGATGAAGAGGCAGGATTTCTTGAGGTTAATAATATTTCTCTTATTTCCTTCTTTAGCCTTGGGCCAGAGGTAGAATTTGTATCTCGCTCATCCTCCTGTTATTATATAATTGAGGGAGAATTAAAAATAAAGTGCTGATGAATAGCTGTAAAGTGCTTTTGTGAACAAAAAGACTTACTGAAATGTTAAGTATTATGTTATATCTAATTTATTGTGAAAAGGCTGGTTTGATTTTTTTGTTACACCGTTCATGTTACAGTCTCCTGTCTTCATGAAACCCTTCTAGTATCATGTGGCAAATCTCTTGGCGTATGATTGGGAATTGTGTTTGACAGTATAGCATCCCCTGCAGTAGCTCTACTTAAGGCTTAAACACAGTTTTAATTTTTGACACTACTTGCCTTTTATGCTGTCTTTTCCTCCCATATTGAGAGAATTTCCAAACGCTGATGAAGGAAATTACTGCATCTTGTACTGATATAGTTGTAAAGGCACAATAAAATTTGACATCTTCCATTTAGTGAGTGTGTCTTGATCAGAAATAGGACTATCACTCAGAACAAATTATTTTGAAGCCTAAAGCAGGAAGGATATAATAGTTAAGCACAAAATTACCTGATGGGTCTTTAATCACCCGACAATTATAACAGAAAAGATCTCTGTCCATTATTGAAAGAGGAACAAAAGACCAAGAATAGAAATAGAGACAATGACAAACTAAATTATTGAGGGGGTGGGGGTCTCTTGTACTATCTAAAATACTTACCAATGCCTAAAGATGCTTAACAGTAATGGGGAAACTCAGCCACTTCCTGGAGTACGTTGAGCTTCTTTTCATCTGGCTCTGTATTTGAATTGTTCTCACAGCAAGAAAAAAAGCCCCTAGAAAACTGGGGTGTCTGCTTGTTTTCCTGTAGTATTTGCCTGAACAAAAGAAGCGGTGGACCCAGAGAGCCTGCAGAGTTTGAGGTGTGGAAACATACCCAAGTCGCTGGCGAGCCACCAGCCTGGAGGCTGGCTGGGAGTGCCAGAGGGAGCAGGACTGCAGCAATCCTTTGGGTTGAGAGATGGAGTTGCGCAAGACTCACATCTTCAAAACAGTGGTAGGGTTCCTCCTTGAAGGGGGGCAAAGATAGGAAGTTCTCTAACTACTATTTCTCTGTTTTCTTTGTAAGACCAATTTTTTATAGCATTTACTTCCCACTCCCTCTCAGTACTGCTCCCACAAATTCCACTTAGTTGAATTAAGCTCTGCTTTAAAACCCCGATTTGGCATGATAATACAATAATTATTATACAGGTGAGATCGAATCATCATTCTTTTCTCTGGCCTCAACTCCGTGCCAGTGACTGCTGATTATAAATACTATTAGCGAAACAGAAATCAGCACAGTGTACTCAAGTTTCTTTTCAAATAAAGGGCTTTTTTTCAGCATTCAGGTTCCCCATAGGCTTTTAATCAAGGTTATGGGAAAGTCCATAAACTTTCTGCTGAATATTTAACAAGCTGGAGGTCGTAGCAGACATGAGATCCCAAGGACAAGTGAAATGAGATTGCAATCAGAAGAGCAGAGGAGACCCGGAGATAAGCAAAGCTTTGTCCACAGATAATATCTAACAGAACAAACACCAGAGTCACGTTTTCGGGCTTCTTTTGTGAGGCTTCATTTTCCCAGTATAAACAGCCATAAAAAGGGGTAAATACAAATGGCTGCCCTGGTTTTAGTCACTGAATTTTGTTGAAATGATCATTGAAATCCAGTCTGAAAAAGTTTAAAAAATGGAAGATAGTTCATTATAGTTATACACATTGCTTTTTTACTGACCTAAATCCCAATTCCCTAACACCTTTTAAAAATAAATTCTGTAAACAACCTCTATTATACTGAATGCCTCTTTATATGTGTTTAGCCAAGAACTTTTGTTTGCTAGATCTTTATAATTGAACTATTTTTAATGGTTTAGTTGTGACAATATTTTTCTGTACACAAATGGGAAAGCAATCTTGCAGAAACTCTTATCCATGCCTATCCAGCAGCTATAAAAATATAATTATAATACTCTGCATAATGTATAGAGTGAGTATTCAGAAAAGTTATCTGTAATGTCAGCCCGACGGGTACGTAGAGGCTACGCGGAGTTTGTGCCGTGATATGGCTTTGCAGCAGCTCTGCCTGCAGCGGCTGCGGGACCGCGTGGCAGCACGGGCTGGTGCCTCTCAGACGATACCAACTTCCAGCATCTGCTTTTTTGGGTGATCATTGGACTTAACAGCCCAACAAAGTCCTCTGCATTAATTAGTGGCATTTAAACTGTGTATTTCCTGAAGCTGATAGGTTGTTTATTCTTCATTTGTAGAAAAACATCACTGAAAATTTTAATATTTGGCAATATAGGTTCACAGCCTACTCTGAATAGTATAGGTATAAATTCCTTTTATAAACCAAGTTATCCGATGCTTTTTATCTGATTTTTTCCCTTGTGTAAGAACTATTAAAATATTTACCCTCAAAAAATCTGCCAAACTTTAGATGGGCATTGTAGGTCGTAAGCTGAGCACGTGCCATTTGTGTTAATAGAGGAGCACACTGTTTTGCAGTACATCTGTTTAATATTGTCTTTGGCTTAATTATTGTCATAGAAGAAAGGCTGATACCATGCTGAATATTTCCCCTCCTTTTCTTATACCAGATCCTGTTAAGGAGCCTAAACATTAGCAACTCTGCGACTAGTGTTCTAGAACTGTAATGACTTCCAACGGTCTTTCATAAATCAAATCGTTAATTTGGGAGTTCATTTCTAAGCATTGTGTGAACTTTTCTTCAGCTTATTCCTTTCATAATTTCTGTTCATTTTCATTGATGGCAGAAAGAGAGCCCAGAAGAGAATTGTAAGCAAGTTGTTAATTTTTGTGACAAAACATTTGCAACATTTCCATTACAAAGGTTCTAGTTTTTACAGCACACTCATACCCTCCATCATTTAGTGAATGGATTCTTTTGTTCAAATATCTTGGCGAGAACCTCCAGCAAGGAAGGCTGAAAGTGATCCAGCGTTTTTTTCATTAAATGCCAAGAACTGGACTCCCTTTTCTCTCCTTAATGAATGAGGACTGCTCATCCAGCGTGGCTGGGCTCTCTCTCCCAGATGCACTACTGGTATTGGCATCCCTGTCCACACACTGTACTGATGAAAAATTTATGCACCTCCGGAGTAGATATTTTTGCATGACTTCTTTAAAAACAGGGAAGAAATCACCTGTTTGGGTATTCTCCTTTGCCAGACTTAATGAGGTGAGACTTCTGCATGGTGTGATGCAGGATAAAGATACCTTCCTGTGCGGGGTTGGCAGGGCATGATCCATTGCCCCTTGGTTTTGGATCGTGCTGTCAAATCACATCTTTGCCACTATATAAATAACTTCATATGAAAAAAGAAAAGTCACTCTTTCTGATGCATTTTAAAATATGAGACAAAAATTTGAATCGTGCAATTTTTAAGCCTAGTCATAAAATAACAATCAAGCCTTGCAACAATGAAACATGTCTGATAAAAATACTGAAAACCTGAAGGAAAGGTTGGTTAATAATAAATGTAATCTCAGTGGTTCACTTGTAAGATATTCATGTCCCACTTGAGACTGTACTGCTTTCAAGATAGGAGAGCTGAAAAGAAGTATACTGTAAACATACATTATATATAGTTTGTGCATATATCTTTTTCCTATGCCAATCTAATAATGTGCTGTTATACTTTCAGCATAAAACAAAGAGAAACAAGTTCAGCAACTGATGAAAAAATAGATAACTTGTGTTGAAGATGAGTCTTTTGACCTTACTATATTCTATCTGTCCAGTGAACTTGCTCAGGAAGGGTTTATGTTTTGACTGCACTTCTCAGTGGAAATATCACAAAGTAGCAAGTGTAAAGCCAGTGAAGGGAAGTTTGTTTGTTTGTTTGGAATAGAGAAGTTTGTTAAAAATGTAACAACTCTCCAATAATAATGCCAGGAACAAAATTAAGAGGAAAATAGCAGGTTAAAAACTAAAGAACCTTACCCCCCCTGCCCCCCGCCTCTGATACCAGTCATTTATAAACTCAGTGGCTATCTTACCAGTGCAATATAGGACATTTCAGTCTGGAGCTACTGAGTTTAGTTTCTCCCTGTAACAAACGTTAATAGTCTTGTTATCTTTGATTAAATAAGTTTATCTGCCAGAGAACAGCAGATGGATTAAAGATAAGAAAACCAAAAACTTTTCATCTCTTCTAAATGACCTTTATTCAACTTTTTTTTTCCTTTTTTCATTAGTAATGTATAATAGTTTCTCAGTCTCTGCAGAATATTTTTCAGAAATTTAAACTTAATGTATTAAATTTAAATCTATTTCTCTGCTATACATACACTTAAGTTTATGTATATGTGTATATATTTTAAGGAACATATAGAGGTTGACTTATCTTGAAAAATAAGTATGTTACAGAACTGCATTATGTATCAAGACTTTCAAAATGTTTCATAGACGATATAGTCTAGGAGCATTTAATAGTAGTCATTCCTGTTCCAGACGATAGATCATACCAACTGTTTCTCTGAGACTCCAGTAGCAGCACAGTCACTATCTCAGGTCGCTGCTGCTTTTGGTGAATACAGGCGTGGAGTCATCTGACTGAAAAAAAAAGCACAAATGTCCATGGAAAAACGTGATTTCCCAAGCCACCTCTTGTGGTACTGTAAGACCCATGAAATTAAAAGAAAAGGGAAGAGAGACCGAGAATAGACCCTCAATGGGAAAAACTTTCACAGTATCTCTGCAGAATATTATAAATGATGTGCTTATGAATAACACATAATCATTGCAGAGATTTCATTTATTCATATGGAGATATTATTATGCAGTAAGTGCAATAGATACCATACACGTCTCATACATGGAGGTGAAAGTGATCTTTTTCTGCTCTTTGTGCCTCTTTGTTTTCTTTGAAAATATAAAATGTTTTTAGGAAATTTAAATTATTGAGGGTTTCGGGAGGGAGAGGCGGTTGTTTTTCTTTCAAGATTAGGAAACTCTAATAAGACAAATGAGGGAAGGTATTAAAAAGGCTATAGATAAAACTATTGCAATGTGAAGCTGACTGAATAACTATTGATCTTGTGAGAACTGGAAATTTAAAATCTGTCTCTGCACCAACTATAAAATAGGTATTAGATATGGATAACAATCTATATTAAAGGAAATATTAATGTGTTGATAGAAATGTGACGTAAAAGTATGTATATATTATCTGATAGTTGGTTCATTTAATAGAGAAATAGCAACATCATGGCTAACAAATATGATAAACAGGCTACACGCTAAATGAAGAACAGTATCTGAAAACCTGGCAAGACTGTGACAAGCCTTCCAGATAGCTAAAAAGCAGTAATGAAAGACTCTGTAGTCTTGTCATATTAGAAATATTCATAAATCCTGCATAATATGACAATGAAATGGTTTTTCAGCAGGATTAGGCAAGGAAGTGCAAAATTATTTATTTTTCCAGAAAATAAACTAGACTGCAAAAATGGGCAGGATGACATCCTGTCAGCATCTCTGAGAACTTTATTTAGCCCATGTCCTTCATATCTGATCCATATTCACAAATAAGGGTATTATGGAAGGATATATGAAAGTTTTCCCCATTACCTGAAGTTTGATACTGTGTCTTTACTTTAGTGTAAATGCCCCCTTAGCCCTGTATCTTGATGTAATACAGAGAGATATGTTGGGTTTTGTACTAGAAAATAGAGTAGATGCTTTCCTGCCTTCTCAGTCTCTAGGCAGGATACATAGCCTCCCGTCCATCCATCAATATGAATGATAACTTAAAACAAGATCTCCTTTTTTAAGAAAGGGCAAGTAAGAAAAAATAGTGTCGCTGGTTTGTCCTTGGTGCTCTTTCAGATTTTTTTTCCATACTCTCTCAAATGAGAGAAAAAAGAATAGTTTAATATGTTTTCATTTGGTTTTATGAGACACTAATAAAATATCATACTTGTTGCTAAGTTGAAGTCTGATAAATGAGTTATGAAAGTATGAAAATCGTGTTACATCACGAGCAAATTTTCAGGTAGTTATTTATAGGAGGGTTGTCAAGCAGTGAAAATGACAGGGATTTTCAGAAATTAGTTTTAGAGGTCAATGTGTATATTTTTCTCCAATATTTTCTTCATTATCGTATTTTTAAACATTCATCATAAATGTTTATCATAATTAAACAATTTCTTAGATAGCCAACTTCAAATTATGTTTATAGCAAGGTAATGTAAGAAAAGGTTATTAATTTTAAGGAGCTTTATTCAATTTCTGTTGTTCACATATTTAAGAGTTGGAATTTTCCCAGCAGTTATGAAAAGATAATATTTTTTTAAGGGACTTTTTGTTTTAGAAGCAAATATTAAGCAATTCATTAATAAAAAGCCCCACCTTTCTGCAAGTCTACACTTGATAACTAAATTTTCAAATGAAATCATGGAAGTGATGGAGATTTGAAGTAAGATTAAACCTGCAATTCCAAGTTGAACACAAGAAAATGCTAAGAATAGTCCTACAAATAGAAATGAATAAAGGAATAATTCTTCACATGTATTTTTCAAAGCTATGCTGATGTTTTTCATTTTGCCAATCTGTTGTTTGACATCAGTCATTCTCATTATTCTGAAACATTAATCCAGCAATGGCATCTCTGCCTTCATAAACGTCCTGGTGTGATTGCTGTATGCTATCACTGATGTCTGAGACCAAAATAATTTTAAGAAAAAGATATATATGTAGGATTTATAGGTGGAAAAGATGCATTTCAAAAAAATTTAGTCAAAAAAAATCATCAAACCCACTCATCTGAAATGGTTCGGGAAGTTTCTGGAATAACAGCCACGGAGAACATTTTCCTGGGTTTTGGCAAGAAACAATAGTGATTGACTGAACTTAGTGTCCAACTGCAAATGTTAGCTAGACACAACATTACTGCCAGCATTATAAAATCATTTACTGTGCAATCTGAGTAGTAAAGGTGACAATGGAAATTGGAGTTGAGAGCTATATGGCTTGCCAGGGACCCATAGCCACTCTTCTCCTATAAATCTTAATTTACTCGGTTTGGTTTTGGCTTAGTTTTATTACGGCATGCAAGTACCTTCTTACTTGTGAAATTTTCTCCAGTATGCTCACAGAGACAAGCACATGATGCCGTACTCTATCGCCTTATACTTGCAATTAAAATGGTCCTGAAGTAATGTGGAAAACACAGATATATATTAATCTTCTTTCAGTATGAGAAAATGCTGTTATTTATTCAGCATGGGTAATTAGTTTTAGTTATAAGAAATTCTAGGTAAGGTCTCTGAATGGAAGTCAAGAGATGCAAACCTGTTGTCTCTTTTAATGGGTTTTGTGTCCATGCAACGGGTGGTGTGTTAGGTATGTACATAAGGATTTAAATTAATCTGTGGTTATTACTCTATATTTGTGATTCAAGATGAAATAAATGTAACCTGTTACTTTTCAGTCTGCCTGCTGGAATTCTGAAACTGGTATCTGTAATTTCAAGTTAGATTCTTCCGAACTTTCTATAGTATTCAGACTGTATGCGTGTTCTGTGGGAAAAAAAGAATCTGTGCATGCACATGTTGAAAAGGAAGAGTTCCTGACTTTGTTGGTTAGCAGTTCTTAGAGAAGTCATTATCTATCTTCCATAATAATAAATTTTTACACGGTTTTTCTTTTTCACCTGAATGCTGTGAAATCCCCAGTTAGACACGTGTCCTGTGCCTTTGCTAACGTTAGGAAATCATACTCTCTTGCTACAATTCCCCGCAAGGAATTTACTATTTGTTAAATGTGAATAAAGGATAATTGGTGAATGTTTATGTTTTCAGCTCCCTAGACTTGTTAACTGAAGCTTTCTTTGGAGTTCAGTATCGCTTTATGAGTGCAGTTTTCATAGCGTGGACTATTATTTCATCAGCAGAACAGAAGTCTTGCTAATTTATTTTACCAATGACAGTGCCTGGTGGCTGGCACTTAGGCTTGTTTAAGCTATTGTATTACCATTTTCTTTAGCGTAGCTTTCTGCTTTATGCTGTGAGTAAATGTCATCTGCAGACAAATTAAGTATTTGTTATCATTTGCTGAAGCAAGAAATAAGAGAGCTGGAAGTCAGCTAAGTAGGCAGGACCACTGCAACAGTAGAAACCCAGTAAATATCACTTACGGTCAACCCTCAAAATACACCGGTAGAATGCAATAAAACTGAAATAGTTTCTCACAACTTCAGTGCATTAATAATACATAAACATTCAGTGGTGCTATCAAGTTATGTCTGTTCCATCAGCGTGATTAGGGAGAGCATCCATATTCTGGAGCCGAGCACGCTCCAGTGCAGGCGTGGCTATGAACCCTATCTTGCAGCAGGAGTTTTACCCTCTGCTTAACTGTGCCTCTGAACAAGCTTTTCTAGCCAGGCAGGTAATTAAACACATACATGATCTTTTAATACATCCTCCAGACTGGGAGTTTCTGAAGAATCCGACAGTCTGAGGTAACTTGTGTCCATGCAATACTGAAGTGAGTTTCTTATAGTGGCCTGTGGAAATGTCCTCTTCCGGATAATCTGCATTATGTTATCACTTGGAGAGGCAAAAGGATCTGTCTTTAAGATCCTGAGTCCCTTCAGAGTGGTTCAACATAGTCCTTGTTTCCTACTGAGCTCAATGGGAGTTTGATCAGCGAGTTATTAGCTAGAGGTGAAGGCTGTGCTTGTCAGAAAGTACTTTTTGTTCTGCAGGATTTGATCATGCCATGCAGAAGGACTTGCTCATAGAGGACACGGTGAAACCACTTACTGAGCTGCAGTTGATCGAGGCTAGCTGTCTGGCTGCTGCTTTTAATTAAATCGACCACCAGCCAAACAACTTGGCTAGGTTCCATGGCCTTGCTGCTTAGAGGCTTGGGGTTTTTTACCCCAGTTTGTCCAAGGATAATCTGAATGCTACAGCTTATTTGTGATTTTGACTAAATAGCACATTGCTTTACTCATGGTAGTTTTATTAATCTTTATTAAGCTCATGACCAATCTGGACATAGTCCCTTAATTTTGCTTTTAATTGTTTATTATAGTCCTTAATCGATAAAATCACCTTTATCATCGGCAGAGGTACTGTAAGGAACAAAAAATGTCTCAGAACAAAGACATTTTTACTGAATGGGCATGTTTGTTATAACGAATTGTAAGATAACTGAAAAAAAATGTAAACTTATTCAGTACATCGTTATTTGCTGGTAACTTGATGGATTAGCTTACAAATTATGGCGGTCAGACATACCCTATTATTTATACAATGGCTTTTTTAAAGAAAGTTCATTTTTAAGGTAAGCAATCAAGTAATTCCTTATATGGAGATGGGGGAATACTTAACCTTGAGCACAACAACATTAACTCCGGTGAGCTTAATGAATTATTCATGCTATTATCCACCTTGAGAGACATCAAATCGCTCTGCACTGTCTGCAAAGTGCAGTTTACGAAAAAATGATAGCTTGGTGAATTATATTTGTATATCTGAACATTAAACTAAAGACAGTACTGTGAAAAGGCATTGGCGGATGTACCTGTATAATCCATGCAGACACAAGGTCCTGCATGTCATTTCCTAATCCACTTGCAGTCATAACTCTTTAATAATTTGTTTGCAAGGAAAGACCTGATAGACAAAAATCATTTAATATTCAAAGATTCATATACCAGCAGTAGAGGATGTAATCACTGCAAGCACTAACCTTTTTACAAAGAAGCCATTCATTTTGGTTTCTGGAGTTCGGCACAACATCCTGAAGTAAGAAAAAGTTGCCTTTTTCTCTATTGTATTTAGTTTTTTGCAGATAGAAAACAAAATGCTCTTTGCCTTTCAGTACGCAATTCTGGAAGGAAAGTGACTATTTTAAAAGCTTGTTTAAGGTTTTGAGACTGGCGCTGGCATTCTTGTTGAAAATAACACAATTTAGTCTCTTCAAAATATTTTTCTGAGGTCTTCAGATGTATGGTCTTCACAGATATTTCCTGCTTTTCACCCCCCATTTGAAAGTCCCTGTTTAGCAGGTTACGTAGGTGCCTTACATAATTATGAAGCATACCGAGAATATCAGTTTCTGAGTTATGTGTGTGTTTATACACAGAGAACTTTATGCCAGACTTCCCTTATTTAAAAGCATGTATGTCAGTTATTAACATCTATAATATTATTACGGTTTATTTTGGAGAAACTTCATTCAAGGAAGTCATGCAAGAGACTGGGCCTTGTGGGATTCCTTTTCTGAGTTTATTTGTTTATAGTAAGGTATAAAAGATTCTTCAAATTCTAACTAAAACATCGTTTACACAGCAATTTGAGTGCCAGAGAGATGCACACACACACGCACGCGTGCACTTCACACTACAAGGACACATGGATGGAGTTTCTGCTTGTATTTTTTAGATTGTACACCCCTCGTGGTGTAGGTTAACAAATAAATTACCTCCATATTTTAATATCAAATTGCCATCTTGCTGGAACTACTGATTTCAGCAGGTTGCCTGTAATCAGCACAACCCCTTAACCAGCTCCCAGATCAGAAAAATGTAAACCGCTTTGACTGCAAAGGTTTCTACGTTGTAAATTCTGGAGCTGTGGCCCTCTGGGCCCATTGGCCGAGAGGCTTTTGCCCACCACCGTCCAGCCTGTGCTGAGGACAGCGTGGGAAGTGCTGCAAACAGAGCAAGCTTCCCTCCTTCCTTCCAGCTGCCTCATGCTGGCAAGAGTGTTTGCAAATAGCTCAGTTTTATACCAATTGAATACACATCTGGAGAGGTGTGCAGGCTATTTTTCTTAATAGCTTAATGTTTTTAAGACTTTTTGTATAGAAAAGTATGTATGTATTATATGCATAGATAGATGCATTTCTATTTTTAAAATACCATGAAGAATGTAATCAATTTTCAGGGAATATAGGAAAGAACAAGAATAAATATTACACTGTTTATCTTCTATTCATTAGACTGCTTTTTATAATCTAGAAAGGCTACCTGGATTAAGAAAGGCTTAACATATGATGAGACAAGGTTTGAATACAAAATTGCATTCCAGAACTTCCCCTCAGTAGCTTAAAGATATGTCTATGTACAAATATTTACACTTTTTCACTTTCTCTGTGGGCTTTTCATTCTCTGGACCTTAGCACAGAACTACTACACGTTTCTGTCATATTTATCATTAACATTTAAAAAATTGTATTTCCTAATCTTAGTAACTAACCTTAATGCTTAGAAAGAAGGGGTGGGGGGTGTTTGAAGAGGACATAATTTTACTGTCTGAATATAGATAGATGCCGAACTCCTGCAGAAAAAGATTTATCATTAACTAAAATTCAAAACATCAAAAAGATTCAAATTGAACCCTCTGGCATCTTCAGCTCCATATCAAGATGGTATTACCAATTTCTGAACATAGTCACTAATTGCTTTTGTCTGTGAAATGTCTTTTAACCCGTTAAAAACGCTCACGGCAAAACCCATGTATGTTATGGATTTACTTGCTAATACTTTGTAACTCACAAGATCTGATAACTATGATAAATCTCTAAAGACTCCTCTAATCTTTTCCTTGACTACTATGCTTCTAGCATTAATTATGATTTTTATATATCTAAGAATGCATTCACTAATTTTGAAATAGCCAAATAATTTAAAATCAAAATGCTCATGAAGAGCTATTTCCCGTCTGAACATAGAAGCACAGATACACTTTCGTAGCTATAGAAATAGAAATATCAAAAGTATTTTCTATAGTATATCAAAAGAAATATCAAAAGTAACAGATGGCAATTTGCATCCGTTCCAACTTTTGCCAAGAGACTTTTAATCGTAAGATGTAGAAGTTCTCCAGTCAATGTCCAGACTGGCAGGAAGATGTTGGTACCACTGCAAATCCTGATCTCTCAAATTATTATGTATGATAAGGAATTACAAAAAGAATTGTAAATATCAAACTTGAATCTATGTCACAGTGTGGACTCAAAGAGCAAATGCAGCATTGTATGTTTTTGCAGCAACCTGGAGTGTCCTGTGGGTTATTTTACAGTTCCTCATAAAGCATTTATCAAGTCTGCCATTACAAAGTATTTTTTATTTGGCTTTTCTTTGTAGAGCTAATTTCAGTCTTACGTTTTGACTGCTCAGTGTTTTTGGAAGATCTTCTGACTGATTTCAGAGCTTGTAATTTTAAAATTATGTTGTCTGGAATATAGAAGGCTCAGTAGGATAGCTGACAGTTGTGTATCTCTACAAAGAAAACTATTTTTTATAGTGATTTAAACAAAAAAATGTTTATCGGACTTAACCTTTTTGCCCGTAGAGATTTTGCTCATCTTAAAAGTGGTTGAGAATGGGAGGAAGTAGCTTTCCTTTTTCTCTGAATAGCAAATGAAATAGTCCGCAGAAGTGATTTATTTAATTCTGTAGTTGTTTGATTGGGGTTTTTTGTATCTCAACTGAGTGGGGCACCCCAGGTACCCTTTGTCTGACTCCATAGGTGGTATTCTGAATATTGTCACTGTAGCAAAAGAATTGTGAGTGGAGGATTAGTACATTGGGACTTAAAGAGGTGGTCTTGAATAGAACGGAACAGGACTAGGTAGCAAAACAGCCTTTTTGTTTGTTTTACAGATTTGATTATAGTAGCAGTTTGCATTAATCAGTTTAACACTAGAGTACAACTTTGCTGACTACATGAATTTGAAGAAATGATTACGTTTCCGTGCACCAAAGAGTAATATAGTGATTTTGTCTTTGTTTCCAGACTAGGTAGGAATTTCTTTGAGATAGAACTTATTAGAATAGGTTGTATGTGTACTATATTGTATATAATAGTATATTTATATGTGTATCAATATACATATATTTAACATTTGTTTTATCATCTCAATTCCCTTTATTAACTATGCTGTTTGTGATTTGTCAAAGACTTTCCAAAAAAAAAGGAGGGGGAAATATTAGCTAAAATAGGAATGAGAAAGGCATGTTGACACAGATTCATTAGAGATCATACAAGTATTTCCCATGATTCATCCTATATCAGGAAACTTTCTCAAAAGTTTGGAAGGTATTTTGGAAAAAATATTTATCTTTGGTGTTTAATGTACCTTCAGTATATTTGACATATGTTTAAATACAAATCTAATAGTATAGAATGAAAACATCAGTGCCACCTGAAGAGATTTAAAATAGACCTATCTGAAAATCTCAAATGCAGATTCTTTTTAATTTCAATCACAATAGTACCAATGGGAAGAAAAAAAAAATTGTTCAGATGCTTATCTTGAAACAACAGAGTGAAAACAATTTCCTAATTGTAATAAATCACTCTACTACTGTACAAAATACTCTGGAAAATATCTCTTATTAAATAATATGTAACAATCTGTTCCTTTGCTTTTACAAATTCCAATAATTTCTACCAAATTTTCTTTTTATTAATGTCTTCTATCTTATATTCTTTGACTGACACCCCAGTGTACCTACTGAGGTTATGAATGATCAACTGCAAAGCAGAAGTCACACGAAATGTGTATGTGCACCAACCACATTTTTTTTAGGGTTTTTATGTTTGTTGGTGTTCGACTTACTCTTTTTTCCAATCCGAAACAAAACAATATCTACTTAATTTTCCTTTGCAAGTAGACGTGAGGTAAAAATTCATTGCAGATACTCACAGATAGCACATCATATTGAGAAATATATATCTATTGCATTTATCCCATTACTTTGGAGTAAGGTCATCTATTACAGCATGTTATTGTAGGTTGTATATGTTGTTAGGTACTACTGGAATTGATTCCTTGATTCACAGAATTAATTTTGCAAAATATATCAATTTCAAAATTGATGATTTTCTGGTGAGTAACAGGCATGATTAGCATAAGATAACAAAGATAAAATAAATTAGATCAATTCTGGGGATGGGGGAGAAAAAATACTCTTCAAATTCAAGATGACAGGTTTATGCATTGCACTTTAAAGCAGACTCAGCAGATGGACATATTCAGTCACGTACAGCTACCTGATATTTGGTTGTCAAAGACCTTGGACTGTGCTGGAGCAGACATATTTACCTCTCACATTTACAGAAGGGTCAGGACTGAGGTCACGAACAACAGAGTGAAAGAAATCTCAGACTTTGCCTGCCAGCATTGTAGCTTGGGATGCAGCTCTGTTCTGTCTGAGTTCAATTTCTAATGCTCCCTGACCCTTACTCTGTTATAAATAATCAGAAATATTCATTACAGAATGGCAATAGCTTTGGAGAAGTGATAGAGTATATATTATAAAAGGAAAAATACATCCAATTCTCATAACTCCTTGCAAATTGTATTGGAAAGCCTTCAGCTGAATATATTCACATCCTGCTTTAAGAAATGCTACAAACAATGTGATGAGTTGAATTATCCTCAAATAATTCAGCTCATGTGGACGTGTGTGTACCTATTTCACAGTGCAGAGAGTTATCATTTTCTGTTTTCAGACTGATACAGCATATTGCAATACTGGGAAAAAATCCTTTAATTTAAGGTCATGTATCGCTATTAAATTCATAAAGTCATATAGATTGAGGAGTGCTAACATGGTACTGCTTTGTTTTTTTCTATTTCTGTGTTTCTTTGATTTTCTCTGTAAGCTTGAAACAATAGCATTTACTGCCTGGAAAAGTCTACTTTTCCAGGAATTAATGAAAAAAAAAAAAAAAAATTTGATTCCTGGCTTTGATTCCACAACTCGGACACTTGCAACAGATGCAAAAGAAGAATGTGCTCTTGGTAATGTTGTTCCTTTGTATTCAAATGTAGTGAAGGGCACTATAGAAAGAATCGTGAGGCTCTTTTTTTGTATGAATATTGAATTTTGGGGATGGCTTGCTTTGGGTAATTTTCCATTTGTTCTTGTGAAACTTGTTACATTTTCTGTTTTTTTTTTTCTCTGCAGCCATAAATGATAGAAACACTGTTGGTTTTAGAACTCTTACTGCTGCTTTGTTTTTCTCACCACAGAAAATGAAATTCCATAATGCATTTGCAAGCTGATGCTTTAATAAAAGAAACGAATTGTACAAGAGCAAGGAATGCAAGATTAAAAGGCTTATTCAAGCTATGTTATGGTCTGTAACATACTGTACAGTTGAAGTTCTGATAGGAACGCAAAGTAAAATTTTCTTTTCTGTTCAGTGCAACACAAGAAAAGCATCTATTAGGTTTTGTTATTTAATTTAATTTTTTATTAATTTAATTTATGAAATATCTGCCTTCAATTTCAACTTGCTGCTGAAAAGAAATAAAACCTTCCCTTTTCTGCTTCAAGCACCAGTGGAACTTACTCACAACTGAGTTCCCATTCCATGCTTTAGCTCTTCAAACTCCTGTGCATTTATCATTATTACTATTAATATTCAGAAAAAAGTCATAGGTTATTGGGAATGGCACTGTAGTCTGTACGCAGTGTTTTCTAAAACATGAAGCACAGCATTATATAAGTCTGAGAGCAATATTTTCTATTTTGTAATTGTTCCTATTTTTTACGCTTCTATTTACTTCTATATTGATTTATATTTGTTTTGATTCTTTAATAAGGAGGGACAATTCTGACACCTACAGTAGAATGAAAGCTAATCATGTCATACGTGGCAGTGATTAGCAGAGGCTCCAGGCTTTACCTGAGCCTAGGTAAGGAGCGTCTGCAGCAAGTGCTCTGGCAGATAGAGATGGAAGGTTACTGTTCTTTCTACATAGACAAGTCTGTGTTCACAGGGAAGTAAATGCAGATGGGAAATTACATCACATTCAGTGATCCATACTGATTCCCCATGTAGATTCTCTATGTTCAGTGTTGTTCACTTTTGAAAAAGGAGAGTGAGCTGTTACAGAGGGTTCTTACGGCACATTAACAGTGTCCACAAGTGGAATAAGTGCAGAGTCCTCTATAAATTTACAGCCTTATTTACTGCATAATAAGTTCCCAAGGGAGATAAACTCACGGGTGCAATGATCTGTAGAGGCTAAGAAGAAATTGGAGGCAAGCGGACTCACCAGTGTTCTTCAACTGATTACTCATAAACCTTGGAAAAATACCATTTTAAACTCTGAGACAGCCTAATTTTATCCAAACAGGGCACCGTTTTAACTTCATTTACCCTAGAAATCTGGTAATTTATGTGATGTTCCTTTGCAGGAACAAAAATCTATCTTACACTTAACTCTTTTTGATAATTAATTCTCTCCCATCTGCTTACAGCTGGTATGGTAGAAATGTGCTCACATTTCCTTATTTGCTCATGCCTTGGAGTCATCTTTTTATATAAATAGCTGTGAATCTCCCAATAATTTTGAAATGAGCCTTTTTCAGTTTCAGGCCAGCATGTCCAAGTCCCATTCCTTGTTGCAATTTTTAGTATGTTGTTAATGGAATGCAACCTGACCTTTTTGTACTATTTAATAGGAAGGTACAAATTTTAATTCATATATGATCAATCCTGCATTTGAAATAGATTTATAAGAGCAGTGTCATCACATTCACATAAACAGAAGCATCATACCTCCGAGTTTGTCTGTTTCCTTCTCTCCAAGAAACTTCTTTTTGCAACCAGGCAATAATTTCCACCTAATAAATAATTCCAGAGTGTTGGTGCTCTAACCAGCTTAGTTTATTTAACACGAGATGAGGCACTCCATATTTCCCCTTGCCCTGGGTAATGCATTGTGCATTTGTGTAGGGTGGGTTTTTTTAAACATTTCTTTGAAGAGTTATCTTTTGACCCAGTTTTCAGGGTAAATGTATCCAACTTTTGCCTTGCCTATCTTATTTATTGTAAAAGCCTGCAACAAGCCAGGAGAAAATTCCTCCAAAACAAAATAATACAGGAACAAAGTAGCTGGCCACAAACTGGGCTGTTCTTAAGGCCTCGGCAAATGAGCTACGTTGACTTAGGATTCATTGCAGCTTTCCTGCCGTATTGTAGTCTGCAGGGTTGGTTTGCTGCTTACGCAGTGAAATAAGCAACAGTCTTACAGTGGAATGAGAGCTCTAAACATGTGTTTGATGAATAAAATGTGCGTATGCAAGATGTGGATGCGCATGTTGTCTGAAAAGATATATTTGGCCTTTGTAATTACAGCTTCCAATCACAAAGGTTTTACTTGGATTTTGCAGAAGATAAGGTGACGGTGTTTAAGGAGGTCTAATTTTCAATTAGGCTTTTATCTATGGTATTTTATTACTTTTTATCTCTCGTAACTTGTGACAGACAAGTACTGATATGTATTTATATTTTTAAATATTTGATACTTTTTAATATCGTAAACATTCCTCTAAAATTATCCTCACTGAACCCAGTATTGACAACTCTGGAAGTCCTATTTTTCAATTAATGCTACACTCTGAAAAACGCATCAGTCCGTATTCATGTGCTGTCAGCTACTCTGATGAGCTGTTCATTTGTCACAGTAACATATTTTTCTAATGTAGTTAAGACTTGTCATAAAAGGACTTGAGGTGTTCAAATAGCTTATATTTAGTTAAATAAAAATTCTAAAAAATAGTTTTTAAAAAACCCTGGAAATTTAGCTGTGTAAAATTAAATGCTACTTAATGCTACTTTTGGATGAAATCACATATTTTGTTGTTGCATTTTCAAATTAAATTGTTCAATCTAAAAAAACAAAATGAAGATACATTTTGAAATTATTTTAAGTAAATGTTTTGTTATTTAAATGTCAAAGTCTTCTATCTTTTCAGGGTGTTTTGGCTTTTACAAATAACAATCAATGAAATGGCTGGGGTTTTTTTATAATTTGAGAGTAAATATAATTCCAGGTAAAAATATCAAAGCTTTTCTAAAATCAGTGGAAAAGAAGGAGGTTGATTTTTCTTTAGATCAAATAGTCTGTTCTCAGACAGGACACATGGCAGGGATCCTAGCCAAATGCATGGCAGTACAGATACTATTGAATGTGACTACAGGAGAAGTATAAATCAAACCATGTTTCCGGTTGCTTTAACTTGTTCTGCCCACTTGTGAGGAAGGCAGCTGGCTAATTCATGCTGTGGCATGTATAAATGTGGATTAAGGTCAGCTTTGGTTACTCCTCAAGTACAAAACTGAATTGAATATTTCACATTTCATTGTCCTCCATACGCAAACCTCTCTAACAAGTACTCTTTCTATTTATACGCTAAGAAAATCAACACTTTTGTTTTATGTACTTTAAAGTTAATTTCTGCTGCAGAATGTAAGCCATAGAACGAATGAAATAGCCGTTGTGAATTTCGGCATATTTTGCTGAAAATACATACTATTTTCAGCACTTGATACATACAACGTACCTTATAAAACCTTCTAATTTGCAGGGATCTGGCTGAGCACAATTGACAGCCTGATACCAGCTAATGAGATTTGGATATCTGACTTCAAGTAGTTATGGTTCAGTAGCTGCTGTTTGGTCTGGAATGTGTGGGGAAAAATACTAAACTTGTGTCAGGAGTTTGCGCAGTTACTGTTGTAGGTCAAGTAACATCATAGTAAAACATCATCATTTCCTAAATTTGCTGCTCCATGTCATGTCCATTGGTGACAGTGACTGGGTCATTTTCTCTGATCTTTGTTTATACAGTCTCAATTTAAGTATACTTTTCTGCAGTTTCTAGATGGATGTGTTTAATTTCTATCTTTAGGAAGACAAATATGCAGATTTCGGAGATACTGTTCTAGTGGATTTTAAGAAGGCAGGAATACTTTGTAATGTCATATTGGTGTTTTTTCTTATTGTAGTCATAGTGCAGTGACTTAGCTTGTTTAAAGAAATGCTTTTTCAAAATAAGGCTTGATCAGTGTTCTTCCTGACTTTTTCCCCTAGTACTTCCAAGTACTTCATAAACGCTATTCAGTTTATCTCCATAAAACTTCTTGTGTGGTTTGCATCGGGTTGCATTTTAAAGCTGGAAACACAGGCACAAGAAGACTTCATAAGAAACTTCTATCATATAGAAAGTCTGTGATAGACAGGAAATTGTCCTTACTGTACCCCAGTTCTTTAATATCAGACTGTTCATACTATTCTGACTGGTTTCAGCTAATACAGTGTATAATGACTGTGGCAACTCCATAGTTAAACAAACAACTTAAATAATCTGTTAATAGGAAGTTTTACTTCATTTAACAGTCCCTCTTTTGCTTTGATTCATATTTCTTCTTTTAACAAAAGCTCCTTTAATTACTTACATCTACTTCTTTCTATTTATTGTTTTTAACAGCTTGTCTTTATTACTGGTATTCTAGCCATAAACCTCACTGTAAGCTTTGCAATTAATGCTACACAAAGTGATGACTTTCAATAAGAAATTGGGATTAATTGCAAATATTATTGTCTAGTTCCAGGCTTTGATTTGATTGCCTTATTGTCAGATGAATAACTTATATGGCTTTAGAAATGAGTACATTTTCCTTTGCTTATTTAAAGGTAGACTGGACAATTTAGCAAACCAAGGATTTTGGGAAATACCTTTTCCTTCTTTGTATGCAAGAAATGAACATCAGAGTAATCATGTTTTAGGAGCTCTTTACAGTACATAGAATAAATTCTAAGACTTTATGCTTTTTGTTTTGTAATCCATCATTGAATAATAGTTTATATAAACAAACTACATAATTTTCAATATTCTATTTGTGAGATTAAAATCTTAATGGGATCTAAACGATTGTTTTCTTATCTTTTTTTTTTTTATTTGTTAAATGTAGATTAAAATGTAATTGCAAGAAATACAAATAATTTTTTAAAAACCTGATAGCAAAGTATAAACATAAAACTGTGATAAACTCCAAAAAATTACTATGTAATTAATTAAGTTTTATAATTAGCCTTATAGGTTTCTTGGGAAAACCCACCTGGTGAGTAAGATTTTGTACTTTCTTAATTTATATTACCAAGTTCCAATTTCATTTCAAGTCATTGCAGAGGTAGACTACAGAGGACTTTGATATGGCTGCTTAGTCATAGAACAGGAAAAGGGTATCGTGAGGCTCTTGTTTATACTACGCTCTGGTGAGACCCCACCTGGAGTACTGTGTCCAGCTTTGGAGGTCTCAGCACAAGAAGGACATGGACCTGTTGGAGCGGGTCCAGCGGAGGCCACAGCAATGCTGGGAGGGCTGGAGCCCCTCTGCTGTGAGGACAGGCTGAGAGAGTTGGGGGTGTTCAGCCTGGAGAAGAGAAGGCTCCGGGGAGACATTATAGTAGCCTTCCAGTATCTGAAGGAGGCCTACAAGAAAGCTGGAGAGGGACTTTTTACAAGGGCATGTAGTCATAGGACAAGGGGTAATGGATTCAAGCTGAAAGAGGGTAGATTTAGATATTAGGAAGAAATTTTTTGCTGTGAGGGTGGTGAGCCCCTGGCCCAGGTTGCCCAGAGAAGCTGTGGCTGCCCCATCCCTGGAGGGGTTCAAGGCCAGGCTGGACGGGGCTTGGAGCAACCTGGTCTGGTGGGAGGTGTCCCTGCCCAGGGCAGGGGGTGGGACTAAATGAGCTCTAAGGTGCCATACAACCTAAACCATTCTATGATTCTATGATCTGTGTTAATTATTATTATCATGCAGTCCATAAATAATTTCTTACTCCTCCTCTTTAACTATATAGAGACTGGTTCAATAATTCCCATGCAATGAAATCTCTAAAAGTACAAGTATTACATTACTGGTGGTGGCGATCCAGTCCACTACATTGAGTCAACACTTACAAATATCCCTCAGATTTCAAATGGAGTTCTGATTAAAACCTAGAATTCAGATTGTCAAGTGCCAGTTGGTTCATAATTCCCAAAGAGCACATGAAAAATCTAATCTTCCCCCTTTTTTCTGATCCTTTAGGTGGCAGCATAGCAGATGCAAAGCTTTGTGCTGCTGAAGCACCAGCTGCAAAGGATACCTTCACTGGGTCAGCTGTGCAGGGCTGCCCTGCTAGTTGGGGCATTAAGAATGTTATTACCCTTCCCTGCTTATATGGGTAGCCTGCTCCATTACTCAATTTTTTCCTGATATCTCTTTACCGAGGTTAGATGCTTCTAAAGTTCCCCAAATTGCATGCATGCTACCACTTAATCATAACAAAAAATTTTTAAAATTAACTTTTTTTCTGAAGTACTACAGAGAGATTATTCCATCTTTATTTGTGCAACAAATGAGGGCAGCCAACAGGATTTTTGTATATGGAAAGTCAGCTTCAAATGTTATCCTAGTAACAACTCTTTCTGGAACTACCGAAGCAAAAGTTGTTGATAATTATAATGAGGCTATTAAGCCTAGTCATGAGTTTAGTTCCATCAGGAAAAGTTTTAGATTATTTTCTCATCTCTTCTGTTCTGTTGAGAATAATTAGCGGAATGATAATCTGCTTACCTAAAAGAGGAATAATAACTGTTTTCTAATCCCAATACAGTGTGTGATTTAAAACAAAGCCATTACACTTTGGAGTGGTTTGTGGTTGTTTTTTGTTTTTTAAATTAGAATTTGGAAAGCCATCAGTGTAAAACAAGTGATACGGTCAGTTAAGTTGTTTTGGGCTGCTTTTCATGACCACAGTGCCACTGAGCTTTCTTGGCTCTCACATCTAAGTCTACAAAAAGTTCCAGAGGCTTCCAGATATGACAGATTTGCAACTGCAATTACAAGGATAAGTCCCCAGCACTGTTCAGGTATGTGCTTAACATGGCATTAAGTCATAAGAAGTAGTAGTAGCCTTGCCCTTCTGATTGTCATTGCAGCTGAAGTACATAGAAGCAGACGCCAAGGACACTTCGAGGACTCCTATTTGGAAGTGAATAATCTGCTACATTAACAACAGCATTATGTATTTGCTGAAGATACAGAGATACCTTGTAATGTTTATGACTAGGAATGTCTGCTGTCTAATGCTTCAGCTGCTTTATACATGGCAAAATCAATAATGGTCTAAGACAGTTTTATAGTTTTAAATATTTTAGATACCTGTGCTGGTGCAGAAGCTTGTTGTTTCTAAGGAAAGAAGGCATGCATTTGGCGTCTTAAATGCTATAGGCACTACATACAAGCTATTATTTCTTCTGGAAGCACAAAAAGATATACATGCAGAAAAATTTATGTCACTGTGTTCCTGGGACAAGAGAGAGAAACAAAATGGCTAATTTCTGAATTTGTTATTACTAGTTTTTCGGTCACTCATAGGACTAGGTGCTTTGTTTCATGACAGCTTTTGGTGACTAGGAGCAGAGTGATTTTGGTGTTGTTCTAAAGGTGTTTGGGGTTGGTTTGAATAGCTCTTTGTGACTCAGCTCAGCTTTTCTGGTGCTTTCTCAAAAAAGGTGCTGATGTAAATCACAGCCAGAAAAAGACCATGATCGCTTTAAAATATTAAGGTTTTTATCATAATTTTTGCTATTGCTTAAAAAAGGTTTTGAGGCTGTGTTTACTAGAGTTGATGTGCACCTTGGAGGTGTCTAAAACAAGACAGACTGGGCCCTGAATTATGCCGGACAATTTTGTGTTATTTACGTCCTACTTAATTTTGATGGGATCACGAGAAATTACCATTTCTTTTCTGGAGCACTAACCAGTAGCTGTGCTTAGGTTCTTATAGTTTCTGGCAGGAAGTTGCTATTTACTCTGGCATTGATAATTACAAGTTACAATTTGAAGGACACCATGGGGGAATTCTGTGTGTACTAAAAACAAACTCCATATTACAATAATGACCATGTTTTCATGTAGATAATAAAAAAAGGACTGGTACCACCCTGCTGCTATCTGAAGGAAATATCAGTTTCTTGCTCTAAGTACAGCAAAAAGAAAAGATAATTTGGAATTAAAAATAAAAGATCTATGACTGGGTGACATAGATTATGACAATAAAGCGTACATTTAAACTAGGTTATACATATAGCAATCAGCATTAATTGTGGAAAAAGGTACTGATAAAATTCTATGTGCTTTTTAACACTTTATTTCTCCAAAAGAACTAAACATCAATACTGATTCTCCTCCTGTGAATGGTAAATATAATATATTTTTGTGGTAATATTAGAATAACATTTCTTGTCATGGTTTAATGCCTTGTTTCTGCATCACTAGGGAAGCTGCTTAATATGAGCAGAACAGCAGCAAAATTGTTAATAGAAGAAAAGCGGCTCACAGTGTAATGCTTAAACAAGTACTATTGATAGAACAAACAGTGATCTAGCCTTGTAAAGCACCACCTTCTAACTGAAGAAGCTTGCTGGTTTTATGTAAATTTTTACAGAGAAACAGACCATGAAATATGTTCTCTATAGAATACTTTTGCAGAAGATGGAGTATGTGCTTGCTGAGAAATGGATGTCTGAGACTGCAGTGAAGATGCCTGGTGCATTTCTTGGTAGACTGTTTGTGGGAACTCCTTAAAAAGACCCAAAACACGAGCACTTCATGTTACCCAGCTGTTACCTTAGGCTGCTTTACCTAACTGCTTTGTAAATGCTGTGTTTGTGCAAGTATGTAGCAGTTTTAGGTTTCAGTGTGTTGACAAGTCAGACAATAGAGCAATTTCTTTAACGTATTGTAGGTACAGTCTTGTTTTGTATTCACTAACTTGTGTATCATATTTATGTCCTTGTTATTTTAACATCTGTACATGACTCAGAGAGATCAGAGGTTATATTAAGGCAGTTCGTCTCCTGCAAAAGTTACAAAGCAAAAATGATTACATACTGAAAAACCGGTTGTATCTAATTGCAGGAATAGTGTACTTTCAAAATCAATATCCTTGAAAGAAAAAAGAATTAAAAGCAATAATAAAATCTATTAGAAGTTAAATTGCTATGATATATTAGGGTATGTTACTAAAATGGCTTCCTATCTTTTCAATGGTGCATTGAAAAGTAAGGCAGGATGGATGGATGAGTCATAATATCCATTATTAAGAAATGGTTAGGACTCACCAATATCCTAGGGTCATTAGGCAGCTTAATGGGAAATATTTCTAGGTCCAGAAAAGGACTGTCTTGCCCCCGTACCTTCTCATAACTGGGTGGAGTATCTCTAGCAATGCCTCCTTGTAGTCCAATGGGAACACAGTATATCTTAGATTATGTATCATCCTCCTTAACAGGTAAGATACAATGCTTTCCTGAAAGAAGTAAAATAGAAATAAGGCTTTCAAGAAATGATTGGAATGGCTACCCCGCATGAAGAAATGCAAAAGTGAAGTATGTAATGAGAAAGCAGAACTTAATAGAATGACTAGCATCTATTCTGGCAAACTTCATAAAAATTGCCTGAGTGTAAATATGTTCTTCTATACATTTTCTTTTAAAAGTTTAAGTGGGAAATATATTTTGCAAAGCAGATGACATAAATACACATCAATCATAATTGTCTTTTGCTTTGCCTTAATCTGATAATATTTTCTTCTTACCAGTACTGCACTGATTTTTCTTTCTGTTAAGAAACTGTTGTATTTATTTATATGTTTCTTAATTGCTGAGTTTCTATTTTAAGAACATGGAGACAAGGGCTACCTATTTCTTCTGATGCATAGACTTAGAGTGCAATGCTACGTTAGCACACTATGGACCATCAGTGGAATGAAGGTGCAGATTGGAACGCTTCTCATGTAGGTTTAAGAGTATTTGGGTATAAAGATGATTTACATAATATTTTATAAGGGTGGATAGATAGCAGGTTGCAATTCAATTTTCCATTTTTTCTTTAATTAAAACTTAAGCCCACACCAGGTCTGATTATGTCAATGAAACAGTATATGTTACAATTTTGTTAAATCAATAAATTCCAAACTGAAAATTTCCTGTAGAATTTTTCTGACAAGGTTTCTTGTAAAGTGCTATCAGTACTCTGAACTACTGGGTCCTAACTGCCTCAGACTGCTCATCAAAAATTTGTGAGTCCCTTTAATCTTAATTTCTCTCCACCTTAATTCCTCTAGTTCTTGTCTGTCACACATTTCATCTCACAAAGACTCCACAAAAGTAGATTCATTATTATTAGTGAAAAGTCAGGTACCCCAGTGATGAATGTCAAAAAGTGGTAGTAAACAGGTGACTAATTCTCCCATCAAGACGTGAACAGATCTGTGCTGAGAACTATTTGAAGCGTGCAGTAAAAATCACACACTACTGTCACACACTAATGAAGACACACCAACTAAATGAACTAAACATTAAATAAAAACTCTTCGTCCAAGACCATATAATGAATAACTATATAAACTGCTTACATACAGACGCCTCAGAGGTTGCAAACACAAGCTTAATTCAGGCATGTCATCTCTTTGAGTACTTGACTTTTTCAATCTTAACAGTGTTCTCTCTAAAATTAGTGTGTGAGGGAAGATTGGACAAAGCTTACACATTTCTACAACATGTGGGAAGCTACATACCACAATTAGTAACGTTAAAGTATTTTTTTAAAACTTGCAGGAAATAAAAAGAGCACAAAGTGACAACTATAGCAATTAAAATCCATTCTGCCAACATCATATACTGTTGTAGTGTGCTTATGACTCTAGTTCTTCATTACCTAGACTTCTTTGGGCTACTGACATCTCTATAATTAAACAAAGTTTGAGAACTATCTTAGAAATAAAGACCTGGCAAAATGTCCAACAACCTCCCACTCTCCCAGCTTTAGGCACAAGCATGTAGAAAATGACACGTATGTGGACAATAATAACAAAAGCTACTTAGCAATTTTTTTGTCTTAGCAATCACCTTGGATTGAGGCTGTTTTCTTTTTACACCACAATAAATAATACTGTATTTAAATAAGAAGGCAAAAATGAAATGAGAATGCATAAAAGAGTAAATTGTGTATGACCCAACCAATGAACAGTGCAGACAGTACATGTTCTGAATAAAAGTTGAGGTAGTTAGCTCCCTCTGAAAACTAATGTGGTGCTTATGAATAACTCTTGGGAATGAACAATGGCAGATAAATGGTTGTTTCTGCCATTGCGGTTTAGATTCTTAACCCTCAGAAAAGAAAGACAAATCACATACAGGATTTTTAAAAGCCTTGATGGAATTATCATCATGTTTCTCTTAATATTCCTTGAGGTAATCATCCCATAACTCACTTTTAAATGAGCAAAAATCTCTGCTCTTTTTAGAAATAGTTTCGGTGTGTGATACAGAAAAGACAGTCTTACAAGAAAAATTTCTTCATTTTCTTTCTTTACTGAATTAGAACTGCCTGTATTTAAAGTGCTTCTCTGGTTCTGCATATCATGGTATCAAAAAGTTTGAGTCTGCTGAGGTGTGAGAATCATTAAAGTGATATAATTTATGAGATCACCATGGATCTGTAATTTGCATTCCTGACTGAGCAGTTTGGAACTTGGAAGTTCAAATAAGAACAAGTTCAACACATCTGTCTATTCTCCACCTAAATGGACAGAACGAAAGAAAGAAAGAACGGAGATTTAATTATTCTGTAAAATGTAAACATTACTAATAGGCAATGAAAAAGACCTAAACCAAAACTGAACTTAGAAAGAACGTGGAAGACCTACAGGCAATCTGGATATGCCGAAATACTCCACTTCGTATGGCAGTTTCCCTTTGTATTCTTTCTGATGTATGAGATACTTCAGATAATGTACAAACATCTCAGACACATCTGTGAGCGCAGCAAGTATCCCACAATTGTATCTTAGATAGGATTGTAAAGGAAAGCATTTTCACTTACCATATTGCTCCTAACTCAACTTCTTGTTCAATTCTTGAACCTGCAGGTTAGTCATTATTTTTTTGGTGATTACGTAGTGGAATCTCAGTTTCTTGCATTGTTCTGTGTGCATGCAAGATAGAATCAACAACACGTACTGACTGCTGAGTAATGTAATTAACAGTTAATCTTGGATAGATCTTACTGTGAATAATGGTTAAAAAAAAAATCAAAGGTAGGTTCCACATAGAACCATCCAAACTTGAATTTACTTACGTATTTGTGAGCAGAGATGTCTATTAACTGCATCACTTGAGTATGTAGATTACATGTTGTCTTTAGTAGAGATCCTGCTAGTTCATGGTTAGTGTACAGTTTGTCCAGAAGTGAATTTGGTTTTTAATTAAGCCATCATAAATAAAGGAAATAACAGGAAAGCCATATGACTTTCAAAAAATACCTTGTCTATTTCTAATAAATCTGAAGGTGTAAAACGGTATAACTTCTAGTAAATGTAATTAATATGCTTTCCTTTTTTGCAGTGTTTCCATATATCTAGTACATATGGAAAATACCTTTCTGAGAAAGTCAGGATCAGTCACTTCAGAAAACGCAAAACTCAAAGAGGTTGTTTGTTGTCTATTGAAAATTTTCAGAGAGACTTGTTATTGCCTTCAGCGGAAGATAAAAGGTTCTTACTACAAATACGTTATTTAATGAGTTGACTTTTCCAATTTTTAAATAAGTTCTCTTTAAAATATTTTAAGAAGTGTCAAAAAATTCACATTGGATAGTATGAAAGCGGGGGGGTAAGTACATGAAAGAGAATGTGTTTGCACACAAAGAATGAGTGTCAGTTCAAAGATACCTGTGACCTTCCTATTTAATGAACACAAACCAGGCATAGTTCTTTTTTATAATTGCAGTCAGACCAGCAGCAATCTGAACTAATGTTATTCTTTATTCTCTAAGTGCTCTGATTGTGGTGAAAAAGCAGCAAATACTCTGCCAAAGCAGTGTGCCTAAGATGAGGAAGAATAATGGTAGTTCAAAATTACAGTACAAATTGTATGTGGTTATAAGATGCAAAACATAGCAGAAAGAACATCTAGTCTGACGGAGATCTAAAGGGAAAGCATTACATTCTGATTCTTTTCAAAACTGTCTTTTAAATCCGGGGTAATGTAACTCCGCTGTTTTTTACAAGTTCATTTTTCAGTAAGGACTACGGATTTTTTCAGGCATTCTCCCGTTTCTTGAGAAAGCGACTGAGTGCTATGGTGAGCACACCAGCTTTGAAATTATTTCTTTTAATTAGGCTAGCAACAATAAAATTCTTATTCAGCTGAATGATATTGTATTATATCTCTTTTTAGTTTTATGTATCATCAAGATATACCAAAAAATACCTGTTTTCAGTTGAAAAATGGAAAAACTCAGATAGAAAGAATTTAGATACCTGAGGTCACACAAGATACCAGTGGTAGATTTAGAGATAGCAACTGCCTCTCCTGATTCCTGTTCCTTAACTGTTATTTACATTGTTACAGTATTTTATACCACTTCTTCAGAACAGTATTCAGTAAGTTTTGTCCTTCCCAGGATAAAAGGCAATGAGAATTCAATTCAAAAAGAACATCTTTAAAACATAATCATCACAACTTTCCTCTAGGAAAAGCTAATGTAGCAAAGGTTTTATATTTAAGAAATATTATTCTTTATAACAGCAGTACTAAATATATAGCTCATCTCTGTCAATTTATGCATCCGTAATTAGTAAGATTCAGCCATTAGGCAGATACAATGCAATTTTTAATTATTTTATTGGTGAAAAGCCTCCTAATTACTGCGTAGTGGTTCTGGGCATTCAGTGCACTGCTCCTTTAGTAGTGCTATTCACTAAGTAAGATTTAGTTTACCTACTGTATTATTATAATCTCTGGTTGTTTTCACTGGAATATTTCGTCACACAACAAACATTCCAACATGTGTTCTCCCATGTGAATATATTTTTGCCAATCTACATCTTCCTCAATTTTTATAAAGAAATGTAAAAAATTTTCACTGGAAGTAATATCCTTAAAAGTCCTTTTTGGAGCTCTTTTTATTCTAATTTTTAGACAATTGCGCTTTTTCCCCAATAATGTGAGATGAACTGCCTGTGACATTGGGTTCTGACTTGTTTCCAGTGTTTTATTTAGAATACCTGAGTTATATCCTTAGATTTCATTAGATTTCCTTTTTCAACATCCATTTCCTGAATGACCTCAACAAACAGTTTGCCTTCAATCAGCAGGACTGCTGAAAAATTTATTTGATCTTAATTATATGTTACAGAATTCCACATTTTCTCAAGTGTTTTATGCTTATTGGCCTTTAAAGAAGCATGGCAATCACAGCATATATTGGGTTTTGTGAAGTACTTTTGCAGACTTCTGTCTTCAGGATGCTATTCAAAACTAAAATGTGTATAAATCAGGATGTTTATAAAATTTTCCATTTGCTCTCGCACACTTTTTAGTATTATTGCATGAAAAGGATTTTCTGTTAAAGGAATTTCTGTTTCTAAAGGATTTTAAAACGTTACAAAGTTAGTAGATTTGTGGTCTCTGTTATTCTGGATATTGTGATTACCCTAAACGATGTCATCACGAAGAGCTTGTGTCTGAAAACCAGTCTTCGAGTTCTGATGCATTATTGATACGCTTAATGAAACTGAATGAGGTTTTAAGTTTTAGGATCTCAGTGCTTGTTTACACATGTGTACACAGGAAAATTAATGCAAATGAGTTCTGAAATGATCTTAATTCATTTTATCTTTAGTTTAGGAGTGAAATAAGATAAACTAAATGAAGATCATTTTAATTTTAAATATCTACACAAGGACTTAGGATAATGTAATTAATCCACTTCAAAGTTCATACATTTTAGTTAATTCCCATTAACCTTCTTGGGTGTCGTCAGGTTGGTAAATTCCTACGAACAGCCTATCTCTAATGTAGTAATGGAGATGAACAGGAGTGGTTGTGGCATCTCCAGAATGAAAGTAGAGAACATCTTTCTTGAAGATGGTTCGTTCTTCTGGGATACGTTACTCTGCTTTGTCTGACTAGGCTCACTTTCCAAGGAATATTACAGGATTTTTTTAGGTTTACTTTTCTAAGGAAGAAGAAAATGCCCCAAACGCTGCTATGTTTTTACATAAGTGAATGTACAGTACAAAAGACTGTAACTTCAGCATTAACCCAAATATCAAGAATCTCACTTTTTCTAGACTTCTAAGTATTCATACAAACGTGTACTTCTCTCATCACTTCACAGCATCATCGTTGGAGTCGCACTCCTTTATCATGTGTACAGATACAGCCCATTTGGGGGTTTGAGGTGTTGGGGTTTTTTGTTCGTGTGTGTGTGCGCCTTTGATTTTTAGTAGTGAGAGGCATTCTCAACTTTGTCTAGTCAACTGTGCCAACTGAGTGAGACCATGACCTTTGGAAGAGTTAGCCCTCGTGACTCGCCCTCAATCCCCATTGCAAAGAGAGTGGATTCTAATTTAAATGAAAGCAGGGCCTGTGTTATAAGCTGTGCATCTACCGTTAGAGTCTGTCAGTATTTAAATCACTTCCAATGCAGGTAAGAGGTTGTGAGATAGATAAGTTGTGATGTAAAACCCAGGTAAATCTGCAACACTGACATCATCTAAATGATTAAATATTTTGCAAAACACGGCTTGTTCAGGGAGAACAGACAGTTCACATCATGTCGTTCTTACGTGAAATCTTATATCATGCCTTTAGAGAGTTGTGCATGAAGACAATTGATACAGTGGTGTTTAACTGGCCAAATAATTGCATGGTTTGTTTCTTCTTTGTGTTCGGATGCGGTGGTCTGAGCGTGCTATTTTGGTATGGATTGGTCTTCAGATGTATAATATACCCTTTGAAATTTCTGGCTTCATGCTCAGATTTTGGATCAGAATTGTGTTCAATTAGTCCCTCTCAGCCTTACTTACTATTTACATTATCTGATCTTGTCAGGTTTCTTGTCAGAATTCTTGTCAGAATTTTATCCTCATCTTCTGTCCTTTATGCCATATACAGATTGCAAGATACTTATTCCCGGTCACTTACAGCATGCACACTTGTGTGTTCATGCACGGGGAATAGATCATGGAGATCACATAGTTACTGTCTAATGAGAAGATACATTTGAACGAAATAGAAAGTCATTTTGTCCTACATCCCTTTCAAACTGAATCAGCGTTTAATTGCACAGTGTTTTCATTACAGTGCACCTAATATTTAATTGCTTAGCACTATATCAACTCTGATAGGTAGGGCAGAAGTACATGCAAAAAATGGAGTTAAGCTTCAGCTCTTTTTTCTCTAAAAACATTTAAAGACACTTTATCAAATAGCAATGAATTTCAAGTTTATAAGGAACCTTCTCCAAGACCTTTACCTTCGAGGCTCCAGAATCTTTTTCTGTACTATGATCTCCCCAAACATATTAAATGTGAGAATAGTCTCTAAAAATAAAATAACCAATGACCTATTTTTTTAAAGTTTAAATGTAATCATGTGATATTGGACAGGTTACGTTCATACACCTCACCTGAAAAAATTTCTACTTTATTTTCAAGAAGTTCGCTCTCTTCACGTTGTTTCTCTTCCCCAGAGCAATATTGCAAACAGCTTTTCTGTCCCTTTCTTGCTCTAACTTACTGACATTTACTCTTCAATCAGCTCTTCCCATTAGCAGCAGCGGATTTCCACCTGCTTCTCTGTTTTCCTCCTTGCAATATCCTACACTCATTCTGGATGCTTCAGCTTACAGGCTAATGACCAATTTCTTTTGAGCTGTGTATTTCCTTGTTCGCATTTTCATTTAATCTAGGGCCCAACTACAACACTTCTCTGCACCAAAATAGCTTTTTTTTACTATTTTATTGAACACTCTTCTTTCTTTGAGGCATGTTGTTGTTTCTCCTTTTCAGCAGATGTCTTATTCAATACTGACAACAGCTTTTTCCTGCATGTAGCACCCTACATTTTTTGGACTTGTTTTAAAATTCTCTCAAATCTGTGCTCCCTTCTTATTCTTCCCTTGCTTCCATTTATTTTTATATCACTGCATAATATCTTGTCGCTTTCTTCTGAAAAAAAAAAAAAATGACAAAATGAGGTGTTTATCTATGCCTTCCTGTTGGTTTGACATTCTTTTCTCCATCACAAACATCCTTTGTTACAAAAAAGCTCAAGTTTCTCATCTACTTCCTATTCTATCTGTTCTGCTTATCCCATCACGTTTCCTTATATTTCTTGCACTGTTTTTATCTTTCCTTTTATTTCCCTTGACAATAAAAACATGATTAAGCCTTAAGCTTCTCAACCTTTAAAAAAACCCAAACACCTGAAACACTGCTTCTGCTCTTCTCTCCATTTTCTCTTCGTTTATTTAGTATTCTAATTAAGGTTGTCTGGAGCTCTTTTCCTCTCAGTCTTACCCCGCTCCAGCTTCTGCACGCAGCTAAAACTGCTACTAAACTTTTTAATCACACATTTTTACTTGAAAGTAATTCTCATCTCACCTGAGCTATCAGATGCTTTTACGAGTCAGCCATGCTCTTTTTGGTTTTCCATATCCTGTCATTCCTTGTATTTACTTATTCCATCCTATTATGGAATTTGTCTGCATCTGTTTTCTATTTGTCTTACTATATTTTGTTCTTTAAGAGCACACACCTCTTTATTTCATAATTTGCACTTCTATGTTTGTAATAATACAAATTATAAAATTTTAAATGAGCTTAGCTTTTTCTTAAATCATATTGTTTCATCCAAAGAAGCTAGTAAAGTTTAAGGAAGAAAAGAAACTTGAGAACACGTACAGAAATGGCTTATTAGAACTAAAATGGTTAAAATTAAACATGGCACTAACATGGCATTAACAATTTTAGGACAGTATCTGAAAGTGTAAAGCTAAGTAATGTTTCCAAGTAGTAAGTAGCATATAGAGTACTGTAAATAAGGGCTAGCTGTAGGGCAATAATCACACCTACCTGGAGGCAGTGTAAGTATTTTATCCAGTAATTACAATGCTACATTATCTTCTTATTATACTAGTGATGTTTCATCACATAAGCAAAAATGGAAGAGGAAAAATAAAACACAATACTTCATCCTACACTGTATTCTATACCAAGTCATTTCAAGTAATTATGTTGCATTTTTCGGTGACTTTGTAAAAAAAACAACAATTCACTTATATCAAAGTCCCTAGGCAGAAATCCAAGATTTTCAAAACTGTGTGAAGTCTGTGGATATTTTTCACCAATACCTTTGAGAATTGCTCACCGAAATCCAGCATACATTTTTGAAAAACTACCATGGAATATCATGCAATCTGTATACAACAGAATCTCATTGTAGAAACAAAATGTTTCTAAAACACTTCATGACATGGGAGGAATGAAATGGCTTTTAAAACATCAACTTCTGCTATTGGGTAGATTAAGCTGTTTTAAGAACAACAACGTGCTGCAATTCTGTGGTTTTCAGTGAAATAGCATTAGAGCAGACAGAGTTGCAATTTGTAGCTAATCCGAAGGGGTTAGTTTAAAATTTGCTGGCAGTGCAGTCAAAGTAGGTAGGTATCTATCTCATTTTTGACATATGCACCTGAAACTTTTAGGCGACCACAGTCTTCAAAACATTCTAGTTTACAATAAGATTTTGAAACTAATATTTCCTGAACCTACAAGTGGAAATTTCATTTAGTCTTTAAAAGTTTTGATTGAAACCACCAACGTGAGTACAAGATAGCTGTTGCATATGAGTTCCGTAAGCAGAATGACACAAAATATACATCAGGAAAGACTGACTGTTTTTGCACCTGATATTGGTATTAGAACATTATTAAAATTAATATTGTTTACAGGGAAAAACAGATACTGGATCATTATGGCACTGCATATTCCAAGTGTGGTGTTTTTTGTTTTGGCTCTTCCACATAATTTGACCTTTTGTACAGTAAATTTTGCTCTTGAACATTGAGAAAGTGTGTTTTAAGTTTAGTCCATAATAAATAAGAGTATAATTTAGAAGTAAATTCAGGGCTCATCAGAGATTCTCTGCAGTGGGAATTAGCATACGAGACTTTTTATATAAAGTTAAAAAAGAAAAACAGCTACGCAATACATATTCATAAAGCTATATCCATAAAGCTCACTCTAAAGTGTAGGATTATTGCATTAAAGTAATTCAACTTTTCAATAAGAATGCCCTTAAACATCAAATAATCATTTGTATGATCTTGATTATTATTGTCCATATATGATTCAATAACATTTTACTCGGAGTCTAAGATTAAATTTATGACTCTGTAATCTCAAATACTGTGTTTTTCATGTGACTTCAGGTAGAAAATAGTCAACTTTACTTTTCATTTAACTTTAGATAGAAACTGACCTATTATCTTCTTTCACAACTGATACTGATTTAGAAATGAGAACAGGAGAAGCCCTTCCCCCAGAAAAAAAGATTCACTGTGACCTAGAGGAGTAACAAGAATAATGAAGAAAAACCTGTTTCATTACAAGTGCAATAAGCCTAAGCAGACTTTTTTAACATTTTGTTCTTTCAAAACTTTATTAAAGAACATTATTTCACTGTTTCTCTTCCAAGAAAATCTCTTCTATGACAGGAACGTGCAGTAGGCAATTGTATGCAGGGGCTTGTGGGCTGGAAAGGGAGCTCGGGCCAGCAAGCCACGAGCTGAGGTGGATGACGTGACTCTCCCCACTGCAAGAGACCTTCTGGTCCAGCCCATTCCCCGGCCTCAGGCAGAGGTTAGGGACAGTTGCAGGTTATGGGAAAAAAGCTGTCTATCCGAGATGGGTAGGGGGAGTACAGACTTTGTGATACAATTCTGCTTTTATTACCTGTACTTATATATAACCCAAACTGCTGCTGAATCAGCTTTTAAAAAGTAACAGTTGGCTACACAGATGAAAACACGGCCTATAGAGCTAGGTAAAAAAAAAAAAAGTCACACTTTGGAAAAAAGCATGTAACAAATTATTGTAGCTTACTGTATAGCAAGGGTCCCTAAGGGTACAAGCGAAGGAGGACAGCAGATGCATGGGAAGAACAGTCACTAGAGATCCCAAACCTATAAATCCAGATCAGAAACAGCCAGTTAATATTCACTAAAGAAATGAAAGCTGGGTGGAACTGGTTTTAGGCCATAACAAAGAACACATATGCATGTCAAACATGTTGCAAATATCTTATGGTGAAAAGAAGATAAAAAAGGGTGTATTGAAAACAAAAGATGCGCAGTCCTTACAAAACACACACAAACGGAGGAAGAACAGGAAGAAATGCCAGGCTCCAACCCTGTCTCTGCTGTACAGGACGCCACAGCTGCTTGTCTGCAGTGCTGCTATTCGATTTGCGGTTCAGCACAGATTGCTACTGCAGATTCAGTAATGGTGTGTAAAGTACTACCTTTCACTTCATGATTGGGTTAAGAGCTGTGTGTATCTGTATGTGTGTGTGTTTTCTGCTCCAGCCCTTCCACGTGACAAGGTGATTGATGTTGCGGTACCAAGTCAGGGTAAACCTCGAGGTAGAAACCATTATCCCGTGGGTGATTTTTATTAATCTTTTCTTATTTCAAGAGTACGTACTAGTGTTACAAAATCCACTCCTCATTAAAAACTGCATAATCAAGTCACTACTGTAAGAATATCAACAGGTGTTCCTTCAGGTGGCACCAAATAGTGCATGCACTTTTTGGGTTTTCCATTTGATTTGTTCTCATGATTTTCTAAAGGCATGATTTCATTACAGGAAATTAAGTTGCTGTAATGTGAAAATAAGAAAGGGCTTTTATGTTAAAAATCTGATTTTTTTAAATCAATAAAATAGGACAAACATAATTTTCATGTCGGTTTGATGCAATTTATTTTGAATTTCAAACACTTCTCGTTCAGTTCTCAGGAATGTGAAACACTTTCTCTGTTAGCTCACCTCTCTCATCAGCTGTGAGAAGCTGCAGTTCAGGTCACATTTTCTTTGGGTTACCAACAGAAGGACTACAATTTCCCTTAAAATAAAATGATTCTTTTAAAGCATAAACTGCAGAGTGTGTTTTAAAACTTAAAAATAAAACCATACAAAAAAATCTCATTAGGTGAGAGAAAACTACAAATGGGAGATACAGTCAGCAAAAGGTTTTCAAAGAATGGGAAAGGAGAAAGCTTTCTGTAGCTCTTGTGAAGCACTACACCTATCAGAAATGTTCCTTAATATCAAACAACCACAAGACAATGAGCTGAATTCAAATGGAAAATATTTTGACACATATTATTTTTTTAAAATCCTGAAATGTATGTACTGACAATATTAGGAAGTGTCTGTGTTTCATTTGTAATTGAGGTGAAATGAAGTTTCTAACAAGGCAGAACTTTTGGATTTTCTTCTGGTTTTGTTTTGAATAGTCATTTTAGTATTTCAGAATCAAAAAATGTTCTCCAGCACCATAGCTTATGTCAGTAGGAGAAATGGATTGTTCTGAGGTTGTCATCAGGTAAATTCTTACAGTTTTTGTGTTATCTGTCTTTAGTAGAGGTCATAATATGATGATGATGTTGTTTTGCAAGTATGGCTTCTGCAATGATTTACATTTTACAGAGAAATAAGAATTCCTCTTACTGCCTTAGGTCTTTTTGTGTTTGTGAAAATCTGTGCTGGAGGCCAAAATGTGTTGCTCAGTAATTTCAGATCTTGTGGTGATCTTCCTGTGGTCAGTGAGTTATGTGGGAAATGGTTTTCATAAGCTGGTTGTTTGAAATGCAGTTCCAGATCTTTCTGTCACACTGCAGCATAAAAAACCAAGCAGAGCTAGATCATCTGCTGATGTAAATTACTGTGTCTGAAGTCTGTGTCAGCTCAGGATCTGCTACGAGAATTTTATGCAGAAATTTGCACATAGCCAGAAGGTTTGCTTTGCAGAAGCAGTTCAGGCTTTATTTTATACCGCTACTTGAAAGAATATGTAAACTGTAGAGGCACCAGACTTTTTTCTTCTTGCCTCCAGATACACTATTTCAATTCTGATATTGCTAGTTTGTCTAGGCAAGGTTGGATTAGGTCAATACTTCATGCTATTCCTGAAGCATCCTAGTTTTCCTTAGAGTCTTCTCATTGAATAAATTGCGCTTTAAGTCAATACTGAGCAAATCACTGTGTTTGGAGGCATTATTGCAGACAATGTGTCAAACAAGTGCCTCTTTAATTTGGAACTTTTTATGGGTAAGAGTCAGCCAAAAAATAAGCACTGGAAAAAATGTGACCAAAAGAAATTTGGTCTTGAACTATGTAAATATACAAAAACCTCCTGTACTTTGGCATATATACTATTCTATACTTATCTACCTATGCAATTTAAAGTGTCAGTTTTGGAGTGTTTAGTAGTTGTCACTGAAAAAGAAAAAACAGTAAGTTTAAAGGAAATCAGTTCCGTATTTTTTTGCTAACATGCTGTGTTTTAAAACAGTTTTTCTATTTTTATTCTTGTGTGTTTGACCTATTATTCAGATAATCACATGAAGAAATTACACTATCAATTCCTGCATTTAAAAATTATTATAAAATGGAAAATACTTCCATGTCTAATACGTAAGTCCGTATGATAGTTCTGTCTCCTCATTAACATTGCCCAATACTTTGCTTGTTACAAAACTTTTTTACACATGATGGTAATTCTGTCAGACTTCTCACTCTTGCTCAAATCTAGCATGCTAGGTAACTGCTGGAAGCTTCTCACAAAAAATATCCAGGAATTCTTGAGCGACATTATGACAAAGACTACGCTTGGTTGTTAATACTATAAGTATGCACATGAGGATGTTCTGTTCGGAAGCCTGAAATGGAAAGTCCATGAGTCTTGTCATTGTTTCTCAGGAACCGGTTTTAATGTTTCTAATTCGGACAAATTCTTGGTTATTGAAATACATTTCAAATTGTTCAGTGCAATTAAATTTACCATAAGGCAAGAATTCAACATACATCTGAGTCAGATACACCCTGCTGACAACTGAGGCAGAAAATGGGGGGAAAAAGTAAATTAATAAAATAGTTCTCATTCTTTCAGGTATTTTATTATTCAAATGTACCGTACATAATTTTCTGAAAGATAAATATAAGACCAGAAAAAAAGCTTAGTTTATTTTTTTCTTATACCTATTCTTCTGTATTCTACTATCTGTGCTTTATTAAATGTATCAGCACTATATTTTTATTTGCTAGTCTTTATATAATGATGTTTAAATGTTTGTATTTGAGGAGTATGTGGAATACCTTAAAATGTACTTGTATGCAGTAATGCCCCCCTTCCTGCTCTCACAGTTGGTGTTAACACTTCAAAAAGCAAGTGAACACAGGGATAGGACAATTATAGTGGATACTGCTTTCTGAGATACTACTGCAGAAAAACATCTATTGTTGGGGAAGTGGCAAATGCTAGCTGAACCTCTACCTACAAATAATCAACTTATCACTGTCAATGGCATGAAAACCTGAGACACTTTCTGTTGATTTTGTTGCATATCAGATTCATGCGATTATAACACCACTATTTGAGAGACACCAACCCTTAATTAAGCAAAAAAAGTATTTCATTCTAAGCTTGTGTTATCTAAGTTTTATTAGGTTGCATGAAAAAATACTACTCAAGTACAATGTAATTTAAATTACAAAAAAGCCCAATTCTGCCAAATATAAAAGTTGTATAGATAGAAATAAAATCAAATAGCTTCATTGAACGTGAAAGCATACCACGAG